>NC_079158.1:53855763-55105763 GCF_947563725.1 Argiope bruennichi
GACAATAAAAATTTTAATTATTAATATTTTATGATTGTTAAACTCCACCCCAAAACATGTTTTGGTTCGTTTTGAATATATTTTGGTATGCCTAATAAATAGCATAACAAAAAAAAAAAAAAAAAAAAAAAAAAAATGCTTATTTTTTGTTTAAATGTGCCATTGTCACTATGACAAAATAAGATATAAGCTTTTATTGTAATGCACTTTTGAGCATTTGATTACTATGTTACACTTTTTCTTTCCTTTTGAAAGATTTTCTCTTCGTTTTTTTTTTATATATATATATATATATATATAAATATTGCCTAAATGTGATATGTCTGGTACTTGATTATTTCATCCATATTTTGCTTATCAGTATTTTCTTTCTGCATATTTTTCATTTTGTTGATTTTAGTTTTTCCTATTTTAACTTTATTTTCATTTTTCCTATATTTGTAATCTTTATGATATATTTAGTTTGTTTCTTTTTTATATATCTGTGATAGTAAAATTTCATTTTTTGCATTATAATTTTATTTTAATTAAAGGAAGGTTTAAATATTTAGAAAATATGATCGTTTAAATTTAAAAATCATTTTAGTATATTTTAAAGAGTTTTACAATATTATTTTCTTCATAATTTTAATTAAATCAATAAAGGGTTTTTTTTTCATGGAAATCAAAATGGAAAAGAACTTTTTGTTGATAACATCTTAAATATTCTAAAGCAGTATTGTAAATAATTATTATATAAATCAGTATTTAACTACATCTATATTTATTTCTTGGTTTTGGAAAAAATAATATTTTTATTAAATTTTAAAAGTGCCATGTGATATATAAAATGTCCCACTTTATCTTCGCTATATGTTTAAAATATTTTTGATTTTGTGATTTTTGTATTAAAATAAATGTTTATATATTTCTTTGAATAAATATTGTAATATTTTGGCAGTCTTTGCCTTTACTGACTACAAAGAAGTAAATAATATGAACAAATACATTGTAAACTTAAAGGAATTTTAATCTTGCTACACATACCTTAATAGTGGAACAATTCACATAATTTTTTTAAATGCATAATTTGATATACACATAGAACAAACACAAGATAATTTTTTTAAAAGTATAGTTTATACGGCTGAATGTAAATTGGATTAATGTTACATTTGTTTTATATTATCGAATCTTCTGATCTAAACCAATGTATTCATATGTACAAAAAATACACACTTACTGTGAGTACTACATCATTTAATGTTATCATTTATCTAGTAAAGAGTTGCTGATTTTTCATTTTCAAGCAGCGTTGACAATTAATATTCTTGAAAATTTTAGCTCCACTTAGGAGGAAACGTCTAAAAACAATTTTCTCCTGGGATGCTTTTTATATTATCTGAATAAAGCTTCTTTGATTGATTTAAAAGTACAGCTACATTGCCAAGTTTTGGGTTGAAATTTTATCAGTCATGACTGCTGCTACCTGCGATTGAATTATTAAAGCATAATGAATGTGAATATATATAACTTATTTGTGTGTTAAAAAAAATGAAATTCTTTACAGGTACTAAAGTGTACCTTGAATGAGTCAACACAATGCTGCAGCATAGTTAAATATATCACATCTTCTCAAAATTAAAAAATGCAATGATTTAAATATATGGAAGTTGGTATATGATTTTGTGACAATAAGTGTAGTTTTATGTCAAATATTAGTTTCAGTCGGTTATAAACAAAGCGTGTAAAACACAAATTCGATTTTCGTATATCTATTGCAAAATGCTTTGTATAAATCGCCAAGGATCACACGGTATATTACTTAAAATTCACCTGAAAGATCAACATTTCGTTACTATTCGCGGCTCTATCCAAAGTTCACAATTTAAAGCTCAGGGAGAGGAGCAAGATTTTATTGGAAAGTATGCTATAAAGTTTGAAAGAGGCCATCCCAGCTGGTTATTTGTCTTGAAAACTGCACAGATTTTAAATAGAATCCTTACCTAGTTTTCACCAATGAAAAAAAATTATGAGGTGAAATATGTGATGAAACAACGAACAGTTTTGAATTTTAGGGAAAAAATATAATTATTATTGGAAATTAGGAAAAAAAAAACTTCAAGAAAAATGTGCACGATTTTTAGATTGAAATCATTAAAAAAGCATCAAATTTTTTGAATGGATGTAAAATTTATTTTTGTGCAATAATAATTTCAGATATCATACGCCAACTTAATTTGTAGTTAATTAAAATTTTAAATAATATTTTTAAAGGTCGTTCCTAGGGGCACATTGCCTACCCTTTGTAATTAGGCAAACGTCTGTATTTCAATCTAAGCTGTCATTTCTAAACAATGCCACACATCAACTTTCAGACTATTTTTCATTACAAAACAAAAACTAATTCTGGAAATCATATCTAAATCAAACATTCTGTTTTTTGAAGGGGAAAAAGATTAAGCATTACACAATAATCCAAAATAATTTAATCTTCTTCATCACAACTAATGAAAATATAACAAAAAAGACATTCAATTAACAAAATTAAATTCTCTAAAGCGTAATATTTTCATTCGACACGAACTGTTTCTACATCTATAAAATCCCATGTCTCTGCTTCTCGAAGTTCTGATATTCATAATTTAAATAAAAACTCTGAAAAACCAAATTGATTAAAAAAATACAAATCTTACTGATTAGTGAATCACCCCATTCCATTTAGAAATCATAAACAAAACAAATCAGGATCATACATTTACAAATTATTAAGCGTAAATTCTTTATCTAAAAATTTAAATAAAACTTGTGTTCTAAAAATTTTAAATCTACAGAGCTTATACCATGCTGTTTTAAGGCTAAAGCATTATTTATTTATTTAGTTTTAGCAATTAGAATTAATTAATAAATTTTGTTTATGCAGATTTAGTTAATAACAAATATATTTTTTAGACCACATGCGGCCATTATTACAATTGCTATTATAGGTAAAATAATACTAGAAGCTGCTAGTTTTTTTTTTTTTTTTTTTTTCTTCCTAATCACTTCAAATGCTCAGATATAATCCTCGTCATCTGACCGCGGTTCAAAATTTCGAGATCCGTCCCAAGATAGCTTTAGTGTTGCTTTAAAACGGGACGTTAATGAAAAACTAAACTTGGGCTATGCTGATTTTGGTACCACACTTTGAGGATGATCGTTTCGTATTTAATTCTTCGAAATTACTCACACAAAGTTCTTTTAGTTTACCATATATTTTAAATGTGTTTGTGATACGAAGAGCATTTTCAGCCGAATGTATATTCCAATTCACAATTTTCTGATCTTAAATGCAGTAACTCTTACAAAGCAATAGAATTAAAGAAATAAAATACATTACAGAAAAACATAAAAGTTACACAAAAATCATTTGTATTAACGTGTCGTTTTAAAGCAACACTAGGATTATTATGAGACGGACCTCGTCATTTTGAACCGCGGTCAGATGATGAGTACGACAGCTGAGCTGGCACCTCCCTTTATAAGCTTTCGCATCACACCAGTGGGAGGTCGTTCGGCTCCGACCCGACCGATTTAAGGCTCACCACTTCCGTTTACACGACGGTTCTTCAGTGGAATCGGAACTCGAGCGTGAAACCAACGGTTCCGAAGCCAAGACCTTACCACAAGTTCATCGCGCCCCTACACGAAATTCAATTAAATGTATAGTTATATAATGTCTGTTCTAGCATTATCTAATAGAGTCATGTGAACATATTTCAGCTAGGGTTTCCAGGATTTGAATCCACCTCTTTTCATGGCTTTCTTTCATTAGCTTCTATGCTACTGTATTTTAATCAACATTAAGATCATCATTGCATACAATGAAGGAATGGCAGATAATTTTTTTCCATCATTATCTTAATTTTGTACGGATTGATTTGTTTTGCTGAGCCAGATTTAGTATGCTTCATTAAACATATAATGAAATGAATTTTCTAAATGAGCTGGCAGTTTTTTTTTTTTTTTAAATTTATAGCTTAATATATTTCTTTGCAATTACACCTTGGAATTTGAATCTAGCTAACTAGCTTTTTTTTTTCACCCCTATGCCTCTTGAGTGGCACCTTCACAAAATATTGGAAGAAGAGAATGGTTTATTATTAAACTCCACCTCCTTACATCCCGATAAAAACTGCGATTTCATTTTGCATGACTTATTAGTTGACTTTTTTTTCACTCTTTTCGTTGAAACTTGGATTAAGAATTTAACTTGATACTATTTTTTTTAACCATTTATTAGTTTTTATAAAATGTCTGGATATTAATTTTGTCTCATTTTGGTCTTAAATGTTACGTCGGAGCTTTGATGTTTTTATGAAAAGCGTAAGTATTGAACTCGTGAACATTTATTCATTGAATAAATAAGTGCATAAGCTATTTTGTTTCTTTATACCTGCATTAAATTAGCTATGAACTTTGTTTAATTAATTTTTTTTATTCGTTGAGATGGCTAAGATTTTTTTTTAAACAAAAATATATTTCTTTACAATAAATTCTTGACTACATATATTACCACTTTTTATTATTTAAAAATATTTTAAGTAAAAGTATTCTGTAATTTCTGTTTATTAGAAAGTGAAACCCCAACTATGAAATTTCTAGTATAGTGAATGAATTTTTATTATTGGAAACCAATTTAATTAAGTTAGCCAACCCTAAAGATTGAAACGGTTTTTTTTTTTCTTTTCTTTTAGAATTTTGGATCTAAACTGCTATGAATTATCGCCTAGATTCTTCTGTGATTCAAATAGAAATGTCAAGCGCCAACTCATTAAAAAGGTGAGACAATTTGAAATATTTCAAACTCCTTAGCATTACATTGATAATGTATTTTTTTCTATTTGAAGCACTTCAATACTTCAAACTATTGTTATTCAGTACGAAAGCAAACTTAGTACAGATTTTTGTATTAAATTAGTCTGTCAGCTATCGCATTTTCTGTAAAATTATTTCTTGCGAATTAGAAATGCAAAAATAAAGCACACATATTTTTAATTTGCGCAACGATTAACATCAGGATTATTTTTTTTCAGATATAATATCTTAAAAGAAAGATAAATCAGAATAAGAAGTGACATTTTGTGCCTTTTTATTTAACCCTGTTAAAGCTATGGAATGTGCCTGGAATTAAAGCTTTGCTGCCATCGTTGTCGAAGAAAAATGAAATTATTGAAAGTTGTCAATCCAGAGTTCAGTACCCAAATCGTAGTTTCTTCATTGTCGCAGAAAATGAAATTCTTGCAAGCTGTTAATTGGGAATCCAACATCGTAATTGATTCATTGTCGCAGGCGATGGAAATTCTTGCAAGTGGGTAGTCGAGAATCCGACATCTTAATTGCTTCGAAGAAAAAAAATCAACATTTCCAAGAAATCTGCAGTGTACATTTATCGATGATAGAGCAAAAAATTTTCTTTTGTTCATACCTCTGTCACACGGGATTACATTTGGTAAGTTTATATAATATTGGCATTTTTCGACTCTCGAAGACTATTTGTGTAGAATATTTAGAGACTAGAAATACCTCATCTTCCGCATTAATTCGGAATATTAGAAGTTCAGATTCTAACGCATTCTAAAACTTTGGAATATTTCGAAGCATTTTGAAGGGGAGAATCGTGTTAAGTAGGAAAGTTAAGGAAGTAGTTAAGGAAGAAATACTAAATCTTATAGTATTAGTGCACCTGCAATAAGAATTGAAATCCCTTGTTAAAAAAAAATTCAGGATATCTCGGATATGGTTACCTAACTGAACTGCTATAGTGAATTTACCAAAATACGTTTTCAAAATCTACGGTCATAGTTCTAATTGGATGTCGCTGCTAGTTTTTAGACCGATGGTTTTAATAATCAGTTTATATACTACCTATTGTCCAAACTGTTGCATTTATCAGATATAATTTCATCTCGACCTAATCTTAAAGCATATTAAATGCTCTAATAGATATATTGCTATAGGATATTTTGTCTTAAATTTTTCAATTTTATTACCAATGCTGTACATAATCGAAATTAGATGCATTCCTTCAACGGATGTCGTAATTCGAACTGCAGTATCTGAATTGCGGTATCATAGACACCTGGTTATTAAATACAAACTAAATTATTTCAAAATTTAATATTCAGAAGTCATTCTCCAATCAAATTTGGCTACTTTTAAAAATTTTTGTGCGTATCGTACCAAAAGCACACGAATACTTATTCGTTTTATGGTTGATTGGTATTTAAGTTGAATCAAATCTTTCTATGCTAAGCAAGATTTTTTTTCCGTATACGGAAATAGTGAATGCATGTAAAGTTAAAGTAATAAAGCTTGCATATTTTTTAATTATGGAGTTTTAATAATCTAAATCTATGATTATGGAAGGGAATGAAATAAAAATAAGGATAATCAAAAATTTCGGAAAAATAATCTAGATAAAATGCATTATGAAAACGAAAACTATTTGGATTGTGGCTAAAATTTTAAAAATAACTTTGTCTCGTCTTTGGAGTAGCAGCTATTCCCGAAATGAGGATAAATGAATTTTTAATTTGATAATCATTTTTAATGCCTTTTTAAGTCGGAATGAGTTAATATAGAATTTAAATAAGATTAAACACTGATGTTTACCCCAATTATTTTTGAATCTAATTACAAAAGTTTGATTAGTAATTAATATTCTAATTAAAAATGTATTTTAATTTGTTCATTACAAATTCCATAACGACTTTACATTAAAAATTTGAATTCAAATTTATGCATGCCCCCTTAACTTTATAGATTTGTCCAATTGTTATAAAACGGTAAGATTCAATAAACATTCAATTTTGTTATGGGAAAAATCGGCGTACTTAAAGAAACTAATCGTTACTAAAAATTTAAAAAAATAACTTGCAGATCTTTTTTGCTATTAGAAAAAACAATATTACCGTGGTATCATTTTGCATGCAATTTAACTCAATTCCTTACACTCCCCGTAATTTTTGACGCTGAAAAGCAAAATTTAGACTGAAGTAAATTAATTGTAAAAGTGAATTGATAATCTATTTTATGTTCAGTGATATCTCTGTACAGATAAATGTTGATACTGAAATTGCTTTCCAACAATTTATTGGCTGAAACTCTGTAAAAATCTTAACTTAATTATACATCCATTTGATAAGAAATCCGAAAATGTAGAAGCAGGGGTTTCAGATGGGAAAACCGCAAATATTTTTCAATATCGTAGAATTCTTTCCTTGATGCATTTCGGAAAGTTATTCATTCATGTATCGAAATATCACTTCCTAAAACTTACAAACGAAATTTAAATCTCGTTCATTGTGTAGAAAAATAATTTTCCCCCTATGAAATCTATAAAAAATATCTGAAGGTAAATCTAATATTAATCCAATTTCCAAACTGCATATATACTGCTTAGCTTGTAGACAAATGGTTAAAGGTACAAGCAAGAATACCGCATTAACAATCTTTAGTCGGTTGGTGAATTCTGAAGGAAAAGCAGACTTTTAAATTCATATACCGTTGCATGTTGTACTAAATCATAAACTAGAAAGCTGTTTCTGAACAGGTTACCCAAATCCTGTGCTATTCACACGAATTCTAATCCGGCGTGTCAGATTAGTTGAAATGAGTATAAATTGCGTCGTTATTATAGTATTTTCTATGTAGGCTTCAATTTATTTCGGCGAGAAAAAGGTTTATCTGAAGTAATTCTTTAAGACTGGAGACTCGGGGTTCTTCCTCTGACTGATAAGTGGGGCAATGTATCAGTGATATGTAAAATGAAGATCTGTCATGGCGTATTATGTGTAAGTTGAATGCAGAGTGCAATACAAGCAGTTAAATGGAATTTTCGAAATGTGTATAGAGGGAAGGAACTGTGGAAGTAGAATGTGGCTGTGGGCATATGTGTGATGAATAGTGGATTGTGACACAACATTTTAAAGACAAATGGTATGTGCGTTTAAGTAGTGTGGATTGTGGGGCTTTTTATAGGTGTGGGCAATGTATGGAAGTGTGTGGATGGTGGGGCTGTTTTATAGGTGTGGGCAATGTATGGAAGTGTGTGGATGGTGGGGCTGTTTTATAGGTGTGGGCAATGTATGGAAGTGTGTGGATGGTGGGGCTGTTTTATAGGTGTGGGCAATGTATGGAAGTGTGTGGATGGTGGGGCTGTTTTATAGGTGTGGGCAATGTATGGAAGTGTGTGGATGGTGGGGCTGTTTTATAGGTGTGGGCAATGTATGGAAGTGTGTGGATGGTGGGGCTGTTTTATAGGTGTGGGCAATGTATGGAAGTGTGTGGATGGTGGGGCTGTTTTATAGGTGTGGGCAATGTATGGAAGTGTGTGGATGGTGGGGCTGTTTTATAGGTGTGGGCAATGTATGGAAGTGTGTGGATGGTGGGGCTGTTTTTTATAGGTGCGGGCAATGTATGGAAGAGTGTGGATGGTGGGGCTGTTTTTTATAGGTGCGGGCAATGTATGGAAGAGTGTGGATGGTGGGGCTGTTTTTTATAGGTGCGGGCAATGTATGGAAGAGTGTGGATTGTATGATTTGACATTAGGTAATGCATGAGGTGAGAATGTTAAACTATGGCAATAAGCATTGTTTGAAATGAAAATAGATCTAGGTGACTGTATTAAATAAAACGGGTCATTGCAGTTGTAATACGCTGATGTGTCAGATGCGGGTGGGGATTTGCAGATTCGTTAGAAATAGCAGAATTATGACTAGTAGATATAACTCGTGAAAGGTTTCGGATAAGATCTTTTTTGTAAGGAGGCCGGATTTTATTTTCGTGTTTCAATACAATTTTTCTTTCGTATGTTATACGAGTATTTTCCAATTTCAATTAATGTGTCATTTTAAGAAGTTTAGTTTCGCGAGTGATATTGGAGGTGTATAGTGTGTCGACATCGTTGAGACGACGAATCTGAGACGTTAAATTTAAATGGGAAATGGAGGGGGATCTATAACCTTGTCAAAAATCTTAGCTTTTAAAATTCTATGGCGATTTTTACAAATGCCCACCAATTTGAAAACTTCCCTGAATTCCGTATCTTACTGGGTCCAACTTTAAAAAAAAAAGTCTCTGATTTAGACATACTTCTAGAACTGTTCAAATTAATGGACGTTTTATGGGATATTGGATAAAAGCTTTACAAATTTTCATCAATGAAATATTAAACCAGAAACTATCTAAATCAACTGAACCGCTAAAAAAGTTGATAGAATATAGGGAATTCCTTGCAGTTGGATCTCACTGAAGTTGACAGTTGCGGTAATATTTTTAGAACTTTTATAAGATTTGATATTACTTATGAATTAAATATGTATTGCAGAATACAATATTCATTTTTCAGTAAGTTCTCGTTACTTAGACAGGCAACATTTTTTGTTTCGAAATCAAAACTCATTAAATGGAAATTGCAAAGGCTATAAAACGGTTAACGTCTTTTGGGTTTCTTTTTATTATTGCACTCGCCCACTCTGACTCAATCTAAAGTAAAATTTACTAATTACTTGTTAAGATTTGGATATATCTTTAATTCAATCATAAGACAACTCCGAAATTGACTTTCACTTATTTTCTTAATTCGTATATATTTCTAACCGTCTTAAAACTCAACAATTCCCTTTTCATGATCAAATATATATCTCGGATTATTTTTCATAAATATTTTCTTTTTCATTAATGTTCCGTAACCGAAATTTTATGACCCTGGGATATAATGCAAAAATTAGTCTTAAAGGCCTCATTGTTTTAATATTGCATATAGACTGTCTTAAAGCATGACGGAAGAGTGCATCTTGCTTGCCATAGAAGAGCTTAATCCAACCTCGATATCTATCGCCATAAACCGAATAGTATTTGAGCTTCTAGCACGATACAAGCTATTGTTTTATTTATTAACTAGATCCACTTGGGAAAACTAATTACCTCATCGTCAATTTCGAAATTATTTTATATGCATTATATAGCCAGATCTGTCATATAACAATTCATGTATCAAAATTCGGATTGAACGTGCGTTGAACAAATGCATCGAATTTAGATTACTTTATTGAAATTAGCTTAAACGGAAGTATTTATTGAACAGAAACTTTTTGCTGGGATAGTAAATTTATCGGATGGAACATTCAAGATATTTAAAAAATGGGATAAGTTTAAATTGTATCGGATATAAATATAACAATTCGGACAAAACTAGTAATAAACTGATCTCTTGACTATCGGTCTCAAGAATGATTGCGACGTCTATTTAGAATTAAAACGAATTATTGAACTGCTGTCTTTGAAACTTATTTTGATAAATCCACTGTAAAGATTCTGTTGGACCATTTCAGATATATCCAGCTTTTTTTCAACTTTATGGGATTTCACTTTTTATTGAAAGATTCAAAATTTACTTAATGATTAGTAACTTTTAATTCCTTAAAGAATTGAGTTTCCTTCTATTAAATTCAAGAATTTAAAATGTCTTAAATGATTCGAAAGATTTTAAAATTCCTCGGATCTGAACATCTGATTCTGAAAGAGAAGTGATGTCTTCCTCTCAAAATTTTTCTCAAAGGTGGTATCTGATTAGTAAGGATGCCACGGCAATTATATGGACAAACTTGGTGTAGGTTCTGTGTGATAGAGGAGAGCAATAAGGTAATTTTTCTGAGCTATCTTCGATTAATGAATAGGGAGTGAAATCGCTGAGAATCTGCTCAAGTCCCAAAAGTTAAAAATATATCTTAAAAAGCGGATGGGCATTGAAGTTATTTTCAACTGAATGTTTTTATAATGGAAATATTTTGATTCGAAATTATTTTCGAAGAATGCTGGTGGGAGATAAACGAACACCCTTCACTTTTGTGTCTACTCCGATAAACAGAAGACGCTGTCAAATAATTCAACGATATAAACTCGCTTGCAGTTATCGATTGCAGAAAAATGCTGCAGATATTCCTTATTGATGGTATCATTGTCCATATGGATGACCATTATTCATCTGCAGTGACTGTCATCTCAATTCGAGAAACGAATCCAATCGACATTGGCTATTATGGATGAACAGGAAATTTTCTCAGAATATCGAATCGAACTAGGTAAGTCGATGAATTCTAATTCCAGTATATTTAATTTCTATTGCATATTCCATACGCTTTAATTTTTTTTTTTCCTTTCAAGGTATTAAATGGTTGTCTTATCCCCTTATGGTTTCATTGCTGGATAATGGAAGTCGTCAATCACCGGTAGCAAGACTTCCTCGGTACTGCAAGCATGTTCGTACGAAATGGGCTATGCTGGATGCGCAGGCACTCTTTCCTCAATGGTATCTGTGAACTGTCAATTTAAAAAAAATAAACAAGGTAAACATCTGGATTTTGTAATGATAAACCGAGACTGCATTTAAAAAATCTTTTAATTTTTCTCTTTCGTGTGTGGAGTATAGAAAGTATTGCAATCATTAAAGAATCTGAACTCCAGATTTTGACGAATCTGTTTCAGACTTCTCTGCTTTCGAAAAAACGCATTTCTAGCATAGGCTATGAACACGATAATTTAAATACTTTGAGCCAGACGGTTGAAATGTGGTATATAAAATTATGCAATTTGCAGATTTCTATCAAATTTTGAAAGAAATTAATTAATGGGAAACTTTTCTGGCTGTTCGATTACAAGTAAACTCAAGAACTCTAAAATGCAAAGAACGTGGTAAACAAAATTTGGTACTCGAGTGTAGCATCCAATTCCAAATTATTAAATTTGAACCAAATCTGTCAATGTTGATTGTCGTCGCATATGTGTATGCTTAATAACTTATAAATGGAATAACTTAAAACAATTTAGTATGTTATCTTTGACTACAACGGTAATCCCGTTTCCAATTTTGGTTGCAAAATTTTTTTTGGCCGGTAGAAAAGGCGTTCAAAACATATTTACTGAATCTATCATGTGAATATTACATTCAGTCCAAAGATTTATATTTTACTGTTTGCTAATGGCATGCACGGCCTTTTGCTGCCTTGCCTAAAGTGTATGTTATACCCTGAGGGGGGATAAAAATTAAAGAGAATGCAAATAAGCTTTAAGAAGGCAACTCCTGCTGGTTTTAAATATCAACATTTTTATTCAGCGAGATGTTAATAAATGGTACTGATTACCGAGGTTCAGATAGAGCAAATATTCGGATATGTACAAATCTTTTAGGGTAGGTCATCTTGAAAATTTGGAATTGCATAATTTTAAATTTTACTGCGATCAATTTTTATTTCAAAAAGACGGTAGAGTTGTTGGTGAGTCTTACAAGTTTTCTACTTATTTATATTCAATTCAATCGATATTGCAAGCCAATTCTATTTTCAGATAAATTCTGATAGATTTAATAAGTATTTCCTCTCCAAAATTTTTATACACGTGAAAGATAAAATATATCTGTTAAAATCTTCTTAAACTCTTTTTTTCAGGTTTCTTGATATCTTTAAACCGAAGAAAACCTTGTGGCTTCTACTAAGCAACATTTTATCTTCAACTACCACCAGGATTGAAACATCATGGATTCTTGCAAGTAAATTTTGGTCGATGATGAAACGGATTTAATTGACAAAATATTAAATTGCAAAAACTATCAAAGTTCATGCATGATAAAAACTATTTCTGTGTTGAGAATTCTTTCATATCAAACGCTTCTGCAATTGGAAATGTGATCCTTCAGGTAGTCGGATTATTTTTAGAAATCGACGAATCTTTTAAAATATTTATGGTTCGTATTTCTATTGCCAATGATATTGAACGTTTGTCTATTTTGTAGAATTCTTAAGATGTCATACAAAAAATTCTCCTTTGTTTATGACAGCTTGAATAGTTGGTGTTGCTTCCAAACGGATGTTAATAAACCCATGAAATAAACGGAAGTTTGATGTTGCATACAGAATCTAATTATAATGGTTTTGTAATATTTAAAACGGGCATTTCTCTTCTCTCAATATTTCGTTTTAATTCATTGCTCCGAAGTTTTGATTTGGATAGCACTACAGGTTATGATGAATATCAATATTCATTTTCAATTCTTTTTAGAATAAATTCTTTTTGAAGTCTCTTTATTGTGAAATGTGATCATTGGCTTAGCGAGTTAAGTGGCGCTCGAAATAGCTTTCTTTGTCCCAATCATTTATGGTTGAGCAAATATATATAATATATTAGTACCCGACCTGGCATTTTCCCCCCTTTCATGATACTCTAGTTCGAAAAATAATTGCATTAATGTTTTGTTCTGATGGCGCCAGGGGCACCGCCTATCCCCCTTGCTTTGGTCACTACGCCCCTGTGAATTTATGTATTAAACAATGTTTAAAATTTGCTATGCTTGCTTCCCTGAAGAATTGAAATCGTAATTGTTTTACTCTTCCGCAATTAAAATATTGTGTCTAAGAAAACTCTATTTATAATCTTGTCTTAATAAGATACTGTTTATAAAATTCAACTTCTCTTTGTAAGCAATTCTCATTTACCTATCAATTGTAGTAAAAGTTGTTCTGTAATTGTAATTACGGTGGGAAAAAATTCTCTCGCCTATTTACTTTCGTAATCCAATCTTTCATAATTTATTAATGAATGTCACTGGAGTGATTTGTTTATTTTAATGGTCAACTGCCATTCTAAATGCTCTTAATTTTTTTTCCATCAGATAGTTTTACTCAATGAATCGGCAAAATTTCATGGCTGTCGTTTCCATTTACCTAGTAATCTTTTCATTTAACACAAAGTGGGCTGAAGTGAAATTTTATTTGTTCAGTTCTAGAACATTTTGCTATTGTCAAATATTCCATTCAACCAAAATATTCCACTTATTTGTATAATTCAATAATTGGCTCATTACAGTATTTCTCTAAATTTTGTTTGTTACAAAAATATATAAGCAAGGTTGTTGCTATCTGTATCTGAAGAATATCGTAAACAAGACAATGAAGCGAAATCTATTTGCTTCCATTAGTTGGCTCGATTTAAGAATTTAATTGTTCATTAAGTTCACTTTATGATCAAGTTTCTGTAATATGTGGTGTTTATCGAGGGAGGAGGGAATATCTGTGCCAAATGGGAAAGATGAAGCAATGTCTATATAACTTGTATATAAAGTCAATGTCATTTATAACTTATATATAAACTGTACTTCTAAAAGATTATACTGTATATGCGTATATACTTGTAAGACTTTGTTGTGCATATTTTCTGGATTATTGGTAACAAATATTGACAATCCTTAAAAGGTAGTATAGAGCTGCACTTGAAATTGTGTTATCAATTGATCATTTTATAATTGCATTTTTAAATATTCCCTTCTTACTGCAATAGTGTCAGATTCGTGCATCAATTTCCAGAAAGTTTCATTTAAATCTATATTTAAAATAATTTAATGCAAGAAAAGTTTATTTGTACATGCATAAATATTTCATGTTCCCTTCCCATTTTTATGTGGATGGAAATTACTATTAGTAATAGCAAAATATCAGATAATTAAGAATTTAAGCAGATTCGTAGCTTAAAGATTAATATATTATAACAATTTCCAACTTGAAATATTTAGAATCGTTAATTGTTATGTTTACAAAAAGACTGACTGTTAATATTAATGTCCGAGATAAATGCTTCTTAATAAACTCTATTTTCCATTGATTTCAACAATTTAAGCTTTAAATTATTCAGGACTTCTGGATCGAAATTTAAAGAATTTATACCGTTTAGGCACAATTTTAATATTTAACATCTCTTAAAATATTTAACTGTAATCTATATAAAGATACTAGCCAACATTTAAATCTTTTTGTTGCATCCATTCGCATATTTTTGAAAGATTTCATTTGGAATTCAATATAAAAATGCTCCTTTAAATCTATTTAATTTCCATCGGATTTTATGTAAAGTTGTTTATTTGCAGAAAATTAATATATTCATTTAACTCCGTCCATTTTTTTAATATTCGCTGTAAGGGATTCTTGATTGACTCGGCCGGCCAGCCAATCAAGAATCCTATGGATTTTCGGAAGCATTATTTGATCACCATGCCTGATCACCATGGTGATCAATATGCATTACGAGAAAACGTATAACGGGCTCGCGCAACAAGTAAAAGCCAAAATTATGCTGTTAATTTTACAAGTAATATATTACCGTTTCTATTAGAAAGATCGAATGGATGTGACAAATGTATAATAGCGCAGGTGTAGTTAAATTTTCAATTAAAAAAAATTAATGCAAAGCAGCTAGGAATATTATATCGGTTTCTTCTAAGCTATATTAATTTTTGATAATTCTCCCTACAAAATTCCTACATTTTTTTAAATTTTTCCAAAGTTCTGGAAAAAATAAATGAGATTTTTAAATTCATAATGCTTATCAACAATTTGTATCAATATATTTTAGATGCTCTTTCATTTATATATTAGTCTTGTATATTCATCTTCAGAATACTTGAATATCTGTATTATGCCTTACGCGAATGCTTTATTTCGAGTTTTTTTAATAACGCAAGTAAATAGTAAATTAAATTTATGTTGAATTATTTTTAAATGCATGTATAAATTTCATAGTTGTGATTATATAAAATTTATTCACTGTATATCAAAGTTGCAAATAAAGTTATAGACGTTTCATATTCATGTTGTATTTAATTCTTAATGTGTGTTCTGGATTTTTTTTTCTTAATTCTAATGTTTGCCTAATTTGATAAATTTAAAACGCCACAAAAATAAACAATTTTTGCTTTCAATTTATAACTTGTTTGGGAGATGATTTATTTGTCCTAAATGTCGGAATTCTTGTATTAAATGAATTATTCTTCAAATAATTTAAGGAATTATTTCATCAAGCAAAAATTTCTAGAATTCATAGAATTTTATGTAGACATGAGGAATTTCGTATACTGAAATGTAATAAATGTCGTGTGTACATTTTCCATTAGGCCTCGATTCTCTTCAATGTGTTACAATCATCTAAACTTGAAAATATGGGATTGCTCATCGCTTAACCTTATAATTCTAACAATAATTAATTTACTGCGAATTAAATTAGAATCAAAAATCAAGCTTTAAAAAAATTCTAAATTTGATTATAATAAATTGGAAAACTAAAGGAAAGTTGAATTTTTGACAACTATTTTAATTTCCATCTTTTATAATGCATTTGAAATATATTCAACGATAAGAATTGCTTTTGTTGGATTCCGTGAAACATTTGTAAAAATGCACATGACTAGTTATACAAGGATTGAGATGAAAGAACTGTAATTACGGTATGTTTTTCATGTCATAACGGTTATAGCATTAATTTAAAACTTGAACCTTTTGCTGATCAGCTGGTTCAACTAGAATATTGTGTTTAATTTCATTTGATGTTACTAAACAATGTAATTATAAGTATCAAATTGTAAGACATGAAAGCGGTGTTTTAATAACTTTAAATATATTCTGTTTATTGTGTAGAATTTCTTTGAATTGTGTTCTTGGAATGGAGTTCCATGCTGTCATCTGTGCCATTCTGAACTTAACTGTCCGGGTAATTGAATTTCACTTTAATTATTCTTTAAATTGGTCAAATAATAATGGAGTATTTTCCCTTTAGCTTTCGACATTGAAATAAAATGACGTGGTTAAATATTTGATGGAACAATGAAAACGATTTGAATTTCACTGCAACGATGAAAAGTATTGTTCGAAGTTTAAAAGCGTTTAAAAGTCGTAAAAACTTAGAGTAATAATGTCTAAAAGCTAATTTTAGACATTTGAAAATAATTTTAAAAAATCCTCTGAGCAATAATATTTGGTAATTAAATAAAAAAAACTCGCAAGAATTTGGATTAATTTTTAACTGAAAAATATAACTAATGTACGTATTCTCAAATTGTAAAATAAGTGGGCAGATTTTGGTAACTCGAGGCTTAACGGTTT
Source organism: Argiope bruennichi (assembly GCF_947563725.1). NCBI lineage: Eukaryota > Metazoa > Arthropoda > Arachnida > Araneae > Araneidae > Argiope > Argiope bruennichi. The sequence continues at coordinate 53,872,707 of NC_079158.1, forward strand.
GGTTTGTGGAGCTCCCCATCCCACCTGCGCTTACGTTTTAACATTATTAGAAGAAATTTTTATTTTGAAGTGCTTAAATAATAAACGCAACATGTTGTTTTTTAAACTCTGCTATATTTTTGAAAGTATAAGGTTCATATTCAAGCATTTGCTGTTAAATGTTAGCTTTCTACAGGACGGATCGTTGGACTTAACATTACCAAATTTGATAAATATGCTTAAAGTGAAAATTTGCCTCTTGAGAACATGTTTTTTCTTGTAAGAAAATTAAATTTGAATTTTTTTCTAAAATTTAAAGATTTTCCATGATAACTTTAGAAATGTAATTGCGCGCGCACACACGTTTTAAGGCTATTGAATAAATACAGCTTTGATGTCTGCCCTAATTTGATGCTTTGAAATTTCGTCTAGGTGGAATCGTAAGCATTAAAGCATTCATGAGAAATTTAATTGAAAGTAAACACATTCCACCTAATCTTAAAAAGTTAGTTTTAATGATATCATTTTATTTGTAGTATAAATTTTTATTGGGATGTTAATTTCTTAAAAATTAATGACTTTCAACAACGCATTTCATTGTTGCAGTGAAAATTAGTTTTCATTGCTTCTGCAATTAGTTGTTTGTTTTTTTCTCGGTTGTTAATAGCTAAAGAAATTTTGTTTATTTCTCGAGCAACGTGAAGACTAAAGAAAAATTCAGAGAGTGACGGATTAACCAGACAGTTAAGTTTTTAACGCCATTATGACGACATGGATCCATGACAAAATTGGAGTGCTATTAAATTAATGGCTTTAATATTTGAAGCAATTTAATGCTTGAAAACACTTTTGTCGAGAGAATCGTAAAAATCGAATTATAAATAAGCGATCGATTTAATTAAAATTGATGACAATTTTTATATTAGCTAGTGTTTAATAATTGCAATCTCATTAATCAATTAAATCCATTACACTTATAACGTTACATAGTAATAAGTGAATAGGCATTTTTTTTAGTTAACATGCCCTTTTCTAGTAATTTCGTAAATGACGTTAGCCTCGTAAGATACGACATTTAATCGATCTTGAAAATCGATCTCTGTTAAAAAAAAAAAAAAAAAAAAAAAAAAAAAAAAAAATGAAACCTCATAACTTAATTTTTTTTAAATTTATTTAGTACGGATCTTTATTATAAAATGATACAGCTTTTTGCATTTTATAAAAAAAAATACTCCTTTTTCAAATTCCAGTACTTGCATATAGTAATTTTCACAGCATTCGTATGAAATTTTAATACAGATATTTAAATCTCTTATGTATATGTTAAACCTATTTTTGTTGCCGAGTTACAAGTGTCTTTAAAAAAACTATTTAAACAAGCTTATTTTTCAGATTTAAAATTTCCGTATATTCAATTAAAATTTTGAATGTTAGAAATACTGTGATTATTGAATGCATGCTCACATTCATGCTGATTTTTGAGTGATTTTATGCAGAATTCTTTCTCTAAAAACGTGATGAAATGTGGTTATGAACTTCAAAATACCGTATTACATTTTCGCTATGCTAATAGGAGGTAAATTCAGAAATATTTTTATGCTGTTTTATATTGATTGAAAACGGCTTATTTTTTCTATATATACAAAGTTTTACATCGAATAAAATATTTAAGAAAAAAAAAATCTTTATTAGCAATTCAATTTTCGATTATTTTCGTTCCAGTTTGTTTAAACGATTTTATTGTATTTAACAGTAAATAAAGAAAACATTTTAAAAAATGCAGACCAACATAGTAGAAACTTGAAATCTGAAAAATAGGCTTTTTTTTGTAGCAAATTTTATAGGTGCATAGTTATATAATAAAGGATTAATAAACGATAAGATGGTAATTATCAAACCGATGGCAAAACGTTTTCTGAATATTTTACAAAATTTTTTAATGGAATTTAAATGATTTGAGAAGATAATCTTAAACAAAATAAATTATTTCAAATCTTTCAACAGTTAGAGGAGTTGATGAATGACTGCAATTAAATATAATTATTTTGAACGGATAAGTACATGTTAATAACGTATTGCAAAACCATTTATAATTATTTTATGATGCTAGAAATCCTCAGATTAATAACAAATATATTTACAATTTATTTTGGTCCAAATTTCATAAACTATATTTATGCTGATATATTACTAGAAAGCAATATCCATAATTATAATTAGTAAGTTTATTATTAATATTCTGAAAAAAAAATATGCAGCAATCTGATTTTAAACATTAAAGCAAATGTTTCATATCAAATTGATTATCTCACATTTTATCTGGAAAATGGTAAATTATATCTTTAGTGAATTGTCAAAATTTTGCCGTTTTCATAATTGGAAACTATACTGTTGCCTGCAATTAAAATTTTGATACACATTGCGTGTTTTAAAGTTCAAGTTTCTATAATTAGACTATAAATAATTCCAATCCTTTAACTTGTTAAACTTTTTTATAGAACTCATCAACTTGCTATATTTTGTTGCAATTTCTATAAGATTAAAGCACGAATGAAATCTTTCTTTTTTTTTTTTATCTCGTATATGAAATGTGCTTAAAAAAGTTATTGTAGTCGAAGTTCAAAATTTAATATCATTTATGGAAGGTAATACAAAATAACAAATAATATATAAATTAAAAAATACACTCTAGTACTGAAAACTTCTTTTATTCGTGATAATTTCATCAAAATATCTTATTTAAAATTAATTATTCAATAATCCATTTTAAGACTTTTACTGAATTGGTTCGAAATTACAAGATCCATTCCAAAACAGTAGTAGTAGTTTGAAAATGAAGTGTTAATACAAATAAACTAAATTTGCAAAATGTAAAACTTTCCTTCTTCTAAACAAACAATATTTCACAGCTACAGTATGTCATTTAGTAATCGCTGCCTTAGCTAAAAAGGACAATGTACTTGAGATGAAATAAAAGATCCTATTAAAAAAACTATTCAAAAATGTTTTGATTTTGTTGCGTATACTTTCAGATAATGTAACTTACTCACAGGTAGATTGCGCTTATCTATTGCCTTAGCAACGGATGCTTAGTTATCTCTTTTTTTACGACTTGTCTTTAACGAAATACCAGATTTTCACAATTGGCCATCTTTGTTTAAACAGTACACTTTTCTTACATTAAGACTAGAATAGGTGGTGTAGAAGAAAAAGTAACGGAGAGAAGAGATGTTACTAAAACGCAAACTATATCTACATCGTAAAATTATAAGCCGATAGTTACAGTTTATGATGGCAAATTACAAACTCTTCAATCTACTTATTCATTTTTATCTCTGTGTCGTGAATGTTTCATCTGTTTATATAGAAAACAACGCATATAAAGGCATAACCATATCCATTTCGGAGAGTGTACAAAAACAGGAATTCAGCATCGAAACACTAAAGGTAAGTACATTTTTAATGATTCGCCAACAACGTTTTGTGAGAATAAGATAGAATTGCGTTTGATTTATGATTTCATTTAAAAGATTTAGATTTAAAAATAAATTACTAGAAACAAGCTTATTATTTTGAAAAAAAAAAAGGATATTTTCGGCTGATTTCAATAAATGTACTGAAATTTTATTTTTATACTTTGGATTTTAAAGCTGTCTTGAATTGAAAAATTGTGTAAAAAAACTTCATTGTGTCTATCTTTATTGAATATAAAATGTGAAAATGAGATGTATAGAGAACATATTAAAACATAACGATAACAGCAGTCATTATTCAAAATCGAACAGTACTGCAAATATGTATACGCAAGATGCTCTTGAATTCATGGGTCAAACTTTAAAGGGAGGTAAAATACAGATGAAGAAGCATTTTTTGTATTGTAGTATGAGGTCGGAAATGTAAAGTGTAGGCGGAACAAGTAAATGTAAACAAGGTGAGAAAGTGCAGTGTCTACGAGACTCCAATTGATCCTGCTGAGTACCTCTTTCCAAAACTTTCAATTTCTGTTGCAACTGTTCATGAAACACTAGGTATCTTCGAAAAAATATGCCAATCAATTGCTATGCACTACTAGGCCTATATCAATATTGATGGTGGCTCATTTGTGCACTGACTGTAATATTGTGTAAGCAATGAGCTTTCTTTTCATTTCTCCAGCGTTTTTTTTTTCCTTCCCAAAAATTTTTCATTTTCATCCCCTCACTACTCTAAAAAAAAAAAAAAAAAAAAAAAAAAACACGCGCGCTTTTTTTATACCTATTTTACCTACCCTTAACGGTATCTTGAATGCGTTAGCTTGGAGGTGTTGAGAGCGGGAAACACAACCGAAAGCTTAAAATTTTTTTTGCCTGCTGCTGGTATGTGCTTTCCTTTTTGTTTGCATTACTGGTTTAAGTGTTATTATATGATTATTTTATGTTATTTTTGTTATTGTATTTTTGCTTATTAGTGGACGTATTCTTCTAACTTATTGTTTTGTATTTTCCTTTCTGTTAAAATGATATATCTCTTAGGCCTAATTTCAGGGGATTTTCGGGGGACATTCCTTCCATTTTTTTGAATCCCTGCCTGAGGATGATCCTTCAGAGAGTTTTCAGGCCAGATTCTTTTTTTATTTGGTTTAATTTTGATAATTTCCTATTAACTTGGTTTTTTTATTACTATTGTCTCAATTCACCTGTGTTTTAGAAGTAGCTGCATTTGCGCTCTCTAAATACTATGGTGCTTTTTCTGTTCCTTTTTTGGTTTTAATTTGAATAAGAAATAATTTTAGTTGTGATTCCGAAACTATTTAGTTTCGTTTTCAAAATATTTCTAATTTTAGATTGGTTATATGTGTGTGTGTGTGTGTGTGTGTGTGTGTGTGTGTGTGTGTGTGTGTGTGTGTGTGTGTGTGTGTGTGTGTGTGTGTGTGTGTGTGTGTGTGTGTGTGTGTGTGTGATTGTAAAAAAACTATTCTGATATATGATAGCGTAACTATTATATAATTCACAGGAACGGAGTAAAATTTTTTCAAGGTATTTTGAGGTATGCGCTGAAGACTCATTTGAAAAATAGGTAAGATCTAACAGTTACGATTTACAGCGATAAAATTTTAAATGCCAACACTATTTTTTTTATGGAAATACATTTTCTATAGCAAAGAACAATATATAATGTTGGAACAGTACCTATAACACGAAAATCACTAGCACCAGACAGACTGAGGAAAAAAGAGAAAATAATCAATAACAGAGAGAAACAAACAAAAAAAAAAAGCATTTTATTGTGTTTCACAAATTTGCTACAAGACCTACTTCAACCACGATGACACTTTGTATGCGGCATATAGTGCTTAGAACTAAAGCACTTGCCATGCCGAAAAGACTCTGTTGAACTTCACGTCTCTCTTGCACTGCAGCTCAGTTCTTTTATTTTTAGTCTATCTGGTGATGGTGATTTCCGTGCTACAGATACCGTTCCAGGCTATTTATTATTTTTTGCTACTGAAGACACATTCCAATAAAAAAAAAAAAAAAAAAAAAAATTGAAAATTTTGAAATTTGTCGCTGTAACCGTAACTGTTAAAGCTTAACTGTTGTTTTTCATACGATTCGAGACGCATTCCTCAAAATACCTTGAACCAAAATTTTATTCTGTTCTTATGAACGGTATTATAATTAAGGTCACATATCGGGACAGTTTTTTTTATAATCACCCTTTATTATGACATCAAAGAATTCAACTAAAAAAATATAATTAAAAACTTCATCTCGTAGTAAGAATTTTTTTAAATTCAAGACCAGAAATTAAAAACTATTATATTTTAACTTTTTATTTATCTACGGTACTTTAAAGTACCGTTTAAACCTGGCTTATATCTTTACAGTATGACTGTTTTTTTTATCTAACGGTATTTGAAAGAGCACGAAGGACGTATTTCGAATAGAAAGCAGTAGATATAAACTAAAAAGTAACGTTAAAAATCTTTTATCATTAATTATTTTAATTAATTACAAAAAGTTTTTTTTCTAATAATTTACTTTAGGTTTATTCTGTACCAAAACTTAACTATTGGTTCAAAAATAAATTTGAAAAATTGATGATGGAATAATTTGGTAAATAAAGGGTTACAGATCTGTAATAATTACCGTATTAGATAAGTTCTTTTTAATCTTATTAACAGAGCATAAAATGATTGTTGATGTGAGAATTCTAGAGGAAAAGTTTGAATGTTCTTTGTTTCCCTCCCTATACATTTCTTTCTTCCTCAGTCAAATCGAAAACTCTCAATCAAAATTGAATAACAAATAACTCGCACGCAAGGTCCGTTGTTTATTTGCCTTTAATGATAAGGATTAATACCGCATTATAAAGATTTATCTGTATTATTGTATAGTACAAAATTATTTACATATTCCTTTATCTTGGAATGCCTTCTAGCAAAAGAAAACAAATGTGCAATAAGACACACAAATTTCTGTCGAGATAGCATAGAATTGAAATCGAAACCAATAAACAGCTAATAAGAAAAGACGAAAAAATTGAGAGAATGAAGGAGGAAAATTTATCAGTTGGAAGGCGGCCAAACTAGAGCTGTCAAAATGCAGCTGTGGCAAATTAAGTTCAAAGACAGAGTTTCTTTTCGTTTTCCGATATATCATTCATTTGAGAGAGAATTTTAATGCTTTCGAAAAGCTTTGTGTATTTTTTAAGTATTTCTGCTACTTGTTGATACATTTTATCGCTGCATTTTTATCTTTTTTTAAAATCTTTTTTTCCATTTATTATTGATTTGCTAATGAGGAAAAATAACCAAAAGGAGAAAATAATAATAAAACAGCTTTTAAAATAATTTCAAGGAGATTCTGCAAGCTTATGAACGAGCCACCACGGCTTACAGTGAAGAAGACTTGATAAGAATGAGCCCTAGATCAAATCAAATACAAAAAAAATTCAATTATACAATTTTAAAAATTGCATATTAATAAACAAAAATTGGAAAATAAATACAGTGTCTCACAAAAGTGATGGGACACTTGTGCTTTACAAAAGGAAACTGTATAAAATAAATAAATTAACATGTACAAAAAAATTTTGGGTGTGTTTCATATTTAAAGTTAGTAACAATTCTTACATAACATACATTTTATCAAAATATTAAAATATTAATTTAATAAAAATACAATTGTTTAGAACGGAACAAAAAATGGCTCACATAAGTGATGGGACACTTACTTTTCCATCAAATATTTATCCAAAAATTTTACTTTTTAAAAGGTTTTAATATTTTGTTGGATTTCCTTTTACTTTCAAAACACAATTTAATCTTCTTGGGATGGATTCGATTAATTTTTTTGTGATTTCTTGAGTGATTTTACCCTATTCTTCTTGAAGCACCGATTTTAATTGTTGTTTTGAAGAAATGGTGTGTTTGCGAATTCTTGATTCCAATTCTTGCCAAATATTCTCTATGGGATTTAAGTCTGGAGATTGTGGTGGTGTTTTTATTATTTCAGGACAGTTATACAGCAGCCAGAGTCTAACGTTCAAAGCAGTGTACTTGGGGTCATTGTCCTGTTAAAATCGTTATGAAGGTTCAATTTTCGTGCTGAAGATTTCAAATTTTGCTTTAAAATGTCAATATACTTGTACAGATCCATTATACTGTCAATAAAAACAAGATTACCAACTTCAGTGGACGACATACACCCCCATACCATAACTCCTCCTCCACCATGTTTTACTGTTGGCACCAAGTTCTGTTTGTGAAATTCTTCCCTGGGTTTTCTCCACACCAAGATTCTACCGTCAGAACCAAATATATTAAATTTACTCTCATCAGCAAATATAACTTTATTCCAGTTATCAGAATTCTTATTTATGTTGGATTTTGCGAAAGCTAGTCCTAATTTTCTATTCCTTTCACTTACGAAGAATTTTTTCCTGGCTACTCTACCGTGATATCCAGCAGATCGAATTACCCTTCTAATAGTCTCAGGATTAACAATTATTCCATATAATGCTTGTAAATCAGCAGCAACTTTAGGTGCACTCTTTCTTGGATTTTTTTTAATATTTCGAACGATAATTCTCTGTATTCCTTTGGATAGCTTTGATGGTCGGCCAGGTCTTCTTTTATCCTGAATAATATGATTCTTTTTATATCGTTTAATGATATTGAAAACTGTTGAATGACTTAAGTTAACTGTTTCAGCAGTTTTTCTAATAGATTTTCCACGTTCAATATGCAAATTAATAACTAATTTTCGAATTTCAGGCGAAGTTTCTTTTCGTTTAGTATTCATGGCTGCACAGAGCTAAAAAACACAAAAATTCCAAAACAAACTGGAGAGGAATACTGCAGACGGTTTTATAAATTATTGCCAATTGCTTTTGAGTAAAAATAAAACCACCAAAAATATTTTTATTGCTTATTTCAGACAATTTTTTTTGCATATCTAATGGTGTCCCATCACTTATGTGACCTATTTTTTGCTCCGTTCTAAACAATTGTATTTTTTATTAAATTAATATTTTAATATTTTGAGAAAATGTATGTTATGTAATAATTGTTGCTAAATTTAAGTATGAAACACACCCACAAAAAATTTGTACATGTTTTTTTAATTTATTTTATTACAGTTTCCTTTTGTAAAGCACAAGTGTCCCATCACTTTTGTGAGACACTGTAAATAAAATAACGAACAAAGAATTAAGGTTAGTTACATTGACCCAAATGTGCTTCCGCCAGGCATACAAAGATCAAGAAAATTGAAAAATTATTTACAAAAGGCATTTTAGACACTTAATTAAAATAAAACTTGAATTGGCATTTTTCATATTTAATTTCGATTACACTATAATAGGAAAAAAATGCTTTTCATATAAGTTAAAATAATGTATTTTTTATGTGTTTATTTTTCCAGATAAAAAGTATACTTTCAAAGACAGTTATTTTGTTCAAAATTTTAACTCAAACTCAAGCTATTCAGAGTTAACATGACCAGACTTATTTCACCTTTTTTACGAACTTTTGTAGTATTTTTTAAAGCAAAGTTTCAGTAAAGTGAGATTTGATAATAATGATCTATTGATTATTGTCTGAAATTATATTAGTTGATTATATTGAAATTGTCTGAAATTATTTTAGTTGTTGCGAAGTATATTTTTCTTTCAACAAATCAATTATCATTATAAATTCATATTTTTCTGGGAAATTAATTTAAGTAATAGCATATATAGTGCAACAATGCAATTACTTTTTGGCTAATCTTAGTTTAGTTTTATTATCTTTCCATTTTGATTTTTTTGAAAATTGCCGGACAGCGCAATTTTGAACCAAGATCAGACGATGAGGACGACATCTGAACTCCAAATATAAAATTCGAAGTTTCATAAATCTGTCAGTTTTAGTTTGTTTAAAATGTAGTGTGTTATATTTTACTAAATATCACTCTAACAGAAAGTGGGGAGGATCATATAAAAATTTTGAAGTAATTTTTTTAATATTTGTTTTAACAACATGAAATATAATTCTTTACATCATTAAAGAAATTATATATATATATATAATATAAAGAGTATAAAAATTAGCGTTGCAACATTATTCTATAAATTTTTATGACGATTTGTCAACTTTTCAACTGCAAAACAACTATTTTATGAACTGCTTGAAAAGGACTAGTATCATACAACGAGATCAAATGAACGAGACTGAAATTTAATGTTTACAAAATTTGTTGTAAATTTCCTCCTTTAGTTGAACTAATCACCGTCGATCAAAACCAGCTGCTCTTCACAAGCGGATTTCCTCGCTTTTCAAGGTTATGTAAATGTGAAAGTAAAATCAAACATATTTCGAGCTATATTTTGACTAGCCATTTTTTATTATTCTCAACTTTGAATTTGCTACTTTCAATTTTAAATTCCTGTGAATTGAATTGTCATTTATTTTATCTCGTCTCAAAAAAAGGTATTAACTTTTTCTCATGTCATCTTAAAGACCCGAAGATAAAGCCACAGATTTAAAAAGCTTTCTTTAGAAAATATAGTGAATTCACATATATCGAATTTCGCTCAATCGGAAACATCTATATATTTACTTTTCCTAAACCGAAAATCTCTATCTATCGAGCATTTCACAGAAAGCTTGGATTTTCATATGAAAAACAATTTTCGTATAGCGAATAAAATGTTTATTAATCAAACGAAAATCGAAGCATATAAGTTATGTATATTTATTGGAGTCAGAAAGTGACGATGGATTTCGTTCATAAGAAAAAAAAATACAAATTAAAATAGGAAAAAATTTTTCGCCGATTCTTACTACATCAGAAATTTTAAGACTGGAACTCATCCACAAGTATTTACATTCCAAATGCAATAAACGCTTTCTTTTCTACAAATCTCTTTCCTAACTTAAAGTGTGATTTTTATATTAAACTCAATAAGTTTTAAATTTCTTATAGGGATAGTTCGTAACTGGTTATCTTTAAGCACGAAAAAGAAGTTTAGCTTAGTAAAAAAATATGGAAAGCGAGATAAAACTGAAATTGCGATAAAAGAATATAAAATTTTGACAAGAAGAGATCAGCAATTTTGAGAAATAGTTATTTGTACATTTCTTAAAATAAATTTCTGTGATAGTTTAATTCTTAATTGATCTCCCAGTTTAATTAAAATTTTTTCATAGTAAAAATTATAAAAAAAAATGGTAAAAGATTTGAAATTCTTTTTCTGAAATGAAATTTTAAAATTTTTTATGGGTCTGCGTTAAGAGAGTATATAAAAATGTAATAATTTCAAATTAGCTACACTCTTAAAATAATTTCATAATTGCTCGAAATCCATCGTCTTTGTAGTTTTAACTTCGGTGTAGCGAATACTTATAATTCCTTTGCACTTGGAAAAGTAATTTGATGCATATTTATTCACTTAAGAACTTGTTCGTGGCTTCGAAAAATAAATATACATATAATTATTTTAATTTAGATTTCCCCGAATTATTTTCCACATCTTCTTACCATTTTGTAGGCATTCTTAACAATTAAAATTTTAAAAAATAAAGAAATAAAAATGAAGCACTGTATTGAATGGTGAGTGAATCACTATCCGACTGCAAAAAATTTATTTTTTCACGAAATCAAAATATTGAAGTCTGCAAATTCCATCTAAAATATATAAGATCGAAATTCTTTCTCACTCTCGCTCCTTCATATGAGGAAGGAATGGAGGTCTGTTTTCCGGCGTATGCTCCTGAACAAGTTCTTAGCTTGTGCCTGGTTAACAAAATCAAAACACGAATATCACAAAAATTTTAAAATCCGCCTGAATCAACAAAGAAAGCTAAAATAGCCTTCACTTTATGACAACCCTGAATGGAGAAATCACAAATCCAATCTAAAGACAGTGGAATATAACCCAACTTGGCACGGAGAGAATCTCTAGCTGTCTCATATTTACGGCAGGAGAGGACAAAATGTTCACAAGTTTCTGGAATCTGGCAATGGACACAATTTGGTGATTCAATGAGCCTACATTCATGAAGAACTGCATTGACTGGAAAAGTCCTAGATATTAATCGAAAAATTAAGACCTCATTACGTCTGGATAAATTGAGTTTTTTAAAATTGAAAGCATCAAGCCATTTGTATTTTTCATAGTATTTAGAATTTTCCCATTCTAAGTTTTGTTTATGTCTTACAATTTTAGCACATACCGAACTGGTGTCTTCGGGCGAGATCCAGTCGCAGATATTGGGAGAAGTTAAGGCTTGTTTAGCTAAAACATCAGCCCGTTCATTTTCTGCAATTACCACGTCGGCAGGAGTGTATATCAGCTCTAAAGAGGAACGTATCTTTAAGGCATTAAATATAACTTGGGCCACAAAAAGAGCACTTCTGGGAGAATGGAAGTTTAGGCATCTCAAGGCTGTCAAATTGGATAAACTGTCAGTCAATAATCGCTCTTTCATACTTTCTGCTAATTTATTTGGTTCGCCGTTCTGCTATTACCATGGTTTGGACAAAGAAATCGTGACAAAAGCTAAAAATTAGACAGCATCAATTAAAAAAATCTTAATGTTTCCTTTAATCAAGTTTCTCATAGATTTTTATTAGCATTAATTCAGATCCATGGATGTTATATTTCTTTTTTATTATGGGAATATCAGTCAAAAGAAGGTAAAAAGCTACATAACTTTTTAAAATGACGAAAAGCGTCTTTAAATTGCTTTTTAAACTGAAGCTATTTAAAAGCTTAAATATGCATATCAAATTGACAGAAAAATTACTATTTTTTTTTTTTTTTTTTTTTTTGCCAATATTTATATTTTGTAATAGCTGTTGTCCGGCTTATGGGAAGATGTCAAAATAAGTTTAGTCCTTAGAGCCATAAAAAAAAGATTGCATCTGAAAGTCTGTTTTGTATGAACATCTAGTGCTAAATCTATTTGTACAATTGTAGAAGCTTGTTAAAATAATCCATTTTATCTGAAAATTTAAAAATTTTCGATAAAAGATTAATTAAGATTTTTCATCGGTTATAGGCTCACGATTTACATAAATCACTAAGTAATGAAACTCACTTCAATAACAAATTCACTACAAATTTTATTGAAACTTATGATTCACAATACTTTTGAACTTCGAGAATAGAAAAGCAATGTAAAAGTAACGTGCATTATTCGACTTTGTTCGTCTAGAGATGTAACGTAATACGCAGTTGCAGAATCTGAATAAAAACTTTATTTTAAAATTTAATACATGCCAATCAGAAAATTGAACATTAATAAAATTTTATTAATCATAATTGCCAGTCATAGTTATTATTTATCAATCACAGTTGCCAATCATAAAATTGAACATTAATAAAATTTTATTAATGTTCAGTCAGTTCTATGATTGGCGACATTGTTTCAACTTTTTTAATGCTTCTATGAAAAATTGTTTGGTTTTTATTTTTCTCCTCTTTTTTTTATTTATTTATTTATTATCTAAAATTTAATTTGGAATTCAATTAGTTGAACTATCTAATGATAAAAATATGTATATTCTGGAGTTAGTATTAAAATTTATTTATTTTTGTAAATATTTAACCATTATTATTAATACTATAAGAGTTGCATTATAGTTTTAATGCAACTATTTAGATTATTGTCCCAATTTTTATTCAAGTACTATTTTGTGTGTATTGCGAATTGGAAACTGTTCCATTTACTTTTTTAATATTTTGAAATCCAAAAAAATGACAAATTTCTTTGAAGTTTTGACATAAACCATTTCAAAATCTGCTTTCTTCACAGAATATTTTTATCTTTTGCAAATTCTGACTTATTCATGCAAAAAAAAAAAAAAAAAAAAAAAAAAAAAAGAGAGAGAATTTTATTCTTTCCACACTTTTAGGCTGTTCTCACCAAGTCATCTGAATTCATCTACCATGCCACGAGAAAGCGTTCCTATTTTGGAGAATTCATCGTCTCACTTCCATCTTCATGGACTGCTCAAGTGTGTAAAAATGACGATTTTACCACAGAAATTTCTCAAAGAATTGACGTCTATCTGACAAACTCGGATCAAAAACGACATTTGACGACGAAGCACAGTAGAGGATGCGGTTTAGAGGGCGATAGAATTGACATGCCTCTTGAATGGTTGAATGAAAACAATGTAGCAAGTAGGTCGAATCCTTTTTTTTTCTTTGAAAGGAATGACAACATGAAAGACATAATATTTCTTCTCGCTCTACCTATATTATTCATTTAATATGACCAGAATTTCTAAACATAATTCCAGTACATACCCAGTTTTAGAGGAAAAATGCTATCATACTATTTAGTTTCAATCGCTTTCTCCTCTTTTAGTACATCCGCTTGTTTTCTAAAGTAATGTATTCAAAATTTAAAAAAAAAATTCATATTTAATTTTTTAAAAAATAAAAAAAATTTCTTTGTTAATATAAGAAATATCCCCCCACGTTTTATTAAATGTATAAGTCAAGTTTTATTAGTTTATTAGAAAAATTCCGATTATGAATTGTGTGCCGATTATAGACTTAGTTCGTTGTCTAGATAAAAATTAGAGTGAAATATATGCTAAAAAAGACGGTAGAAACAAACATTGGGTGAATCGGGGTTTAACCCCCTTCTTCGCCAAGTTGCGATAACGCGCCAAAGCTGGCAACCTTCAGACTGGCAAACCTATTATCTTTCCCCTTTATTATGCGCTATGACTAGACATCTGCCCCCTCGCTTTTGAACATTTTGCAAAACACGGCGCAAGACCGTTGTTTGGCAAGTTGGCGATTTTCGAAAATCGCACCAAGCAGGGGGTTGAACTCCGGTCGTACCCAAACATTGAGCCCTATAAATTTTTTTTATTAATTCTGGCTTGATTCGATACAATTAGGGATTGCAATACCGGACCAAAATTACAATACCGGTATTCGGTATTTTTTAGATCTCAATACCGGGATACCGGTTTTAATACCGGTATTAGAAATTTTAGAAAAAGAAAGAAAACACAGGTGTTTCTTTGTTTTATTTGCCAGTTTTATTAGAAAAGGTAAATATCACAAAAAATAATTTGTAACTTATAAATTATAACAGTATATAAAGAATCGCAAAAAAAGTAAAGGAACAACTTATTTATTTAAATCACAAAAAAGTGTAAATATCACTATTCAGTCTGTGGTACTAATACAAATTTTTGAAATGTGATCTTAAAAAACATAATGCATCCATTGTAATGTCATTAAGCCTGAAACGTAATTTTGTTCAAAAATTACCAGCTGTCAAAAACGCTCTTTCGGTATCTTACACTAGTTGGTGGTATTGTTAGCAATGCGCGATATACTTTTTCCAAGTATTTACCTCTAAATCCCTCACCTTCAAATAAATCGATTTCTTATCGGACGGTTTTGGATATAGCTGATTTCTGTATTGTATTTTGGTTCGTTGAAATTTTCTTATTTATCACTAATTCTAATTTTTGTTCAAGAGACAATTCCTTTTCATTATCGACATTAGTGTCATCATAATCTTCGGTAACTGAACAGAATTCTTTTGAATGTGGATAGGTTTGTGGGTAAAAAATGTTAAGAAAATTTACTATAAACTTAATCAGATTTGAATAGGTTATTTTCTTTTCTTCTTCTTCATTTTTAAAATCATTATAATTATGTAAATACCATAAGACATTTTCTATTTCGATATGCCTTTCTTCTGTGCGATTTTTCAATGTAATATATAATCTTCAGATAGTGATGTGTGCTTTCTAGTGTGATGTATGCTGTTAGGAGTAAACGGTGCCAACATGTTTTAAAATCTAATATTAACATATATTCTGTTTTATTTTCAGTTAGTATGTATTGTTATTATCTTCATTGTCAATATCACTCTCACTCTTACTCTCTTCAAAGTTGGAATCCGAAGTTTCTATATCCACAGTATTTGGATTCATCTGTTCTTTATTTTTTTGGTATAATACATCTATTATTCCTAACTGAATTCCATGAGCATAGCGCAATTGCTGATTTCCACCAATCAACTTTCCAACTTTTTTTTTCATAACTGTTGCTCCATCAGTAATTATGGATAAGATTTCTTCTTTCAGAGATAATCCATGTTTCGCTCATTTAGATTTAAGCAATTAATTAAGCCATTAATTTGTTAATTAATTTCGCCCGTTAGGGAGACATAAAAACAAAAACGTATACTATTTTGCTATGTCGGCGATCCGTGAACTTATAGTGGAGACCATTTTAAAAATTTATAGTAAATACCGAAAAACCGGTATTTAAACTTGTGAATACCGGTATTACAAAATTGTACAAATGACTCAAAATACCGGTATTCGGTATCCCGGTATCCCGGTATTGCAATCCCTAGATACAATCTAGAAGTGAAGTTTGGTACTGTTGGCGATAATTAAGAAAACGCTTGGCGAAGTTTTCAGCTGCAGAAGACTATATCTTATAAAACTACGGGGAGGGGACGTGGACATCCGGAAGTTGTGTATGTGTAAATTGAAAATATATATTCTCTTAAAATTTGGTGTCATCATTTCATAAAGAAATAAACATCACATTATATATTACTAGCTATTACCCGCGACTTCGTTGGCATGGAAATTTTCATGTGTATGTATTAGAACTAACGGTCTGATCAGTAGTCGGCAGTGTCTGTTTAAAATCGCCTGCGAGCTAAACGACAACGCCGCCCATCATCGCCTGGTTGCCGCGGATTCCTGCAGGCTGTGTTTGAACGCCTCTAATGCATGCTTGTGCGCCATTGTGCACTCGTCCTATACTATTAACTTGCACTGCTGCAAAAGGATTCCCCGGCCGCTGTTTTTGGTGACGTTGCATGTTGGAGTATCTTCGCTTGCAAGATTAAGCGGCAATTTGAAAACGGAATGTGCAGTCCGGCCACCGTTAAGCAAAGTTGCCCAAGGAAGCTACAGCCAGAGCTCCTGCACAACTTCGCCTGCTAATTTCCCTCTTCGTTGCGATGGGAGTAGGCCGAAATCAGCGAGACATTTTCCAGATATGGAAATTATTTTATCCTCAATCAATACCAAAGCTTCGTTAACGATTAGGTCATTTGAGTGCCATCCAGCCTATGCACAATATCTTCTGATAAAGCGTCCTTGTATTTATCCCACATCTGGAGGGGGTTTGATAGTCCGCAAGTGCTCACTAAAATTGCAAACAGATCTTCTAGCTACTTTCATAGTCCGAGCTTTATTACTCCTCTTCGAAAGATTAGATTTGCGTTTTCTGGGCATTTCGAAAAACTATCAAATAAAACAAATAAAAAAATTTAAATAACCTAAAAAACGATGCACTTAACTATAAGCATATACGAAAAATATATAAATAACATAAATACAATTTAATTACAAAAACACACAACTAACCTAAAAGCAATTTATTTACATAGTATACCTGCAATAAAACAAAACAGCAAATCAAGTCCATGTTTCTTTAAAATCAAGCCAAGTCTATTTTATTTATCTATCGAGATTGAGATAGCTACTACAGTATAATACACATAATTTTTAAACTTTTAATTAATATGAAAATACAGTTGTCAGCAATCAGAACACACTGCGCATGCGTGAATTTTCAACGCTAGTTGGCGTAACGCAATGCGTGAATTTTCTACTCCAGTTGGGGTAACACAATGCAGATTAGTAATTTTTAGATTCCTATATTCATGTTTTATTTTAATTTAAAAGTACTTCAGAATGAATCCGTAAGATAGATAAATTAAGAATAATTTTAAATGCATCAAACACTAAGAAAATAAATAGAATCGATTGAAATATTCGGTCGAAAACATGTTAAGTCTAATCTCATTAGCGTGGAAAAAAAAAACAAAAAAAAAACCTGAAACCTTATTTACTTTTGGTGGGATTTGGCCTCAGATTTTTGGCGAGAAAGTTAGTGTTTAATTAATAAAAAATTAACCACTGAATTAACCGGAATAAATAGTAGCCTATATCCTATTCCAGACAATAATCTACCTCTGTGCTAAGTTTCATCCAATTCCGTTCAGCCGTTCTGACTTGATTGACTAACAAACATCCATCCATCCAAACTTTCACATTTATAATATTAGTATAGATTTAATGAGAAGGAGGTGAGCGTGAATATTCAAAGAATGGGAATATTTTTAGTAATTCCGTACTAGCAGCACATTTACGATCACTTCACATCATTCTGTTTTCTTCGCTCATCCGTTTGAACTCGCAATTCATTAATATCATTCTAGTCAGTTTCATTATAACACCCATAGGGAAATCCTTGTTAATTAACTTAAGTCCTTTTTCCACGGACTCCGAGTCTTTTTTTAATTTGTAAAAATTGTGTTAGCAATTGTTTAAGATCTCTATTTAAAGATAAAGAGCATTTTTCAAAGTAAACTATTGAGTGTCCGTAAAAAATTACACTAGTAGCATCAGTTCTAAGTCTTTCAAAATTTTATTTTTTAATTAATAAAATTATATTAGAAATTAGAAGGTAGATTTAATATTTTTTGAAAAACAGGAATAACATCAATTGAAAATTCACAGAGCAGTTTGCACAAGAAAATGTTATAAAACTCTACGGAAAATTATTTATAGAATGACGTCAAGTGATCTGACTCCATTTATTTATTTTACTGTAATACATTTAAACTCTGTGAATCAAAATCAACTGCTGACCACAAAAAGAAACCACGTGATTACAAAAATGCCTCGTCATCAACTGAAAAATGCAAAAAGAGACGACGACAAACAGTCTATTCCTCATTCCACAGGCTGTTGTCCTAAAAATTTATGCATGTATGTCCTTTAACCTTAGTAGTTGATTGGTGACTTTGTTAATCTCTTACTGAACTGGCTACTGATTGCCCTTGTGGAAACAGGGTCTTATAATGCGTTTGTCATGGATCATCCTAACTGCTTTTAAAAAGTTATCACATTATTTTCTGAGATATTTACAACAATTTTAACGAGTCGTGTATATATACATATATAATGTAGTTCTGTAGATAATTGGTGGCAGTTCTTTTATGAAAATGATTAAAATCTTCAACGATATTCATAGAAATTTCGAAGTACTCAAGCGACAATATTATAATATCGTTTTCAAATTATTCATTTAATTAAAAATAACAGCTGCCATTGAAAACTTTGGTTTTGTTATTTATTTATTTTTAGTTATTTATTTATTATTTTGGTTTATTTATTTATTTTATATAGAAGAATATTTTTGTTATTTTTTTATTTATTTATTTAATAGGAATCGGTCTCTTATAAAACGCAAACGAAATTTTAGAATTCCCATTGTAATGCATTTTTTTTATCAAACAATATAATGAAAGATAATGGAACAATAAAGTACATGTCATTTTTAATGAGATACAAAACTCTGTAAGACAGACAGTTACATTTCGTGTCATCAAATTTGGCATGCAGTTACTTCTTGGATTGTAGGTAATCATTACGAAAGAAAATTAACAAATTTTAATTAAATTTTTAATTAAGTGTTAACGCTTTTTTGTAATAATTTCGGTGTGACTCGAAAAAAAATTCATTTTTATTCTACTTTAAAAAATTAGCTTATTTAGAGAAACTAATTTTTTTTTTTCTTCAATTAAAATTCTTTTAAATAGATTAGACTTGAACACAATTTCGTAACAATTATTTATGTAGTCGTGCGTAATAAAATAACAAGATTATGACTAATCAATTACACATATTTCAATAAGTTTAGTACCATTGCTCAAAAGTAAAGATTAGATTGTTCAATTTATTTCAAAGCATTTATTGTTTTTTTAACAGGAATCTTTAATTTTTTAAATAACATAAATATATTTTAGCCAGCATTTCTGTAAATTGAATTATTTAAAAACTGCCAAAAGCTTTAAGCATACAATATATTGATAGATGCAATTCATCGATGATAGACGAATGAATCTATGCATAAAACGGAATCATACCATAATATTCCAATCAAGAAGGTGGTAAGCGAAGTAGGTTCTTCTCAACCGTACAAAAAAAATTACTAAACATCAGTTATGTTTTTAGATGTAAGATTGCGCATATGTTTCAACTTAATTTATTATCAATTGAAAACATATTTATAATAGGCCTTGCTCGTCAGTTCGCGCAGCACTGGTCAATTTATCGATATGGAGTTTTTGAAGAGAAAACCATCATTCAAGATTCCTGTTACTTATCTGGAAAGTCATGGACACCAGTCGGATGTTATAACATCAAACCTCAATCTGAGTAAGTAAATATGTTCACCAATTTTTTTTATCGGCTTTCTTTTGTCAGAAAGAAGCTCAGCTTGGTGGCAATAAGCTCCTTCGAAATTAATTAATTTTCGGTTTATCTAAAATGAACTCGTACTAAAATTATTAATTTCGGTATTTAAAAACTCAGAATGTTTTCTTTCTCAATTTTGTTGTAATTTTCCACGAAAGGATGTCGTAATTTATAGTCAAAAATAAATTTATCTGCGAGTTTTGTAAGTAAACATGTTACACTGAGTTCCAAAAATTTTTCAAAGGCATTTTCAAAGTCATTGCTAAATTATTGTTATATTCTGTTCTTTTTCCCTAATATTTGTTTTACAAATTTATTTGAAACTTAAAACTGTAATGATCATATAAATAAATGCACGTAATATTCTGACTAGAGAATATAAGCTAATGCTTTAATTAAATGTATATATATGATATCTACTTTAATCGGAGCTCCATGAACTTATGAATATTTACAGATATATACTTCTAACTAGAAATGCTCCAAATGATGCTCAAAATTATATTTTATGTTCCTATATTCAGTAACTATACTACTGAAAACATTATAAAGTTCATATTTTTATACTGTGTCTGAGTCTTATTAATCATCTTTAATATAATATTCTTGACATTAACATTTTAAGCAAAAAAATGATACTAATTATACACTTTTGTGACTAAAACTGATCGAATTATCAAATTTTGAATATTATGCCTTTTTGAAAGTGCAGTATTATAAATACAGAAATAAACATTAAAAAATAGATTAAATTAAATAATAAATTAAAAATATTTCTCCTAATTTTTTTTTTGAGAATTCAGATAGTTTCTCGGTTGTTGTTTTTTCCCCTACAATTTCGTTGCTGCTTTTTAAATTTTTAAGTAGGATTCTTTGGTTACGAAGTTTTACTCTCTTATTTTTTTCCCCATGAGAAATATTTTATGATGCTTGAAATATGTTTTATAGATTTTTCCCTTTTCAAAATTCGGAATAATGTAGATCTGGAAACTGCAATGGCTTGAGTTGCAGTTATTATGGCTCTTCTTCTTCTTAGAGGAATATGTCAAAGTTTTTCTCATTTATCTTTGCATTTTTCTCCACGTCAAGAACAGGACAATCGCAACAATATTTGCTTAAAAACTCTCGTCTTTCCATTCTACTTTTACAATGGATTGATATTCAGCTGAAATAAAACAACTGATTTCGATCAGTGCATGACTTAGGAATAAAGTTATACTTTGTAATAATTATTTTAACTTAAAAAAGGGGTCAAAATGAATGATAGATATCATGAAACATTAATTTTACTTGAAAGTTTCGCATTTTTACTTTACAGCATAGCTTATAGCTGTATTCTCCAGTAATTTCCGTTTCAATATTCATTTGCTATTATTATTATGGTACACAGGGAATACTACTGTTTTAGACTATTTGAGACAATTTGAACTGTCCCTTAGAGGATGATTGCCGGGAGTCTTTGAATCAGCTTATTTACATCATTTAAAGTATTTTTTCGATTAGAAATTTATGCCGACCTCTGTTTAGAAATTAATTATTGGGTGACGATTAGAGATGGAACTCTGCATATAGAATAATAAAGTATTTCTTGAGAAACATTCCGTTCTGCGAGATCAGTTACAAGCTAAAGTGTATTTTAAGTACCAAAAGACATGAGTTAATCATGCACTAATTAACAAATGTCTTACTGTTGTCTAGTAAAATGGTATAATAATCGGATGTTTCTTAGCCTTATTTATTAAACTCTTGAATGAAAATTTTGATTCTCAGACGAGAATGAATCAAGTTTGGACTCAAAATTACAGTTGGAGATTGACGTGAGCATAGAATTTTCAAAGATGAGTTAAATTATAAAAATGTGTGCTTTATAATGTTAAGATATATAATGAAAATTTTGCAAAAGGCGTTAGTTCCCACAACAGACTCTGCAATGGCTCTGTGCTAAGTAATCGAGCCTAGAGGCACGTGAGTAGATAAAATAACTGTTCGAATTAATGCCACATTCAACTGAGAGTGTTTCTGAACTTTTTCTTATTATTTCATTTTGTAAATAAAAGATGATAATACTCTGTGTCACGCAACACCACTGATTATGAAAGAATTTATCTATACTAGCAATTAGCACTCCCAGCCTAATGGGTGAGTGGGTTCTGGAATATCTTCTGATTCATGTACAAGAAATAGTACCTAAGATAATAAAGAATTATAAACAGTGATAGACAGCATGTTTGAATATTTTTTCTGGTGGAATCTGCCGACTAGTTGCGTCCATGCCACACTGAATTATTCTTCGTGAAGCTCGAAAAAGCCTCCATCTCCACAAAATTTTACCAGTGTATCATAAAATTTTCAATAGCTCAGCGTACTTAAAGCCCTAATTAATAATTTTTGATTTTCTTTCTT
The DNA here is from genome assembly GCF_947563725.1 of Argiope bruennichi. Taxonomy (NCBI): domain Eukaryota; kingdom Metazoa; phylum Arthropoda; class Arachnida; order Araneae; family Araneidae; genus Argiope; species Argiope bruennichi. Next base: position 53,894,885 of record NC_079158.1, read on the forward strand.
GTTTTTAACCAATTTATTTTATATGATGTTTTCAAACATTAGATACATTTATAAAATATGCTTCGTTTTAAAAACTATCTGATTTCTGACATTCCAGGCCTACATTTGAAGAGGGTCTCCCAATATGCTCTTTACCTAGCGACTTCTTTGAAACATCAGAATTGAAATCGTCTCTAATGTCTGACGCCAACTCTTCGAAAGTAAGCACTTATAGCGTTTTTATAAAATATAACAGCGTGACAAATTTCTGAATAAAAAATATTACCATAACAAAAAAAAAGTGAGAAGCTTCAAATGTGTCGATGAAATAAGACATACTTTTTGTACTATTAAACTACTTAACTTACTTTGTACTTAACCTACTTAAACTAAACTTTGTACTACTATTTTGTATTATGTATTCACTCTAATAGTGATCCAATAGCAGATTCTTAAACTATTAAAAATAGTTAAAATATTATCAGTTGGAAATTGCTCTGATTGCCATAAAAAATTATATTTTATGTTGCCTCAGACATAAAATTGTTTCTGAAAAAAAAAAATGATGGAACATAAATTTTTATACAACACTCAGAGAGGCCCTGGAATGGTCTAGAATAATCACCTGAAGAATCTTAATGGAAATATCATTAAGATTTGCGAATATTCGGAAACATTTATTTTTATCACCAAATGATCGACAAGTTTGTCGCCAAGGTAAGGAGTCATTAACCTGCCATCCATTCAGTAGCCATTGAAATACCTGTAAAATTTTCTTCCTTATTATGAAACTAACAGCACAGAGAAGCAATATTAAAAATTCGTAAAAATATTTTGAATTTTTTTTTCTTAAGAAAACATATTTTTTACCGATTTATTCATTGAATAATCAACACTAATATCCTGTTTTTTACCTTATGTTATTTAGGCGTTAGACTTCTGTGACGGATTTTCATTTCCTCACAATCCTGCTATGCCTACTTTTCATAATACTCTCTGCAAAGGAAGAACAGTTTGGTCTGTGATAGAAAATTCTCCTGATTTTAAGTATGGAATGTAAGTGCAATGAGGTGTGGATTTAAGTTTGTTGAATTTGGAATGAGTATTGTATATGAAAGCAATAATTTTTTCTTCCTGAATGCTATTTACTATCTTACTTTTTTTATGTAATAACTTTTTTCTTAAGTTTTCTAAAGGTAAAATTATATTATTGGTTTTTTTGTTAGGTTTCGATCTAGTTCTGTTTCGAAATTCTGGGCTAAAGTTCTGATACTTTGCAAAGTTATTTGTTCCTCATGATCATAAAATATTTAACTTTCCGTTACTATTAATTTAAATATTGGTTCCAGGGAAGCGGAAACAGATTGTAATAAAAATCAAAGATGAAATTAATCACAATTCTTCAAAATTATTATTATAATGAATTAAGTAATATATTCAATATTTAAAAGTAGAAAATAAATATAAGATGAAATTGTTAAAAAAAACAATGATAATTTATTACTACTATTTTTTGCTGACAAAAGAAACCCATTTTAATCTAAATTCGGGAGATGGGAAAAAATTAGCAATAATGCTTGGTGCTGAAAACAATAAGATAAAAAATTAAGCTATGATTTCTACAAATAATTGAGATAAATCTGTGTCTTTTTGGCGCTCTACATGATAGACTATTAGACTATCAGCTACCAAATTTGGCACAGATACACTTTGGAAGATAAGAATGCGCGCAATGGAGAGGAGTTTTTTTGAAATTTTAAAAACCCAACGAAATTTTGATGTTTTTCTAATATAACATTACATCAGCTTAAAACTAAAAAAAAAAAAAAAAAAAAAATTAATAATATCAAATTTAAAAACTGTAAGCAAATTTCTGGATTTCAGCAATTTTTTAAAAATTATTTTTTAACTAATTTTCAGCAATCGAGTACGTTGTCGCACTGAAATTCGAAGCGTTTTTATTTTTTCATCAAACATTTAATAGCATGAATTGCTCCCGTTGTTGAAAGTAAAAGCATACGGATTCTGTTTTCCGTTAATTATAAATATTCATTATCAAATAAAATGTTTTATAAACATTTTATTCATTATCAAATAAAATGTTATTAATTAAAATTCCATTTCGCTTATAAAGTGCTTTTTACCAGCAATTGAAGCTTATGATTTTAGCTTTAAACCTCAGACTTTTGATAAAGAAATACAGGTTGGTTATAATTCAAGTGACCCTACTCAGACTTGTGTAGTTATCAGTCTGCTTGCTCTGTTTTGTTAAAACTTGGTATATTTGAACCAGGAGTAAAATAAATCTGCAAACAAAAACAAAGATTGTTAATTTAATTAAATATTTATTTTAATTAATAAGCTTATTTTAATTAATAAATTCTGCAATTAAATTTCGACCACTAGTTGACGCGTAAAGAATAAAAAGCACAAATTTGAAACACAGAACTTTATTTAAAGACGTCACTTTTCAGTGTGATTCTATTTGTGCCAATCACGTATTCGAAGTATGTTATAGCGTTCGATAGCAGCATAAAGTATTTTTTGTGAAATTTCGGCAACATGGCATGCTATTCTTGGTTGGAATACTGGCAGAATCCATAGTCACCCATATACGATAGTTCTGAAAATTCACTACTTCATCTACGGTAAAGTGCTCCTCATCTGACCACAAAATGTTCTAAGGCCCTATCAACGACTATTCTGGCCAGAGTATTCTGACTATAACATACTATTATTCTGTAAGTCATATCACTGACTCTCCGACCCGCCCGAAGGCACGCAGATAATAAGTACTGAATGACCGAACCGCCGCAACAGCATTGGCGGGAACTGTGGTTAGTTCTAAGGGCCATCAACGGCCATGGTATAATCCTTCTTCAGGAATGTCCGTCATTGATGGGAGGAGCCGACCCTCACCCATTTATGTACCCTCCAGTGTGGCGAGATCCCTCCATCATGCCGGAAGCATCTCATCCTCATTTCGAGGTGCACCCCCCCCCCCTGAAGAGCAAGAAACTGGTAAGTAAAATCAGTGTGTTGTTCTGAGTCTTGAGAATGTAGCTTTCACATCAAGTGGGTTTCGTGAATACCACTTTAAAATAGGTTGCAAAATCTTTCATACTGTAGACCAAACAAAAATCATGTGTGACAACTTGAGCATAGACATTCTTTCATTCAAAGCAATATCGACTTCTTCCTCTATACTTTTATCTGAAATCCATTTCCATTCCTTAAATTTAATATCAACTTTTACAATCTATTCAACCCTTTTTGGGGCCTTTCAAGCGTCTCTACTCTCTATTGACATTGCAGGCTAATAAACAATAACTGCAGTTTTTGATAAAACAACTTGATCAGTATAGTTACAATAACATGAATTTAGAAGAAATATCGAGTTGTTTGCTCTCTAAAAAACGGAGAAGAAACTCTTCTCTCATGGGGAAGAATGTTTTTATGGTATTAACTTATTTATTCTACGTTCATAATTTGCAGTGACCTTTCTACATTTCGTGAAAAGAGCCATCTAGTGGTCAATATTAAAAGGATTTTTTTTTGTTTGTTTTCTTTCATCTATGACCATATAAAGGAAATACGCAAATCTTTTCAATGAAGTACATCAACCTGAAAGGACTCTATATAAGTCTGAGTAGGGTTACTTTAGTTATAAGGCCCTTGCACTTTCTGCTTTCGGTTTTGATTTTCATTATTGTATTCTATGCTTCAGGAATCTGCCACTGAAAACCAATAATCCGCCAAAGAGTCCTGTGTTTAAATGCTTCAAAGAAGTATCTGTCCATGTCACTCTCGCGATTCAGACCAACACTATTGAGCTCATACCATTCAAGGTAACTCTCTTTTTCCTATTAACTTGGTAAGTAGAAAAAACTGACATAATATCTGTAAATTGCACCATACGTGATGAAAAAAATTTCTTGAAATGGTTGGACCTAGAGCAACCAAATTTTTAAATTGCAATATACATGATAAGAAAAAAAAAAGAAGTTTAAAACGATTGAACTTGGAGTACCCAAATTTGTGGCTTCTTCTTAGCAATGGCCATACAAAGAAAGGTTTTCTAATTTTTAGTTAAATTGTTATTTAATTAAAAATTAAAAACACTTTAGCATGTTTCCTCAATAATTTAAGAGCATATTGCTGCACAAAAAACACTTTTACACAATTTTAACTGAAAAAAGTATAATTGAAAAAAGGTTTTTACACTTATACCTAATTTATTTCCGTACAATATTTTTCTGTGATTTTCATAATTTTCAAAAAAATTTTTAAATATATTTTACAACAATATGTTTTATTAGCACACGCATTGTCTGGGTTTTTCACTTAGTAATATGTTGCAGCTGGCAAACTGAAACATGTAAAAATTCTAATTGGGAAGTGATCGAAGAGTGAGGTTTGGAAATAGTTTTTAGAAAATCATCAGGAGTTTTACGAGGACACCATTGTCAACTTGGTATTCTTTAGTTTAAGTGTTTCTAAATTTTGAAACGTTTGACCTACATTTCTAACCTTAATTGTTTCAGGATCGTTGGCTCGTTATTAACTAAATGGCCATATCACATATTTTATATCGTTAGAATAAAAATTAATTTTTTGTGTCACAATTTGTATGCCTCAACATCTTCTTTGCTTCTAATTTTGATTTTCACTTGCCAACCATTTATGTTTGTAAAAATAATCACAATATATATTGATGATACAATATATATTTTCATGATGCAATATATATTTTTGGTGTTATCTGGTTCTAGGTTATGAAACAAATGCGAGCGGTACTGTATGAATTTCTGGGGAATATGGTACCAGAAAATTCCAAAGTAACCTTGGTGACATTCTCTGACAAGGAAGATTCAAGTGCACCTTTTGATATTGACATAAAAAACTCTAAGAAATTGAATCAGCAACTATTGAGTCATGTAAAAGTAACTAGAATAATAAATAACACATGTCTTTCGTGTGGTTTTCAAAAAGCTTTAAATGTAAGTATAAAGATTAACTTTATTAAGTATGTACCAGTGAAGTATTTTTCCAACCAATTTCTCATATTTGCCTATATTGTGTGTTTTATACTAAACTTTGTCATATAATGAAGAGAATTTAGTGTGAATAGTGATTTTTTTTCTTTGACTAAATGAATTCAAAATTTAGTCTCTCTTATTTGTTTTTGCAATCCCCGAATTTACACGGTGATTTTCAGATTACGCCAAGGTTGCCAAGCTCTTCATTATGCATAAGATGCCAAGATGGTTGGCAATTGTTTGCATTTTTGGGTGATTTATCTCAGAGACTATAAAAATAAACAAGTATACCAAAATTTAATATCTACAATTTTAATGTTAAGATTATTTACCTTTATGTATCTAACTTTCGTATTTTTGAATAGTCTCGTCCATATACAAACAAATAGAAAAACCGTTAATTGAGGCATCATGTTCACATGCATACAGATAAACTTTCATTTGAAAGATTTAAGCCACAATTTAATAATAACGTGTGATATTTTGATATATAATCTTTACATCTCAACGATCTCATTTGCTTTGTGTTTGAGCTATTATTTTGTTAACATCAAACAAGAAGATAGATAAATTTCAAAAATCGTTTCTCTGGATTCAGAATGGTCTGAAGCAAGCAGATTCATCACAAACTGACGATCAAATTTTGACCTGATTACAATGCTGCCTCTCTGTAATACACAGTCTACGAGAAAGTAAAGACTTTTCATGCAGAAATAATAATAAACGAAATTCTGGTAGATGGTTCTGTTTAACAAAGTGATGAGATTAATCTCCTTTGCCATAAAAAATTTCTGATTTTCATCTACAACTATTTCTTTTTCGATTTTAGATAACACAATATTCTTCTTTTTCATCGCCAATTGTTGTTGTGATTGCCTGGAAGAGTGCTGTGATTGATGAGAATCCTTCTATGTTAATTAACAGCATCAAAGAATTCTCTCCCAGTGTGAGACTGCATTTAATCCTGGTGGAGGACACGACGACAAAGGAAATTCCAACTGATATAATTCAGGCCATCAGGTCACAGAACGGTCTCATATATTTTTTACCTCAAGAGCTTGTCTTCAGGGCGAGCAAACTGTTGGGGATTTTGGCTGCTGTTGTCAAAAATCCCATGGAAGTTGAAGACAAAATTGTTGTTGTAAGTATCTCTATTTTATTTACTATTTTATTTTGGAAACTTCATGAGCTGTAGGAAGTAATTTTTGTATACAATCTTGTGATATTTTTTGATGGAGTATTGATCAAGATTCTTATTAATAGAATCATTTAATATTTGCTGCTTTTTAGATTTTGAACTGCAGATTGCACCTAAGTGTGTAATAACTGATATACAATATTAATACAACGTTAATTCGTTGCATAACAGGATATGTATAATATAGTATCTAAATTTGGGCATAAAGATCATTTATTTCCTGTAATGTTTTTAGAAATAGATTTATCTAAAATTGTTTGTGTTGGATTTGTTACCTTATTGTAAAACATCGTCATCTAACAATTTTTCTTTATTTTCATTTGATTTCAAGAAATAATATGGCATAACAAATAATAATAAATGTATGTAATATGAAATGTTAAGATTTGCAGTTCCAAATTTTTCTTATAATAAAAAACTACATATATTGTATCAAGCATATAAGCAAACAACATATTTGAAAACATTGTCCTACATTAAACATAGTATTCTAAACGTATAAACTTTTGAAATATATAGTAATTGTATTTTGATTATTAATGAAATTATATTTTCTTCTAACACATGATAATTTATTTACATATTTAGAATTCATATATATGCTAGTCATAACAATTTAAATGTTATAGCAAGATATTATTTATTCATGTTATAAAAATGCATTGGCTCATCGACGAGTAGATAGTCTGTTTTTGACACATTTCATGGTAAGAAATGCTTCAATAAAAGAAGAAACACAAAATGAATTTTTGAATACTCCTTTCAACAAATTTTACTTTGCAAATATATTATAATCTGAGAAAAGTGAATGATTGGATGAAAATGAATGGGCCAATAAAATATAAAGAAATAAACAACAGATGTAATTTGTTCTAGTACTTACACACAAGTAACATGTAATGCTTCATGTATTGCATTGATACGTAATATAGTATAGTACCAGTACTTCTAGTACAAGAAAAATGAGAAACAATTTGAATATATCATATTTGAATATATCATTGACAATATCTAGATAAACAAGTCTTTAATAGATCAAAATGAATAGATTTCTATTTAATTTATATGCAAATCAGATTCTCATTCATATCACCAGTTTACATTTCTTAAGCTCTGGATTAGTTGCGACATTTTTTCGCTATTATTTTAAACCACCCAGTATAAAACTGATAAAAAATATTCGCATTTAAATTTATCCCTTTACAATTTATCGAAAGTTACAAAGCTCCAAATTTTTATTGCATTCCAATTTTTATTTGTATAGGCAAAAGCAAAATCACTTAGAACGTCATCATTGTAATTTTTGTTATTTGCATGCTTATTTTTTAGGTACACAAAAAACAATATCTAGATATATCTCAAAATTTTGTTGATTCCTTCACAATACCTTCCGGAAAATTCTACAAGATGCTTTATATTATGTATTGCTCAAACAATGACAAATCAGTCATTCAATCAGGCAATTCAGAATGTACATCTTTGTCTGAACTCTCAGATACTGATGAGACATTTAAATGCGGCGAGTTGTGGAACTTCAATGATAAAAAGGTAAGTTCTGTCTTCATCTATTACTAAGAAATATGCATTGAATGATGCATAATGTGTTATAAGGAAATTTAAAAAAAAATAATGATCATATAGAATGAATGAAGTGTAACTGTTGAAGTTTTATTTACTAACTTCCACAAATATAAAGAAATTGCTTGGTAAGAAGAATGATTCAACTTTAAGTATATCAAATGCGTGCTGCCAAAGATTAATAAACCCAATTAATAATAGGTTTAGAATTTCAGAAAGAATTTTCTTAAAGATCAGTTATTACTAAATATATATTAAACATTTCCTAGGTCCCTAGATCAGGGATGGCGAACCAATGGCACGCGACACAATATTTTGGGCATGCCAAGATCAAAACGGTTGGCATTTATTTAAAAACTAGCCGCCTTTGGTGACCAGCCGGTTCGCCAATCTTAATGTTCGTTAAAATTTTAATAATTAAATATTTTATGCAATTTCTACTTTAATAGCTTCTTTATCCAAATATTTTAAAACTTCAAATTTTGATTATCATATAATTCATTCATAATATTATAAAGGCCTTCAGTCATAACGTAATATGTATCTCTCTCATTTTCTGTTAGCACCCGTAGAATTTATGCTTTAAATTAAAGTGGAAAGAATTTATCTTCAATTAATATAATAATATTTTTTACTGAAACAAAGCATTTTTTTTATAATATGATTACTGAAAACAAAGTCACTGAGCGTTTAAACTTTATGGGCACTAAAGAATATCTTTCTTAATTTATGTAATATCTCAAGAATTTGTCATAAGCATATACAAAAATATATAACTAACATAAATGCAATTTAATTACAAAAGCATGCAACTAACCTAAAAATAATTTAAATCAAGTCCGCATCCGTTGATAATGGTTGTCAACAATCAGAAAACAATGCGCAAGCGTGAATTTTCAACGATTTATGGTAACTCAAATGCGTGAATTTTTCTATGCCAGTTGGGGTAACGCTATGCAGATTAGGAATTTTTTAATTTCCTTTGTTATGTTTTATTTTAATTCAAAAGTACTTCAGAATGAATCTGAAAGATCGATTAATTAACAATGTTTAATTTTAAATGCATCAAACATTAAGAAAATAAACAGAATCGTTTGAAATAATCGGCCGAAAAATCTTAAGCCTAGTCTCATTAGCGTGGGGAAAAAACTGAAGCCCCACTCATTTGGCGGCGGGGAAAATAAAAAGAATTTTTTGGCGGGAAAGTTAATTTTTAATTAATAATTAAAATTCAAAAAAGGGACCCCAGATGCACATTCTCGACCTCCAAGGTATACATGTACCATATTTGGTAGCTGTAGGTCAAACGGTCTGGCCTGTAGAGCGCCAACACACACACACACATACACACACACACACATTGAGCTTTATATAAGTATAGATAGATTTATAATTTTTAACATGGCCAGGTCAGAAAAAAAAAAGTGGAAGATAGTAAGTGTAAAGGAGAATTTCAAACTTGGTGGACCGAGAAATATGACATGATAAGTAAAGGCGACAAAGCGGTGTGTGTTTTATGTTCTGGAACAGTGGTATGTTGAACATCATCTGTAAAACGGCATTTTGTAACAAATCCCAAGTCCTTTTGCTAAAAAAGTGAACCAGAGCAAAAAGAATTAATTGCAAGTGCATTAAACAGTAACGTCTATAATTAAATAATCGATGTCTATGAATAAATATGTTAGCAAAAATTGCCATACAAGCGCTGCAAATCACTCGGCTGCAAATGTCATGCTGTAAACCTTTTAAAGAGCGAGAGTTTTTGAAGGAAGTCTGGTTAGCATGCGCGTCCTCACTTTTCGATGATTTTGATAATAAAGATAAGATAATTCGGCGAATCTAAGATATTCCTCTGTCTAGAAGTACAATAAAAGAAAGAATCTTAAAACTGGCCGGAAATGTATCAGATAACAAAAAAAAAAAATGACATTAACTCCTCTCCTTTTATATCGTTATGTCTTGACGAAAGTACGGACATCACTACATCTGCACGTTTAGCTATTTTTACTCGATATTGTATAGGAAACATTATTAAGGAAGAATTAATTGCGATAACATCGTTGTTAACAACTACAAAGGACACAGATATTTGTAAGGCTCTTAAAAAATTCGCTTGCTGAGAAAGAAATTGATTTGAAAAGAATTGTTTCTGTAACACCTGATGGAGCTCCAAATATGGTAGGCAAAGAAAATGGTTTCTTTAATTTATTTCAAACAGCCGTAGGACGTTCGATTCTTTAATTCTACTGCATTATTCACCAACAGGCCTTGTGTGCTGTGGTTTAACATCTTTTGTTAATGTAATGGCGTTAGTCACCAAAAAATAGTCTACCTCATAGCGTCACAGGCTTTAAATAAGCGAAAGTTTGATGCTTTCTTGGATGAAGTCACCTCTGTGTATAATGGCTTACTAATGTATAATATGTTCGCTGGTTGAGCGCGGGAATTTACTTCAAAGATTTGTTGACTGCTTGGAAGAAATCAGACTTTTGCTGCAAAATTAAGTGAAAATAGAACAATACGCACAGTTGTTGGATGTTATGTGGGTTTCAAAATTGATGTTTTTTAAAGACATGTGCCAACATTTCAATGAATTGAACGAAAAGCTTCAAGACACAAATAAAACAATTATTGCCATGACGGATCTCATTCGCACTTTTGACGCTACACTGCATATTTTCAGAAACGATATTATTACAAGAAACTACAAGTACTTAACAAACTTGAAAAAACATTATCAAAGATTTAGATGTACATGAGAAACCAGACGAAGAAAAAGTTTTTGAAGAATTTATTTCTGTAATTGATTCTTCAATCAAGGAATTTTCATCGAGATTTTCTCAGTTCAAAGAATTATCGGAAACGCTCAAGTTTATTATGTACCCCGATGTGACTTCATTTGATAAACTGAACTTGTTCCAATTCGATTGATTGGAAATTGAACAATTTGAAATGTAACTTATTGATTTCCTGTCTAGTTGAATATGGATTCAAAAATGTATTGAAACAAGGGAAAAGTTGGAATTGATTGAAACAGAAAGATTAACAAGTAATATCAGTAAAAATGGCAGTAACGAAATTTTGGAAGCAATGGAATTAGATTCCAGACACATTTAACTGTTTGAAGAAGCTGGCTCATGCTATTTTAAGCATATTTTCATCTACCTATGCCTGCTTGTCATTATTTTCAGAGATGAATAACATTAAAGACTCGCTTAGAAACCGTTTGGCAGATGATTCCCAATTCAGCAAGCATTCTGCTAAAAGTAACATCTTACAATCCCAATATAAGTTATTTGTCATCTAATTTGAAACAACAGAAATCACACTAATGTTACTTTAGTTTGAATTGCACGTACAACTAAAACATTTACTACTATACAATGCAAAATGTATTTTTTTGTTGTAAATAGACTGTTGAGTTGTTAGTACTTAGTTTTATTGTTTTTTCAATAATAACAAGTCAAAATTATTTGACGGCACGTGTATATCTTATTAAACATTTCTTTAGAAAAAAGGGCACGTTGATCCATAAAGGTTCGCCTTCCCTGTCCTAGGTTATCAGATTTTCGGTAGATCGCACTTATATATATTGCAAAGCATCAAATATAAAAGAATGGCGATTAATTTACACTACATACTTTTCTAACTAATTGTTAAATTTTCGTAAATTAGTTCATTATTAATTAACAATTAGTTAAATAGTTAATTATTAATTAACAAAAAATTAGTTAATTATTATCTTATATGTAAATTTTGTATTATATATTATTGATATTGTTTGAAATGATAAGATATGCCGAGTATAAAAGTTTCTATTGTTCCTATCTGATTTGCTATGTCTATGCCGGCTTTCGCGCGATTGTTTTTAATCTACCCGCACATCCGCATTTGATTGGTCGAGTTTCTCTACCTTGGAAGACAGCTAAACAGTAGGCCAATTGGTAATCCTCATTCGTTGACTACCAACTGTCAGTCGTTGGTCAGTCATTTTTTCCAGCTCCAGAAAGGTCTTATTAAAATTTTTCGCTCCCACGTGTGTGTGTGTGTGTGTGTGAGAGATAGAGAGAGATCTGTCTCCACATAAATTAAAAATCTGTAGCTATTTCTGAAAAATGTATAAAATTGCAGGATTTGTTTTAAAATGACGCGATTAAAATGTAATGCAATGCAAAAAAAATAGTGGAAAAAGTTAATGGTGTCTTTACATGGCATTCAGACCCTAGGGGGGGCACCTCGAAATGAGGATGAGACGCTTCCGGCATGGTGGTTGGATCTCGCCACCCTAGAGGGTACACTAATAGGTGGGGGATCTGGCTCCTCCCATCGATGACGGGACGTACTTCCTTCGGGGAGGGTTGTACCGTGGCCGGTGACGGCCCTTAGGACTCAACCACAGTTCCCGCCAATTGCTGTTGCGGCGGTCCGGTCATTCAGTTTTATGGTTTAAATCCGTGTGCCTTAGGGCGGGTCGGAGAGTTAGAAGGTTGACTTGACTTACATGGCATTCAAATACACGGATAAAACTGAATCAAAATTAAATTTTCAGAGAAAATGTTATCTATTTTTTTAAACCTTTACAGAACTTGTTTTTTTTTTATTATTATTATAATTAATTACTTCTGGGTTATTTGTAACGAAATGGTTTTTGTTACAGTGATGAGGTGCAATTGATTGATAAAATTATTTGCAAGTATATTCTTGATAAATCTTTTGAGTACCGTCTCTCTAGAAGACAGTCTATAATTTGTAACTATATATATTTGAAGTTTATACAGCAATAGATGAGTGCAGGCTTTATGTCTATGCAGATGCTATCATTGCAGATGGTCCGTAATTAATAGAATGGCTTATGATATTCTATAGTTTTAAATATCAATTTCTTTCTATGTGAGTTCCATCTACGGCTGTTTAAATCAACTGGAAAAATATGTTTGGTGACATTTATTGGCGCAAAAATTTGGCTTTACTGCAATCTATTCCAAAGAAAACGACTGTAATTAGGAAATTTATAAAAATTTTATGAGTCTTATACATAGCCAATTAAAGCACTTAACTTTGCATGTAAATGGTAAAAACGTCAACAACGCCATCATTTTTATTAAAAAATGATATATGCCTTTATGTGATTCTGCATTCAAGTCTTTGCTGCTAAATATATGTTGAACAGGTAAAAACAAATTCTGTGCGAACGCGTTGATTATTTTTAGTAGCATTATCAATTAACAAATGCAATTTTGCAGGAATTGTGAGATTCACGGAAAGCTTGTTTGACAGCTAGTTAAAACATTTGAATTTTTTTAGGAGAAGAAAATATGGGAATATCCATTTTCATATTCTGAATCCCCAACACCTCTACATTGTTCTTCAATCGCAATGCTTCTTTCATCACCATCGAAAGATTCTTTTACATTAAAAGGATGGTTGAGTGAATATGTGGTAAGTGAGTATTTCTGCTCTTAGTTTAAATTATTTTATTCAGTTTTAGACTTCTATAAATAAATCAAAACCAGTGGTACTGGTTTCCCCAAAACTTTCCAATAAAAGTGTCATTCCCCTCTCCTTCCCCGCAAAAAATTGTGACCCTTGGGTAAAGCCGTAAATGCCTTACATGACATTGGCGAACAATAGTTACAAAATATGGCTTGAATCTAGCATTTTTCTTGAATCTCGTGTGCAATCCTTGACGATTAAATGCGGTTAATATACTAGTACCAGTGAAGTTTATAAGTGTTTTAAATACCTTTTTTTTTCTATTAATTGAAATCAAAAACTGACTTCGAACTACAATTGTAGTCACAAGATAACATACCTGATCTCATTCACTTATTTAAGTTATTGTGTTTACATGTATGCGAATGTACAGGTCGACGGACGGCCAACCATTTGAGAGATTTGGTTCACAATTTGATAAGAATCCACAGTTTAAATACTAAAACTATGTACCAAATTCCATTTATCTAGTTCTTTACTTCTTAGAGTGCAATGAAACAGATAGCTACTAACAATTGGACAGACGGATTTCCTCTGAATGTATTTCAAAATTTGACAGAAATTTACAAATATAGTGTTATACTTAGAGTTACAATTATACAGAGATTAGAGTTTACAATTATACAATTATAGTGATATACTTAGAGTTTTTGAGTTATCGTGTTCATACAGTTATAGATGAGACAGTTATAATTCCAAAAATGTGTTTTTCGAAATAAAATGTGAAAATTCTTCAAAATCGCGATTTTTTTTTTTTTTTTTTACAATGACAATATTTTGCGTGCTTTTTTTACGGGAAAGAAAAAAACGAAATGGTTCCATAATTACAAATAATTTAAGTAAAGAAGAGCATCGATTATCCGGCCTTCTAGCTACCAAAGTTTCTGCTAACCGAGCCAGTGACAGGAAAATTTTGCCCATTTTTCTTTTTCTTCTATAAAGTTATCGAAATTTTCACAAAACAACGTCAAAGTTTATGCTTGAGTCAATTTTCACGATGCGAGGGTTTGTAAAAAAACCAGTATCGGAAGATAAGCTTTTTGAAATTCAAGAAATTATTCAGGAAAAAAGCACAGTTCAGTCATTTAATACTTCAATAGTGATATGAGCAAATTCAAATCATTTGTATGAAAACAACGATTACTGTAGATTAGCCGCACTGAGTGAGGGAAATATATATTTTGAAAACATTTTTTTACTGAATCATCAGGTAATAACAAAAATTAGTTATCTGAGCAAATTATTTTATAAAATCTCTATGGTTAATAAAGACGCCCGTTAAAAAGTTAATACATAGTATTACTTATGGACTTATTCTTACGATTTCATTATTCAGCTCGGATCAGCCAAGAGTAAGAAAAAATTTGAATGGTACAATAAAGATAAAATTAATTAGATACAGTAAAGCCTTGATTATTCGAGTCTCAATCAATCGAGGTCTCTATTAACCGAGCAAGTAACAGAATCAGTAACTTGCTTTACAAAACCAAAACGCTTGAATCATTTAAAAAAATTGCAGCAAAATTAGACAATTGCAAATAAATACCATGCACATCATACTATAATATCATAAACATAATTTCAAGTAAAGATTTTAATATTAGTCTATGACTTTAACTCAACTTATGACTATGACTTAATTTACTTTCGAAAAGTTCAAATTTAATAGATCATTTTTGTTAAATAATAAATTTAAAAAGTTATCATTTGATTTATGTATGCACTCTATGAAATTGTTTCTCCTTCTAATGCTCTATTTAAAAAAAATAAGATTTAAATTCTTTAATAAATGATTGAACGGGATGCTATATTTTATCCGAACATCTCTTTATTTATATGTATTTTTTACGTCTAAAAAGTTATGATAGTAACAGTGGCTTAGAGTTATTTTGGATATGCCAAAAAAGTGGAACAAATGTACGTTTCCTTAAATATTGCACCTATACTAATACTTTCCATTACAATCTTTCTCTTAATAAGATAAGCAACTCTATGAATACATTTTGAATTCTATGGAAGTTGACAATAAAAAGATTTAAAAAATACTTTTTTATACAGTCTCCATAATTTAAAATTGTCAGTTGGTAAAATATTTTTTTACATTAATCTATGAATGCCCAAAGTTTCAAGATTTTATAAAATTTGCAAAGATAAAAAGCAAATTTATTGACATGTGACCACGCTTTCATACGTTTTACTAGCGTTTAAACGAATAATTGGCTGTAAATTCAGGGATAATATAACATTACAATAGGTTATTAAAAGAGTAGAATCAAACAATTATATTGCATGTATTACCTCTTATTAAATTTCATATACATTAATTGAAATTTTTAGAAACTTTTTCAAAATGAGCATTTTCGACACCTATACTTGTATACACGTATAGCTGTATTCCGATCACAAGTCGTATAAATAATCCCAATTTGAAAAATTTTTTCGCTAATGAAATATGTTATTTTTAGGTAATTTAAATTTTTTGCACATTATTATTGCCTGCAAGGAAATATTTTACTGTTGCACTACTTCTTTCAGATAAATTTAATGTTCAATCTTCCTTTCTTTATCAAGTCGAATTTGCAACTGTCGATCGATCAAAGTTACCAAAATTCGCGAGAATCGAATTTCTTTCAAGTTATATTGATTGAACAATGCACAACTACATAATTATTTGTATGAAACAATTTTCGCTATTGAATAAAGTTGCATTTTTGAAATAAATACTTTCATCTCCATTATGGTTAAGTTCCACTAAATTTAGAAATAAGCATATCTCTTTCAGATTTCATAGACAGAAGAGTGAAAACATAGAATGTGCGCATAGAAGAAAGTAAGGGGAGTATTTTAGTAATTGGTTTATTTACATTATGGGAGTAGTATAAAGCTTAATTTTTTAAATCAAAAATACCT
This sequence comes from Argiope bruennichi, assembly GCF_947563725.1. Classification (NCBI taxonomy): domain Eukaryota; kingdom Metazoa; phylum Arthropoda; class Arachnida; order Araneae; family Araneidae; genus Argiope; species Argiope bruennichi. The sequence goes on from NC_079158.1 coordinate 53,911,082, forward strand.
ACGGAAACCAAAGTATTTTCATAAAATTTGTCACTCTATTTTGATAAAAATTTGCAGTTGGAAATTTATGTCAATTTGTAATATTTAAGGAACTTATTGCTTTTTAGGGCACCCTGTACATTTCTTAATAATAAAGATATTTAATTCTAAGCCATCACAAGAGTTTTTATCAAGTCAACACTATTCACTTTTTCAGTTGCATGGAATCAATAACTATCAGAAACAAATTGATAGAGTGCATTTCAGCTATAAACATTAAATGATATTTACGTAATTTTCTAGAATAATTAAGTAATTGAAAATGACGTCCGAGTAGACAGAATTTCGATTTTCAAATCACCAGTGACAACCATTTCAAAATTTTCGTTCTTTGAGTAAGGGCAAAACAATTGAATATAAATATTTGGACCAATAACTTACTCTTAAAAATTCTGTTAATCGATTTTATTAAATATTCTTTTTTTCCTTTTCAAACTGAGAATTTATCTTCTTTTGTCAAAACATTCAGATTCTCTAGGAAGTAATTAATGAATTATTCATGCATCGCTATTTTACTCAGTTAGATTTCCAGTTTTAAATAGATATTTATTAATGTACAATTTAAATATTATTCACTTTTTTTAATTCTTTTTTTTCTCTCTTTAGATAAAAGTACCAAGAAACGCTCTCACTATTTATATTGAAATAGTAGGATCTTCTAAACACAAGTTTAATGTAACAGCGCAGATTTCTGGTCCTGGATTAACGTCTCCAGCTCTACTAGAGCTACGGGACAATGGAAATGGAGGTAGTAAATTTTTAAAACATACATATTTTCTTTCCCGTATATTTTTGTTTGAAACAGCTTCATTAAATTATATATTGCTATTGATTTACCAATTAAATATATATGTTTATTTGCTAATTATCTATTTCTATTTATCTTTATATAGTTACAAATTTTAAAATTAAACTTATAATAATTTCTTTATTAACGTTTTGTTATATACTTTTATATTAAGTGATCAACAAAATTATTCATTGCTAATTATATGCAGCCTATCTTTAGCACGCTGAAGTTAGTAAAAAAGGGACTGCAGAATCTCAATGGCAGTGTTACTCAATATGAATCAAAATACTCGCTTACATATGAATCGACCTTATACAAAATCATTCATTGAGCGTTTAGGTGAATCTTCACAATGTAATTCGAAATATAATATATTCTCAGTAATTTGACAGATATGAAACAAAAAACAGCTGAATTAACGGAAGTGCTTAATTAGTAAGAGATTCATTTAAGAAAACTCATTTTAATAGAAAAGTCACTCGTATGTTCTGAAAACGCCGGATTAATATAAGGTCGGATTACTGAGAATCTGCTGTACATTCGCGCAACTTTATCGTAATTAAATCGTTATTTCTCGAATTCTTTAGAAATAGATCAATAAAGTAACAATAGTCGCTTCATGTTTTATTCCAGATCCTGATACAAAAGCTGGTGATGGAATTTACAGTAGATATTTCACAAAATTTTCTGAAAAAGGAATTTATATTGTGACCGCATCAGCAGAACATTTGGTGAACAATGCTGACAGTTTTTTCGTAGGAGGTATGTTTAATATTCTTCTCTTTCGTACACAAAATATTAAGTAATGTATTATATATTACATTAGAATTATGAACGATGCTGCGTCTTCATGTAATGTGTCTAGAGAAGATTTTTTCATAAAATGATGAACAAAGTTAAATAAATACACAATCCCCAGTATAAATGATATTGAATCTTTGTCGTATAATATTTTTATCACAGTCGTGATATACATTTTTAATTACTGGTCCCAGCTATTCGCAGGGAATATCGATTACATTTCATCTAAGATAAATTGTTTTTTATAACTTCATGTCCATAGTTCCGTCAAATTGCCTAGCACCAAGTGTTATTTTAATTGCTTTATACATAATCTGTTTTTGTGTACATGAACCTTCTAATTGAATAGTTCCGTAATATTATAGTTCTATTAAAGATGTAAATATCCTGTTCATCTATCTTGTAACTTCATATTGTAATTTCACTTTTTTAATTCATTTCGTATACACAGATTTTAAACAGTCCTTCTTTAGCTCTCAACAACGGGGGAAATCGCGCGAATAAATGTTTGATTAAAACGGTCTTTAGATTAAATATTAGAAACAACGGTTTAAAACGGTATGAAGTTGAAGTTCAAATTATATATAACTAATATTGTACAATAATATTTTAGGAGCTTATCGCAGGAAAACGCCAAATTTCAGCTTTAATTTTTAATTAATTAAAAGTTTAAAAATCTCTGCAACGTGCATAATCCCAACCTCCAAAGTATACATGTGTCAATTTGATAGCTGTAAATCAAACGCTCTGGGCTGTAAAGAACCAACTCACACACGCATTCACCTTTATTATTAGTAGTGATAGAGAAGAACTAGTGACTGATTTAGACATTTTATGGTCATAAACAATGTTCACAATGAGGCTCCATTTTTAATAAACAGGTCAATTTGATATTGCATTTCGAAGCATTTTTAACTCAATATCACGTTAACAATTTATTCTAGGTTAATTTTTCATTTTAGAAATTTGTGAGAAGATTTGTGTTTTTATCTGTTTATTATGATCTTGATTATTATCGTTATTATTGTTACTCTTGATTATGATCGTGATTGCCGAGGCCCATGTTTGCATACATTATAATTTAAGCACGTGCTCTAAGTTTATAAACACTGTAATAAATAAATGAATGCATTGAAATAGACAGATACCTCATCATTTATCCTCGGCAAATGGTTAAAACTCTCCTAATATTTTCTGATCCATAAAAGTTATATTCTTTACAAATTTATTTTATAACTAGGATAATTACATCTTTTTAATCGGTCTGCCCACAACCATACCCTTACGGCAACACCCTAGATAGTTGTTACCAAGTCAAAAATTTACCACTAGTAACAATTGTAAATGACATTAAGATTATGCTAAATATCCTAATTTAAATTCAATAAATTCCTAGAAAATAAAGTTTTAAAGTAAAATCTGACCATTTTTCAAATGTTTCTTCCTCCAATTTTTTTTTTTTTTTTTTTTTTTTTTTTTTTGCTATTGTTGATACATTTCAGCATATAGCCGATGGATTTTTTTTCTCAGTTATCGTTTTCACAAACGGGTAGGCTGGTATAATTAAAAAATAATTATTATTGTTTTTTTCTCCGAAATATGAAAGTACTGATGCATCAAAAATGACATGTAAAAGGCTAAAATTCATCACCATTTCGGGACTGAGCGATAGCAATTCTTAATTTATATTTCAAATAAAAGAGATAAATCGACACCTATAATATAATAAGCAACTGGTTGACTGGCTTATTGGATGTGTTTAATTCAAGCAAAATTATTTTCACGATTAAAATTAGCTAAAACTTATTTTCGTCGTTCCCTCAACAAAATATTTTTAAACATCAAATTGCGATAGACATGTAAGCTGTATTATTTTAGTAGCTTTACACCTGTTATGTTTATTGTCAGCACGAACTTTCTTAATGGAATCATGGGCACAATAAAAAGAACAGATGTAAGGTAACTCAAATGATGTCATACTTATATCCAAATGTAAACAGCCTTAACTGCACGATATCTAATGCAGTAACTTCACTTTCTTATCGCTCATATAGAATGTGCTGTTGATTCGAACATTAAAATAATTATGCATATCTTTTTTTTTTTTTTTTTTTTTTTTTGTATGAGCACAACTAATGCATGTTCAATAGATTGAAATATACTAACAAAAAATTAAAGAATAATAACTCAGCATATCAGATATATTATTTGACAATTATTAATACCTTTTACAAAAAACTTGATGAAATAAAATAAGATAGTAAAAATTTATGACAAACTGTCAAAAATTTTTTTAAAAGACATCAATTTTTTTATTTTTCAGCTTTTAACAATAGAATTAAAACAAACGATGATATATTTCTAGAAACAATAAAACAGTAAATGCTGCTGTGTCTTTAATCTGTCTGTTTTTTTAAACTATTTTTTAAAATTGTATAGCTTTTTCAGATGAAAAAAAAATCGCTATCCCAAAATTAAAAAATACACTAAAAAATGAAATACTGCTTATGGAATTTTTCTAAAATCAATTCACGATATCCATTGGCGGATTTTAATCATAAATTACTAAATGACGCTTTATGAATAGTCATTCAATAATTAATAAAAACGGTTTAAATTTAATTGCAACGATGAAAAGCATTTTTGAAAAATAATGCATAAAGGTTTCAATCAAAAAATGTCATAATTCAGGAAAAAATGGCATATTTTGATTGATATCATTAAAACGATACATTATCTTTAATTTTAAGATAATATAAAAACCATATTTGTATGATAATATTTCCACACTTATCAACGAAAAATGATAAAATTTTGTCTCAATTTTAATTAATTAAATTCCTAACTAAAATTTCAGTGAATTTGCTAATTGATGTACATACTCGCCTTTTGAATTACATCGCTTCAATATTGAAGAGCCTTAGAGAACAACGGTTTTTAAGTAAAGCACCAACAGCAGATAAACATTTGCCTTTATTAGATAAGCTTAATAATACCGAAGTCTTGCCAAAACATTCTTGCATACTCCTTATTAAAAGTGGAGGCCTCGGTGGCCTGGTGGTAAGGTCTCGGCTTGTGAGCCGTACGGTTTCAGGTTCGAGACCCGATTCCACCGAAGATCCGTCGTGTAAGGGGGTCTGTTGCACTTTAAATCCGTCATGGCAAACGTCCTCCCGCTGGTGTGATGTGGTGTGGTGAGAGGGGTGCCAGCTCAGGTGCCGTCCTGGTCATGTGACCTCGGTTCAAAATTGCGAGGTCCGTACCAAAATAGCCCTAGTGTTGCTTTACAACGGGACGTTAATATAACTAAAATAAACTAAACCTTATTAAAAGTGTTATCCTCCTCCCTCTAGCACAAAAACCGGGGGTGTCCGACAAGGCCATGAATATCCTATGTTCAGATTTTTATTTTCAGAGTCTTGCACACTAGCATTCTGTGCTTCGTAGTATAGTGAAGAAATTTAAGTATGCATTTAGGAAGCAATTTTGCCGGACGACTGATACGAAAATTTGACACAAAACTACAATTTTCGTAACAGTATCACATATCAATTTTTATTTATCTAAATCCTGACGTTTACATGCATGAGAATATACAGATCAATGGACGGTCAATGCCTGATTCAAATTTTGATATGAATCTACAATCTAGATGCTAAAACTGTGTATCAAATTGTATCCAACTAGTTCTTTGCATTTTATAGTTAACGCCTTCATCTGTACTCTGCCAGCCGAATAGACAGAATTTCTATGAATGAATTTCGTTCCGAATTTGGTGTAAAGACCATATACCATTCCATTCATCCATCTAACTCAAATCGTTTTTAAGTCATCTTAATCACACAGAGAAAGACAAACAGACAGATATTTTCCAACAGACATTCGGAATTCAATGGAAATCTACAAATTTGGTGAAAGGGCAACATACCGCATTTCATCCATCTATTTCAAAACATTTGTAAGCCCTTTTATCTATTTGTAAGATTAATTTGTAAGCTTTATAGGCAGACAAATAAGTATAATTCTAAAAATGCGTTTTTCGCGCTCATGAAGTCTGAAACGCGAAGATTCGTCAAAATCCAGATTTCAGATCTTCAATAGATTAATATACGTTTTCTTTATGCACTTCGCATACAAGAAAGTAAAAAGGATGGATGCCGGGGCGAATCTGGATACGCTAAATTCATTTCGTTTAATTGAACTGTATTTCCACACGCGCCTTCAGAAGCGCTAGGACTCTTGGATAATTGGTATTTCTTTCTGATGGTACAGGATAGCATAAAATAGAATATATCAAAATAATTCTCAATTACTTTATTTACTGACCCTTCTACTTTTAAAGTACTAAATAAATGTCAATATTTCAGAAAAACGAAATCAAGGGGGCAAACTAGTCCAAAGCAAAACCATTGGATTTTTCTACGTGAGTGATACAATACCTAAATTGGATACACTCCCACCCAATAGAGTGGCTGATCTGAGAATTGCGTCCATAAATCATGATAACAGGACAGCTGTACTGCAGTGGACTGCACCAGGAGGAGACTATGATGAGGGAAAAGGTGTGTATGGTTTGAAAATTTCAACTAAATGATTAAATTGGTATTTTAATTTGAAAATTGCAGGAAATAAAAATATAATTTTCTCCCTAATAAAGGATTATATAGTATTAAGCTAATTAGTCGTTTAAATAAGCCTGAAAAAAGTACTTAGAATTCGTAAAATTCATGAATTTATAACGATAATTATAAATTATATTCGGAAAATCATTTTTTTAAAAATGTTTTTAAATGCAATCGAGCTTCTGAAGTAAAAATCTCTTCTAAGTTGGAAAAAGAATTCCTAGAACAAAAGCTAAGAATAACATATGGCTCTTTAGCAAGATTTTGTTGCTTTTTCATAAAAACTGCAGTAAGACTTTTAAAAATGTTAATTTATTTATAAAATTTAATTTATACCCCTTTTTCAGAAATTAATCAATGGTCGCTTTATAATAGATAAGTATAAATAATTTTTATGCGAAATTTTTTGATCAGTGAAAAGAAATTTTATTCGATATACAGAAACTATTTTCTTTTGAAAGTACAAAATCTATCAAATTTCCGTTATATGAAAGTTCCCCAATATTTCTAGCATGCCACTTATTATTAAACTGATAATACTGATTTGCATTCCCACTGCTGAAAAAAATGTTTGAAAGTAAAATTCGGTGCTCAGAAATTTTTTTTACATTGGCAAATTAAGTAAATTTTAAGGCACAAATATAAGTTTTGGCAATATTGCTGTGGAACATATGTAAATACTTGCTTTAAAATATCAGTATATTTAAAGTTTCTTTTCATGTGTCATAAAACATTGTTATTTTTTACTGATTAATAATTCATTCATTCAGAATAAATCAGGTGCAAAATTTAAGCTTGTTGTAATTATATTACTAAGTAATGTATGTAATTAAAGTGTTACAGAATGCTGGCAAACCTATCATCTCCGGGTCATTTTTTTTAAAATTATACTTGTTTATATATTCATACAAAATCTAATTTTCAGCTTATCTAGGATTCAGTTTTTTGGAAAATCTGATAGATAAAACTTAAGTAAAATTCTTTTTAAAGATATTTTTATATAAAAGTTACATTACAAATTAAAATTCTATAAAAAGGTTTTTTTAAAAAAAGATTGCACTTGAAATATATAAAGTATACACAAATCATTACATATGGTAACCAATATAATGTACAAAAAAAACAGCTTTGAAATCATATTGAAATATTTTATTCATAAAATATTGTACAGAAACTTATATGTGCCACAATACAATGGTAAAAAAAGATTAATACAACTATATAGAAAGATGAATAAAATAATGAATGGATCCATAAAACAAACTAGCGAAAATATTTTAATTGTAATAAAAAAATTAACTAATTTGGGATTATGAACTTCTGGTAAATGTCGTACACCTTCAGCGACCGGGGGTAGAGGAGGATAGATGCAAAGAGCGCCGATCTCAGAGAGAAGGAAAACGTTTGGTAGGTCGACATCATTTTTTTTTAAAGAAAAGGCGAAAGAATAACATCATGCCTTATGCGCTGTTTGTACTTAGAAAGTTAGAACTGGAGGCGGAAAAAGGCTTACTGCTCCAACATGCAAAATAGGTCCCGCCATTACATATCTTGAAGCTATTCATACATAGAAACTAAATTAATTTAATAAAAATATCAATTCCACGAAAATAACTTTCAAAATACTTAATTATATGCATTAAACATGGCGCAATGCTATTTACAGTAGAAGAATGACAAATACGGAATACTAACGAATAAGAACTTAAAACTGAAAGCGATTTTAGAGTTTTAGAAAAACTTTCGAAAATCATACGATGAAAATTTATAACCTACATAAAATGTTTCAAGTCTGAATTCAATTAAGTTCATGTCGATCATTATTTAAACGAGGTCTTAATATAAAAATTATATCATTTTTCAGCCGCTGCTTATGAAATTAAGTATTCTCGGCATCCGTCAAGTCTGTCTGATTTGTATTTTAATGAAGACGAAAGTTTCCCACTTCAACCAATCAACGCAATTAAACCAAACATAACTGGAGACAAAGAATCAGTTACATTTCGTTTTCCTCATTTATGTAATCGTGCAGTCTGTTACGTTGCTCTCAGGGCGATTGACGAAAATAACAACATCGGAGATATTTCAAACATTATTCAAATTTATTTTAACCAGACGGAAGAAGAAATAGCAAGTAAACCCACTGATCCAACAGATATGACAAAACTGGCATCATCTGATCCAACGTCCCCTGATACAGGGAATATCACAAATGATATAACAGATGAAACAGTTGTGTCCACGGATGTCTCTGAAATTACCAGCACTTCTAATGAAAATTCTACTATTCTGCCGCCAATGTCAAAAGATAATTTCTTTGATAAGAAAACTATAATAATATTATCGTCCTCTGGCGGTATTTTATTGCTGATAATTATAATAAACATAATTATTTGCTGTTGTTGCATCAAAAAAATTAAACGATCTTCAAAACCAAAAAAACTTTCAAGGAAGGATTCGCTACGGCCACCGTATAATCTAAATATCGCTTATCAAGAAGATGATCGCAATTCCAGTTCAAATTCTGACAATTTTATTGCAGTTTCGATGAATTCACTTGCTGATCCGAATAATTATACTGTGCCAGAGGCAAGAACTAAACCATCGCATAGAAAATACTCTTACCACACAGACAAAAGTCTTCAAAATAAGGCACAAAAAGATTCAGAACTAGGCTTCAAGATAGTCCAAACTCAACCTGCGTACGCAACATCATCTTTATCTCGATATGGTGCTAGATCAAGAGAACCTGACACGGAATCGGAAACAGAGTTCAAGTCAGCAATACCACAACCTCAAGCACCCCCTGGTGTCAAAGATGCTCAAATATATCCATTAGGTGTGGTATGAAGAAGAATAAACGCTGCAAATTTAAAAAGAAATAAAGATTTTTTTTTTTTTTTGTTATGTCATCAGTATGCTTTACTACGTAATCCCCCCCCCCAAAAAAAAACATAATTCCTTATTAGCTTTTTAAATATATGGCACATAAATTTAATACAAAATGTCTCGGATTTATTTCATTTTGGAAGAATGAATACAAATAAATCCTCTTTACTTGCTGTCCCCCTCCAAAGTAACTGCCGCCCGCAGTTATGCTGCTTTGCTGTTCTCAAAAAGCTGCAAATGATAAAATTATAAACCTCCTTTTGCCGTTTCCTTCTCTTCGTCGCTGTTTTTCTTCGGAACTTTAAAATTAAAATACCTCGCAACCAAAATCTTCAAAAGAGGAAAATATCACATGGATCAAGATCAGAGCAGTTAGTTATGGAAATACCGAAATGCAATGTTTTGACACCAAAAAAAAATTTGTGTTCCGGCGTCATATTGTGATCCATCATCTCGGATTCGGTTCTGCTCTTCAATAGGAGGTTTTGAGTGTTTATAATTAGAAACATTGTGTAAATACTGTTCATATATGAACTAAATAACATCTGTTCTGTCTAGTCGGCCATGTGATATATTTGCTTATTTTTCGAGAAATGGAATAATTCATTTACATTTTGGAAATATTTAAAAGGTTCGAAGCCTTTGTTGAATGTAGAAGTATAATCTGTTTTAAAATGACTGTAGATATAAAAATTGGCCACATATGATTTAAGAATCAAAATGCAGAAACTTACTTTATATATACTTGAAAGAAATTTTTCAGATAAATAAAAGATTATGATTTATTTACCGTTTTAACTGGATGTTCATTCATCAAAATAGAACATTGGCATAATTTCTCAAAAAACAAGAAATACAGAACATTAAAAATGTTTTAAGTTAAATTTTTTATTTCACTGAAGTTTATTAATTTCATTATAGCACATGTAAAACGAATGCTATATCATATTGGTGTTCTCAAATTGCATTGCGAATGTGTTTATAATCTTAATTTAACCTTTAAAAAATTCTTAAAATGATTATCTAAATCTCAATGAAAGAAAAATGGGGAGACATAATAAAATCTTTATTCATTAACAACAAAAATGAAATGAAACATTTTTTCCATTGGAAGCTGCAACTGTTTTCTTAAATATTACTAATTTACAGCATTTCCATGAAAGTATCTAATTTTTTGCATTTTTCACATATTTGATGAAATGATGTTATGCATTAAAATATTTCATATATTTGATATCCATATAAGTGTATTTTTATAGTACGAAATGCATAATTAGATAATATGTTTATGTTTTACATAAAGTCATATCTACTGAAATCAAATTATATATATTTCCTTCATACTATATAAGAACTTGTATTATATAGAATTTGATTAGCTTTTTTTGTGTATGTTAAGTTATGAATAACAACTAAATTAATAACATTTTAATTTTACAAATAAAACTTTTAAAGTTTATCCAGAACTCGAACAAAGTAGTTTTGTACAGTATGTCATAGTTTCTTAATTTTTTTTCCCATTTGTGAACTCCTTTTGGACAGCAAACATTTAAATAAATGTGTAAATAATAGCAATACTCTATTTTAATCCAAAATTATTGTTTCAAAATACATACATGAAGAAAAAATTAGTACAGAAAATTAGTACAGTATCAGTTCATTATATATCAATAGAAAATATCCAGAGTTTTTAGTGAATTTTCAATGAACTATGTTAAATCAAAAAGTTTTTATCACTATTTTTGTTTTCTAATATCAAAGAATCATGATTAAAGCCAAAATAACTTTATAGAGTGGTAATTAATAACATGTACTGTATAAGAAATCTTAGTGGATTACATACATTTTTCAATTTCCAAATCTTAACTTTTATCACTGATAAATTAGTTTTCTGTTAATTTCTTATACATACATGGAAGTGTCGAACAGAATATCACTGTAGATAATCAAATCATCCAAGAAAATATAGAGAAAAAAATTAAGCTAGTAGTTTACCAGTTTCATCTCATTAAGAAAACAATCCAACATAAATTTTAAATGTATTCAAGCAAAGTGAATTTTTACTTATCCTGCAAGTAAATTTTTATGATAAAATCTTATAAATATAAGATGTTTTGATACAAAAATAATTTATCTTTCTTTGTAAAAGAAAGAAATCAATTTATTTGTAAGCACAGAAAATTATTGATTTAAATTGTACTTTTGTGTGTAATCTCCCTCCTCTTTCACTGAAAAAAAAAAAAAAAATGTTCAAAAAAAATGTTTATGTCAGTTTGTTATTTTTCGTCCATTTTGTTGAACTCGACTATTCACTAAGCCATAATTTCCTTTGTAGTAATTCTCCAGTGTAAATAAAAATTGTTCACAATCATTTTCATATTGATTTGTAAACTTTGTCTGCTATTTTACTGATTTTCCGCCGAATTCGCTTTTCTGCATTTGCTGCACTATTCAATTCCTCAAATAATTTGGACTTTTTACTGGATAATATGATTATTGCTAAAAATTGAATCACTGCATACAAAAAAATTGTTATGTAGCTTTAGTGAATACAGTCATTTCATGACTCGTAATTTTGAAGAAATACTTTTTCAAAAGAACTAAAACCTATTTCCTTCAATTAATCATTTCAATTAACACATCTATCATTAACAAAAACATTTTTGTTAATGATAGATTTAGGAGCTATACTTAACTTACAACACACCAACAATGATATTTAACTCGTTAAACTAGCATAGTTTTCTGATACAATACGGATTTATTGGAAAAAAATTGTGCAATTATATAATGAAGTCAAAAGAAAGTGCTGATATCTAAGCCGCCGCCCGATTTTCAAATTTCTATACATACAATTTCAATTTCTATACATTTAACTCCCACCAAATTTAATGCTCAAAATTGGAGATAAAAATCAGATTCATAATTATGATTCCAAATTAAGCACCTAACCCTTATACAGACAAATAAGTAGATGTATATTCATATTTTTTTGCAAAAAAAGTAACAAAATTGCAATAATATTACAAGACATGATATCAGATTTTAACATTTGTATGACTAAAACCTAACAAATACTAGATGGATTTTCTTTTTCTTTTCTCAACAGCAAAAGAATACGAAGTGTACTATACAGAAGACTGGAAATATCTTCAAGATTCTATGCTTTCAAAAATTCCGACAAATATGTTGAAGTACAATGATATGAGATCGCCTAAACCATCTGGACAACCAGAAAGGGTAACATTTCAATTTCCAGTTGGCCAAGAAAAAAATGTTTACTATATTGCTTTGAGAGCCATAGATATTACTGGGAATAGAGGACAATTATCAAACATAGTTCAAATTGTGATTGGCATAGAAAAAAGGCCTACAACAAACACAACACATCTCAATAACACAGGAGATGGAACTGAGACTTCAACACACAGTATTCACCAAGAGGATGAAGACTTTTCAAGATGTTATATAATCTTAGGTGGTGCAATTGGAGTTCTCTTGATAATTATAATTATAAACATCATAATATGGCTTGTGTGTCTGCAAAAATACAAAAAACGCTGGAAGGAAATACAAGATAATTCACAGCAAAGTGTAGCCCCTCTACAAAGTAAAACAGACATTAAGGAAAACATTTCAGAAGTTGCATCAACAAATCCTCATTCATATACTAATCCAATTATGGAAGATTATACTATGCCTAGAGAAAGCAATGGAATTAGAGAAAATGCATCTTTCCATCAGCCAGCAACATATGCATATGTGACGAAAAAGGATAGGAGATGTGAAGAAAGAGATGGCTACCCACTAAGACGAGTTGATAATATCAATGTGGGACAGGATCATCCACGGCACAGAGAAAGGGATTTAGGATTAGTTTAGCTAAATTACTGACTTCAAAAGTCTTTCTAAATATAATCTTATGCTGTAGATATCCTCTGATAAAACGAAATGCATTATTGGGAGAAATGAGTGAAGTTACCAGTGATTAGAAAACTAAAGAACTAAGTTTCATATATTTTCTTTAAAAAGAAATGGCTATGGGGAAAAAAATCAATAAATATATTTTACAAAAGTAAATGGAACAATGTGATTATTTAGTTTGATATTAGTGCATACTCAAATATAAAAGTGCACGAATAATAAGTACAAAATGTTTACTAAAAAAGAGAACTTTATTGGAAAGTCCAAAAATAAACTATTGATTTATGAAGTAAATATAATAATTGTGCATATTTGTTAAAACTTATGCAACAGCAAGACCTAACATTAAGAATTTGGAACCATAAAATAACATATATGAAATAATCTCATTCATCAACTTTAAGGAGATAGATAAATATGTTGCAGTATTAAATTTCAAACCAAAACGAAATTCAAAGGGGGGGGAGGAGGGTTATATGAACACAATTTACGGTCAGTTGCTGCAGGGAAAGAAGGGGGGCTTTTAAATTGTAATTTATATCTCTTTTTCAAATTGGCAGAGATAATATATGAAATTAATAATTAATATAAAATGGAACATTGTAATAAATAGCACTGACATTTCTATAGAAAAACTTGAGAGACTTCTAGAAAAACTTAAAACACTCCTTTTTTTAGAAATATAACATTACAAAAATTTTAAAAGAAATTTCATTGTGATAAAACTTTGAACCTTCAAAAATTCTGATAACAAAAATTTCCATTTAATATAGGAGAATGTGAACCATATGAGACGAATATAATAGTTAGCCATGATTATAGAAGAGTCTATATCGGTGCTGAGATCTGATTTTATTGGAATGCAATACATGCACTTTCAAAGATTCATGAATTTTCTGGAATTAAAGGAATAAACAAATTTCACCTCAAAATCAAATGTTAATTATATTTTCAGTTATGGTTATTATCCTTTTTCTAATAAAAATAATATTACTTTATGATTCAAAAGAATCAAGAAAAGATAAGAAGAGAATTTAAAGAATTTCTTCAAATTTGTTTGAAAGTTAAGTTTATTATGAATAAGCCTTAGAATTACTTGTTTTTTACATATTTCAAGAGATTAGAGGAATAAAAGCATAAACTAAGAAAAGTGAAAATTGCTAAAAATGGATGGCTGGAGATAATTTTTATTGTATTAAAAAAAGAATCTATTAAGATGCAGATGACTTTGTCAATTGTCTTGTCCATTCCTGTGTTAAATGGGAATAATTTTTATTCGGAGATTTAGAGGATTAAAAATATTATCACAATATGAAATTTATGTTTCAAAAATTTGATAATGTTTCCCTTCTAAAAAAAAGTATTATCTCCACTTGTTCTAGAACTAATTTCAATGCTAGTTATTTCAATAAACCAGCCAACTTTATTGACCTGCTTTTCAATCAGATTTTTTAGACTGTTAAACAATTAATACAGAATGCATTTTTTATACATTCACCTTGTTATTTGATACAACTGAAAAACATGAATTTAATTGAATCAATTTGTTACACAATACTGAAGTTGCAAATTAAAAAGTATATATGTTATGAAATAAAAGTAAAAGTGAAAATCCTATGTTGGACTTGACGTCCAAAGAAAGCAACGCTTTTATCATAATATTAACATTAACAAAAACATATAACTGAATGTTTACATGGATTACTTTTACTTTTATTATAACATTAAAAACACTGTTACAAATTGCTTATTAAAATTAAGTTTTTTTAAAAAAGAAAATTGAGAAAAGAAATTGATATCATTAAAAAGCTAATTTATTTTGTTTCAAGGAAATGCAAATACCATTTCTGTGAGATAATAGTTTTGATAGATATAGTCATCAATTTCTATATGTAACTCATATCAATTATCCACCTGATGATAGTTAAGCCTATTTTAATGCTAATCTGAACTTTCTATTTCACACAATTTCTTGAATTCTTTTAAATTTTGTTTCTTCTGACTGAATGGAGTTTTGGTGGAAGCAGCAATACTCTACAGAGCATTTCTAATAATAGTTTGATAACTAATTAGTGAAGCAGTAAATTAAGTATAGATGTAAAGAGTAAATTAAGAAGTTTCAGAAGTTCATATAGCAATTTGTTTACTTTCAACTGTTGCTAATTGACAATAAGTATTAATAATGATAAATTAGCATTTTATATATAGAAAGAGATTAATGCTACAATAATTTGGTAACTAAATTGCATAATATAAAAACATAACTCAGATTGTATCAGATAAAAAATTCACTAATTATAATAATCAATTATATTTTTATTGAATTATTTTGTAATTAAGATTTGTTAAATCAAATAAATTATAATGTTTCATTAAACATGTTACACTTCGAGAAAGAAATAATCTAGCGAATGTTGATTTCTGAAAACTTTCAAGACAACAAAATCAATAACATTATTCCTATATGTAACACAAAAATTAGAGAAAAAAAATTCACGAGATTTAAACAAACACATACTTTATTAAAAATGCAGTTTTCGTTGAACTATGTATCAATGCTCCCAAAACAGTATTTTCTTTCAATATTTTGTTCATGATGTTATGCTTTTATGCATTCAGCAAGGATAAAAGGACATATTATCAAAAATAAAAATTAGAAATTTACAGTGTTTTTTCATACAAATTAATTTCTTTTTATTTTAAGATATTCCTTATGTTAAACACTCATTATCAAAATGTGGAACTGCCTGAAAAAAAAAAAAAAAAAAAAAATTCACAAACACAGAAATACATTAGGCAGATTTATTTTATGTGAACATGAAAGTTTATTCAAAGCATGTATTTCTGCCATCACACTTGGAAAAATATATGTCTATAAAAAACAAATATACAATAGGAAATTTTAAAACACCATTGATAACCAGGCTATAATAAGAAGACTTCCGCCATATGGTGTAAACCGAATTAAAGACTTATTTCCTGTCAATGCATAAGCATAACATGTTCCGCAAAAGATAAGCATCCCTGTAGTCAATAAAGAACCAACCTGAAAATAAAATTAATATATACTGAGTACTATGATAAAGAATACAATTTTTAATTTCAGTTACTACTAATTCAACAAATTATAAACACGCTAATCCCAGTAGCAAGAAGAATATTGAATAATAAGCAGCTTGGTAAGTAAGTATCTACATTTACTCTCTACTAACTTGACATGCCAAAGAATGCCTTATATGGCAATGACGTACAATAATTACAAAATATTAATTTTTGGTTTGCATTTTTACTGAATCTATCATGTCATCCTTTGTGAATTATTCGGCGATTGACCCCAGTATGTGTTAAGAGTATCTCAAATTCGAATCTGTGTTTTAGACATGTTTTTCTCAAGCAAATGAAACAAAAATTTTACATATAACTGCATTTGTAATTACAAAAGCCCATACCAAATTTGATATATTTAAGTCACTGCATATCACATTTACATGTTTCTGAAAGTGCAAATTGATAGACAGTCAATCCATAGTTGTATCTGGCTCAAACTTTGATATATGTCTACACTATAGAAGTTTTTTTGGGTACAAAATTTTAAGTATCTAGCCTTCTCCATTTTATAGTTATTGTGATAACTTATATTCAAACAGCCGAACTGATTTCCTCAGAACAGATTTTTCTCAAAATTTGATAGAAATTTGCAAATTTGTTGTAAAGGCTGTATACCAAATTTCAATCATCTAGCTCAAAGCCTTTTTCAGTTATCTTTGTCACCGATAGACAGATACACATTTTCCAAAAAATGTGTTTTTCGAACTCAGGGGAGTCTAAAACAAAGAGATTTGTCAAAGTCTCCAATGCATTTTTTTTTTTATGATTATTATACTTACTCTATACTATGTATATAAAAAAGTAAAAACAGAATATCCATTTGTTTGTCTGTTTGAATTTTAGACAATTCCCCACACACCCAACACAACTGAATAAAATTTGACACATAATTTCCTTAGAATCTAGAAGGTTTAATTGCACAATTTAATAAAATTCTATAAACTTTTAAAAGGGATGGAATTGGTAGCAGAATGGTTTTAGATTTTCCCATCATAATTTTAAAACATATAATTTCAGAAAAAATATAAAATTATTTATATCTTTATTTTATTTAGATTTTATGCCATGTTAAAACTAAAAAAAAAAAAAAAAAATTGTAACCTTTTATAAATTTTATTTCCGTATGTTTATTTTTCTATTTTAACTTTGCTCATATTACTCATGCACTTTTGCCAATATAAAATTTTTTTCCTCAGACATTTTCACATTTGATTTATTTGTTAATACATTTTAGTAAACAAATACAGTAATTTATCTTTAAATACTGTCATTTAAAATAGTTGCAATTTCTTTCACACATTAACTTAATTTTGTGACATATTTTAGCACTTTCTCATTTGACATAAAATATGACAAATTTATGGTTGTTTTTTAGCTTGAACTCAATGAATAAGATTTTATTTCATTCCATAAATCTCTTAATTATATTTTTATCATATTAGTTTTATATATTTAGTTAGTTAATTTTAAATATTTTATCATATCAGTTTCAAATTCAAATAAAATCATTGAATAATTTTTTTTCTAGCTTTAACGAAATAGATTTTTTTTTTCTTCCCCCATCTCTTTTCTAACTTCATAGCCTCCAACAGTCATAATTGCCAAATTATTAGGACATAAAATTCAAATACTGGACTGAGAATATTTGATTGAACATTAAAGATTTGAATATCAGGACTTCTAAAACAATATGGGTGTGAATGTAAATAACAAAATCTGCATGAAACCAAAAATGTTTCCTCAATACTAAATAAATAAATGCAATGAAAGTAATTTCAAAAATATAGTTATTTTCATGTATGTTGGCATTTCATTGCATTTTCTTGTTATTAATTCAAAACAATTATTCTAATAGCATTTCTTTTTCAAATTTTCGATGGTATATATTTGTTTAGGAATACAAATTCAAACATTGTAATTTAAGAATTACCTTTCACTTCCCAGTAAGCCAACTACTTCTAATATTTTTAAAACCATACTTTCATGATACAGATGTAACATTTGCATATTGCAATAAGTTACATATTTAAGATACACATCAGATTATAGGAAATATGCAATTGAGTCACAGAATCCAATCATATTACACCAATATCAAAGTTTTTTTTTTTGTTTTTGTAATTAAAAAAATTATATCTATAAAAAAAATTTTTTAAATTTAATTTAGAAGATTTCTAAATTATATCTGTTTGCAAACGTATATCCTGTATGCATATAATCGTATTTATTATTATTAGTGTCCATTATTTTGATATTTCACTGAGAGCAATTCAATAAATATATATATATATATATATAATTGATTTAAAATAAAATATAATTTTCAAAACAATTATTCAGCATATTTTGACTCTCACACTTGTGCTTCAATAGCATTTAAATCATTGGTAAATAAATAAATACAGATTTTGAACAATGTAATTTAACTTCCTTTTAATCCCTCAGTTTTAATATACTGAAAACTTACTCTTTAACTGGAATAATATTAGTTCATGTTGCATAGTTCCCATTTTTCAAATAAGATTCATTAGCATGGCACAAGACATTCTTACCAATAAGTTCCATTGCAACCCCCCTATACACATACTTTTTTTTGTATGCCCTATTTATTTTTAATCTAAACTCCATTGGCATCCTTTTGAACCATTCTGTGTAGTCATATTTTACATCCATTTATTTATTCACTTTAGAAATACAGGCATAAGAGTATTTAATGTCATTACAAAACTAAAATTTATTTTTTATTAAAAATTTGAAACAATCTAAAATTAAGACACAAAAAAATATCTCACATTCACATTAAATAGCAAAAAAAGAAAAAATATATACTCACTAGATTAGGTCGTTTGGTGAGAGGAACAGCTAAAAGAGCCAAAGTGTGAAGAAAATGGTAATAATTTGCAGTTTTAAAAACATCTTTTAACTCAGCAGGCACATCTGCTTTTGGGTAAAAACCTATAGTTAAACAAGTACAAAGAAGAAAACTTTAAATATTGTAGGTGGAAAAAATTTTGGTTACATGTATACTAAAATCTTATCAGTCTGAAACTCCAGTTAATCAGGAATGAAACATTTTTAAATAAAGATATGTATCATAATAAAATAAGCTGAAAGAAAAATGCTGTCATAATTATCAATTTTGTACATAAAATCCACTGTTCCTCATGATATAATAATGAAAATCTCATATAAGAGTTAAACATTTACATCATTATAGATGCTGGCAAAGCTTTGACATAAAACTACACTTCAGTTCCACAGATTAAATTTTTATGACTCTGTGAAATTCCCTTTTATTTCAAGATGAAAAGATTTTTAAGTGAGAATTCATTTTTCAAGACACTGAAATAAAAGTTTCAAAGTTCATAGGTGTGATATCATCAACTTTTGTCTTTCCTCATATTAAATCTATCTATCAGGCATGTTGTGACAGAATATTTCAAGGAAATAATACAACCAACAGAGTTATTAGCAATCCAATGCATGAATTCAGGGAAGGAAGTCAAAGAATCATACCCTACTGTTAAATAATATGTACCAACCATAAAAAATATTTTTTTTAAAAATTATAGACACATCATTTGTATTGTCTATAAGAAAAAAAAAATTAAAATTTTCTATCTTCAAGTTTTGTCCAATATGTATATCCAATGTCTTTGTTAATTTTCAAATGATTGCATCCCTAATTACTTATATAATACCAACATAGTTTTATTGCAGACTTGACATCACTGTTGTTTATCTTTATAATGGGCCACAAATATGATCATGTTGCATTGTCACATGAAAATGGATTTCTTTTACATCATATTAATGCCAGGTACAAATTTATCAGCTGGCTAGAGAACAACTGCAGACCCAATGTATGGCAGGTACAAATCAGCATCATCTTGCATAAAAATTATGCTATCCACATATTCACACTGTCGGAATAAGCTTATTGCACAAAAGAGATTAATAGCATGTCTTATATCTATCTTCTATATAGGTTATAGGATCACTATAGACTATATAGGTTACAGGATCACCTAGCTTGAAAAAGAAAAGGCCAAAGCAAAATGCTGTCATAATCCCATATTACACAATGATCCTTTGAAAATGGAAAGGCAATAGTTGCATTTTGGAACAAATTTTATGGAAAAGTTCAGAGGGACTCAGGAAATGAAATCAAAGAATTAAAAATATCTTTATTACTTAATGAACTTAACAACTAATCAAAAGCCATTATTTCATATTCAACTAAAAATATAAGCAAACCACATAAAGATTAAATGAATGAAACACAAACTCAATTAAATTAGTGCAGTCCACTGAAATACAAAATATATGCTTTAAATATGACATGTGCACATTGGCACGATTAATTAAAAGCTTAGGGTGTAAATCATGTTATGGACACAACATGTAGAAACAATTTGACAAAAGACAAGAATTTGAATTTTCATCAAAATTATATCAGCCTCACATTCTGTTTAAGAGATGAATGGGCTTCGTCTGTCCATAAAATGTTCCATGACCATTCATTATCCACTGCCTCTTAAGCAAGTTATCGAAAGGCTAAAACTTCCTTTTTTTTTGGCAGATCAGCAAGAAAAAAAACTCCTGAACATGCATAATTTTAAATGAATAGCACTGCAGGATACTTCATAAAATTTTACAAATCATGCAGACAGGAATGTCTAAAGTTCAGAAAATTACTTTATACTTGTAAGTTCCCAAATCATTTTCACTTCCTGTAATCATCCAAATCACTTCCTGTAATGATATAACCACATCCTCCCTCCACTGATGTCAAAACAACTGCTCTGCCACATTTCACATCAGTTTGAATTTATCAATCATCTTCAAACCAAATGTAGTTGTTGGACCAGAGCCATTTCTTACACCCTTATTTTTTGGAATTTCTTAAATGCAATTACTGCACAGTCACTATTCTTGTTAGAAAACTTCACAAGCAGAGTCCAATACTTCAATGAAAGAGTCATGACAACCTTCTCAGACATAAACTAACAGGAAGTGCATGTTCTCTGCCTTTTTTTTATACCAAGTATAATGTGTAGTGTGCATATCATGTCTTTAATTAACATCTTAAAATTAACATATCTTTTAAAGTAATAATTTTTTAGATTTTTATGATGAGTATAATGCTATCTATCGGACCAACTTTTAAACTTTTTTCTTCTTCTCAAAATAAATTGAATTCCCATTGCATCACACATGTTCAAATGAAATGACAAGTCATTCTGACTGTTCTTTTATTTTTACAGCTATCTGAAATTATGAATTCAATCATAATCACCTTGTACTTCCCAACATTTACTTTCTGCTTTACTAATGACATGTGCTCTGTGCCTCATTAAAATTAATCATGGTCTGGATGACTTAATTTTCATCTATGAACTTTATCTATGACTTAATTTCCATTAAAAATCTACAATTTAAAGTAGCATGTCTGATCTTTCAATAAATGAGAGTTTTGTATTTTACCAAGGCTGCATTTTCTCCAAACACTTCTACACTTCTAAATTGTTCACATTATATAAGTTAGTCAGTGTATAAAATACAGGAGTTATAAGAATCATTTGGTAACTAGGGTTTAATAAAAAAAAATATTTCATCTGGAGATCAATAAGACATTAATGAAATTACAGTTTTGGGGGGCCAAGCAGGAAGAGAACACAATGCAACATTCACTATTTATTCAGAAGTCTAAAGATGGATTAAAAGGTTTTCTGGGTTGCAACTGAAATCTGGAAAAAAAATTACTTAATTTTAATATTGCAGATACATAAGGAGTGCTTTACCTTATGCATCTGCAATATAAGAAGATATGCACTAACAGTACTCCTGTGCCAATTATAATGGAATAACAATATTCCATAGTTTTAATGAATGGAAATAAGTGTAGATCTTCAATAAGTGTAGATTTAAAAAGATGCAGTTTTAAAAACAATAAAATTTTTGGACATGCATTCAAATATTTTTGTAATATTTTTCACAAATATAAAACACTGCTAAAAAGCCTCCTTTTTTCAGTTTCAGCAGACCAATAGTAATCAAGAAACTTGTTGACATTTTATTCCTATATCGGTATTTATTTTCTCGGCTTTTTAGGATCATCAATCTCTATCAAAAATAAATGCTTCATGTTTTTGCTTTTTTTGACAATGTTTTTCATTAACTGTTTAAAAATAGAATAAAGAGATTAAATAAAATATATAAATAATAAAGAGATAAATATAAAAAAGAGATTATCAGTTCAGATGCCTAATTTTTTTTTTTTTTTTTTTTTTTTTTAATGGCTGAAGAATATTAGCAATATAAGAGAAGTTAATATTAGCCAGAATCAATTATCATGACAAGTATTTATAATATTACCACTTACATTAAGTCCAGGAAAAGGTGTTTTTTTAAATTGAAAAAATCTATGTATTTCTCTATGTTCTCAAATATGTTTAAAATACGTTCACATATACTGATATTTTCTACATAGTGGAAAGAACAAAATTTCAATGAAAATTAAAATAAAATTCAGTCCAATAACTTCCAGGAAATAGGCACATTTAGCTCACCTACTTTAAACATTCTATGCATTGCTCTTAAAATAACATCCACTTTCCATTCAATAGATTTAAGTTCATAATGGATAATGTGTAGTCCACAAGCACCTAGATCTAAAATTTTATAGTTATTTTTGCACAGAAATTTAACTTTGACATGTTTTTAAAATTTAAAAGTTACATTTGGTTAATCCATATTAATTTGTAAAAGTAACAGTATGCTTAAGCTTTATATAATTTTTTTTAATTATCAAACAATTTTTGATTAGTGGCATGCCTTAAAAATATTGAATTCTAATATCTTGTGGAAACCCTAATGGTTGATTAACACCACTATATTACAATTAGATCCATTTGGTATTTTTATGAAATGTGGTTCATAGCTTCATCAAAGCATATCATATATTTTTAAGTGTTTAAAGATTTTTTTAAAGAGATTGTTAAAAAAACAGAGCTCATCTGTAACAAATAATAAACAACATTTTTGTATAAATTAAAGTACATTTTTTGGCTATTTCACTATCAATGAACATATGTGAAAATATTTCCAATATACCATTGAATGCATTAAAGGACAAATATGACTCAACAAGTCTTAATGCCTATAGAAGTTTTCAAATTTAATTGACTATTCTTGAACTAAAAAGTTTGAAATTGGCTTATTTTCAGAATCAAATTTGATGTTTTCAGACTTGGCATACCTTCTCTTTTATTCCTTTTAAATATGAAGTCCAATATCAGTGATGACTTTTTTGAATCAGCACACAATTTTGCATATTTTCCTCATTTGACTTGCCAAATATGTGCATGCTGTCCCATAATACTTAAGCTTATTATCTTCTTACAAAGCAAGAAGTGTTTTGCGAAACTTCTCTGAAACATTCAACAAAGTCAGAATTCATATTTTTATTCATTCAATCTGTAGCTCATTGTTTAAAAAAAATTGATTAATCTTCTCTGAATAAGCTTATATCTTCTCAAATAGTAAACAAGATGTTCAATACACTCATATGTGAGTGACTATACACAATGTGATGCTTCCACAGATTGAATGTTTCTATTCCTACCAGAGAAATTTATTCTATTCTTTCACATAGTTTCAGCAGTCTTGCATATGTTCAATAGCTGCAATTTGGGAATGTCATGGAAAACTAACTGCCTCTCAAAATAAAATTGGACTGATCTATGCACAGAAAAAAGGGGGAGCGAGTAGAAAAAGTACGAGTTTCTGCGATTACACTATCACAAATGGTGGTGTTTTATTTCTTGAATTATTGCCAATGACATTTTATTCTTGCAATGTTTAGAGATTGTTTTTTTTTCTTCTTTTTTTTTAAAGATAATTTTTAAAATATTTGTATTTTTTTCAGTTCACCTGGGGCCACAGCAACCCTGTTTTTGGAGTAAGGGTAGTTTTTTTAAAGTACAAATAAAACTGAAACTTAAAACAATGGATGAGCAAAATGGAGGAAAAAAACAATAACAGTTTACGAATGGACCAGGAAAAAAAATTCAATCATCATATTGGTGAAAAATAATTACTTAATGCATTTATGATCATATACCTAAATATGTATCTATGATCTACTTTCTAGATTTCTCAAAATAGTATATATATTCAGTCCAGTTCATAGCATTTAACATTTTGTTTTCAAGCTTGTTAATTACCTGAAAAACTAGAATACAAACACGTAAAATTAGATTAGGTATATGGGGGGAAAAATTGATAAAAATATTTTGTATATGTGAATAAGAAAAATTGATACTAAGTATACAGACTGAAGATATAAAAAAAAGATACAAGAATTATACCATCAAATTAGAAGCAAAAAATATGTAAATCTTTCCAATAAGATTTCGTTAAAATTACTCTGTCATAAGAAATCAAATGATATTAGTCGTAGAAATTTTACATTAAAAAGAAAGGTATTAATATTATGGGTTTGGTTAAATCTCCTGCATAGGTACATAGAAGAGTCGTCAATGTGTAAGCGATATTTATAAGAGCAAACACATAACTCTAGCAGATTACGTCTCAATCTATCTTCTTACGTCATGAAACAACAAGGAAGTAAATTCTTCTACATTTCCTTCTATTCATTTTAACAAAATTTGGATTTCAAATAAATGAATTACTTAAAAATTGTGCAACTGAATTGACATACCATGCGATCCGTAAGCACCCATGGCTACAGCGGCAGCTCCAGAAACCCCCGCAAATTTTATAAATAAATGTCCGGCAACTCTTGAAAGATTCATTGTACCAACTGGCAAAACAGGAGTTGTTTGAGTAGATATCGCTTTTCTACTCTGATTTGGTACTACTTTATCCTGAACAAAGTACCACAACTTTAATGGATTTATGTAATCAAGGGACTTTTCGTATCCCATTTCTCAATCAAAACAAAAAAGTTCAGATTTCAAACAATCAACAGAAATCGTACCTAGCAACATATTGCCAGATTGACTCAATTTATATAACGACATTGGAGTTTTCAAGTATTCAGTAAAAAACAATTGATTTTGATCTAATTAATTCTATGATGATTCTGCAGAAATTTCTTCGACAGAAATAATAATTGTACAATGCTTTCTAAAACAAATCAGTAAGCAAATTTAGCCTAAATTTTATTCTTTAGAAATCCTTACACTGCGTGAGAGACGACTTTGGTTTGCTTTTCCTTCATAAGAAGTTAAGTATTTTCTTTTAATAAAATATTTTGATAAAATTTCGAACATGTATATAGTTTACTTATTATAGTAGTCCCAAAATAGATGCGTAATTTTTAATTAGTATTAATATTGTAATGTCTTTAGATCTTTCATTTTTAATGCCTTAATATCATATTTGGCTCATTACATTTATTTTTAATGACACTAATTTTAATGATATAAAACAAATATGCTTTTCATTAAAAACGAAATTCTACCCTTCATGTAATACAAAAAAAAAAAAAAAGGAGAGAGAGAGAGAGAAATAATTCGTATAATCGATGAAATATTCGATAAGATTACATAGGAATTTCGATATTCCTATAAGGATATATCAAACTATATGATTATGAAGGAATTTGCAGAATAGTTTCGGTACATCTGTTTCGAACAATGGTAAACAATTTATTAAGAGTCAATTTTGATTTGCATTGATACAGGTATTTCATTAAGTGTGAAAAATAATAACTATAACCTAATGTTTTCTGCGAAAACTTTGTCGAGTGAAAAGGAACGATTAATAATCAAAGGAAAAAAAATACCAAGCCCGCCGGGAAATATTTGTGACGTCAGTGGTTTACTAAATTCCAGAAATTTTTTAGCGATCTGTTGCGCTGCACGACTTGGTGAAGCTGTTAGTTTTATAAAAGTATTTGGAAGACGTTTTATAAATTTAATAGTTTCGCCATGACGAAAGTTTCGAAAACGGTCTGTTGAATGTGATTGTTGTATTAAGGTAAATTTGTTTATATTCTTTGTACTTTTTTTATGTATCATAATAAGTTCCTGGTCTGTTAAAATTCCTTAGATTTTCTAATTTTACTCTCTTTGTGTGAATATGTAAAAATAAGTATTAGCATTGATTTGTATCATCAAAATATGGAATTGTTTTATTGAATTTTATAGTTCTGGTTTCGTTATATTGTGAAATGTTTTCTTGCCCTTGTTTAGTATTTTTAAGTATAGGAGAGAGAACAAAGCTTATTTTCACAATACATGAAAGAACCATTTCTGATTCTCTTTATATTTTTATTTTTCAGTTTAACCTTTGAAAATTATTTTGTTATTGCTTTTTTCCAACGAAAAATATGAAATCTTCCCGCACTCACTTGGTATCTCGTTCCAAAAGCCCAAAGTGCTCCTATACTCAATCTGGTATGTTATCATTTTCAGCCTAATGTTTGAAATTTGCTTATATAAAAGAACTCATTATATGTATTACCATATTTTTAATTTCTATTTTTCAAATCAATGAAAAAACATAGTCCTTTTTCTATTTACAGTTTTGTAATTTTAACGAGTATGATAGTGGTGTATAAACTTTGTGAAGTAGATGAATTAAATTCCTAAAAAGATATCTATTTCGAAGGAAAAGTGCCATAATTTAAAATCTCACTTTTCATTGTTGTACTTGAAACCCCATAACATTAACACTTTTGTTGAATATTATGAGTATTAATCTACTTTCACAATTAAGAAAGTTGTTATTGTTAAGAAAAACAAATACTTAGTTTTCGAAGTGTGCCTATAAAATTATAGTAGAATTTTTTTAATGGGATCCAAATTTAGAATGGTAATATTTATCGAATTATTTTGAAATTAAGAATTATTCTGAACAGGTTCATATTATTACGGTAAAGTTTTCCAGTTAAAATACTTTTTATAAAAGTAAAATTTTTAAAAAAAGTGTATTTGAGTAACTCTTTTAGTATGATTTCATGCTGAAAATATTTTTAATTAATTTTGAACAATAATATTTTTTAAGGCATAATAAATGGATGAAAGCGATTGGTAACTGCACTTGGCACAATTTTTGGATTTAACACTGATATTCATATTAATATTCGTATTAATTTTAATGTTTCATTGTTTCTAAATCGTGGTGTTTATATGCTTATAATTGTTGATATATGCAGTTTGTTTTTTAAAATAGGATATTAATAATTAAGAACTTATATTACAAATTAGAATGTTTTTTTTTTAATTTCATTTTTTAAAAAGGAGAGTTAATGCTCCCTGTATTAATTATCTTATGATTCATTTTCTGTTTGTCAATATTTATATATAAGTTCTATTGTGTCATAAATACCGATGAACTGTTTAATTATAGGCTAAATCCTAGAGATATATATTAAAATGCATTAGTTCTCTCTAATTATATAATTGAATATATATTAAAATGCATTAATTCTCTCTAATTATACAATTGAAGATATTGTGGATCTTTCAGAATTCCTCCCTCTGGTTTAGTCACTCAAGATAAATTGCATTAAATAATAAAAGAAAATTTTGTATTACATTTTAAAAACCTTTTTATTTAGATTTTTTTTTAAATAGTGAAATTTACATGGTTTTTGATTTTACTCTTAAAAATATGGAAAAGTCTTTTTTTTTTTTTTTTTTTTTCCCCTCCCCTCAAATGCCTTATTTTATTTATTTTTTGACAGGTTATCACCAGAATATGTCTGGGAGTGACACTGATGTTTCCACTTCTACAGAAAATTTAACTGTTGAAGAGAAAAAATTTTTATTAAATGGTGTTCGTCAAGAACCACAAGGGGAAGAAACAGTGACAGATGATGTTGACACCATTTCTTCTAATACTTTAATTATCCATGATAAAATTTCTGGAGATCATAATTCTCCATTTTATGGAAAAATTTATCATCAGGGTAAAGGCATGAATAAACCTGTAATGGATTCTGACTCAATTGAAAAATTCAAAAGGTTGTATGCAGAAAATGAAGGAATACATCATATCACTCCTAGAAGCAGTCCACCAGTTCCACTGTCGCCTAAATCTTCTAGTCGACGACCTATGTATTCAGGACTTCAAAAGAGCCCTGTGCATACCCAATGGGAACAATATACTTCAAGTAATGACCATTCACCTAATAAAAATCAAGGTTTGCCTGCATATTCTTCTGGTCCATATCATTATCTTTCTTCCCCAAATTCCTATCAAGAAGCACACCCTGTGCAAGGTATTACTGAAATTCCTAAGGACTATCTAGCTCAGTCTGAAGTTTTGAAATATTTAGCAAAAGAATTAAATCACCAAAATGTGTTGACTGAAATAAATAATTATCCACCAGCCCCAGAATATTCCAAGCAAATGTCTGATCATCGTCAAATTAGTAATGTAAGAAGACGTGGCTATGGTGTGTTAAATTTAAGATCAAAATCAGCTGATAGATTATCAGTGTCTCGGTCACATCCAGATCTGAGCCACACTAAAAATTTTCATTCTGAAGATAATAGTGCCAAATTATCCCCTGGACAACAGAGGTAATTTTTATTCTTTTTTATGAATGTTTTTCGATAGAGATATTTTAGATTTTAATATGGAAGATTTTTACGATTGTTTCTTATATATATTTTAGCATTATATGTAATAATTATGTTAAATATAAGGTTTGTAATATTTTTTAACTTCTTATTTAACTGCTGAAATTTTTTTATATGAAAAATGAAATTCTATTCTAATAAAAATTCAAAATTAATTAATAAGTGCCCAAAATTTTGGCTTCTTGTTCATATTTTTAATGTACCTTTGTTAATTAATATATGACTTGTATTAATGATTAATATATGAACTTGAATATGACAAACTTGTGTTCTTGTCCATGCATTCATATTTTTTACTAATTGTAAATTTTCATAGTTAGAAATTTTTCAGTATCAGGCAAATAGCTTCTTTTGTAGCTTTACAACCTGTATTTTTTCGTATTTAGGCCTGAGACTCATGGCAGAGCTATACATGGAGTTGATTCGGAAATGGTTTCTATGCAAACCAATCAAATGATAGAGCTCTTGTCTGCTGAAAATACAGCTTTAAAAACTGAATTGGACTTATATTATAAAAAAGTCTCCAAATTACAAAAGGTAAAAATCAAAATATTAATACATTCATATTAATATATGTTGTATATTTATATGATACTAATTCATAAAAGATAAATTTCAGGATTTTTATTCCAAGAAAGAACCAACGTTTTAAAAAATGTGGTAATTTGAGAATTTGTATGTAATTAAGTATTTTTGTGTGCGAGTAATTTGTAATAATTTTTTTTTTGAAAGAGTAATCGTTGTCAAGTTTTGTTATTGACTATATTCCTAGCATTCATCCCTATAATCGCTCTATGATAAACATAAGTATGATTTTGTTGTAGTGCTCCCCATCCCCCTTTTTTTTTCTGAGGCCTGCTCATAAAAAAAGTGTCTTTGTTTAAAAAAAATACATTTTTACATTGTATCAGAATTTTATATTTGCTGTTGCTAAAAACACTTATTTACATTTTGTTAATTAATGTATGTAATATTCTTTTTTATTTTTAAAATTATTGATTTCGAGCTTAAAGCTCTAGTGGAACATAAATTTATATTGCAGGATAAAGTAAAATTGGGTCCTATTAACATTTTGTTAAATAGGAAATTCAAAGACTAGGTGCATGACTAATTCTGGGTGTGATATATAATTTTATTCTAAAATATTAGATTTGGAAATAATTTTAATTATATTAATTGCATTTAGTTTGAATTGGAGATACAGAAAGTTCACAAAGCATATGAAGATCTGGTGCAGTCATCAGAAAAACGAGAAAGGTTAGAACAATCAATCCGAAATCGCTTAGAAATGGAAATTCGACGTTTACAGGATCATAACAAAGATTTAAGAGGTAATATAATTTTATTTATTTGAAGAATGATACCTTATTGAATTTCAATTATATAAAACTGTTATACTGGTGCTTATTATTCTTTATCTGTGTCCCACCAACTGTGAAATCTCTGAATTCAGAGCTCTAAAATTAATTTTCGAACCTTCTGGGTAATTCAACTATTTTTTTAAATTCATTGTGGCAGCTTTGGAAATTTGCTTATTTGTTAGATTCTTCTTATATCTAATAAAAAAACAAATCATTAATTTAAAAGCAAAAGCAATTAAATCATTAATTATCTTCACATGAATCGTTTTATCTTTAAATGAATGTTATTGTGTTTCAAGTTTTATAGCTAACATGTTACATTTTTTATTCTTCGACATATCATTTTATAGTCAAAAGTTACTTTGAATCATTTATTGAACTAAATATTTTATTGAAAAAAGGTTTTAAAAAGTTTATTAATGAATTACTTACTATTCTCATTTTTGCAAATATTCAATCCTTAAACCTCAACCCCTTCTGAGTTCCATGCATCTCTTAACAGCTGTTAATTTAACTATTTTAAACTTCTACTTAAGCATTTCAATAGTTCACATTTTAGTCTGATTTCTCAAATCTATTATTTGTCCTCTGAACAGTTAAAAATTGCTAGCTTCCTCTTTTATTTTGATTCTCCTTAGTAAATGCAGGACTTGTTTCTTTCATTAGCTTAATAAATAATATCTAAAGACAATAATCATCTGTAATCCTTAAATAATTAAAAATCCATTTTTAAAATTTCGAATAAACAGATTTATAGCTTTTCATCATGGCTACATTTTCTCCAAGATGACTCAATTGTGAAAATGATAAACAAGCTAAAGACAATTGTTTAAAAAAATGTAGTTGCAAAAATAAAAAGTAAAAATAAAAACAAATGAAGAAATAGTGCTTAAAAAATATGAAAAAAGCAAAAATACAAGGGAAGCAAATTCACAAAATATTGCAATTGAAGGAACGCTGTTGAAATCAGGATCTGCATTGATTTATTTCCAGGTGAGCAGTTATGCTTTGTTATGCATAAATCTTAATGAATTAAAATTAAGATTAAGATTTTGTCAAACCGTTGCTTGAAATGTTTATGCATAGTAAAATCATTTGCATGATAATTGATCTCAGAACTCATTTAAATTTGCTATAATCCTAAAATTCAAGTGTGTGTATTTTGTACAAATTGTAAACTAAATTATTTATTCTCTGTATCTTGCTTAAATTTAGATATAATTTCAATAAAAATTTGCATGTAGATCAAACTGAACTCTTTTGTAATTTAAAATACTGATTTATTCAAATGTCATTCCAGAACATCTTGAATCTGCAAATTCTCACTTCCCTAAAGCAACAGTAAGTAAATATGTTAACATTTATTGCAAATTCATAAATATGCATATTTGCTTTCTTCTTTTGAAATTGTCTGAATGTTGATTGTCTGGTCTCTTATTCCAATCTGAATAAAACTTTGTGAATTATGATTTTATGGAAAATGTTAATGATAGATTAATATGCTTAGTTATAAATGATATGTTAATTCAATGCATTTTGTGTTGGCATGCTAATTTTAACTTTAAAAAATAGGATTGTTGTATGAAATATAAAATTTAAAACTCGTATTAAAGTCTGTAAGATCTTTAATTTATATTGCATTGTATGAATTTCTCAGTTTAATATCCAATTCTTATGTACTATTTGCTTTGTAATATCTAAAAGGTTTCTACTTGTTAAAGGAAATCTTTTGAATAATGTGCATGTCTGTTAGTGTATAATTTATATATATGCTTTTTTTATATATATATACTCTGTATCTAAATTTAAAATTATATCTGTTGCGTTTTCTTTTAACACATTTAAAATGCAATTTTTTTTTTAGTATATATAAAGTATTAAGTTTATATTTTATTGTGTTTCCAAAAATGTTAACATTATTAAGATATATTCTCAGTAATACCAAATAATTTTTTAATTCATAAAGAAATCTGTTTTTTTCCGTTTTTAATATTAATGATGAAAGAATGTTCTTGCATATATTATAATAGTTCATCAGTAGAGAATTTTGGCATTGTTTATTACTTATTATACAATTGAAAAAAACTTCTGTTTTGCAATATTATATAATGACATTAATACTTAGTTGTAAAGAATAATTAATGTTTTCTTATAGTTTTCTGATATTACTGATACAGAACTTAGGAAAGAGCTTAGTAAAAGAGAAGTTCTGATATCTCAACTCTTAACTCAAAGTATGTATTAATGCTTTTGGTATTATTCTTTATTTTTATTTATTGTTACTCAAGTGTTCTAAATCCTCTCAATTAATTTTTTTAGCCAAAGAGTTATTAGCTGAGAAAGATAGACAAGAAATAGAATTACAAGCTCAGAGAGCAACTTTACACGAGCAGAGGAATCACATAGACATTCTAGATAATGCCTTAACAAATGCACAAGCTAATGTTGTGAGATTAGAAGAAGAGGTATGAATTTTCATTATGTATTTTTAAAACTTAAGCAATTGCTATTTTTGTTCTAAAGGTTATTACTTTAAAAGAATATATTCAATTCAATGATGATGTTATCCTTACAAATAATGATGTTCCTGGTATGATTCCTTAAAAAGGTTGAACAGCTATGCAAAATAACAACAAAGCAGAACAGTCTTTTGCTCAATTGAATCTTGAAGAGGAATAGTAACTAAACATTAAAAAATATATATTTTTTCAAAAACTATTTAATTGAAATGTGCATTTAAAAGTAAATTCTTAGTTCTGTGTTTAAATAAAACTTAAACCAGTAATTCCAGAATTCTTTTTCTTCCATCCTTTATTTGCAAGTTATTTTAAAACAGTACTTCTATACTAATTGATTGCATTTTAAAGAAAAGGTGATTAGTAATTCCAGTTTAAGTGTCCACTTAACTAATAATCCATTATTATTTATTTAATATTATTAAATAAATACCATTTTAAACTGATGCATTATTCAGAATTGAGTTTAAAGGCAAAAAGTAATTAATCTTTTCTATTTTCCTCTTATATAAAGAAGTTTAAAATACTTCATAAGAAATTGCTTCCTTTTTCTTTTTTTTTTTGTATGAATTGATTACATTTCAGTGTTTTCACATTTAAGAAATAAACTATTAAAAGGGAAAATTTTTAAATAAATTGATTGTTTAAATAAAATTTGATTTTTGGCAATTTCTCTCTCTCTCTCTCTGTAATATATACACACACACTATTCCTTTAGAAATCTAAAATGAAGTTTTCTAACGAAAACATATAATTCCTCAAGAAGTTTAAATGTGTATTCTGCTTCCTTTTGATAAATGTTTATAAATGTATTATCTTAAATATTGAAATGCTATCATCTCTTCCCCCCCCCTAGTGCCGTAAAAAGCAAGTATATGTTGAAAGAGTGGCTCAGCTACAGAAAGCATTAACAAATCTTCAGCAATCCAGTGAAAAGAGGTTACAAGTAGAAAAGAAATTACGGGCGCAACATGAAAAGGAAATCCAGGCTTTAAGATCTCAACAGGTATAGGCATATTCTGTTTCCATTTTATATGACTGAAAGTGTGCTGTGAATTACACTCTTAGTCTGAGTTATATGTAATCTTTTTTATTAATCATTACAATGCTTAAAGAATGCCATTAACAGTGTTTTAGTATATTTATTCAATCCTTGAAATAGAAGTATTTGCTGTAAAGAATTTATTTTTATTCATTTAACAAATGTTTAATGTAGTAAACGAATAAAATATAGTTTTGTATTTCACATAAATGGTTCTTTAATTTATTATAAATTGATATTGAAGTACCAAATGATAGACCTAATCTATAGCGCAAATTTTTTGTTGCAGGCAGCTTGGAAATTAAGTGGTAAATTTCTTTTAATTGTTTAAACCCCTACAAAGCATGCTAATGTTGATCCTAAAGTGCAGTGTTTTGTTGCATTTAAAGTTAAAAAAAAAAAAAAAAAAAAAAAAAATAGGAAAGAATTTGGACTATGTGCATGTTTAGATATGAACTTCTGTAAATTAAATAACTTTGTATTTTTTAATTTTTTTATTTGCTTTTATAGTTAATTTATTAGGCAACTGTAAGACACTAAAACAATTACCTGTTAAATTTATGAAATTTATTTTCTTAAAATATATTTTATGTCAAATAGTTGCATGCATTGTTTTTCTATTTATGATTATCATTTCCTGTTAAATTATATCAAGTTTCTTGAATGGTATTACTTTTGTCATTCTAGCAAGGGCGATCACCTTCTACTGTGCCTAAAAATGAAAGTTTAGATAATGTAGAAAGCCTGAAAAAGCAAATGATGGAATATGAAGAAAAAATAATTGGTTTAGAAGCTGAAGTTTCTAAGGTATTTTTTCACTTTTTTTTGAAAAAAATTTATCAAATAAGTTAAACAATTTTTTTGTTTGTTTTGTTATAAATGTAAGGGAAAATAAGATAATGATTGTTTATAATTTATTAACTTTTTTTATCATAAAATTTTTTGCACTTAACAGCTAAATGAAAATTACTGAAACACTAATTTATAATTCCAGTTCTCAAAATAATAGTTTGTATTATTTTCAGTGGGAGCAACGTTATATAGCAGAAAGTACAATGAGACAAATTGCAGTTGATGCAGCTTCAGTGCCAAAGTATGTGTATATTTATTAATAGTTGTTAAAATTTGAAATAATTGTAAAAAAAGAAGTGAAAATATTATAAAGAAGAAATAAAGTCAACAAATAATTGTTTATTGTGAAATATGTATCATATAGTTGACAGTGTATTCTTGCTCTAATTATTATCTTGCATTTATTACTTCAGAGATGCAAAAATTGCTGCTTTAGAAAAAACTTCGCAAGAAAGTGAAAAATTAATAGCTCAAGCTCGTACTGAAAAGTTAAAACAGATGGATGAACTTTATGCTGCAAACAGAAAATGCATGGAATTGGAAAGCAGGTTGGTTTTAGTTTCATTCTTAAATATTAATATTTAAGTTTCTATAAATAATGAGCCATTAATCAATCATACTGTGTGCTATACCTTTAGTTCTTAAATTAATTACATTTCAGCTGTTTTTGTTTTACTGAAAATGTATCTTGCAACATGAAAAAAAAGATATAAACATCTTTAGAAAATTAGAAATTTTTGTTTAATCGTTTAAAATAAGGATGAGTTTTTATTGTTTAAATTTTAATAACTCATAATATATCAATAATAAAAATGTGTGTTTTTGTGTTGGCTCTCTAAAGGCCAAGCCTTTTGAGAGCCAATACTTTTGCTACCAAATTTTGCACATATATACCTTGAAAAGTTAAAATGTGCCTCTCAGATAAATTTTTTAAAAATTTTAGTTAATCAAAAATGGAGCAAAATTCTAATGTTTTTTCATAATAACATGTGAAAATGTTAAATTTTTATTTAAGAAATTTTATTGGATAAGTTTTTAAGGCATTGCATAAAAAAAATTGTAGTGCACATGAGGCATTAGTTCTGAACGATTTTATTTTCCATACTTGTATTTTTAAAAAACATGCTTTATTTCTGCAGAAAGGTTTTTTTAATTATTTTTATTATTATTAATCGAAGTTTAATCACTTTCATTTTAAATAAAAGTTCAAATTTTAGGGAATTGACAGAAAATTAGAGCAATACAAAATAGAATGAACAGAACAGTGCAAGGCTTCTATAACATTACCATTTAAATGACTGTCAAATTTTGATGTTTAAATATTTTGCTGAAGATACTTTTTAGAGTTCAAGTGATATAAAATGTTAATTGAAAATTAAAGAAAGCCTTATTCCTCGTGAACCAGCCGATAATCAGAGGTGGCTAGTTAATAGTCCTAGTTACCAAAATGAAATTAATAACATTATTAAAAGCATATAATATCAAATTCTTTTAAAATTTAATATCTAATACACATAATAAATGAGTATTAATTTTTGTTTAAAATTTAAAATAGAGCTTCATTATATAATCATATTTTCTTGTATAGATAATTTCTTGGAAATTGTTAAAAATTAAATGAATGCTTTTCAGACCTTAGCTGTGTATTTTGTAGTATTTCAAGTATGTAAATAAATATTTTTAAAAATTAATTAAATTTAAATACAACATTTAAATTGATTTATCTTAAGAAATGTTAAATTTAAAAGTTATTTCTTAAGACTAACATCTGAGAAATAATAAAAAAATTAGAACACATTATATATTTTAAAAAATTATGTTCTTATTCTTGGTACCTAAGAGTTTTAATTTTTACTTCAGAATCAAAGATATGGAAGCCAAATTAGCTGAAAAGGATGCCATGATCAAAGTGCTACAGCAACATTCCCAAGATAAGGATGCTGTATTTCAAAATTGTGTCTTAGGTCGACCACCAAGACATGCTCGTTCTGCAAGTACTGTTGGTTTAACCACCAGCACTTGTCATACAACTACCACAACAGGTGTTTCCTCTCTGGGAAGGGTTTCTCCATCTCCGACTAATACATTGCATCGAAGAACTGGAAGTAAGTTCTAGATGCTTGTGCTTGATTCTTGCAAATAAGTGTACT
The DNA here is from genome assembly GCF_947563725.1 of Argiope bruennichi. Classification (NCBI taxonomy): domain Eukaryota; kingdom Metazoa; phylum Arthropoda; class Arachnida; order Araneae; family Araneidae; genus Argiope; species Argiope bruennichi. The sequence goes on from NC_079158.1 coordinate 53,947,796, forward strand.
GTAATTAGCATATTATAGATTAATTGGAATTTATGTGTATATTGCCTTGAAATGTAGTTAGCATCCCATTAGGATTTTGAAATGCGTATTTTTATTCAATTGTTTTTATGTATGTGAAATAAAATTTTTAAATCCTTTTAGAGCATTTAATTAGTTTAATTATCTTCTTTGAATGTATCATTAATATTAGAATTTTTATCACTTAATGAATTTCATCTTTAAATTTTGGCATTTGAAAATGACTTCATTTAAAATAAATAATAAATGAAATATATATTCTGTAGTGGTGACATAAATATATATGCATTGGTTAAAATTCATTACAAAATTATGTATGTACTTGGTTTTGCATGTTAAGTGCAGACATTTCCTAACATCATGGTTAAATAATCGGAAAATTATTTTACTTAACATTCACAAATAGTTGAGCTTTCTGTGTTAATTTATGCAGCATTCTTTTTATTTATTTATTTAATTAATTAATGTAATCTTAAGATGCTGCTGTATAATAGTCTAGAACTCTTAAAACCTGGTAGTTTCATATTAATATTTTAAAAAAACTATAAATAGGAATGGAAAGTTTTATAATATTCCTAGAACGTAGTGTGTCATTACATATAATACATTATCTTCATTATAATTATATTTAGATATCATTAGTTATCCTGGTATGAATGAATGTTATTAATCAAATGTATGCAGTAGTAATCAATGTATGCAATAGTATTAATATGCTCATGTATAAGTGCCAAGCAGAATATAAATTAGTATTGTGCAGTTAATGGCGAGACTTTGTGGTCAAGTATACTTTAAACAAACATTAAAATGCAATTTATTACAAATGTGTCACATTATTTTATCTATCACTAAATTTTTTTGAAATGTTGCAAAAATCATTCAATGAACAATTATAGATATGTACATCTTAGAATTGGAGGTAGTGTTATTTAACTGTCCTAACATTGTAACTTTTGGCGATTCGTCTTTCTCTTAATAATGTTTCAACATGCCTAATTTTTAAAAGTTGCAATTTACCACAGGGACTAAATGTTACCAGACTTTCTACCCAAACTTTTCAACCGAAGTCTTGTTTTGTGTTCCTTTTAAAATGCTTTGTTTTCTGGGAAATGTCTGCTTAAAGCTCCATTTCCTTCATTTTTCAAAGTTATGCATGAACTTCTAATGTTCTTTTTTTGCTTTTTTTAAATTTTGAATATATAACTCTTTAATGCCAGAAAAAAAAAAGTCAGGAAAAGTAGCTGCTAATGGGACAATGTGAATTTTGCTTTCACTGAGTGTTTTTGTATCATTGATAATTTACTTTTTTGATGAAAGAATATATTCTTATCTGTGATGAATGATGTCACTATGGCTGGGCATAACATTGCATGTTAAACCAATACACCATCAGTATTTCATGTTAAATTTTTGTTTATTTCAATTTACCCACAAAAACATACTGTTCTGTGTACTTCAGTGTTGGAGGAAATTTCACTTTGATGTACTTAAAAATTATAGTTGCTATTGGAGCAAAAAATACCAATATTGGAAATCATGAACTTTAATTATCTTCTATAAAAACTGCATTAGTTGATTAATAATACTATACAAAGCTAGAGAAACTTACTTATTTAATGTATAAATTTTTATCAATGAAAAGATAATTATTTATTTCAGGTGCTTCAGGAAGTCTTCTTAGTATATCAAGCGAATCCTCAAGTACTGCTCTACCATCACAATCTTCTCCTGTAACAGAATCTGTTACAGCTACCAAGAAGAGCCTTGATGAACAACTAAAAGAGCTGGACTCTCGTCTCTCCAGTAAGGTAAATTTTATTTTTAGCATGTTATCTACTAACACTTCTAACATTTTAGATTCACATGCACTATTTAGGGTGATTACTTGTCATTCTACTTGTAAAAAGGGCAGGCATGACAGTTTTAATTTTTATTCAGTGTATTGTCACATAACGAAATAGTGATACTATGTATTATAATTATGCATAATTGTCATTGATTTCTTATTCTCTGTCACATTTCCTTCTGGTAATTTTGGAGTAATATATTGAATTCAGAAATAAAAATTCTATATGTGATTCTTTTATTATTATTATTATTATTTTGCATTTGTGAAAATTAAATCGTCAAATAGTTTTTTAGATGATTATAAGAAAGCTATCAATTGTTTTTAATTTTAATGCTTAGTAGTTATGAAATTGGTGTTAAATGCACTGACAGAAATCAATAGAGGGTTATACTTGAGTTAAAGATGCTTGTTTTGAAATAAAAAATTGAAGTGATCTAATGTTTAAATTGAGCTTAGAAGTATAGTAAGAAATAGTATTAGTTAATATTTATTCAGAGGTTTCACAAGTATATTTATTTAATCTCATAGTATGTTTGCATTTTAGTTGTATTTACAGAACATTTCTGGGATCTATTGGTTGGTGCAATAATAAATGTAATGTATTGAGAATAATTTTAACTTCTGATACATTATTTTTTAAAACTAGCCTTTAAATTTTATTTGGGAAGACTTAAATTTATTTATATTAAAACATATTAGCATGTGTTTTAACAACTACATGCTCATCTGGAAACTAAGATAATTGCATCATTATTATCATTAAAGACAATGCTAAAATTTATAATCTTGTCTAATTTTTTCATACTTTGAATGTAGTGTCATAGATTATGAAGTAATATTTCTTCAACCTGTACATTTATTAATTATAGCATGAAAATTCTAATTTTAATTACTTTAAAGTAATATAATTCATTTACAATAATATTAACACAAAAATAAACCTACAAATTTTTAATACACCTTATTTGCATGCTAGCATTAAATATTCATAATCATAAATATCACTTTGTAGACCAAATTCTCTCATAATTATTGACAATGGATACAATTTGCAACATAAGTTTCTTGATAAATTCTTCTTTCATTTATTCACTATAATTTAGTAACAGAAAATATGCATTGAAAAGACAGGGTTAAGAAAAGTATTCTTAAGATATTTCTAGATTTGCATTCTCCTCTCAGAGGGTGAATTTTGACTTTATAATTATTATTGTTCCGATATCCGCACATAATTGAAAAATTCTTGGCTCATTTTATCTTAATTTCATCTGTACATTAAGGTCTTGTTAGTCAAACTTGGCTATTTAATATGTCAGCAAAGAGTCTGTTTAGCATTATAGAATTCTCAAAGACAAAAATTTAAAGAATTTTAATTGTTAATTCAGGCAGATGTGATTATTTACAAAATACTTCTATTTTTTTAATTTGCATGATTTCATATAAGAAGTTTTCTGATATAAATTATATTCTTATTTTGATTGTTGTTGCAGGACTCGATCATAAGCGCTCTACGAGCAGAGAGAGAAAGGCATCCAAGTCACTTCTGGAGAGTATGAAAGAAATTATATGTAATTAAGAGCATCCTAGTCATTATTTTAGGAAACAAACCTTCCCCAACTTATCTTAAGGAATGTAATAAGTGCCTTGTTAAGCTGCTGGAACAGCTGAACAAAAAATCCTGTATTGTTCAAGTTTTTTTGTTATGTATAATGCTTATGCCAATTTTCTTTGTTATTTCTTAAAATGTGTTTTATTTCAAATTCCCATCTGAGAGCATGGATTGTTCCCTTTGGATTTTCTTTATATATATATATATATTTTAATCTTGCTTTATCTCTTATGAGATAGCATAATATGAATGAACCGGTGATGGGAAGGAAGTATCTTGCTGGTCAAGATACTTATTTCTTCCTACTATTTTGAAAAAGAAAAAATAACTGGAACTAACTGCTTTTATCTTTTTATTGAATCAACTAGATCTGTAGATACTTCCTCCTTATGCTTTTTATACATTTTATATAAACTGGTAACATTGCCACTATCTCTTTGACTGTCACTTTGTATATAATCAAATAATGTGCCACATTTCAAGGAATTAAAAACATTTTATCTGAAATGTATCCTCTTTTTTTTAAAAAAAAAAAACCATACACTATTCCATTAAAATTTTATTAGTGCAACTCATTTCCTCTGCATTTTAATTTCACTGAATAGTTTTTTGTATAAAAACAAATTATATCAGGAAATTTAATTTTTTAGATAAATATAATTGTGCTTTATGCTGAATAGCAAGATAGTTGAGCATTATCCCACTACATGTTTGCAGCATATATTAAAAACTGCTTAGTATTATTCAAAATCTTTTTCAAATTAAATTTTAATTAAAATTGTGCCAATTCGTGAATTTTTAAAAAGAATACATTTTTTTTCCCTTAAAAGTTTGAGGGAAAAAAACTGACTCCTTTTATAAATTTTTTATTAAATAAAACAATGAAATATTTCAGTATTTAATCCTAAACAATTCCTCCTCCTTTTTGTAGTAATAGTATTATGGGTTTAAAATATTTTTTCATGCAGTACATTTTGTGCTGCAAGAAATTGTTGGCGTAGAATTGTTTTTATGCATCTTTAAATTTATCGGGACATTTTTTACTATCACTAGAACATGTCAAGAATTTTTATTATTTATTTAAAAAGAAAAATTTCAATTAAATCTCATACACAATAAATTAATGTATTAAATTTTATGCAGATCTGGATTGCCATTTTGCATAGAAGTAATTTTTATATCTTAAACATTTATTTTTAATTCAATTTTTAAATTTTGATTAATATTGTTGATATACTTAGCATTGCTTGGATTGAAAATGTTTTCATATGTGTTATTATTTAAAAAGTACTATTAAATTATTGTATAACTTTCATGGAAACTTTCTCAGTACTTCAATATTAGTGAGGTAAAATAAAGTGTAACTAACATAAAAACTATTGTATACTAGCCGCCTTTGGCAACCAGCCGGTTCGCCAATCTTAATGCTCGTTAAAATTTCAATAATTAAATATTTTATGTAATTCCTACTTTAATAGCTTCTTCATCAAATATTTTAAAGCTTCAAATTTTGATAGTCATGTAATTCACTCATAATAATATAAAGTCCTTCAGCCATAACATAATATGTATCTCTCTAATTTTCTGTTAGTTCCGGTAGAATTTATGCTTAAAATTAAAATGGAAATGACTAAACTGCAATTAATATAATATTTTTTACTGAAACAAAGCATTTTTTTAATAATATGATTACTGATAATAGAGTCACTGAGCGTTTAAACTTTATGGGCACTAAAGAATATCTTTCTTAAGTTATGGAATATCTCAAGAATTTGTCAACAAAATTTTCTCAGATTCATCATGAACAGATCGATTCATTAACAATGTTTCATTTTAAATGCATCAAACTTTAAGAAAATAAAATGAATCGTTTAAAATAATCGGTCGAAAACAGGTTTAAAAAACTACTTTAAAAACGATGTACTTAAAACTATAAGCATATACAAAAAAATATATAACTAACATAAGTACAATTTAATTACAAAAGCATGCAACTAACCTAAAAATAATTGAAAACAGGTTAAAAAAATCTACTTAAAAAACGATATACTTAAAACTATAAGCATATACAAAAAATATATAACTAACATAAATACAATTTACTTACAAAAGCATGCAACTAACCTAAAAATAATTTTAATCAACCGTTGATAACGGTTGTCATGGCAACATTCAGAATGCGCATGCGTGAATTTTCTTCGCCAGCTCCGGTAACGCAAATGCGTGAAGTTTTCTACGCCAGTCGGGGTAACGCTATGCAGATTATACATTTTTAATTTCCTTTATTCTGTGTTATTTTAATTCAAAAGTACTTCAGAATGAATCTGAAACATGGATTAATTAACAATGTTTAATTTTAAATGCATAAAACATTAAGAAAATAAACAGAATCGTTTGAAATTATCCGCCGAAAAATGTTAACCCTAGCCTCATTTCTGTTGGGAGAAAAAAAAATTGAAGTTGGCGGTGGGGAAAATGGAAGATTTTTTTGGCGGGAAAGTTAGTTTTTAATTAATAATTAAAATTTCAAAAAAAGGGACCCCAGATGCACATTCCCGACATCTAAGGTATACATGTACCAAATTTGATAGCTGTATGTCAAATGACCTGGCCTGTAGAGTGCCAACACACACACACACACACACACACATTGAGCTTTATTATAAGTATAGATTAACTGTTGGTTATTTATCTAGTGTAAAAGGCATGTGCGAGATAGGTAAAATTTATTTAATAACAGCGCTCAATGGAATACTAACTAACTAAAATTGTACTACACAAAACTTTTATCGCTTATACTTTTATGTTTAATAAAATTGAGAATATCATTTTCCATCAAACAATTTTTAAAAACTATCAAAAGCTGATTTTTCTATTTGATATTAACTGTTCTTAATGAATGAGATAAAATTTAACTATACATGGTTGTGATAAATCCTTATTTTGCCAATATGTAGACAGAAAGAAAGAAAAAAATGTTGTGGAATATCAATTCTATTTTTATTCGATAGGAGCAAAACGTTTAAAGAAAAATATTTCTGCAATATGGAAATATAATTTTGAAGCAATAAAATAACTTTTTGATTAATTGACATGGAATTTTCACTAAAACTGTCTTTGTTCATTATGATATTTTTACGACACAACTAACTTGAAACAAACTGTATAGTGTTTCAGATTATATTTGTTTCCAAATTTATTATTGGTTTCTCTCATTTATATAAATTTTTAATTGTAGAAAGTTTAGACATAATTTTTTTTCACAAATTTCAACATTTACAAAATCTTAATTTTTTCATTCTTGAGATTTATTAACTCTATAATTAATCATAAAATAGATAGATTAATTCTGTATTATTATTATCCTATTTAATATCTTGATCACTTATTGTATAAATTTAATCATTTTATGAAGTTTGGCTTTTTTTTTTAAGTCTAAGCTTGTGTCATCAGGGTTGTCTTCTGACATAGAATAGTCAGGGCAGTTTATTCTAAAAATTGTTTGTAATGGAGACAAAAGGTAAACAGTAACACCATAATTAAAGAAAATAGTTTGCTTGAAAAAATATAACAAGAATCAGCTCACATTAATGCCATTGTTTTTGAGTTTAAATAAGCCATTTTATTTTTTCATGTACGAAGTATACAAAGAAAAAAGTATTATAAACCTCAAATAAATTTTATTTCAAGATTTTGACAAAGGAGTTTCATATTTGAGTCTGAAAAACATTTTTGGAATTTTGTCAGTCTGCCTGTGAACATGTTATTTCAAACACACCTTAAGCTAGATGGATGAAATTTTGCTAGTGGTCTGTATACCAAATTCATAGAATTCTATCAAATTTTCTACAAAATTCATTCCTAGGAAATCTTTTTTTGTCTGAGAATAGATTGATAACATCTGGGATGCTGAATTAGTGTTGAGAGAATAGATAAATATTAATTTTTGGTCTAAATTCATCTATGAATACAATGTTTGTTAGTCTGTGTATTCGTTTACATGTTAACATTATAACTCTCAAAAACTATAATTTAGATGAATGAAATTTGATTAGGGTCTTTTTACTAAAATTGTAGTTATGCATCATATTTTGTTTTTATTTGGTCAAAAAAAAAAACATGCCTAAAATGCACATTCATTTTCTTTTCTATGCTACAAAATACAGAATGCTTATGTGCAGATTTCTGAACACTCGTGTTATTTATAAGGCAGGAGGAGAATTCCACTTTTTCAAGCAGTGTGTGAGTTAATTTCAGAAGACCGATCTAGCTAAGTCAATCCAGTTTATTCTTCGAACGTCAAATCGGTCATAGTACGAGTTAAAAGTAGGAATTTTATGTTGATAATATGCCATATTATTTTAAACTAGATATAAAGTATTGCATGATGAATAAATTTGGATAATCAATTCAGAGAAAAGTCCATTAGTATGAGCACACATCTTGTATATTGTATACGTTGATTAGCATGTTAGAAAAACAGGAAAAATATTTACTAAAATTACGCTTTGGTTTCATTATCTGAACCTAATGATTAAAAAAAATGGTTTGGTTTTTGTTTTCTAAACAATCAATGTAGTTTTACACTAATTTTTCGAAAGAAATATAGTAATTAAAGAGTATTAATACTTTTTTGCATACTATTTAATATACCGTACAATACATAAAAGAAAGAAAGTAAAACAAAATTATTCTAAAAATTTTAGATACTTCCGGAAAAAATCAGGGAATTTTTTTTTAATTAAACAACAAAATAGGGAAAATTAAACAGCAAAAATGTTGGTCATATCTGAAAATCGTAGTGAAACGTGTACTTAAAAAAATGTTATGTGAGCAATCTAGGTATGAATTTTTTGTTAGAATGTATGTCCTACTCAAAGAAAAGACAAACCAGTTATAGTTTCAAAACCTATGTAGAATACACAAAGAATTTTAAAAACAGTTATAATTTTCAAAATCTGTCGATAAATACATAGTAAACGTTCTCTGCTTAACATCATTTCATACAAAGAAAAAAATGAGCATTGATTACTTTTAAAACTGATCAAGGATAAATGTTGATAATTCTTTATTATGTGTGAGACATTCTAGTTATAATAGCTGCACATACTTATGAGTAATTTAAAGCATACCAAAATGTATGTAAAGAATTTCAAATATGTTTACAAACATCTCAACTTAAATAAAATTTTCCTTTCGAATCGCATTTAATTTTGATTACCTTCATTATGAAAACCAATGTTATTTATTTTATAAATATTTTATTAAGGAAAATGTTAAATTATTCTTCTGAAAAGGATTTCCATTTATTTACTTGTATTTTTAAATTGTGATAATGTATCATTTCAATCAATGACTTGATATTACTTTCGTTTACATATACTTGAAAACTAACACTGTATATTACTAATTCAACTAGAAATAATAAAAATAAATTTCTGCTTAATATTTATTTGCATAGATTATAAAATAATTCGTCAAGAGTGAAGTCATCCAGAAAACATTCTGAAGTTTGAAGAAAATGGCTAGAAATTCTGCCAAACCATTTGATTTATATAAAGCTGTAGGAAGTTGATGAAGTTCATCATGTTGAAGTTGATGTGTTCATCATGATGAAATTTGAATTTTGGAGCCAGTTCACAAAGTAGTTGATAAACGATGTAGAGCATTGACACTTTCCCTCAGAGGGCGATGCAGATAGAATCTCCAAAAAATAATGGTTGGGGATTGAGATAATCAAACAAAGATTTTGCTTCGACAATTTTAAATCAAAGCGGTGGGTGTGTACGTATTAAAAATAGTAAAATTCAAAGAGGATTGAATTTCAACTGCTATGATTTCGGTGTTTGTTTTAGAAATTGATGAAGGAGTAGGAAGAATTCTTCCCGAACCGTTTGAGGGAATGGCGATAATCAGGTCGCCTCCTCATCGATCTGAGCGGTGAGTACTGAAAATAACTGTGGAATAGATCCTGTAAGAATTCACTGTAAGAAAGTCATTAAAAGAAAAAGAACGTAAGAAAAAATACGAATAAAAAAATCATCATGTTAGAAGTCGTTGAATAAAAGAATGACCAAAATTGGGAATGGTGTGAAACATAAAAAAGAAGAGATGGTAATTGACCAAAAAGCAAAAGAAAATAAAAAAACAAAAAAGAAATTGTGATTAAAATATCTTCTGAGAATAATCAATTGTAGTTTGAAAAAATCAGGAATTGAAATGTCCTTTGTAAACGTTTTAGGGACTTTTTATTTCTCTATTCGAAGAATCTTTTTTCGAAGAATCAATTTTTATTATATTAAGAAAACTCTTAGAACTGTCCATTTTTTTTTTTTTTTTTTTTTTTTTTTTTTTTTTTGTTTCTAGTAATCAACAGCAATTTAAAGGATTTACTCTCTAGTCTTTCGATAAATTTCTTTAAAAGAATATCGAATTTCCCGATTACATTCACTTTATTTCTAATTGAATTTCATGTTTCTTAATATAAATAGGGCAAGTTGTTGAAGTATCCTTGTGGGTTCCGCTGCAATTTATTCATTTTTCAGAATTAACACACGGGCTGGAATAAGAAATTGTATAATTTCCGCAGATTATATTCTTGTGACAGAATCTAATAGAATGATCGTATTCAAATCATTTCTTACATTATCTCAGTTTATCAATAAGAAGTGGGATGCCAGCAATAGGTAAACCAAAATAATGCTTAAAGTAGTAACAAAAATTGGAGAGGAGTCAATTGTTAGAATTTTTTTGAAGGAACCATTTTCATATCCACTTCAATATCATTCGATTTAGACAGTTCTGAATATAATTCTTCTATTTCTGTCTACAGAAGTATGTCAAAAATCAAAAACCTACTTCAATATCTTCAATGATTACAGATGATTTAACTTTTATTTTCTTTAAATAGTTTCAATTGATAGCAGTTGGATAGCGCATAATAGATCTGTCGTAGTGAATTACAACTTTCCTTATTGCTTCATGAAACTCATGTTAGAAATTTCATTGAATTATTTAACATTTTCTTGAATTTCTCTTTGAATTTTAAAAGGACTAGCTTTAGGAATGCACGACATAGTTGCATCGTTTTCAGTAAGAATATTAATTTCATAAAAAGAAAAAAAATGAAGTAAATGTAAATTTTTTATAGCGGCTTTTAGATCTGACTGAGACAAATTTGTCTGCTTGAACTGTTCACGCTCACTCTCAAGCCGATCATTGCTTGGCCAGATCGTATTGGAATACGGCTGAACAGCTCAACTCCACTTAGTATCGAAGCGATAATTCGAAAAGAATTACTGGCAAAGCCTGTATTATAGTAAACCAATAAAAAAACTTTTGAACTTCAACTTTAAGAAAAAGGAGGTTTGGAAGGAAGGTAGAAGGTTGTGTTTTTCCGGCTCTACTTTCTGTATTAATTTTTGGTGCGTGGAAGGAAGGCAGCTAGAAGTGAAGGCTGTTCTTGTTTCGAGTGTTTGTTTTTGCCATTGGTTTGTTCGCAGCTTTTGATTTTTGTTTTCTCTAAACAAATCCATTATGGTGTTTCTGTTGGGGGTGGTTCCCTAGCTTGCTCTTCAGTTTTTGCGTTGACTTCAGCTGAAGTTTTTCTCTTTATTTTTGGGGTGCCAAGGTGGCTGGCACTGGATTCTGGAAAATAAAGGTAGGATTTTTCTAGTTTTTCCTTTTAATTGTTTCGTTTTCTACTAGTTTTGATTCTGGCTGCATCGTATTAGATTCTTCGTCAGTAATGACGAAGAGGAAACCAGAAGACTTTGAGTCAGAGGGGAAATATAAGGATAGGAAACTAAATTATATTCTTACAAATGAGTTCTCGGAGAGGGACAAAGCAAACATTGCAATTCAAAGGGGTTGCCCCAAAATAAAATTGTGCATTGATAGTAATAATGGCCCGTCGCCATGGATTAAACCCAAATCAATCAATGCCACGTTCGGACCACTGACCCACAAAGAAGACACTTTTTCCCTAAACAAATACAAAAAATTGGTTCTAGTTACTCGGCACTTAAGCTCAGTGGAGAAAGTAACTGATTTTGTAAAGAGTGTTCCGGAAGCAAGGATTCGTATCATTGATACGAATATTGTAACAAAATACATCATCCGTGATGTTGACACGGATTACAGCATAGTGGAAATTAATGAAGAACTATCTTCACAGGATATCATCGCAACAAAAATAGTTAGATTTAAAAAGAAGGGGACGGCAGAACCTATCCCAATTGTTCTTATTGAAGAAATTGGGAAAACTAATCGATCCGAAATAAAGATCGGCAGACTTATCTTTAAAGTGTCCAAATTTATTGAAAACCCTAAAGTTTGTTATAAATGCTTAAGATTTGGTCATACACAACTCCGGTGTCAACAAGATAAGAGGTGTAAAAATTGTGGGGGCTCACATGCCGAGGATTGTAAGGTACCCACTAAATGTTTTAGATGCGAAGAGACTCACGACGCTCTCGACAAAAAATGTAGGTTTTACAACCTAGAAAAAGAGATTATAAACCTGGTTAGAGAAAAAGACATATCATTTCAGGAAGCAAGGAGGATAGCGAAATCGCAATCTTTTGCACAAAAGGTTAAGGGCGATCAGCCGGTCCAGTGTACCGAAATCCCCAAAAAACAAATAACGGACCTCTACTCGGCTTTACAAGACTTAACAAAACTAATTTCTGCTCTAATACCCCAAGGGAATGAACTCGTAAAACTCCAAGAAGTCAACAGACAGTGCATTGCACGTATTGGGGAGACTCAAGGAAATTTAGAGAAACAAGTAGAAGAGAATATTACTCTCCGGAAACAAATCGAGACTCAAAGGGCAACGATTGACTCGCTACAATCTAAAATTGCCCTTCTGGAATCCAATCTTGAATATAGTCACGTTCTGAGCCCAGGCGTTGTGCACGATCAACGGTCCCTCGCTGAAATAAATCATTTCAGTGTTGCGGAGGATTTCTCGGGTATCGGATAATTAAAAGAAAAAAAAGGGAAAAATTAAAAGTTTTTACTTTTTTTATAATTTTTATTAATTTTTTTTTTATTTATTTTTTTCCATGAGGTTTATTCAGTGGAATGTTAGGGGGATCAAAAATAAGATCCCTTGGCTGCAGGCCCCCCCTTTTTCGGCGGCCCAGTGTTTAATTTTGCAGGAAACATGGCTCAATGAGTCTGCATCCTTTTCTCTTAAAAACAAAAAAATCTTTCGAGCTGAAAGACAAAATTCTACTAGAGGTGGATTGCTAATTGCAGTAGAACAGAATATCCCTGCCCAGATTTTGTCACACTCACTTCCTCCGTCAACAGTGGAGGTCTTAGCGGTTAAAATATGGATTGGACCAAATTCAGAATTCCCACTAACGGTTATCAATCTTTACTCTCCTGGAGGTAAATTTGATGACAACTGGTTGGAATCCTTGTACTCGCAAATCTCTTCTCCTTTCGTTTTACTGGGGGATTTTAATATACACCATCCAGCACTTGGGAGCGATCATTTATCTTCCGATGCAAACCGGGTCCTGGATTGGATTAGCACAAAACATATGTGCTTGCTTAACACGAAACAATATACCAGATACCAGGGGACTCAAGCCCCTTCGTTATTAGATTTGTCCATCTGCTCCGCAGATATAATTAATAAGATTAATATTGAGATCTCGCATGATATGTATGACAGCGATCACTGTCCCATTTTTATTTCCTTTTGCAATTTAGATGCAAAGTCTATCTATACTCGAAAATACATCAATTGGGGCCAATTCTCAAAGAAGGTCAATGCTCTTCTTCAAGGTAATGGGGATGTCTCTTCCCTTGATAGACTTACCAATATCTTCCAGGTAAGCGCAAACTCATCATCGTACTCGTTTTCTAAATCAACACACTCGCACTGTCCTTGGTGGGACGCTAGATGTAACTACCTTAAGGCCCTCAAAAGGAAATTGTTAAGAAAGGCGAAATCATATCCCTCCATCTTAAACTGGACTGCATACAAAGAAATGGCGGCAGCTCTCAGAAAATATGTTAAGTATAAAAAACGCAGTTTTTGGGAGAAAACTTGTCAGGAGGTTGCTTCTTCCCATCAGGCTTTTAGCATCGTTAAAGCCCTACTAAACAAAGATGAGTCTCCCTGTAAATCCAATCTTGTTCTCTCTTCGGGTACTACTCTGATAGCGCCGACTGCTCAAGCAAATGCAATTGCAGCTAACTTAATTAAGAGAGCACCAAATGTGCGTATTCCTTTAGATTTCTCAGTAGATGATCCAGAAAATTATGATGAAATGAGTTTGAACCGTCCGTTTTCCTTTAGGGAATTCCAAAACGCATTAAAAAGAACAAAAAACAAATCCCCTGGCATGGACAAGATAAATAAGAAAATGTTGTCTTGTCTTTCCGATGAAAATAAATTTAAAATTCTCGATTTATTCAATAACTTATGGGCGAACACGATTGTTCCAGAAAGCTGGAGAATAGCGAAGATTATTCCTATTTTAAAACCCAAGAAAAATGCAGCAGAGATCACATCCTACAGACCCATCGCGTTAACATCAGTATTGGGAAAGATTTTTGAACGGATTATTCTGGACAGGCTTTTGCGGTATTATTTGGAAAAAAGATTTTTCTCTCCTTTTCATGCTGGTTTCCTCCCGTACAAAGGCTGTGACAGCCTCTCTGCAGCCCTGTTCAATAAAATTTTAACAGCCAGAGCTAATAAGAAACTTGTGTATGGTATGTCTTTTGATCTAAAGTCTGCGTATGACAACGTATGGCATGACGGCTTGATGCTAAAAATTTTACAATCGGGGATTAAGGGTAAGATTGCCCTGTGGATCTCACAGTTCTTACATGAAAGGAAAGCATTTGTTTCATGGAGAGGAGTGTCTTCCTCACTTTTTAAGCATGAAAGGGGCGTTCCGCAAGGAAGTGTTCTTTCTCCGTTGCTCTTCACAATTTTTATGAATGACATATATAGCATTTTACCCAATGATGTTTTTTGCTTTATATATGCAGATGACGTTTTTATATTAGTTGAAGAAAACAATATCGAAGCGATCAAAAATAAGATGCGGTTCTGTGTTACTAAACTGGAAAGCTGGTGCGACGAATGGCATATGGATATTGCTCCCCAGAAAAGTAATATTATAAACCTCTCATCTCGTAAATCGCCAGTGGGGTTTGGAGTCCTTTTTCACGGCTGTAGTATCCCTTGGTCTAATAACGTTCGCTATCTAGGCATTCAGTTTGCTTCAACCTTGTCTTTCCGTTCGCATATCGACCAGATCAGAACTAAAGCCTTTAAAAAGTTAAATGTGATCAAAAGTTTGGCTGCTCCCAGATGGGGTGCAAACGCATCTAATTTGATAAACATTTGCAATGCGTGCATTACACAATCCATGGAATTTGGAGCACATACGGTTGGCATGATGAATAAAGCTGGTTTTGCAGCTTTACAAACGATTCAAAACAACATCCTTCGTTTTGCTCTTGGACTCCCACGATGGACACCTATCCCAATTTTATTTAAAATATCAAATGAAATAAATATGAGACTTAGGTTTGAAAAGAAAAACGTGTTATTCTTTGTTAATCAGTTCTCAGCCCGCGAATACACTGAAGTTTCGAGATCAATTTCCGAGGTGAAGTCTGTAATCTCTAACCGCATTTTCCAAAGACTTCCCTGCGCAGGCACTTTAGAAGAATATTGCCATCAAAAAAACCTGTCCCTGGACCAAATAATCCCGATTATGGTCCCGGTTAGTTGGGATGATTGTGAACATTTTACCATTAAAACCCATGACTTCGGCTTCCAACAAAAGAGCTTGGATTCGACTACAATTAAACGTTTGTTCGCCGAGTTCAAATCACAGCTATCCCCAAATCAAATTATACTGGCCACAGACGCATCCAAGAATGAGAATTCTACTGCGGTGGCGGCTATAAACTGCTCCTCGAAGGAAGTCATTAAGGGAACGGTTCACAACATTAACTCTGTGTTTTCAGGGGAGGGTTTTGCCATAGCTCTGGCTGTAATGAACTTTGTCAAAGAACATAAAGATTATATTTTATTGACTGACAGTTTATCTAATTTGACAGCCCTGAGATGCCTAAATTTCCATTCTCCCAAAAGTGCCCTTTTTGTGGCCCGCGTTATATTTGATGCCTTAAAGACATGTTCCTCGTTAGAACTGATATACACTCCTGCCCACGTTGGAATTGCAGAAAATGAACGGGCTGATGATTTAGCTAAGCAAGCGTTAACTTCTTCAAATATTTGTGACTGGATCTCGCCCGAAGACACTTGTTCAGTTTATACTAAAATCGTACGACATAAACAAGATTTAGAATGGGAAAATTCTAAATACTATGAAAAATACAAATGGCTTGTTTCTTTCAATCTTAAAAAACTTAAGTTATCTAGACGTAATGAGGTTTTAATATTACGATTAATATCTAGGACTCTTCCAGTAAATGCAGTTCTTCATAAATGTAGGCTCATTGAATCACCAAATTGTGCCCATTGCCAGATTCCAGAAACTTGTGAACATTTTGTTCTTTCTTGCAGTAGATACGAGTCAGCGAGAAATTCTCTCCGTGCTAAGTTGGGTTGTGTTCCACTCTCTTTTGACTGGATTTGTGATTTCTCCGTACAGGGTCGTGATAAAGTGAAGGCTATGTTGGCTTTCCTTGTGGCTTCTGACAGATTTTAAAAATTTTTTTGTGATATTCGAGTTTTGATTTTTGTGAACCCGGCACAAGCTAAGAATCCGTTCAGGAGCATACGCCGGTAAACAAACCTCATTCCTTCCTTCCTTCCTTCCTTCAACTTTAACTTCGTTACACAGCACAAGTTTTACAGAGTTGGGAGTCCCCTGTGCCTTCTTTTGCTTTGTAAAATTGTTATAAGAATTTCAGTTTTAAATAATTTTTTAAATCGGATTTATTGTTAGTAATGGCGCAAACAACTGATCCGTTACTTTCTAATATAAAAAGCATACCTAAAGATGCTCAGATTATAGATGCGATAGTTAAAGATGAGGGAATTACTGATTATGAAGATAGAATTATAAATCGGTTGTTGGAATTCGTTAATAGTAAGTATCGCTTCTAATTTTTCACATTCATTTTAATTGATTAATAAAATAAATGTTGTCTTGAATTTTTGGTTATGAATAAGTAATTATAGGCACTCTATGGAAATTTACAACTGAAATTGAAAAAGGCATTTTATAAGTATTTAATTCGTTGTTAATTTTTAGGGGAATGTAGAGAAAAAATTTTAGAATTACCAGACGAACAAGTAGTATGTACCGATTGTATATTTAAATATCAAATTCATCAAAAGTTTTGTCACATCTTGTGTCGAATTTTGTGTACAGCCTATAAATGGTATTTTTTTTTTATTATTATTATTCTAAAGTTCCATTCAGCATTGAAAAATGAGAATTTCAATTGGGTCTATGTACTGATACTCAAAATTGTGTTTCAGTCTATATTCCCTCTATTTTGTCATCATTGATGAAAAGCAAAATTCACCATATTCAAAATAATTTCAGATCTACTGTCATTTCAAAATAATATTTCATAAACCTTTTATTCCATTAAATAATGAATAATGTTATTTCTTTAATATTTAAAAACACGAAGAGTCAATTACAATATTTCTGTAATCTACAAAATAAAGTTTGATTCTTTGAATTATTTATACACTAAGAAATATCTTAAAGGTATTTTGAAATATAGAAGTATTCATAAATTCAAAAAGACCTTACATACCCACACCCATATTATATACAAATTTGAAACATTTTAATAGTAGTAATTTATGTAATTATGTTTTACACAACATTTTTTTTTTCTTTTAAGAATATGCTGGTAATATAATTGATGATGCTCAGCGTTTGGCCAATCATTCAAATAATAAGAAAACAATTGATGTACAAGATGTAGCTCTTGCAATAAGCCAACAGAGTAATAAAAATTTCATCACTACACCTGATAAAGAAGTAAGTTTAAATGTTTCCAATTTTACTAAAATTTTGATTACTTTTTTGCTACTGATTCTGCTAAACAGATTAAATCAAGTATTATTAAAAAAATGTTTGGTTGTTAATTTATCTCTTTTCCATAATAAATTATTATATTTTAGCAGACTTCTTATAAATGAATATTAGATTCAAATAAATAGAATTTTATGTATAATTTTTAGAAATAAGAATACTTAAAAGTCCTTGGTAATATTAAATTGATGTAAATGAACATAATTTATATAATATAATGAATATTAACATGTTGAAGAACAACAATACTGATCTGTATTATATCGAATTATTGCTTAATTAACACTTGCCTGAGGCAAACTTTTGGCTAAACTACCTGCCATTTTTAAATGTATTTAATAGACTAACATCTTTAGGGATTTATTGCTGTTTGCAGTAAACATGGAATTTTTGTCAACTTTTTAAATGATTAATAACTGGCATGCATTTAATATGCAAATTCATTGAATCATTAAAAGTACGTTGCCTTTCAGTGATTTAAATATTAATTTTTGATATGATTTTGGAAATAATTTATCTAGTATCATCTCTCCTTGTTTGTTTTGTGTTAAAAGAATGGGATGGTCCCTATATTGATAAATGGACTTCCAGTTTTCCTTGGTGGTATATATAAATAATACAGACTGTTTATAGTTCCACTATCTATGATACAGTGCAGAGATTTGCTATGTTTTTGTAATGGATCTATTTTGCATACTTCCATGTGTTCCATTATCTATAAGAATCTGTTCATTCTGCATTTTGAATATCTTATTAATATAACAATATTTCATTTATTGTTATCTTCTGCTTTAACTAAATAAAAAATATTGAATTAAAGCAAATTGCTCTATAGGTAATAAGGATATGCATTTGTTTTTGTATTACATTTGTTATTATTATATTATGGTTAAATATGATTTCAATTATGAAAAATTAAATATAAATTCTGAGTTTACAAGAAGATATTGGTTAATATTTGCTTTTTGACACAATCATAAAAAAAGTCAGCAATTGTCTATGGTAAGAAATAAGAGGGTTACTATTGTAAACAATCTATTGGTCTTGATAATTTCAATTTTAGCAATAATGATAGTGTTTATTATGTTGTATATGTTTACATAAGTTTTTGGCAATGTGGCTTGATAAAAAAAAAGGTTTCAAGAAACATTTTTTTAAAAACATGTATAGAAGCAAAATTAATTTGAAGCCTTAAAAATTTTATTTTAGGATTTTTTGTGTATTAATTTGGCTGGTTAAGGTTATGTAAAATCAATATAAATTTAAATATAAAATTGTTGCGGATTAAGTTTGTATAAAATTGCTATAAATTTTCTGTTTGTTGAATTATTTTTATATGTTTCAGCTTACAGCAATCATGGCAAAAAGCAAAAATACTATGCCTTTACCTCAAATTAAATCCAGTTCTGGAATGCGTTTGCCTCCAGATAGATATAGCTTAATTGCTTGTAACTATCGTTTAAAATCGCCATCAAAGAAAGTAAGTAATAAGATTGTATTTTTTATAATTATGCATAGTAAAGAAATTTAATCATATAATTTTCTTGTTCTATTTATATTTATCTTTCAATTCTATTCATTAAAATTTAAATTGGAGATCTGTGTTATATTTCAACATTTTTTCATTTTCAACAAACTTTTTAATTGATATTTTTTAAGAATCCATGTTTTAGCTTCTTGATGTGTTATAGAATAAATTTCCATTTCTGATTTCAAATTTTTAATTAAATTCTAGAAAATTTTCCTGAATTTTCAAGTATATTATAAATTATCCAATTTTTAAAACATATTACTTTCTTATGGTTTTTATTGTATATGATTTAACCCTTTGAGCACCCAATTATTCTAAGCATAGCATCTCAAAAATTTATCTCTGTCCAACAAGAGTCCTTTCAAAAAATATCAGTGTACACTTGAGAAGTGTTTCGAAAAAGAACTAAGCGAAATTCTCTTCCCCCCTTCTCATCTGTGGGAGGTTCATTTACTTCTAGGAAAATAGAATCTCCCCTACTCCTTATCATTGGGTGGTCTCTCCACTCCCACCCCCTCTCCTTTTCTTTTCATTCATTAGCAAATTGAGGTTTTCAAACCAAGCCCTCTAACCCCAAATTCGAATTTCTATATTTCATTACTTCTCCCTCCGAGGAAAGAAAAATATGCTAAAAGATATTTTTTGCATGTGGTTTTAATTCTGTTAACTAATTTTTTAAAGTTTTGCTATAGTTGAAATGATTATAATACATCTTTTATTTCAATATTTTTTTCTAGAAACCTCAGCATTACAAATTTTCATTTCATTAGTATTTTATAATAATTATGATTTAAAATGATTTTTCTGAAACATAAATGCACCGAAACGATGTTATAAATTTACGTCTTTCCTACAAATTAATATGCATTTGAAAAAATTAATTTGAGTATAATATTTTTGTCTTAATTGTTTTATTTTTTCCCTGGAAATTTAATTTAAGGTAACTTTCGCATTGAAATAAAAGGATGGAAAGTTAAAATTTTTGTCAGAAATTGCTTAAATTTCCATATAACTGAAAGTTAAAAAGTCCATTATTTAAGGAGGGGGAGGGGGAAATGTAATATTTTTAATGACTTGCAAGAATGAATATAATCTAATAATTCTTTGACAAGCTTATACAAACATATTCATACATTTGGAATACAATGATTTGTAGATAGGCTACAAATGTTATGAAGTTCATAAGATTTGAAATTCTCTCTAAGGGGATCCAATGCCTTTAAATAAAGATGAATGATATATTGCAATTTTTTGCCCAATATTATTTAGGAATTTTATATCAGTTCATTGAAAATTTCAACTGATAGTGCAAATATTTAGTGAAATACGTAAAAATGTGAAAATTTATCCTGGCCATGCCTCTTTAGGCTGAATATTTTATATTTAACAGCCTAAATATATTTTTTGTTTTTCGAGTTATTTTTTTAGAATTAGTTGCAATATATATTAGGTATCTCATATGTCACATTTTTCAAATTGTTTCCTAGCTATTTTGAAGTGCTCCTGAAAGATTTAATAGAATAAGGACTCTCATCATTACTGTTTAAAAGAAGCAGATATTTTTTCTTGACTTTAAAAAAGTAACGACAGATTGATATGGTAGAATAGCAAAATTGGTTTCAATTTCATTTCAATAAAAATGTAGATAACTCAATAAAATTCTGAAGAAAAAGTTTCCCCAAAACAAAATTTTTGTCTCTGAAAAGTTTATCTTTTGAATTTTAATGTGAATCAAAAGTTGTCTATACTCTTTTTCCATTGATTGAAATTTAAATTAAGATTTAATAAATAAATAAAATTAACAATTTTGAAAAAGATTTTCTTTATTGAATATCTACTGCTCAAGAAGTAATTATATGCCAAATTTTATAAATATAGGACCATCTGTTTATGTATAGTTAATTTTTGGTGATTGTTGCTTCTTGGAATTTACAAAAAACAGTATGACTGTAATATAAATATTTTACATTTTTTAATCCAAAAGCTGTAACAGGGGTGTTTGTGCTCCGGGGAAACCCCGGAATTCCGGGGATTTTGAACTTCGATACCCGGAAATTCCGGAGATCGTCGTTCAAAAGAAAGTAGGAATAATAATGAATTATTTATTTTGATCTGGGTAATTTTGTTTGCTTTGAAAGCAGAAAACGCAAGGTCAGTGTGTGTAGTGAAAACTTTTCCTTTCTTTCTCCAAAGGCAGTGATAATGCGTGAAAAGGGGAAAAAGAACTTCTTTTTTGTTCTTTCCTTATTGCGAGTTATGACTCATTCCCCCGGTTCTCGGACATTCTCTTCTGGATTCTTTTCGGCAAGTAGGCGCGACAGAAAAAAAAGGGAGAGACTTCGTTCGACCAGATGTGCGATCACGTGACCTGGGTTCAAAGGTCTTAATTTTGCAAAAAAAGTAATTCATTGAACTTTTATAATTAGGTCATTCAATACTTCATAATCATAATTTTTCATTTCTCCCCCCCCCCTTCTCGAAACTCCAAAATGTCGGTAGTAAGTCCGTAAAAGTTTCAGGGGATTTTTTGGGGTCCCACAAACACCCCTGGTAATATAAATTTATATAAAGAATTCTTGAGGCAAAATTTAAATTAATTGCTTTTTGTCTTTTTTTTAGTACGTAATAAGTTGCAAAAGCTAGAGAAAATTTGTTAAGCGATGTTTGCAAGCAACACAAGAGTGCAATACCTTTTTAACCATTGTTTTTCTTTATTTTTCTGAAAATTAATCAAAGAATTCATAATATGCTGTTTCTCCTATAGTAATTACAAATAATATAACACTTACATGTAATTAATTCTTTACTATTTATATTCCTATTTTCCTAAAAATGATTTTATTTATCATTTTTCTGTATTAGTATGCCATATATACGAATAAATATGGGAAATAAGTTAATATTAAGTGTGCCACAAGCATTTTAAAAATAAATAATGAAAGAAGAATGCTGTGTTTAAATAAGAATGCATTTCTGTATCTAATCACAAAACATTTTCATTGAACACCTATAAAGAAGAATTCAGAGAAAAAAAAATTAACGCTTATTTAAGAAGTATATTGGAAATGAATTTTCTAAGTCTATTTCTTGATCTAAATAAAATAATTTCCAGAAAATGTATCTGACGGAACCTAGAATCAAGTATCGCATCTCCGTTATTAGGTCACAAAATATATTAATATATATGAGTACTGATATGAATCTCTTAATATTTTGAACTCTGACATAGTGTCAATATTTTTCCTTCCCATTTGTAAATCATAAGTAATTATTTTTAAATCTCATTAATATTTTAATGCATTTCAAATTAGAAACAAAAACTTAATTTTTAGATATTGAAATATGAAATTCCTTGCAAGACTTTATACCGTACTTTAAAAAAAATGAAAAAGAAAATTGTAACATTCTTACATCGAAAATCAAATTTTAAAAAACAGTCTTGATTTCTTAACAGAAACCTACCAAGGCATTCATGTCATGGATGAATTTTGATGCAAAGTAATTATTTATTTTAAAAATAAATAAATGAAATAAATTCCTTTTTTGTTTTATTTTGTTATCCTTTAGAAGGTGTTAGACATATTTTAAGATTGTTTAATAGTAACTTTTTGTCATAAGATGTTCAGAAATATTTGGCTTTATTAATAAAGAAAAGTTCTTAAATTATTATTATGATAAATAAAATCTTGTGAGAAGATTTTTTCCCTTAAGTTTCCGAAATCTGCATGAAAAACTTCATAAAGTAATCTATCATTGCCCAAAAAGCCATTAACAGAGGGAGACAGTAAAGACGAAAAAACGCGTCATCGCCCGTTTCGATGGTTCAATTCAAAGTAGGAAAAAAACCGTCTTAAAAGCAACTGAACAGGTCGAAATAAAATGTTTCCGCTCGTCTTGGAGCAGACTTGCTTTGCACAAAAGCACGTCTCCGGTGCTTGGAGGGTTAAGTATATTATTGGGAGGTAGAGTGTTCTGATTATAAGGTACAATTCTTAGATGCACTTGTATGAAAATCATTTGGCACTAAAACTAATAAGGTCCACTCTAAAGAGTATTTTGAATGAATGCTGATTAATTATTAGTCCTAATGGTGACATTTATGTTATCTTCAAACAATTAAAATCGATTGTTGCCAAAAATAAATATTAGTTAAAAAATTTATCTTGAAGTATCAGTAAATAAGTATGATTTTTTTTTTTTTTAAAAATTGCTGCATTAATGATCTTGTATATTTGTGCTGCTCTTTTGTTATTATATATTTTACTGGTGATCTCTAAAATATGCAGAAGTAATTTAAATTATATATATATATAATGATATTTTAACTAATTTCAATTTAATCAATTTTCAAGATTTTATCTTAATTTAGCCCATAGTAACTTCATTCCAAAATATTCGCTTATTTCATGATCCAATTCCATTGTCTCTACTTAATTAATTCAAGAGAAGCTTTGTTAAACTGCTGAATCAGCTAAAACTAACTTTCCCACACTCCACGTGAAGAGACAAAATGCCGCTGATGAGGCAAATTCTTTTTTAAAAATCACCCTGTGTTTCCCCTCCTTGTCCACGCGTGTAACGAAAATCCCTATCGAAATCTCATAATACATTAGCACTGTAAAGAAATATTTTCCCTATCAAAATCATAGGTTATATAAGACCTGGGATAAAATATCCAAGAGCTTTTTACCCTCATTCCTTTCTGTGTGCTTATCGCTTGTACATATGCCTGCTTCTTCAAAATGAAATAAAACGACGTCACGAAATTAAAAGTATCTTCACTGTCTTCAAACTGCATTCTGCTTCACATGAAATAATATTATATATATATATTAATTATATATATATATAATTAATATAATATTATATATATATATATATATATATATATATATATATATATATATATATATATATATATATATATATATATATAATATAATATATATATATATATATATATATATATATATATATATATATATATATATATTGCACAAGAAAAAGCACAACACTTTTTTTTATAAAATAAGGGCTTGTTTGTTATGAGGTGTGTTTCTGAGAATCACATTTGTTATAATTAAAAAAAAAAAATTAAACTATTCACAAATAACTTGGAATAATATGCCAGGAGAAAATGGGGCATGATTGATATTTTTTCCCATGGAGTTTTTGCACATCTTAAATTTCTCATAACATTAAATTGACAAATCTTTGTTAATATTGGTGAGGAAATGCAAACTATACTACATGATTTGATTTTTCCATAATGTTATTGAGTAAAGTTTTTTTTTCCACTTAAACTAGTATGTACCATTAAATTGATAATTAACAATAAAAAGTTAATATCATTCTTTGTTAATTCAATTAGGAATGGTTGTTATTCATAATTGGTATGGAATTTGGTTGGAAATGTTATTATTACATGTTCTGTTTATTATTTAAAAAATTTATATATTTGTGTGTATGTGTATAAGGATTATTAATCTGAATGTTATTACAGTTTAGCTATTGAAATTCTAGCTGTCATCATGATGGCACTGATGATTTTTGTATGTAATTAATTTTTGTTTCTACTTAATTTTATATTTAGGTTATGTTACTATATATATATATATATTTAGGTTGAAGTCTCTTTCTGGTATATTTACCAAAGGTCCAACTATATGCTGGCCAAGAAACAAAATGGCTGTGATTCTAAACAATTTATTTATCTTGATTGCTATCATGAACTGAACTCTGTACTTAACAATATAATTGTATGAGAACTAATTATCAATATCTTATAAATATTTTATTTAGAAATATGAAAATAATATATAGATCTAAATTATAAATTGCAGACAATATTTAAATTTATTATAATAGATGTATTAAAGCATGTATATTATTTTTATTGCAGCCCCGAAATGTTAATCGTAATATCACTACTTTATCTTCTAATGCAGGTAAAGTTTTTTACTTTTTTGTATTCTGTATTTTTCTGTAACTAAAAATTTAAAACATTCATTTACGTTTGCTGTAAAATTCAAGGTGACCATGAAATAAATGAAGGATGCGTGTTTGGAACTGGATTATTAAAAGTTTTTGAATTATTTATAATTTGATCTTCATTCTTATTTAGAGATGGAATGATTCTTAATAGCTGAAATATTTGCCTAAAAGTCTTAATTTTTGTAACTTTCTGTATTGTGGCCATTTGTTTTTAACTATCGAAAAATATTGTAATTTTTAACTTAATTAATGTTGCTCTGAACAAAGTAAATATGAAGGCTCTATAGTTAGTTACCTTACCCAAATAACTTTTTGATAAGCATATACAGTGATTTATTCAGTTTACCTGCAAAGTAATGTATGAATATTATGGTGATAATTAGGAATTAAATATTACATATTGAATTCATTTCAAATATTTTTTTTATCAGCTTTAGAGGAAATGTGCAACCAGAGGTATAGACCGATTTATTATTATTATTAAGAAGGTAAATACTTAAGAGCCAGTGCTCTTAATTATAAATAGGTAGAGATAAATATTTTGAATTAATAAAGAAATCATTTGTCATCACTTTTGAAAATTTGTCCAAGAGATATCTATGTAATTTTTTTTTTTTTTTTTTTTCAATTTCTTTCATGTTGATTAATAACTTTTTCGTTAGTATAGGAACATAAAGAGAAAAAAAGGAGCATTTTGGTCCTATTTATGGTCCACCCTAATGTAAAATATCATATTATAGTTTTTTAAACCATAATTAAAATGTTATGATCAGTATGTTATCTTTGCCAAAGTTTATTTACATTTGGCCAAATTGATTTTTTTACAGCCAAGTTTCAAACATCTCACTTTATTCCATGGCCACTTTGTTACACTTAATTAATCATATAAGTTTTGCTTCAGTTAATTACATTTTAAAATTACTTCTGAAATGCTGTTCATTTAATACTTTATGTAATATAAGAATGATTTTGATTCTCTTATTTACAGTTTTTTTCCAGCAGGTATATAGGCATTATCGTATAAATATACATTTTTCATATGTTGCCTAAATCAATATGTTATACTTTGGGTTTAAATAATAAACTGTTATCAAATGTGATATTTATCAAAAGCACTTTTCTGCCAGAATTTAAACTAATGTTTGATATACAAATTTTATGTCAGTATACCATTTATTAAAAAAGAAAATAGACATTGTTAAATTAATCATTTAATTCCTATCACTTATTCAAAAAATTTTCCAAATATTTTTAAAAATTAGTTATTTAACTGAAATAAAAGTAAGAATGAGTACTGTCTTGAATAATATTTATTCCGGTTGTGGAAAAAAATTGTAAGATTATTTATATAAATCTATATTTTAAAATTTATATAATTTTTTTGAAATATTCCTTAAAAGTTAAAATATAAGCTGCTATTAAAAACAACATAAAATTTGTTATAATTATTAAAATGCATTCACATAATTAAATATTGCAAGTTTGAGTCATGGGGAGACTTGTAAAAACATTTACTTACCATTTTATCAAATATAAATTAGCCCTTATCTTATTAAAAACCACATTGAGGAGCTTTATTTTTATGTTCCTTATTCTCTCTTTAGTTAACAAGGGCTCTGGATCAATAACAAGCTTGAATAAACCAAGTCCAATCACATCAATTGTGACTAAAGCAAATACTACTACAATTGTTTCAAAGCCTAGCAGTAGTACTTCTTAGCTCATTTGAAGCTTTTTAAACAATTTTCTCTGAGGTAAAAAGATTTTTTATTTTTTTCCCCATTAAGCTTTCAATTTTTTTTTTAATTAACGGTTTTAAGCTGAATCCAGAGAATCCCTTGATGCATTTTTTTTGTTTGCTTATGAAGTCTTTACTTGTAGAAATTTAATAATTATTGTTGGGATACATTTTTGTATATTAAATGTCATTCATTCCAATGGAGGAATTTGAAAACTTTACGATTATTGACAAAAAACTCAAATTGAATTCTTTTATAGACTTAATGAAAATTATTGTATTAAATTATATTCTAAAATTACAAAACACTAACATTTCTGTATTAAAAGACAGATGTTAGTTAATTTTAAACTCCTAAGAAATTTTATTATTGTATTGATAAAAAAAAAAATAGTTTCAATTTTGCTGCAGTTTGTTAAGCAGAATTAGATATCTCACAAGCAGTTTATTTAATGAAATTAAAAGTGCATTAATCAACTTTTAATATTTTAGTTAAAAGGCTGGTGATTGTTTTTTAAAAAAAGTTAATGCACTTGTAATTTTTTTTAATGATTTTTTTTTTTTTTTAAGAATGTTATATGTAACACTTTTAGCAGATGCATGACCGAAAAGAAGACTTTTGAATAAATTTCAATTTATTTTTCTATGGGTGTTGTAATTTGTACATGGAGAGGAAAGAAGGAACACGTCTGCAACAGAACACAAGAGCAAAGGGATATAATTTTTTTCCTTTTATGATTTTACTAAGAGATTCTTTTTTTTTTTAAATTTCTAAAACATGTCATTAAAAATTCCTTTGACACATATCAATTTAAGAAAAGGAATCTTGGATATTTTTGAAAGGAATGCATGGGTGTTACTGATCTGTATCCCTTTGCTTATAGAATGTGAAGTCCCAAGCTCAGTAATTTTTTAGAACATATGTTAGCAATAATATATATATATATATATAAATTCAGTTCAGAAAATAAGAGAAAATTTTAGAATAAAGATATTAAAAATCTGTTTTATTAATGTTTTATGTTTATTTAATCCTTCTAATTTATTTGTTTATTTAATCCTTCTAACCTTCATTATATTAGTTTGGTTGTCTGTCTCCAACAAACTTCACCTTTTCTAAGTATTGAATCATCAATTTCTTATTTATTGTATTCTTTATTTTGAAGCTATAAAAAGTTCTAACACTATTTTGATATCCCACTTGTATGATATGACATTTATTGGTGGTGCACATAATTTTATCTGCAAGTCTCTGCAAATAGTCATGGGCTAAAACCATCTAAATCTGTACTAAAAAAAAACACCTTTAATTAGCTATTTTTTAATTTTAAACATCAATTAACAAATCTTCTGAGGTGCCATTTAGTTTTGTGCAGTGGGCAAATTTAATTCTTTGTGTTTTTCAGTGTGTCATCTCATTCTGTCTTTTTTTAATGACTTTTTTTCTATCATCATTAATTGATTTTCATTTAATTCTTAGGTAGAAAAACAAAACAAGATTAAAAATGAAAGTACCAATTTTTATAATAATTTTGAACGTCTATATTGCTGTTGTCTCAGTGGATGAGTCTTCATTGGATTATTGTCTAAGCGGTCTTCATAAATTAATTTTAAGATTTTTTATGTAAGTTAAAGATGTAAACTGTCTATGATCATTATGGAAGAAAAGGAAGCATTAAAAAAAAATAATAATAACCACATTTCTTTAAAAGCCAAACTTAGGAAAAGAGCTTAAACTAGTGATAAAAGATTTTATTAATTAAAAATTGAAAAATATTTTTTAAATGTAAAGTAATGAATAAATATTTGCTAATTGAGCATTTTAAAGAGGATACTGTATGAAAGTTGCTGCATTCAAATAATTATAATACTGAAAGTACTTTATTTTAATGTCATTGAAAAATTTGCTAAGAAAAATATTTGTCACATTTATGTTTAAATCTGTATACCTCTTAAAGATATGAAATCATCAAGTAAATGTGATTTTATGAGAATAGGATTGTTATTTTCCACATATTCTAAAACTTTTAATTTCCTATAGATTTTGTTGATGTCCTGTTCAGTTTAGCAACATTTAAGAAAATCATTTATCAAATTTAAAGGGAGTTGGAAAATGTATAATTGCTTGCATTATTTTCTTCATAAAATTTCTTTGAGTTTCTCTGCCCACTGAAAATTATTTCATTACTAAACCATCGCTTTAAAGTGTTTTTTTTTTTTTTAACTGTAAAATGAATAGTAGTGTTTTCTAGGTATTAATTCTTTTTTTTTTTTTTTTTAAATCTCAATAAGTACTCTATGCTTTACTATTTTATACTCATATGCAGACTGTATTTATTTTAAATTATTATCATAGTTAGAGATTTTTTTTCAATAGAAAGCTTCTGTTTTACGGAGTTTTTTTATTTCTTTTAAGTGAATAATCTATTGATTTAATTAATCTTGGAAATTTTCAGATATGGAGTAGTTTGTGTTCTATATTAACTTTATCACTTCTTTAGAAAATTTTAAACAATAATGTACATACTTCTTTGTGTGTGTTGAAATAAGCAGTAATTTTTTGATTTATTTTTAATAAATTTTAAAATACACACACTGACAAAAAAAAACCCCACATATTTCTAAATTCATAATTTTTATAAATTATTCATTCGTCTCTTCTGGTACTTAATTTTGATAATATTCTGAATAGTACTATTTATGACTGCAGTCATATAGTCATAGTAAGCAAATACAGCTCATTTCATTGAGTTCAATAGAAATAAAAATTTAGCAATATTCTCATTTATTACTTAATTATTTAGTTAGTTGAAGGTTTATTAATAAATTTGTATTCCAATAACAAAATGCACGCTTATATACATTTGTAGAGCATGCAGTCATAAATAGTATGATCTGTTTTATTTCTCTACAAATAATGTTACAGAAACTTTATGTTTCTAAATATATAAATGTGTTAGGTTATATTCTTTATCTCTTTTCATATGAGTGAAATCATCATACTTATTTGACATACTTGATTTCTTTCAGGAAGTTGATCAGCTGTTTGGGTCAGACCATCATGTATCAAGTAATCCATTTAACTCGCAAAATTGGGATTTGCAACAGAGACCAATGATGTCAATGGAATAAATTGGTATTCTAGCCCTCTGCCCTGCCTGTCATTATAAGACACTTGTTCATTCATTATTTATCTGCAGTTTTTAAAATAGTGTTGATGCATTTCTCTGACATATGATAAAATGTTTGACCCTCCCCCCCCCATTTTGTACATTAATTTATTTTTGTCTTCATGTGTTTCATCGAATTTGAGTGTTTACACAATATCTTGGTTATATAAAATTATTGTTAGAAATGTTTTTGCTTATTTTATGATCTTCATGTACATAACACAATCTTCCGTTTGTAAGTTTTAATAAAATATTTATAATCATTGACTTATATTATTTTTTAACCAGCAAATTATCAATATTTCTGTACTAGACAAAATATCTATCGTTCTTATTGTTAATTGTTTCTTAGATGGCGTCACAGAACAGGATTTAGACTACTTCAAATTTTTGCTCCCAACTATTAAGTTCTGATTCCAGGGGTTAGTAAAATTGTAAGATTATGTTTTTAATTTTACCCCTCCTCCCCCCCACTACGTGATATGCTGTAGATAACAAGCTCAATTACTTTGACTATCTGCTTTACAGTGATGAAATGCCTGCAGCACTCATTAATAAGAACAGAACCAAGCAAAATCGTTTGACTTTAAAAAATAAATAAACATCCTACAACTTCTCTAGCCACTGAAACCAGAACTTAGTAGCTTCAGTAGAAAATTGAATGCAAGAAATATGTGAAGTAGGCTATAATGTGTACCGAATGAACAATGGCACCATCTAAAAACCAATTAGCACGTTAAACTTCACGGTACAAAAATGCCAAATTGTTGTTACTTTCATAAAATTATATTTTTACTGAAAATCTACTACAAATATAAAGGATTTTTCTGACTTTTAATTATAATGTTGAATGAAAAATGCATTACCTTAATTACAACTAAGTTATGAAAATATAGTTTACATGAAACAATTTGTTTGATAATATTTTAATATAATTTATGATTGGATTTAGCTAGAAGTTAAATTTTCCTTTCTTTTTCCAATTAACATTTATCTATAGATGCTGTAAAATTTAAATTGATTAGTAAACATTTAAAATCTTCCATAGATATAAGATATCTATCAATAATAAATTTAAGAATCAATATTTTTATTTGACTGTTTCATTCTAGCATGATAAATTTAAGACATCTTTAAACACAATATATCCTATACATTTGGATGATTACAATGATCTATATTTAGTGAGCGAGATTGACTTAAAATGGCACACACAGAATTTTATTCCCCACCCCTTTTCTATTGCTTATCTTTTTAAATTTGTATTTTAGTTGTCATTGATAACTAACATATTCCTGTTAAATTATTTATCACTGAAAATGATACCAAAAAATGGAAAACAAATCGTGTTAATAGTAGAGACAATATATATATACATATTGTAACATATCTTATGATTCGGAATATGTAAACAACATTTTACTCTCATCAAAAAATTTACCATGTAAAAAATATTGCATACTGCAATATTATCTGTTATTTTGAATATTATGGGATGGTATTTATTAATATGAAAAAAATTATGAAATAAATCTGATTTACCTTTATAAACTTTTATCAATACATTTCCATTTTATGTATTTCATTTTTCATCCAAAATATTTTTCAAACAAGTTTAAAAATGACTGTTAAAAAGATTATGACCTTTCACAGAAGTAACAGTATTAAATATATATTGCAAAATCATATTAGTTTAAAATTTAATATTAAACCAATACACTGAAATTACATTGTGAAAAAATTCCATTTATTGTATATATGCTTAATGTTAATATGGTCTAAATGAATGCTATGCTATAAAAAGCTATAGCTTTAACAGATCTGGTTTGAACTATGCACATTAAATTATGTGCTAAGATAAAACCTTTTTAATGTAAATAGGGAAATAATTTATTAATGAATAAATAGCAAGATTTTTGAAAATCTTTATGAAGAATTAATATACTTTTTAATGAGGAACAAGTCAATTTTTAAAATGCAGTACTAAATATCGTGATTTTCTCAAAAAATAAATAAATAAATAAATAAAAATACATGTTTAAATAACAAATTATGATAGTTTATTAAACCAACACAGCTTTAATTTCTATGTTTTTATTGTGTATATGAAACATTTTAATCGAATCAATTCCTGTAACAACAGAGGGTTTAAAAATGCAATTTGCTTTGTTCATCTATTATGTAAACTGCATAGATATTGTAATGGTACATTCTTCTACACAAGACAGATGAAGCATACACAAAAGAGTAGCAACTGCAGAATACAATAGCATACATGTAAGCATTAAACTGTTAATAAATAATTGCAACAGCATAATACACTCGGAGAAAGCTTGCTCGGGATCAACAATGTAAGGCGAGAATTCATTAAACTAATCCTTCACTCAAGCGATTGACTCCTTTCAGCTCTGTCTTGGTTTTTATTTCTATGACAGAGCAAATGAACTTTCATACGGGTATAGTATTTTCATTCTGAATTGGGATATTGCATTACATTGTATAATATTATTCATTCTGAATAAACTCACAACTTTTCGAACAGCAAAAAAAACTATTCGAGAAGCTTGCGTGTACATGATTATACACCACATAATGCTTCTACAGATTGAATGTTGATGTTCCTGCCAGAGAAATTTACTCTATTCTCTCATGTAGTTTCAGCAGTCTTGTGCATGTTTATTAGCTGCAATTCAGGAATCTTGCAGAAAACTACTTCTCAAAACAAAATTTACTGATCTATACACGGGTATTAAAAAAAAAGAGCGAGTAGAAATAGTGCGAGTTTCTGCAGTTACACAATCACAAATATTAGTGTTTTGTTTCTGGAATTATTAGCTACAATATTTTATTCTTGCAATGTTTAGAGATCAGCATTTTTTAGATTAAAAAAGAAAGGAAAAGAAAAAGGAAATAAGTAACTTAAAATCCCCTGTACTTTCCCAGTTTTTATGGAAATTTCCAAATTTCTCTGCATTTTCTGGATGATTTTTAAATTTCCTGTACTTTCCCATGGCATAGCAAACCTGAGTAGGGTATTCTTATCAATAAAGTCTAAAAAGTTTTTTTAAAGTCACAATGCAATTTTTCAAAGTGACATCAGTTAATTATTATTATTATTAGACAGACAAATCATATTTAGAAAAAAAAAAAAAAAGCATTTTTAACATTCATTCACATAAAAAAAAAATTAAGAATTCATAAAAGAAAAGGAATATTCTGAGAGGGAAAAAAAGATATTAGTTTATTAAGTAATTTAAAAACAATATACAATGCATGTTAAAATATATACATAATTATTTTCCTATTCTTTGGACAAGCCAGTCTTGCTGACATAAGGGACATCTGTTATTCTGCTTTACCCATAATGACATACAGCAATTATGAAATGAATGATTGCATTCACCCCAAACAACTGTAAAGAAACAAATTTATTAATATTTTATTGATAATAAGTTAAATAGCCTAATTAAATTCTAAATTTATAATAAAACTTACATTTTCATTGTAAAATATTAATAGGTGTTACAATTAATAATTTACTAAAAGTGAGAAAAATTCACCGATTCTTTTTTGCTTATATTCTTCATTCCTTCATTAATGTACAATGTTTATATTATCATCATCTAGTACTCATTTACTGATGGACTTACGGTAGGCTAAATTATTAATTTACAAGCATATAAAAATAGTGTTCTATTTCATTCACTGATAATGTAAATCAATTTTTATTCATATTTTGTAAATAATTTGGTGTTCTAAATAACTGCCTTTTCATTCTAAAAATTCCAAAACAGAAAAATAACATATGCTTATCACAAATGTTAAACATACAAAATATATCATTTTAATTCATTGATACTATACACATTTTGGGGGGATTTTTTTTTTTTTGTCTTCATTTTATTCATAGAAGTTAAGTTACCAATCTCTCATATATTTTATAAAATATCAACAGAAATTCAAAATGAATTCCCCATGAAAAGAAATTTAAAATCAAGAATAATTATTCTATAGAATATTTTTACAAAAAAAAAAAAAAAAAAAAAACAGCTTATTAATTAAAAAGCTATATCAGAACTATTTTGAATTAAACATAACAAAATTAATAGAATGTGATTGCCAAAGAAAAAAAATATTTATCAACCAAAAATATTAAATTTAAATTATGTAATAAAATTAATAAGCAAAAGTTAACAATTTAAAAATTGTATCTATATGTTATTTAAGAAAAACAGCATTTTGCTTAAAATTTTAAAAACTCATCTAGGTGTAATTTTTCTGATAATTCTTTAAAGTTTAAAATTTATTTCATAAAGAAAGAATTTTACTTTGTAGATAGATTTGACAGGTAACAACTGTCAATTTAAATGAAATCAATTTTTTTTTTTCTTTTCCCTCTAAGTAGTATATTTAAAAACAACTCAACATAAAAATAAATTAAACTTTAAATTTTGTATATTCCTTTATAATTAAAGAGTTTTTGCTTATCTTATAAAAATGTTCCAAAAAATTTTCTTTTCAAAAAAAAAAAAAAAAATCATCTTGTTACACAAATGGATTAAAATTTACTATTTTAAAATTTTATATGATCCATTTCTACATATATTAGAAATATTCAATAAATAATACAGAATTTTGTACAAACAAAAATAAAAGTGAAACTTTGAGAATCAGTAATTATTTTAGTTTGTTGCTGTTTATATAAAATCAATGTAAGATTTATTTTGCAGCAAAAAAATTAATGCTAACGATGTTTGTAATTAATTCCATTTAAGATTATCATCTACAAAATTAATTACGAATAAAAAAGCCTTTTTAAAAATTTGAAATGTTTATAAGAAATCAGGACATATAAAACAAATATCTTTATTAATAATAAAGATGAATATCTGTGTGTGTTGACACTCTATCAGCAAGATTGTGTGATCTACAACTACCAAATTTTGCCTATATATACTCTAGAGAGTAGAAATGTGCACTGAAGTAATTTTTTTTCTTTATTTTTCCACAATAACTTTTAAAAACATTACTGCAGAAAAAGAAACTTTATTTTATTTCAAAAATTGTCTTTTTAATTATACCATTTTAATCGATGTGCATATTTTTTCTAAATTATAACAATCTTTAAAAAAACATTTTTTTGCCTAATATCCAACATTGTTGTCTGAAATTCAATCCATTTTCATTGTTTCATTAATATTTAATCCATTATTGAAACCTAAAGAAGGATTCTGATTGAATAGTTTACAAAGTGAATAAAAAAAGGAGAGTTACAATGCCTCTAAAAGTAGAAGATTGATGAGCCGGAGATTTATGGTTTCCTATAAAAACTTTCAAGTACACAATGAACAGGACAGATGCAAAACAATTAAAGTAATACTACTTTTTAGCAATTAAAAGTAGCATAGATATGAAGCTAGAATTACACAATTTAAATGAAATTAACTATAACAGAATTAAATATTCATTGCAAACCAAATGGTTAAATAAACAGAACAGCTATTCCTTGTAACAAAACTGTGAGTTTATTACTGCAGCAATTATAAATAGAAATAATTTAGCCTGCATATCATTGTATATCTGCAATACAACAAAATATTTAGTAGGAAGTATAATTCCCATTTCTGAATAACTTCTGAGAATAACTTTTGATGCAGTCTCGTAATTCCAAATTGTAGCTAATTTTTAATTAATTTTCAAATTAAAATTTTTTAAAAATTGCACTAAGGTGTGCATTTTCGCTCTATGATATATGTGTGCAATTTTGTATTTTCATATCAAATGTTTATCCATAGATTGGCAACACGTATTCATTGTTATTATTAAGAGATATGGGAGTGATTCACTATGAATTAAGGTTGTTTATTAAATAGAAATATGAATGTTAATTTAAAAAACAGGAATTTTTATGCTTACCAACACAATCATCCTGTTTATTTTCAGCCTGGCATCTCAAACATGCATCTGAAATAAATCAAAATATTATCATAATTATTTTAATTTCCTCCCTAAATATTACTGGATCCATCCAATTTTTACTATTGTTCTTATAAAAGAAATTAAAACATTGTAGATTTAAAGTACGGTAATGAGCAGTGCCATCTACTGCAGGGGTGTTTGTGGGACCCCAAAAAATCCCTTGAAACTTTTACGGACTTACTACCGACATTTTGGAGTTTCGAGAAGGGGGGGGGGGGGGGAGAAATGAAAAATTACAATTATGAAGTATTGAATGACCTAATTATAAAAGTTCAATGAATTACTTTTTTTGCAAAATTAATAACCATAAATTTTCAAACATATAAACTACTACATTTTATGATGTAAATATTTTAAATTACCTAAATTAATTCTTTAAAAAAAATTATCTAATTTCTGCTGCTTTTTTTTATTTTCTGATGTTTGTGGGCTTGTCTTTCTTTTGTGGGGAACTTCATAATTGCAGGAAGGTTGACTTTTATTTTTCTCATTTACAGTTGAAGTAATTTCCTCGAGAACTGCACATGCAGAGGTAGAAGCAGTTTGCTTTTCTGCTAATGTAGAAGGTTTTTCAGAGACTTTTATAGGTGACTCATCTGAAATACATGTTTTTAAGTCCTCTTGATATGTTTTCCAACTTCTGTTCAT
Source organism: Argiope bruennichi (assembly GCF_947563725.1). Lineage (NCBI taxonomy): Eukaryota > Metazoa > Arthropoda > Arachnida > Araneae > Araneidae > Argiope > Argiope bruennichi. The sequence goes on from NC_079158.1 coordinate 53,984,398, forward strand.
ATTCAGTAAGAGATCTTTGTGAATTGGATCAGTCATTGGATTTTTTGAGCCATATTTTTCACATGAGGTTTCTTTAGAAGCCATTAAATCATATTTAATAGTCTGCACTGCATCTAGGGAATCAATCTTAAGAGAGGTTCTATAGTCAGTGACAAGTGTATCCATTAAGTTGAATGCACTTTCCACTAATGGGCCATGAAAGCAGCTAAGGCAGGCTTTGACCAATTTAGCCAATGTAGGATACTTATAATCATTTGTGAAATCATCTTTTAAATTAAAAACTTTAGACCAATATTTATCAATTGTACACTTGACTTGATTTCCACTTTCATCAGATGTGTAGAGCATTTCTTTGGTGATATCAATATCACTCTGGTATAACCTTATTTCAGCTTCTACTTTTGACTTTTCATTATCACTAAAAATATGGGACATAAAAGATGATAATTTTTCAAAAGCTAATATTGTACTGGTTTTACCTCTTAGCTCTGGATCTAATGCTGTAAAACTAATTATATATGAATTTTTAAGGGGTAATTTCTGTTTCATATGCTGTGCTGTATTAGTATAAGCTTTCATCAGAGAAATTTGGAATTCTTTTGCTATTGGATGATTTTTTGATAATTTCTTCAGAAGAGTGGAAGCTTCTGCACCAGTAAATATTACTTTGCTAGGTAGATGGAATTCTGGATATGTGACATCAACCTTTAATAAATTATAAGATGTGCACTCTATATTTTCTGGCTTCATAAAAAAAAGAGAAAAATTTTGCCATCAATTTATAAATACTGGAATGTATTAAATGAAGCATTGGTTTTTTTGTTTCAAATAATTTAATATATGTGTTGAACTCGGGTAATACTGCTGAATATAATGCCATATGCAATAAAGTTTTGTTTTGCATAACAAATAACCCATTAAGTATTCTTTTTTTCCGAGCTAAAGCATCCTTTGTGAGTTGTTGGGAATGCAAGCAAGAATACACCCCTTCAACAATTTTTTTCTGAGCTGCAGAAATATTTCTTTTATTGTATACCAGGGGTGTTTGCGGGACCCCGAAAAATCCGCGGAAACTTTTACGGACTTACTACCGACATTTTGGAGTTTCGAGAAGGGGGGGGGGGAGAAATGAAAAATTACGATTATGAAGTATTGAATGACCTAATTATAAAAGTTCAATGAATTACTTTTTTTGCAAAATTAAGACCTTTGAACCCAGGTCACGTGATCGCACATCTGGTCGAACAAAGTCTCTCCCTTTTTTTTCTGCCGCGCCTACTTGCCGAAAAGAATCCAGAAGAGAATGTCCGAGAACCGGGGGAATGAGTCATAACTCGCAATAAGGAAAGAACAAAAAAGAAGTTTTTCCTCCTTTTCACGCATTATCACTGCCTTTGGAGAAAGAAAGGAAAAGTTTTCACCACACACACTGACCTTGCGTTTTCTGCTTTCAAAGCAAACAAAATTACCCAGATCAAAATAAATAATTCATTATTATTCCTACTTCCTTTTGAACGACGATCCCCGGAATTTCCGGGTATCGAAGTTCAAAATCCCCGGAATTCCGGGGTTTCCCCGGAGCACAAACACCCCTGGTATACAGTTTCAACATAAGAAAAATAATCCAAGTAGTGAAAATAAAATGCAATAAGAGCATCCCACAGATCTTCGATTCTTTCTAAAACACATAAAATGTACACCCACCTATGGTCTGGTCTCTTCAAGGGCTTAAGTTTTTTAATGGCAAGGGATTCACAGATTTTGAAAAAATTCTCTCTTTTACTGCAGCTTTTCATATCAAAATAGATGTCATCAAACAAATCTATCTATCAAAACATGAAGCAAATTTTTTTGTACAGTTATTAGCTGTGTGACATTTGCCACCATCAATATCTAATAAGTGGGGTGCTTTGTTTGATCGTAGTCTGGTTTCAACACCCTTTTTTTTCCATGCATGGTGTTACATGAGTCCATTAATACACTAATTAAGTTTGCCTATGGAATATTATTATCTTCAATAGTATTAACAACTGCTTTAAAAACAGCTTCTGAATTGCAAGATTCCATCTTTAGAGATGCAAAATGATGAACTACAACTTCATTTTGATTGTTGTCATAAAACTGCACCAATATTGCCAGTATACTTTCTTGAGCATTGCTAGTACTTTCATCCAAATTTAGAGAAAATGGAGTCTCCTTTAAAGTTTTAATGATATTTTCCTTAATAGTTTTTGCGAGCCCATATTTCATCTTATAACATGCAGTAGTCCTGGACATTTCCAACGAGTTTAGTGCCGTCTGATCGCGGCTCAACTGTTTGCAGAGTTCAATTAAATTGGGAGCTACATTGAAAGAAAGAGAATTCTCGGCGATAAACGAAGTTATTAATACCTCTAGGAGTGTTTTTCTTGTCACTATATCCAATGGCCGAGCATCAGTCTCCAGTAAGTCATCGGTATTTTTTGAATTAGCATAATTACTTAAAGTCATTGAATGTATAATGCACTTTGAATATTTTATGTGGTCACAGTTTTAGAATGATTTGTGAAAGCCTTGAATCCTTCCCCACCATACTTCAACAATGAGTTACAAAAAACACAATATGCTTGTCCAGCAACATTTATTTTCTTGCACCATGTGCCGATGGTATCCCCATTACCATCTCTCCGTTCAATCCAATTCCACCTAAATGCATTCCGGACACCTTCTTCTAATTGTATAATATCACTATTTACATCGAGAAATTTCATAGTGAAATTCTTTTGCGTACATAAATAAAAAAATATTTCAATAAACGAAACGAAAAATTTACACGTGCATCAATAAATGAAACGAAAATTTTACACAGCGGAGAAAAAAAAGTTGCGAAGCGATCAATGACAAATAGCTAATACGGCGAAAATTCCCCCTTATCTACTTATTGGCGCCACGCCAGGAGAGATAAGTCCTTTGAACTCAGAGTCACGTGATCGCACATCTGGTCGAACGAAGTCTCTCCCTTTTTTTTTCTGCCACGCCTACTTGCCGAAAAGAATCCAGAAGAGAATGCCCGAGAACCGGGGGAATGAGTCATAACTCGCAATAAGGAAAGAACAAAAAAGAAGTTTTTTTCCCCCTTTTCACGCATTATCACTGCCTTTGGAGAAAGAAAGGAAAAGTTTTCACTACACACACTGACCTTGCGTTTTCTGCTTTCAAAGCAAACAAAATTACCCAGATCAAAATAAATAATTCATTATTATTCCTACTTACTTTTGAACGACGATCCCCGGAATTTCCGGGTATCGAAGTTCAAAATCCCCGGAATTCCGGGGTTTCCCCGGAGCACAAACACCCCTGCTACTGGAATAGCAAGATAAGTTTTTTGTTTTGTTTATTTTTAGTCTTTAGAGTTAGAATCAAGAGAATGATCATCTACAGAATGGAAAAACGATGGATAAATCTTAAGATGATTTTACATTATTTAATTTACATTGCATTTTATTTACATATTATATTTTACATTATTTAAATAACATATTGAATCTTTTTAAGGTATGGTTTTTGTGATTAATGTCATAGATTAAATGAATGACTTGCACTAAAATATTTGGGCTGTTGACTGTGTAGTTTTCTTCATTATATTCCTCTCTCACAAATTAACAAACAGCAATAGAATTAAGATAGTCAAAATATGAATATATGACAATATTAAATTATGTAATTCATGAATTTTTGAAACTGAATTCTTCATTATAAATAACAGGGATATTAATAATATACAATCCTTTAGAAATCCTATGTTTATTTATAATAGACTCAAAATTAATGAAATCAATTATATTTTACTATCTTATTCAGAAATTAATGCCTGCTCCAATTTTGCCTACATTATAAAAATGATAGTGTTCACCCAGAGAGATTTTCCATGTGTCAGATTAAGATATATAGATTATATTTAATGAAAATGGGTCTTAAAACCTGTGATCTATCAGTGTTGCAATCTAAACTATATACCACTGCAGCCTCTAAATAATAAATAAAGCAACTAATGTTTTGATTCACAACTATTATAAAAATAACAGATCATCTCTTTATCCTCTCCATATAAGAAGGGAGGGGGGGGGGTTACATTCTCATTGTTAATTCAACTAAGTAATAATTTGCATTGGGTGGGAGTTAAATAGAACTGATTATTAAATATATTTTTAAATATGCTTCTCTTTTTTACTTTTGGCGCACCATAAATGCTACACACAATAATTTATCCAAGAAAGCCAAAATATTTCTTTCTAATTATATTAAATTATTTAAGGTTAAAAAAAATTTTTTTTTTTCAATCTCAAAGAAATTAAAATTTGGAATGAAAATTCCAGCAGTTTCAAATTCTATAGTTTATATAGAATAGTCTAGAAGAATATAGAATATTCTATAGTCTATTCCTAAGTTTAAATAATTTCTTCAAATTTTTGTATCCAAGTCATATTTTTTCATTTTTTAATATATCACATTTTTAAAACAAACTAAATCATTTAAAATGCTTCATTGCAGTAATGATACTCATTTTATATATAATTACTTGTTTATGTTTCTAAATTCATACTATTGAATTTTCTGGATTATTTATACATTTTAACTGGTTTAATTAATAAGCAGATACTTATTCATAACATCAATTTCTCCTAGACTCATACAGATTGTCCTAAAAATTTGTGAGATAAAATTTAAAAATTCATAATCACAAATTTACAGAAAAATCTATATTGGTTATAAAGAAATTATTTTGCACTTTTCAATCCATTTTTAAAATGTAATGTATTTAAAAACTGTTTATTTAAAATGAATTAATATTGCATTGTCATCTAGTTTTAAATGAGATCTGGCTCATTGGAAAGTTAGTTTTAAATTGATTGAAAATTTGATGGAACAGAGAGGCAGTAAAAAAAGCAAGTTAGGATATTAATGAGGAACCAAATAAAATTTCTGAATGAACAGAGAGTGGAAAAAATCAATTAAAATTGCTTTTAAAATAACAGAAATGCAAAAAAAAAAAAAAAAAAAAAATCATAGTAACAAATAGACTGATTAATTTATGCTAGTAATGCAAATTTCTTTTTAAATTATGGAAAAAAAAGCAACTTAAATGCGAAAGCAACATTATTTGAGTACGTTTATATTTATAAATAGTAATTCACCTGCAAATGCACAAATTTTAGGAGATTTAGTTATCAAAGTAACAAGTTGAAATTTTATAGCAATGTGAGGTCAGAAATAAAAAAAATGCAGTCTTCATATGATAACAGACAAAAAAGTATAAAAACGAATGAAATTTGTTATATTTAAGTCCCATTTTCAAACAAAACCAGGCCTATTTTGGTACAGACTTTCTATGTTTGAACTATGGGCAGATAACGAGAAAGACAGTCGAGTCTACACTTTCTTTTCTAAACTTTTGCATTATACCAGCAGGAATGCAATTCAATTTAAAATGCTCTCAACTGATTTACATTGTGATTCTTTTATAGAATCAGGTTTCAAACTTGGAATGCAAATGTATCATTACAATAATAAAGATATGATTCTGATATGTTATTACATGTTTATGTATTTAAATTTTTACTAATGAATTTTTTTGGATTATTTATACATCTTAACAGGTTTTGCTTATAAACTGGCATCTATTTATTGACATCAATGATGGAAACAGAGTTTGGACAAGTATAATAATATGATATTGGAAGTTAAAATCTTGAAAAAAATAAAATAAAAAATACTAACAAAGGATTTAAACAGCTTAAGAAAATGATGAATTACTCAGAAAAATCAAAAGAATTAAACACATGTTTTAAAAGCTTTCTAAAGTATGCAATTTTCATTTAATATTTAACTAGAAATACTAACTATAAAAAAGACATAACTTGATTCTGATATTCCACAGACAAGATACCTGATGAAATGATGCAAAATATCTCAAAAATAATATGCATTAAATGTGTATAATGCTTTAATATCTGACTCCTTAGTTAGGATTTTTTAATAATATTTTTCATCTATTGTCCAACTAACAGAAAAATACTTTACATTTTTAGAATATTTAATAAAATGTACTTTTTTTTATTCAAAAAATGGTTGTTTTACTATGAACAATGACACTTTTAAGTATCAATGATGTCATTGACACAGCTGAAAAATATGTCTGAAATACCAATAATCAATATCAATTAAGTGAATTTTTTTTTTGGATTATATATAAATTTGGTAATTAACACATTGTTGAAATCAGTACATCAATTTCTTGTGTAAATACAGATATCATTTATTCAACATTCGGGTAAAATTTTCCGCTGACTCTTTTTTATTCTGATTTCAACATTTTAAAAAAATCCCAAACATACTTAAATAGCATTTTAAAAGCTGGAAAGCGGTTATTTTGGAAATAGATACTGAAATAAACTGAAATCCTACCCATAACTTGGACTCGGCAAATAGCACAAGTGTCACATTCAACATCCCAACTCCACATAGCGACAGCATTCCATTTCTTTAAAGTAAACATTTTTTCGGGTTTCTGATCATTACTTTCAAATTCACGATCATTCATTTCTTCATCTTCATTAATAGAGGTTTCATCATTATTATGAGCCATTTTTAAAATAAACTGCTTCTTCGCAGTTATAACCAAAATTGTAAATAAATATCGATACGTTTACTCAAGGAAGGAAAGTGTTCTCCGATGTATACTCCAGAATCGTGGTTCTTCGCTTTTGCCGGGTTAACAATAATCAAAATTCACGAATACCACAATAGTTTGCTGAAATTAATACACTACACAATCGTACATACAAATACAAATACACTACACAATCGTACCAGTAATGATCAACTAAATTGTTATAATGAGGTTGTCTCAAGATAAATTATTTCAATTCATTGGTTGAAAAATGCATTTCAGTAGGAGTTAACTCCGCCCGAATCCTTCCATTGGGTTCCTTACTTGCCAGATTTGAAGTGTAATCGCTATCATTTTTATTGCATTGGCAACAAATTACTTTAGTATGTATGTGCAACCCTATTGTTGAGACTTTTCTGTGCCTTTTTCTTCAATTATGCGGAAGAGATTTGTTCTTGATATAATGACTGGTAACATTATTTTATTTCGATTCATTTCAGTCTCTCAAGACTGCTGAATCCTAATGAATCCCGTATGTTTTTTACTTATTTTTAGTATTTTTTTGTATAAAATCGATTAGTACATTGCAATTCTTTTTTCTGATTTAGTCCAGAATAGGTACATAAATAATATTCTAGGATAAAAATTAGATTTGAGACATCAAAAAAGCAAGAATAAGTTTAGAAACTGTATTTATTTGTTAGCATTTAAAAAATTCCTGGAAAGTCTGACTAATTTTTTATTATTGAAAATGGAATAATTTGGAAATCCAACTTCTACTTTGCAGTTGTACTATTGAATATCCGGTCACGTGATTATTGTCAGTCTTAACTTCCGTTGAATTGAATGTTTATTATTTGATATAAACTTATATTGTCATTTGGTACAGCTTTTCTTTACGTTGACGGTAAAGCTCTGATATTGTTAAATATATAAATAATTGCAGTTGCTTTTTAAATAATCATTGCATATTGTCAAATATTTTTAAAATCATTAAACGATAATTTTCTTTTCTTTCCATAGATTTTGAAATTTCTGTGAGCGGCTGAAGCAATTTCCGTAAATAATATGAGATGCAAAATGTTAAATGTTATAGAAAATATTGTTCTTGGTCAATCATGTGAACGTGTTTTTTATAAAGGGCATTATTTCAAAATTTTTTATACATTTAATGTTTAAAAAAAAAGATTTTTATTTAAAATCCTTTGACATGCTTGATGCTGTAGTCGATTTATTTGTTTCAAAGTAAAATTAAACCTGCATTTCATAGATAATTTATATGATTGGTATTTATACCGGTAACTTCAATAATATTTATAACCAAAACATAGAACATGTGCTTTTCTTCAGAATTCTTGAAAATATTTCCTGAAAAGAATAAAATGATTTGAGCTGTAAGTGTCTCAAAATAGTACTTTTTAATAGCTGTGACATAAATTTTCAAAGAAATAAATGTCTTTAAATAATACTAGACAACCATTTTTTTTATGGGACGTAGTAGATTCTTTTCTATTAGAAAATTTTTACTCATAATTAAAATCTTAATATCATCAAATAATATATTTCACGTAGGAAAATTAAAAAAAAAATTAATTTTAATTAAGTGTCCCAAAATAGTACTTTTTAGTTTTAGTAGTACTTTTTAATAGCTGTGACATAAATTTTCAAAGAAATAAATGTCTTTAAATAATACTAGACGACCATTTTTTTTTATGGGACGTAGTAGATTCTTTTCTATCAGAAAATTTTTACTGATAATTAAAATCTTAATATCATCAAATAATATATTTCACGTAGGAAAATTTAAAAAAAAATTAATTTTAATGAATTAAAAAAAATACCCACTCTCTCAAACAATCAATGACACATATTTCTCTTTATTTATTTATTAATTTCATTATGATTGCCTCAGTTGAAAGCTGTTACTAATATGTAACATGTTTCCTCTCTTGAATCTTTTGGGGATATTTTAAAATTTCACCTCAGAATGAATTGCTGGAAAGATTGGTATTTTATAAACAAATAATAATTACATTTTTGATATTAATGTTACTATTTATAATGTAAATATTTAAAAAGAAAAACATGAACTGTAATATGAGATTTTCTGAAGTATAAAATTTTTGACAAACAAAACAAATCATTATTTTATGGAATTCATCAAATGAAATATAATCAGTATAATGGTATAATTAATATTCTTATATATTTTAAATTATACTTTAATTTATTTAATAAAGATTTTAATAATACATTGCAAATTCACCTAATATTCCTAATATTTTATAATTCATAGATAATTTTTTACAAATTTACTTATTTAGAAGCTAAATTATTACAAACTATAACTGATCTATCTGTGCCCTTTGCAAGTAGCTTTTCAGGACAAAATCCATTCTTTGAGGAAACTACACTAAGATTATGAAAAAGCTTTCATTAGATGCATTAATATTTTTTAATGAAATATTTGCTATAACTTTTTGAAAAAGAAATCGAGACATAATTCTAATTTTGTATTTTTATTTATTTATTTCAGATTAAAAATGAAACGTGTTAGTGATTCAAGTTCTTCTGATGAAAGTGCTGCTGAAAAGAAAGCAAGAGTAACTGCTGGTATTACCAGTGAAGTTGCTTCTATGGAAAACCTTGAAGGTATGCAGCTGTCAGCAGGTTCAATGGGGGCTGTTTTAGAAAGTCCACATGAGATCGTTGAAATTGTTAATGCTGAAGACATCGTACAAGATGAGGAAAGGTTTGTCTGAATTTTCCTGTGTGGTTTTGTGAAATATTGTTATCAAATTTTGCTTTGAATTTCCATTACTATGTCAGAAATATAAATTTTTTATACTCTTTCTGTTAAGCCTATAGTATTTATCAGCAAGCACAAAGGTTTTTATGAAATATCACTTTTATATTAATTTAATAACTATCTAAATGGATTAAAAATTATCCAATGTTAAAAAAAAATTATGATGCAAAACATGTCTTTTCATCAACTGCTTAGCTGTTATATTATTTTACTTGGGGCTATTGTTTTTGGTGGCATATATCTAAGAGAAGAGTGAGGTTGATAAATAATTTGAGGACTTGACTTTAAAAATTGATAATAAAAAATAGAAAAGTGCTGGTTCCTGCAGGATTTTTCTATTATCAACACCTTTCATACCAGTTTTAATAATTAGGAGAGACGGGAGCTCATTGCCACAATTTTTGAAAAAAATAATGCTTATATGTATAAATATATTTGTGATGATTTAATCATAATTACTTTTTTTTTATAACTTTACTATTCATGCAGGATATACATAAAAAAATATTCAACATTTTTGTTGATTTTAGCATCTGAGATATTTTTTCTAAAACTCGTCTTTTAAAACTTGTTCTAAATATAGGGCAAGTTGTAATGTTAAAAACAACAGTATCTTATTACAGTACCTTTACTATTAATATATTCACTAAATTGCACATGAAATTTGTTGATTATTGCTATTTGGCACTGTAATAATAAATGTTATCAAGTGATTTACATTAAACTAAAGATAAATTATTAAATCATTCAACATAAAATTCATTCATATCAGAATTGCATTTAACACAGGTAAATGATAGACTTTTTCCTTTTGCACACATTTTGTATCTAAATTTTGCAAATTAAGCATTGAACGCATTTTCCTTCATGAAAATTGTAGGTCTTGGTGGTCTGTTTTCAATGTGTTGGCTTCGGGCCAGAGTGTCCCTGGTTCGAAACCCAATTCAGCGAAGAACTGCTATGTAACCAAGTCTGCTATATATTTGTAATGAAATCTGTCACAGTCAAGCATATTTCTACTGATATAGCAGAAATCACTGATGTAGGAATTTCAAAGGAGGGGGGGATAGCTCAGACACTAGCCATGCCATTTGAATGTTGTACAAAATTGCATAATCTCTTCCAAAATAGTTCTAAAATTGCTTCAAAATGAAATATTAACATAATATACTACAATTTATCATTGTTTTTTTTTTCCACGAGTTTCTGCAATCTTGGACAAAACCATTTTTCTTTTTCAGAATCTTCATGTTAATTCAAAATCCTTGTCTTCATCTTTTTTTCTGCTGTTGTTTTTTCTTTTAGAATTTCTTTTTCTGAAACCTTTCATTTTTCCTTATCCTTTCTTCTTGCTTTCATTTCTCATTAATTATATTACAATGTTTTTTTCTCATATGGGTTAATTAAAAAGGCAATTTTTTATTATGTGAACCTTTGTTAGACTTCCTTAAGGTAAAGTCTTAGAGATCTGGTCAAGACTTAATACATAGGTGAAATAAATAAGTAAAAATATTTTGAAAAGATCAATTAATTATCTTAAATCAAAGTTTACAAGAAAAAACAATTCTATTTACTAATTAAAATGGTGTACATGTTCACAACTTCTCACTATCTGTTTTAGTTGTGTACTGTGATGCTGTAATAGGGTCTATCATAAAAAGTTTTAGTAAAAATTAAAAAAAAAAAAAAACTTCTGTTTTTTTTAAAAAATTGTTTTAGCTTTCTAACCCAGGCTTTCCTACTAATCTTAATTTTGATGTTATTATATAATTGCTTGGTCACTAATTTTATAAAATCTTTTTTATCTGACTATATTTAATTTAATTTGGTAAATGAACAGTTGATGTGTTTGTATGTATTTTATTATAAGCTTATCATGTTTTTTTTTAATTTATGAATTGAATTTTTTAATAAAGTTTTGTTTATGGATTAAACAAATATAAGTCTTTAAATGTCACTGGATATTGATTCATGGTAATAAATATATAAATCCAATTACCTTGTTTTTCATTTTAACGAGGTTAGAGGTATTTATTTATTCATTTTTTTTTAAATTTCAGTATTACAGTTGAAGGTAATATTGATACACTAATTGAGTATATGGATATAACAAAGCCCTTAACTACTCTTCGATCTCTTCTTGAACAGAGAACAGGATTAGATTTGTCTGATTATCGTTTTTTTCTCCAGGATGTTCAAGAGGTTAGTATAAATGACTGCTGCATAGAACTACAAAATTGCTATACTTTAAACAGAGTGTGAGCCAACATTATGTTATTTCTCAAATTGTGATCTTTATTTAAATGATTCTGAGGGTTGCATTCATTATGTAAATGATTTATTTAATTTGATGGCCAAGTATATTTCCACCATTTGAGTAGTAACATGAATTTTATTCATCTTGCATATTGTTTAAAACTGGCATATGTGATACTGATATTATTCCCAAATAAAAGCTAAATATTCATTACATTGTTCTATCATTTGAATATTTTTCAAATTGTTATTGTTTCAGTTGATGAAATAATGTTGATGCTATTTATTTTTAATAATTATACAAGTCTTTGTTCTTATGATTATTTTTTCAATCAAAAAATTTAATTTTTAAGAAAAATTACTCTTTTAGAATTGATATATTTTATTTCAAATATTATGAAGTATAATAATGAATGACTGTGTGCAAAATGCCGAACTTCAAAAAGAAGTTTATAAGCTTGTGGTATAATATCACCAACATTTGTTTATTTTGGTCATGTGCTCTGTATCTTCCATTTCTCAATCAAACAAAGCTTATTATTTCATTAATGGCATTTTTCCCAGTTTAAGTATATTGCTTCATTACATTTATAAAAATTAATAATGTTTCAAAGATGTTTTATGGCTGAATAATGCCCTTAAACATTCTTTGAAATAAAAGTATAATTGTTGTATCAGTCATTTGATGTTGTGTTTTCATTGCTTAATATCATAATTAAATTCACATTTATTTGTTGACATAAAAAGAATCATATTTTTCTCACCTGATTATATTCCAAAATCTAACAAAACAAAGATTTTTTTTTTATTAGTGATTTTTTCTCACAGTAGCATGTTATTTCTTTAGAGAATGTGTATATGCACTTGTATATTTATTTTACAAGTGCATATACACATTCTCTCATTTTTTTTTTTTTTTTGATGTGGAGGCTCCTTTTTTTATAAGCTAAAATTATTGTAAGACCTCTCTCCAGTAGAAATCTTTATTTCAAATAAAAACTACTGAATTTCCATTATTATTTCAAAAAACATCGAATGGGCTTTAAATTTTTTAAATAAAAATTTTATAAAAAGTATTGTTATTAAAAAAGAAAAATAAATACAAAAATTAGTCATCTAATTATTGAGTTATTAACTTAAAGTTTTATGATCATTTCATTATTAACTATGAAGTTTTTATTTTAATTTATAAGATTACATATTTTATTTTTATGTCTTAGATTTTGTTTAACTTTCTGCTGTTTTCTTTTCTACAGTTAGATGCAACAAAAAATTTAGTTAATCAGTGTGTTCAAGGAGAAGGCTTAGTTCAAATTAATGTGAATATAACAGAAATGGATGGTATGGTTACTTTTTTATTGAAAAACTTAACAATAATATTATTTTGTCTCTCTTTAATAATGTCATGTTTCTATGGAAGTTTTAAAATGAAGAATATTTTTGTGAATGTATTTTGCCATTCTTTTGTATTTATATTTTGTTTATTTATATCAGATTGTTGATAATATTTAATTATAAGATTGGTTGTGCATATTTGAAAAGGTGATGTAGATATTTCTTGAGTGCCAGACTTGGAAATGGATAAAATTGTTGCATATTATATCTTACTTTAATGTCAAATATGATAAAGAAAGGCTTCAGAAAAAAATCACTGTTCTACTGAATCTTATTACTTTACTTTGTTAATTCATTATTATTTACTGGTGTAAAATTACTGTTATTTTTTTAAAGGGGGAAAAAATTGGATCTTTTAACACTTTGTGTAGCAGTCTGCCCCCCCCCTTTTTTAAGATTTTTTAAAAATACACTCCTTGCTACTTTTCTTTTACAAATATTATTTTTTTAGATATTTGAACATTTCTTTTATTTTAAAAATTCAATACCATTTCAAATTAATCAGAATGTCTTAAAAATAATTTTAAATTAATATCTTTTTAGACTATGAAATTCTTTTTTATTTGTAGTGAAAGAAATGACTATTAATGACTATAAATAAATATATGCTGTAAAAGGAATCTTGAAAATTCTGTGAATACATTCCAACCTATTCATTTATCAAAAATGCAATTGCTTTATTAATTATTGAGATTGAAAAAAGTGGAATGAATCTGTCCCACCTCCCCATAATGGTTTGTCAGCCTGTAGAGGGCAGCACATAAATTTGTGGAAGTTTCATTGAACATTATTATTAGTTTAAAATACTTTATTCAGTTACATTTTTAATGGGCATTCTATAAATTAGTATACTAAAATTCTGACATGTTAAATAATATATATATATATATAATATAGCACTATAAAGTAAAGGCATTTCACAGAAATTAATTCTTTGCAATGATAGATATATTCGTAAAAAATATGTTGCAAACTTCAATTTATTTAAGTGGAATTTTTGAAGTAACACTCTTCTTATTTCTTATAACTTTGCAGCATATGCCAAAGTAAACTGTTAATTTTTCATTTTTTAAATTTATTTTTGAACAAAACTTGCTTTATTCTCGAAATATCTGAATGCTTCTTAGGATTTGTTATTTCCTGCAGCTTTTGAAAACCTATTCCATTTTCCCCATTACATACTGTCTTTTTGTATAGTGCATATGAGTTGTTGAGTGCATTAAGGAGAAATTCAGCTCTGCTTTTCTTTGTAGTAAATAATTTATTATTAAGAATAGCAATAACTCCTTACACTACAAAGTAGGTGGGGAGTTAATTCAAGTGATAGTTTCCTTTAAACTTAGTATCTGCAAATGGGCTTTTGAATCTGGTGTCTTTGTTTGAACTCAATTTAAAATAGATATAGGGGGCAGTGAAGAAAACATGGAGAGTGTTGTTGTGGTAGCCAGCTTTCTCTGAAGCTTTCAAAGAAGATGACATCCATCAAAATACTATAGCAGAGTGTAAAGTTTGAGAATTGTTTGTGGGAAAATTTTTCTGATTCTATAACAGCTACACATACCTTCCAGGCTTCTAAAGAAAATTGACGAGGAAACGTGTTTCGTGCTCCCAGTGTAAATGAGAAATAACAAAAGGGGAAGGAGTCATGAAGGCAAGAAAAATTTTTCAGCTATGAATACTTTATAGTTAGAGTATGCACTTCACCCATGCTTTTTTTTAAGGAGTGAAAAAAGGTTTATTAATATAGTGCCTCAAAGGGTTGAGTTTTGCAATTTTTCATACTTATGTTTTCACAAATCAAACTACTTCTTGCTTTTAAATTCATTATTAGAAAATTCAAATTCAGAATTGAAAGCTTTTTTATATCACTATATTAAAAGAAAATTAGAAAAGTAAAAGACAAATTACATTATAATGCTGTAAATGATGCTACAATATCTCTTTTTAAATACAATGTTTTCTCTGAAATGTTAACCTTTGGTATTTTTATTAACTCCATGTAAACAAACAAGAAAAGCTTAACATCATTATTATTGTTATTTTTAAAAAAAGGACTAAATTTGTATTTAAAAGATATTATTTAATTATTCAACAACTTTTTTTCTTTTAATATCGTTGATAATTTTATGCTTTATTGTTATAGGATATATTTTGTAAGCAATATTGTAAAAAAAAAAAAAAATGCTTTCATTTGTTTACTGTTAATAAAAAATTTTTATTTGTGCTTGTTGTAACTCATTACTATTCTAATATTATTATATTTCTATACAGGAATAAAAAAAATAAATATTGCTGATGTTCTTAAGCCAGCTGAAGAAATTGCAATGTCTCCAGCTGTAAATGATGAAGGTATTATATTTGTTGTGAACCTCTATTTTTTAGGTTCATCAATTTTTAATTAGCTTTGTTTAAGTATGGTTTTCTTTTCTATAGTTTCTGCTCGCATTTATTTGTTGGGAGAAACAACTTTTGTTGAATCAACTGGTCATCAAAGGAAGAATGAATCATCTGTAGAAGAGCAAGATTCTTTGCGTTGGATTATTGCCCCTGATTTTCGTAAAATGCAAGAAAAACATGGAATTTCTAGTGGTAATTAAAAAATTTTGAACTTTCTATCCATGGCTTTTTAGAGCTGTTCAAATATAAAATAAAAAAGAAATGGTCAAGCTTAAATATTTAAAGTGAATGAACTTAAATATTTAAAGTGAATAAAGTAAAATATTTCAGTTATCAAACTTTCAATGGATATATTATTTTATTAATCATATTATTAATCAATTTAAATGAAAAATATAAATAATTAGAAAGTCTGTTAGCATTGAATTTTTTTATAGGTAGATTAATGTGGCAATTTGTTTTATGTGAAAATTGAGTATATTATTAATAATGTCAAGTTGCTTTCTATGTGAAGTTGTGTCATACTAAATGTTGATATTTACTTATTGTTGATTGATTAAAATGCACCGTTCAGAATATTTATATCATTTGCTTTTATATGCATTGATTTTTTTTACACATGTCAAAATTTCTAATATTTTAAGGTATGTTTTTTTTTTTTTTTTTTTTTTTTTTTTCCATATTTCCAGACCATTACAGTGCTATAAAATATTTTTTAATAAATTGAATAGTGTTTGAATGGATAAACAATAAAAATATGTTTTTCCTGTATGATATTATTTAAAATATTAGAAAATTCTTGCATTACCAAACAGTAAATGAAGCACATCTTGCTTATAAAAATAGCTTGTGTAAAATAGGCTATTATACATTCTTAGATCATTGCTTAAATATTTCTAAATTGAATACAAATGATTTACTTTATTTGAAAATTATGTAAAAGTTTTCAGAAAGTGGTTGGATTGGTAAATTTTAAGTAAATTATTACAAAGAGAAAATACTTATCTTACTTTAATGCCTTATTGATATATTGATTTAAAAATACAATTCTAAACACTTTTGCTGCTTCAATAAATTATTATGATTCAAGAACATTATATCTCATTTTAGTTTCATTGATTTTTTTTTTCTTTATTTTAAAGCATACTTCATGTTACAAATAAATATATATTTTAAAAAAATGCAAGATGGATATTTTAATAAGAATTATTTTTATGAACTTTTTTGCCTGAAAGAAAAAGAAACTTCCTGCCTTTATATTATTTTTCATGTATCTAATGTATTAAATTTATATAACAAAATAGAATCATAAAATTTTGTAGAAGTTTTTTTAACTCTTAAAATATTTGCTCGTTTATGACATTATTATCAATTGTATGATTGGAATATCGTCTGTGTTTGGTAAGAGGTAAGTATATGACATCAAAAGTTTTGCTTATGTTTGATTTAGTTATAGAATAAATACTGAAAAAAATATTTGGATAGTTAACAAGCAAAATTGAATGCTAAGTTGTTTTTTAAAGTTACTGTTAAAGGTTTTTATTCTCAATAAATGAAGTAAGATATAATCAATTTTTATATACCTGGTTTATCTTTTGTTGACCAGTTCTCTTCTTTGTCATCACTGTTATAAATTGCCAATTCTTTTCCATTACATCAAAACTGTTATCACTATGCATAAATGTTAGTGAAAAATACAGTGGTTGCAATAAATGTTAGTGAAAATAAGTGTGGTCAATCAAGTATTGGTCTTAAAATCAATAAATGTCGATGAATAAAAGGAGTGTGTGAATTGTAAAAAATTATTACTACGCTTTTAGGTACCATTTATCTATACTCTCTAGTTGGTGATATTTAACTTTTCTGTTATCTTGGAAGCCTTCAAATATGCTTATATATGCAAAATACAGAAATTTTGTTGTATAAAGTTTCTGAAATCATAAGTTTTGTAACAAATGATTATTGTACTTTGTATAGAGTAACTGTTATTGATATAAAAAGTACTAAATACTAAAAATACTAAATTTTCTTTCCTGAATGTTTTGTAGGACTTCTCTTACTTTGAGGTAGACATTCATTAGTAGTTATGGTGAAGATATGTCATTGTGGCTTTTATCAATTAATTTTATAATAATAAAAGATCTAATTATCTTTTTACTGTTTCTTTCTTTCTTCCACAGATCCATCTGCATGGACTGTTGAACATGTAAAGCTTTGGTTAGAATGGGCTACACATCATTTTAAAATACCTAAAATAGATCTTAATGAGTGGAAGTATTCAGGCCGAGACTTAATGAGCATGAGTCAAGAAAGTTTACGAGAAAAAATTGCTTTCGATTCTGAAGATATGTTTTGGGCTCATGTTGAATTATTACGTAAATTTAAAATTATAGGTTAGTTATGAAAAAGTGTTTGTTTTTATTGATTAGTTTTAATTAACATTTAAATCTTTTATTGTTGTTTAAAATTGTATTCAATATATATATTGTATTTGTAATTTGATTATTACATTTAATTTTTTTTTAATTTTAAAAATTACTGATAGTGAATATGCCAAATAATTAGCTTCAAAAGCCAAACACATCAAATTATTTAATGCATCAATAAATTTGCATTGCATTTAAATAAAAGAGAGGCCATGATTTATTATTATTATTTATATTCTATTCAATAAATTCAGTTGAATAAATTTAACACATTTTCTAAGATGTTAATTGGGAACAAATTATTATTAGAGCCAAGAGAAATTCTAAACAAATTTATAGTTTCTTAGTAATAAGTTGTTTCTTAAAATATGAAATAATTTTCATTTGAGCTTCAGTAATTATTTATGAAGTTTATGAATTATGTTGATACATCTTACATATTTAATCATAAATTTTTCGAAAAATAAATTGAATGCTAATTATTTTTTAATCAAATAAAAGATGTTAGTGCAAAATTCTTAAAATCTTTATTGTTTTTTTAATTGTCTAATCATTCAGCATATAATTTGAATATTAAGCAAATACACTTTAGTTTCAGCTGTTAGTTACATTTGCAGAATGATCTGAAAAAGCAACATATTTTTATGAACATTCATATGCTGAATAAATGAAAAGGAGATCAAACATATTTTTTTATTTAAGAATTTTTTTTTATTGATATTAAGAAATCCTGCAGTGATTATACAATTTGCAATTATCTTGCAAAATTCATTGTAAAAAGAGAAGAATGACAATCTTACAGAAATTTTTAATTGAAAGGGAGCTAGTATATTTATGAGTTTGAGAAGATATTTTAATATTTTTTAAGTATTTTTTCCCCTTTTTGATTTGTAATTTTTATATGGAATGCTTGAAAAATATGTCTTTGAAGAGCATAGATGAAAAATACTGGATGTAGATGGATCTGAAATATAGACATTAATATATCACTACATGTAGTACTGTAGAAATCACTGTAGGAATGTTATAAATTACTGCACTTAGCTTAAAAATAATTTTATGGTGTATATTCATCTCGGAATTTGCAATTCCTTGCAATCAATTTTTACAAGTGCTTTTAAAAGTTTTTGCTTGTAACAAATTATTTTCATTATGTAATGATTAATTTTGAAAAATGTTTTTCATCTTTCAGCTATCATTCAGCGTCCTGGAATATCATACACTCTGAGTGATGAAGATCAAGGTATTTTTAAAAATTTTTTTAAAACTTTAATATATTTTCCCCATTTAATTATTTATCAAGTTGCTCATTATTTTATTTATATATTTACTTTCATTAAATAAAGTGTTTATATTTTCAGCTACTGTTCAACGTCCCAAAACTCGACCACAAAATAAGAATAAAGTTTTTAAGATCAAAAGAATTCCTAAACCAAAATCACCCAAAGTTCCTATTGAGTCTTCTTCAAGCAATTTTATAGGTATGCTGCAAAAATTCTTTATTCATATTGTGAGATATTTTAATTAATTTTTTAGTTATTTATAGTATTATTATTATTATTTTCATTTTTATTCATCATCACATTTGGCTAGACAGCCCAGGGTGGGTCAGTGCTTTTCTGTGAATTCTCTTCCACCACTTTTGACATTTGTGCTCCAGTTCCTTTCCTGGATAGCCACTGACTCCATCCATCTCATTTTGGGTCTACCTCTTTTCTTAGAGGTTTATGTAAAATAATTTTTTTAATATGGAATCATCATCCATTTTAAATATGTGAGCTGCTTGTTCATCCAATTTATTTTTATGAACTTTATAATATCTGGCTCTCTATAGATTTTATATAGCTCAAAGTTATAACTTCTTCTCCAAACATTGTTGATTTCTATCCCACCAAGAATGGCTCAAAGAATTTTTCTTTCAAAAAATGGCTGTTTAATTTTCTTCAGCTTTGGTCACAGTCCAGGTCTCTGAGCCATAGGTAAGTATTGGTCTAAATAAAGTTTTATATTGTAAAAAATGTTGTATTTCTTGATAGTAGTGAGGATTTAAAAAATCATTTTAGTTTGTAAAAGGCTTTATTTGCATTCATTAGATGACCTTGGATCTCCTTGTCTATACTGTTGTCATCAGTAATTATAAAACTATTTCATATATATTCATTTTTATTATATAACTTTATTTTCCTTAATAGGCCACCATTCTGGAATTACTTTGCAAACACAAGTTGATGAAGAAAAGTACAAACGAGTTTCTAGAATAGGACCTCCTTACGAAGGCTGCCCGGGTAATCCTACAGGTCTGATTTTCAATGCCATGAATGTATTTTTGAGCAATTTTATTGAGGTTTTACAAGTATGAATTTCTAGACATTTTAATGCTCGCATAAATGCTTTGCAAAAGTAAAATGTCAGATAAGGTGTCTTCTGAAACCATCTTAAAGTCAATAATCAATGTGTAATAAAACTATGTAATATTATGTTTCTAGAAGATAGTTTTAAGAAATGTGACAATGCAAAAATTGAAAATAAAATGAACATTGAACATCATCATTATATTATTATTATTATTTTATTATACACTTAACTTTTGTAGTTGAATATCAGTTTTGACTTCTGTACTTAAGATCAAAGTTTCTTAAACAGTGGGACTACAATAATTTACAAGCTGTCTACTTTTATATTTATAAATAATTTGAAGTAAAAACTTTATTTTTAGATCTAAAATATAATTGTCCAGCACTGTTTAATATTGGAAGGAGTTTAAAAATATTTCCAGTCCTAATATCTGTTTTATTATAAAATATACTTTTTCCAACTTCTGCTTTAGAATAAAACAATTTAGAGCATTTAAGTTTAAAGTCACTGGTTTATTGATATGTGAATAAAGATGAGGTTTATAATTTTATTGTTTTTATATTAATTCTTTATATTCTCCCCTCAAAGATTAGTTGAAATTATTAAATAATATTTTTTCTCCATTTTTTTAAAACTTTTGTATTTGGCACTCTCCCCCATCTCCTTTCCCTTCTCTGTTAATATATCACTTTTTCTTTCTATCTGAATTTAATAGTTAGTTTGTTTTACTGCATATTTCCATCTTAAATGCAATATAAATTAAAGTTTCTTTCTTTCTTTTTATTTATTTATTTTAATTTCCTAAATAGTCTATCAATGTGCATGACATTTTCTACTATAACTTTCATTAGTTAATCTGTGACAATCAAATCTAAGCTATTGTTAACAGGATAACAAGTTGTCTAAATGGGCACATCTAATTCTCAAATAATTTTAAAAAATTATTTTTGAATTTTATGGTTGAAAAAGTAATTTCTCCTGGAAAAGCGTTTGGAAGAAGAAAAGTTTAAACTCTATCTGTATTATTACATAATAAAATTTAAAAAACGACAACAAAAAAAAACGATAAAACATTAAGGTTTCTATATTATTTTATCTAAGGTAATTTTATTATTATCTAAGGTAGATAATAACAAAATATTTATAAAAGTTGTTTAATTGTAGTGAATAAATATAGTCTTATTTTTTTATTTAATAATTTATATATTAAGCTTAGAAGAATATAACTTGTATATATATCTTTCCAATCTTAGGGAACAATGGACAAATTCAGCTGTGGCAGTTTTTATTGGAACTTTTAACTGACAAAGATTTTAGAGAATTTATTCGTTGGCAAGGAGATGAGGGAGAATTTAAACTTATAAATCCTGAAATGGTTGCACAATTATGGGGACAACGAAAAAATAAACCAACTATGAACTATGAAAAATTAAGCAGAGCTCTTCGTTACTATTATGATGGTGAAATGCTTGCAAAGGTATGTGCTGCAGATTTTATTTGTGACAATAACAAATGAATGCATGAAAATTTCATTCTTTAATCTTATTGTATAAATAGTCTTAGCAATGATATCTCATTTATCTAAAACATATGTAAGTAAATGTCATTTATTGCAATTGCTTTGACTGCTTTCATTTTTTTTTTTTTTTATCATTTGTGATTACCATCTATGAATAAAATTTTCTATTTTCAAAATTGAAAATCAACATTAAAATTATTGAAATCATCATATTAATTTTTTCTTTGGTTTGACTATTCACCAATATTAATTAACCAATTTGCCATTTTTAAAATTTTAATTTCAGTATGTTAAATCATGTCTAACTGGTTCATATAAAACTCACATAAACACTCTTTGCTCATATGAGAGTAACAAACATTCTGAATCATAATTATGATTTCCTTGTTCCTATTTTTTCATTTCTGTTGGTGAATATCTTCATATTACAAAACCATGCTGCTCTCAATATTTAAGAATAAATAATTGCTTTTCAGTTTTCTTTAGAGAAAAAGTATAATGGATCTCGCTAAGCATAAGATTGAACTACCTCATTGTATGGCAATTTCTTCCAAAATTCTAATTAATATTTAATGAAAATTTCTTTGTATATACATTCTCTTTTTGTTTGCTAATCGATTTTTTTTTTTTTTTTTTTTTTTACTGATATATTAAAAAAGAAGCAATAAAAGGTGAAGAAAAATTTTTAGTGCTTGATTTGTATGTTTTTGTTACAGGTCCATGGAAAGCGCTTTGTCTATAAATTTGTTTGTGATCTGAAGAGTCTTTTAGGCTATGATGCTTATGAATTAAATAGATTGGTTACAGAATGTGAAATGAAAAGAAATGAGAGTTACCAACAAAATGCTGTTCTAACATTTCAAACAATTGATTCAAATTCTGCATCGCCCATACATATTAAATGATACTATATATAAATTCATATTTTATATATAAAAAAACTATACATATTTTTTAAATGCCCAAATAATCTTCTTAAGATGGTGCTTGGGACCAAATGTACATAAAAACACACAAGCACAATGTAAACTAAATGTTTGCATAGTGTATTGCTATACGTTTCTGCTTTGAGAATTTAACAGATGTATATATTTTATTATAACTGTGTTGAACTAATTATGTTTATCATAACCATTAGTATGGAATTATTAATTTAATAATAATTGGAATATGTTATTATTAATAACTATAGTGAATGAATCTGTAATATTAATTAAATTTTTAAATCGTATGCATTTAAAATATTGCTTTTTTTTTTTAATTCAGTCAATTGTAAGAAGTTCTATTGTAAAAATGTTATCATTTAAAATATACAAATGTATATTGATTTCTAAAATATTTGAATGATAGGAAGAATGATTTGTAAATTCATATGACTTATTAATCTTCAAGAACAAAAAGTTTGTTTTTTCATACACCCCTTTATTATTTTTTTCTGGGGAAGTTTTTGTTTGTCTGAAATGCTTTTATTGCTAAGTAATATAAGGAATTACAACTCTTAGTATTTTTATGTATATACTTTTGTAAATACCAAGTACTTCATTATAAATAAAAACCAGAAATTTGTTGTTCATGTCATTTATATTATTAAATTTACTTCTCTATAGTTTTTGCATCATATTTTGGAAGAAAAATATAAAGTGTAACAAAAATGTTCTTTCGGTTTGAAAAATTCTACTTATTTTTAATTACTAAAAGCTAAAAGCATAAAAATTGACCATATTGAAAACGCTCAGGATATATATAAGTAACCAATCTAAAGTTAGAAATATTTTTAAAACGAAACTAAATAGTTTCGGAATCGCAACTAAAAATTAGTTTCGATTATTTGTTTTCCTATTAACTTGGTTTTTTTACTTTTGTTTATATATATATAACATGCTGTGAACAAAATAGTTAAAGAATTTTTTTAACAACATTTATTCTCTATAATTTCAATGAAATAATTCAATTTTTAGTTTTTGACAAAGTGTCTTTATCCAGGCATTGCAAGCATAGTATAGCATATTGCATACAAAGATGGAAAGCAGAAAAGAAAGATCTTCACAAAATATTTCAAACTTATATAGCTTTAGGAAGGAAGTATTTAAATTTTAGGAGGGGAATAGTCTGTACAACTCAGTTGTTAAAGTTATTGCAAAGCTGTAGTTCAAGTGTTTGCGTTAACATGCAAAGTGTCAATTCATTTATGGAAAACTTTTTTTAAATTTTAAGCTTGTTCTGATAGCTGGATGGAATGGTACATTAGCCTTACTATAGCTGTACAAATATAAATCATGAATATTAAAAAAAACAAAAAAAAAAAACACAATCTATTGTGTCCAAACACTGACCAAGTGCTGAAGCACTAGCTTCTATGCAGCCACTCTTTTAAAAGCAAGATCTTTCCTGTTAAATATATAAATATCAATATGGCAGTCTATGACTGGAAATCTAAAATTGAAACTTTCAGTCTATAATTGTTGGAGGAGTAAATTTTGCAATATTTTCCTGCACGTACTTAAAAATGCTGTTTATGGATTTTTATCTAATCAATAGACAAACCTACTTCTTTCAGCACACCCAAGAGATGTCTTAAAACTGTGAAAGAAACTTTACATTTCCCACTTTTCCGATAATATGCAGATTTCTTACCCATGATCTTTAAATTTCTATTTGTCCATGTACTCTAATGATTTGAATTTTTTTTTAAATATAATTCTTTAATTACTTGAATTCAAACAAATTGATAAATTTATTTCAAGTTTACTTTTATTCTAATTTCATTCACTTCATGTTCAGTGAAAAGCTCTGTGAATTTAACTTATCTGATCATAAATACTACTTTAAGAGTAATTCTATTTAGATGTAACATTGGGAATATGTTATTCCATTTTTTAAAACTATATGAACAATTTGGTTACAAAGTTTTAAACGTATATTTATTAAGCCCAGTAAGAATTTTTGTTTACATAGTTAATTTTTTCTTAGTTATTTGAACATTTTATTCTTAATTAGCATTTTCTTGTTGGAATCATCTCTTAGTTACTGAACATATTCTTTACCTTTGCATATCTTTTCTATAGTTTTAACTTCATTTAATGAATTTCACTCTGATAAGAAATTGATAAATGAAAAATGTATTTCCATATGCAATAATTTATTTTCTGTTAGGTTATTATTATTTGGAATAATAAAAAATACTCATGGTTAGTGTATTCTCTTCTTAAAAGCATATAAAAGACAAAATCATTTCTCATATTTTAAGTAATCTAAAAATGCCATAAAAGAAGCTTTTAACATCTTTTGCATTATTTGATTGAGAGTTTGTCTTCAAGTTCTCAAATACAAATTTTTTCATTCTGATATTTATTCAATATGCAATAAGCATTTTTAAATAGTGCTTGATTATTATAGCTGTTTTATTTTTTTAGTGTTGTGCTTTTGTTCCTTGTGTTAGTGTTTTTGTTCCTTTTTAATATTTATCTTTTGAGATTTGAGATATTTTGCACTTCTACTCTTCATGCTTACTTAAGAATTAAAATGTTGTTTTTATTAAAATATCTTTAAACAACTAAAAAAAACTGTATGAAAACTAGAACAATTAATCTTACTTAAATGTTTTGAAAGTTATACAATACTGAAAAATAAAGTACGTGTGCCTTTCTATGTGTTGTCACTCTTCAGGCAAACACAGAATATAGACAAGAACATTTGATATACAGCTACCAAATTTGGTACATATATACCTTGAAAGTTGTAAACATGGACCTTGGAGTACCATTTTTTTGAAATTTTAATTAATTAAAAATTAAAATTTTATTGACATTTATGTATATTGACATTTTTTTCAATAATTTTCAAAAATGTTATTGCATAAAAATGAATTTTACACTGTTTTAAAAAGATTGTCTTTCTAATGATAATTTTTTCTGAATTTTGGTGATTTTTTAAATTTTTTTTTTCTAATATTAAACAATAAATTACATTATTGTCCTGATATTCAAACTGTTCTCATTGTGTCATCAAATATTTTATTACTGCAGGGGTGTTTGTGCTCCGGGGAAACCCCGGAATTCCGGGGATTTTGAACTTCGATACCCGGAAATTCCGGGGATCGTCGTTCAAAAGGAAGTAGGAATAATAATGAATTATTTATTTTGATCTGGGTAATTTTGTTTGCTTTGAAAGCAGAAAACGCAAGGTCAGTGTGTGTGGTGAAAACTTTTCCTTTCTTTCTCCAAAGGCAGTGATAATGCGTGAAAAGGGGGAAAAAACTTCTTTTTTGTTCTTTCCTTATTGCGAGTTATGACTCATTCCCCCGGTTCTCGGACATTCTCTTCTGGATTCTTTTCGGCAAGTAGGCGCGGCAGAAAAAAAAGGGAGAGACTTCGTTCGACCAGATGTGCGATCACGTGACCTGGGTTCAAAGGTCTTAATTTTGCAAAAAAAGTAATTCATTGAACTTTTATAATTAGGTCATTCAATACTTCATAATTGTAATTTTTCATTTCTCCCCCCCCCCCTTCTCGAAACTCCAAAATGTCGGTAGTAAGTCCGTAAAAGTTTCAGGGGATTTTTTGGGGTCCCACAAACACCCCTGATTACTTGATTTTCTTTCTAAAAGCTAAAAAAGAAAGATTCTGTTTAATATATTTGCAATTTATAAAACATATAAAGTGAAGTTAACAATACAATGAAATTTAAAAGATAGATGGTTTGCCCATTATGTTTTTAGTAAAACTGTGATGTCATGGGATGGGTCTTCATAAGAAAATTTCATGTATGCAATGAGCAAAACATATATAGTTAATATATCCATCCACCTATAATTAATATACCATCTAATCTCCATAAGCAATCAGTAAATGAAAATCAGTTCTAACAAAAAGGCTCTCTTATTAAAAAAATTAAAAAGGAAAAGAAAGGAATAAAGGATCCACATATAAAAAAATAAAAAGGAAAAGAGAGGAATAAAGCTTGAAAAAAAGTTGTCTCAAATAAATTGAGTCTGTCGAATATCTTTAAAAGAAAGAGCCCTTATGTCCCAAATTATTGTTCAATTTGAAAAAATGGGTAGCATAACAAAAAATACGCACACAGTATTTTATGTCCAGAGTTTTAAAGATCGTTTATTTATTTATTTTTTAATTTCTTTAATCCCGAAATTTGTGCTTGTACAATTTACTTGGCATTATTCAGAATTAGTACTTTCTAGAAGAATGTGGCAAGTACTTTGCTAACTAAAATTAATTAATATGTAGAGAACAATGTTCTCCATTGTCTTGTATGTTGAAGATATTTGCTTTTTTTGAGATATTTATTCATTTTTTTTTTGTTCTATGATCTTGAAAAGACAATGCTATTGAATCATTTAAGAAAAAAATGTTTACTTTCTCACGTATAAAATACACAAAAGGAAAATATTGTGATTATAATAATCATTTTCTAAAGTAAAATTCTAACTTGAGGTTTTTGACAAATTGCAGACTACTTTGAATCAAAACATATTTTTAAAATTATGTCTGTCTGTGAACATGGTAATTCAAATAATAATAATAATATGCTTTGATCAAGACAACTGAAATTTAGTGTCGGGTCATTGCAAAAAAATTTGTAGATTTATATCAAGTTTTGATTAAAGTGCATTCTCAGGAAGTTTGTAAGAATGCCCCTTGAATATGACATCTGTAAATATAGATACTTAGATAATAAAATTATCCAGTTTCAGCATCTAAAGTGTAGATATCAAATTTTTAATCAAATCAGTCTACAGGCTAACCATCTGTTGGTCTGTACATTCTCATGCATGTATACTGCATAAAAAAATGCATGTATACTATCACTTAAATTAATAAAGTTTGGTATGTAATTATCCAGTTCTGTATCCAATTTTAGCTTTAAATAGTGAATGAAAAATCTTCTAAAATGCATACTTGTTTTTCTGCCCTGTATTACGAAATGTTCATGAATGAGACTGAAAATAAAACTCTGAGAATCGTAAAAATCATTCACGACCTTGCATAATTTTATGCTGAAAGGTAGATAATGCATTTATTAAAGGGGATAATGCATTTATTTATGGGAGCTAGTTTTGGGAAGACCAATTTTACTGCTTTCTTATTATAGTCTACCATGAACAGCTGTTGATAAGTGAATTGATACAAGTGGCAACACAAATATTTTTGCTTCACAACAGCATATATTTTAGTTGTATGGCAATATCAATTTTAATAATATTAATAAATATTTGCATGTTTACCTTTATTAATTTTCTAGATTACTGAGCTCATTGCATTATGTTATGGCAATTATATATTCTGTAATGTCTATATCATAAATGGATTGGAGCATGTTCTTTATGTAGTTTAGAGATACTTGGTGCATTTCAGATGATTAAATCTCCATGGCAGTTAATATCTTAAGATATTAACTTCCATAAAATTAATATCCCCTAGAAATCCTTTTGACCTGTAGCATATCTCTTTAATGCATTGCTAAGAAAATCTTGTAAATAATTTATTGGGGAATAAATTAATGATAAGTATTGAAATCTAAATATGCGATAAATTCTGCCTATCATAAAAATACATACAATAATACTATAAATTATCTTTTATGGCATTTATTTTTAATAACAAAATGAAAAATAACTGATATTCATTTAGATGAAAAGGATGATAATATAGGCTCAAATTTCAAATAAATATGTAATAAATAAGCTTTTAATACAAATTTATTCAGAATTCAAAAATTGTTATTTTGATCCATTCTGAGACAATTATGGAACAGGAGAAAATTAGTAACAAGAAAGATTGCAAACGAGTTTAAATTTAAATCACTAAACAGCATTGGTGTTCATGTACAAACAACTTCAAGAAAATCTGGCTGATAGGACAAGGAATTACGGAGAATAGAATGCAAATTCAGATGTCAGTTTCTTCTTGAGATAATATAACAAATTGACTGAAATGCGCTAGTTGGGAACTTCGCAACAAAAACTGTTATCCTCTTTTTCCAGGATTCTACAGTTAATAAATCTCAGAAAAAACCAGTAATTATAGAATTTTTTTTTTAAATGGGGCTTATTGAAATGTACAATGCAAATCTTAATAAGAGACTGGTAATTAAAATTAAGGCAGTCCAGAAATTTGTTGTATTACAGTAAGTAATAAGAAATATAGTAAGTTGTAATAATCAAGTAATGATATATATTATTATATCTTCGTTTTTAATTTTAAGGCAATCATCAGGCAACATGAGATTATTACGTAAGCATTTCTATCGCCAACTGTTACAACGCTTATCAAGTGCGTTCAAGCGAGGACAGTTACTGCGCACACTAGTTGTCTTTTTGCTCTGCTGTTGTCCTGGTATTGAGACAACATTGTCGGGATAACTAATTAACATTAAAACATTCACTCGGAAACATTAATGTTTTAGAAGGCATATATTTTTTATGTTTAACTGTAAAGTTTTGGTCTCAATCAACATCTTTTTAAAAAGAAACATAAAAATATTTAACTAAAATCTATAGATAATCGTTTAAAATCATGTTTATAAAGAATACCTAATAAAAACGAAATATTCACTTCTGATTCATATTTTAAGGGAAAATAGCACTAATCTAAGAGAAGTTATAATTTATGTAAAGTTTAAAAACAAATTACGTTTGATGCAGATCAGCTCTCACTCTGTTAAAATGGCGATCCTCCAAAATACTAGTATGAAATGAATTGAAATGAGGATAAATTCAACAAAACAATCCGCAATAAAATAAATTCTATAGTAAAAATGGCGGAGTATCTGGCTTCAATTTTTGGTACTGAAAAAGACAAGTAAGTTATTCTTTTGCCACATTCAGATAATCTTATTTTTCAACAAATAATTTATAAATTTTATTAATCAGTTTTATTTTTCAGTGGTTAGTTTTCATGGTAATTTATGTGATTCTTCATATAGAGTTCCATATTTCGATTTTCGAATAATTTATCTTAATAATTGTACTATGTTTGTATTTGTAATATTATTGGTTAATTTATTTTACTTTGTTGCTTCCTTAGTTTAAAGCTGTCATATCATTTTTAAACAATTTAAATGTTCCTTTAAAGGAAAATTCGCAGCTATTATTTCTGTATTAACACTAAACAGCGGGCGGTCAAATGACCATCTTTCTTTGGCAGTTTCAATTTATGAAGTGTCAATAGTTTAGTGTTAAACAGTAAAACTTCTGCAGCAGCCATCCTTCGTTTCTTGCAAAATCGGCAGCCCAATGCTTAATAAAATAAGTTTATTTTTTAAATTCTCACACAGTAAATTTAAAAATAAGATAGCTTGGAAACAAAAATGCTTTAATTTGAATGCTTTTAAAACAAAGCATTTAATACTTTTAAAAATAAAAAAGATTTCTCATTTTTTTTTTTGAAAAAAAAATTGTTTGTTTGGATTTTTTAGAGTTAATTTTATTGTTCTTTTAACAGGAAAAATTAATTGTAAATCAATTCATCAACAAATGTAGAAGAATGGCTGAAATATTATTAGCTTTTCCAAAACTATTGAATTAATGATTTTGGCATTTTTCCATAGATGAAAAGTATGGCTAACATTCTTGCTGAATTCTTGTCATATTGATTGGAAAAGTAAATTCATGATAGATTTGTTGTTAAATTTGGAAGAGTGGTATATATATATATATCAATTTTTCTCTTATTATTTATTGAACAAATAACGCAGGCCTCCAAAAATACTTTTCAAAAATTGTTTTGGTTTTGATGACTGATTTTTACGTTATTTGTAGTACTGATTCTAAAATTGTAATCCATTTATTTCAATCATGTTTTTACAAACTGATTCTATATTTGGATGGAGACAGTTGGCATCGCAAAATTTTGACATTACATTTAAACTTTATTATTTTATAAATCCACATAAATTACATTTATATCCTAGTTCAAGTAATTATTAAGTATATGTAGAAAATTAAAAATTCTTATAGTAACAAAAGTGTGTTTTTTTTGTTTTGTTTCTAAAAGTTCTTTTGCCTCTTTTCTTTTTGTAAACTTTGCAGGGATTGTCTTTTCTGTATTGATAATATTTTTTCATAGTTAAGGGATTCAGCAAACTTTCTTGTTGATGACATGTTATCATATTTATGCTACTCTTGTATGTACTGGTGTTGCTTTGAAACATCACAATTACACATAATTCTGAGTTCAGATTACTCTGATTATGATTAAAATGGAATCTTACTCTTGCTTAGAAACCCTGGTCACTTAAATCTCTTGATGCAGTAGTGGGTAAAGTTAACATTTCTCTCCACATCTTGAAAGAGATGATTAATTTCCATTTGATTTCTGTTGATCATTTGTATTTATTCACTTTTTCTTTCTTTTAATAAAAGGAAGAACAGAGGCAAAAGAAATGGATTTCAATGAAATCAAATGGTAATTATCTTTGTAGCTTCAAGTACCCTTAGAGTTTATTTAACCTTTGACTACGAATTAAAAGTTCTATGCCGCACAAATGCAACCATTGTAAAGGATGACTATAAATTTTATTGTTAATATTATTTAACTTGTATGATAATAGGATTTAATGAGTGGAAATTTTTGCCAGTATTACTACAAAAGTCTCATGTTGATAATTTCCGAGTGCTTGTTGATGTATATATTGGTGCTTTTTAGGATTAAGTTGATACATCTTTTGTTGTATCTGTCAAGGTTCGTACTGATATTTGATTGTATCTGATATAGCTGGTAACTTAATCTTTTCCCATCAGATTGAAACAAAGTGCTTGATGGGTATTGATTCTCATATTTGCACTTAGATTACAGTTGATAATGGTTTCTTGCAGGATGAAGAGTAGATTGATACTGAAGTGTGATACTTGAACTGATTACTTCATATTTTTTAGACCCAACAGCCTATCTTTCCCACCAATTGTTATTAAAATATTATCTGTTTATGGATATTAGCTTTAAAGATTCTTATCTTTAGTTAAATTGCTTATTAGCTATAACTTTTTGGGTATTAATTTTAATTGTGTGCTTGTGTTTAAATCAACTTTAAAAAAAATTAGGATTTTTTTTTTTTTTTTTTTTATAAAACTTAAAAGATTAATGGAGTGAGAGTTTATTTTTCTTTTTAATATCAGAAAAGCTACTTTGCTTGTTGATGATATGCCATTGACCCGAGATGTTTTCAAAAGTGATGTGTGGCCTTGATTTTGATAATGATAGACATGTAGTTGAGAATAAGAAAGGAAAAGTCTTGTCACTATTGTTAGTGTAGAAGGTTGGGATTCTTCTGTGATATGTGCATTGTTACGTGGAATTAAGAACAGTTTTGGCTATTGATATATATAGCTAAGAAAAACATGATATATATTTATAACATTGTCAAAGCAGAATGCTGAATCATAGTATATTGATCTAATACTTTGTAACAGTTTATTATAGTATCATTGATTGAAAACAAATGGGAAATCTTAGAGATAATCAAAGTCTAAAAGCTGATACTGAGTACTCAATATTCATAGTCTGTACTAGTTTTGTGTGTCTGATACTTTTGCATGCCGAATACAAGGCATCAAGCTATATAGTATCACTCAACTTTTGCCGCCTAGAATGACTGATAGCAAAATAGATATGGGTAGCTCCTTTTTTTTCTCTCCATTAGTGTATATAATTTTTTTCAAAAGTTACTTATGGTTCAAAAACAAACTTTTGATCATGCAGTTGCAATTTTACACTAAACAATATTGTACAATTGTGGCTACAGTGTTTACAAATAATACTGTACCCATTGTGATTACAGTGTTGCAATTATTTGTAAAAATATTTTTACCCTTTCAGAATTTTTCTAATCAAAAGTTTGGAAATCTTAATGTCAAAAAATCATTAAAATGTGGTTAATATTCATGACATCCTATAATCCCTATTTGATTATGCAAACTCCTACTAGTAGCTGAATTAGCATATAAAATCATAAGTAGAATGTAATTTAGCTGACTATTTTTTTTTTTTTTTTTGTTACAATTTGTGCTGGTTTCTTTGGTTTTGTATTAATAATTTCCCATTAATGTAAGCACAGAAGAAATATTTAACGCTTAGTATCCATTACATAATTTGTTTTCTTTCATTTATATTATAAATCAAATTGTTTTCAGAAAACATATAAGCATATCTTAGGGTTTATTTTTAGTTGGTACACCTGCATTAACTTGGGCTGGAGTTGATAAGCAGTTAAATTCTGTTATTTAATACTATACAAAACAAAAAATTTAACAATTGCTATTGAATAAATGAATACAAGAATTGCATTTTTTTAAAGTTTCAGCTCTATTCATTTTATGATTAAGAAAGCACTATTGGAAATCTTAAGTACCTGCATTGGTAAATAGATAAATTTATCTGATTCATGACATAGAAATAAGTTTTTTCTTTTCTAATATCAATTTTAAAACATATGTTACATATGGTTGCCTAGATACTTAACAATATATCTAATTATCACAATAATTCAATATGTTTAATTTGATAGACATCTGTATTAAAACAGTTGCATAACAAGTGACGTATGTATACTGTGGTGTCTATCTAAAGAGTATAACCAAGAAAAAATGTGACTTTTCTTTACAAAGCCAACTATGACATTAAAGGAATTTTTTTTAAAAAAAAGCTAAACCTGAATACCATTTACCCTTTATCATTTTAGTAGAAGCATTATCAACTGCATTTGTATAATGTGTGTGTATATGTATATAGAGAGAATATTTAATTTTACATTTCATAAGTTGTCTTTTATTCCATTATTTTGGAGAAAAGGATAGAATATAAATTAACCAAATCAGAAAAGTCTTCTAGAAACAAGATTTAATTTTTGAAAGGGTAATAAATATCCCTTTCAAAAATATAAAGGGTATAATATCCATTTCAAAAATATAAAGGGTAATCCTCCTATAAAAAATGTTATAGGGGGAAATGCCTCTAAATTTTTTTTTAATAAATATGGTGTAAAACTATTTATCTTGTGTACAGAGTATGACCACTTTAACTTGTTATGCTCCTTAAATAACAAACATCTTTATCTAAGGAAAGTCTCTCAGATTTGAATTAGATTATCCAAAATTTTCTTCTTTATATAAGTAATAATTCATATTAAGAAAAAAATTTAATATTTAATATGGGGAATTTCAGTGAATTCTTAAGTATTGGCACATTTTTAGTAAAGTTGCAATGCATGCATATTACAAATAAATTAGGCTGAAGATTCAACCCTCCCTTCCTGTCTTGTTCAATAGTTTTAATTTCAATCTAAGTTTGGGAAAAAATCTGACCACTAATTTTATGTCATTGAATTGTGTTCAATTAAAAAAAAAAAAAAACTCTTTTCAATTAAGAAAAATATTTTAATTATTAGAACTCAGTAACCGTAAGTTTTATAAAAATGCTGCAACTTTCTAAAACAGTTACAGCAATTTTTTTTTTCTACACAATGTTAAAGATAAATTTAAATTAATTGTTCAAACTTAAATATAAGATTTTTTTTTATTATTATTAGGTAGAGTAAGGAAGATCATAGTCCTGTATTGGTTTACTTATTATTTGACAATGTTAAGGTGTAAATATTTGTACAAAACTTGTTATTCGTGAAAATTGGTTTATTGAATATGCATACATAATTATGTGCATATTGAATATTTCACACATTATGGTGAGTAAAAAAAAAAAATCTAGGATTGCTTTATTCTTTTATAGTTTTTACAGCCTGTTGAAAAAATTGCATTCAATAAAGAATTAACAAAAGTGGATTGAACCTCTTAGCAAAACCAAATTGTAATGGGAAATTTTCTAATAACTAATGAGAATTTTGAAGAATCTTTCAAGAAGAAAAAATGAGAATTAATTTCTTGCCATTTATTTAAATATATAAAGAAACAATTCATTATTTTTGGGTATAAATATACTGTTTTCAATAATGATTCTATTTTGTTTTTTTTAATATTAAAGTTAAGAATAATTTTTTAAAAATTAATTTCATGAGAAGATAATGAAATGTGAAATGTTTTTTGTAACTTGTTTTTTTATTAATATTTATATTTTGCTATTAATATTTATATTTCCTATTTAGAGTAAACTGTTCATTTTATTTCAAAATTGGAGCTTGCAGGCATGGAGATAGGTGTTCTCGCATCCACAATAAGCCTACTTTCAGCCAGGTATGCATTATCTTTTTTTTGCTAGTATTATTTTTATAACAATTAGTAGCAACATGTTAAATTTTATAAAAATATTTTTGTGATCAAGTATCTGTATTTTTTAGACTGTACTGCTTCAAAACTTATACCACAACCCCCAAAATTCTGCTCAATCTGCTGATGGATCACATTGCAAATTTTGTGAGTATATTTATTTGTTTTTATTTTATTAATTGATTTTAATTGTATGAATAAAAGAGTTTTCGGTATGTGTTTCTATTCACTTGATAGTAACCACAATTGACTAGGCAATTGTTTCAAGCTCCTAGACTTATAGGAGCTGCATGCAGATTGATTTACAAATGCTTTTAGCCTGGTTATCAAAGTCAATAATTTTTTTTAAAAAATGCAGATTGTATAAAATTTTGAAATATATCTATTTTTAAATAATATAAATGGCCAGGCTCCTGTCTGTTTCGTTACATTCATTTGTTTTATGCAGTACTTATAAATGCTTAGCATTGTCCAATCAAGAGTCATATTAAATATCTTTTTTCAAAAAAAAAATACTTTAAACAATGTTAAAATTACGAATAATTATTAGCTTGTTGATTGGGTTAATGTATTTAAAAGTGCGACTAAACTGATCAATTTATTAAGATATTCTTCATAATTAATGCTGCATAGCCTAAATCTGCCACTGACCAAAATACATGTAGAATGTAGCAATTATTCAGCTCTGCTACAAAATGTTCAGTTTTATGCTATCTTTGCAGAATAGAAACAAAATTTGTGCAGGTTGCTTTTTAATAACTGCCAATAGAAAGATGTTTTACACCAACACTTACATTCTATGAATTTATGCATTTTCTTTATTCATTATTGTATTTGAACTCATACAATTTCTTTATTCACTGTATTTGAATATTCAAATAAAAAAAAAAGTACAATTGTCCAAATTGCTGTTAATTTTTTTCCCTGTTATATGCTTGAATATAAATACCATTGATTTATATAAAAAGATAAAATTATGTTATGCTAGTTTTAATATTAAGCTTGGAAATCTTAACTCATCAGAAATTGTTTATTGTTATATAATTTTCTATTACTTTCATATGGAATTCATGAAAAGGCAGCCATATTGTTTCTACAAATGGACTGAGCCATGCATGAACACTTGTAAATCTTAAGATAGTTATTCTTCAGTTAATTTGTATCACTTTTTTCCACAAGTAATTGTGAATTTTCTTTCTCCTTCCAATATTTCTGTTTTCATATTCTGTATAGGAATGTGTCAGTGAAATTATTGTAATTTGAATATTATAATATTATTTTTTAGAAATCGTCTCTTGAGGTTTTCTAATTGACCAAGGTGTGCTAAACTTATCTAACATATATAATTTAATATTTATTATCTGTTAGACTATCAATGCAACAATTACTTTATACTGGTATTATTAATTGTATTTTAATTCTCTGACTTAAGTATTCCATTATTAAATTGATGCTAATTTCTCTACCAATAAAATTGTTCTCATTGTATTATTATAATTTCTTTTGTATTTGATTTTAATCATGAAGCTAGAATTCTGAACTTATGGAGAGATAGCCCTCATAATAATGATTTTAAGGTTTGTAATAACTGAGGATGTAACAGATTAATGCATTTGTATCTTTATAACCTGAAATGCAATTTCTTTATGTCATGTCTTGAATTATTAAATTTATGATTTTTTTCTATTAATTATTCATTTAATTTTATTTAATCTTCATTAAATTCAATTCAGAGATTTATTTTGAAATGATTTGTTGCTGTACTTTTTACCTCTGCAATTCTGCACATATTTAGTGAATAATTTTCTATTTTTACAGTAACAAATTTGACAGAAGAAGAAGTTCAAGAACATTTTGATAATTTTTTTGAAGATGTGTTTGTTGAACTCGAAGATAAAGTAAGTACATAATTTTTATTGTTTTCTAATGATGTTTGTATTGTCTTCCTTTTTTTTTTGTATGTTTTTCATTTATGTCATTAATGTTTTTAACATATAATTATCATATTCTGCAAACATGACTTTGAAGATCTCTTAATTTTTGTTATTTGGTAAATTTGTGTTATAAATTAATTTTTTTTTAATACTGAAGTTAGTAGTATTTAGTAATGTCTTGACACAGATAAACAATAGTTTAAACTAGAGATCTTAAATTTATTCTATTTGCAATCAAACTAGAAACATTTCTTTTATCTCATAGCTAGAATATTGGTCTGGTTCCAATGAATTGAATAACTTAAATTAAGATGGCACAAGTAGAAATTTATAATAGTTATATAAAAATATTTGTTAATCAAACAAAAACAATCTAACTCTCAATAGATAACCAAAACAATTCACTAACTCATTCACAGAAAATAGAATATAGTGAATCGGATTCTCGGCAATCTCAAGTTCTGCAAGATGCCAATGATTATGCAATACTCTCAAGGAAACGCTTCTTTTGGTGATTGTAGCAAGGATTTTATATACTCTCTAAAGGCTCTTGAGTTTTTCAGTAAAGAATAGAAATTTCATGATGGCAGATCAATATATTTGAGACCAAAAACTTTACCAAGAAAACATACATTTTAATTTACAGAACATTAATAATATGAAGTGTTAAAGAACAATAACTAATAATAAATTAAAAGTATTTCTTTAATAAGTTATAAAGGTTTTAAAGGCTCTACAATTTTCATAACTAATTTTTTTAAAAATAATTGTCGAAAGGTATAAAAAAAATACCCTGATTTGAAATAAGTTTCCAAATAAAAAATAATGATTGTAAGAATATTTATGAAATATTGATTGTGTTATTTTAATACTTAAGCTTTTGAACTGGGATATTCAGTCAACATTGCATCTTTTGTTTTCTGCAATTGTTTACTTGAATTTCTTTCATTAATATTGTTATATTTCCTTGAGATTAATTAATATTGCTATAATGATCAGTCATCTAATGAAAATTTTAGAATTATTTAACCATGTTTTTTATTTTTCATTACTGTGTTTTGAATTACATATTTTATTATATGAAGTCATTTAGCCTTTTTCAGTCAATAAGTCGATCTTTATTGCGTTTTCTGTGATGGAATACTAAAATGAAATACATTTTTCTTATAACTCAATTAAGAATGGGATTTCACGAATTTTGTTAAATTTACTAAATGGAATATATTGTGTCAAATTATCAAAAAACCGTTTTAATTTTTTGTAAATTTGAAATTTTAATTTTTTGTCAGATGTTATGTATAAAAGTTTAAAAAACTTTTTAATATTTTAACTAATGGTAATAGATGTTTAATGTTTTATTCAATTTGTATGTATAGAAAATTCTGAAACCTGCATATCAAATAGACAGTAATTGTGAGCAGTAATTATGAAATAATAAGGCAGCCTAAAAATATGTATGCAGTTACATACTTTTAGACTATCATATTATTTTATAATTTTTTTTTATTTAAATATATTATCTCTGTGCAAATGGTCATCTTTCTGTATCACTTTTAGAAAATATCAGTTAAATGTTGTATGCCTGATATTAAGTATTAGATTTCAGAGGAAAGAAATGAATTTTAAGAAATACTTTATAAATATCTTATTAACAGATTCTTTAAATTTCGATAATCTGTTAATATAATGAAATCTTTAAAATCATTTTTAATATTTAATTTTAGTATGGAGAAATTGAAGAAATGAATGTTTGTGACAATCTTGGAGATCATCTAGTTGGGAATGTATATGTAAAGGTAGGTATTAATTTTAGGTTTTTATTTTTGTAAGTTTTGAAATTGCATAAGCTGATGAAGTTGAATTTGTTAGAATAAATTTAATAAAATTAATCAATTTAAAAATTTCAGCAAATAAACTTGTTCAAGAGAATATAGTACTTATATATTTATTTTAATTTATATGGATCATTAAATTTCTTTGTTGATCTTAAACCTGGACATTCAAGTTTTTTGGACGTAGTTTTTCAAAATAATTCCGTTAATTTTTTCAGCATAGGAATTTTTTTAGTGCTTGCTTCTTTCCTACTAATTTTGTTTTAACTTAATTAGTGACTGTCCAAAAAGAGTTTTCTGTCCTGCCATATTCAAAATGGTCAAACATGGGAATACAGTGCTTTTGTTCAGGTATAAAAGATACTATTTTTCATTCTCTTTGTGAAAATAACCCTGATACGTCTTTTAAAGTATTTTGTTATGAGTGGTATGTGTTCCTTAGAGTTCCTTATGAAAAAATTGGAATAAATTTAAGTAATAGATGTTGGGAATTGCTTAAATGCTGTTTATCACACATTTTATTTATTTTTTTGCAAGCAGTTTTTCAATAACTTCTGGATGTAATAAAGTTTTGAAATTTTTTACATTTATATTTTTATGACAGTGTATTATTTTAAAAACTTAATTACCAATTAAGTTTGGATTTCATACAAATTTTACTTCCTGTGATTGAATTTGTGAACAAATAATTAAGAGATTCTATAATACTTATGATAATGAATTATAAGATTAAAGACAAGAAAATAATTAAAATAAAAAGCTCAATTTTAATTCATTAATTAGAGTATATTAAAAATGTTTTTGTAATTTGTTTTTGCCCAAGAATTTATTAATCATAATACATTTTCTTAAATTTAAATTCTTTATATATGTTTGTCATTTGCTATGTTGGGATGAGAAATTTTAATATAATCATCAAAATTAAAAGAAAATGGACATTGTTTTATTTATTATTTTACTTTTAATTAGTTTCGCAGAGAAGAAGATGCTGAAAAAGCTGTGGAAGATTTAAATAAGCGATGGTTTGCTGGTAGGCCTATATATGCAGAACTTTCTCCTGTCACTGATTTTCGTGAAGCTTGTTGCAGACAATATGAAATGGGGTTAGTATATAAATATCTTTATGTGTATTTGCTTAAAATCCTTCATCACATAATTTTAAAATTCTTTGAAGAATAGCTGTAGTTAATTGATAACTAATATGCTTAATTTGAGATTTTTGGCAAAATTAAGAAATTAATCAGTGGTAGAATCCTTCATCACATAATTTTAAAATTCTTTGAAGAATAGCTGTAGTTAATTGATAACTAATATGCTTAATTTTAGATTTTTGGCAAAATTAAGAAATTAATCAGTGGTAGAGAGTTGATTACTAAGAATAAATAAATAGTGGATCAGTTCTTTTTTTAAATTTGAATGAAACAAAATATGCTTTGCTTATCTTTTTTATGTATTCATAAGACTTGCCTCTAGATTTTTATGATGTTGACTTTAAGTATAATATTTTTTATTTTCTCTGAAAATAATAAAAATTTTACTTTTCGAATTAATTTAGGATTTGAGAAATTTGTAATAAGTGGTTGAAATTTAAAGCTTATTTAAAAAAAATTAATTTATTAATTATTCTATTTCTCTCTTGTTTATTATTCTATTTCTCTCTTTCTCCTATAAAAGAGGATTATGAAACTATGCATATAAATTTTTAATTGTTGTGGAAGTTTCCTTCACTAACAATTAAATTTCTCTTATTTTTAAACTTATTAAATAAGATTTGAATATTTCCTTAAACTGCTATGAACATATCATGTAAACTGTTTTTATCTTTTGCTGAAGATTTGATCATAGTATAAAATATCTATTATCATTATTTTAATTATATTGTTTCATCAGGTATGCTTCCTTCTTTCTGTTAGAAAAATTACTGAAGATCCCCCCCCCCCTTCTATGTTATTGAATAAACTATGCTATGAACTTAAAATTTTCTGTTTAAATTGCTTATTAAAGTATTTTGTTAAAAAGCTGGCATATATGTTTTCAAATGTTTCCTAACTATTTAAGTGATTTTGTTAAAATTATTTAAAATATTTTTGCATCTTTCAATTGAAGAAAAAGAAATGCACGTATAGATTTAAATAACCTTTGATTTATCATGTTTAATATTGTTTTCCCTTCCTACATTATATTTATCTAAAAATACTGAGAATTGATTTTTGAAAATTAAAGTAGAAATTAAAATTTTGTAATTCTAACTAAGTATATTAATTGTAATTTTTTTTTTCTTTTACATCTTTTGATGAATATAAAAGAAGTGGTTTTTATGTTATATAGTATATGAATATATTATTCATAAATTTTTTCTTTTACATCTCTTAGTGAATGTACAAGAAGTGGGTTTTGTAATTTCATGCATTTGAGACCTATTTCAAGAGAACTCAGACGTGAATTATATGGTAGACATAGAAGACGAAGGTAAATCATGTTTTTTTGTGCAATGAAGTTTTAGTTTTCTTCCAGATGTAAAATGCTGATACATGTATATATAAAACATTGCAGTATTAATCGTGATATTAATAATATTAAAGTTGTGTAATATTAAATAGAAGAAATGGTATCTTTTAATTTTTTTAAAGTCATATGGGATGGGTAAATGTCGAAATTGTTGGTAAATAAGCATTAACATTTCCCCTAGACTTGGATCAAATGTCCTTAAAACTTAATATTTAGGAAAAGAAAAAAAAAATTATAAATTAAATGCAGTTTTAAAAAATTATAAATTATTTAATTTAACAACGTATTGATATTTCAATTAATATATTCATTTTTAATGCAAAATTTTATTTTTTCTCATAATACTTGAAATATAATTTAATTCTTAAAAGAGTATTAATTATAAGTATAAATGGATTTTTAATATAACAATAATTTAATGAACTTACAGAAGTTTCAGTTACTCCTTGTTTAATCAAAAATAAATATTCATTTCCCTAATACTTGAATTATAATTTTTAAACAGAAAATAATTTTAAATATAACTTAAATGGTGATAAATATTAAGCATAATTACTAACTATAATAAAATTTTATTCAATATGTGTAGAAATTTTTTCTGCTTTTATTAATTTTCAAGGGTATAAAAGAACCAGATTGGCAATTATGCAGAAGCATTGGAAAAAATATATTTCTGTGTGTAATTATTCACAATTGCAACATTTGTTGATCTATTGGGCAAACATCATTTACATTGAAAAATATTTGTCTTTCTTTAGAAAATTGGGCAGGTATCAAATGTACTGTATAATGTTGTTAAAAAATTTTTGCCATCTCCTATGCATTCAATAAATTAACACCTGCTTTCCTTTTCTTTCCCATTATTAATACCAGGAATATTTCTGATGTATTTAATGAATTATCAACTGCTCTTTTTAAGAATATACAGTTTTGTTGAGTTAGAACAATCAGTTTGACATCAGATAAATTTAAAAAATCTAAACTTTTAATATTTTAAGAATTGTTTTTTAAGTTACTTATCTTTAAAATTATTTTCATTAATATTTTGTTTAAAAATTAAATTATAATTCAAGTACTAAGTGAATAAATGTTTATTTTTGCTTAAAAAAATAAGAAAAACATATAAAAACTATTTGAAAAATTGAAATAAATTTGAGAAGAAATCAAAAGAAAAACAAGTCCAGGACAAAATGCAGGTCTTGCAAATATGAAGCCAATGCTCTACCAAGTTGCTATCATTATGCTTGGCGATGCTCGCAAATTACTGTGTAAGTATTATATATGAGCAATGCTGCAAGTTTGAGGGTCATTTTCTCAGAATTATCTGGCTATTGCTTTTTAAAATTTTGATGAATTAACACCCTGAAAGTATATGCTTGTCTTAACAGGCCACAGCATTTTTTTTTTTTAGAAAAATGTGCTAATAATTTATAAAATATACCCTTTGTATAAAAATGAAACAGTTTTTAAATTTATAACAATAAGTATATTTTCAATAAGGATTAAAAGACATCAAATTACTAGATATTTAATACTGAAAAAAACAAAACAAATTTTAATGTATTTTATTATGATTGATAGAACGTTTAATGTAACACCAAATCATTGAGGCAAAATATAAAAGCATAAGAAAAAATAAATGTTTACGTTTAACATTTTAAAATACTTCAAAAGAATTGAATGATTAAGGCTTCAAAGACATGTAAATAATCTTGGAACGCCAAGCAGTGTAGAGATCTAACATTATACAATTTACATTCATAGGCAGTACCTTGCCTTTTCTCGTATTGCACACAAACTCTGCATCTTTTCAGTTTTTTTTATCATCTATTTTACCATAAATAATTGAAGATTTTGTTATTATCATTGGAAAAATCCATAGGCCATAAATTTGTATATTCCTCCCCTCAGAGAAAGATAAACAGTCTTTTAGCGATGATTGTGTTATTGAAATTGGGAGAAATAAAACCCTTGCTAAAATAAAAACCAAATGATAGTTTAATGACCTAACCTAAATGAAAGGTTAAATTATGGCAAAACTTCAAAATGAGCAATTTACTTTACATTAGTAGACATGTAGCTCTGTTTACATTGACGAAAA
Source organism: Argiope bruennichi (assembly GCF_947563725.1). Classification (NCBI taxonomy): domain Eukaryota; kingdom Metazoa; phylum Arthropoda; class Arachnida; order Araneae; family Araneidae; genus Argiope; species Argiope bruennichi. Next base: position 54,027,810 of record NC_079158.1, read on the forward strand.
TCCAATAATTCACAGACAGTTGCCCAGTCCCAATCTTGCCATTGGAAGAGAAATATTGATGTATAAGACCAAACGTTTGAAAGAAATATGAATTATTAGTGCCATTTAACAGAAGGCATTTTGCTCCCAAAGCCCAACACATCTGAGTATTAATAAGCCTAAAGCATTCTTCTGTTTTGACCTAAGGATGTCTGTGGAGAATCCGATATAAACAAAGGTGATGGGTTAAAAGTTGAGGAAGAAATTCCAAGAATCGAAATTTTGCAAAAGTAGTTGTAATGTTTTTTAAAATTCTTCTGCAATTTTAGAAATTGGAGAAATTTACATAATTTTTTTACCCACCATGTTATTTTATTTAATATACTAACTAATAACATATGCAGTTAATACTAAAGTTTCGTCTTTAATTCTGTAGGATTATTTGCAAGTTTCATACTAAATAGTTATTCATTGATATGTTGTGGTAGATATAAATATTTCATCATTTAGCAGTGCTTGACTATTGTAGTAAGTTAAAAAGCTTTCACATTCACACAATACATGTCACCATCTACATATATATTGTTTTATAGTTAATATAACATGCCCTTTTTTTCATCCCATGATATGCCTTTGATTCTGAAATTAAATCGACTTGGTACAACTGGGCTTGCATCATGTCAGCATGAATTGATTCCTTATTGTTATTGCTAATGTTAAAGAAGTACTATTATTGAAATTGACTCATCGTAAAATAACTCTAGTGTTGCCTCTGAACAGGATGTAAATATAACTAAATTAAACTTAAATTTTTAATTTTTTGTATGCTACTTAATATTATTACTATTTTTACAATTTAATTTAACATTTTTAATTCCATTTTACAGATCTAGATCCCGTTCCCGCAGTCCCCGCGAACGTAGGAGATCTCGCAGTCGAGAGAGACGCCGCAGATCCCGTAGTCCCAGAGAAAGAGAAAAGGATAGAGATAGACGAGATCGTGAAGGAAGATTCTAACATTACATACCAGACCAAAACGTGTCATGTGGTTTTTCATACATTTAAGTAGCATATTCAAGCATTATAATAATTCAATGTAATTTCGTCTCATTTTCTATCTACGTATTTAGTCTTAATAAATAAAGGCGTCTTTCTCTGTGGAATTCATCTGTTTTTATACACTTATGGCACTAAAGTCTTGAACTATTATTAAGCTTTTGGAAAAATGAAATTTTTATATGAGCCTAATGCAGTGATCAAAAGTTCTTACACAAATTCTAAGAGTAATTGAGGCAAATAAAAGCAGTTTTTTACAACAGGATATGCTGTTGCAAATCCAAAGGATGACAGTCACAGTAAGCTCTATGCTAATGATACAGTTAGTAATAGAATGTATATATGGAATAGAATGGAATGTATAATAATGGAATACAAATTCACAATAACAAAGTTAACTAATTTAATGATTAGCCGAATACAGTATCAACAACAAATTTTTGGAACATTTTAAGTAAATGTTGAAAAGATGTACTTTGCAAGGTATGACATGCTTCATATGTTTTTATACATAAAAATATGTTGTACTATAAATATGTATTCCATAAGTATTATACACTTTATTTGGTGTATTTATTTCACTGACACAAAACCCACATGTAACTTGACTCAATGTTTTCTGTTGTAAAAATGATGTCTCTGTATACATGATTTACTTTTGAAATTTATAAACAACATTTTTGAATAGTTATCTTAGCTTATTACAAAATAAAAACCTCCCCCCCCCCTCAGATTAACTTCACAATTTGAAAAAAAGCCTTGAATTAGTTTCCCACCAGTAATGAATTAATGCTTGTTTTTATTACTTATGAGTATAAAATCTTTTGATTTATGAAGCACAAGATGTATAACAGTTGTACAATTATTTATGAAGCACAAGATGCATTGTTAGTGGAGTAAGAAAAGGAAAAACATGTCTGTCAGTGACATATATTTAAAAGATTGATAAAAAAAATAGATTTCATATATTAGTTGTAAAAGGAAATCGTGGCTTGTGAAGTTAATTTAAACAGCAGATGAAACTGAAATGGAAATAAGACGGATGTTTTGAAATGTATTTTTTTTAAATTATAATTATAAGCATGCTATATTTTCAGTTTCACACATCCAACCTTATAGGACTGCTACGTAGAATACTCAGTTAAGTAGAAAACATAGGGAATTTATAATCTGGAATCAATAAAACTGGATATACATTTTTTTTTTTTAATCCAGGAAATTTTTAATTTTTTTGTTCTCTAAAAAATATGCTGATCCCTTTGAACAGTGCAAGATTAAAAGAAAGTCATCATAGTTATAAAAAATAAACAGAATTTGCAGTTAAACCACAGAAGCTCATCCTTTTTCTATTCGCTCCTTTTTCTTCTATATTATTCTATCCAATTTCCAAGATTGAGAAGAAGAAAAAAAATCTCATTAGAATAGTGACTACTGTTTCTTAAATAGCAGTGGAACTACTGAAATTGGAAAAAAGACTATTTTAGCAAAATGCTTTATATTTGTGAAGAATACTACAAAAAAAAAAAAAAAATTGAGTGAATGTCAAATTTTGCTATTTTTAAAGCTGTGTCTTGTTTAATTCTGCATTTAATGAAAAACAATGCAATATTATGTGAAATGCAAATAGTATGATTTGCTTCAACTTTATTAAAGAATACAAATTTCAACTGTATGTTCAGAACATATAAATATCCTATTTGAAATTTTTCTTAGAAAAATAAAAGAGTAAATGCAAAGAGCATCTTTTCATGTAATGAAGAAATCTGTTTAGATGATTTCTAAGCTAATGTTTTGAGGTCCACAGAATTTTGGGAAGTTGTAAAAATAATTATATTGTCACATGGCAGTGCAACTGTGGAGAATGAATTTAGTAACAACAAGAACGTGTTTGTTGAAACTGAGTGATGATTCTTTAATTGGTCTATGTATGATTCCCTACATTTTCATGGAGGAGTCTTAAATGCTCCGACCTTGAGAGACTTGTAATATGTAAAATTAGTGCATATGAGGTACTACGGCACTTTAGAATAGCAGAAAAAGTTAGGAAGGAAAGAAAAAAGAGAATCTACCAAATGCAAAACAACTTCGCAAATTAAATTGTTGAAAAAAAAAAAAATGATCCCTGAATAATTGCAGAAGTTGTGGAAATATATGAATTAACAAAAAAAAAAAAAAAAAAAAAAAAAAAAACGTTGCAATGTTTTTTTTTTGTTTTTGTTTTTTAATAATAAGTAATGATTAAGTGATTTGTAACATAAAAGCAAGAAGGTTATGTTGTGTTTTATTTCAACCGAGTCCTTGATTTTGCGTAACTTTAAATTAGGCTGCATGAAGAAGTGATTGCTACCCCCCCTTAAGGTGAATTTGTTTTGATAAATTCTAGGCAGCAATAAAGAGAAATATCCTTTTGTATAAATATAAACTTTTATTTAATATGCTATTAAATAAAAGCTATGCTATTAAATTAAATAAAATTTTTATATATTAATAAAGCACTGTTTACTTTGCTTTTTCCACTGTTGAAAACCAAGGGAAGGGGTATTGTTATTCTATTATAACTAGCATACGAGTACGGTTTGCGCATTTCCTCTTGTATGGGGAAACGTGTGTTTTTTTCCCAGAAATGAGTGGCAACCCTGCAAGAGGTCTGAGAATATTTTAATAAAAATTGCAGAAAACATTACTTTTCAAATTTTTATTTCCTTTTAAAGAAACTCAATGCATGGAATTCTGTGAATGTTTGTTAGAAGTCTGGCAATCTAACAGCCTCTTCACCATTTCTACTAATAATAAAGACAAATGTATATGTATGTGTGTGTGTGTGTTGGCGCTGTACAAGCTAGCCATTTGTCCTGGAGCTACCAAATTAGATATATGTATAAATTTATCGCGACACATGTCTACTAATAAAGACGAATGTGTGTGTTGGCACTCTACAGGCTAGATCGTTTGACCACAATAACAGCCAAATTTTATGCATATACATATAACATGGAAGGTAGAATTGTGCACCTCGGCATGTTTTTTTATTTAGAAAATTTAATTAAATATTAAGTTGAATTTTGGCTTTTTTTTTTTTTTTTTTTGCAAAGATTTTCGAAAATATTATCACACAAAATAAATTTTATACCATTTTAAAATTTAGAAAATTGACTTTTTAATGATACCAATTTATTACTCATACAGTTTTTGAATTTTGGCAATTTCTTAAAAATTTTTTTTTTTGCTTCATTTTCAATAATAGATTACATTGTCAACTTGAGTTTCAAAATGTTTTTGTTTTATCTACTATGTGATCGTGTGATTTTCTTCCATGGTTCATAACTAAGAAAGAAAGGTTCTGTTAATTTGTTTAGTTTATAAGACAAATTAAAAAATTGAAGTTAGAGTGTCACGAAATTTAGAATATAGATAATCCAGATATCATAGACTACTCCGACCCGCCCGAAGGCAATTAAAAAACTTGAATGACTGGATCGCCGCTACAACTCTGGCAGGAACTGTAGTTGAGTTCTAAGGGCCATCACCGACCACGGTACAATCCTTCCCTAAGGAAGTACATTCCGTCAACGATGTGAGGTAACCACCTCCACCCGTTCGTGTACCCTCAGGGGCGGCGAGAACCAACCACCATACCGGAAGCTTTTCATCCTCAATTACGAAGTGCGCCCCCGGGGGGATAATCCACATATTTACATTTTTAATAGTGCCATGTTGTAATGGGACTGATCTTCATTAGAAAAGTTCATGTACACTGCGAATGGAGCGCATGTAAGACAATTAAAATAACACGGCTTTAGTGTAAAACAATTTGGCAGAATTATGGACGTGAGATTATACATCTAAACGATTTATCTGAAATCAAATTATACCAATATTCCTGGCGAAACAGCTGATCGCCTAAGCTGTTTAGAACTATATACAGAAGACGCAATCTTAACGAGACTACTTTGTTTATCAAACATTAGGTACAGAAAAAAAATTAATTCTATATTTCAGGGTAATTAGATTAAATTATTTTTATTCATAATTTTTAAAGAAATGTCTTGATTTATATTGCAAACTTAGGCCAATGCTTTGAAGAACTCCACTGGTTTTTCAATGTTATCTTTATTAGGAAATTGAAATAAGCAGAACTGTTATGTACAATCGTCGCTGATTGTTCTGTTTTCCAATAACAGCGTAATATTCTAATCGTTCCGAGAAATTACTATTCCTTTCAAGTAAAACAAGAGATATCTTGCTAATAAGAGAGGAAAAAGTGGATTTTTTTTTTTTTTTTTTTTTATTGAAGCCACATTTAATTTTACATTCTGCCATATAAAAATTCAGTTAATTTTTAATCGTAATAAAATAGTGTTCTGACTGAACTTTCTTAAATTATCATCATTCACAATTCCGTAATGATCTAACAAATTTCTCTTTTTGGTTGAAAATTTGTTGTTGTCCCACCCCCCTTCAAATATACATTTAAATAGAAAAATCAGATACACATTATTTAAAAACAAAGTAAAAAATTATTTTAGAATTTTTTTGAATATCTTAAACATGGCACCAACTGCTCTTAATTGCTTTTAATCGGTGATCTTTGACAAGAAGCTGGGATCACGATGGCCTGATTGTAAGTTCTCGACCCCGAGATCAAAGGTATTAACCCTCTGACCGCGTAATTTTTTAAAATCGCTATTTAGACTCAATATTTGCAGAGTTCAGATATTTTTTTCAAACAAAGTGAACTGATACTATACGTTACCCGATAATAATATGATATAATAAAAATCTGTAATCGTAAAAAGAAACACTTAACTGCGAAAAACGCGGGATGCAATAGAAAATGGACTGATTGCCAACCCAAAGAATTCGCTGGAGGACAGCTTAAGTACAAACCAACCGAAAAACAGCTGTGCAAGAGGACATGGCTCATTTACACCAACTCCATAGAGCCCGAACTCCCACTCTGATATGGTGTGAATGGTTAGAGAGAGGTCGCCGCACTATGTGTCGTACTTCTTATCAGACTGCGGTTCAGAATTACAAGGACCATCCCAAAATAATCCTAGTGTTGCTTCAAAACAAGATATTAATGCATCTAAAAATTAAAAGTGAACCAATACGATAGATTTCGTCTTATTTTCATCTTAAAATTATCACTTAGAATTTAAAATTATAAAAAACATAATCAATCTAGTCTTAATAGTTTACCATGTTAAGAAGTCATCCAGCTCTGGCTTAATTTTTTAATACTCGCCTCTTCAGTTTATTTTTTAATTCATAAGAATCTGAATCAGCCTTGCTCCATTCATAATTCTATCATGCTTTATGAAAATACTAGCCGCCTTTGGCGACCAGCCGGTTCGCCAATCTCAATGTTCGTTAAAATTTTAATAATTAAATATTTTATGCGATTTCTACTTTAATAGATTCTTCAGCAAAATATTTTAAAACTTCAAATTTTGATAGTCATATAATTCACTCATAATATTATAAAGGCCTTCTGTCATAACGTGATATATATCTCTCTAATTTTCTGTTACACCTCGTAGAATTTATGCTTTAAATTTAAGTGTAAATGATTAATCTGCAATTAATATAATAATATTTTTTACTGAAACAAAGCATTTTTTTATAATATGATTACTGAAAACAGAGTCACTGAGCATTTAAACTTTATGGGCATTAAAGAATATATATCTTAATTTATGTAATATCTGAAGAATTTGTCAACAAAATTTTCTCAGATTCATAATGAGAAGATCGATTAATTAACATTTTTTTAATTTTAAATGCATCATACACTAAGAAAATAAACAGAATCGTTTAAAATAATCGGTCGAAAACAGGTAAAAAAAACTACTTAAAACTATAAGCATATACAAAAAATATATAACAACATAAATACAATTTAATTACAAAAGCACACAACTAACCTAAAAATAATTTAAATCGTCTCCAAATCTACAATCAGAACACAATGCGCATGCTTGAATTTTCAACGCTAGTTATGGTAACGCAAATGCGTGAATTTTTCTACACCAGTTGGGTAACGCTATGCAAATTAGAAATTTTTAATTTCCTTTATTCTGTTTTATTTTAATTCAAAAGTACTTCAGAATGAATCTGAAACATGGATTAATTAACAATGTTTAATTTTAAATGCATAAAACATTAAGAAAATAAACAGAATCGTTTGAAATAATCGGCCGAAAAATGTTAACCCTAGCCTCATTAGTGTGGGGGAAAAAAACAAGCCTTACTCATTTGGCGGTGGGGAAAATGAAAAGATTTTTTGGCGGGAAAGTTAATTATTAATTAAAATTCCAATTAAAAATTCAAAAAAAGGGACCCGAGGTGCACATTCTCGACTTCCAAGGTATACATGTACCAAATTTGGTAGCTGTAGGTCAAACGGTCTGGCCTGTAGAGCGCCATAACACACACACATATTGAGCTTTATATAAGTATAGATTAAACGTAGTAGAAAAAGAACGTTATAAGGGTCAATTGGAATTAGATAATCAAAATGCTTACATTTTTCATTATTGTAAAAAAAATAATCAGTAATTTATTCTTTTTAAGTAGAGAGCTTTTAGTAATAAAAAAATCTGACAATAACGATGTAATGCTTTCATGTCAGACGGAGAATTTGTTATAGGCCATTGATTTGCAATAACTGGTTAGTAACATGCTTCTTTTGTATCTGCATCGAATTACGGGACACAAAAGTAAATGAAAAATTATATAAAAATGCACCGAACATTTTAGACTGTACTTAGGGCTTTAAATCATTATACATTGGCGCTTTTTCTTTAAAATGTAAAGCTCCTTTTAATTTTCATTAAATCTTAAGTCTTTTTCAAACATTTATTGAATTTGATGCAAAATATGAAGGTTACAATTAAAGTTCCCAAAATCAAACTTATGCAGAACTAAAATGTAAAGAACAAGATAATTTTGGGATCATTAATTTTTTTAACTAAAATTATTTATTACTAAGAATTAGATTACATTTTTAAAAATTTCTACGTGATTTTATTATTTAGTTGAAATCTTTGATTAAATTCTGAAATATTTCATCTGCGTTCCTTATTTTTAAAAAATTATTCTATCTAAAAGATTTGTCCAGTTAAATTCTTATCTATTTCCCAAGCTGACTTCGAGATCTTAACGCATATGGGCAATGATGATAAGTATGTTGGCGGTTATGACGAATTTGGGATGTTTTTCTATTTAAATAATCATTCTTCGGCTCTTCAACTTTTTGGTACGTTTCCTTCTTAAATCTCGATTTCTTCCAGGCTTCAAATCTGGCTTTTAAGCATTCTCTTCTTTCGTATCTATTGAACAATTCCATTTCTCTTTCTCTTTCTGTCAGTTGCATGAGCCAGAGTTTGTCGTTTTCATCGCCAATTAGGTTTTCATCATAACCATCGATGAATCCTTTTTCAATCACTAAAGCATCAAATAGTTTGGTTTTAGACATTGGTTTATGAATGTCTGAAACTGTACGAATGTTAAGCTGACTTTTACCTATTGCATATTTTGAATTTATGTCCTTGGTATAACTTTCTTTGTCATCCGTTAAAATATTTATTGAACATGAATCAAACGATTCTAGATCTTCTCTATTGATTCCTACTTTCAAATCAACTTCGTCTGATAGTTCTTTTAAAATGTCGCTAGTGCTATAAAGTTTATTATTCAAAGTGCAGGAATTAGTTTTCATATTTATTTAGATTTCTATTGAAAATACTTTTAATAGAGCTATTTATCCAGATTTATTTGAAGTTTTGATTTAATATCTGAAATTATTTTTAAATATTAAAATTCACGAGAAGTTGAGTTTGATATAAAATTATACTGGAACATGATTTGATGCTTTAATCGTGACTTAGCATCGGTTTTACCTCATATTTATTGAAATGCAAAGAATTTTGGAGAAAGGAAATTGTCTAATATTATATTTTGTCATGAAAAAATTATTGAAATAATGATAAATAAATAGTCTTATATTATATTTTGTCATGAAAAAATTATTGAAATAATGATAAATAAATTGTCTAATATTATATTTTGTCATGAAAAAATTATTGAAATATAAATAATTATTATTAGAAGGAAGTATATAGTATCTTTACGGCATATTCTTAGACCAGAGCTTTAATTGTTTAAAATATATTAATATTTTTTTATTTATTTATGTTTTGGGTGGCAACGTTATTTAATTTTTTATTTATTTATTTATTATTATCTCGTTGTGCTGATGGCAATTTATAGTTCAATTTTAAAATAGAATAAATCAAATTAAAGGTATTTCCTTTGTGAAATCGTTTTTCTTTCTAATTTACAAAGCAAAAGGAATGGCGATCTTCCTTAGACAGTTTTAATAGTATTAATATGATTTGGAATAAACGGAGCTGCAAACAATTATGTACTTATAATGACAATTTAACCGCTGACGTTGCAAAGGTACTTGTATAATTATTTCAATTTTTTAAATATCGTATGCTGAAACTTCGATGATCTTAACCCTTATGTTCATTTTGTATAGTATACCATACATACAACTTTATAAAAATATACTACCACTATAAAATAATTTTTAACTTAGTTTTATTAAACACATGACATTATTTGATGACATTATTTATTTTTTGATGTTTTTTATAGCGTAAAGAAGCTACCTATATACATTTTTTTTTCTTTTCTTCAAAAAAGCAATCTTGCCAAATCAAAAAAGCAATCAAAGGGTTAAAGATCATAGATGATATAAAGATAAATTACATCCTATAATCTTATTTTTACTGTGTGAAACATATTGTCACTCCGCGAACTTTCAATTCAAATCGAACAGCTTTCGGAACTGCTATACTCTTCAGTTAAAAATTACTCGAATTTAAGTTCAAAATCGCGTGGTCACATGGAGCAATGACGTGATAATAGGAAAAAAATGGTGTTTGTTGTTTGGCTGTTGATTACCTGAAATTATAGGAAAAATCTAAAAGTGGCGATTTTCTAATCTCTTGTTTCCCTGCTTGTTCTTTCTTAAATTATTTTGTTAGGTTTTATTTTTTATTTGTTATTCGCGTTTCTATTTTAAACATTCTCTCTATTTATCTTATTATAAATGAATTATTGATATAAAAAGTATTAAAATATTTGGGCGATTTTTAGAATAATGTTCCCGCGTTAATTGGAAACAAGAGTGGATTAAACAGACTTTACTTTCTGCTTGTCTAGTTTCTGACAAGGTGCAAAAGAATCCGCAACTGATACTAAATATAACTATTTTGGTTTATAGCACTGCTTTTTTCGTGACTTAACGATCCTCCCACACTGCACAACCTTTTTTGACTTTAGTCGAAAGATGATTTTATTTTAAAATTAGCAAAGAGCGTTGTCCGATCCTTTTCTTTCCTAGTGAGAGACAGGACATTGTGCAATATTATGTAAAGTAAATATATTAATTAATTGAAATAAATAATGATCATTAAATTTATTTCACGAATGGAATATTGCTCAAACTTTAAAATAAAAATAAAGTAGTAAAATAATGCAGAAAACTTAATTATTTTCTCTCATTTGATTATGCAGTATACTGAATTTCATTTTTTTTTCTTTCTCCCCCCCCCCCTACCTTTTTTTTTTTTTTGTGTGTGTGTGTGTGTGTGTGTGTGTGTGTAGAAACATTGAAGATTAAAATTTCATGTTTATTCGCAATTTTGTTAAATACGTTTCAATGATTTACTCTCTACTAATACATGTTATGTAAATCTCGAACTTTTCTAATCTCCCTTTTCCCAGGGATTTCACCTTCAAGTACAATCAGTAAACTTCTTGAACACTCTTGGCTTGTTAGCCCTGAACATTGATTTCCGTTCTCATTTCTCCATCCTTCCAGATAATAATTTTGAACTAAGTGAGAAAACGGAGGCTTTACTTTCAAGGAGTTTATCCAATTGCTTTATCGTTACTTTGGAAGTTCTAGAAGTTTGAAAGGCAATTTATTTTATTTGCTAAATTTCAGTGGATTTGTGTAGTTATCAGTCCATTTTTCTGGTTGTCAGGACGACAGCAGTTCAAAATAAAAAATAAAAAAATTAATTACATTAAAAAAAATATAGGCCGAGTGTCTATTCTAATCATAGTTTTCTAATCTTTATTTTTAAATCATTAGAGATAAATATTTAGTTACAATGGAAAAGTGCTTCACATGACATAAAGAGTTATATTTCATATTATTTAAATCAATAAACATATTAGCAAAAAAAAATGCTAAATTTTAATTTTCATACAGTCTTTCGATCCATTTAATCATATTTGAGAAAATATTTTTGAGACACTAATACTTTAAAAAGAAATATTCTTCTCTTCTAAAACTAAAACTATCTGATCACTGAAGGTCTGAAGGCAATCAACGACCGCCTCGAGTTAGCGATATCCTTTTATTAGTGGGTCAGTAGATGAGTCTATTGAGATGGTCTATTCAAACCTTTATAATTAAGTCAGAGAAGAGTGGATGCTTTTTTCTCTCTTTGCTTAAAATGTTGATGTATCAAAAATATTTTACTAAATATGACTAATAGGGAATTTGTATAAAAATTTAGACTTCTTACTTTTTTCAGTAATCTGTTTATTGACTGAAATAATATAAAATATAATTGAAGCATTTTTTATCTGGAAATTTATTGCTGTTTTTAAAGATTAAGAATTTAGCTTTTGGGTCATTATTAGAATTGGCGCTTTATATATCATTCGTTTAGCAAATCAAAAACTTCTTTATAACAAAGTCAATTTATCATCATCCAGTCATGCGACATGCCTTTGAAAATAAAACAGACATTATTCTCAAAAAAGGCAATAATTAAGTAAATGAAAGTTCGTAGCGATTGACTTGTATTATAATTTATTGTTGGAAATCTATTTCCCCAACGTTTTTTCTGTGTAATTTAATTTGATATTTTAATATCTACTAATGACGAAGAAGAAAACGTGTGTGTATTATTGCTCAAGAAAATAAAGTTTTTATCCTTGAACTACTCAATATGGTCCGATATTCTGGAGTATAAGAAAGTGAATTATAAAAATCTTTATTTTAAATTAAGTGAGATTCTTTTCCAGCGGTAAATCACGAAAGTGTAATTGTATAAAATTCATTTTTACACTACTATAATTTTTTTTAAAAATAAAACCAATGTAATTTCTATAACATCGATAATTTTTAAGAAAATTTTTTCGTTAAATTTTTAACAAATTTCGTTCTTGCAGTGAAATTCAAAACACTTTAATCATTTCATTCAATTTTGATCCAATTTTTAATCATGTTATTTTCTTTCGTTGGTGAGGAAGGAAGATTCTGCATATCTGTTCAATTTACATGAGGAATTAAAAAATAGAATTATTTTCCGTAAAACACAACGTGCAATTTGAAATATATATATTTAAAAAAAATTATTTTTAACTCGGATACTTAAATTTTTAAAAGTACTATGATGTAATGGGACTCAATTCTATTAAGAAGGTTCATACAAGCAATAAATATAACAGATGTAAGGAAATCAAAATAACATTTAATGTTTGATATAATTTAATTTTTAATAAAATACTGTAAGAAATCATGAACATCCGGTTATGCATAATATATTTCAATGAGATTAAGCACAGCCAATACTTCCGGCAAACCAAATTGTCGTCAAAGGCTGCTAGTTTATAATAATAATTTTTTGAAGGTGATATTTTTTTCAAAATTAACTAACTGTATTGGATGCTGCCACCTATCGTGTGTCTCTAATTCATTCCATTTTGAATTATTACGCGCATTATTAAATTTAATGTACCTTTATAATGATGACAGTTTCTATTATGTTTTTTTCCCCTTACTTTAAGCAAATAACTGTTGAAAAAAAGATGATGAATATTTTAAAGACATCCCATTTCACTTATGAAATTCATTTCTTTAAAATTCATTCGCAATGATACTTGTGTTATAAACCTTTTCATTTCCGTTTTTACATTATTCGCTTTATTATTGCTCTAATCGAGAAGGAGATATCTCATAAATGCAAATGAGATAGTTTTGGCACAACTATAGGTTCTCGATTCCCATATAGGCACATTAAGGCTATCGGGTCTAGTTGCCTCTACTTACATGTCAAGACCTAGCTCCAACAGGGGGATTTGTACCACAATCAATGATGGCTATTTAGAGTAGTCGTGGCGAAGGTCATTCAGACTTCCCTGGACGACTAAATAGGATAGGGGTATCCCAAAGTGACTATTTTTAAGTTCCTAACAATCGTGCTTTCTTTTACTTTTTCTAAAAGTAGTAAATAAAGAATTGCATTGTTTTGAATCCTCTGAAAGGAAGACCGCAGTGAATAAAAATAATTAATATGGATGAAATGAAAAATAAATCAAGTTATGTCAGGTGTTATATTAGACCAAGTAATTAATTTATTATAATGGATACGTCAAGAATAGTTAAAACGTATATTAATACCCTACTCCCTACATAATTCAAATGATGTATAATGATGCTCATTACATAATTCATATTATCATTCATAATAAGGATGCAAAGCAAACACAAGCTTAGCATCATTACTATTGCTGTAACCACGTCATATATCTCATGGAGTTTGAATGTTTGTTTCGAGATTTATTTTTCCTATTCGTTTGCCATTAGATCATTGCCGTTTGTTAAAAGATGCTCTTATTTGAATCGTTAGATAATTAGAATATAATAGGGAGTATAAAGGAAATGTGTTGCCATTTATTAGTCTTGATGGTTCCTCAGAAGAGGAAAGGATGAGGTCCTGTAACTTTGCTCACAACAAAAATCTCAAGGATTTAAAAGACACAGAGACATAATGCTTTTTAAATGCTTTTGGTTTTTGCTGTGAATATATATTTTTTTAAATTGGCATTTAATCTTCCAAACTATTCACATATCTTATGACACATACAATCTTCTGTTAAACAAAATATTCATTTGCACATCGATGTAGGTAATTGCAGTGATGATTAAAATTAAAAAAATTTAACAACTCATTTAAAAAAAGACTAATAATGTTGCCATTTGAACCAATAATTCAAACAGATAGCAAGTATCAACCAATGCGGAAAGAAGAGCTGCACAGCATAAAAAGAAGAAGAAGAAAAAGAAAAGAAAAAAAGAAAAATTTGCTATCGCAAATTTTAAGTTATCATGTGAGAATATTATTTTTTTAGTCATTGTTTGTCGTAATTAATTTAAGCAATTAACCAGTTTGAACCGGTTTGAAACACTCGCATGACTGTCAGATTACGCATCGTCGATGCTTTAAGAAACAATGTTTTTTTGTTTTTTTTCCCCTTTATCTCAAAATCGTTCTAGCTCCAAAACTTTTTTTGCTAACTAGAAAAATTGGAAATTAAATTTTTTTAAAAATCATATTATTACCATTATTATAATATATATTTCGATACTCGCTGTTTCGTGTTGATTCCTATTTTTTTCACTATGCCCCGTGCGGGTGATAACTTCTTACGAACCCTTCCCTTTATTGGCCAGACAGGAGAATCGGCGGATATTCGCATCAAGTTGTAACTTTTTGTTGGCGATAAGTCGCCAAATGTGACAGCCTTCATTATCATTTTCTGATAAATCTGAAAGCGAAAAATTGACACCTCCAAAGTGTTAAATCGCCAATTATCTGCACGTGAATTTTGAGGCTTCAAAAATCCTAAACCAAAACAACATTATGTTTTCACGTGATAATAACGTAGTTTTTACTATAATTATTACTAGCACGTCTGTTCTTCAGAATGAATGAAATAAAGTAAATCTAGCATCCAAGGTAAGACGATGATTGATAAACAAGAATTCAATTAGCTAACATAGTCTTCGAACGAAATACTTTTTAATCAAAAATTTACTGACTGAATTTCCCTATATTTTTTCAGAAGTTTCTCATATTTCAAAAAAAAGCGATCTTTATGAGAAATTAAAAAAAAATGCTTATTAACAAGAAGGAATTACGAATACTTTTCTCATTTCATACCTAAATTACCATGTCTAGAATATCATAAAATAGCAGCTGCATCGAATTTTTATTTTATCGAATATCGTAGGTCATTGAAATCAATAATGTAATATCTTTCATAATTTTTGGACGAAAATTGATAATCGTTATGAGGTGAACTTTTCATATATCCAAATTTTCACTATGCATGTATCGTCGTAAAATTGATTTTTTTTTAACCGTTACTACGACAACACATCAAGTCAAATACCTAAAAATAGAATGAAGTAAAACTGAAATTTTTATGCGATATTTCAGATTTGCAGTAGAAGAAAAAATAGTCTAAAAGGAATGAATTTATGTATAATTTCTACAAATTATTAAAACAAAATACCTGTTTTTCAGGAAGGTAATTATTACTTTGTAAGAGCCGGTATAAATAGCCTTATAAAGAATCATTTTCGTATTTCATCAAGTATTTAAAATTTATTTTCACGTAAGGAACCGAAATGGTGTATATGTGACAAGACAATTAAGATTTTTTGAGTTAAACAATTTTTAATAGATTTTCAGTAATTTGATATTTTCAGAAGAGTTATGCAGACCATTAAAAAGAAATCAAAACATTGCATGCCAGTTTCAGTGTTCTTAGCGAAACGTAAACAGTAAGATTTTGAATTATGTTTTGTAATATTTAGTATAAATAGTATAATTTTGTGTATGATACACTTTACTATATTTCCTGCAATAAGCATAGGTTTTTACTATAAAAATGTGCTTTCTTAACCGATTTTCTATTAATACGATATCCCTCGGGTGTGATAGCTGCCCAAGCTCGGATTATCAAATAGGCAAAGTAAGCAACTGCTTAAGGCCCTTAAAAATTTCAATATGTTATTTGTGATATTTTTTTGAGTATATTAATTTCATTTTTTATTCGTGTTGTATTCGAACTGATTCTAATTAATATTAGAACATTGTTTTAATATTCTTAATTAATTACCTTTCACAAGCTATATTTTATGTTGTTTAATAATTTTAAAAATATGGTCCTTTATAATTTTAAAAATACCGATTCTATAATTAAATAGTATTAAGACTGTGTTGAAAGGGTTTTACTATTTCATCTAAAATTGAGTTTTGATTTTTTATACGAGAAATACTGAAGCCAACTCTCTTGATAGGGGCCCTAATTAAACGATTGATTAGTTTATCAGAACTTGCCTCATTAAGCCGATTATGTAGATAATTAAAATTAATAGAAAATATATGGTTTAAGAAGTTAGAGGGGAGGAGAAACTAACTTAACGTAAGGGTCCTAGAGGGCTTAATCAAGCCGAGTATCTGCCGGGTTACTGAGAGTCAATTATGTAGTTCGCATTCAAATGCCTACGCAAACATCTTTGCATTAACACAATATCCATTTTATTTTAAAAGGTATTCAAAGAAAGATACACACTGAAAAGAACACGAATTGCGTAATTTAAGATTTACCAACAAAGTTTTACATTTTGTTCTTTTTATGTAGATTATAAGATTTCAGGTCGTAGTTTTGGAATTTGAAACTCCTTTGGCAACTAAAAAGAAACGTTTAAAACAAATCTTTTAACTTACTGAAACTATTTTGAGCCTTTTCCCACCCTTAACATAAACAAAGATTTAGTTCTCTTTCTATTTATATCCCCATTATATCCGTCCCTTTTTCGCCGACGGAATGCCTGTGAGTAACAGCACAGCGTAATCTCCGTCAAGAAGGTGGATCCCACAGTCACGAGGATCCTTTTTTTAGAACCATTTTAATCTTGTGAGAGAATTTCGGATCAGCAGGTCTTACGGCGTCACTCAAGCTTTCATGTCACCTCCTTTTTGAGGTAAGAACTGTGTCGGATGCTTTTGGCACACGCACGAGACGTCTTGTCGAGACATTGATGAAAAGGTTAGACAATTTGAGATGGTTGATGACGCTCGTATTCTTTGTTTTGTTAACAAAGAGTTAGAGGGATTGAAAAAGACTCTACCTTTCCTCTTACCTTTTAGATTTGGCATCAAAGGATGGCTAAATTTAATGCAAGACGCGCCAGAGAATCGGGAAGCATTTGATGGCGTTTTACATGACGGTGATATGCAGTCACCTGCAATTAAATAAGTAGCCTGCAACAGATCAAGCTTCTATCTAAATTATCAGTGGTGGCCTTTCTTAAATAGAATCGCCTTGACGTCTAATTGGAGGCCAATAGGATATATCAATCAATATGTCTATAGCAAATGTCTAATCAGCCTAGCCTAATGTTTCTCAATGTATTATTATTAGTTTCTCGTTCTATTATTTTTAATGGTTTAACAGACAGTTATAGAGATTGAGAAAGTACGCACCTTTCCTTTTACTTTTTGATTTGGCATCAAAGGCTGGTTAAATTTAATGCAAAATGCGTAAAGAAATTCGCAGACGTTTGACGAAATTTTAAATGATTAAAATAAACATTTAACTTCGTAGTTAAATAAGTAGTAAGTATATAGAGGGTTTCTATCCAAAGTATCAGTCGCGACCTCACTTAAATAGAATCGCATCGATCAAGTACGTCTAAGTGGAGACCAGTAGGATATATGTGGCCTACAGCACTTACTTGCCAGTCTAGCCCAGGGTTTCTCAATATATGACACATGCATCATTAATCGCTCATTGCAAAATTTTTGATAAAAGCTAAAGAGGGAATGAAAAAAGAATGCATCTTTTCTCTTACCTTAGATCTGACACGAAAGTATGGCTAAATTTAATGCAAGATGAACCATTAAATTGGTAGACGATGGTTTTTAAATGAATAGGATATGCTATGTTTCATGTTAAATAATTAGCGATAGCTAGCAATGTATCAGGCCTTATTTATTATTTCATTTTATTCATCAGTCGAGACCTTACTTAAATGGAGTAACATCGAATAAGCATGTCTAATTGGAAATATATAGCAAATATTCGATTAGTCTTGGCCAAGGTTTCTTAAATTGCGGTCCATTTACAATTAATAGTACATAACATTGATTTTGATGGTACAATTTTTACAGGAAAGATACAAATGAAAGCTCTATTTCGAATATTGCGCTAGCAGTGTTTCAATTCCAGAAAAATATCATTTTTTTTAGATGTTGGTATTGCTGTTGCACGATTTTTTTTAGCATAAGGTCCAATTTAGAACAAGCTGTGCTATCCTCAAATGTTGTTTTTCTTTGTTTGTATTTTTAAAGTTCCAAGATAAAAATAGTTTTAAATGGAACAGCCATTTACTTTTAAATATTTCCGGAGTCTTTAGACAATTTTCTTATTAAAAAAAACATACATTTTAAATCATAAATTATATTGTTATAAATTTGTTCGAGTATATTTTTCTCAGAATGTAACGTATTGTCCTATTTTGCATGGAGTTCTTGGGAAAAAAAAGTTATTTCACTTGACAAGTGCTTCGTATTACAAGTAAGATTCGGAAATGAGGTTCCACTGTATAAATTCTCCTTCTTTTCTTTATATAAAATTGACTAGAAAAAAATGCATGGTGCATGTTAATCAAAACGATCACCACGATTTTTCTCGAACGAAAGTACTTATCACCTATAATCCTTTTCAAAGACTCTCATTGTTGTCAATATGTTCCTACAAGTGTTGAAATATCTGCGCGTGTCTCTGGTATTCCAGAACTTTCAGAAAAATATCTCAATAGAGTCTCTTAAGAATTTTATTCTCGAAAGGCTAGTGATCCCTCTCTGTGTGCGGGATTTACGCGCAAGAAGTTTCACAACTGTTAATAGCAAAAGATTGTTGTGAAAAGGGTGAAAACAGTTATGCGCTTTCTATTTTTAAGTACCTCTTAATGTCCCCAGTAAACATTAGCTGAATTCATTCATTTATTTACTTTTTCAAAACAAGATAAAAAAATGAGTAATTCAATCGCAAATAGGATCATTGCAACACACAGAGACGAAATCGAAAAATAATTATTCGCTGTAGATTTAAGTAAAATATATTTATCAGTAGCATTCATTTATTTTGGAATAATAATTCATAAAAAAAATCAGAATGGTTCATTTTCATGCTCATTTTACACAATTATATATCGAATGCAGATTTATTCAGATGAACGAAAAATTCAATTTTCAAAATTCAGTAAGTTTTTTTTGAGAATTTCTAATGTAATAAACGTATATGCAGCGCAATGTAACTAGAATATGCTAATACGAATTCAATAAAATTAATCTTAAGAAATTTTACTGAAAATTTATTGCGATTTCTTACATTAATCTAAACAAAGAACAAAGATTAAAGAAAGAACAACTATTTAAATTTAAAGAAGGAGCTTTTGAAACACCTCAAATTAAATAAAGCCGGCTAATTTGAAAAGAAAATCGTACATATATTTTTGAACAGTCCAACTTAATGGGAAAGAGCTCCCGCTTCATTCAATTGATTCAATACCCAAGAAATCCAATATCCAAGGTCAACCCTTCGGCCCTACAATATTAATTTGTTCTCCGGGTGTAATATAATATTGTTATATTTTTTTGTTTTTGTTTTAATGTAATATTGTGTAATGTTTTATTGTAATATTTATTATTATCTGAACTACAGTAGAAAGGAAGTCAGATGATAATAAATATAACAATAAAACATATCAAATAAACAATTAATCATGGATAGTAAATTTTGAAATGCTTAAAATTTAGCAGAGTAAGATGATTAAAAAGTATCAAAAATCTTCCGGTTCAATGATTAGTTCTACAATGTCTAGTGGGTGTAATGAGGTTGCGAGTCGAATTACTTCCATTATAAACATCATATACACTTCCTATGCCAGAGATTGTAACGTAACCGCAGAGGATCATTACTTCCCGCCTCCGTGCAGTCGTAGCAAAGGTCATTTAGATTATTCCAGCAGATCGAGGGTGACTCTTTTATTATATCTTTTTGAATAAAATGATTTCCTCAACAAAATCGTAAGCTTTGTATGCATTTGGAATACGCATTGAAATTATTTCACTGCTGATGGCATTTATTATAGCATTAAATGGCCATCCAATCTAGTTCGAAAATTCAATGAACCTGCATGATTAGATCGTCTCTAATATTAATTCGAGTATTGCGGTGAATTAAAGTATGATCGCCATCAGTATGAGCCCCCCCCCCACACTCCAAGGTGGTCGGTCCATCATCGCTCCAACTCGGGAGAATAGAGAACTTGCATACTGATCAAGTTACATCTCATCCACGAACATCATCCCAAAAATTCATTTTCAGGCATAAGAAAGTCAATTAGGCACAGAGAAACAATTTATTCTTACAATAGAGCATGGAATGCCAGATCTGTCTTTAATGTTTATAAACGACCTATTGGGAAACTTTGCAGAAGTCGCGTGTTCATCTTTATACACGCTGTTTCTGACTTTCTTTCTTGTGGAGCATACAAAGGGGAAGCATTTTAACTGTCAAAAAATTTGACCTCGGAATTTTGACGAATCTGCGTTTTATACGGAGTTCCTTAAAAAAAAATCATTTCATGACGTATCTGTCCATATCTGTCTGAATAGGATGATTCAAAAACAGAAGAAGAAATGTGGGTTGCAATTCAGCATGTGTGAACGATTTTCAAACAAAATACGTCAATCAGGATCAACCAATATCGATCTGTCTGTGTATGAAAACACAGAACTCAAAAATGGAATGAGATATTTGAATGAAATGTGGCTTCATGTCAAATTATAGATCTCTATCAAATTCTGGACCAAATTTGTTAAAAATGAATACTGTCTATACAAGTGTACGTAAACCAAGTAATTCATACATGTAACGAATTAGACGATCGAGATTAGCTTGTGATCCTTGCATCTAATTTGTCAAATTTGGGAAAGAATCTGTCGCTTGAAGATCATTTGCTTGTCTATTTTTACATGCTAACGTGATAACTAAAATCGTAACGCGCTAGGTATATAAAATTTGTCATGATGGCGAAATAATACATATGGTTTAAGTCTTAAACAAATACATTTCTGTTAAAGGGAAAAGGAATTTTTACTTTCTCGTATATGTTATATAGAGAAAGTATAGTAATCGCCAAAAAATTCGGAATCTCCGCATTTGAGACCTCACCGAATTCGAAAACACAATTTTGGAAAATGCCGTCAGTCTGTCTGTGATAAATATAATTCAAAAACTCTTAGAGCTAGATGGATGATATACTGTCTTTATGGCAATTTTCTATCAAATGTTTAATAAAATCCGCTCAGAAGAAGTCTGTCAGTCCAACGTTTCGTTTATAAGCTAACAATAACTACCGAACGAAGAGAGCTAGATGGACAAAATTTAGCGCACAGATTTAACATTTATAATTGTAAACACTTATCAAAATTTGAGTTGTATCGAACAAAGGGTAGATCGTCTGCCGGTCTGTACTTTCAGAAACATGTAAACACGATAACTCGAAAACAACTGACACCTAAATATAACAGATTTGGTATGTGGTTTTGTAATTGCATGTGTAGGTCTGCATCGAATTTCTGTTTCAATCTGTTGGGAAAAGCTCGCCTAAAATAAACATTCGGTTTTCGAGTTAACAGCATACCAGGGATTCATTGCCAAAGATCACATGATAGGTTTAGTAAAAATGCTAAAATCACGCCTTAGATTAGCCTTTCCTATTGTACGCCATGGCTATATAAGGCATTCTCTGCTACAACATCTTTATTAGACATTGATTATAAATTCGATAATCTTCCATACGGTATAAAAATGAACAAACTCCGCCGCATCTACAAATATTGTTTCATTTTGCTTGTTTATGTGGAAATATGAGTGACAGTCTAGATGCTTGCTTTGATGATTGAGAAAAAAGTTAGTAGTAGTGCATTGCAGTCGGCGGAGGTTACTTTGAGAGAGATGCAATAAACTGATTTTCTTTTTTGTTTTATGCCACCCTTCTGGGTATTAATTGATTATAATAGTAATTCTACTTAATTTTTCAACAGGTCAATGTCTGCGATCATTTTTTTAACAGTTGGCATAATAATTCTTATCCACTTCCTATTCTTATTCTTTTTTCCAAAAAGTACCATTAATTATTAAGACCTTTAACATCACATCTGATTCAGACATTTTAATCAGAATCGAGAGCGCAATAGCTTTCTGAATTATAAACAAAAATTAGTATTCAGTTAGACCAGCTGTCACATGCTTTTACTCATCACGCAAATATGACTGAATTCCGCTTAATACTTAACATGCATTTCCTGAAAATGGGAACTTTTAAGTATCCTTCAAGCTTGCGCTCGTGGTTTCATTGATTCAGCTTGTGTTTTGACTGCTAAATAACTGTCTGACCTCTCGTGTTGTGAGAGGATTTTTAAAAAAAGTCCTATTATTTTATTTTAAAAAATAGAGATAATCTTGCATTTGATTTAAAACACTCAAAAATTTTCGAACCCGATATTTTTCCGAAAATTGGACCTAATTGGAAAAGTCTGATCAAAACTTTTAACTAGGAGGGCATATCCAATATGCTATCTATATATATTGTTACAAATGAAGATGTATACGATTTAAAAGAAATATTACGATATTCATTACGAAATATTCAGAGATTTTTATCATGATAATATTTTTGGCTGGCATATTTTCTAAAAATTACGTGATGCAAAAATTGCTCGAAATATTCTACAGAACAGACCATTCGATTTAGAGGTACTAAATGTGGCATATGTTTACTTCTTGAGTTGTAGGTGCTCACTACGGGAAATGGTTTCAAACTTTTTATTGCATATTTAATTATTCAAAAATAAATCAAAATTGTAATGTTTTCCTCTATAATTTCGGAGCTCATTATTGCATCGTTTTACAATAGTTTTTAAAAAGTATAATTTTAGTGATAGTAGTTTTATATCCTAGCATTTTTTAAAAAAAATTTGATAAATTTTTCAAATTTAATTTTAAATACAGCTTATAATGATGCTTTTTAATGTTGGAATGTAATTCAAAACCAATTTTATTGTTTCATCATATCTTATACTTACGCACTTTGCCAACGTTAAATTAATTATAAAGAATTGATTTCTCTGGGCATTAACTTCAAAACAGAATTTTTACTTCCACTTTAATTAACATAAGAATGTTTATTGGATTGATTTTCATTTTGCAAATAGCGTGAAACGTAAAACATTATACACAGAATGCAATAGCCGATGAAATCAGTCATATGAAATTTTATCATACAACATTTTGGAATAGATTTTCGAATTTGTTTAATTTTTTGGGTTTTTTTTTTTCGATATAGAACAGAATGCCGTCTCATACCCCTGTATCCGTAACCATTATGGTCACTGAACAGTTTGATGGGCATGTTTTATTAAATACCAGATTATTTACAAAAGTAAAAACAAAACTAAAATAACTGTGGTGAAAACCTATAAGCCAGTTAACAACTACGCTACCCGAGCAATTGCTTTTGTATCATGGTCATGTTACTGGACTGCGAACCATAAGGTCCCAGTTCTATCCTCGCTCATCGCAGTACACCAGATAACTATGTACAGAATTTACAAACGTATAAGAAATGATAATAATATGAAACTGTTTACAATGATTTTCTACTTTGAAATATTATAGAAAAATTATCTGGAGTAATAATATGAGAAAGATATAATGTATGAAAAAAAAAAAAAAAACACGAGATATGTGATTATTGCACTTGTTATTATAACACAGTAGATGAGGATGCAGTTTAGCTAAATTATTTTATATTAATTTTTGCAATGGTCACAAAGAAAATCTTCATTTGAAAGATATTTATGAATGCATAATAAGTATATGAAGAATCTGTGGTGCTTTTTTTTTTCTTTTCTTTTTCCCCCCATAGTCCTTGTGTGTATGACACCTGATATTGAAAGCTAGGGAGGCAAGTAAAGGTCTCTATTTTCACTGATAAATTTAATTATCCTATGGATTTTTTGCCAGGAGAGGAAGTTGCCAACGGCTCTTTTCAGCCATTTTTGTTCAAGGCTTGGTGATAGTTTTTTCATCTGCCAAGAAATTGTGAGGATGCATTTCCCTAAGAAACGTCGATTATTTATTTCCGTTTCAAAGGAAAAATTCAAATTGTTCCGTTTTTTAAAGTAAATTATTTATATTTATGTTTTTAAAAAGGATTCATTTGATTTATTTTTCAAAAATTAAGCTTTGAAGAATTTTTTTTTTTAATGTTCGAATGTGCTTGTCCTATAATGGGTAATCCCATTTCATGACTTTATATTTTCTCATCACATTTTATGTATCATTCTGTTTTCCCCTTGTTATCACTGATGTGAATATTAACGTGATCAACTGCGCCTGATGAATTAGGTCAGCCTCATCTCAAGACATAATTGATTGAAATTCGACACGCCTACTGCACGTTCTTTGACATGTGACTAAGTTTCATAGGGTGAATCTGAACACAATATCAAAAATTTCGTTCGGAAACTTTCTTTACATTGTTTTGATCCTAGATATATTCAAAAATATGCGACTTGAATCGAGTTACACTTACAAGGTGAACCGAAATAAAATTTCGGGGGTAAGGGAAAACAATGCACTTTATTCAATTAAAATAAAATGTTTTCCCAAATATCGTGGATTAGCTTAAATGCTTGGTTTTTGAATAAAATGCTACGCATTTATAAATTATAATGAAATTTCGATTACACTTGTAAAAGAAAGAATTATAGCATGTGTGTGCATACGTGTTCGTCGGTACTCTAAAGGATTATCAACCTTTTGCATTTGAATGATGCCTTTCACTCATTATTAAAGACAGTGCATCATTTTGGGGCTTTATTTATTTATTTTTCAATTTTAATTCGATTATTAAATACGCCTGCAAAATGGTAAAAAAAAAAATGTATATTAATTTTTCAAAGAAATTCGACTTAAAACAATTATGTATATTTACTTTTCAAAGCAATAAATAAGCAACAAATCTTTTTATAAGGTGAATAATTATGCATCGAATTTCTTTTTACGAGTGCAAACCATGGCGGGTTAAACCTAGAGCTATCGAATTTGGCATAGATATAGTCCTCGAGGAGAATGTCACTTTGACAAATCGGTCAATGCAAGGATGGACAATACTCAAGATAGCAGTCGGCCACAACAAATCCTGTCGATACTGCTACGTTCAGTGGTGGCGGGGTGGTCGACTGTACGAAAGAAGAAGAAGGCATAGATATAGTTTAGAAGATCAAAATGTGAATCTCATATCAAATTTAAAAAAAATTAATTAATTAAAAACTAATTGAAATTTTAACATTCGTCCGCCGTACATCAAGAAAATATTGCATAAAAATTGTTGTAAGACATGCCAATTTTGGCAACCCGTCTCACCCCTGAGAGTAACACCGCTTGCCTAACGGAAGTGGGGGAGGAGAAAGAGAGAGAGAGAGAGAACTGGCTGAGAGGCAGCAGAGGAAGGTCGCTCTGCTAGATCGTGATGTTTTTTCTTGTAATATTTTCATAATTTTGTGTCGTAATCTGTGCTGTGTCCCTTATGAACCTGTGAATAAAAATTTTGGGACTAAAAAGGTGTGATCACTGTCTCTATCGCTCATACAAAAGAAACCCCTCGCCAAAGAAAGGGTTTTTACAATTGTATATTAAGCCATTTTAATATTTAAAAAATTATCTTTTAAATAAAACTAGTTCAATTGCCGCACAATTTTTTTCTTTTATTTGTAAAATTGAAATATATATATATATTGCAATAGTTTTCATTGTTGCGATGACATTCAAGTCGTTTTCATTGTTTCATCCAATCTTTAATATTAGATGAAGTAATGATTGCGCAGATAATATATTATGCCATCTGGGCAATTTACATCAGAAATCAGGAAGTGAAATTACATTATCGCAAAGAGACGAAATGAAGTTCGAAATAGATTACCTAGACACGTTTCTAATGTCATAGGCTTGATTACAGTAGGAAAATTTCTGTACTTAATAGACAGAATAGGCGCAAATCTATTAATAATGTCTGTTATAATTTTATGGTTAAAAACACTTTGTATAGGTAATCATTTCGGCATTTTGCTGCCCCAGGTAATGGACATCATGAAACAAACCTCTCTTTTAATGATTAGTCTATTTAGTTCCCCGATTGTAACTTAATCAACATGTTAATGAATTATTTATTTAAATTATTTTTATTATGTAAATCACAGAAAAATAATAGAATCCTTGAAAAATTGATTATAATTATTAGATTTCCTTAGTTACAAACATATGAAACATAAGAAAGTTTAAAAAGACGTAAAATAATGAAATTTATGCAAAATAACATCAAAAATTATTATTTTACACGATTATTTATTGAAACCCAACGTCACGATAAGTTCCAATATAAGCTAGTAATTACTAACACTATCCAGTATGTATACACATTGCAGAGCGAATATTTTATAGTTAAAAAATTTATATTTATTACATACTAGTTGCCTCAAGCGATCAGATGATTATCCGGGAGTATTGGTTATATGATATTATTGGTTATATCTAAATGATTTCAAATAAATCATTTAGATATAAGCTTCTAATGATAAGATTTATATCTAAATGATTTCAGATAAATCATAAACCAAAATGCGTGTTCATTATACATATGAACCTTTCTAATTGAAATCAGTCCCCTGACAAAAACCTAATTGTTTGGTTCGTCTATCTTCTAATTTGCTATGCTTCATTTCACTCTATGGTACTGTAACTTTAAATTTTTATTCGTCTAGTAAACTACAGAGATATTAAATAGAATCCTTCTTTAGCTTTCAGCCATGAAAAAAAAATCACGCGATTAAGAGTTTGATGAAACGGCTTGAAATTCAGAGTAACCATATAATCTATTGTTGGAAATAAGGTAAAAGTTTTTTTTTTTTAAAGAATTGCCAGAATTCAGCCAATATTCTCACGACTATTAAATTAATATAAAAAATCAATTTTTTAAATTTTGAAACGGTGTAAAATTTATTTTTGTACAGTAATATTTTCGGAAGTTATCGCGGAAAAACTCCAATATTCAGTTCAACTTTTAATTAATTAAAATTTAAAAAATACGCTTTAAGTTGTCCATTCCCATCCTCCAAGGTATAAATGCGCTGAGGTAGCTATAGGTCAAATGGTCTGGCCTGTTGAGTACCAATATACACACATACATTCATTTTCATTTTTAATGCAGATTTATCTATTTAATAGCGGGGCTAATATTTTTCATCGACCCTCCTCACTTTATTGTAACGGTCCTAAGCAGATGTTTAGTAGGAAATATACCATAGGTAACCATGAACATCAAATAACATAACGTAAGAGATTTAACTTAAAGGAACGTAAGGTATTATGCAACGAAAGGGATATTATGTTTAATTGAAATTCAACATAACCATGATTCCGGTGAAACCAACTAGATGGTAAAGATGTCAAGTAAAAAATATCAGGTAAATAAAAGTTGGACCAAATTTCCTCTACACATAAAGCATATTTTTAATTTAATAAATTACGAAAATTCAGTGCCGTAATTCCTTCGAATATTATTTAGATCAAATATATGAAAATTCGCACTGTTATTAGTGTCAATTATAAAATAAGTAAATATCCCGGATCAGCTAGGACTATCACATTTAACTCAATTCTTGAACTCCCACCCCGCTTTCTAAACTTTGAGAATCCCGATTAGAAGTTCGGGTCATCTCAATTGACTAAAACTAGAAATCACGATTGCCAAATTCTCTGCCATTCAGATTCGAAAAAAAAAAAAAAAAAACTTTCAGCTGCGCACTTTCGATGAGAAATCAAATAAAGATTTTTTTTTGTGGCCACATATTTCATCATAGATGAATTTGTGGGCACATCCATCTGATGGATTTAATGAGATGACAAATCTAAAGAATACGCAGTTTGAAAAAAAAATCACGCGATTTTTATCGTCACTTACGAAATTTTACCGCGCCGAAAAGAAACACGCAGCAAAGCACGCGCACGCTGTTGGCAAACCTCCAATACACGTGCGACATTCGAAACAGACCGTCTCGTTAAAAATCAGGGGTGTGACAGGCGACGTATTGGCTGAAAGATTCCATTTATTTTTGTATTTTGTTTAACCGGAGATTTTTTTTTTCTTTCTTACTTGCTGGTAATGAGTTGTGTGCATGCTATCGGACAGAATGTTGAATCGACGGTGTAAAAAGAGAAAAAATTCGGTGGAATGCCAATTCACGCGCAATTTAACGACCCTCTAATGGTATTGAGTTGCGAAGTAGAATGACCGACCGTCAATGTTGATGCGCTAGCCCTGACCTGATCACTACTATCAGTAATTACCTAGTTTTCTTTAAAATCCGCATACCACTTTAAAATTATATATAGTCAACAACCACTTGTTTTTACTTTCTCGTGTAAGAAATATGTAAAGATAAATGATTGTAATCGTCAAAAATTTGAACTCGAGACTTGGACGAATCTCTATGTTCATATCTCCCTTAGTTCAAAAACACATTTTTTTATATTATGTTTGCCTGTAACTCAAAAATGCTTTGAACTACATAGTACATGGATATATCACCAATTTGAATGAAATTCATTCAGCCGAATGTTTGTCCAAATACAAGTGAACATGCCAACTACAAAACAAAAAAAGAGCTAGACAGAAAAAATTTAGTACACAGATTTAGCATTTCCGATATAGAAGCATATGAAATTTGAAACCAAGCTTTTCAAGGGATTGATTGTCGGTCTATACGTCTGCGTGCCTATGTATGCGATAATTCAAAAGCGTAACAACATAAGAAAATAAAATTTGGTTGATATTTTTAGCATCGAAAGTGTAGATTCTTATGAAATTTTGAACCATATCTACTGAAGGGTTGACCGTCGATCGGTACTTTCGCGCGTTTGTAAATGCAGTAATTCAAAAACTCGATGCCCTAAATGAATGAAATTTGGTATGTGATCTTGTAATTACAATTGTAGTTCTATGTCAAATTTTGTCTGAATTTTGTCAGAAAAAGGCTACCGAGATACATATTCGATTTTTTTATAACTAATAATGAACTATAGTTCAGTGATTAATCGCCAAAAATGCACTCTAAATTTAGATAAACGTTACATTCATGTAATATATAAATATTTCGTAATTATTGTTCGCCAGTTCCATGCAATTAACGAAGTACCGGTTTTCATTACTACACTTCGAAAAACACAACTCTGATATATGGGACTGCAAAAAAGTCTGAGCCCCCGCGACCTTGCCCAAGGTACCCTATTTTTTGTGGATGGTAGGAGAATTATTAGAGTTTATTTAGAGAGTGTGAGGTAACGCTTTGAGCAGACCGATCTCGCTGGTTTTGTTTAAAATATTAGGGAAAGAATATTTTACTAAACATGATTGGATCAGGGAGTTCGAATTTTCGGAATTATATCTGTCTGTCTTTCGTTCTGTGTGCCTGGGTACACGATCACAAAAAATTAGACATTTGAAATTTGGTGTGTGATCTTTACATCAACTTTGTAGATTTCTATTAAATTTTGAACAAAATCCTTTCAAAGAAAATTTGGTTATCCAAACAAAAGAGAACACGATAATTAAAAAAAATTCAAAACGCTAGATGGATAAGATTTGGCACAGAAATTTATCAAAAAGTGTTAATTATAGAAATGTAGCTATTTAGTGTTGATATTTATCAAATTTGGAAGCAAATATATCAAAAGAATGATAATCATTTGGCTTGTACTTTCATTCATTTGTAATTAAAAGACACAAAAACTTAAATAAATTATAGTTCTTGATTTTGTGTAAAATTTAAAACTTAATAAGTAAAAAAATGGCGATCAGAATTTATATTTGATTTTCTTTGGTATGTTACGAAATACAAAACTCTCATGTGCTGGATTCTGAGCGCTTTTGGCTCAAGTCCAACAGTTTTAGCCGCCGAGCGAATAAAATCTTTCTTTATTAGGGAATAGGCAAGAAGGTTTAAAGGAGACTGCGATCGCTGGTTAAAAACGCTGTTTCAGAAAATTAGCAGATTTGTCTATTTGAAGAATAAAGAGAAGAAATGGGATAAAATTGGAAATATCATGGACACAAATTGAAAACAAGGAACTGATTTTATATCGTTTGATCGATTCATCTGTCTTGAGTCCCGGTTCTAAAGCTGGTCCCAGCTGATTTGACTTTTTCACTGATTACTTTCTAAGAATTAAAATAACGAGATTTTTTTAGCTGCAAGCCAGGATAATAAAGTTCAAAGTTTTCCACCTGTGTCACGTGTATCACTAGGGCTACGTAGGTGTGCCGATAGGAGTACACAAAAATAGGTTGGTAGTGGCAAACAACATGAAACAAAATTGATAAAATAATAATAATAATAATAAAGGCTTGTAGAATTTTTTTTAACCAGGGTCGAGTGAAAATTGAAATTCATGCAAGACCAAATGCTTTCTGGATAAAATGGAAAAAAAGGTACTTAGTCAAATCCATAAAATATTTAGTATTTTTCATGAACGGAAACAGCAAACTTATGCTTTGCAGTAAATTGAAGGCATTTTCAGACATCATGCCTGCTTTCATTTGAACGTAATTTTATAAAACTCAGCTCTATAGAACTGGTTCAAAAATTGTCTTTCCATTAAATAGCACATTCATACAATAAATGTTGACTTTCATCATAAATTAATGCATGAAACAAAAAGAGAAATTAATTAGGGCAAGAAATTAATACTTCCATTTCAAAAAGAAAAAAAAAAAAACAACGAGCAGAAGTGATCTCCCTGAAACTATCTCGCATATTCTCCATTAAAAGTCGTATCCTTTTAATGGAGGGACTGAATAAAATTGTGGACAGTGCATTGCATTGCATTGATAGAAAATAGTAACGAAATACACATCTTTGGTATGACTCAAGCAATTTCATTGAATCTGGCATGCGAATATGTATTTCGACTGCCTTTCTACCAGCCAATTGTATTCAAAATTTATCACTGTATTACAGTTGTAGTCATAAGATTACGTACCGAATTTCTATTGATTTATGTCGTTGCATTTATGAGACATTACGATTACACGCATGCAAATGTACAAATTGACAAGAGGGCAATTTTTTGACAGATTTGGTATAAACTTTGATAAGAATTTATAGTTTAGATGATAGACCTGCATACTATAGTTTATTTATCTAGCTGTTTATGTTTTGTAATTATCGTGACCAAGCAAATTCGAACAAACGGACAGACAGACTTCTTCTGAATGGATTTTGCTCAAAATTTCCTATAAATTTACAAATATACATCAAAGTATTTATCAATCATCTTGTTTACAGACAGACAAAATTCTGAAAATACATTTTTCGAACTTAAGTAGAACTGAAACGTAACGATTCAAAATCTCAAGTTCGATTTTTTTTAATGTTTAAAATACCTTCTCTGTATTTAATATGCGAGAAAGTAAAAAGAAATCCTACATATGTTTTTTTTTTACCTGTACCCTTGAAATTATTTCCTCTTTGCGCGGAAGGATGCTTGGGTTATATTGAGAGGACGCTTTTTGATTAGGCAGCTGTCTAAAGCAGTTGGGTTAAGGAGGATCACAGTCAGGTCGACTTAATTGCTTAAAGATGTGTATCGAGCATCTGTTTCAATAACCTTCTGCGCAAATGTAAAAGCCGCATGCTTGAGTTATAATAAATGAATAAAAAAATTCATTTTCTAAATGTAGTTACTAAAATGAAATCTAATTGATCATTAACTTGTCGGTTAAATTAAAAATGTGTTGAATTACGAAACTTAATTTAATAGTTTATTAAAAAAGAAGTCTCATAATGTGCACTGCTTAGGGCTGCAAAATGTTTAGATTTGTTATTGTGGGTAGTGATGTCAGTAAGGAGTAGTCAAAAATCATTTGTTTCATTAAGGGGAACCGGAGGAAATACAGATCCAGAAGAATTTCTCTTGATAATGAAGGTGGTTGATTAATACGAGACAACGAGCTAAAAACAGAGACACATTGTTACTTTATTTCTGACTCTAAAAAAAGCAGTCAAGTTAAATAATTACATTAACTGGATTTAAGTTTAAAAATCCGTCT
The DNA here is from genome assembly GCF_947563725.1 of Argiope bruennichi. Taxonomy (NCBI): domain Eukaryota; kingdom Metazoa; phylum Arthropoda; class Arachnida; order Araneae; family Araneidae; genus Argiope; species Argiope bruennichi. The sequence goes on from NC_079158.1 coordinate 54,059,974, forward strand.
TTGGAGACATCTACTCCTATTTTCATTCTCTCCCTAACTTCCCTACTGAACAATTGTGGCCCTTGACGAAAACCGAAAGAATCACCAGTACTCAGATTTTTATTTTCAGAGTATCAGAGTATTTCGGACTCAGGGTGGTCTGAAATGTGGAGAAAGTTTTTTGAAGTTGAAATTTTTGACGCTTTCAATACTTCGTATAAAACAATGCAATAAGGAAAACATATTCCTCTTTTTTTAATTACTTGCATTTCTTATTTTAGAGTAGTAGATTTCGCTTCCGGATTATTCTAAATGACCGAACGCACAAAAATAAAAATATTTTAATGTATCTTTGTGTCGTAGTTTATTTCTGCAGTGATTCACCTCGTCCTTTAGATCATCATAAATTAAAAAACCTTTAATCTAAAAATATTTTTTTATCACGGTACTTACAATGTGCTTTGTGTCATTGATTCAAAGCGTATATTCAAGGCATATGTGATGTAAAGAAGTCAATGCATATAATCATCCACTACCATCTGTAATGCTGAGTGTAATTAAAAATATTCCCGCCTGTTTGGTCTGCATCATTATCGGATGGTAAATCTCAATTTCTGTTTCCGCGTCTAATAAATGAAAGAAAGAGAGCTTTGTTTTAATGTTTAAAGCAACTGATTTACCGGTATGAAAATGACTCTAAGCATGAAAAAATAAGTTATGGGATCTTAAACTTCACATTTGCTTACTCACTTCAGTTGGAGTTATTTTAATATTTTCTTTCAGCATTATTTCTTTCTCTTATACGTAGTATAGAGAAAGTATAGTAATAGTTTAAAAAAATTCGAACTCGGGATTTTGATGAATTTCCATGTTTTAGACCTCTAAACACATTTTAGAAAAGAGTCTATCTGTTTTTATGCGACAAAAATTACTCAAAAACGCTTTGAGCTTGCCTGATGAAAATTGGTATACGGTCTTTACACCAAATGAATAGATTTCTGTCAAATTTTGGGTAAAATCCGTTCAGAGGAAGTCTATCTGTCCGGCTGTTCGAATACAAGTTAACACGATAACTACAAAACGAAGAGAGCTAGATAGATAAGATTTGGTACTCAGATTTATCTATAGTGTAAACACCTATCAAAGTTTGAGCCAAAACAAACAACGTGTTAATTGTCTGTAAATATATACGTACAAACGATAATTTAAAAGCGCAGTGACTTTAATATATCAAATTAGGTATAGGAATTTGTGACTACAAGTCCAGTTTTGTGTCAAATCTTTGTTTCGATTGTGATTAATGTGCTTAAAGCACAAATTCATTTTTCGGTTACTATTAATTTCATGCCAGGGATTAATCGCCAAAAATAACACGACAGTTTCAGTAAAAAATGCTATTTTCACTCCAAAGGTTAATATTTCGCAACAATTGTACGCCAATGCCATGTAAGGCGTTCTCTGGAATAACATGTTTTTTAGAGAGACAAGAATCTCTCTAGTTAGAGTTTGTTAGAGAGACAAGTTTGTTAAAGAGAAATCACTCTAACATGTTTGTTCGAGACATTCCGCGCTCTCTGGAATAGCAAGTTTGTATACAAAAAAATTTTGAGGGAACTCTCCCGCTAGTTTTTATTTCGTATTTAACGAATTTTTGCTATTAGTGGATTAACATTTGTTTCAAACCAATTTAGATATTAGTTTTGAGAGATAGCGAAAATTATAAATTCTACTCCAAGAAATAAGACTTATAATATTATTAGTCTTATAATATTAGTACTTATTAATTAGACTTATAATATTATAACTTTCAGTGTACTTCAAATAATATCATTTCTTAAGAACTCTGTTAATGGGCATAGGATTTCCTACCATGAGTTTCTTTAATTAATCTGTAATAGTCAGATATCCGATACTATAAACAGAAAACAAAACGTCTAGACAGACACATCTTCTAGCTATAATAATAAAAAGGTACTAAAGTATATAGTCTCAGGTGTAGTCTAAAACGTACGAATTACCGTGATTAAGTCATTCTGAAGTTATCAATATCCATTTATTCACAATTTCGGTATTTTGTAATATTTCGCGCACATAAAGACTTAACAATAGAAAAGATACTACATTGATTTAAATGTATAGCCCGCGGGAAGGAGGATTCAAACCATAAAGAAGTCAAGGTTTTGCAATCTAAATATTCCTTTATATATTTCAAATCAGTGCTATTCAACTGGCTATCTTTTTCCCATCATTCATCTGACGAGTCATTATATATCTTAGATGACAAGGCCGTCTTCTTATGGTTTTGCATTGGCAAAGGAAAGTGCTGGAATGAGGCTTTCATTATGTCACTTGAATATTTATAAATCTATTTTCACATGTGATGTGTTGCTTTTTATATGCCAGACAGTTTTTGTGCTTTATTTGCTATTTTTATGTGATTCTAATTTGATGTATATATTTATGTTTGGCATTGCCCTTATGAATTTCAAAATAAGATGAAAGTATGTCTAAACGGATAGATCGTCTTATCGACAGTCTAAAATTTTCAGAGCATTGATTTCTATCAATTTATAATTTTTGAAGTTTTGCAAGTATTTTTTTAAATAACTTGCACTATAAGCATTCGATGTGATAATTTTTTTCTTGGATAAAAAACAAAATTAGAAATACATTCAGAAAATTAAGATTAAATAGATAAAACCAGGAATATATTCAGAAAAACTAGAAATAAGTAAACAAAAATAGAAATCAACTTAGAACTTTCAAACATATCAATCAGAACGCTATAAATATAAATACAAAGTATTTCGATTATTATTTTAAAGTCGTGAATTCACCGTGAACGAGTGTTTTTTTAATACATTTAAAAACTGTAAAGCAGATATTACAATTTTGCAATAAAACGGTCATTGCGAAATGACACGATTCGCATAAAAAAGAATTATGCAATATGTTAAATTTCAATATGGAATAATCCATATTAAATAACCACAGTATCCGATGTGGAAGGATAATTTTGGGTCATTATCTATATTTTTCGTATAATAAGGAAAGAAAGAGAAAGGGCACTTTTGAAATCATTAATTGATAATATCTTTCATGATATATAGTATTTAAAGATTTTTAAAAAAAGAAGATGCATACCCAACGAAATTTTACTTGTAGGATTATCTTATTAAAGTGCAAAACAGCACTAAAAATGCTTGATATATTGAAATTTAACTGTTTTTTCTGCAAAGACAAAGGCAAGACCGTTTTTCCTTATATTTAGATATTATAGCACTTTTTTGCAGTTCTCCTCACAAGACTCTTCATATTGGAAAGGAAGGTGGTCACTAACTCTCGAAAGTTATGGTAAAGACCGCAAGCTAGCATGCACCCGCTTCCAGGATATATTTCGTAATATATTGAAGTTGTTTGTTTGTTACTTATGGCACTTGTAATAGACAAGCCCACTGACGAGGTATGCGATGTAAGTCGAGTTTGTGCACAGCTTCTGAGGGTAAAGACCCCGAAGCACCCGAAGGCAGAAGTTTGATTTCTAGCTCATATGAAGATGGCACTCACACACTCGGTTGCACAACCCCTTTTTTACAGGGGAGGTTCTTTCACACACATCACAGATAGAACACTGGATGAAGAACATCAATGCTCGAACCAGGACTCGAAACCGGGACACCCAAAACTCGGACGGCGCTACTCCTAGGCCAGGACACCGGCATATAATGAATTAAACCAAGTATATGTTTTAGACATCTTTTCCATCGATTGAGTTGAAATTTTAATAAATTCTAGAACTTTTTCACAAAACCACATATTAAATTCCATTTATATAAATAGTAATTTTGAGTTATCCTATTGAAATGGATGATAATATGCCAACTGGCAGATGATCATCTTATGAATAGGTTTGGGTCCAAATTTAATGTATTTCAACCTTTCTGACGATAAAGCTATGCTCAAATGTCCTCAAACCGACGAATTTCTTTCACATTTTGATAAAAATCTACGCATTTGGTGTTCGGACCCTATACCAAATTACACCGCTCTAGCTCAATGCATTTTTTAAATATCACATTCTCAAATATTTTGAATGAAATAAAAAAATATCTTTTTTGGACTGAGGAAGGTGTACAATCAGAATATTTTATATTTGTTACATCCGACCACATTACGAAAAGCATCACGAAATGTGTCTAAATACTACTACAACTGTATTTATTTCATTATTTTGAATCGTTTTATCACTTATCTCATCTGATTGTTCTTCGAAATCGTCCTCGTCATTATTTTCAAGCTTGTCCATTTCATCATCAATATTATTCATAGATATTCTCTATTCATGGATAAAAGTTACTAAGACATTATAAACAATAGCCACTAACAACTAATCATCTTTGAGTCATAAGCAAAACTTTCTCTATGATTTGGGGCTATACAAAATGCATAACAAAAACCACAGATAGAAAATAAAATTGTAGAATGCAATTTTAAATTCATGCTTTGTAATTAATTCAAAATTTGTTTCGGTAATGTTGGGTAACTGAGATTCTTTTGCATTAGAGAAACTTGTGAATATTCAATTCTTGACCAAAAAATTCAATATATTAGGCCTTATATTTGGAAATTTTAAGTGTAAGTCATGTTCAGGTTGAAACTTTATTCTTCAACCTGATTTTAAATAGCCGATTGGCTGAATCCACAAAAATATAATTGTTGAAAAGCATTAAAAATTTTCTTTTTTTAATGTGAATATACTAAATAAATCCAATTTTTCAAAGATATGATTTGTTGAAAGACTAATAAAATTCTTCAAAGACATGATGATGTAAACACGATTTTACAAAATTTATTTTTTGTCGTAGTTTTATTTATAATAAAAAACTTTTCCTTCTATTTTTACCAAAAATTGCTTAAGTTAATTTTTTAGCTTATTCACGAGTTTCTCTTCGCGTGGAATACCTAAATGTTAATCTCTTTTTTGAAATTGAAATGTCGTTATATTTCATATTCAAAAATAACAAAAATTAAATTATGAAAATTTATTTTTGCAGAATTTTCGAATTTAATCTAATTATTCGCAGAAATATATTCACTCCATTTTAGCAAATAATGGCAGTTAAGAATTAAAATGACTTTGAATGCACGCGGGCCTCTGTTATGCTCACATGGGTTCCGGCAATTATTGAGTGATGGTAAAATGAATACGGGTTTCGATCGAAATTCTTCTACATAATCCTTGAGAAACCTCGATTTAAATTCGAAAGGTTCGATCATTTTGTTTAAGATAAATTTTAAAAGCCATAGTCTATGGTAAATCCAAATCAAACTAGTATATTTATTCTCTAACATTTCTCCTCATTTCCTATAGACTTTGAATAAAAAAATGACCGAGCTTTAAAAATTCATATTTTCTAATTATTATACATAATATAAACAGAAATACGTGGATATATATATATATATATATATATATAATAACATTCCAAATTTTTTTTTCAGCATCACTTATAAACTACCAAAAACACTCAACATGAATGTCAAGAAAGCATCAGTGCTACCGTAACTCTCCGTTGGAATCATTGGTTAAACTTAAGATTACATTTACGGTTCCGTAATAATCTTAAGATACTCCATTACCATATATCACCCTCATTAAAAATATTCGCTTAATGACTTACATTTTGGTTAGCGCCCCCTCCCCCCTCCCAAAATAGGAATTTTTGCTTGAGAAATATAGCCTTCATTTAGTGCGGTTTCAAATGCAATTTTGTGCATTACCATATGTGGCAAGATATAGTCTGACAAATTTCATACTTTACCATAGCACGTATCTTTAACAAATGGATGGAAGTCGGAGAATCCGTAACAGTACGTAGCTGCAAAATATATAGATGAATTCAGAATAAATGTTAAGCAAGCAATGTCGAACTTTCTTGAATGGGATCAATTGCTCCCAACGGAGACTTGTTTCAGAGGAACTCGCATGGCAATGCTATCACTCAATTCAGTGACCCTACCTAGATTGGAACAGATAGGATCCTCTGTACTCTGGGACTCGACTAAGAATAGGTAGTCTGGGTGCGTAGAGAAAATATTGCCAAATAATTTAACTCCGACTTTATATGTATTTCTACATTTTGAACTTCTAAATCGGAAACAAAAAAAAATTTCGAATTTCTCTCTCTCTTTTTTTTAAATCGAATTTGTCTGAACATTTTAACTAAAAAACAACTGGAAGTCAATAAACGACATGTGGCATCTGATTTTCGTACCAAAGCTGTAAATAAGTATCAAATTTTGGGCGAATCAAGCCAACGGGAAGTCTGCCTGTTTATAAGCATGTCAATAAATACATGAATGAAAATCTAACATGTGGTTTTATCGTCAGAATTGAACATCGATGTCAAATACTAGATCAAATCTATCAGAGTGTTGATTGTCTATTGCTCTTTCTGTTCACGAATATGCAAAGAATATAAATTAGAAACTCAACAATTTAGACAAATGAAATTTGGTGTGTGGTGCTGCTATTCCTCAATATTGTTGATCTTATATTTTAAATCCGATTGAGACAAATGAACAAACCAAAATCATATTTGATTTCTTTCGCAATTCTATGAAGTACAAAACGCGTTATATTGAGTTAGTATAAGAGAGTGTCAAGAGGAGAAAATTAATGCTAGTTTTACACTTAAATTTCTAAATTCTTAAAAAAAAAAAGTGTATTCCTAAAATATTCTCATTTAGCCGTCGGCACACTGAAAAAAATTTATTTTGAATGAATGCTTTTCTTTATTCTCAAGTGCCACCAACAATATTATATGTAATAAGTTTAAACATATATATTTTTTAATTTGGCATTTTTTTAATTCTAACTCTGAACTTTAAAAAAAACGGTGGAAAAAAAATCTGCTTTGCATAATCGGTTGATGAATGGAATCATTAATCCATCTGGTGAGGTCACAAGAATGAATTATTATTAACCCTTTTCTGGAAACAACGTTATCAGTTCAAGGCCTCGTCTTCTGAACACTCACGTCACTTTTATTTAATGGAAAAAAAATTGCTATCAACTCATGATATAATTTAACACTTGAGGAATCGGAGTGTTACTTTAAATATTCATTTAGTCAGCCTTTAAAATGTTTTCAAGGACATAACCTTGAACTTATAGAGCAAAATGGCAAAGAACTACGAGAGGAGCAGCATTTCAAATGAAAAAATGGAAAAGGGAGGAGGGAGGTGAGCTGCAATATTCATGTGCTTGATATTTAAAAGGGTTAAAGCTTCCTTTCAATATGAAAGGGAAAAGAATCAAACCATTAATAAAACTTGTACCACTAATAAATATAAAATGTAAACTTTATTTGATTGGATCCATTGCTTTACTTTTAATAAAAATAAAATGTAAAAAGTTAAAGATATCAGAATTAAAGTAATATATTTATCGTTTTTATATTTTATAGTATTGAAAAAAAGGAGGTCAAAGTATCTATAAATTCTAGAAACTTATTTCAGATTTTACAGCTTTAAATATCTTTTATCTAGGTCTTTGATTCTGAGTTTTTCATATGTCACGTAACTCTTAAATACATCACGTGATCATTGAAATGAAGCAATATTTTGTTGCATTAAATAAAATTTAGATTTATCGGGGAATTAAATATAAATTGCTTAATTGGAGAAATAAAAAAATAGAATAAAATAATTTGAATAAGATTTGCACCTTAAAACGGATGTAATTTTTTGAAATGAAACGAAAAAAAATTTCTCTGATGATGTTTCGAATACTAATATAAAATAGCTGTACTATTCAAATTAAGGCAAGAAAATAATTGCGTATTGCTTTGCAGAAGATTATTCTAATAGGATAATTGGGTAAATTGTATGTCTAAAAAAATTGTATGTGTAAAGGAAACCTTTGCAATCACTTTACGCTTTCATTTCTAAATAAGCACATATGCATAAATAAGTAATTGAATTTGAAATTTTTAAGTAATAGTAAGAATGTATAAGAAAATACTTATTTCTTCATATTTTTTATTTATTACTTAAAAAAAGTCAGGAATAAGCTGCGAAAATAAAGGTGGTCCATATTTTCTGAAAAAAAGATTTTCTTAAATATATTTTATATATTTACTTCGGATTTGCATATGTATGTATATATATTTACTTTGTAAAGTTACATTCGGACAGATAGATTTATTTCAAAATTTGAAAAAAATCTACAAATTTGAAATACATACCATTTACCAATTTTTATTCATCTAGATCGAATTATGTTTACAGACATAACACCTCTCCATGCCCCTGCGACTATAAAATATGTTTACAGACAGACAGATATAATTCCAAAAACATGTTATTTGGATTCAGAGATGTCTGAAAAAAGGGGACATTCGTCTAAATTAGGAGTTCAAAATTTTTGAAGTCTGTAATACCTCCTTTTTGTTTAGTTCATATAGGAGAAAGTAAAAAAGTTATATATTGGAGAGTATTTTTTAGTATGCGCTTTGAATGAAAATATTAAATATGTTCATAATTAATGTGTTTATTTTTGCACTTCATCATTTATACAGAAGACAATATTTCATATATTTTTACAAATTAGGCTTATTTAAAAGAATGTTACAGTTATATTTAGAGGGAATATTACCTATATTAATTTGTGTGCTACTCATCGTGCTTATAGTTAAAAAAATAAAAGCTTCAATATTTGTGTGAAACAGAGATAATATTTTTTTTAAATGGCATAAAAATCTTTTTTTAACCGAAGTAATCATTAAAAACATTTACAGTAACCAATTAACAAAACAACAATGACAATGCAACAGTTTTGTTACAGTTTAAAAAAATTATCCAACTTATTGTGAACGTTTTATTACATCACACAATGTAAGTGATTTCTTTATGGGAAGTAATTGTAAACCGCAAGCCTCTGTCTGATCAAGCGTAATTGGGCTTCTGGTTATTTTTCAGGTATTTTTTTCAGTTCCGGAGATTCTGAAATATTTTTAATATGATATTTTTTACATTTTTTTGTTTGTTTGTTGTGTGCCACGTCTTACACACTGACGGTTGTCGATATCATTTGTTTCGTTCTGTTTTTATTTTATTCTATACTAGCCGCCTTTGGCGACCAGCCGGTTCGCCAATCTTAATGTTCGTTAAAATTTTAATAATTAAATATTTTATGCAATTTCTACTTTAATAGCTTCTTCATCAAAATATTTTAAAACTTCAAATTTTGATTATCATATAATTCATTCATAATATTATAAAGGCCTTCAGTCATAACGTAATATGTATCTCTCTCATTTTCTGTTAGCACCCGTAGAATTTATGCTTTAAATTAAAGGGGAAAGAATTTATCTTCAATTAATATAATAATATTTTTTACTGAAACAAAGCATTTTTTTATAATCTGAATACTGAAAATAGAGTCACTCAGCGTTTAAACTTTATGGGCACTAAAGAATATCTTTTTTAATTTATGTAATATCTCAAGAGTTGGTCAACAAAATTTTCTTAGATTCATTATGAGCAGATCGATTCATTAACAATGCTTAAATTTAAATGCATCAAACACTAAGAAAATAAAACGAATCGTTTAAAATAAACGGTTGAAAACAGGTTTTAAAAAAACTACTTAAAAAACGATGTACTTAAAACTATAAGCATATACAAAAAATATATAACTAACATAAATACAATTTACTTACAAAAGCATGCAACTAACCCAAAAATAATTTAAATCATTCATTGATAACGTTGTCATGGCAACAATCAGAATAGAATGCGCATGCGTGAATTTTCTTCGCCGGTTACGTAACGCAAATACGTGATTTTTTCTACGCCAGTTGGGGTAACGCTATGCGGATTAGAAATTTTTAATTTCCTTTATTCTGTTTTATTTTAATTCAAAAGTACTTCAGAATGAATCTGAAAGATTGATTCATTAACAATGTTTAATTTTAAATGCATCAAATATTAAGAAAATAAACAGAACCGATTGAAATAATCCGCCGTAAAATTTTAACCCTAGCCTCATTACTGTTGGGAGAAAAAAAAACTGAAGCCTTTCTCGTTTGGCGCTGGGGATAATGGAAGATTTTTTTGGCGGAAAAGTTGGCGGTGGGGAAAATGGAAGATTTTTTTGGCGGGAAAGTTAGTTTTTAATTAATAATTAAAATTCTAATTAAAAATTCGAAAAAAGAAACCCCAGGTGCACATTCCCAACCTCCAAGGTATACATGTACCAAATTTGGTAGCTGTATGTCAAACGGTCTGGCCTGTAGAGCGCCAACACACACACACACACACACACACACACACACACACACACACACACACACACACACACACACACACACACACACACACACACACACACACACATTGAGCTTTATTATAAGTATAGAAATAAACTCAAATAACTTCGTAATGAACACACTTCGCACTATTGGAGAAGAATCACTATCCAACAGAGTGTTCAACAATGAAGTTGGCATTCTTTCAATAGCGAATATTTAACCTATTTGCAACATACATACTTTTCGAATTACCTTAGCGAAAGGGTTAAGATAACAATAATTGCTCTATAGAAAGAATTGTAAACACAATGGTTTTTTTAAAAGTCGGTTCTCCCTGTAAACTGGAAACAGAATAGATTAAAAACCTATCCTTTTTAACTTTGTTAAAGGAATAGTTAATAAAGGTGCTTAGTTAATTTAATTAGAAACAGCGAAAGGCAACATTTTACACTGATTGTGATAATTTTGAATCAATAAAAACTGAAGGATAATTTTAAAAATATCGTTTGCAGCACTATTAATGTCTGATTTGACGAGTAGTTATTGCCACTCGCACTAATGAAAGAATAAGCCTATACATTATAGAAATTAATTACTTCTAAAAAAATACAATATTGTACTGCTATCATTCAATGATATAGGGGGAATATATTTTATGCACAGTAAAAGGGAATTGTCCGGAAGCTAATTTAAAAAATAAAATAAAAGACAGCTAATATTTTAAAATTTTACAAACTATTTATTAAGAGCAAAAAACTGGCCAATTTGGAATATTCCAAGCTAAACGCGGCGTCTCCTGCTAGAACATCTGCATTTCATACTTTGCTGGTAACATGCCGCAGATGGCAAGGAAAAAAAAAATCGTTTGACCCCAAAGCAAACCACCTTCTACATCCTCTATTTGTTTATTTACTTATTTAAATGTGTGGCTATCACCCCCTGAGCTCATTCCGCAGATTCCTTAATGGTTGGCAGAGGCTCAACCGGCGTGATTTTTTTCAAGCCCGGAATATGAAGAAGGTCGGTAACTTCAACCGCCGTGCAAAGAGTAGTATCGTCTGCCGGTGGCTCATGATTGGTGGAGGACTCAGGGCCACCGCAATCGGTGGAGGAAGATGCATGACGGCGCCAGTCTGTCGTGTGACTGAGCGGGCCAGGAAACGCATGGCAATTACGTTTCCGGAGAAAGGGTTATGATTACAGAAATAATTAGAGGTGGAATGAATATTTCGCGATAGCCGTCGCTTGACCCGGCCAATCCTCGATCCTGCAGACGGCGCCTGAGATTTCGTTTCTTTTTCTGTATTTGCATGAAAATATAATTTCTGGTGGACTTAAGGCAAGTCCAAATTTAAATGATCAGATTCTGTATATTAGAGGCAGGGCGATATCGGTTAAAATAAATAATTAGTAACTATAAAATATTTAAATAATGAAAATTTTCAAGCAAGGGATATGGTCAAATATGCATTAATAATGTGTAGATTTTCTAAAAAATAGTTTACAAATTTAAAGAACAGGTTTGCAGACAAAAATAAATCATTTAAAAAATAAAACACTCAGATGCAAATGCATAGAGCTTGTAACAAGCAAATACTTCAGATAAAATGCAGAACACCGAAATGGATGGAATTTTAATTTACGATATCACAGTAACCCAGTATTATAAATGATGATATTGCAAGTCGTACAAAACGTGATAGATACAATAATGGTAAATAGAATGCAGTATAAGCAAATATTTGGAGTATTTTAACCCTTTGCTCTCGGAAAAGTAATTCGATGCAAAATTATTCGGCTAGCACAAGAATTAACTTATTCTTATGAAAAAAATAAAAAGATTTATTCCAGATTTAAGTTGAATTTTACCGAAAAATAATGCACCGTCTTGAATGAGTGACAGGCACCATCCGAGTGTAAAGGGTTAAAAGTAAATATTCAAAAAATTTGCTGTTAAAAACTCTACACCACTCATATATTGTTAATCATGTTATTGGTTTGAGCCATTGCGAATTTACATTTCATTCATGGCTTATAAAGCGTCACCACGAAACCAATATTGTGCGCTTAATTTCGTGTATCTTTTTCTTTTATTTAATTTACAAACAAAGAATTCCTGTAAGGCTTCCACAATTTGCTCTTCTATTTTCAATTGCAAACATGATTTATTTCTGTATTCTTGGCCGGAATTTAAAGTTTATAAACGATCTTAAGTATCGTATTAAATAACGATCTTAAAGATCCATGTATTATAGTATTATTTATATTACACATCCTTCTGACTGAATAAACCATATTGGTGATATTAAAATGTTTATATTCTATATATATATAAGCATTTAATTTTCTGAAAGCAGAAGGCAGGTGCGACAAGCAGTGAAGAGACTTTTCATTTTTAAACGTCGTTTTATTCTCTCTCGGGCGACAGGCATGATTTGTTTACAAGAAGACGCGGACAAGGCACGTCTGCTCTCTGCGTGTCACAAAAGCAGAAGTGGGGAAGAAGACAGAAAAAAATATTCCGTGTCTTATACAACATTAGATATTGATAGGGAAAATATTTTTTTACAGTGCTAATATATTAAGATTCTGATAGGGATTTCCGACGCATGTCAATTACAAGTAAGGGAGACACAGGGATCTTTTAAAAAGAATGTGCTTACTGGACATTTTTCAATCCCTTCACGCGGAGTAGAGAAAGTGGGATCAAGAAATAAGAGAATATTTTAGAATGAAGTTACTATGGGATAAATTAAGATAAAACCTTGGCAATTAATTAAATTGAAATTAGAGCTTAAAATATCATTACACACACACACACACACACACACACACACACACACACACACACACACACACACACACACACACACACACACATATATATATATATATATATATATATATATATATATATATGATGGAAGTCTAAAAAAGAATTTTTAAAAAATAAATATATTAAATTAAAAAAAACAATTAATAAGTTAAAAGCAAGACAGTCTTGGCCAACTAATTTATAAGCAAAGCAAGGTGTACGAAATCGCGTTGACTTAAAATTTTCCTAACTAATCTGGTTGTTTTTAATCGAGATCGGAGTAAAATGAGTTGCAAGACATAAAAAAAAAATGGATTATGCTGTTTAGTTTAATTTGGCCATCTCTAGGCTTCACAAGATTAAAATTATTTATGAGGTATAAAAAAATGGGATTCTACTGCCTAAAGTGGTCACTTTTTGTAATCACCGAAGAAACACGATTGGTAGGAATAAAAAAAATTGTCTTTGTTAACCTTGTTACTTATAATTTATACCAGAGTAAAATTACTAAAGGAGTGAAAGGCCTGTTTTGGTCTTCTAGTTTTCACTGGAATATGATTTACAAAGCGAAAAAAAGTTCAAGCGAAATCATATAATACTCGACATTGGAAGCATCAGTTAGATGCATCGTACTTTCAGTATCAAAATAAATTATTTGTAAGTCAGCTATTTTTTCAATGAAATTGGAATGCATCTAAGATCTTACTTTTCCTGTATTACAACTTATGGTTTAAGAAGAATGCTGGAATAATAATAACTTTAAATATTATGCAGTATATCGAATATATCTGGAATTAACTATGAATACTATAAATTAAAGAAGCAATAACTTACATGCAGATGTACCTGGTGAAGAATTTTTCACATTTTCCTCATATAGTTCAGTCACTTAACAAAATGACTGAAATTTTTTTCTGATTAACAATTTTTTTATTAAACGCATTGTTCTAACAAAATAGTAATGTCTTTATTAAATGCATTATTTTAATAAAAAAAGTGTCATTGTTGAAACAGTTTTTGTTAATGCACTTGTTAAAACAAAATAATGTTTTTATTAAAACATTGTTTTTTATGAACAATGTTTTAAAATTTGAAGAATTTTCATTAAAAGTAATTCCCTTCAACAAAAGATAGATAATATTTGACTCTCTTGAATGAATAAATTAGATGAAGCTGCCACTAGGAAATATGGCAAAGCATCCGTGGAACAAATAAAGATAAGATATTTTCATAATTGATTGATTTCTTTTATATCCTTTTCCTAGTCCCAATCAGCCGCTGAACTGATTCTCAGCAATTTCGAACTTGCACTTTTTAAACTAATAATCATGGTAAACGTCATTGCTAAATACATAACACTAATTTTATCTGTTTTTTTCTCTTAAAAATAAATCATTTTTAATAAGATCTGAATATAAAGAGAAAATATAAATCTAATTTTTGGTGCTCATATATTTGTGGCACTTTGAATAACTATTGGACTACTTTTTTTCACAGTAATAATGAGGTCGTGAAAAGTTGACTATCCTGACTCAAGGACCTCCATTCATCTTCATTTCCACAATCAGCTGACTCTGACTGATTAATTTGGTGCATAAGTTAATTTGTTGAGCCGGTATTCTACTGTCTGAACTTTCAAAACGCAATAACGCTTCCGTGTTTGAGTAGATTTAACGTGAATAAGGCCAAAATGTATAATGAATTAAACCCGTGGTAACGTAACTCCAATCCGCGGATTTGCAATCGCAAAGTCAATGCAATCGATTTGATGTTGTTATAGAGATGAATAATTGAAACTTTCTTTTCAAAAAATACTGTTGCCAATTTGGGATTAAAAATTCCCATTCAATGTTATAATGTGTAGAAGAAACACACATTTTTAAAATGGTAAAAGAAATATACAGATTCCTATAAGCTCAAAGCGTTCTAAAATATGGTAACAAACACCAATACAATATCTTGTGCTATTAGGAATATATTTATTTAAATTATTTCAAAATAAAACAGTCACTTAATTTAGGCTTAAGATTTTTCGATTAAAATTTTGCAAGAGATTTCGATCAGTATGTATTTTTTTTATCTTTTTTTGTATACGAAATATAGAGGAAGAATTGTAACTGTTAAAGATTTCGAACTCGTGATTTTGACGAATTCCCACGTTTTGAATCTCTATGAGTCCAAGAAATGCATTTTTGATATTATGTCTGCCTGACTGTCCTGTCCGTGAATATGATAACTGAAAGACGCTTTAAGCTAGACAACTAAATTTAGTTTATGGAGTTACGATCAAATTTTTAGATTTCTATTAAATTTCTATTTGTCAACGAAATCCGTTCGCAATAAGTTTGTCAGCTGTTCGAATAGATGTGAACTCAATAACTATGAAATGCTAGAGCTCGGAAGATAAAATTTAGTAAACAGATTTAGCATCTAATATATAGTTACTTATCAAATTTTGAACCAAATCCTTCAATGATTTATTGTCTGTACTTTCTCATGTATGTAAACGCATAAATTCAGTAACATAAATGAATGAAATTACGTACTTTATCTTGTAACTGCAACTGTAATTTCGTGTCAAATTTTTGTGTCAATCGGTCGAAAAAAGGAATCAAAATACATAATATCGCGGTAGATTTTGTAAAAATGCCAGATTCACGCCAAAGATCTATATTTTGTAACTACAAATTCTATGCAATTTATTCGTGACTTTACAATAATTCCACAACTTTATGCGGAGGAAGGGAAATAAGACCTTTATTGGTGAATGCGCAAGAAAATTTTAGGAAGAACACTCCCACTGGTACAAGAAGGAACTTTTAAACAGAAGTTAAATATGACATTAGTTATAGTTGACATGATTTTATTCCAAGCTAATGATTGGAAAAAAGAAGAAAAATTGTAAATATTTAGTATGTATTCAAAACTAAATTCATTTTCCGTCCATTAATTCATATTCTTGTTCATTATGGAATATTTTATAATTGTAAGTCTAAAGATAATAGACTAATTAATGGAACAAAGGTTTTATGACACAAGACAAGACAAGACAGACATGTGCGGCACCAAATACATAGTGATTTATAAATGAATCGATTACTACTGCAATGCTAATTTAAAAAGATAGGCAGTAATTCATGCTTGTATATAATGAGTTATAAAAATTACCAAAATTATCCTTGTGTGTTATAAAGAGTTATAAAAAATAAGTTTAATATGGTACATATAAAAATTTGAATCTATTTGAAATTCTAGCTGGATATCTATATTCTGTATTTTCTTTTATTGTGAACCACATGACGTCATGTTACAGACCTCTTCGGTCCATTATCGGGTACCTATCGCTACATACCCGATTTCTAAATCCGTAAAAGCTGCTTTCCTGCGAAGATTTTTCAGTTGTCAGAAAGCTACACAATACGAGTGCTGAAATATGTGGCGTCACAATGTAAACATTTAATTAGACAGCAAATTAAAAATTGAATAAGGAACAGTGGTGAGTTATCTCAAAAATAAAAATGAAATAAACATTTTTCATGAATTGAAATAAACACCTATATAAACCATTTTTACCTGTTATTAGACAAATATTTTTAATGGCATTGCGGGTAATTAATAATACCTGCAATCTCTGTATTTTATACATATAAATCTGATATTCTACGCTAGAATGATACCTGTTTCAACCTTATATAGGATTGAAAGAGGTATCAAAGAATATCATGAGGTTAATTTTTTGTCAACAGGTAATCTATCGTCTCATCATTTTTTTTCAATTATTACAAAACTTGAGCAATAAATAGGGTGTCAATAGATATAATTTTTTTAATGACTTCTCCTATAGCATGATCAATTTACATTATTTTTTTAAGTTAAAAGAAAAATTTAAACAAATTGTTACGTAAATTATGCCAAATATGACAGCGATTTTATATGTACAACCTTACTGTCATATACATTACATTCTAACATGCCCTTTTCTTCAACAAAATCCGATAAGTAATGTATAAATGGTCAGAATTTTTACTGATTTCTGTCATGGCATATTCAATTTATGTTAAAATGCGTTTTTCCTGAGAAGAAAAGCCTGTGAGCGAGAGACGAGTAGCTTCTAGAAGAATATCGTTTCTTGATCCTCTTCGGGATATCGTCAGAATTCCATAGTTTCGAGAGCCTTCGTTTTTGTGACCATTGTGACCGCTGGCATCGATAAAAGTATCTCTTAAGACTTTCTTTCTTACTATGAAATAAATTGCACAGGGAAGCAACATTACAGATTCGTAACACACGCGCGCATACACACAGGTTCATAACTGTTGTTCGCCAGTGGTCCTCAGTAATAATATACAAATATATTTATTAGAAGGTATATGAAAAATAATACCACTTGAAATAGTTTCATTTTTTTATTTTTTTTATTTTCATCAATATAAAACTCCTATAATGTAAAGTAAAATATATTCAGAAAAAAAAAATGTTTGAAAATAGTTTTAAAAGATTATTTACCTCTAATAGACGAACTTGTTAAGAATCTTTATAAATTTGAATTCAAATTAAGTGTTTTGTGGAAAAAATTCGTCATAATGTATAAGTAACTTTTAATTTCAATAAAAAGAAGAGCGTTGAGTATGGTGAAGTTAATAAAAAGAATAGAATTTAAAATGGCTTCTGAATTAAAAACGAATGTAGAATGAATTATTGCTTCTTTTATCTCGCTGTTTTTTAAATGAACTTTATTTTAATCAAAACTCTCAGATTTATAAAGAATCCAATTCCTCATTCTATTTCAGAATCGATTGTTCGATTTTATTCACTCCAAAAGAAATACGAGCTATAAAGGTCGATATAAATCTTCTTTGTGTCGCTTGAATCAAAGATTATAGCTAGACCGTATGTGATGGTAAATTTCTCGGAATAGAATGCGAGAAAGGGAGTTTTTGAAAGATGCATTCACAGACGAAAGAGCTCGTGAAAGCGAGAGTTGATGTTTGAATGAACATGGTTTGAATTGTTCAAATTCTTTTGAAAAAGTGTTGTCATAAATTTTATTCAAGGCTGGCTGTGCATTGTGTTTTTGAATACTGTCGTCAGAGTTTTATTTCGAAATTATTTACAGCAATTTGTAAAATTTGGAATTATAATAATACAAAAAAACATGGTTGAATAAAGAATATTTTGATAAAATTCATATGTTAAAAATTTTTATATTTGAAAAAACAAACAAACTGGGAAATACAATAAATTGTATTTGAATCCTTATAGTTTAATTTCTTAATTTAGAAAGATAATTTTGTATTTTATGTTTTAAAATTATTTTTTAGTACACGATTTTAATATATAATTAGTGGGGAGGGGTGAGTTCTCGTATATTCTCTGACAAAGATGTTCGTTTCCTTTATTCACATAAATATGGCGCACCTTGAGATGTGGATGCCATTAATGCTTACATTTTTATTTTCAAGCATTCCGCATGTGAAGGTTTTGTGTTTTGTTACAAAGTAAAGATAATCTAATATGCATGTTACACGCCTTATTTTAGATTGATTGAAATTAAAATTTGGCACTTAACTACAATTTATTAACCATATAACAGAACAAAATTCATTTATTTGAATTGTTGTGTTTTTGAGTTATCAAGTTGCGTGCTTGTGAAAGTACAAATTGATAGACGATCAATTCCTTGACGGATTTTGCCGCAAATCTGATGCTTACATAAATTTTAGATGTTAAATCTATGTATTGAATTTTATCTATCTCTCTTCGTTTTGCAATTATCGTGTTCATTTGTATTCAGACAATCAGACAGATATCATCAAAACGGATTTTGAACAAAATTTGATAGAAATTTTCAAATTAGGTGTGAAGATTATATACCAAATTTCATCCACCCTAGCTCGAAGTGCTATTTAATTACAGTGTTCACAATCAGGCAGGCATAACTCTAAATAAATGCTATTTGTTTCAGGATCTTGCATTATGCACCTGCACGGGCCTATTTCTTACAACGCAGTGGTGTGATCAAGCAGTGAATAAGAGGAACCACTTTACCGGAACTGTAATGTGGTGCGTTTTTCCTTTGGGTATTCTTTTTCGATGTTGCATTTCATGTTTCACTCACTTTTATTCTTTTGGTTCATTCGAAACGGTGTAATATTTCTGTTTATTAATTAGACGAAAATAAAATTCCTTCTGCATTTATCATTTCATCTCTATTTTAGTGATATCAAAAGAAATTGACGCTAGCGTAATGACGCGGAAAAATTTTCGAATCTGAGAACCGATAATAATTACATTGATTAGGACAAGAATAATAGCTATTTTACATAATAGCGGGATATTCTTCGCAATTTAGACAAGAATATTCGGAAATGAAGGAATTCACATTCGCTTCATGCGCAAAAACAATTACATTTTTTAAATGTATATCTATGCAAATTTCTTCGTGCATTACATATGCAGCAGCTTCGCAGCAATCCGATACATATCTGACTATACAACAAAGGCATAAATGAAAGTGAAATATTAGTAGAGCCGACGTAATGGCCTAGGGTTAGCGCGTCTTCCCCGTGATCTAGGCGTTCCAGGTTCGAGTCCTGGTTCGGGCATGTTTGTTCTCTTCCTTGTGTGTTCTCTATGAGGTGCGTGAATGAGCCCCCCCCCCCCCGTAAAAAAAGGTTGTGCAAGCGAGTGTGTGTGGGCTATCGTCATTTGAGCTAGAAGTCAGTTTTCCGCCCTCGGGTGCTTTTCCGTCAGAAGCTACTGTGCAAAATTTGGCTTAAATAGTCACACAACAAAAAAAAATTATTTGTAAACTAGTTTTCTATACGAAATATGCAAAATTTATACTATATATAATAAGTATTACAAAATGTTATCCAAACTCTTAAAAACATTGTAGTATATATAGCGACAAGGTTATTGATATTCTCAAGCGATTTCTCTTTCAAATTCCTCATTCATATTGGAAACACTAGACTATTAAAGATGTCAGATTAGTGCAATGCCATATTACTAATAGTTTGCTATAGTACAGATTCAAATTTAGGAATCAGAAATGGAATCAGCTCATATGAAGTCAAAATAATTTAACAAAAAACGCTGTGAGAAACATTATATTCTATTTTTCTACTGTAAGACATTCAATGGATTCCAAAATTAAATTGATACTTCGCCAAATATATCATGAGAGTGTGAAATAATTAACTTGTGTACTGATATTTTATTCAGGAAAAAGTAAAAATCTTCTCGCAGGACATTGATATCGTAAATGAATTCTTATTTTAGTAGTAATTACATATATAAACTAGAAATTCGACGTAATACTTACCCAATGGAACGAAATAATATTTTCCATCGAATTTTATTTTAAATAATCACAGAATCTTTTTTTTTATACTGAAAAAAATATCAAAAGAGATTTAATAATCAGTCGAACAATATATATAGTACAGTAAGATATTATTTGAATTTTTATTGAAATTGAAGACTCACATAAACCAAAGCTATCTGAATTTATGTAAGGCCCGAAAAATCTATTAGGTAATATTAGTAATCTATTCGTAATATTTTTTTGAAAATTTCAATTTAAAGTTTGAAAGCACTTTTTCTTAAGAACATGGAAAAAAGCGTCCATACTTTGAGTGAAAATAATAATTGCCTAAATAAATCATAGGATCGAAGTCAAAAATCTCGATATTCAACTAAAAAATGCTGAAATATAAATCATGTATAAAATATTAAAAAAATTGTTAAAAGATATAGGTATAGAAAATAGAATAAAAGATATAGGTATCGAGTTAATAAATGCGATGCATTCTTTATAAAAAGGAATTTAATGTATTATAATACAGTTCACACAATGATGAAAATTTGCATACATTTCCAGTGACAGACACTCATATTTTTTACAGCAGATAATAACTTTTAATAATAATATCGACAGAAAAAGCAGAAGAAATGAAAATTAAAAACCCGACACTGCAAAGAATGTAATTTTTTTGAAGACAAAGAAATTCTAATAGCAAAGAATATAATAAGTTGTTCTGTCTCATCTGACAGAATAATCCAAATAGCCATCTAACCTCTGACTTCCTCTGGTTTGTTAGCTTTGAGTTTTAATTCAATAGATGGCGCTTCAAGTTTGATGACGATACATTATGACGAAACGTGGGAGGCGGATATAGCTGTAAACGTGGAAAAATTAAATCTTAGTTTAGTTCAACGAAATACATCTACAATAGCACGTTTTAACCTCAAGTAGTTTTTTTCAGATTTGTACTTTCATTTTGTAAGTAATTTGCCTTGTGTTTATATTACTTTTTTTCATGTATCTTGTGGTTTGATTTGCTGTGGTCTTATTTGGTTTGTTTTTTGCTAGTGTTTTTACTTGTTTTAATCTTGTGATACTAATTTATCTCTAAAACCTCAATTTTCTGGGATTTTCGGGTCACGAGGGGTCAATTTGTTGGACGAAAAGTCAGACCCCTCACAGAAAAAATCCCTGGTTTGAATCCTTGCCTGAGGGTGACCCTTGAAAAAGTCTTCGGGCCGGATTCAGTTAATCTTTCTTTTTGATTCTTTGACTATTAACTTAATATTTATTTCTAATTTGGTCATAATGTATAAGTAACTTTTAATTTCAATAAAAAGAAGAGCGTTGAGTATGGTGAAGTTAATAAAAAGAATAGAATTTAAAATGGCTTCTGAATTAAAAACGAATGTAGAATGAATTATTGCTTCTTTTATCTCGCTGTTTTTTAAATGAACTTTATTTTAATCAAAACTCTCAGATTTATAAAGAATCCAATTCCTCATTCTATTTCAGAATCGATTGTTCGATTTTATTCACTCCAAAAGAAATACGAGCTATAAAGGTCGATATAAATCTTCTTTGTGTCGCTTGAATCAAAGATTATAGCTAGACCGTATGTGATGGTAAATTTCTCGGAATAGAATGCGAGAAAGGGAGTTTTTGAAAGATGCATTCACAGACGAAAGAGCTCGTGAAAGCGAGAGTTGATGTTTGAATGAACATGGTTTGAATTGTTCAAATTCTTTTGAAAAAGTGTTGTCATAAATTTTATTCAAGGCTGGCTGTGCATTGTGTTTTTGAATACTGTCGTCAGAGTTTTATTTCGAAATTATTTACAGCAATTTGTAAAATTTGGAATTATAATAATACAAAAAAACATGGTTGAATAAAGAATATTTTGATAAAATTCATATGTTAAAAATTTTTATATTTGAAAAAACAAACAAACTGGGAAATACAATAAATTGTATTTGAATCCTTATAGTTTAATTTCTTAATTTAGAAAGATAATTTTGTATTTTATGTTTTAAAATTATTTTTTAGTACACGATTTTAATATATAATTAGTGGGGAGGGGTGAGTTCTCGTATATTCTCTGACAAAGATGTTCGTTTCCTTTATTCACATAAATATGGCGCACCTTGAGATGTGGATGCCATTAATGCTTACATTTTTATTTTCAAGCATTCCGCATGTGAAGGTTTTGTGTTTTGTTACAAAGTAAAGATAATCTAATATGCATGTTACACGCCTTATTTTAGATTGATTGAAATTAAAATTTGGCACTTAACTACAATTTATTAACCATATAACAGAACAAAATTCATTTATTTGAATTGTTGTGTTTTTGAGTTATCAAGTTGCGTGCTTGTGAAAGTACAAATTGATAGACGATCAATTCCTTGACGGATTTTGCCGCAAATCTGATGCTTACATAAATTTTAGATGTTAAATCTATGTATTGAATTTTATCTATCTCTCTTCGTTTTGCAATTATCGTGTTCATTTGTATTCAGACAATCAGACAGATATCATCAAAACGGATTTTGAACAAAATTTGATAGAAATTTTCAAATTAGGTGTGAAGATTATATACCAAATTTCATCCACCCTAGCTCGAAGTGCTATTTAATTACAGTGTTCACAATCAGGCAGGCATAACTCTAAATAAATGCTATTTGTTTCAGGATCTTGCATTATGCACCTGCACGGGCCTATTTCTTACAACGCAGTGGTGTGATCAAGCAGTGAATAAGAGGAACCACTTTACCGGAACTGTAATGTGGTGCGTTTTTCCTTTGGGTATTCTTTTTCGATGTTGCATTTCATGTTTCACTCACTTTTATTCTTTTGGTTCATTCGAAACGGTGTAATATTTCTGTTTATTAATTAGACGAAAATAAAATTCCTTCTGCATTTATCATTTCATCTCTATTTTAGTGATATCAAAAGAAATTGACGCTAGCGTAATGACGCGGAAAAATTTTCGAATCTGAGAACCGATAATAATTACATTGATTAGGACAAGAATAATAGCTATTTTACATAATAGCGGGATATTCTTCGCAATTTAGACAAGAATATTCGGAAATGAAGGAATTCACATTCGCTTCATGCGCAAAAACAATTACATTTTTTAAATGTATATCTATGCAAATTTCTTCGTGCATTACATATGCAGCAGCTTCGCAGCAATCCGATACATATCTGACTATACAACAAAGGCATAAATGAAAGTGAAATATTAGTAGAGCCGACGTAATGGCCTAGGGTTAGCGCGTCTTCCCCGTGATCTAGGCGTTCCAGGTTCGAGTCCTGGTTCGGGCATGTTTGTTCTCTTCCTTGTGTGTTCTCTATGAGGTGCGTGAATGAGCCCCCCCCCCCGTAAAAAAAGGTTGTGCAAGCGAGTGTGTGTGGGCTATCGTCATTTGAGCTAGAAGTCAGTTTTCCGCCCTCGGGTGCTTTTCCGTCAGAAGCTACTGTGCAAAATTTGGCTTAAATAGTCACACAACAAAAAAAAATTATTTGTAAACTAGTTTTCTATACGAAATATGCAAAATTTATACTATATATAATAAGTATTACAAAATGTTATCCAAACTCTTAAAAACATTGTAGTATATATAGCGACAAGGTTATTGATATTCTCAAGCGATTTCTCTTTCAAATTCCTCATTCATATTGGAAACACTAGACTATTAAAGATGTCAGATTAGTGCAATGCCATATTACTAATAGTTTGCTATAGTACAGATTCAAATTTAGGAATCAGAAATGGAATCAGCTCATATGAAGTCAAAATAATTTAACAAAAAACGCTGTGAGAAACATTATATTCTATTTTTCTACTGTAAGACATTCAATGGATTCCAAAATTAAATTGATACTTCGCCAAATATATCATGAGAGTGTGAAATAATTAACTTGTGTACTGATATTTTATTCAGGAAAAAGTAAAAATCTTCTCGCAGGACATTGATATCGTAAATGAATTCTTATTTTAGTAGTAATTACATATATAAACTAGAAATTCGACGTAATACTTACCCAATGGAACGAAATAATATTTTCCATCGAATTTTATTTTAAATAATCACAGAATCTTTTTTTTTATACTGAAAAAAATATCAAAAGAGATTTAATAATCAGTCGAACAATATATATAGTACAGTAAGATATTATTTGAATTTTTATTGAAATTGAAGACTCACATAAACCAAAGCTATCTGAATTTATGTAAGGCCCGAAAAATCTATTAGGTAATATTAGTAATCTATTCGTAATATTTTTTTGAAAATTTCAATTTAAAGTTTGAAAGCACTTTTTCTTAAGAACATGGAAAAAAGCGTCCATACTTTGAGTGAAAATAATAATTGCCTAAATAAATCATAGGATCGAAGTCAAAAATCTCGATATTCAACTAAAAAATGCTGAAATATAAATCATGTATAAAATATTAAAAAAATTGTTAAAAGATATAGGTATAGAAAATAGAATAAAAGATATAGGTATCGAGTTAATAAATGCGATGCATTCTTTATAAAAAGGAATTTAATGTATTATAATACAGTTCACACAATGATGAAAATTTGCATACATTTCCAGTGACAGACACTCATATTTTTTACAGCAGATAATAACTTTTAATAATAATATCGACAGAAAAAGCAGAAGAAATGAAAATTAAAAACCCGACACTGCAAAGAATGTAATTTTTTTGAAGACAAAGAAATTCTAATAGCAAAGAATATAATAAGTTGTTCTGTCTCATCTGACAGAATAATCCAAATAGCCATCTAACCTTTTATGTTAAAGAAAGTACAAGATAAATCACTGAATTTTATAAAATTCATATTAACGACGTTACGATGCTGGGGTTATTTATTAAAATAATAACATTATGACATTCCATTCAGGGTAAAAATCAGGAAAAAGAAATTTCATATATCAATTTAAAAAAAATTTTAATTAATAAAACTTTGCAGACTTTGACAACTATTTAGCAATTACAATATTAATTTATTATCTAATATTTACATCTTCTAAATCTAAGTAAATAATTCTAATTTCAAAACTCTGATGACAATCAATTAATTCCAGTCAGTTAGAATGCCGCTTACTTTTCCCGCAAAAGCAACAAGTTAACACCCATGCATTAAGGACAAATATTCCGTTATTTCTTCTTTCTACAAATTTTTCAAAAAATAGGTTAATTAATTGAACTGAGATTATTTCTTTGAAAGCATCGTCTTTCCATTGATTCTAGAATCCAAGTAAATCAATAATTCGGTCGTATTAAAACCTCTATCATTATAGACAGTGGATCATTTCCGGCAAGGCGTCGTTTCTAGGGTCGTTGGACAGAAAGGGAAGGAGTACATAAATATGTCGATTAACATTATGTCATTAGTCTGTTTCCAGGTAAATCAGTCAGTTCGTGTAGAATAAATATTCATTTAATTATAAAGTATTGTTACGAAATTTCCGGGGTTCGTTTGGATAGTGGGAGTTATATGGTGTGGAGAACACTCAATCAGCAGGCGGCAGTAGAAAATGAAACAACGACGTTTATTTACACGAAGACACACAGGACAGCACAAAGACGACAACTTTATACTGCATAGAAGACGATTATCTTCAGCCAAGACGTGCAGCATACAACCAGACTCTACTGAGCACAGCTTAGTTCAGCACTAGCTTCACTCCGTCGCTGCTCCGCTTAACTCTGGTAGGCCAGTTCTTTACCGTCGATTCCGACTACTCTCTTCTCTGTCGCTTCCGACTATTCTCGCACTCCACTGGTTCACGACTGCCCGGCAGCTGCGGTTGCTTCCTTTTATAGGTCTCAGGAGGCAGGGCTAGAAGCCTCTCAACCAATCAGGAACGTTCGAGGCGTAACTCGGTTCCTACTGGGCGGATCGGGAACATTCTCGATGTTTCGGGTATAATCTATTTTGGCGCCAAATTCGTCTCCAAGTCGCTAAATGGTAGCCAGGTTTGTCGCCAAGCTCTGGGACCTCCTATGGAACCAACTATGCTGGGAAGCAGCATCACAGATTCGTAACAGTATTATGATAACATTGATATTTCATCCAATATAAGTGAATCCATTTCATTACCGTCCTATCTATTTCATTACGTTCACTTTTTAATTACAGTATTTATAGACGTCAGTTTAAATAACGTTGTGTAAAGCAGAGATGTCACGCAAACATGAACTATAGTAAAACCAGCAGGAGTGGTCTCAGCAAAACTTTCTCGCATACTTTCTAATAAATTTGCCATGTCAGAGAACGCTTTACATGGCATTGGAGTATAATAGTTACCACTAATTAGTTACGCATTAATAGTATCCAAAAATCGAATTTGTGTGTTAGACACGTTTTACTTAACTGATTAAAACAAAAATTTGACACAAAAATGCACTTGTAGTCATAAAATTCTATACCTAATTTGATATTTTTAAATCATTGTGTTTTGGAATTATCGCGCTTGCGTGTTCCTTAAAGTACAGATCGTCAATTCCTTGCTGAATTTGGCTCAAAATTTGATAGGTGGCTACACTGTATCTGTATCGTGTTAACTTATATTCGAACAACCGGACAGACGGACTTCCTCGGAATAGAATTTACTCAAAATTTGACAGAAATCTTCAAATTTGGTGTAAAGATTACATACCAACTACAAGTTGTCTAGCACAAAGCGTTTTGAGTTGTCTTTGTCACAGACAGACAAGCTGACATTTCCCCAAAATGTATTTTTTGAACACAGGGAGATCTAAAACGTGTAGAGTCGTCAAAACCTCGGATTCGAATTTTTTGATAATGACTATGCTTTAATTTATTTATTACTTTCTCGCATATTACGTATGCGAGAAAATAAATATTAATAATAACATATCTTAATATATATAAATTACGTGTCACGTTGTTTGTCCGCGATGGACTCCTCAACTACTTAACCGATTTTAATCAAATTTGCACACCGTGTGCAGTTTCATCTAACTTAAAAGATAGGATAGCCCTTTTTTTGAATTTTTAATTAGAATTTTAATTATTAATTAAAACTAACTTTCCCGCCAAAAAAATCTTTTCATTTACCCTGCCGCCAAATGAGTACGGCTTCAGTTTTTTTCCCCAACAGTCATGAGGCTAGGCTTAAGATTTTTCGGCTGATTATTTGAAACGATTCTATTTATTTTCTTAATGTTTGATGCATTTAAAATGAAACATTGTTAATTAATCGATCTTTCAGATTCATTCTTAAGTACTTTTGAATTAAGATAAAACAGAATAAAGGAAATTAAAAATTTCTATTCTGCATAATGTTACCACAACCGGCGTAGAGAAACTCACGCATTTGCGTTACCGTAACTGGCGTTGAAAATTCGCGCATGCGCATTGTGTTCTGATTGTTGACATGACAACCATTATCAACGGATGATTTGAATTATTTTTAGATTAGTTGCATGCTTTTGTAATTAAAGTGTATTTATATTAGTTATGTATTTTTTGTACATGCTTATAGTTTTAAGTCCATCTTTTTTTAAGTAGTTTTTTTTAACCTGTTTTCAACCGATTATTTTAAACGATTCGTTTTATTTTCTTAGTGTTTGATGCATTTAAAATTAAACATTGTTAATAATTCGATCTGGTCATTATGAATCTAAGAAAATTTTATTGACAAATTCTTGAAATATTACATAAATTAAGAAAGACTTTCTTTAGTGCCCATAAAGTTTAAATGCTCAGTGACTGTTTTCAGTAATCATATTACAAAAAAAAAAAAATACTTTGTTTCAGTAAAAAATATTATTATATTAATTGCAGATTAATCCTTTCCACTTTAATTTATAGTATAAATTCTACGGGAACCAACAGAAAATTAGAGAGATACATATTACGTTATGACTAAAGGCGTTTGTAATATCATGAGTGAATTATAGGACTATCAAAATTTGAAGTTTTAAAATATTTTTAATGAAGAAGCTATTAAAGTAGGAATTGCATAAAATATTTAATTATTAAAATTTTAACGAACATTAAGATTGGCGAATCGGCTGGTCGCCAAAGGCGGCTAGTAGTATATATTTTTAAAAAATCACTAAAATAAAAGACGAATCCAAAATAAATCACAAACATCTTAATTATGATAAAAATATTTTGAAATATGAAACCATAATGATCAGTAAAAATAAAAGAGGAGCCGTATGACACCTGTTGTCTAAGGGGCTTAAAATGTCCCAAATCTGTCTCTGAATAGACTTTTGACTCTCCTGTACATTGGAATGTGCTTCCGGTAGTGCTATTTAAAACCATGTAACTTCCCACCCTCGGCTATGCGAAGGGTACATTACACAACACACGTAAGCCACAAAAGATTTCCAGAACGTGATGTTTCTGGAAATGTTTACAAACGTAGCCAGTGTTTCACTTTTGATAGTAAACTTTCAGAAGTTTATCAGCAATTGGGGAATGCCACTTGATGTTACGTGATGCCGTTTACGTCATCGATACAAAGAGCAGCACATGTGGAACTTTGTTGGAGAAGTTATGCAACGAAAGGTCAAATCTGATGTCCCATTGTGAAAAAAAATAATATTACATGAAGTTTTGCAATTATTGAACGACAATTACATAATCCTATGGAATTCTTAAATGTTTCTATTTCAAAGAATATATTAAAACATTTTTTTTAATATCTTATATATTACATAATAAGAACATATTAGAAGATTCTTTAATATTTAACAAGCATTTTTAAAAAAGAATCAATAAATATTTTAGAGTTGGATTTTGTAAAATAATTGTATTTCTTATGAAAACTGTTTTAGTTCTTAATATAATTGCATTCATTTCTCAATTAAATGAATGGTTACTAAATCGTTACATTCTGCCTTAACTATTTATCCTTTTCTTCAATTAAGGAATAAAAATGTTATCTCTCCATAAAAAGATATAATAAGGTACCAACTGGTGGCCAAAGGCAGTTAGTAAGGTAATATAGTTTTTTTTTTCTCTTTTAGGGTTGCGTTACTTTGTTGCCAAAAAGCATTAGATTTTAATAAAAAGAAAAAGAAAATTTTTAATTGAAAAAACAATTATTAACATTATAAATACATTATACATATAATACAGACATTATACATGAAATAAAAATTATAGAATTATAAGAATTAAATAAATTTTTTAAAAAAATATAGCAGTATTCCATTTTTGGTCACGTGACAGGCAAGTGCATCGTATTGCGTATGTCGTAGGGGAAAAAAAAAAGGACGTGACGTTACAATATGATATGAAAATACATATATTTAGTTGAAAAATATTAGCACTTATATAGTGACGTCATGTTGATAGAATCCGTTATTAATTAGAATACACATTTTTTTTAATATTTATCAAGTTAACTTATTAAATATAGGAAAATATTTGCGAAACTTCTTAGATAATTTGAGGAATTAATGATTTTTAAAATTATTGCACTGTTCTCTGTTTAGAATATTGATGCATTTCTCAATCGGAAACATTGCGATATTGAATTAGCAAAAATTCACTCTAGAATTTTGTTTTTAAAAAATCTATTATGAGAAGCTTACGGCTTAGGCTATAAATAAAAGTGCGATTCACTTTAAACGTTTTTTAATTATCATAAACATAAAATAAAAATATATTCAAAGCATTCATTTTCGGAAATGTCTTTAAAATTGATTAATTTTGTTTATTGCTAATATTTAAAACTCCAGTAAAACATTCACATATATCAATGAGTTCTTATAAATTTATATTGTAATGAGTTAAATGCATAATTACTCAAAACTCATATATTTTTTATAGTTAAAATTCAGTTTATTTATTTAAAACAAACAAACAAAAAAGGGTTAGCACAAAGTTAATTTCTGTTATTGATTTTTTTTTATATAGTGGCATTGCCTATAGTTAGTCAGTTAGCACTTGTGACAGTGCTAACTGACCCTCATTGAAGAAGATTTAAATTTTTTAATTAAAAAAATTGTTTATGCCATTCACAAAAAAAAGAAGTTCAGAGAATAGTTGAACAGAGTAGGGTTTTTTAAACTGCGGATTGCAACTCCAAATAAAATCGTGACAATAAAGCAGACTTGTGAAATTAAAAAAAAATATATAAAATTATAATTATTTATTGGCTTAAAAGATTTCATAATAATCTTATAGGTTAAGCTAAATTGTACTGTACCATCGCCAAACTTGAATTGCTTGTCTAATGTGGTAATGCTGTAAATGGCACGATGTGGACGTTTGGTGAACTTATAAATATTATACACGAATTATTTTTAATTGATTTCATTTCAATTATCATTAATTAATGCCTTTTAAATTTATTCCCAATATAGGATTAAGTGTATAACATTTGGCAGCAATGAGATTGCGATTTTTTAATATAAAAGATCATATGTGATCAAAGTTTACGCAACATTAACGAAGAAAATAAATTTTATTTTATTTTTGAAATGAAGTTAAATTTATTCAGCATTTAGAAATTAAATCTTTTTTATAGCTGAAATGTAATTTTACTTATTCAACATTTTAATTACAAACAAAAAAAGGCATTTTTACATTAACTATAATATCAAAAAACATTCATGAATTTATTTTTCTGTTATCGTTTGAAATGCTAAAAAAGTAGCGACATGAAATATGCAAATGAAAATCTGATATAGTTTTTTACTTCGAATTTCATGTTTACAAATGTTTAAAAAGAACGAATTCGTAATATACTTCATTAAGTAAGTGAAACAATTATGAAATATTGCTAAACAAAAATAAATATTCACTTGAAACCAAAATATAAACAGTAAACTTAAAAATTCGACTAGAGCATTAAAATTGTATACAGCGAAGTGATGGCATGAATTGTAATAATACGATTGTGCAAGTTAGTATGTAGATTAAAGAATGAATTTGTAATAATACGACTGAGTATAAAGATTAAAGGATGAATTTGTAATACGACTGTGCAAGTTTTTATAAAAATTAAAGAATGAATTTGTATACTTCATTCTTTGAACGAATTTATATACCAGAGGAAATAGGATTATAAAGGTAAATGTAAATATAAACAAAGAACATGTAAATATAAACAAAGGACACCTCAGAATGTTTAGATTATTTGTTGTCAAACAATACCTTATGATCAATATTGAAAACCGTTTATAGGTAGGTATATTTGGAACGAAACGTGCTCACAGAAACGAATCCAGAGTATCAC
This sequence comes from Argiope bruennichi, assembly GCF_947563725.1. Lineage (NCBI taxonomy): Eukaryota > Metazoa > Arthropoda > Arachnida > Araneae > Araneidae > Argiope > Argiope bruennichi. The sequence continues at coordinate 54,091,640 of NC_079158.1, forward strand.
TGAATAGAAAATAAATTTATTCTTATTTCATTGTTGAATTCAACTGAAGTTCGGTGAAAAAAAATTAAACCACCGAACCTTTAGAGGCTAGTGACTTGATACCGCAGACAAATAGCCTTGACGAGATTCCATACAACCAGTTCTGACCTTGCTCGGAGCAACCGACTTCTATGAAGAATTCCTACGCGAATTACACGAACTCTCATTAAATATTCATGACTTTTTTTCCTAACAATTCTCAACAACCGACCGGTCTTGTTACGTAAATGCAATGAGAACATTTCACTTGATATTACGAAAAAACTGGAGAAAGATAATAATGTTAACTACATGTAATCACTTTAGAAGTCCTTTCTTTCACTCATTTAAGAATTTATTAAAATAGAATTAATTATATAAATACAGTTATTAAGTTAAAACTATGTAAAATTCTACTGAATACTTATTGATCATGTGGCAATTGACATTAGGGATTATTTGTATTTTATGTTGTTTAGTTTGTATATAGAACTATTTTTGTAGCTTCATGGAATATCATACGAAATAATAATTATTTCGTTTATTTTTTGTCATTACTCACATAAGGTCATAAGGTCACATAAAAATTATATTTATTTATTTTATTTAGTTCAAGTTATGATGAATTTCAAGTGGTTGAACTAAAAGTGAATACTTTTGGACATTTCTTTCCTGAAATAATCAATACATTAATTTTTTAAAATATGAATTCATTCATTTTAATTTTGAAATTTACATAATTCGTCTCAAAACCTTATTACAAAATATTATTAAACAAAATATACCAGTTTTACTATAGTTAATTGATTCTTCGTTCTTTCAATACTTTATTAATGTCTTCCAAATGATTTCTTATATATCTCTCATAAGAGTCTACTATAATATCGATATATTTCTGTGACTTTATTTTCAAGTGACTAATTAGTTTCAAACTTTCCAATTAAAAACATTTCTTTCCTTATTTATAGTTCATATTAATTAAATATTTTTGATTGTTAAAAATGTCTAATGAAATAACAATTCAAATATTCCATAATATTATCTTTCAAGTTACTTGTAATGCACTTCAACAAAATAATAATTATTCAAAACACAGTCCTTGCAGTTATTTAAGTAAAATTACACAACCTTATTGTAACATCCCAATTTTCAATGTTTAGATTTTTTTTTCTAGTAATCATATTTTGTTTTACTACCTGAAAATGCAATGACTCAGATTATCTAATAGCTTCAAGCCGAATTTAAAATAACTTGTATATTTGTATTATTTCTATTCAGTTAACACTTAACTTTTCTAGTGTGCCGATAATCTGGAAAGTAATACTTAGCACCTATTTTTTGCATACATAATTAATTGTAATTCAATGGATTTTAAATATCTTAAATGACAATAACTTAAAAAAAAAGTAAAACGTGCAGAATCAAATAATAATAAACAAGAAATTCAAATTTTATTATTGATAAAAAAAAGTTAAGAATTTTCATCAAAATTTAAAAATTAACTAATTCAATATCACTAAAAGTAAACGATTTCAAACCATTTTACATTTTTTTAAAAATAATTCCACATGTTTATTTTATTTTTTTAATTAATTTAAACTTAAGAAAACATTTTACAAATTTAATTCCTAAATGCATATTCATCAATATTAAAATTCTACTTTCTGATATTTAGTTTTGATAAGTATACTACAAATTAAATTTAATATAACATCTTCCTCAATGAATATATCTTCTTCAATTAAAGCAATTTAAGTCATAACTGTAAAATAAGAGAATAAAGAACACAAAAATAAATCAAGACAAGATTAAAAAAACTAAACAAATTTATTTCATAAAAACAATATAGTGATAAGATGAAATTATTGACAGAAGAATATCGATGAAATTTACGATTTGAATGACACAAATTTTTTTACTTACGAAAAGATTAAAATGAAATATAATAAGAGAATACTGCCAAATAGATTGCAGGAAGATACAGATATTTTGAGATAGAAAAATATTTTTGTGAAGTCTTATACCAGTCCCCAAGTATTTACAGTTCAGTCTAGTCCAACAAATGGAAAGTCTCTTACAGATTTTCGAACGATGTTGAATGCTGGAACTAGAGCTGCAGCAAAAATGAGGTTCTTAAGCGAAGGGATGACATCAATTTTATGATTCCCAGTAGGGCTGGCTGCCCATTAAAAGTCGCCTTATACCATCATCTTGTATTTGGACCTTGGCTTGATATGCACCAAAGGAATATTTGCCGAACTGATCGATTTTCTCCGTTTTTTTCTCTCAGGGCAATGCCAACCATCAGACAGGGCTGCTTGATGCCATCAAGAAGCGATGTGTAGTATTTAGATGAGGACAGTCTGGAAATCATCGGATAATGACGGTCCCTGAAGACGACGCCTGATTGATGTCATCAGAAGATGAAACTTTGCCACGAAATGTCTTCCTCAGCTTTTCCACGAGTCGGGTGTGGAACTTGTGCAGAGAAGTCTGAGACTCAGATTTAGGCATGCTTTTGTAAGCAGGTGTGTGCGAATGCCTAGGTGAACTCAGGAAAGAAGATACTCCACTAGGCGAGGATGACAGGCTGGACCCTCTGGATTGAGGAGTGCCGCAACCGGCACGGCTGCTTGGGCAGCTGGGATAGATGTTGTAGTCATTTTTCACAACAGGCATCATGAAAGCCATTTTCAATCAATGAAGTTGGTTAAGTCCACACGATAGAAAACTGGATGAAATATTAACTCCAAACAAAAACGTTGGTAGAGAAGAGCTGAGTTTGAGCTGGAAGTTCACGCAGTGAATAATCAGAGCAGAATGAAGTGTCCGGAGGCTCGTCCTCGATTAATATAGCTAGTCGAAAGGGAGGAGGGATCACCGCTGGCAAGTGTCCAATCCGACTGGCGCCACTCAGACAGATAAAGAAAAAAATTAGATTTCGTCAAGGTTAGGAAGGTCCTCTCGGTCCCGGGAAAGAGTGGAGAGTGAAAAGGGAGGGTGGCAGTTATCTGTTGCTGCAATTGGTCGCAGCAATTTTTAAAGAGGGTTTTTTAAATTTTAGAATGAACCATTCATGCGCGGCATTTCGTCTGGATGATACGAGTCAGGAATTTTTCGTCTTTTTAAAATTTTTTATTCACTTTTTTTTCATGGAGTTGGTATTCAAAAACTGATAAGTGCTTCATGAATTTTTTTCTAGGTAATATTGCATAATAGATACTCTGTCTGATACTTTAGCAGATAATCTTTATTTATGAAATTATTTCGATGAATCTCTATTTGTGATTTTTATTAAGTTTTTTATAACTTTTTTTTTTTTTTGCCTTGAAAATTTTGCTTGCGGCTTATGTTTTTTTTTTTTTTTAATCTCGAAAGTTCTTTTAAAGTTTGTATTAATCTGCATTAAAATATAAAGTATGAATTCTAAAAATTATTCTGAAAATGACAAATTTAAGATAAATGCATGATTGCATTTTGAAACTGATTTTTAACACTGTTTAAATATTGATTTTAAACATCATTTACGGAAATCTTGCAAAGAATTTGCACGAATTTTTATGAGTAAATTTCATATAACATATATTAAAAAAATGATTTCCATATAGAAATCTAATCTTGAACTTTCACTAGAATATTTCAATGCATTCCTGTTAATCTTTTTTTTTTCAAATAATCTTTTTCAAAATATATAAATAAATAGTCCGGAAAATACACATTTGATATTGAAAAAAAAAAAAAAGATAATTTCACTGTAAAAAAAAATGTTAACATAGTTATGTATAAAATTATTTAAAAGTTTAACTCTGATTACTTTTGATTGCGAAGTGCGTTTTGTTTTGAAGAGCTTCAGAGAAAAAATAAAATTCTCTGAAATTAAAATTTTTCCTGTAAAAATGCCTTTTTGTCAACTGCATTTTTATATTTATATATGAATGTTATTTCTTTTTTAAAGAAATGAGAAAAAATTAATTAAGTGTACCAAAAGTAAAGTAAAGCAAGTTTAAGTAAATAAATATTCTAAATCACAACTTTAACTGAATTATTATTTTTATTATTTGGAAAATCGTTCTCAGTAGGTAATATATTATTGTATATAATATGACATTACCTTAATTTTTGTAAATAATTTTTCTATCTTATGTTTAAAAATTAGTACGAATGCTCAACTTACTTGCTCGATGTTTTCTGAGTCCTGCAAATTATTTGTAATCTATTTGTATTCTGGGAAAATTATTTGTAATGATGATTTCCGACTTTTACTGATTAAAAAACAGCGTTTATAATTAAGCTCAGTTTTATTTCGAAAATATTTTTTTTATTAACATGATTTCGCTTTTAAGCGGACAAACTCAGTCCTGGATTAAACGTTTTTGAAGACTTTAGTCAGCGCAAGTCTCGGGGCCTCCTTTCTCTTCCATATCTTTCAAAATCAGATATATTTTATTGATATTAATATAGTTTTTAAGTAAAAAGTTTTAAGCAGCAAATTTGAAAAAAAATGAAATAATCACACATCTAAAAACTGATAACTTTAACTTGGCTTTACTATATTGTGCGTAAAGATAATTCATAGTTAAATTTTGAAAATAATGCTATGCAATATATTAAAAAATTATCTTTATCAATTTTTAAATTTAATATTCAATTATAGAATTGAGCATTTTAAATTATAAAAATTTTATATTTTTTAAAAAAGTAAAGTTTGTTTCCTTACAAGCTTTATCTCTAAATATATGCTTATGATATAAAATTTACGTATGGTGATTAAATTTGAATGCTGACGGAATATTATTGTAATATTTGATTTTAATTGAACGAATTAAGTCATCTGGCTTTTATAATTCCGTGAAAATTCAAAATTAAATTCTTTGAAAAAAAGTGTTAAGAAATCGAAGGATTGGGGTCTCCTAAATAGCGGGCATGCTACTTTTTTGGCCTACTTTGCCTATTTTATAATCCGGTTTTGGGTATACTATCTGCAAACTGCGACAAGCGATGTATGCTTGATAAAATAACTATTCAAAAATTCTACAAGAAAGGCCATTGGAAATTCCAGGGAGAAAGATTTTGTTTAATATTTGACCACATTGCATATGGAATCAGAAAGAGAAATCTCAATACCACGCTGAAAAGGTGCAATTAAATCAGCTAGAGTGATTTCTTGAAACTTCGCTAATAAATTATAACTATTCGATAATAAATGCACTTGCTTATTACTAACTGCATGCCATTGGCGAACAGTAGTTATGAAAGAGTCTATTAGCATGCGATATTTGGCAATTAATCACTAGGATGCAGTTAATACATAAATGTCGGAAAACCAAATGTGGAATTTGGACGTTTTATTTTCCGAAGAATTGAAACAAAAATTTGTCACGGCATTACAATTGTAGTTACAAAATCACGAACTAAATTGCATATATTTAAGTCTTTATGTTTTGAAAATTATTGTGTCTTCATTCTTTTGAAATATCAGATGGACAGACATCCAACTATTTGATGGATTCGATTCCAAATTTCATAAATATTTACACATCATATGTTGAATCTGCTTACCAAATTACATCTATCCAGCTCTCTTCGTTTTGTAGCTATTGTGTTATAGTGTTAACAGACAGTTATATTCTAAAAATGTGTTTTTTAATCAGGAAATCATTTTAAATGTGTTTTTTTACTCAAACCTCAAAATATCGATTAAAATTTTATTTTTATGCTTATGATGCTTTCACTCAGCATACATCGTATATGAGAAAGTTACTGAAAAGATGATCGCAATAAAGCAAACAACTTTCTTTTCAATGTGCCACGTGTAACAGAAATTGTCATGTTACGCACGTTTCATAATTTTCAGCTTTCATAGAAAAGTGATTTCCAGCGGCAGCTGCATATTGTGTATGACCTTCTTTAATGCACGTCACCAACGAGGCTATTAGAAATTACAATGAGCAGACGCATCGCTTTCAGACTTGTGGTTGTCAAACACAGTCTTTTCTGTGTATTTAATGCCAGTTGTGTCTCATAAATTCCCCTGCAACTGTCGAATGGTATGACTGGGAGTCATAAAGTAGTTGTTAATTCAGCAGTCCGTCCGTAATGTAGAGGAAAGTGATTTCAACACAAGCGTTAGTGTTAACGGCTGTTTCAAGTAATATTTACTCGCTTATATACAATACTCCAAGCGGCATATTTCGCGAAAGGAATTTAGCCGCTTTTTTTGCTTTATTGCATTCATAAAATCCTTTTGAACAATCAACGTTTTAATTTATGGTGTACTAGTCGCTTTTGACGGCCAGCTAGTTCGTTGGAGATATTGGTGATATTTAATTTCTATTAAATCGCTTAGACATAAATTCATGTCCATTATTTTGTCAAATATTCAGACATTAAAAAATTCTTCTAAACTTCGCTTTGCTTTTAATTAATTAAAATTTAAAAGAAATCGCCCCAAGACCCACATTTTTGCCTCAGCCCTTCAAAGTATATATATATATATATATATATATATATATATATATATATATATGCCAAATTTGGTAGCTATTCGTCAGATGGTCTGGCACGGAGAGCACACACACACACACACACACACACACACACACACACACACACACACACACACACACACACACACACACACACACACACACACACTTTCATATTTATTATTTGTAAGATAAGGATTATTATTTAAGATGGAGATTATCATTATTTTGCATTAAAGTCTTGCAAGAGTTGGTATTTAAAACTCGAAACATTTTTCTTTGTTACTGATTAAGTTCAAACCACAAAAATTCCAAATTGGTTGTCAATTATATGTTTTCCTAAAACTTTTCATTGAAACTCCCTTGAAAAAAGTTCGAGGGAAGATTGAAATATATTTTAATTATCGTTTGCCATTTTCTTTCTGGTATTTTTTGCTAAAATAAGAATTCCAGATAATGCCGAGAAGAAGTTTACGCAAGGTGCATATGTTTTAATTGTTTAAGTAAATTAAAAGAAATTCTTTGATTTTTTTTTTATAAATAGATAATTTCCTTTTTTTTAAATTCTCGTAATTCTTTAAATTCTGCTAATTTTTATGGTAAATAAGTGATTTCGTTAAATCGCTGTTGCTTAATAGTTTAATTCGAAGAAATGAAAACTATGAATTCTGAAAGGCACGTTTGACATTAAAATTCTGGGAAATGAAATTTAGCGAAAAGTTCCACCTGCTCATAGATATCTGTTGTTTTATAAACCCTTTTGAACCTTAAATACCTGTGGAGTTAATACCTTTAAAGACAAAAATATGCCTTTAAAGTATATTATTCAAAAATAATGAAATGATTCTCGCTAAAATCTGATGACAAAAAAAAAAAAAAATGAAACAACTCGGTTGAATCACCATATATTTCCTTTCATTTGCAGACTTAATTTTTTTAAAATTCTCTTACATTGGTTAATAATTATGATTAAATTAATTTTTTGAAAGAAAAGACTTCATCGAATTTCTTTTTTATTATTATTCAGAAATTTATCAAGTGATATGTATTTTTCTTAATTATAGTCGTGCACTTAAATCTTTTAACCCTTTCTAGGGCTGTGGGAAGTATGCTTCACACCAAATTTATCAATCTTTGTATGAATTTATGTAGGTTGACATATGTTCTGACAAATTGTTTTAGAAAGACAGAAACTTAGATGTTTCAGTTCTTTATCTTACACAAAATGATGTGTCTGGATTTGTTACTTAATTATTAATTAACCAAATTAATTAATTAATTAAATTAAATTTATCTAATAAATTAAACAAATCCCTTTTCTTATTCTAATTTCAAGCCTAAAAATATTTTAACATAATACGATTAGAAAAAAATGGCCCTTTAAAGGGTTAAACACTTGAAATTTTAGAGAGTTTTAATAAAATTTCATTTTATTTAAGATATTTATTTTAATTATGAAATAAATAAAACAATTAATATTTTTACGACGTTTACTTTTTTTAAAAAAGAGTTTTAATGAATAATTTCATTTTATTTAATACTAGTCGTTTTCAGCGCACATGCCTTTCATAATAATAGTATTAATTTAGACAACTTTCATGACTTACAAAAACAAGTATTGCTTTAAATTCAATAAATACAGAGCATCCGGATTGGATAGTTGAATATACAATTTAACCGGAAAGAAAGAAAACGGCAAAATTGATCCAATTATTGAGGCTGGGAGTATGGTCAAGGTTTTATTTTAAAATATCTGTCGAAACTTAAGAACAATGGAAGTCAGACAACCATTGATGGTTTCTGTCGGGGTGAACTTTAACGTGATTTTTTTTTTTTTGAAATGTGCACAATGATTGTGACTAGGAAGCTCCGTCAAGGTTTTCTCCACAGATAATCATCAATGAAGTAGTACTTTTGAAATGTCTCTTGAAAATAAAGAATGAAAGAAGACATACCATCATTGATTTCATATATAGAGGTCACTAACTTTCATATAGAAAAATTGACGAAACCGAACTTTTAATTGATACTTTTGGTTCTTTGGTAATCTTGATTATTTTAAATATATAGATTCTAATTCAATATCAAATACTTGGAAACAATAAAGTAATAACATTTTCTTTTCTTTCCTGAAATTAAAAAAAATATATTCCATAACCATCACGTTACTTCTTGTATAATACTAATTTACATTTGCCATCTGTCTATAAAATTAGATTCCGTTTATGCAGAGACAACTGTAAGTAAATTATATCGAATAATAATCAATATCTTCCTTCAATTAAGAGCTATTTCCGACACGCCTATTTATAGTAGAATGACGTCCAATTTCTGATTAGAATATCTTCGGAATGCATGGAATAGGATGGTCCGATAATTATCAGTGCGGACGTCAGCATGATTGAAAGACGAATTTTAACTATATGGATTATTAACTAAAGCTATATTCGTAGATGTCATATACAGTTTTTTTTTGTTTCGATACTATAAATCATTACAAAGTCAATGAATATAACGTATTGAAAGGAAATGCTCACTATTTTAATTGGTAAGAAAAAAGGAACTATCGATTTACTGTCAATTTTTATGGGAATTTATTAATTCATTCTGCAAAGATTCCAATGACCCTTAACATTTTCACACCTTCTTCCTATGTTAATTTCTATTTAATAACAATATTGCTTATCTGAATACTTTTTATAGTCTTTTTTAGGGCTGCATAATACAAATATAATTAATTATTACTTCCTTTTATATGAAATATACAAAGAGAAAGTATTGTAAATGTCAAAAAAATAAATAAATTCGAATATGAGATTTCACAAATCAAAACCTCACAGAATCCGAAAAATATATTTTTGAATCACGTTTTTCTGTTTTTTTGTCTCGCTCTGTCTGTTTGTGAACATGATTTAAAAATGCTTTGAACGAGACAGTTGGAATTAGATTTCTATCACATTTTGAACGAAATGCATTTCAGAGAAATCTCCGAATATAGATGAATAAAATAACTATAAAATGTAAAGAGTTAGGTGGCCCTAATTTAGTAACTGATCAAGATAACTTGAACATAACTGATTTAGTTATGTTCAAGATCTGTATCAGATTTTGAACATAATCAACATAAGTCTGTAGCACATGTAAACCGATAATTTCAAAACGTAACCAGTCAGATAAATGAAATCTAATACATAGATTGACCATTATAAATTCTTATCAAGTTTTGATCCAAATCTCTCAAGGTGTTGACCGTCTACCGGCCTGTGCTTTCACATGTTTGTTAACGTGACAGCACAAAAACGTGAGATTTGGCATGTTGTTTTATTACTGAAATTATAGTCCTGGTCAAAGTTTGGTTTCAGTCTGTCGAAAAACAGACTTCCAAAATGCATTCTAATTTTTCTAATTTGAAACAGAAAATATTCGTGTTCGGTATTCTGAAAGTAAAATATAAGCATTTATGGCCTTATCCATGATCCATAATTTTATACGGGAAAGGAGGAAAATACTTTCATTAAAAAGAATACAAGAAAGTTTCATGAAGACCACCCGGCTAGTTTAATATACAAAACTCAGAAAAAACGTTTACAAAAAAATGCTATAACAGAAACCTCTGCGTAACACATACACACACACAAAATTACGAATAGGTTTATCAGAATCTCTTTTCCTATATATTTCACACATGTGAAAATTCTTTTTTTTTTTTTAAATTTCGTTTTTATTCGAATTTCTGCTTTTGTATGTCCATCTGGAGAGTTCAAAATTGGCGTTGGCAACGATATGTCAGCATCATTTTTTTTGCGGTCACAATAGACAGTAAAACAACGTGAATCTGAAATTTTTATGAAACAGCTTAATTTATTTTCAGTTTATTCTGGGGGTGTTCGTTTTCAGATTTGTTCACAGGATTTATATTTTAAATTTGATTATTTTAAAGATTTGGATGGAGCAGTCTTTCGCCTTGAAAATCTCTGAAGCAAGCCAGTAGCAACCCGTGATTCATTTCTTTTGTTTGTTGAGGTTAGCTATTTTACAAGGATTATGATTTGGTTCAAAAGGAGAACCCGCTTTATTGCATTTGGTATTGAACTGTTTCAGAGATTCTTAAAAAGAGAGACTACTTCATCCAACAAATCGACATATTTGTTACTGATTCAAGTTTTCTAGGTTTTCATCTTGCTGGAAATAAGTTGTGCACAATGTTGATGACTACATTGAAGGATTATAAACATTTCAGGCTAGTACTAGTGTTGTCTTGGCTGTATCTAAATGGTTACCTCTAGTAAAAATTTTAAATCTTGTTTTTGTGGACGGGTCTTGTAATTTGGAACACTGACGGTCACAATAACTGAGGTAGCATTCTCTTACTAAACTTATCCCCAACCAACAAACAGAAACCGTTTGATTCCGACGAATTTTACTTGTATCTAACCAGTGGATTTTTTTTCGTAGAATCAGATTTCGCTTCCGTGTCCGTCTCATTCACTAAGCCATAACAGTCCGATCATTTATACTGGTGCCCAGAAATTGTAAATAGAAAATAATCGCAAAAATAGCAATACCTTTTTAAAAAACAATTAATACGAAATTTCATTTCGTTTTTAATTATATGGCACTGAATCTGAAATATGCAAAATAATATTTTTTGATGTCGAAATGCGTTATGCACAAATATAATACAAATGCATGAGTGGTTCGCTATAACAGTAAGAGAAGTTATATGGAATTGGAAATAGCAGAATTTAAAGTATCATTTACCAGAAGAATGGCGGTCATAACTCATTGAAGTTGGAAACCCAATCTAGAACAGACAGAGAGTACCAAACAGCTAAATAATATGAAACCACAGATTTGACATCCAGAAGTTTTAATCAAAAATGGAAAATCTTGCAAATATGCACTCGATGAACTGGAATCTTAACTACAGTCTTACCTCGTTGTAGCCGCAGGAAGCATCTATTACGCCTAGAGGGTTTAAAAAAGATAAACATACACGTGGAAATGCATAACAAAGCTAGTTTACCTATATATATATATATATATATATATATATATATATATATATATATATATATATATATATATATATATATATATATTTGATGCATTGGCATTTCTACAAATTGTTACATTTGTAAATTATAAATATATGTCTTACATAAAAGTCAGCACGTGTATACAATTATTTCTTCTTATTGTATCCTCTTTTGCACTGCTTCCTTTTCAAAGAATACTTTTTTTTTGTTACTTCTGAAGCGATAGAATTAGGATTCAGGATTTCCTGTGATAACTCGCCATTGATAACGGTAGAATGGTCCACATTTCTTTCCTGAAATTGAATGTATGCCTCCTTATCGCAGTCAACACAACCTTCTTTCACCTTGTAATTCGCATATTTCATTTTGTGAATTAATACTCATTTTTTTTACCTCATATCACTCCTAATATTGAAACCATAAAGCATTTTTAAATAGCTTGAATATAAATAATGGACATTGTTGGTTTGATTTTTATACAAAGGAAAAAAAAAAAAAAACACATACAGATTAAGTATGTGTAAAAAAAAAAAATGCACAGATTCTACAAAGAGCATGACGATGAAACTGAGGTCATGAGACACACATGACTGACAACTTTCAAAACTAAATTAAAAGAGAAAGAATTAAAATACTTCCTTCCAGTAATGTGTATTGAACAGCGTCGAAGGAAAAATTGTTGAACGTTTTTAGATATAACAGAGATATCACGCTCCTTCCTAATACAGCTAAAAGCCTTCAGATTCAAGGAGGCTATGTCTAATATAATAACTGACAAATATTCCCAACAGAGTAAAATTGAGTTATGATAAATCTGTGATCTTGGTTCCAAGATTTAAGACTACCTCTCCAAATTAATTTGCCTGAAAGGACTACATCCTGAGAATGCTGTATTTTTATTCAGCACCATGTGGTTCTAGCACGATAAAGCAGCTCTTAATTTCCTGATGGTTCTTAATCCTACTGCAATCATATTCTTCAAACGATATCAGTTAGAGCAAGCATCATTTTTGGCTGCGCCTGTTGCAAACACGAAAAATATTTTCCTCCAGCAAAGGATTCCGTGAGAAGATTACCAGATAGTCGTCACTTTATCCTAACCGACCACATTTGCTTATATATTATTTTTCTCTAAATGGTATATGCATATAGACCGATGGCAAGTCTAAGCGGCGCCATCGTGCAAATGTCTAATGAGTGTCTTTATACAGTGGCGGTATTAGAGGAAAAAGGCTAATGGTATAAATGAAATTTTATCAGTATAAATATAATATAAAACATAAACGCCTTTCTAAATCTGCGCCTTTGTGTACTACACGACCTTGCACATATTAACAGCTCGGGCCTTTACGAACATATTTTGTTCTTCGTTCGGTTAATCATAACATGAACATTTTAACGTTTCGAAAGACACCGTTTTACAATTCTTTATTTTAGAAAATGCATTCTGCGATGAAAATCTTTCATTTTGTTGTGTAGAAACAGCTTTTAAAAATTGTGCCTTTAAAAAAAAAAAGAAATTACGCATTAGAAATATTTGTGAGTCATTGAAGACACCGCCTTTTGTTCTCACGATTATGAAGTACAATTTTAAAGATAATAAAAGATTCCAGCGATAATTCTTTTGCACCTTAATTCGCTATCCTATTAACATTATGAAGTTTCATAGTAGATTGCTTTGAGCATGGAAACATTTTACAAAAATGTGAGAAATTTTTTCCCCCCTTTCTTTCTATAATAAAATTATATTGTCCATTATAATGAAGTTATGATTTAAAATAGCTACAAAATTGCATCCATTATCAGCATCGGCAGTATCTATTCGCTTTTTCTTTATTTAACTGACTAGAACTGACCAATTACATAATTAAAAATATTCAGGTTATGACCTCAATTCTCTTTCTTCCAATGATATGATTATATCTGGACACAGAAGTCAAGCTATCTTCTGTATCCAGAAGAAGATAGTTTATCACTTTCGAAATTTGATCACTCTCTTCGAGTTTTAGCTGAAATGTTCTATCGGAATTTCAAGCCAAAAAAGGAAAGCAGAAGTCAAGGAGAGTTTCAATTCTATTTTATTTGAAATTCTGAGTTATCTTTGTAGGTCTGAGATTTCCAGAATCTTTATCAGGAATGACGCAGTTGCCAATTTTATGAACAGTTCGTTAAGGTCAATGCATTTTTCATGGCAGTTGCATTTTTAAGAAAGATATTCACAATGTAAGCCATGAAGGTCGTGTTTTAAATTATGAAAATGTTCTTTATTTTATAAATAATACTAGCTGCCTTTGGTGACCAGCCAGGTTCGCCAATCTTAATGTTCGTTAAAATTTTAATAATTAAATATTTTATGCAATTCCTACTTTAATAGCTTCTTCATCAAAATATTTTAAAACTTCAAATTTTGATAGTCATATAATTCTCTCATAATATTATAAACGCCTTCAGTCATAACGTAATATGTATCTCTCTAATTTTCTGTTAGTTCCCGTAGAATTTATACTATAAATTAAAGTGGAAAGGATTAATCTACAATTAATATAATAATATTTTTTACTGAAACAAAGTATTTTTTTGTAATATGATTACTGAAAACAGTCACTGAGCGTTTAAACTTTATGGGCACTAAAGAATATCTTTCCTAATTTATGTAATATTTCAAGAATTTGTCAACAAAATATTCTCAGATTCATTATGACCAGAACGATTCATTAACAATGTTTAATTTTAAATGAATCAAACACTAAGAAAATAAAACGAATCGTTTAAAATAAACGGTTGAAAACAGGTTAAAAAAAACTTAAAGAATGATGTACTTAAAACTATAAGCGTATACAAAATTATATATAACTAACATAAATACATTTTAATTACAAAAGCATGCAACGAACCTAAAAAAAATTTAAATCCAGTCCGCATCCGTTGATAATAATTCGTCAACACAATGCGGAATTCAGAACACAAAGCGCATGCGTGAATTTTCAACGCCAGTTACGTAACGCAAATACGTTATTTTTTTTTCTACGCCAGTTGGGGTAACGCTATGCGGATTAGAAATTTTTAATTTCCTTTATTCTGTTTTATTTTAATTCAAAAGTACTTCAGAATGAATCTGAAAGATCGATTCATTAACAATGTTTAATTTTAAATGCATCAAACATTAAGAAAATAAATAGAATCGTTTGAAATAATTAGCCGAAAAATCTTAAGCCTAGCCTCATGATTGTTGGGGGAAAAAAACTGAAACTCATTTGGCGGTGGGGAGAATGAAAAGATTTTTTTGGCGGGAAAGTTAGTTTTTAATTAATAATTAAAATTTTAATTAAAAATTCAAAAAAGAGCTATCCTATCTTTTAAGTTAGATCAAACTGCACACTGTGTGCAAATTTGATTAAAATCGGTTAAGTAGTTTAGGAGTCCATCGCGGACAAACAACGTGACACGTAATTTATATATATTAAGATGAATAGACTGACTAACAGATATAACTATAATATAATAATCCCAAAAAAATTCAATGATTATGAGATGAATAGTGTTTTTATATTCACTTATTGTAACTATTTCTGACAATTAAAAAAAACTGCAATTGAAAATCAGTTTTTTTTTTTTTTCAATCTCAATATTTTTGGTAGAAACTCTTATAGATCCTGAAAATGGAAGTTTAGTTTAGTTATATTAACGTCCCTTTCGAAGCAACACAAGGGCTATTTTGGAACGGACCTCATAATTTTGAACCACAGTCAGATGACGAGGACGACACCTGAGCTGGCACCCCCCTCTCCACACGACACCACACCAGCGGGAGGACATTTGGTCATGGCGGATTTAACGTGCAACAGACCCCCTTACACAACGGTTCTTCGGTGGAATAGGGTCTCGAACCTGAAACCCTCCGGCTCGGAGCCGAGATCTTACCACCAGGCCATCGCGGCCCACCCCTCAAAATGGAAGTATTTATTAATGAAATATTTGAATGAAGTATTTGAATTTATTAGCAAAATAAAACAACCAGTTCCCCTGCTATAACTCTTTCTGCCATGAAATTGGTCTGATTTCCATATGAAAGCTCACGGTTCCTAGACATGAATGACATCAATGTATGTCTATCTCCCACTTCCATTTCCCAGAGTAAACTCAAAAAGGCTAGTTCACTATACATTGTCTAAGGGGAAGATCCATGAAAAAATTTCCCAGCATAAATCACTGGGCTGATTTCGACTGTCTTTATTTCACATGTAAGTTCATGGTCCCCAGACACGCCATTGGTCCTCCACTCCCTTCAAGTTTCGAGAAACATTTTAAAACACTATTTCACTATTATTATAATATTATAAAAATTATTAAAGTAAAAAAATAAATTATTTTAATCATTCTAACATACAAAAAATTTTCTTTTCTCAAACTTTATGCAGTGATTTCAAATATTTATAATTTCTTAAACTTTTTTATTTATAAAATGACTATAAATAGATTATAAGAAATAAGAATGATATGTAATTTCTAATACTTCTGTAGTTGAATATCTCGAGAAAATTTGTCAAGAAAAATGGCAAAACTTTCATTTTCAAATTAGATGGCAAATTAGATGGATTCGCTATTGATTTATGTTCGGAACTGTCTATTTCCAAAATACCTTTCTCTCTAACTATATAAAGTTTTTAATTTAAAAAGATTAAAAAGAGTCACAATTTTAAATTAAAATTTCTGTGGTATAAGGTATTGTTTCTGCCATTCAATTCAACTCTGTAGAAAATGATTAAATAAATTTAAAAAATTAAAAAGAGTCACAATTTTAAATTAAAATTTCCCTGGTGTAAAGTATTGTTTCTGCCATTCAATTCGACTCTGTAGAAAATGATTAAATAAATTAAAAAAATTAAAAAGAGTCACAATTTTAAATTAAAATTTCCCTGGTGTAAGGTATTGTTTCTGCCATTCAATTCCACTGTGTAGAAAATGATTAAATAAATTTTCTTTCATTCAGATTCTTTTCTAAAAAATCGTAATGAGTCTTAAACATTTTACGTATCAATAATATATATTAGTACACATCGAATAAGAAAAAAATCAGACATTTTAAGCAATAATTTAGCAATTATTTTCTTACATTCATATTCAATTTTGAACTGTTTCCGTATTTAATGTGACTTTATTAAACATTCATTTAAAGATGCGGATGGCAATTTAGAAACCAAAAACCTTTTTATATAAAAAGAGACTTTCTTTCTTTTTTTCCGAATAAATCTTGTGCACTCTACCAAAAATTATCATATATATGTATATGTATTGAAATAAATAAAAGAAGTGGAAAAAAATTGAATTTAATTACTATAAGTGTTTGCAAAAGATATCCAAAAAATCCTTTCCAGTTTCGAAAACTCAGTGTTACTTTACCACAAAAACGGGTAAGAGACTATTACAATTTATATCCACGACATTCTGTGAAACTGAATTGAAACGGAAATAAAAATTTTTGCTGAAGGTGAATTATTCATGCAAAGCTCACGTATGCTGGCACGTATTTATATACGCATGTAGTAGATGCCTCACGAATTGAAAATTAATGAATATATTCAAAAAATTCGCACAGATAACTTTTCTGATAAGAAGATATTTAAAATTCTACGAATACTTAGTCTTACATTTTTTTTTGTTTGTTTTTTACTGATTAGTATAATTTTCGAGTAATTCAGCTTTTCGTTCTTATAAAAAAGTAGATATTATCATTATAGTGACAACATTAAAAATTCACACTAAATCTAGAAAATAAAATAAATTTTCTTTCTCGAGGTTCTTTTTGTCCTCTGTGCATTCTTAATTTTAAGATATCAAAATTCCCTGGCAATTTAGGATTGTCCCAAAATTTTATTGTCTGTCCCAGATTAGAAATATTCCAAATCTGTACTGAATATGGATCAAATTTTTCCAGATTTTAATGTCCAAAGTTTTTCCAGATTTTAATTATTAGTAATTGGTTTTTGGAAAAAAGATAAATATGACCTAAGTTTTAAAAACTTAATTAACATGTCTAATTTTGCATAAAAATGGGTTCTGCTTTCAGGCATTTAAAATGACCTGACGATTCAGGTTAACTGCAACTGCTTCGATTTTTTACACTTTTCTTTTCTAAAACAATAATCATATAAGGAAAAAGTACTCATAATTGAATACAATGATCCGGATTGACCCTATATACAGTATATATTATTATCTTATCGATAATTATTAATTCGTAATTAAAAATCAACAAAATTTAATTAACAAAATTAATTTCTTTTTAAGTTTTTATTTATAGAATATGATCAGCTTAATATGACCCATATGTATGAATGAACCAAAAACAAAAATAATTAAAGCAATAACAAAATATATTATTAATGCTTTTTTAACTGGTTCTGCTATTTTGAAAATTTTTATTATCAATTATATTATTGCCTGTGACCCCTTTTATTCATTTCCCTTTTTCCTTATACCTGATTGTTTGCTTTGATTCTAAAGCTACCTAAGTAGTTTAGAAACTGATCACTTCCCAAGCAATAACTGAAGTATCACATTTCTAATTCTAGATTTATTTCTGTGCTAAACTGCAAGACTCGATTCTACTCTATTCACAAAAAAGCGTCTTTTCGAACGGTGTAAGGCAGACAGCCATTAAGTTTTAATGTCACGTTTAACTGATAATTATATGATGAGAGAGTCTGTTATAGTATAGACGATAAGACGGTTATTAGGATAGGATGTCTGTACATTAGGCTAATTAAAATCTTACTGGAGTTTCAGAATTAATCAATTCAACAAGATTATCCATGTTATTTAGAATTTCACATTAGCCAAAATTAACCTTCAAAAAAGACAATTATCTGTGCTGTTTAGAATGACTAACTATATAAAGTTAAGGACAAATAAAGTTATTCAAATAGGTATGCAACTATTCTTACTAATTGAAGATAATATAGATTTCTCAGATAAGTTGGCTTGATTAGTTGTTTGCAAACATCTGAATTCGATATTTGCTTTGATTATTTGGCATTACTCAACACTTCGCAACATTCTTCATTTGCTATACCTGGATAAAAATTAAAATAAAGGATCATTATCTCTCTCGCATTAGAACTTTACTTTGTCTTTCTTTGATTACTAACATTTTCACACTTTGAAAATTTATTGAAAACTTGAATCTTTCGGCTGAATAAATAAGCTTATTTACATAATACAATCAACATTGTGCCATATTTTTAGATGAGCTAATTTGTAAATTATTTTAAATCAAATGCAATTTGCAACACGTTTCCTTATGGATATTTTAATTTCTCATTTAACCTTTTCTAGGGCCTTGAGAGGTATAATCCTAGATGGCTTACACCAAATTTCCCAATCTTTGTGTGAAGTTATGTAAGTTGGTATAGGTTCAGACAAATTTTTTGAAAAGACAAAAACTTAGATGTTTCAGTTCCTTGTCTCGCACAAAATGGCGTGTCTTTATATGTTACTTAATTATTAATTAATTAAGCTAAATTTATCTAATAAGTTAAATAAATCACTTTGCTTAAACCAATCTCAATTCTAAAAATATTTTAATATACCGTGACTAAGAAAAAAAAATCACCTTTTAAAAAGTAGAAGCTTGCTAGGGGACTCTTGATGTTACAGATATTAAAAAGAGGAAGGAGTTCCTTAGTTCCATATAATTCCTCTTTCCCCTATAACTAATTCCCCCCCTCCCCAAAAAAAAGAAGCAATAATATTATAGTAATCAGATGTCTCAATTTATGTAAAACAATTCCGATTTCAGGTTATATCTCCTATGTGGAAAAACTGTATTGATGTTCCGATTTTATTTCAATGCTTCGAATGATCCCGAATGATTTTATAATTAAAAAATTCCAAATTAATTTAAAAAATGTTTAATTGATTAATTTTTGAAAAAAAAATGTTTTTCGAAGAATTATTTCCCACGTTTTATTATTATAAATAAAATGGAGCCATCCTATTTCAACGAATAACCATACAGAATACCAATCCACTTCTATATCGTTTGAATATTATAAAATTCCGAGAATAGGCTACTGCTATCATAAATATCAATGATAGTGTAATATGTGGAAAATTAGTTGGTACATCCTGGTTATTGGTTGCTATTCTATTTTGATCTTTTTGCTTCTTCCTAGTGACGAATTTCCAACTAGACTTTCAGAGGCCTTTGGGTTGAAGAACTGCAAGTAAGTAAATTAAAAGATATCATTTGCTAAGTTGTCAAATAGATAAATTTGTAAAAAAAATATAAATTCCGTGAATTATAAAATATTAAACTAAAATGTGCATTTATAAATAAAGTATAATTAATTACCTTTAAAGAATAACTAAAAAAAGTATAATTAATTACCTATTTATTATATATAGTGGAAGATTATTATTCATTAATTAGTTACGTTCTATCCCGTTTGAAAAGTCTGTAAAATAATAATTTTTGTTGTTATTTTAAGTTTATCATTTCTTTCCGATATTTAATAATAATCGGAATGACCGATTAACATATAATTATTTAGCCGATATATAATTATATGCCTATATTTGTAAGTTATGAAATCATTAACTAATATCTAGTAAGTGATTTATAATTTACTAATATACATAATAACTAATAATTATTATTAATTTTTCAAAAATGAAACTATATTGAATGATTAATACGTTGCCTAGACTAAAAAGTCTTGAAATATGTAACTACGTTTGCCAATTAATAAAGAGGTTTTATAATATAAAGTGCTTAAGGTTGCAAAATGGCTAAACCTGCCACTGCTTCTTTCATTTCCAATATCTAGAAAATTCCGATTTGAAATTTTGAAAATCGACCACTTTAAGAAAAGAAAATTAAGCGCTTAAGAAAATTTCCAGACTTTTTTTTAAGAGGTCATTAAAACTTCTGCTTCACGTGATTGACATGCAGACTGATGGAATCCCACCAGTCTTTCTGTTACTGTAGTTCATGGCCAATTCTATCTAAGCCGAATCTTCGGTTTCCACTTTGAATAAGAACTCGATATGGAGAGAGACTAGAGTTTCTCATCAATTTAAAGTGCCCTATCTGTCCGTATCTTTTCCTGATCTCTATCTCCATCTATATAAGAAGTTGAATGAATCATTCCAAAACTGAGCTCCACGTGCCGACCTTTTCTGGGGACTCCTTGAGAGTTCATATCGGTTGAACTTCAAAGAATGCTCCTCCATTTATGGTAGAATCTCACGTACGGTTGTCTGTCAGCAAGTCTTTAGTTATCAGTAATTTCGAGGGCTGTCAGCTGTCAGTCACGTTGTAAAACATTAGAAGCACT
Source organism: Argiope bruennichi (assembly GCF_947563725.1). Taxonomy (NCBI): domain Eukaryota; kingdom Metazoa; phylum Arthropoda; class Arachnida; order Araneae; family Araneidae; genus Argiope; species Argiope bruennichi. Next base: position 54,112,520 of record NC_079158.1, read on the forward strand.
GATGGATTACCTCGTGCTTGATTATGGTGGATTGTGATCAGGTAATTTTGATTTAAGGAGAAATCACGAAGAAAGCAACTGATCCGTCTGGACGGAGTAGAATTATTAGTATTATTATTTCTTTGTTCTATCAAAATCTAGAAATTTGTTTCCAGATTAAATTTTATACTGAGCAGTCTGAACAGACTAGAATTATGAGCATTATTATTACTTTGTTCGATCAAAGGCTAGAAATTTATCTTCAGTTAAACTTGAAATCTTATACTGATCAGTCAGGACGCACTAGAATTATTAATATTATCATTACTTTGTTCTATCAAAATTTAGAAATTATCTCCAATTAAACTTGAAATCTTATACTGATCAGTCTAGACGGATTAGAATTATTATTACTTTTTTCTATCAAAATTTAGAAACTTTTCACTAGTTGAAATCTTATGCTGATCAATCTAGACGGATTAGAATTATTATTACTTTTTTCTATCAAAATTTTGAAACTTTTCACTAGTTGAAATCTTATACAGAGTTATAAAACTAAAAAAAGAAATTTCGCCTGTATGTAAATCCCTAATGATTACACCACTCCAGAAATTGGAATGGAATTATGGATTCAGGTATTTTAATGTATGAACTCAGGAATAATGTGAAAAACAATAGTTCTGTAACAGTGATAAGATTGTGAAAATTTTAAAGGGTAAATCCTTTTTACTTTCTTGTATATGTGGTATAGAGAAAGTATAGTAATGGTCGAAACATTCGACCTTGAAATTTCGACGAATCTTCATGTTTCACATCTCCTCGAGTTCGAAAACCGCATTTTTAGAAAATGTCCGTCTGTCTGTTTATCTGTGACAAAGTCAACTCAAAAACAGTTTTATCTAGACGATTGAAATTTGGTATACGGTCAGTACACCAAATTTCTGTCAGATTTTGAGTAAAATTTATTTAGAGGAAGTCTGTCCGACATTTTTTTTTCGAATATAAGTTGAGACAATAATTACTAATCTAAGAAAGCTAAATAGATAAAATTTAACACACATATTTAACATCTATAGTGTCATCTACCTGTCAAATTTTGAGCTAAATTCGACTCGAAATTAATCGCCTGTACTTTCAGAAACATATAAACTTGATAATTCAAAAACTCAGTGACAATGGCAAATGTATCATATTTGGTATGAGATTTTGTGACTACAACTGTATTTTTGTGTTAATTTTTTGTTTTTATTGGTTGGTAAAAGCGAACCTAAAACACAAATTCGATTTTCGGATGTATTAACTGCAAGTCGAGGATTAATCGCCCACAAACTAGCCAAGAATGACACGGTAGATTCAATAAGAATGCTAAATTCACGCCAAAAGTTAATATTTCTTAAAAATAGCACGCCAATGCTATGTAAAGCATTCTCTGGCATTTCAAATTTATTAGAGAGTATGCTCCTAGGAGGTGTTTTATTCTAATGTGATCCTTACTGTGAAAAATCATGAATAGTTTCTGCCAAAGTCTATAAGAAGTAAAAACAAGCAAGAAGGTGATAGAAGAGACAAAAAAGCAAAATACTTTATTATTTTACATAAATTTTTCAGTTGTACAAAATTTTATCACGTACGAAGGACAAACTAAAAAAAATTGTGGAACATTATAATTCTAGCTCGTTGTACGGTTCGATCTTTAAATTTGAGATTAATTCAGAGGAAAAAATAGCTCTTCACTTTTGAATGATAGCTTCAGAAAAGTGCACCATTGTAAAAAATATTTCTGCAGGATTATATTCTAATTATTTATTAAAAATTTTACATTAATTAATCTAATGTTATTAATTTCACTGTCATATAGAAATTATAAAGAAAAGTTCTCAAGTAATTCAATGAAATAAATTTAAAATTCGTTTAGAACCTGCATAGAATAATATATTCTGCTACTTAATGAATTGTATTATTCGAAATTAAAAATGATATCGCAGTTTATTATGGTTTTCTTCGCCTCTTAAATTAAGAATACGCTGAAACAACTTTAAGCACCTGCTCTCTGGAATATAAAAAACATTGCCCCATTCAGTGTATTATCTATGACGAAAATCGACAACTTCCCTTAGATTTATGACCTTATTAATATTCAGTCGAGTACAGAAATGTAAATTCATTGTAATAAATGTAAGGATGTAATAAAAGTGGCTCATAATATCGATTGCGTCCGATGGAAGTTTTATGGAAAGTTATAATTTATATGAATGAATAAAAGAATTTTTTTGTTGTCTCCATAATTTTTTATATATATCAGTAGCTTATCTAACTTATAAAGATTGGCATTTATTTGTCCACTATAACACATTTTGTGACCCTAGACAGTGCATTTTATGCGGCCCACTTTTATTAATCTAGTTCGATTCTATTTCAGATTTCAACACATTTTTTTAAACTTAGTATGGTATACTTTATTTTAGTAACTTCCTGAAAATATATATGTTATTATTCATTTATTTATTAAGACGAATGATTGCACAGCATCCATGTTTGTATTATTTAAACCAAAATTTGGCGTTAATAATTAAGTGAACATAGTAAAACTGACAGCAACCTGACCGAGTTAACTTGATAAAGTATTAATATTATCCAAATATTTTATAATACACACAATTTGTATTTTTTACAAATCTGTTTGTCACTTAGGTTAATGATAACTTTTTATCAATTTGTCTGTGATTGCCACAGCCTAGTGGTCTTAGGCAGCTGCCTACTTTGCCTAGCTGGAAATCTACTGTTAGCCTATATAGTTCAATATTACAAAATTTGTTTCATTCTGTACATCGAAGATTTTGTTAATTTTTTTCTATAAATCTTCTATTTTCAGCTTAAAGGTACACATTTTGTATGTTCATGCGTTACATCTAAAAATATCAAGAAATTGGGGAGATTTTGACTGAAAATCTTTCATCAATCAATTTTCAGATCTTCAATTGTTAAATTAGTTACCATAAAATTTGATAAATAACTAGAATTTCCTTCATATCTGATAGTCATCTAACTTAAATGCAGATCTAAGAAACAGACATTTTCGAAAGGACTGTCCGGCAAAAATATACCTATACAAATCCGCAATAACCCACTTTAAATTTTATATGTTGTTTCCTGTTAATTTAAACAACAATTGGGACCGGATGGAAATAAGAAAGGGGCTTTGAAATGTATTTCTTATTCGAAATACAAACATGCTTTATTTTGAGTTTCGCGCCTCAAATCTTCTAAGGCTGCAGTTTAAAATGTTCATTTAAATGGAAAATTTTAATTAAGTGAAAGAGGCAAGAGCATGTTTTAATAAAAATTACAGAGGTTGTTACTTTTCAAGTTTTCATTTCCAACGATGAAATTTAAGATTTCTGTGAATGTTAGTTAAGAGTACCGCAATCGAGAGGCCTCGTCTCTATCTCTACCAATAATAAAGAATTGTATATGTGTCTGCGTGTATATGTGTGTTGGTGCTTTACAACCTATCCGTTTGACATAGAGCTATCAAATTTGGTATATATATACTTTGTGAAATAGAAATATATACTTCCAAGTGATTTTTTTAAAAAATTGTATTAAAATTTTAATTAATAAATAATCAAGCGAAATTTTGAAGTTTTATGCTGTAATTTCCGAAAATATTACAAAGCAAAAATGATTTTTACATCATCTTATAGCTCAGAAATTATCTTTTCAATAATTATAATATTATACTAGTAGACATTTTTCTTAAATTTTAGTTATTAATCCTAATTTATTTGATTTTCTTGCCTAACTTCCTACAGTAAATTATATTATTGTCCTTAGAATTATTTCATCGTTTCATCAAATATTTAATCGCATGAGTTTTACATTGTTGAAAGCTAAATAAGAAGGAGTGTTTAATATCTGTGTAATTTGCAAAACAGTTAAAATGAATTTACAGTATTACGAAATTTAGAAAATAGATGAGTTGAACATTAGCGTTGCAACATCCCTATGATGTCTTGTGATTGGTCTTCTTTAGAAATGTTCATGTACACAAAGAACAGAACATATTTAAGGCAATTAAAATGACATCTTTAATGATTGGAATTTTGAAGGAATCATGTACTTGGACTTATATCTTATCTAGATTTAAGTGAAATTAAATATAAGTAATATCCCAGGCGCACCTGTTAATCGCCGAAGGCAACTAGTATAAAATAACTTCACAAATTGTATAAATCAGATTAGAAATATTAACTTATTGTCATCTATTTAATAATGATTTGACCATATGTGGAACAAAGGAAACACTTCCATTAATGCTTGTTTTCATCGCCTATTACTGCAATTTTTTCCAGTACATTTTTAATTATATCAAAAAAGAATTTTTATATATTTGATTAATTGCACTATAAAGTCAATAAAATTAAAACAAACGCAATTAACATTCTCTCGTCTAGACGACGCCTCAACGGTCATGGAAAAGAAATTCATTAATTAGTAGTTGGGTGTCTATTTTCAAATGTTTAGTTTTTATTTTAGAAATAACTCACCATTATTGTTTTGACATCATTAATATTTTTTTCTTCTTTATGAATTTGAAAAAAATCTGAAAATGAGTGTTATTATGTATTGCAAATCATAATAACGCTCATTGGATTACCACTCTGATGACTGGCTATATTGCCAGGAGTCTTGATGTTTTAATTTTTTTTTCTTTGTACTCTTTGAAGTTTTCGTTTAACAAAAATGTTCTTACTGCAGGTTTTTCTGACTTTTTTTACACAGAAAATAAAAAGGTGTTCTCATTTTCCTGAAAAAGGAGCTTTCATTCACCTATAAATTTATGTTCTTTTACTAAGAAAAATTTTTGTCGTCAGAGGATTTCGAATATAAACGATAATTCTTAAAATGATTCCATTTTATTAATATTTGATTTGTCATTATTAACGCAGAATTCAAGAAATAATCTATCAAATAATCAAAATCCATCCGCAAATCCAAGAAAAATTAAATTCAAGAGAAAATTAGTGATGACGCATTTTTTTTTATAATTATATCTTTTTTTTCTCTCTCTCTTTTCCATACACGAAATATAGCGGAAGTATTATATTCGATACAAAATTTCGAACTCCTGAAATTTTGATGAATCTTCACATTTCAAATCTTTCCGAGTCCGACAAATACATTTTTGGCATTTCGTCTGTCTGTGAAAACGATAACTCAAAAGCACTTTGACCCAGAAGGAGGAAATTTCATATATGAACTTAAGATCAAATTTGTAGATTTCTAGGAAATTTTGAACGAAATTCAATCAGAGGTAATCTATCTATCTTGCTTTGGTATATCGGTGTAGGATCTAGAATGTAGATATTTTTCGGATTTTGGAATAAATTTTTCCAAAGATTGGCCACCTGTAAGTCTATACTTTCGCATGGATATAAACGCAATAATTCATAAACAGAATGACTTAAAATTGTGAAATTCGGTATGTGATCCTGTGACTACAAATGAAGTTTTATATTAAATTTTGTTGTAACGAATTTAAACTATAATTTGTTAAAAAACATCGAATATAAACGATAATTGATTAAAAACTGTTTTGAAAAAAATGTGCTAAATGCCTATTTTTGTGATTGATTCAGAAAAAAAAAAAAATGCTAGATTCAGGCCAAAGACCTATATGTCGTAACTGCTGTTCACCAATGATATGCAAGACATATTGTTGTTGCATATCCCCAAGAACATCAGAGTCTATGAAATTGTTCACTCTGAAGAAGTCCAAATACTAACAATGGATTGTCAATAAGATCCTGCCTGGAGAGGGTCAGACAAATAAGAATGTGATCAGATCAATGCCAAATAACTGTTTTTGTGATTGATTCAGAAAAAAATGCTAGATTCAGGCCAAAGACCTATATGTCGTAACTGTTGTTCACCAATGCTATGCAAGACATGTTGTTGTTGTTGCACATCCTCAAGAACAGCAGAGTCTATGAGATTGTGCACTCTGAAGAAGTCCAATGTTAACAATGGATTGCCATAAGATCTTGCCTGGAGAGGGTCAGACAAATAAAAATGGGATCAGGCGAAGACTCCTTCTTGAAACACTTGGGGCAGATTTCAAAGCCCTTGGAATCCTCAGAATATGTTATAGTTCTAAGGTGCCCACTGAGAAAGCGAAAGAGTAATCTGATCCTGCCTGCTACAATCAAAAGTCCGAGAACCCCCTTAATGACCACTCTTATGCCAGTGATGAACTAGTGGGACAAGTCAAGAGGTTTTTATTTTGACTTTTAGCTCTCGAGAAAATTTCCATGTAGGTAAAAGTTTCAATAGGCATGCCATTCGTGGCTTAACCCAAGGTCCACAGTTTTATGTGGGGTGAGAAAGATAAGACATTTATAGGAGAGCATGCGAGAAAGATTCAGAGAGACCACTCTCACAGGTTTTATATTGTATAGCAAGTTATTAATCGTATTTGATTTTCTACGTATATTGCAAATGTTTTCGATTTAATAAATTTTGAAATGACCTTAAATCAATTAAAATGCTTTACACAATTCTGTCGGAATTTAGAAAAGAGCATTCCAATGATTTTTCCTATAAAAGAATTTTCACGCAAGACAGAATTTCCAAGAACACTAAATGAATTTCTTGCACATTCTTTGATTAAAAAAAGAAGCTATGCTGTAGTCTTCTTTCTTTGACCTTTCTAGATGTTTCTATATCACTATCTTATCGGTGCGTTTTCTGGTTTGCTGCGTAGTGTTTATCTTACAGTGAGAATCCACGCTGTCTAGAGGGAGAACCCACTGTCACACATTTTATCGCCTCGTACATTCCACATGTCTTTCATCGCTGACTTCTTTTCACTTCATTTCTATTTTGTCTTGAAAAGTCCTTCACATCCATCGAACAAGAACGGTCTTCCCAAGAGATTCTAGAGATGATTCTGTCGATAGCTGGGTCAACCCCTTTACCCACGCGCTGACGATGACCCAGATAAAATAACTTATTTTGAAGGTTTTCCCCTTTAACGGAGCTAATATTTCTGCAAACTTTTTGATTATCTGTCTGTGATAGGAGGACTGAACGCGACAGTATCTTGATATCGACAACTGATTCTTGGAAAGTTTGTATACAATAAGTTGCAAAAAAATGGTCGATGTATTTTTAATTCTGATGATTAGGCTTGATTAAATTAAAAACAACTTTTTCCCATTGTTCTATTTACCGGCAATGGTTAAAGACAATGTTTGTTCTATAGAAATTTTCGTGGGCTCGGTGATTTTGGGCGATAGTTAAGACAACATCCATTAAAAAATAAAAAAACAGATTACTTTGCCAATAATTCATATTCGTACAAATTTGATAATACGCAAAACACAATTGCAGAAATAAATCTTTCTTAAAGAGACATGAAATCAGTTTTCACTTCATAATATAAAATAACTAAGTAATAACTTCGCTAAAAGTTTTGTGAGTCTCTTGCAACTTCTATGTCACATTCCAACAAAAGTAGGACCTCAATGACCGATTTTTCATGAAGATCCCAGTTAATATTTATTTTGGATGAACGATCAGGGCTTCACAATTATTAATTAGAATAAAAATAATTCAAAATTCAATACAAATAAAAATAAAAAACATTCACAAACTCACAAAATTGAAAAGCAAAATTAATTGAAGACTGAACATTTAAAACCACCATATATTGGGTTGGCAACTAAGTAATTGAGGATTTTTTTTAGAAAATCAAAGACAATTTTTTCATAGAACTAAATAACTTTATTCTGTAATGTATTGCCCATTTTGATCAATGACCGTTTGCCATCTTTCATGCAGCATCATAATCCCACGTTCATAAAATTTCTGGTTTTTATTAGCAAAAAACTGAATCAGGTACGATTTGACATCATCATCATTATTGAAATTTTTACCATTCAAGGAGTTTTGTAAAGATCGAAACAAAAAGTAATCAGATGGTGCAAGGTCAGGACTATATGGTGGATGTGGCAAAACATCCCAACCAAGCTCCAATAATTTTTGCCGAGTGACCAAAGATGTGTGTGGCCTTGCATTGTCATGATGGAATACAACACCTTTTCGATTTGTCAATTCGGGCCGCTTTTCTTCAACTGCATTGTTTAATTTCGTTAGTTGTTCAATGTAGACATCAGAATTGATCGTTCGGTTGGGTGGTAAGAGTTCAAAGTAGACAATTCCTTTGTAATCCCACCAATTTGATAACAAAACCTTCTTTTGATGAATATCAGCTTTTGATGTTGTTTGAGTTGGTTCACCTGGCCTGCTCCACGATCTTTTCCGCTTGATATTGTTGTAAACAACCCATTTTTCATCGCTAGTTATCAGTCGTTTTAAAAATAGATCATTTTCATTACGTTTCTTTAGCAAATCGAAGCTGCTAATGCGTTGCGTTAAATGCGTTTCTTTCAGTTCGTGAGGAATCCATGTATCAAGTTTTTGAACATAGCCAAGTTGTTTTAAGTGATTTTCAATGCATGTATCTTCTCTGCAATCTCACGTGTTGTACTGTGACGATCCGAATCGATTATTGCTTTGATTAAGTCGTCATCAACTTCAACTGGACGACCAGAGCGTTTTTCATCTTTGAGTGAAAAATCACCAGAACGAAATTTGGCAAACCAATTTTGACATTTCCGTTCTTTTAAGGCTTCGTCACCATAAACAGAACATAACTTTTTATGAGCTTGCGATGCGTTTTTCCCTTTGCGGAAATAAAAAAGCAAAATATGACGAAAATGTTCCTTTTGATTTTCCATTTTTCAACGAAAGCCAAACGAAAACTACGCTACCGATCAAAAAACTTTTTTTACTGATTGACAGCTGAATTGCCAACTATCAAATAACAAAATGTGTTTTACATTTGTACTACGTCTGCAAACCTAAAAATTCAACTGAAGCCATCTGTGAGTGAAATCCGCAATTACTTAGTTGCCAACCCAATATTTATCAGGATTTTAAGAAATACCTAGAATGAAAAAATGTATTTCTCATTAGAATAGTTTCAGATTCGAGCAAATGCTCATGTTAGTTGGTTTGTGTAGCTACTATATTTCATTTTTATAAGATCTTTATTCAAAAAAAGATGGGATTTTTCCGTTGATTTTGTTAAGAAAATCCCCACTATCCCCCCCCCCCCATGGTAAAAAAAACAACAGAAGAGAAGACATCATTTTCATATCCGTACTTGTGTTCTTCTTTATAAATTTGGCTCCACATGTATGAGCAATCAGTGAAAGGATATCTCTTATATCCTTTAGAATTTTTAACTCATGCCATCTACAGATGATTATATCCTACAAGGGTTTGCTGCAAAAGATTATAATAAATAAACACCAATTACAAGTCCACTTCCAGGTTTTAAGTTGGAGGCTGAAAGGTTTTATTTTTTTAAATCCCAATAACGTCTTTTTGTTTAAATAAATAAGTAGAAATCAGGATAAATTCAGACATATTGCTTACTGCAAGTTATAGCGATGACGATATGAAGGAGGGAAGTGAGATGATCAAATTGTCTTATACTCGACGGGTTGGTCATGTACTCTCCAAAAATCAAATATCTTAGTAATTTAAATGATGGAAACTACGGATCAAATTTGAATCTTTTGAATCAATCAAATAAGTAATCTTTATCATGTCTTAATACAATAACTTCCAGTTCCTTGAACAATGTTATCATTATATAAGAATTCTTTTAAATTTAAAATTCTTTATAAGAATTCTTTTTAATTTTAAAGTTCAAAGGGGGAAAGAAGCCTCGAAATTTGCAATGCATAAAGACTTCTAGAAGACATGATCCGGCCTTGGTCGCTGAACAACGAACTGCGAATAATATCTTGGATTGTTTTTGAATTTCAGAAATGTTTTCGCAGCTTAAATATTATTTTGTTATTGATTGTTATTTTTTAAATTTTCAACGATTTATTTATTCGGTGATACTAAAAAAATTAAGAGGATAATTCATCAGGGTAAGTACCATATATTGATTATTTGTAGAAGACTGGAGCAGCTTGTAGACGATTCTGAGTAACATATTTAAGGGAAAGTGACACTATGGATGTGTGTGCTGAGTAGAAACATGTGATGTAATCTTTATTCTAATAATAAAGTAGAATGTGTGCGTATTCTTTATGTTTTGAGCTACAGTTACCAAATTTGGCGCATATATACTTTGAAAAATGAAAATGTGCATTTTTAAACGATTTTTTTTGTAAATTTTAATTAATTAAAAATTAAATGAAAAGTTGGCTCTCTTTTATAGAGGACTTCCGAAATTTTTCCTGCGCAAAAATGATTTTTAGATGTTTTTAATGTCCAGAAACATTATCTTTTTAGTGTTATATCAATTAAATTATTGTAAAATTCTTTAATCTGGATTTAATTAGTTTTATGCTATTTTTAAATATATTCTATAATAATAATTTCATTGTTATGGATAAAATCCAAATCGTTCTCATTTTTTTCTTATATTTACACCTGTTTTTTTTCTTCCATTGTTGGCGATCAAAATATCAAGATTTTTGTTATTTTTCCATACTGAATAAGTTTCAAATTAAATTATATTTTTTAACAAAAGTTTTGACATACTTCAGTAATTTCCTTTGGGTACACCTCAAAAATGAGAATGAGAAGCTTCTACTATGGTGGTTGGTTCTCGCTGCCCTAGTACAGAATTGGTGTGAGGGTTTCTACCCTCTATCGATGACGGGACGTGCCTACTATGGGAAGAGTTCTAACGTGTCCAGTGGTGGCCCTTAGGACTTAGGTGTTCGGTAATACAGATTTCTCCGAATGCCTTCAAAGAGAGTGTGGCGGATCGGTATGAGCGAGGATAGAACCTGGGGCCTTGTGGTTCGCCACCGAGTAACATGGCCACAATACAAAAGCAATTGCCTGTGTAGCGTAGCTGTTGAAGTTTAATTATTTCTTTTTCAAAACTAAAATTCAAACTTTAGGTGAAATGAATAGAAAATTAGTGAGTTGTATAATACAACGGATGTAACTAGACAAGACTTTCTTAAATAGTATGAGTTACATAACTGTCAAATGCGTAACCAATAGTAGGGGCAAGCCAACTGAACACCAAAAGTGGCTAGTGCTCAATAATTAAATATAAATGCTAATTTCAGTTTTCACCACTTTTTTTTTCTGAACATCGATCTTTATTTTACTATCTGAAATTGAAGAACAAAAGCTTCAGAATTTTTCGGTCTATGAATTCTGATCTATCGAAAAGTATTATAGACATTTTTTGATAATCCTGCTTTCTTTTAATAACAAAGTCAAATTTAAAAAATGCAGATGATATGAAGGCTTTACCAGTTATTTTCTGGTAAAGCCTGCATTATTTGTGTAAGTGGATTTCCAAAATTTTCCTTCAATTTTTTTTTAAATAAAATATTTTTCCAAATTTGTACTTGTTAAAAAATTTACTCATGACCTAATAAAACTCTGATAATATTTGGCAGATCAAATTTTAAGAGTTTTTAATATTTACAATTACTTTATTTAAAAATTTCCTCTCAGATTTACAGCTTTTTATTGAAGCCAAAAATCGATATTTCAAATCATCCTTTCCCGACAACATATGCGGTTGCAAACATAAAGAGATTTGTTTTGAATAGCCAGTTCAGCAATTTGAAACCAATAAAATAGCTATAATGTATTACTTTTTCATGCCAAAGCACAGTTTCACTGACTATAGTGGTGATTATTAAAAATTATAAGTCCTATCTTGGAAAAACTAGGACAGAAGTATAGGCTTCATTGATTTTGTTCAAAATCATTTTCTGCTTGCGTGGATAAATTCATTAGAAATTCTGAATGACTGCCAATTGTGGGCACTTTATATTATTACACATTTCTATTATTACATACATAAAGAAAATTCAAGGGCATTATGTTATGTTCTCCTTCATCATATTATGCTGTTATACAATTTTCTTCTTAAATTTTGTTGTATTTATCGATTTACATTCGCCCTAAATATCATACTGCGCCAAGTCTCGTGGTTTAGTTACTATGGTAACAAGGAATCGTGGAGGGGGGGGGTATCTATTTGACTATTCGTTGTATTTAGAAAGCTTTTTCTCGCTACATTACTAATGTTTTACATTTTTGGAGTTGTCTTTTTTTTGTTTGTTATTTTGTTTATGCAGTATATAGAGTAAAATTATTGTAATAGTAAAAAAACGCTATGCTGAAGTGATTGATAATAAAGAAAAAAAAAAAAAAAAAAACTACGCCAGAATGCATACCTACAAGCGATTTTTTAAAAAGGGGGGGGGGAGGAATCAGAGGCTAAACTAATTCTCAAAGGTTTGCCGCCTCTTCCCCTGAACTATTTCAACCTGATATACAACCATAAGATGCAGCGAGAATAGAAGGCCAGCAGAGAGGAAATTGCTGATTGTCTATGAGGAAGTCGAGGACAAAACACTCCCTCGCTGTTTGTTATCTGTAACTGCAAATTAACTTAACCCTTTAAAGGGCCATTTTTTTCTAGTCATATTATGTTAAAATATTTTTAGGCATGAAATTAGAATAAGAAAAGGGATTCATTTAGATTATTAGATAAATTTAATTTGATTAATTAATTAATTTTGTTAATTAATAATTAAGTAACAAATCAAGACACATTATTTTGTGTGAGATAAAGAACTGAAGCATCTAAGTTTCTGTCTTTCTAAAAAAAATTGTCAGAACTGATGCCAACCTACATAATTTCATACAAAGATTGATAAATTTGGTGGGAAGCATACTTCCCACGGCCCTAGAAAGGGTTAAAATGTATGCTTTCTTCTTTCGTTGCAAGGGCTGCTGCAATCAATTATAAATAATAATTTTATTCTTTGCGGATGAAATTTTTTTTCACAATTTGATCTTTTATTTGAATGTAACTTTCCTCTGTATAAAGATATTTGTATACAGAGTGTATATATATAAAAAAAATCTTGCTATCGCTAAACGTGATCGAAAAATATTTACACTGTTTGTAGCAACAATCAAATTATGTTTTTGTGTGTGTGTATGTGTGAAAGTTTGAATCATACATTCACCTGTCACATATTCACAACTTTTTGATAGGAAATGTAAATATATAATAATACAGTACACTCGCGAGTATCTGGTCTAATGTGGCTGGAGATCAGGCCGGATAACAAAAAAGCCGGATAGATTGGAGTTCTTTGAACTCATTTCTTTGCTCACCAATACCAGAAGAAAAGTCTTTATACAATAACTCACTGTTATAATACTTATTTTCTCACTTCTTATTGAATACTAAGGCCTCCATTTATCTCAAGCCAGTTGGAATGTGAATACGGCCGCGGTCCGGTGAATTATAGATGCAGTTGGCTGTTCTGAACTGGTAGTTATATGTTTATATACTGCAGTACACGTTTCAAGAATTTATAGGGAAAAAGTATGTTAAAAAATGCAAATTGTTCACATTTTAATATAAATGTATACTTATGGGTAAAACGAACTTTTCTAAAATTCCAATATCTTGATAGATATTTCTAGTTGAACTGTGAATTTCTGAGCGGATGAGTCGTCAGTAGTAATATCTTATTAATAATCCCATTTAGTGAACTTTCTATCTTTATTTTAAAGCAACTTAAAGTTTTAAATTGAAGTGACGAACAACAAATCTATTTTAATTTTTGATTTGCGTCATGAGATAAATGATCGATATCGATGATATTTTATCATGTTATTTTAAGCATTCTTCCTTGTAAAATGTTTATATATTTGCACGATATTCTTTTGATGTATAAACTAGACGAAATTATTGTAAAGGGCTTTGACCGACCTCCTCTGACCTTGTTGTTTGCTTTCCTTTAACTTCCCGCATCATTTTATTTTGTTTTTGTCTTGAAATGCCGGAAAACACTATTGTATTGCTACTCCCAAATTTTTTCATGGTGTTTTTTCTTATTTTTATGATCTAAAATAAGATAAGTTTGTATATTAAATGTAATGAAATGCATACTGTTAGTTAAGTTTTGTCGGTAGCTATTTAACATATGAAAAATACGGATAAATATTTTTAACTGATAAACCCGGTTCGAAGAATTGCATGTTTTGCAACACTATTGCAATAAAATACTTCCTGTTTTTCTCCCAAGCTTTTAAAATTCCATCAGAGATACATAATTGCTCGTTTTCTTCTAGGAAATTTTTTTTTATGATAAACAAGATTTTTTGATGATAATAAATTAAATCTTCTAATGTTTCATATTTTTATAATTCTGTTTTCCGTTTTCAGGACTAGCTGTTTAGCCACTAGCTATATATTTAAAATAATGAGTGAAATTAAACAATAAGTCTCTCAACCATAATCACTGTACCAGTTTCGCCAATTTTTATTTTTGGTGAAAGTTCATGACCTTTAGATACTTCACCAATAGTTGACTGCCACTATTTCTTGAGAGAAATTTCAAAAATAATGCATTACTGTGCATTTTCTATGAGGTAAACTTTCACCCACTTCCTCTGTCACAACCATTAAATAAAATAATAAATGTAATTGTGTTCGCAAATTTTTATTTTTTTACACTCATTTTTGTCACTTCCATGCATCGTCAATGGTCGTCTACCCTTTCTCATCCATTTTCGATAGATATTGCAGAATATAACTTTTGACAGAGACCTCAAATGGACAGATTTCGCCACTTTTCAACCATCGCTAGCAAAGAAAAATGCTGTATCATAATTTAAAACACTGCTTTCTTTTATTTTGATAAGATATATTTCATGGACATGGGATTGTTTATTTTATATTAGCTGCCTATTGCGACCAATTCGTTTGCCCAATTTATCGATTTTTAAATTTTTAAATGATTAATTTGTTATTCGATATGATTGAAAAATATTCAACCAGTATACTGCAAATTAAAAACGTATATATATTACGAAATAAAAGCAGAAGTGAAATTCCTACTACTGAATTAATGACTGGTAAAAACACGCGATGGGATGCTTTGATGTATAGTTTGAATCCCCCCCGAAACCTTTAAAAACATTTTTTAGATAATGTACCAAATTGAATAAAAAATATTATTTCTATTAAAAGAGACAATTGTGCAAAAATAATTGATATCATTAAAAAATAATTTTTTTGTGTCTTAATATAATATAGAGATCATTTTTTGAAAGATAATTGTTTTAGAAAATATGAATATCTATAGGAAAGCCATAACGATACAGCTAGATTTAAAATTAATGTACGGTCGGTAAAATTGAAATATTTTGAGGCCATTTGTAGCCATCTTTTTTTTGCAATCTCTAAAAGCCATTTGTTACTATTTCTGGTATCCATCCAGAATAGCAGTTTTTAGAAGAGTTTATAGATGATTGGCACGATTTTTACGTGCTTGTCGAGAAACCGTTAATTAATCTGAAACCTTGCCACAATTACTTATCTCGAGATGGAAATATTCTGCTCTCGATTAAACTTTTTGTTTGAAGTCTATTTCTTTATTTCATTTATATGCTCTTTCTTCTGACTGAATGCACTTTTTGATGAGAATGCGAAGCATCTCTAGAACACTTCTAATAATATTTTGTAGCCCCATTAATTAGATGAGCGGTCCACTGGGATTAATGCTCTTGTAAAAATATTCAATGAATGAAGCAGTCTGAAATTCGTATGATAGTTTATTGATATTTGAATACTGCCATTCTACAGTAAGTAATAAGCGAGATTTCTGTGTCACGTACGTTAGCGTTTTATATATATAGATGATCATGTTTCTTACGACAGAAAATCAAATAAATTCGTATCTAAAGTGCTTTAGAATTCCAGATAATCTATTTACTTGATAAATACTAGCAATTTCTGAGCATGCAGCTGCTTAGGGGGCGTTGGAATCTGTTGTGGGAGGGTGCAGACTGGATGCTAAAAAATATTAATAGTCTACTTGCCAAATAAATGATTTTGGCTAGGAAAAATACAAATTTCATGAATTATGCAATAGTAGGATAATCTTAATATTTCGTCAAGACAGACATTTTTTATTAAAATAGCATTTGTAAACATCAAGTGGCACTTAAGTAATATTGCATATAAATTCATATACCATGCAATCATGTGAAACTAAATTGACCTGTGGGTTAAAAAAAAAAAACTCGTAACATCCACTGCTTAGGTCACAAATCGCCTAAATCTACCTTTTCTGGTAAGCATGTCGATTGTAAATTACTATTTGTTGACTTGTTATATAAACAAATCATCATTTCCCGCCATAATTAATAGGAAAAAAAAACCCGATTGTCGCCACTCTTTGTTATGATCTTCATTCAGATGACGTCAATCCACAATTCTTCCGCTCAGATTGTCGTCATTAGTGACCTTCTACATATTTCTGAACTACTGGATAAAACAGGTGGCATCAAGCCTTTTGTGAGATGGTTGACCTTGCCCTCTACTTGCTACCTTCGCATACTTGTTAGATTGGGCCGATGGAGTTTTTATTTTATTATCATTAAGGTTAAAGAAGATACTTTTTGAGCTAAAAGCCATAGAACGCACGCTTTTAACAATGTTGCGAATGCTGGTGGCATTTAGCCATTGATATAATGGCTCACAGGCAAGATTTTCTGCACAGATTAGGCAAGAAGCCACGAATTTAACGCGAATGCTTCGCTTAGTAACCCTGGTCTCCCCTTTTAGCAACGATTTGATTGTACAATGAGGGGGGAGGGGAGAAAGAAATTGTAATCAATTTCAGTTTCAAAAAAATCTCTGTCGTCAGTTTAAACTACGCCAGATTCACAGCTGTATTTAATCATCTATTTTGGAACACAGTCAATAAAGGGAGGAAGTGGAAGGTAGGAAATAAACCTTGATAAAGGTAAATGTTTACAAGCTTACTTGAAAGAAGTCATTCAGAAATTATTCTGGCTCCGTGATTAATGCCAAAAGTTAAAATGTTTTTGACATATTCATATATTTATATAAAGGTACTCGAAAGGGTTTATAATGTTTAGTGTTATATTGATGGTAATTTTAGCTTAATTTGGGATGTCTTTTGATTCTTTGTGTGTATAATTGCTTTTGGATATAATATCTGAAAGAAATTATATTTTCTATTCTATTACCTTTGGTGGAGGGATTTTAGTTAGAATGATTAAAGCCACGTTTTAAAGCAAAACAAAGCTCATTTTAGGACAGATTTCGCAATTTTGAAACTATGGTCAAATGACATGAACGACATTCGAGCTGGCCCTCACCTTTCCAAATTTTCATGATATTCCACCGGATGGGAATTTGACAAACGATGTCATATTTAATATCCATCAACCTCACATATATGACACATTTTTGGTAAAATCTAGTTTCTAACTCGGAATATTGCGCCTTCAAAGCCGAAACTTTACTACAAAACTATTTTGGCCCATCTTTAATGTAGAACTAGAAACGTTTCGTTTATTGGAGCTGCATATGTGCGACATATACTGTAGATTTCTCAGTAATCCGTCAGATATCAAACCAATGAACTGCCGGATTAACAAAAGTACCAGGTATTCATTTGAAAGACGCATTTTAATAGCACAGTTTTTATTTCCTGTATAATATTTTACAAAATGCACAAAATTAATCAAAAAATAATATATATTATAAATATTTCTAAATACAATTCAAATCCGAGCAAAACCTATTGCTTATATAGTACTCAAGTCACTGATATCTGCATTCAATGCTCTGTTATTCCTAAAACGCTCCTCATTTATGGTTAAAAACACTGGATTATTTAAAGGGTGAATTATTGAAACTCTACTGTATTTTATGATTGTTTGAAAGAAGTCTTTTCAGCGATGTTAGTATCCTTTCTAGATTCTTAGTATAGAAAGGACTGACGCAATGCGATATGTATGATACTTCATGAAAAAAAAAATCATTCAACAGGACAAACAGTTGAATCTGAGCTATGAAATGTGGTTGTTTTCAGTATATAATATGCTGTATAAGTGCTCATTTAGATAGTAGTTTTTAAAATCTTTATTAGATTTTTAATAAAAAGTTATTAAAAATTTTAACGTTTTCTCTCTATAACTTCGGAGCAAAATACTACACAAAGTAATTTTTACATCATCTAAAATTTAAGAAATGCGGTATATTTTTATTTCCATTTACTATTTTTATAATTTAAAAAGAAATTGAGAATATTTATTAAATATATTTTACAGCAATAATTTTTATTATTATTGGATTTAAACTGAAGACCGCAATGACGTTATCGCTGTTATACAACCAGGAGAAAATTAAAAAGATAGAGGAATCAAGTTAAAGTCATTAGTATGTTACTAGGGCTTATGATTACAGATTCGAATCTTCTTTACATTTTTTTTATTATATTGACAGTAATCGTCTGAATAGAGGCAAAGATCTTTCGCGAACGTTCTTCTACTTTGTTTACAAGAGATCGTTTCAAGTTCTCGCCTATTTACAACAGCCAAGAATCATTTCAGCCGAGCTCTGCCTCATTTTAGAAAATGAATGACTATATCTTGTTTGGTATGCGGGGAAAGTGAAACTGGCCCCTCCGCTTTAATTACTGAGAATGTTGGTAATTAAGAGAGTAGCAGTAAGGGGTTTATGAGTTGTTGAATAAACTTTTAGAGGTTTATATAGTTTCTTTTATGTTGAAGAATAAAAGCAATTAATTTAACAGAGAACTTTTAAACTTTTTTATTTTCTGAATAAAATAATAAATATTCTGAAATATTTTAGGTTTTATCTGTCATATTATAGCGATTTTATAAAATTTTATGTAATGCTAGGCATACTTTAACTGTGATTAAACTTCGATTAATACAAAACTTTTTTTTTTTCTAAAACCAAGCATGTTTTTAAAAAATATGAACACAGAAAACAAAATAGTTCAGCCTTAAAAACTTGCTGTTCCACAGACATTTTTTTTTTTATAATTTATGCAATATTTTAAAAAATTATTCTGTAAAAATTTCTCCTATTTATTATAAAATTCAGTTTTTAGTTTCATTTTCAAATGGATTTAAATGATACAAATAGTATTGTTTTATCTCCTAGTAAAGTTATTTGCAGAGTAATACTTTCTTTATATAAAAAATAAACCGAGTGTTAAGTTTTTATGAAATTCCTTATACCCAAATTATTTTACATTTTACATATAGGAGGCTACATATACGATTCAATTTTAACACGATGATGATTACTAGTATATTACCTACTTTGTAGGTAGTATACTACTTAGTTTGTAAGTAGTATACTACCTACAAACTGCGTTATGTTAAACATATGATAAAAAAATCATTCTAAACACTCAACTGGGTAGATTCTTACAGCTACAGTTACAAAATTTAGCAAGTAGTTCTTTTTCGGGTTGTTGATATTCTCTGATAAAGGATTAAAAAAAATTTAATTTGATTCCTTATTAAAATTAATCAAAACTCCAAAGCTTCGTCTTAGTAATGTTGTATTTAT
Organism: Argiope bruennichi; assembly: GCF_947563725.1. Taxonomy (NCBI): domain Eukaryota; kingdom Metazoa; phylum Arthropoda; class Arachnida; order Araneae; family Araneidae; genus Argiope; species Argiope bruennichi. Next base: position 54,132,009 of record NC_079158.1, read on the forward strand.
TATATTATTACACAAAACCCGTTTTTACATTACTTTAAAGCTGCATTTTTATACATTTTTTTAAATAATAATTATTTACATAACAAGAGAGTACCAACTTTATTGTCCCATGGTATTTCTCAATGACCTACCGCCTTATTAGAGAATAATTTAAAAAATTAATAGCTTTGAAACTCTTACAATATTATATTAAATTTGAATGTATTTGAAGAAAATAATAAATACCAAACAGATATTTGTTGTATTTAGAATAAGTCCTATGAAATGCGTCTCATGAAAATACGAGATTAAAATGCGATTATTTCCAGATTAAACAAGAGGACCATTATAATTGTGGTTCAAAAGCTAATTTCTAAATCGTTAGAGATAGGCAAGTATTACCACTCTTGAAAATACTCTAACATGGCTCCAAGAATTAAACTTTTAACTGTTTGACTGTATAAATGTACTGTTGAGAAAAATCGCAAGGTCTGTATTTACATAAAATCTCACAGTAATATTTGTCCCATCTATATCTATATCTATATCTATATCTATATCTATATCTATATCTATACTTATAATAAAGCTCAATGTGTGTGTGTGTGTGTGTGTGTGTTGGCGCTCTACAGGCCAAACCGTTTGACATACAGCTACCAAATTTGGTACATGTATACCTTGGAGGTTGGGAATGTGCACCTGGGGTTTCTTTTTTCGAATTTTTAATTAGAATTTTAATTATTAATTAAAAACTAACTTTCCCGCCAAAAAAATCTTCCATTTTCCCCACCGCCAATTTTTCCGCCAAAAAAATCTTCCATTATCCCCAGCGCCAAACGAGAAAGGATTCAGTTTTTTTTTCTCCCAACAGTAATGAGGCTAGGGTTAAAATTTTTCGACGGATTATTTCAATCGGTTCTGTTTATTTTCTTAATGTTTGATGCATTTAAATTTAAACATTGTTAATGAATCAATCTTTCAGATTCATTCTGAAGTACTTTTGAATTAAAATAAAACAGAATAAAGGAAATTAAAAATTTCTAATCCGCATAGCGTTACCCCAACTGGCGTAGAAAAAATCACGTATTTGCGTTACGTAACCGGCGAAAAAAATTCACGCATGCGCATTCTGTTCTGATTGTTGCCATGACAACATGTATATGCTTATAGTTTTAAGTACAACGTTTTTTAAGTAGTTTTTTTAAAACCTGTTTTCAACCGTTTATTTTAAACGATTCGTTTTATTTTCTTAGTGTTTGATGCATTTAAATTTAAACATTGTTAATGAATCGATCTGCTCATAATGAATCTAAGAAAATTTTGTTGACCAACTCTTGAGATATTACATAAATTAAAAAAGATATTCTTTAGTGCCCATAAAGTTTAAACGCTGAGTGACTCTATTTTCAGTAATCAGATTATAAAAAAATGCTTTGTTTCAGTAAAAAATATTATTATATTAATTGAAGATAAATTCTTTCCACTTTAATTTAAAGCATAAATTCTACCGTTTTCAACCGTTTATTTTAAACGATTCGTTTTATTTTCTTAGTGTGTGATGCATTTAAATTTAAACATTGTTAATAAATCGATCTGCTCATAATGAATCTAAGAAAATTTTGTTGACCAACTCTTGAGATATTACATAAATTTAAAAAAATATTCTTTAGTGCCCATAAAGTTTAAACGCTGAGTGACTCTATTTTCAGTAATCAGATTATAAAAAAATGCTTTGTTTCAGTAAAAAATATTATTATATTAATTGAAGATAAATTCTTTCCACTTTAATTTAAAGCATAAATTCTACGGGTGCTAACAGAAAATGAGAGAGATACATATTACGTTATGACTGAAGGCCTTTATAATATTATGAATGAATTATATGATAATCAAAATTTGAAGTTTTAAAATATTTTGATGAAGAAGCTATTAAAGTAGAAATTGCATAAAATATTTAATTATTAAAATTTTAACGAACATTAAGATTGGCGAACCGGCTGGTCGCCAAAGGCGGCTAGTTTAGTAATAATCTTGACACACATTTTGAACAAAAATAATTCTACTGTTTCAAAATTGGACCAGTTATGAAGCTTTTCTTATAACCATTTTAGAATATTAGACTGTTTCAATATCTGCCTCAGGGAAGATCTGATAGTCAGCGCATAGCATTTCCTTGAGATGGTCGTTGATTGGTCTAAAATACTGAAATTTGAAGCTGCATAACTCTATCAGTTTTGCTGTAAAATATTGTGGATTCATGCAGATGATACTCAGCGTGGTTTATTTTTCTTATAGTATTATAAGAAAAATCTATCTATCTAAATCTAATAAACCTATCTTCACGCTTTTTCGATTTGGTTTTGATCTTTGTGCTTTTGATAAAAAAAAAAGGTGTGGTCTCACCCAAATTTTCTCGCATATTTTCTAATAAAGATGTTATTCCTCTCATCCTGCATATAATTTTGTAACTTGAGAAAAGCTGCGAATTCCTTCCGTGCCATTGATGAACAATAGCAAAGAAATATTAATCTTTAGCACGAAGTTAGCATCTTTACGGAATCTACTGTGTGATCCTTGGCGATTTTTTTTGGCAATTAATCCCTGGCATTCGATAAATATCACCAGAAAATGGAATTTGTGATTTAGACGCCCTTTTTCCCCCAACAGAATGGAACTGTGGTGAATAGCTTATAAACCAGTTAACAGTTACGCTACCTGAGCAATTGCTTTTGTATTATGTTCATGTTACTGGCCTGCGAACCACAAGGTCCCAGGTTCTATCCTCGCACATACCAAACCACTATATTGATGACCTCGGACGATGAACCTTCAATCTTCGTACAGCTGTTGTGGCGCTATCTACCCACAGCAAACCAAAGTCATCAGACTCACTTGGCGCAACAGCATCACCAACCACTCACCCACACACGCTCGCCATAACGCTTGGCGCTACTCAAATGGGTACAGGCGCATTAGAATCAGCAGCTAATACATCACCACTTAACAGCCATATCGTTCGTTTCACCTCCGATTCACTGGAGGGAGAGTCTATGGTGAATAGCTTATAAACCAGTTAACAGTTACGCTAGCAGAGCAATTGCTTTTATATCATTGTCATGTTACTGGACTGCGAACCACAAGGTCCCAGGTTCTATCCTCGCTCATTTCAAGTCGTTGCGTTTTTAAGTTGACATGTTCAAATACTAGTTTAAGTATAGACCGACAGAAAGTGTCCCTTGATAGATTTCGTTCCAAATATGTTTAAGTATCTTGCCTTCAGATGTTAAATTTATGAAGTAAATTTTATCCACTTAAATCTCTTCATTCTGTAGTTATCGTATTAACTTATATTTGGGAAGCCATACAGACGGACTGCCTCTGAATGGATTTCGCTAAAAATTTGATAGAAATCTACCACTTTTGTATCAAGATCATATATCAAATTTCATCTGTTTAGCTTAAAGTGTTTTTGAGTTATCTTTATCTCCGACAGACAGACAAAGCATGAAAAAAAAAATGTTTTTTTCGAATTCAGGGACGTTTGAAAAATAGTAAGTTAAATTCTCTAATTCAGATTTTTTGACAATTACATTTCTTTCTCTAACGTTCTCTTTCTTTATATACGAGAAAGTAAAAAAAGAGAAAATATTTTCTCTTTAATAGTATAATAATAAAAAGCCTCTTTTTAGAAACTTTCTTATCTTATTTTTATTTTTCACTGTTTAATGAATTACATGATTCTTTATGATAAATATGATAGAATTTTTTAATTAGTTTTTTTTTCTCAAAATCTTAAAAAAGTACTGTATTCAATTTTCACTAGATGGCAGCACTGTTTTCCCTTATTTGTTGTTTTCGCTGTTAACACGTTATTGCCAGTTCCAGTTATTAATAACTCCTTTTCCCAGAAAATTAGTCTTTATTAATAATATAATTAGAGTTTTTGCTTTTAAAGCACTAATTTTGCAATTTTTCTTTAAGAGTAGGAATAACATTGTGAAGGTAACTACTGTTTAATTCCAAGATTCATTTTTTTTAAAGAAACAAGCAAACAAAAAAACACGTAGTTCTTTATCTAAACAAAATCTTATTATTAACTGAATGCCAACTTGTTGCAAATAGCAATTGAATTGATTATTGAAAGTAGACTGAATAGCTCCAGAGCGATCTATATTAGTTGAACAAATATATCTTGCAATCTAAAACAACTTCTACTTATAGCATTTACAAAACAAAATAGCACATGGTTGTGGATGTGAATATTGACCTGTATGCAATAATTCATATTAAAAAAAATGGCTTTTTTCGTGAATAATAAAAATGTTGGTTGCCCAATTTTTGTGAAATCTGATGAAATTTTAGTTCCAAATCCCATCTTTTCTGAAAATGGATCCAGTTCTGTCTTCGATAAAATCAAATGCGAATTCCGTGTTGAAGAAACTTCAGCAGAGAAAGCTAAATTCAACCTGAAAAATAAAGATTCTAAACTTAAACAGAACAGTATAACCTCTGCGTCTTTATCTAATTGTGGTAAATATATTTGTGCTTGTGATTCTAATAATTGCTTACATCTATGGGAACACGAAGAAAGTAATTGGAAAATTTTAAGTGTCCGCCCTTTAACTCGTAAATGTCAAAAAGCGATTTTTACCAATTCTTCTGCAAATATTATTCTCTGTGATCGAGGAGGAGATGTATTTGATTATTCAGTTTCAAAATGCGAGGAATCTGGAAATTTAATTCTTGGACATATAAGTTTGATACTTGATATTTCAATATCTAATGATGATAAGTACTTAGCTACATGTGATAGAGATGGAAAAATCAGAATATCCTGTTATCCTAATAGTTATAATATTCTGAGCTATTGCCTGGGTCATCAGGAATTTGTGTCATCGATTCAGTTTATACAATTAGCTGAAGAAATACTTTTATCAGGTTCAGGCGATGGTTCAATAAGGTTATGGAAGTACAAAAATAATGGTTTGCAATTTAAGTGTGTTTCTTTACAAGAAAATGATATCCTTTGTAAAGCTTGTAATGTTCAGAATGAGGCAGAAATTAAAGCTAAGCTTAATCATGAAGTTTCTGAAAAATTAGTTTTGAGTGATAAGCAAGTGTTATTTTCTGTTCGCTGTGTAAAGTATTCTCAGGAACATCAGTTGTTGGCTGTCATTTTTCATTTGCAACCAATCATAGCCATTTATAAAATACTAAATGATTCTGATGACAGTTTGAATTTTCAACAGTTTATTTCTCTTGATGCTCCTCCAGTAGATGCAGTTTTCATGAATAATGGACAGTTGTTAATTTTGATAAAAAGTACAAGTGTGTCAGTAAAATGTTTTGATTATGAAGTGGAAAATCAAAAATTTATTCCCATTGCTGATAATGATTCTGTTGCAGTTTTAAAAGCTGTTCAAGATTTTTATAATGATTTTGAAAATATTCATTTTCAAGATGATTTTGTATCCTTATTTAAAAGAGTATATGAAAATAATAATGAAGATGAAGATTGTAATGATGTACAGAAAAAGAAGAATAAAACAGAGTAATTCTCTTTGTTTTTTAATTATTTTTGTATTTTATTGAGTTGTCTGTTGCTTATTTAATATAATACAACAAAAATTAATTTTTTTACCCTATTTAATTTAAATTTATTAAAATGTTGCATATTTTCTGTTGTATATTAAAATATTGAATAGAAATATAGTGCGTAAATATTTATGATATTCACTACAATATTAAATATTTAACAATCTTTAAAAAATATATAGCAACTGATTTATTTTCAAATGGTCTGATTTCATTATTTTGTTATGTTGTAATCTCAAGATTGTAAGATAAATTAAAAATTTTTTACCCTCTCATATTTTTAGAGGTACAAATATTTGTAGAAGCATTTACTTATTTATTTAGCAAAAAATTTTAAAACCTTCGCATTGATTTTCACCTTTTTATTTATTAGTTGGTATCCTCAGAACATAAATATTTTTCATGTTTTTTTGTTAATAAAAAAATATTGAATTGATTATCATAAAAACTTTTTTATCTGTCAGCATTTGTGAATAAAATTTAAAAATAAGCCCGAAAAAGATAGCAATTATTGCATAACAAATCAATTTTTGACAGCTAATTGATGCAACTGTATATCAGAAAAATTTAATGTTACTGTTCAGTGAAATGCTAATACATTTATAAATAAATATTTAAAAAAAAAAGACAAACAATAATCTGCATCAAATATGGGTCATTATTAATATATTGCACTTACTACAAAGTCATGTTCTGTAAAGTTTACTCTATAAGGATAAAATGAAAGATTATATATAATTTAAGCAAACCTTAATTCTGTTATAATTGAACAAGGATTTTTTTTTTTTTTTACTAATAATTAATAAGGAAGTTTAAGTTGCTAATATTTTTTTAAAAAAATATTAGCAAAAATTTTCCTTGGGACAATAATTGATGCATTTTTTCTTTCTAAAGAGCTTTGATTTTTTTTATGCTTCGTCTAAAGTATCCTCTTCTTACTTTACTGGATCTGTTTTTATTATGAAATTAGAAAGTTATGTCTATTTTCTTTTTTAATCATTTGCTTAATTTACTACAATTTAAAGACATTTAATATGCATCATTTTTGTTATTTTAATTGTCGCCTGCTATTATAAGATATTGTATTAATTATTTTCAGTCAATTTTTTAATTTTTATGGTATAATTTTCGCTCACTAAAACAAATCAAGGTGCTCTACTTTTTATACACTGGAACTATATTATACTGAAAGATTTTTAAGACATAAAGGAATGCATTATTAACCATTCTTAATAATTTATTTTTAAAATTTATTTTAGTAGTGCTTTTAATAATATTTAAATGATAATTTTTAAAGTTTTGATAATATTTTTATCAAAACTTTTTAAACAAAATGTTTTGATAAAATAGATTGTATAAATTCAGAATTTCATTTAGATTTTTTATTGCAGGATATGAAGAAAGTTTAGATAAATAAGTTCCATACATTGTGTAGTTTTCATTTTACATATATACTTACTTGTATGAATATTCACACCATGCTTACAAATTGAAATTTATTCATTAGTATAAGAATATTAGCAATTAACTGATAAAACTATATTTTTTATCATTTCATGATCATAATAATAATCATTTATATTTCTATTTGCTTTATTTTCTGTGAAATGTATTAATGCTTAAGTAAATGCAAAAGATAAGCAAGTGATATTCATATTTTTGCAGTATTTAAACTTAATTTATTTAATCAATAATTTTAAGTACTTTTTAATTTGGTGTTGTTTAATAAAATATTAAATACTTGAAATTTGATATATTCATTATAGTGAAAAAATAATTAATTCATTTCTATTCTTTCTGTTTTTTTAAACATATGGATTATTTTTATGAGTTAAATTTATTTCTTACTTTTTATAAGCTTGTCAGTGAAGATTTAATTTAAAAATGCTCTTATTTTTCATTTATCGTACCTAATGAAATCTTTCAGCTTGAGTTTTACGGTTGCATAATTTATAAATAATCTATTTTACTTTAATTTAAAACATATTCAGTCTTAAGATACTTCTTTGGAAATTTTTAAAAAAAGATTTTCTTTATGATTTTCATATACATTATTAAAGAAGCATGTGAAACAATTTAAAATTATAAAAATTATAATTAAAATTGTTAAAAAAATTATTAAAATTATAAATAAATTATCACTTTAATCTTATTAAGTAAGATTAAAGTGATTTTGACAGCATGTGAAGAGAATGGATACTTGAACTATAATACAATATTTCTTCCTGAATAATAATTTTAAAATGATAAATTTGTTTATTGATATTTGTAAGAAAAAACTTTTGATTTGATTAAATCATTATTTTTATAATCATATTGCTGCAGAACACAAAATAATTTTATCTGCAATATCTTTTTTCTGTACTTAGAATTATGATCTGTAGTTGCTTATTAATAACGTATTGAAAGATAAGTATTATATTCTCATTACATATGTCAAGATTTAAAACATTGGATTGCTATTGTAACACAAAAAAAGATGTTAGTCACCAAATGTCCTACAGGTCCTTTTATTTTTCAGCATTTATAAGTAAAAATAATTAAAAGATTTCATTAAAATTTTGTATTATTTTTAGTTGCATTTTCATTTAATTTTAAATTAATGTTTCTGATTTTTTGTAGAGTTATGTAAAATTTTTGTAACGAAATAGGATTTTGAGTGTTAAAAGTTTAAAAAGCCATGCTCTATATAACGATGTTGTTTGTAGATTAATGAATTTATAAATGTTTAATTGAGCTAGAACAAATTTTTCTAATGCAATGGTGTTATGAGAGTTAAAAATTTAAAAAACCTGTAATGAGATGGAATGTGAACTGGATGTCCAGACCTTGTCGCTAGTTTTCACTAGTCATTAATTTTCTCCATATAATTTGGATGCTGACTGTAGATTACTGAATTTATAAATGCTTAATTGAGCTTGGACAAATTACTCATTTTGAAATTGTACTATGATATTATAATATGAGTTATTCATATATGCTAACAATCTTTGTTAGAAGCAAGACTTGAATCTACAATTTTTGAAATTATTTAATATCCTGATTTAAATTGCATTTAATAATTATTTATTTTGCTGGTGAATGTAAAATCCTTTAAAGATTCTTCTAGATCTGCACAGTGAACTTGTGGGCATGGATAATGATGGTTTCAACTATCAATCCAACAGCAAGATTTTGGATATGTGGATGCATGTTCGTCTTTTTCAAAAACAGTAAAATTAATGTGCACCAGCTCTATGTATGTGGTGATCTTTAGTAATATTCAGATCATCACATACATGGGGCTGGTGCACCCTGCTCATCAAGTCAAGATACGGTTGTCATTTTGGCATGGTTACTGACAGTAAAAGAAATACACTGATAATAGAATGCAAATCTCTGGTAAGTTGTCTTGCAATATATTAATTTTTTAATGAAATAAATTTTTAAAAATAATTTTTTATTTTCATTGTTTTTGTTATTTTTAGTTTATGTAAGACTTGATTGGTCGTTAGGTGATAGTTTTATTTTGGATACGATAAAAAAATTAATTTATAGTTAATATAAGACTTGATTTGTCATTAGATGATAGTTTTATTTTGAATATGATAAAAAAATTAAATTCATTTGAGAATGGAAGATGCTGCATTTCCCTAATTTTATGATTTAAAACTCCATTGACTGAATTTTTTTATGACTGAAATACTTATACATGCTAATACAGATATTTAACACAATTTTCTTTAGACAGCCCAGCTAGCTAAATGAGAAGAATATATTACTAATTTTAACAATAATAATCTATCTATCTTGGGAAAAGAAATGTGTAATATATAGCTCATATCATAATTAGCTCAGGAAAGGTGATAAAATGGTTCTTTTGTTACAAATGTGAGGCTGATTATAGAAAGGATATTATATAATAGTCTACATTTTCGATGATCCGATTTCCATTTGTATGTATCCCTTGTATTGAGTTGCTTATCTTTCCATGTGCATCAAATAATTATTTTTCAAATCTTGTGAACTAAAATTAAGTCATTCATAAATATAATTCTCTACGAAAGTTATGTAGTACATATAAATGTTTCAAGTAATTTATGTTGTCTTTTGTTGAATCAAAACAACATGATTTCATTATAGAATCTATTTATTGTATTAGGTAATAGTTAAATTTGTATACTTTAATTTTGAACAATGTAAATTAAGTATTTTCCAAATAATCCAAATCTCAAACAAAACTTATATATTACTGATTATACACGAGGGGCCATGCTCTGATCAAATGGAAACTTTTTTACCAGAAAGCTCATTAGCTATTAAGAAAATAGAAATGAATTTTAAGCTACAAAGTCTTGCATAACCCATCCCAACAAAGGATGAAAAAAATATTCAACTAGATTTTACTTTAATTTTGGAAAGTCAAGATTGCTATGAAAATAAGTGCATGTAAATATTTGAATTATGTGTATGGCAATAATTTTCTGAATTATTTGAAATTTTTATTTTTATTTTATGGTAGTTTTCAGGATTTTAAAAAGATTAGTGTAGTCACTTCTAATATGGTTTTAATTGACAATTATTTCATCTGTAAAAAAAATTATCAAAAAAATTTGGATATATCTATTAAAATATTATGTATTTTATTGTGAATTTTCTTATTTCTGCTTTATACTAATTTCTTTTTTACTAAGTTGCTGAAATCAGATTTAATGGATATAATAAGTAAGGGCTCAGAGTGATTCTAGTTACTTGGATATTATTAATGATATTCTTTTCTTATGAATAATTATTGTTTGATGAGTATGAAATTTTGCTTGTTTAATATATGTTTTTCAAATCAAATTCTCAGGCAGTAGTAATCGCTCCATATTTTTACTGCTGCAAATTTTTATATCAGCTGCAATGTGTATTACTCTATGCACACACACACACACATAAATTTAAAAAAAATAGATTGAAAATGCACCAGTAATAAAGTTATTGTAGTTATTGATATGTTCATTTTGAACAAGTTTGAGAGCACTTCAATTAATGTATTATCTGATCATTTAATGAGAGTTAAATTTGTTTTTATTTCTAATTCTGAACCTTTAAATAATTTTTCACAATATGAGAATTCTGAAAATTACAAGAAAGCTTCGCTCAAACACCGCAGCAAGTAATAAAAATTAAAGTTTGTATTCTTATAGATAAGTGCAAGGAAAACATTTTATAACTGTTACTTTTTTGCTATGGGGGGCCCATATAAAAATGTAACTTTTTTTTTATTTTGATCTATAAAAGTTAAAATATTTTCATACATTTTAGCACTTTATTTGATGAAACTTTGCATTTGGAAGTATATGTTTAATTGCAACAACACTTAAGGAAATAAATACTTGCTGCACTTTTTTATAGTAGTATACTATATATATATAAATGATTGATAATTTATTTTTTAAGCCAATGCTATAAAAAAAATTGTATTAATGATCTAAACATAAATTGATGTCTTTCATCATTTTTATTAATATAAATTCATTCTGTTCCCTGAATTAGAATTTTAAATAAATATTTTTATGTTTTGGAAATTCATAACTCTACCATGCATATTCTCAGTAAATATTATCCCAAGTCTTTGAAATAAGACATTATAATTTGTAAAATGTCAAATAAATGTTGCTTTTAACAAGATAACTCCGAAGTTTTATTATATATATGTATAAATTTCATTACTTTTTTTTTACCTATATATGTTTTAGCATCTTGTAAGCCAGTTGTTAAGAATCACAGATTATGAAACTTAGCATTAATGATTATTTGTAATTAATGCAAATCCAATATTTCTATATGGAAAGCTTCTGTATTTCTTTGACAGTTATTTGGAGAGGAAATGGTATCTATATGAGTAGTATATTCTAAAAGATTTAATTTTTAATAAGATAAACATTTATTTATCATTTATATAATTAGTTATTGTATAAATATGTAGAATTTAATAGTTTTATGTATTTCTATTATTATAATATCGTACCCAAAGATCAGTTATTGTTTGATATTTAGTCCATTGCCTTATGTCAGTAATTTAAAGTATCATAGTTACATATTATATTGAGTGCTAATGAATAATAATAATGCAAATCAAAACTCATTTGATTTCTAAGATACTTTGGATAATACAAATTTACCAAAAATATATATAAAAAATTACTTTAACCATATTACATTAGGACCGTAGATAAATACTATATTGAATGTTAACTAATAATCAAACTTATTTGATTTCTAAATCTGGATAAGTTATTTTTGTATATTTACTTTAAAATATGAAAAAAAAAAAAATTACTTTAACCTTATTACATTAGGATATGTAATTATGAATTTGTGCAATAAGGATAGAAAGGAAATGTATTTGTAAAGAGAGTCAAAATGAAAAGACACTTAGTTCATTGTTTATTTTATTTTCATACTGAGAAAAATACTAAACATCAAACTGAAAATTTATTTGTGATTTAACAGAGACAAAAATTAAGGAAGATTCGGACATGAGAGAATCTTCACAATTTATTTGTGTCAGTGTTTCTTGTAACTAGTTTTTCTTTTAATGCTTCAAACAGTTTATCTCTGGAGAGAGACAGACTTCTATTACACAGAATCAACATGGAATCTTAAACAAAAGCACCAATGATACGAAATATTGTGTGGTTTATCATTCACATGAAAAATTTTAGTTGACTTTTTAAAAAATATAAAAAAGGTGTTTTTTTTTTTCATCTAAAAAATCATGATTGGGAACTTAACAATTTCTTTTTATAGAAAACACTTTCTTAGAAAGATATATGACTATATAACATTCGAAGGCTCGCAATACACACTTCCTGGTTATTATATAACATATAAACAGAACTGGATAAAACTGCAATTCTCGAAAGTGACAAGCATCAACTTAAATATTGTAATGACACCATAGCATGTTTTTCATAGAGATATAAGGGCAGGATAAATATGCAATAAATGTAGCTAACTAAACATTTAAGTTCAAGAATTCTAATGTGATGAAAATTACTTTGTATCATAATTTACCTAATTTTCAAAAAGCTTTATAACTAAACATTTTCTAATGTAGCACCATAATACAATATTCATAATTGAGCTTTGGAGAATTATCAAGCAAAATGCATTCATTGCTTCACTGTGACAGTGGTACATTTAATCTAAAGTGCAACAATTTGAAAGCAAATGGTGAAGTCACTGCATGTGCATTTTTTGCAAAGTGGGATTTTACAGGTGTTAAGCTTTCTTCATTCTAAATTAAAGAATTCTACTCTTTACAATGACAGATTAGTTCATATTTAATGTTCTTGCAAAATTATGGGAATATTTTTTTTATGTGTCAAAAGTTTGACTTGTGAAATATTATAGCCAGTATTTTTTTAAACGTTTAAAATAATTTATTTCTATTACCAAGGAAAATTTATAGGAAATAATTTTAGTATCTTTAAATATTTTTAGAAATTATATTGCCAAATAATTTCAATGCAAATGGAATGAAAAATTAATCTGAAACTTTTATGTAATCTTTTGAATTCTCATTAAATTTTTGTTTAATTGTATTTTGAATAAATAATTGACCATTATTTTCATACATGATGATTAAAAGAAAATATTTTATGTTGCATGTTCCACAGGAAAAAAAGTACAATCGTATCTAAATACAAGGAAAAATCAAAAATTTTGTAATTTCAAACAATAACTGTCATATTACCTTTCAATTTTTTTAAACTTTAGATGCTTTATTTGCTAATGTTTTTCGACTTAATAGTGCTAGAAGAAAATATTACTATCCTCAGTTTCTTACTTCTCTTGCTTTTAGTCGATATTTTAAGATAAGATAAATATATCCAAAAACAACTATATATATTTGAATAAAATGAATATATTAATTAAAATATGTATGCACTATAAACAAAATCATCTTAAATATAAGTGGAGAAGAGGGAGGGGGGGGGCAGTTATTTTAGAAAAGAAAACATTGATAGAAATCAAATAATTAATTTTACACTTCATTTTTTTTTGAACTAGTCCACTTCTTGCACTCCAGTAAAATTTCAACAATAATGAACAATAGATAAACTAAATATTATGTTTGGTACCATTTGAATACAACACAAAATTAAAAATTCAATAAATTTACAAAATAAAACCATAATAATGACAAATAGATGCAATAATATAGTATGTCTCTTAAAAACTTTTAATTATATACCAATTGAATTAGTCTTCAAATCCAACATTCCTCAAAAGCTGGGAAAAGCATCTATTATAATGACATATGGATCTTAAGAGGCTACAAATATTTATTGGTTGGATAAATATTAGAGAAATTTATGACACATCAATAATGTAATACAAGAAGAGAAATTATTATAAGTATCATTTGGGAAATCACATGCTGAAATGTGATGCACTGAATCCAATATTCCATTATAACAATTAATGAAGATACAATGACTGAAAAACTGCTTTAGTGAATATCTGGAAAATTTAGGTTGACATGGAAGGATTTATCTTTGATATATAAAATTTTCAAAATAAGCAAAAATGTTATTTTAGATTATAAAAGAAATAAAAAAAATAGTTTATGAAAAATAATTCTTTTTTGTGATGCAACAACAAATACAATATTTTTTATACTGAACAGGATGAATGATTAAAATATATTAAATATATTTTTAAAAATCTACATGTAAATATATCTTATAGTCAATTTTGATTAATTAACTATATGAGAAAGGATATGCTTAGTATTTTATAAATAATTTGTCGGAAACAAATGAAGCAGTCAGAGAAAAAAATTAACATTGAATAAAATTGGTATTATAAATAACAATATAGAAATATTACATATTTAACCTGCTCTTGGAATTGAAACAAATTTTTTTTATATAACAGTTAAAAATACAAAACAATATAGTAAATGTTAAGAATTTTTTTTCCCGTGCTGACTAGCATACAGTTTTTGTCTTAAAATATACTGCATATGCACATCTAATCAATTTTGATCATAGACCTACTCAGTATTGCATATATGTATATGTCCATAGAAATATGTTAAATTTCAACAGAGTATATTATTTTCGTTCATTTTCACAAGAATAACAGCAGCAGAACAAAATGTAAGATGAGAATTACTTGTTCCATGGGAGTTAAATATTTAGGAAAATAGTTAGCAACATTTTAAAACAAAAAGTAATAATAATAACAATTTCATAGTATATATATATGTATATATATTAGCTACAGATAGGCTAAATATCTTTGAAAACATTTTGGCAAAAATAACACAATGTGCGTCGTGAAAAAGGGACAAAAAGTGAAAAGAAACCAACAAAGGCAATCTAGCAGAGTACAGAGCACACAAATGAAAAGCCAAAAAGTACAGTAACATGAACTATAAAAGTTTATTTTCTACATATAACCGGAAAAACTTGTAGAATGTCTGTTTTCTCTTTTATCACACTAAGGAATGAAACTCTTCAAAATCATCATTTCAGTGTAGAAAGCTCTAATAGAATGAATTAATATTTATTTAATGTCTTTTAGTGAATATTTATATAGATAGTAATAAACATATGATGAGACATTTTGTATGCATTTCATGTTAAAATTATAGTAAGATTTAAAAACTTTATTGAAAACATAATAATTAACATACTTTCCACACTGGCTAGCTGTAAAAAATAAAAATCATTCTTATAAATGTAAATGATGATTAATGAAACTCAAAGATTATAGTTTCTTTATTTTAAAATATAACCCACTCAATGCATAACTTGACCATATATCATTTGAGCATGAAATAAGTCGCAAACAATCAATATCGTAAAAAATTATAATAAAGCTTTTAATTAAATTTTCTGATGAATAACTTTTTTAGATATAATAATGTAATTAATTTTACTACTTAAAGTTTTAAAAAAATAATATTGTTGACGTAAAATGGCATTTTAAAGCAGAGTTAAGAAATGTTACAACAAAATGTTTTGTTAGTTTTATTTGTTTATTTATTTAGTTAATTTTGCTGGAAATTTTCATAAAATAGATTTAAAGTAGGCTTCACATATTCTTGATTTTTCATTATGATCATTTACTTCATGTCATGCATAATTTTCGATTTATTCATTATTTTCAGTATTCTAAAAAAATATTTTCAACATTTACTGAAAATGGGCAATATTTATTAATAATGGAATTTTCATTCATTTTTAAACATATAAAAATTAGTGCACTAGACAAATTAATATGAACTTTTCACTTGTTATTTCTAATGCCTTTTACTTGGTTTATAATTCAAAACCACACAATAATTCCTTTCCTTTTTTAGAAAAAAATAATAGCGCTTGAAATCTAATAAATGAACCATTTTAATTTTTGTTGTTGCCATCTCTCTAAAAGTGATAATAACCAAAATAAGAATAGTGTTATGACAATATCTAGAATAAATGTATGCTGTAAATGCATAAAATTAAACTGTATGTACAGACATGAGAGTATTGGTACAACTTGTTATCTTACATCTTTGAAGGCAAGAGGAAAACAATATTTATGAGCTATGTAGTTATTAGATTTCACAAAATGCATACCTTCCATAAGACTTTCATTAAAAATTCAGGTTTTTAATAAAATACTTATTAAAACAGAATTATTTATTAAAAATTTATATTATCACTGGTGTTGCATAATTTGTAAATTAATTTAATTCTGAAGTTTGATTTAACAAGAACAAAGTTAATTTAGTTATAGATACTAAATTATAAAATTAATAAAAAAGAAATGATACACCTCATATTCTGTATTGCAAATTTGTTTTCAACAATACATTTTATGGGTCTATCTAATATGAATATATCTAAATATTATCAAAAAAGTTGAAGAAATATTAAAAATAAATAAAATTTCCATTGCAAAATTATCATAGAGATTTTTCAAATTATATAAATTTATTAAAAGTTGAGCGACAGATTTATTTAAGTTTTTATAAGTGATAAAATATTTGTGGTTACAGCATTTTGAAGTTATAGAAAACCATTTTTAAAGTAAAAAATGTTTTCAGAGCAGAGCAAATATCATTTAGAAAATATTTAGAATAAAAAGTTATACAGGAAACTTATTTTTATCTAATTATGTATATTATAAATTTTAATCACATTTTCATATTTTATAATAAAGTTACTAATATGTAACTACTTGAGCAGAAAGCAGAAAGATCCATAATAACTCTTTCAGCTGTGTTGCAGTAAAAATGGATATTTAATAAAATTTAATTATTTTTAACAATTTTAACTGCCATCTAATTGAGCACTTCTGAAAACAGTTTTACAGTTAAGTGTGTTTTAAAACTCACTGATGTATTGAGGAAAAAAATTCAAAAGCATAATTATAATTTGTAAAATTTTTTTAAAAAAATAAATGACTAAAAAGAAATCTAATAACTTATAAGAAACCTAATATATACTAAACTCAGCATTGCACAATTCTATTCAAATTATATATGATTACATGTAAAAGTTTCATTTAATTGTGTGATAAAGAGAAAACAATGATTTCCTTTTTTAAAATTTCTGTACAGGCGCTGAATTCATTATCTAAAACACTTCAAACAGTATTGATCTAGCTTTACATTGGATTAATGAACAATCTAACCAGAGTTCCTCTCCAACAATATACAAACAAGCTAACTTTGGTTGCATTCAACAACATATTTTTTTTTGCTTTTTTTTTTAAATGTGGTTTCTGTTTTGTTTTGTTTTTCATTGAGCAATGCATCCGTTATTGCTCTGTCTTGACAAAGCTGACAGTTCCTGCACGAGCAAAGTACTCGAAGCGTCCGTCCCCAACTGTCCTTATGATGGGTCGGAATTTCAATGTAACTCCAGCACCGAATACCGCAGAGAAATTTAAGCACAAGGTGCTTTTGGCACGTGTAAGGCAGTGAGACACTGAGAAAAATTTATGTCTGGTCCTGAAGCTTCAACAATTGTCTATTTTAAACAACAAGTATATAACACACACACAAGGGAGAAATTTTTCCTGGTTTCTGCTGCATTCTTTCTTTAAAAGAGAAAGAAAGGAATAAGAACAAAGAGTGAAATAGTTTTGTTGGAACTACTTTGCAGATCATTTCCTCAACTGCAGCAGATACCAGCAAATTTTTACTGTACAGGTTCTCACAGAATGAGGCTTCTGATACGTGATGTCTCATAAAATCCAGATGTTTTATTTTAAATTTTTTATATTAGAATGATATGGAGATAAAGCAAAGTTTAGTTGTCTGCAAGCACCAAGACAGAAGCATTAAACCACACATGAAAGGTGTGCATACAATCTCTTTGGTGGTAGGGAGGGATGTCCCTAAAACAGTAGTATAGACCCCAAATATAGAAGAGGACATGTGTATTTGGACTAAGTGCAACATAGAGCTGTGTGCAAAGTAGGTCATTACAAGCTTTCAAAAAATTCTTTCTGTGTTTATTCAAACTGTTGCTGCAGTTGAATGGATATTAACACTCTTTTTTTGCAATATTATCACAGCTGCAAACCATCATACAAACAAAAGTTCCTTGCAGTAACTCACTTTTGCAAACTAAAAAGTGTTTTTATAAGACTGTTGTTGCTGATCTTTTCAGACCTAATTCTAAACTGACTTAGGCTTGATACCTGAAGACTAGAAAGAACTTGCACATGGATCGTTCACAGGCAAGCTTAAATTATAACTAATTATCCTCTGTAGCATTATATTAAGCTGTTATTTTGGTCATGGGCTAATTTCTAACAAAACTTGAAGCAACATTTTCTGGAAGATTTTGTTTGCTTCATGAACATCAATTTCACTCCCTGAGTTCTGTCAAATGATGGGTAATAGTAAGAACAGATACATTCATTGGTGGTACCACTGCCAATATTTTATTCTTTTTTCCTCATGGGATTCTCACTGCACTCAGAAACAAAACAGTTCTAAAATTGCATCGTTATGCATCACATTTCCGGAGAAAAAAAAAGTTACAAAACAAATACAAGATTTTACTTCTTTTATAGATATGCTGATATCTAATGGCAAATAAAAGAAACACTTTGAATTTCCCCAAAATCATAGTCTACTGCAAAATCAAGAAAATAGAACTATTGCACAGAATTCAATGGAAATAGTTTCAAGTGCAAGTTGTTTCTTTGGGAAAGAAGGATATTTTCTTAAAAGAAAAACCAAACTTACAGAAACAGCTTGAGATAACTGGATGAAAATAATAATAATAAATAAAAGGCTAGCAACTGTGTCCTAGAATAGAAGCTATAAAATGCTTTCACATTTGTACTTTTCATCCTATAATATAAAAATGAGGAATCCGAGACTTGTGGAACACAAGTTTTTGATTGAAACTCTATACAGTGAAAATTTTGAGCACAGTCACTGAGTGAAGTAGTGTTTTGATCAGTAGTGTAAAACACAACATTTGCAGACTAACTGTGAATCTTTTCAAAAATACGTTGAAAATTAGAAACAGAGAACTGTTTTCTGCATAATCCATTTATTTATTCAGTTGTCTATCTACCTTCAATGAGATTCAGGGCCCTATCACTCCCTGTGTGCACAGAAATAATAGATTCTTCTCCAATGATGACTAAGAGAGAGGTGAATGAATAAATGAGGTGGGGTAGAGGATGCTGTGAATTGTCCTATTCTTCTCTTTTTATAGGTTTTCTTCCTATTTATGGAGAGACTGGACGGAATAAAAATGCTGTGTGGGAGGTGGGCATAATTGATCTTCAGCTTTTTCATCTAACTGATGTTTCCCAGGGCCATTATCATATGGCCCTTGGTTCTTGTTTAGTAAGAGTTCTTTCTTCAAATGAAGCTGAAAACTTAGTAAATGCCATTTTTCTCCAGTACCACTGCAACAAACTTCGAGAGACGTGTCGAAGTTTATCGATCTTCCGAAAAGGAGCAAAAGCCTCTCGGGTTTACAGGCTAAGCCTAAAATGATTAACATCTGCAGAGAATTCTTCTAATGTTCTGTAATGTTAAACTTGATATTCTGCTTTCCTGGTATCTACAGAAAAAAAATCGTAATTCAATTCTTTTATATTTAAACATACATCAATTTAACTTTTTGAAAGAACAATTTTTCATACCATTAGTACAGTAACAGATATTAGGTAATTAGACTTAAAAAAAATCATTTAAATTTATAACATAAAATTTTTTATAATGGGAAGTATGGGCTTTCATTGATCATGAGTCATTATTAGATAGAAAGAAGCGTATTTATACATATAGTGACTCTTTATATATTATATTCATCAAATACTTTTATATATACATATAGTAAATGTGTAAAATGCATTAAGAGTATAAAATGCTATTAATATTTATCATGGTTAGATATTTCACATGATTTATACAACTCAAGGCTTTAGAAATGGTTAAAATTTTTTGTATAAGAATAGAAAATCTATCTTTAATAAAAATTACAAAATTTATATACGGAATCATAGTATTAAATGCAAATGTTTGATGATTTTAATTTAGGCATCCAATTTTTGTGTATAAAAATGCATGCACATTTGTGTATAAAAGTTTGATTTTCATTCATTATTTTAAACATATTACAGAAGAATGAACAAATTTATTAAAAAATAGTTCAAAAGCAGTGCCAAATCATGAGTATTGTAACTTGTGACAGATTTTTGACTAGAATGTCTGTTGAGGGCCTAGGTTAAAAAATTTTATTAGTCTAATTGCTAACTAAATAAATCTATAAAAAAAATAAGTTTATGAATTATAAGGCTAAAAGTAGGACTATAGGGTATGTTTAAATTCAATTATTAAAATAATTATTAATTAGATTAAAGTATACTTAATTACTT
The DNA here is from genome assembly GCF_947563725.1 of Argiope bruennichi. Classification (NCBI taxonomy): domain Eukaryota; kingdom Metazoa; phylum Arthropoda; class Arachnida; order Araneae; family Araneidae; genus Argiope; species Argiope bruennichi. The sequence goes on from NC_079158.1 coordinate 54,152,466, forward strand.
ATTTATAATATATCAGAATATTATTAAAACATAATCAGTTATATCCTATTTTACTAGACAGGTCTTGTAGAATAATAATATGTAAATGTTATAAATGTAAGTAAAGACATCATTAATTAATCATGGTTAATTTTTTAAAAATTTATTATCATTCTTTTATGGTATACTTATTAAAAACAAAAATATATAAATTTTCATTAAGTTACTAAATTAAATGGATGTACACCATTAAGGTACTGATTAAGATAAAAATTTGTTGAAACATAACATTAAACTTTCCAGTTAGTAAAAAAGATTCCTCCAATTAAGCACTGTCCGAGTTCTCAAAATGTTTAATCTGCCATTTATTGCAATACTTATGATAAAAATTTCCCTCATTTTATTAAAAAAAATTACATGATTCATCAAAAATTTCTTATAATTTTTGTGTGGGGTAGAGAAAAAAAATTATTCATAAAAAAAAAAAAAGAAGGCAGAAAACTAATTATTCTTTATTTTTAATTGCTTGATTTTAGAGACGAAAAATATTTGCAGAGTGAGAAAATTTGGATTGCAAGATTTAAAATAAGAATATCTATCGATCAGGGTATTCAAGAGTGCTTTTAAAATAATTTAGATATACAGAAGAGAAAATTTGGATCTTGTGAATATTACTTTTCCTTTTAAGCACATATAGAACATACAGAATTTAAAAAAAATTAAGATAAAAGACCGTCAAGTATTCATCACACAGAAATGAAGTTCTTTAACAGTTCAAAAGCAACCAGGATTAAAAAACAAAATTATATCAAACCCTACAATCTTACCTATTGTACAGGCTTCCTCAATTGCTAATTGCATAAAAAGAAAAAGAAAAATATAGATTAAGTTTCAAAAGAAGAATAAAGAAACGGATAGGTGTTTAAAATTTTCTAGAGTTTACTTGTTTCTCAATAAGAATAAAAAATAAATAAATAATAATAATAAACTTCTATACATGTTACATATTATTAAATAAAATCTCGAGAAAAATATTCCATTACTTAGAATATATATTATAATTGATATACTTGGCTTCATTTGGGATTAAAATTCTTTTGAATATAATATATTTAATGTAGAAATTATTTTCATGTAAAATATTATAATATACAAAACCCTTTGCAAAACATATTATACATATAGACAATAAAAGATAAAAAAAAAAAAAAAAAAAAAAAAAAATAGAGCTGGAGATATTCAGTCTTAACATTGCTCAGCAATAAAAGTACTTAGAAAGGCTGCACAAAAATGAAGTTGTAATTGTTAAAAAGGTAAAATTTCTAAGATGATGTAAATTTTTTCTGAATAATTTCATCCGAAATTTCAGTAGAAAAAAAGGCAAAATATTGTTTAATTATTCATAACTTGAAATCACTGACATTGTCAAATATCTTTTTCATTTGCTTACAAAGACTTTACTTTTTTTGCTTCTGTTTGAGTGATTGACTTATGCTTGCTTTTAAGTATTTTTAAAAATCATTATTGAAAAAAACTTGGTAAAAAACATATATTAAAATGAAATAGTAGTGGTGGAGCAATTTAAGGTTAATAACAATTTAATTTTTTAAAAAATGAGAAACAATTAAAGGGAATATTGCACAGTAATGAAATTGATTTCATTGAAATGGTAAAATTTAACATAGTTTAAAATATTTTATCTGGAATAATTTTCCTTGTACTGTTGGGAAAAGATTAGAATTTGGTTAGAACTTCTAATTAACTGCATATATTTTTTAATTTTTAAACTTATTTGATATAATTTTTTAGGAAGAGATGTGGAACTTTTATGCATACATAACTACAAAAAACTATTCTTTAACATTACAATTGTTAAATAGTCAAAGAAAATTACAGAAAAAAGTTAATACAAGGAGATCTGATATGGGAATTAGGAATTTATAATGCATACAAAAAACTGAAAAAGGCAAAAAATTGATAATAATATTGATAAGGCAAATTTTGTCCAAAAGATATATAAAAAAGGAATCAATGCATTAATAGTTAATATAGACAGAAATGTAAGATTCATTTTAGAAAAAACGAGTTAACATTTTTAGAAGACTTTTCATTCATTTATATTTAAATAATGGGGATATTTCAGATGAAAAAGAGCAGTTCAGAATTTAAAGTTATCCTAGATTTTATTTACTTTATAAAAACTCTATAATGAGAAATTTTCAAGAAATTAGTTGATGCTAATAAAACAATCCTGCAACTAATTTTCAAAAATTACATTTCTGAAATTTTTACATAATTTTCCTTGATTAATTTTTCTTAGGCAGATTTAAGTCTTTATATATATATAAACTGCATACTACTGCAAAAACTTACTTAATTTTAAAGGGGGGGGGGGAGGGTTTAAATCATATTTTAATCATTTAAACAATCAAAATAAAAACTATATAAAATAGTGCAATGGCAATTTTTAAATCAAAAATGTATTAACAAACATTGAAGTATTGTATCACAAATAGAATACAATAAAGTATTAATTAATGGTGGACATTTAAAGTGACAAATATAATTTAAAATTTGAGAAACCTATTTCAAAGAAAACAATTCATAATGTATTCTTAAATTTTTTTTCCCTTCAATACTAATGTATAATTAAGCTTTTTAAATAGAATTCCAGTAAATAATATGGATTTAATCCTTGCTAATGTAGTTACAAACATCACATGCAAAATTATTAGACTTGCTTTAATAAAGTAAACAAAACAAATAATTCCAATATTGACATAAAATCATATTATAATTTGTAAATAAAAAAAACAGAACTTAAAATTTAATAAAAAAATAATAAAATAAGATATAATATATCTAATAAAAGATTTCATATGCATATAATTTTTATATGCAAATAAAATTAAATTATTGTGAAAAATATGAAGCAAAAAATAAATAACTATTTTAATCAATGAAGAATTTTGCTACCATTGCAAGAGAAATTTTGCCCCCCTTTTGTTTGTTTTTTTCGATATTATCAATTATTTTATGCTTATCATATGAGTGTCGTAATTTTATATTTTAGGACTTCAGCAGCACAAATTTGTAATGATTTTTCAGGCTACATACAAATCTTTTTTTTCTCAATAATAATAATAAAAGGAATGCTTCAGTGTGAAAGCATAACAAATTAACAAATGCATTAGGAATATAGACAGAATTTATAAGATTTTTGTCTTATGTCTTATAGCATTTGTTTTTATTTCTGGAGATAGTTCTATTTTTAATTTAATACATGGTTTTTAGCAGTTTTAATTAAGCAGAATTCAGTTAATTTTAAAGATACCTTTATGCACTGTTTTATAAAAGTCTAATCAGTGAAATTAAACATAATTTTTTTTTTTTCATATAACAATTTTGTCCAGACAGATGTAAAAATTTAAGAAGCACAATTTTCTGAAAGTTAACACTAGCATTATTTTATTTGTGTAACTTAATTTTCTATCTTAATTTAAAAGCTTTTGCATTTTTTAGCATCTACTTATCTTTAACTGACAAAAAGTAAAAACACTTTTCAACCTTTTAAAATAATTTGAATGTTAGTTAAATTTTTTTTTTCAAAATCCATCTTTGTTCAATATATCAAAGAAACATCCAAATTGCAGCAGAAACAAAGTATTAAAAAGCAAATTTCCATTTTGATGGAAAACAATACCGAGTCTAAACTAAAATACAGATTCAGTATTTTAATGCAGGGCAAAAGAAGCAAGAGCTAAAATGATAATAAAAAAAGGTGTTTGAAGCAAAATTAATTGAAGCATTTATAAACTTGGTGAGAAAAAGATTTCTATAAAGACACACATAGAGGGCACAAGATGTGTTTAAAAGTCTTCCACTTTTATATGCTCTTGTAAAAATGTTTTAAAGTCTATGTATAAGTTATTGATCAGATAATTTTCTATGCTAACTGCTACAATAGCACAAAGGAAAAAAATATTTACAAACAAAAATATTTTATATAAATTTTTTGGTTAATTAGTAAAATATTTGCAGTTAATTGGCACACTTTTAATATTTTGGTCATTGAAATAAAAAAAAAAAAAAAACAATAAAGAGATTGAATGTTTCATAAGTAAAATAGATATGGCATGGTTTTTAAAATTCGAAGTTGGATATTAAATTTGAAATGGAAATATCAGACAAAACTATCCTAAAATTTTTAATTCAATTAAATGATAGTATTTTTTAATTTTATTTATTCAACTTATTTACAGTTAAATAATAAAAACTTATAAAATGTGATTGCAATATATTTCTGTTTTCTGATTTTCATTTAATTACATTTATTTAATTTAAAATTACAGTTTAACTTTGTATCCTATATTTTTATCTTTCAGAACAGAGGTAAAGGTATAAAATTTTGGAGTTTCACATACTATTATAGCATTTAGTTAATTAAAGAGTAAAATTCAAGAGACAAGTCCATTCAAGTTGACAAGCCTATTGGTATTTGGTACTCTGATATATACTTACAAAAACATTATGGGACTATGAACAAGAATATCTGTACAAGTGCAATAAAAGCTAAATAAATTAAACATATAAAGCATAAGTTTAACTAATGTATAACTGTTTTTGAAGTTAACATTATGAAGTCCTTATTATTATAATTATTTTAAAATACCTTTCTTTCATTCACTCATTAAAATTGAAATTACACGATCAAAATTATATATTTACAATAAACATAAAGAAATATTTAAATATACAAGACAATAAAATGTTAATTATATATATATCGTATTTCCATTCTATTTGTGTTCATATATCCAATTTCTAAATCGTTTGAGATAGGTATACATTTTCAGATGTCTATATCTATCTAATTATGATGCCTAAACTGGTGAGCAATGTCATGGTTCTGTCAGTCATAGTAAAATATTCTTATCACACTAACATTCTCAACCAAAAATATTTCCATACTGAACACTGATCTTTCTCTAGGTAATCATTGAAACAATCTAACTTATTTAAGGCAGAGATATTCAACGTTTCTTAATTTAATCACTCTAAATCACTAAGTATGAAACTTTATTTAAAATGTTTAGTCAAGAATAATTTACTAAATCTGAATTATAAAAGAGTGCATGAAAATTTAGGCATCATTATTTTTTCAGCCTATAAAATGCAATTCTTTATTAGAGCCTTTTTCTAATTAGAAATATATAGGGTATCTATTTTTATTGTGTTTGAATAGCTAATTTCTAAAATATTAGTGATATATATATAGTTTATATACTTCCAGTAAGAAAAATGCTATATATGATGAGAAGAATCATATTTTATTTGTTCGAGTCAATAAATATATTTCTCAAAAAGTCACGAAATCTAACTTATATATAGTTCCACAAACTTATCAATTATATTTGATAAAATATTTTTAATACTGTAACATAAAGAAAACATATAAAGCAAAAATTTAACTAATATATAAACATAACATTTTTATACTATAACATATAAGAACAATTCTCCTTCGACTGAAACTAATGAAATGTTAAAAATCACAATTATAGATGAATTTTATAGATAAATTCGAGGCCTCGAGAGAAATATAATGGGATCATTCACAGAAACTGAAATATTTACTGTTATGTTACCATTCCAATTAAATTTTAATATGAACACTAATTATGTTAAACAGCTATAACTCGACCAATTTCATCCTTCATCATATGTTTAAGAGTATTAACAGGTTTTTATTAAACATGAAAGATAGGATTATTAGACCTATAAAAAAAAAAGTTAAAATTCATAATTTTTGCAGAAATACATTTATTGACTCAAGAAGCATACATTAAGTTTAAAGCATTTTTGCAATTAGAAATCCAACAGTTTAGAAATTAGTTATTGGCTCACAACAAGAACAGATACACTGTATACCTATTTCTGACAGTTTAAAAATTAGCTTTTGGGCCACAATCATATGGACACCCAATATATTACAGGTAAAAAACTAGTTTCTTGTGTCTAATATTTTTTAAAAAATTACAATTATTAAAAAGCAACATGACCCAAGCAACATTTATGCTATTTTACAAATATTTTATATCAACATTATACAAAGCAACAATATGGATTTAGCATACATTTTAATGCAGCTGTGGGAATAATAAAGGGAAAAGAAAGGCACATTGAGCAGAATATTGACAACCATCCTAAGTTATCCAAAAGAAAAGTAACACTGTTCAGCATTTCATGAAAAGAAATGATAAAAGCTCAACAAGAAAAATTCAACAAAAACAGCTGTGCTTTTAAAAAGGTTGAAATTTGCCATTTAATCACATTTGTGACAACAGATAGGATAGTAAAGGCTACACCAAGATTTATAGAGAAAACATGAAAAATCGGATCACCTTTTTTTCTCCTTTGTTGACACGGAATCCAGTTGGTTGGAAGGAAAAAATGTTAAGTTAAATTTCAGTCACAGTAAGTTCAAAATTACTACTAACAAAATAAGGTTTTTAATAGAATTTTGTGATATATTGCCATTTTTATACTTGTAAAGTGCAAGATATGAAAAAAAATATATAACAATAAAAATAAACTGATAATTTAAAATGAGAATTTTAACAGCTGAGGTCAGAATTAGTATTTCAAGTTCTCTGAAATACTAATTTATAATTGTTATATTGGGTGTGTTAATAACTATTCAATTCTTTTGAACAAAATTGATATTTATGGAAATATAATTCTTTCATTTTTAAAAAATAAATAAGAATAACTCATGCCATCATAGAACAAGTTACTATAGCTAAGATTTGATGCAAATCAATTTGATACTTTCTGTTACATTTGAAATGAAACATATCATATATAAGAATCACACTGACTCTCAAGTTTTACTTTATAATGTAATTTTATGGGTAATAATTAACATTAAAGACTATATGCAGTACATTCAAATTGAAAAAGTAGTAATTTCTAAGTTTAAAAATTAAAAATATAGGAAAGGCATCCTAATATTTAATAACAAAAAGTATTTGACATTTTTATGTTAAAATTTTATCGATTGCACAATAATGTAAAATGCCATACGTTTAATGTTGAGATATGCATAAAGAGAAAGCATAGAGCTAAAGCTTAGAAAGAATGTTATCACAATAAGAACTTTGAAATACTTTTTAAAGAATCAAACTGCTTTAAACCTTTTAATCTGTAAATATTTAAGAAAATGCAGAAGAAAAATTAATCTACACAAAATATTTTTGAATTTCTGGTTAAACAAACAAAACAAAAATTACAAAATAACTGATATTAATTTCAATTATTTATTATTTTATGTGAAATATTAATATATATCTAAAAAAGATCACTATTAGTATATTGTGTTTATTTCACAAATTTTCATTTAAAGAATTTTTAATATTATTCAATAAAATAATTATAGGATAATTTTAGTGAATAATCATTTTAATCTCCACTTGACACAATTTAAATAATTAAAATATTTCACTATCATGGCAGATTCAAAATGGAAATAATTAAATCTTTTCACCATGAAGCAACAATTATAATTTGCAGATACTTAATTTGCATTTATAACTTAATGAATAAAAAGATTAACTAATAATTATTAATATTTTTACAGAGATTTAGTTTTGATTTAAAAAACAACAACAACAGAAATTTCTAAAAGAGGGAAGGATAAAAAAAAAATCTGTAGATAAAAAATGCTATACAAATACTTAAAAAAATGATGCAAATACTAAATTTTATTAATTTATCCACTATCTTATGTTTATAAACACACACAAAAAATTTAACTACACCCAACATAACTGCACAGACATTAACACAATTTTGCTTCTAGATAATTCTTTTGTAACTATCTAAGTGTGCTTCACTATCATATCTAATTTGTACAAAACAAAACACTGAACAATTTTTGCCAATTAAAATATGTAAGCAGGAATTTTAATAATTCAAAGTATTTTCAAATTAACAGAAAGGGAAACAAATTTGTTGCATATGCATTATAAGAAATATAAAATTTTAAAGAGTACCTTTACAATAACATAAAATCTTTTTCTCTAGCTAAAATGAAATGATTAAAATAAATGAAAGGAAATAGAAAGGTTCTCACTTTTTGAGCGGTACAGGACTACCTCCGTGTGAATGGCCTCCATTTCTTGCGTCTGCTATTGGACATGTCACCATCATGTAGGCTGTTCGGAGATCAGCATAGAAGAAAAAAAAATCATTATAGCAGTACACTTGATTACAAGAGAAACAAATTTAAAATGTTTGAATTTGATATAATAATCTGATATGATAGAATATGCTTTATTTACCTAAATTTCATCAAGCATTCAAACATACAAAAGCTTATATTAGTGAAAGTATTATTCAGAAAAACTTTTTTTTTTTCACTTACTGAATAATATTTTTAGGAAGAATTATTTAAGATCTTCTCTTAAAGTGTATGCAATGAAAAAAAAAAATCAAATCAAATTTTACTTTTCTAACTCTGCATGTGTTAGGTCTAAAGATGATGAATCATTTTAAATAAATGGATTTATTTTAAAAGTTCCAAAATGTGTGCAATTTTCAGCTAATATGGTACAATAAAAAAGATATGATCACTGTAAAAGTATCTTTATTCTATAGACTTATACATAGTGACATGATCCTGTAGCATTCAGACGTTAAAAATTTCTGATCTTGCATTTGTCATTATTGATAACTTATACAGTATAAAAAATACGATTAAAAAAAAAAAGAAGAAAAGGCACAAAAGAGTTTTATGAGACTAAGAGTAAACATTTTTTTAAAACATTTAATCTCTTGAGTTTTTAAGGCTATAATTGAACTAGCTTAAACATTCAGTTGCTATCAGTGGTCCAGAAAAAGATGAATCACTATCCTAAAATTTCAAATTCAAATCATAAACATAAAATAATCAGAAAAATAAATAGAAAAAAAAAATTCTAAAAAAAGAAGACCTACAATATATGTATAAATACCCTCAGCTCAAAACATTATTTCTGTCTTTTAAACATTCTGTGAAAAAAAGGTGTGACTGAAAACCAATGCAATAAATCAGAAATAAAATAATCTTGCAGGCATAAATGTATGAATTAATTCCTTATAAATTTGACTTTAAGAGAATTTATTTCACAAACAGAAATCATAGAAGAGATATAATTCATCATTTTATAATATGCACATTCAACGTATAAAACTATCTACAATTTTTTTATGATAACTTTTGTAATATATAACAAAACTTTAATATTTAAATAACATTTTAAGTTTAAAAGCAATTTATTTATGAATTCATTAAAAAATTCCAAAAGAAGAGTTATAAAAGAAGAGCGATAATACTTACGTATTATCGCAACCAGGTTGGCGCGATTTAAATAATTTCTTTACGAAAAACCACGTATAACACGTAGGGTTGCCGTAAGTAGGGTCGCCAAATTTGGCGATTTATGCGAATTTTGGCCTGGTTGCGTTAATACGTAAGTACCGTTATTTATTAATGTTATAAAACACAAATACGTAGTTTTTGGGAAAAAAGGTTTTTCAGATGAACTAAAGTAATGTTATTCAAAGCATCATAATTAATTAGTCATGGAAGAGTGTAACTTTTTTCATTTAATACATTAGGTTTTTCAATATATTTCAATTAATATAACTGATAGAATTAGGAGAACATATAAAAATTCATAATATTTTAGCTGTATATATATTTATTCAAACTATATAAAATATAATTCTTCATGCCATTTAAAGTGAATTGTCAGTTGTAAGTATATGATTAACTTTAATAGTTTAGAAATTAGTTACTGGACCACAATTAAAATGGACACCCCGTAAATTATTATTTTTATTGCAATCTGTTATCCTATTGTCTGATTTAAAAAAACCCATTAATACACATTTCATTACGACCCAGTTCAATTCTTGGATTGTTTTTTTAAAATTAACATTTAAAGCAATGCAACAAAGTTTTTAACTTCTTAGAACAAAAATATGATATACAGCTTTCAATCACTAATTATTTCATAGACAAACATCAGAAGATTTTGATTTAAAAAAAATTGAATTTTTCAAACAGATTCTGTAAAAATGTTTAAGTAAAGAAAAGCAATATTTCACTAACACACAATAAACTGACTTGTAATACACCAATTAAACAACATTAAAACAGAGTATATAACTGAACTTTTTTGGGTTATCAAGATTTTGTCAATGACTAAAAATATATCAAAAATCAAAGAGGGAAAAAACTTTCAACATTTACTCAACTAATACAATTTAAATTGTGTTTCAGCACATTTGGTTTATCTCCATATGTAATTTTCTCAACTAAATTTATGTCCTATAAGACAGGACACTCCAGATCTTAAACTAGGATCAAATATTTGTTCATTCTAGCCGGTTTACTCATTTTGAAAATTTTCTTGCATTTCAAAATAGAGGAATCCTTAGTTTTAACTATTATGGCTCAATGATCCTTTTTAAGAACATCTTATAGTAGATAAAGTCATAGACTGAAAAGAATTCTAGGCTGAAATATTGAAATCAATGTAAATGTGATCCAATTTTAATATGATTTAGATTAAATTCCAAGAAGGTCTATCGATCAACCTTGTCTATCACATTTTAATCAACTATAGCAAAATATCTGAAATTAAAAAATGTTGCCAAATTCCTTTCAAATAGATCAGTTTTAACTTGTCATTTCATGCTTTGGAGTAAGCCTTACATCCACATAAGAAGATCTGGATTTCTCAAATAATTTTATCCAAGATCCCTTAAAAGTTGTTAAAAGTTTCATTGGCCACAAATAAATCCTAAAATCAAATACTTCTATTAAGCTCTTCATTGCAAATAAGGATGAGTTAATTAATTTTAAATGAAAACCTTTAAATTAAAGTATTAGTAAAGCATTATTAGATAAATGCCTTATGTTTTTTAAACCACTTTAACTTTTGGGGAAGAACTTCATTTTTTCATTTTCCTGCACATATTCCATTCTCTAACTCCTCTAGGATTTAAAAAAAAAATCATGGAAAATGAAGGATTTCCTTGCTATGATGAAAAATTAAGAATTTTTTTTTTTGGAAATAATGCAGCAGGAATATCAGCGAGATCACAATTCAGATATAATAGGATTATAACAAATTAATACAGTTTAAGATATTTTTCAATTATAAAAAAAGACTCAAATTACCTTTCTCTGCTTTTCTTCTCTTTCTTTTATTACATATTTTTACAGCACATACAGATAGTACAATGGCAGCTATAAAGAAAAGGATGCCACCCACAACGCCAGCAGTGATTGCTTTACTTCTGTTTCGATCCTGGAGATCACCTGTGAAACAAACAATAATGTTCCAGCTTTAAAAGTTGTTAAAAAAAGGCTCTATTGATACTTAGAAAATTTATGGTACAAATTATTATTTGGAAAGAGACAACTTTTAAATTTTTCCCTCCTTCCTTAAAAAAATCATTAACTTTAATATTTGATTTTAACAATCTGGGTTCTTTCTAAAGGAAATTATATAGCTGCTTATATTGTTAAAGAAAGATAAAATTAAATTATAGAATTTAAAAGATAAAAAGTATATTATTGTTTAAGCAATATATTCGATACCTTTAGTTAATCTTAAGCTATCTTTCAGTTCATGTCAAATTCACTTTGTCTCAAAAATTTTAAAATAGCATAAATAAAGAAGTTATGGTTCCTCCATGTTGCTTCCCTCTTACTTTCAAATATTCACTTGTCTATGTTCAGTAGTTTAATATGGAAACAAATTTAAATTGCAAATCCTTCTTGAAAACTAAACATTTAAATTGAAAATTAATTTATTTTAACAGATGTCATCTTCTACCATAAATGATTTGTTGGTGCCTGTCTTTAAAAAAAGCTGCAAATGGTTAAAAAAGTATTCTAGATTGATTAAAATTTAATTTGTATAATAAAATGGATAATCTAATAATTAAAGAGAAAATAAGAAATATCACAGACCTAATAGTTCATTTTAAGTTCAAATATTAATTTTTTTTTCCAACTGATATGAAAATGTGATATAATTTATTAATCAGAAATTTATGAAATAAACAAAACTTCAAATAGGAATTGAGCTTACCACTACAATAGAAAGTTGTCTTTTTTCAATACTAAAATTCACTCAGTTCAAAATTATTTTTTATTCACATTATTCACATAAAGAGCAACTGACAGAAAAAAATCTTAATGATCATTTCATAGAAATTCATTTTTTTCCTCATAGTATTTTGAAATGACAATCTTTAATAATACATAAAATAAATTTGTTGCTTCAAAATTTTAAGGTTTTATGGAATGAAAATTTTCAAAATAACATCAATTTAATTTGATCAAAAGAATTCTTTAAGATATATAAAGTAAACAAGAGACATCTACAAAGCACAGTTTTCATTTACAAGTAATAGTTTCACACAAGTTATGGAAAGTTGCAAATTTATTCTATTAAACAGATTAATTAGTTTTGTGGTTTAATTAGCAAATAGAATTACTTTCTTTTTGAAAAATATTTTTAATATCATTATACTTAAAATACTGATTCATTGAGTATGACAAGACATTCATAAAGAACGTGGAATTTTGATATATGAGAAAGTACCAAAATTCTGTTTTTATGAATAAATATCAGAGAGTAAATTCTAATTGCTGTAAAAAGAAATAGAAATTTGCATCAAAGTTAATCTGAAAATAATGCATTATGTTTTAGTTTTAATAATTTTCTAAATTTTAAATATAAAAAAGAATCTTAATTTGATTAAAAGTTAGTAAAACAGATAGAATTTAAGCTGTATAAAAAGTAAATAGGAATAAAGCATACCATGTATCTCCAGCTTAACTTCATTACTCGGTGTTCCTGCAACACCTTCATTAGAATAGGCTATAATTCTAAACACATATTTTCCACCCTGCAGAAGTTTGGCTATAAAAGAGAATAATTGCAATTAAGATGTATAACTATCATTTTCAAAATTTAAATTAAATTAATCTTCAATGGATTCCTTTCAAGAATTCATACTCTGTAGTAACTTTTCCATTTTCAAGAACTTAAATAAATGTAAAACACCCATTTAAGACGATGTCATTGAAAAGTACAGATATGAGAAAAAATAAATAATCTTCCACGATTGCTCCTTCCTAAACACATATTACTCAATAACCAATTTATATCTCTATTTTCTTTACATTTTTTTGCTTCAGAATTAACTAATAAATGAAGTCATATACTCATAACTGTAAATGGCCATCTACTTTAGAATCCATTAAAATCGAAAATTTTTAAGCTTTACTTTTTTTGATAATGCAAGAAATTTATTTTCAGCTAGTATACAGTTCTGTTTTATTTTGCATTTAAAATTTTAACAAATCATAATTATTTTATTTCTCAACCAACTAGTAAGCACAATTCAGTCTAGACAAATAAAATAACAAGGGCTATTTATTATTATGTAATATAACTTGAATTTATTGTTTATAATTAAAAGATATAGATGATACTGAAAACATTTAAATGGTTATAAATAATTATTTCAACTCACAGTAATTTTGATAGGAAAAAAATGTTCAAATTATTTTTTGGGGCATTTTAGAATACTATCTTTTCTAATAAAAATATGCATGATAATTTTTCATTATATATAAATGCAGAGTAAACTCTTGCATGCAGAGAATTCTTCAAAAGTATTCTTTGAAACTACACATTTGTCCTACAGCTCTTTTCTACTTAACCTTTCAGTTGAAAATCCCCTGTAAATAAACTTGATAACTTAAAAGAAAAGAAAAAAAAAGATGTTTTAAAGTATGAAAAATTATGAAAGATCAAATTTTCCCCTCAATGTATTTGAAAAGAAATTGAATGATTGACCATATTTGATATTACCATTACATGACAAATGTTAATCAGATTTAGAATAGCATAGAATGTGACCTCTTACATACAATGAAAAATAAACAAGATAATACAATAAAAGTTGTTAGTTACTATTTAGAAGTCTGGAAAAAATAACTCAATTGAAGATCGTCCCCCATGAACTTATTTACTATATTTTTCTAGAATGATTTTCCTTTTCATTATTTTAAGAATCGCATTATGAATAAATAAATAAAAAAAAATTAAAAATTAAAAAAAAACCCCTAAGAATTACGGCCAAAAATGAAAAGAGTCAGTCTTTGTGTTAAGATATGCAAGACATTATAAAATGAATTCATAACATATATATATAAAAAAGAAAATATTTTATGATAATATACCTTCAAAATGAGTCACATTTTTAATAGGACCCCAGTGTTGCCACTGAGGATCGTTTTTATAATCAATCATATAATGTGATACAGGAACGGTATCTGCAGGAGGGTTCCATGTAATACGAACACCTAGAAGTGTTTTAGTGACAGTTACATTTCTTACAGGCCCAGGAGCTGGTTTTGGTGGTGTAGGTGGTTCTGCAGGAACTAAAAAAAAGAATCAAAGCTTATATTCTCATGTTACAATATAATAATTCAAATTTCACAAATTATTTAAAAAAATAAAATATACATGAATATGTTTTCCTGCTACTCTTACCAGTAATTAACATAATAGTGGGCAATTTAAAAAGAATGCATAGTTTAAAAATGAAAAACTAAGAAATAGTTAAATTTAATTATGCCACTTTGCAACTAATATAATTATATTAGTAGTAACAAGAATATACTTATTCACTGTGTAATTGCAAATATATATATATATAAAATTAAAAAAATAAACTCAGTGCATGCATGCTTCACTCTACTTTATTATTTTACTCTATATATTATTAGTTTATTAACATATGAAATATACAACACATGTTCTAATTAGAATAGTCATTAAAAGTGTAACAGCCTAAGCGTCACTTCTCTATATGAATATCTTATGAATATCAATATTAAAGGAATTGCAATTGATAATTACTAATAATAAATTTTCCATCATGAATAAAGCATCATTTTGCATTAAACTTTATCTTAATCAATGATATTTTTAAAAAAATCTATATATTTGTAGAGAACAATCCAATGCTTTCAAATATGTTTAAACCAACAGATATGCTCCTTTAATGTGAAAATATATAAATTATTTAATTCTGCTCCTTTTATATAATTTTATTATTACAAATGTCAATATACAATTAGGTAGAAGCATTTACTTTACTTTAGAAGCATTTACAATACTTTATATTATATTATATTATATATATATATATATATATATATATTATATATATATATATATATATATAGTATAGCAAATACACAAAACAAATTGCAAGAACAAACAGCAAAAAAAAAAAAAAAAAAAAAAATGTGGAAAGAATATTATGGAATATCGATTTTCAGTCATTATAGAAGAAGAGAGGTTTATATGGAGACAAAGGTTTTAACAACCAGTGAACTGATTTAAACAAATCACATGAAATTGAAGAAAGTGAATGAAGTGAAGAAATTGTAAACAACATGAATGATGCTGAACAGGATTTTTATTATGAGTTAATGGAAAAACTATGACAAAGATAACTATTAGAGCAAAGGAAAAAATTGATTCAGTAAAAGTAATCACAGCATAAGAACCAAGCACTTACACTAGTCAACTTGTTTAAAGATTTCACTGGACTCAAAAAGGCCATAACTGACTCATTTTCAAGCATAAAATTTTTTTTAAATTTCAATCAGGCAATTTTTTGACTAAAATGCATTACTGTGTTTCCTTAGTAGTTTGAAAACATTGTTTATTTAATTTGTCCTTACGAAAAATCACTTATGTATTAAAAAAAGTTCTGTCTCAACCATATATATAGCTGTAACTATTCAATGAACTTTTTTTAAATGAAATTGTCTATTTTAATAAAAAAAAATGTATAACATTTTGACATTGAACAATATTTAAACACTATTTTTCTCCAAATTATGAAAAATAATATCTGTAACAAAATCCTTTTGGATTTTTTGGAAGCAAATCCCCTCCCCCACACACAATGTTTCAAGATTTCTTATTTGTCAAAGTTCAATAAAATAGACTAAACTGATAGCTATAAAAAATGGCAGTATCTGAAAATATGGAAATTATTGATGAAGATATACAGGTCCAGTTTTCTCCATGTTGGTGAAAATATCATGATTACCAAATATTTTATGAAGTTTTACTGCAAAATGGTAATGTATAAGGAATAATAACATTACAGTGAGTGATATAGATAATAATGAAGAAGTTTTTAGAAAGACATTCACAAGAAGAAATGCTATGAGTATTTAACTCAATATGAAGAGGTGGAAATTAAAGATAAAATGTTTCAATCTTTAAAAAAAAACATGTGAATATTTTTATAAAAAACACTTTTAAAAAATGAACTCATATAAAGACTAAAATGTTTCAAACTTTAAAAAAAAAAATGTGAAAATTTTCATAAAAACATTTAAAATAAACTCATATAAAGACTGATTACAGATTTTTTTACAGTTTGGGGAATGCCTTAAAATTAATAAAATAGATGAGAAGTTCCAGTTTTTAGTTTTTGTTTATTCATTTTTATAACTTAATTTATGAATTTCTAATTAAAAAATTGGATTATAATGAAGTTTCTAAGAAAAAAGACGAGGAAGATTTTCTGCTTTGTTATTTAAATTATTAGAATTTTTGTAATTAATCTTTTTTTATAATCATTTAAATTAAAAAAAACACTTTCTTTAACTTCCAAGCCATGCAGGAATCTTCTTCCACACCTCTCAGGATTTAATTACAATAATTTTAATATTGAGCTGACATATCATGTGAAAATCACATGCCTAAAAGAAATGTTGACCCAGTTATAATTCAGAAAAATTCTTTTCTTGATTGCATGAAGTCTTCAAATGAGTTCCCACAGTTGCCTTTTCTGTCTTTACATTCGCACTGAGAAGATGTTATTTTAGTTCCTGGTTATGATTTAATGAAAGACTTGAAATTGTCTCCAAAATTAAAAAAAAAAAAAAAAAAAAAAAAAAAAATCTTGTTTGACAATGAAAAGGGGAAAAACAATAAAATTGCATGGTTTAAATCATAATTTGCTACACGAATAATGATCAATATTATACATACATTGCCAAGATATAAATAAGTGTTGCAAACAAAATAACAGGAAAGTAGCAGGATTAAATCTGCAAAATTTAAACTATTAAAAATAAAAGTTTCAGTGAATTTTCAACAAACAGAAGATGAGCAGAAAGCAAGAATTAAAAAACATTGAACCATGTGAAGAGTTTTAACTGACTACAAGCTTTCTAAAGAAAAAAATATACGAAAATATTTTAGATTTTTCATAACTTTAAAATTTTTCTCTTTAAAAAATTATGAAAATAATTTTCTTTTTTTTTTTTGCTATTTACCTCAATTACAAGAGAAGTATTATATTTATCTCATTCATTTATATAAAAATAAAATTTAAAAACAAGAGTTTTTTTTTGAAAAAGCAATTGAATTGCCATATACTGTAGAAGTATTTCAGAATTGGCTAAAGAAATTATAAGATAACTAATTAAATATCAAAATTTAATTGTTAATCAGAGAAGAAATGAATATTGTATAAAATTAGAAGTAATTTCACCAACAATATTTTTATTAATAGTATAAATTAGTATTTGAAAATTAATATAGAACATTGTTGAAAACTATAAAAAATATATCACAGTTACGTGCTAATTGAAATAATTAAAAGATTAAATTTCAAAATTGCATTTTTCATTAAAATTATACTTTATTAGACAAGAAATTCAATTATTGTATGAGCTGTTTTGTTTATGTGAGAATTTCTATTCAAATATTTGCAAAATGATCCACAGTAATGCTAAATGCTTTAATTAAAAAAAAGAAAGTCTAAAAATAAATTGAGTTGCTTTCTGACATTCAAGACATTAAAGAATATTATTACAAATTAGACCTAAATAATAATAAAAGTTGATGTTAAATAATTCTGTATCTAGCTAGAAACCATTTCAGAATGGAAGAAGTACATATGTATACAAAAATGATACCATATTTACATAACATTTACTCATGATTTAGATTTTTCTCCCAGAAATTAACTTTATACGATATGTCATCATTTTTCTTTAGACTTATAAAGTCGATTCGATCATTTTTATAAATATTTCTTTTCTTTTTTTTAAAGTACATCTCAACTTTAAAAAAAATCAAAACTAATTTAACAAAACCTTTTCAAATTAATAAAAATATAAGTTATGTGCTATGGGATATAGTTTTTATGTTTACGTTACTCTATAACAATACAATGGGAAAATCTAATTAAAATGACATACAATGTATAATGCTATATTCCAGCTAGTGTTTTTGTTATAAAATGCAAAAAAAAAAAAAAAAAAAAAAGAAGTTAATTTAAAAACACATATGAAAATCTAAATTATGATCTACATATCTTTTTCATTAGATAAATATAAAGATTCCCTGAATGAAAAATTACTTTCTGATATTTAAAAAGAAATTATTTTAATTCAGTTGATAGATTCTAACTCTCACAATTTGTAATAAAATAAAAAACAATAAAATGTGAAAAATATCCCATATTGTTTCTAATTTAAATAACAAGTTTGCACAAATACAACCACATATTTGTCTAAACAAATATCATGCAAATAAAGTTAGTTTTAAATTCCTTTCAGGAAAAGAAAAGAAAATTTAAGATTATCAACAAGTAAGTATAAATAAAGAAATGAATGTTTTAAGAGTTTTTTAGTAGACTGAACATATTTTAAAAAGAAAAATAAAGTTTTAAAAGAAATTTTTATTAAAAAAAGAAATAAGAAGCTTTAAAAAAATAGAAATTACCAGGGACAGAGTTACCAGAAGTGTTTTCACCAGGTGAAGTGAAATTATTACCAACAGGTTCAGGGGAAGAAATGCTGCTACTACTACCACCAGTACTATAGTCAGAAGCTGAAAGTTTAGTTGAAAGAGTTAAAGTTTTAGAAGAAGAAAAGCAGAAATATGAATAAGGTTAAGAAAGAAAAGGAATTAAAAACAAAGTATTTGTAGTTGATGTTTTAAAAGCTTGTTTTAGCAACAAAGTAATAAAATATAACATTTAGTTAAATAAACATCATATAGTTAAAATTGCCACTCATTTGAGCAATTATTTTTTAGCAAGCATTAAAAAAATATTTAGATAAAGTTTGTTAATGAATTAAAACTGTTTTGGGTATGTAAATGTAAACAAATATAAATTATAAATGAAGTTGACAGGTTTCACAGTATAAATATTCTACTATAATTTAACCAGTTTTCTTAATATGCAAATAATAGTAATAAATAAATAAAAAAAAATAAAATAAATTAAAGCATAAAGATTTATTTTCATGAAACAGTTATAAATGGCCCATTTCAAAATGGATACATAATTTTGAAGATATTTTAGTTCAACTTTGCATAAATCAATATCATCAAAAAGGGAATAATTCTATAGATTGCTTTTTTAAAAGTTATTGTTATAAGGCAAAGCATTATTCTATTAAAACTAAAATGTCCAAAAATTAAAATGAATCTTTAATTTTATGCTAAAGGGGGAAAAGAAGGAATATATGCAAACATACATTTTGTTTTGGCCCTTATAATGGGGCTGAACATTCCATCCCCCAGTTTATTTCTGGAAAGCACTTGAAAGTCATATTCAGTATCAGCTTGTAAGTTGTAAACCGTAAAAGTAGTTGCTCCATCTGGATAGACTCTTATAGTTCTCCAATCACTGTCACCTTGATCTGCAAGCCTGTACCTGGGTAAAGACAGTCATCTTCAAAGTAAGAGCTGAATTCTTAGTTAAAGCCACTTATGTCACTTTTTTTCTATTGTGCAAAATACAAAAAAAAAAAAAAAAAAAAAAGATAAAATGAAAATTCTTACCATATGACATAAGTTTGTTCATGACCTCCATCATATGCAGGTAACCAGGTCAGAGTGGCAGCCACAGTACTAGTATTTACAGTCACATTTGTTGGAGCATGTGGTGTTGTTCCTATAAAAGTACACAGTAATTATGCAGCTCATATTAGAAGGAAAAACACAGCTTTTAAAACACTATTATAAACAATGTAGTAATTTTTTAACTTAAGTTATTTTCTACTTTTTAGACTTTGATTTATAATTATTAAATATTATGGAATCTTAAAATGCCCATTTTTCTTATTTCATTATGATTATATGAAAACAAAATTTAGTTAAAATGATTGATTAACTTATAATTAAGTACTGAAGATAGTAAAATAGTGCATTATCATAAAAAATGTAAAATTTTTTAAAACCTTTAGTACATTACGAAGTAAGTAGGAAAACCATTTATAAAATTCATTTTTTATAATGACACAGATGTAATTAAATAAAAATAAGTAGCCATTTCTAAATGGATGTTGAAGAAATAAAGTATAATGATATGGAACTTATTTCTTATTTTTTTAAAAAACAAAATAAATAAAAATATACTTTTTTTACGACAATATTTTAATATAAAAAACATGTCTTATCAAACATTTCCAGAAAAAAATTATCATTTATTGATTCCAATAATTCAGTTCCATCTTTGTGAAATTCCGATGATGAAATGAAGTATATATAAAAGAAAATACACTTAAAAAACTGCACATTTAATTAAATCTGATTACTAGCAATAGATGATAATACAATAATAACTGCATCTGTAAATCTGATTTTAGATTGGAAAAATTTTAAATTCCATAAAAGAAAAGCATTTGTAAATTTTATGTGTATCATTTTTGTTTTTATAAATTCTTTGAATTTGTTTATAATATGAAAAACTGCCAGTAATCAGAATATTACATAACTCAACATGTGACAAATATCTAAAAATCTATTCAAATTTTAATTTTTATCATAAAGAAACCAATTAAATTAATAAAAATAAACTTACTTTCAACAAGTAAAAGTGTACTTGTAACAAGAGTGGCAATTTCATTTTCTAGAACACATTCATATCGACCATGATCTTCTTTCTTCAATCCTTTTATAGTTAAATTACCACCTCTTATCATCGCTCTATCTCTTGGAAGTTTTGATCCATCAGCCTTTATAATACAAACAAATACTTAGAGAAACATAATTCGACTATAAGAAATAATTATTAAAAATCCACTAGATCTTCATATATTAAATGAAAAAATAATATATAATAGAAGAACGAACTCTTAATAGATGTTTTTTTTTTCTCCTTCAAAAGATATGTGATTTGTGCATACATTTGCAATTAAGTACATGCAAGGTCACAGTATTTAAATATATTACAACCAGAAGTAGCAAATTAAAACTACATTAAAATAATGCTTATAATAATAAAAAGAAATATTAAAAATCTATATGTTAAATACTGACTAAGGTATGACTCACTCTTCGCCAAGTAATAGCAGGTTTAGGTTGACCAAGTCCATCACAAGGCAGGCGGATTTCACTATCAACAGGTTTCTGATAGATTTCTTTTGGTTTTAATGTATATATTGGAGGTTCTGAAAATAGAATAATAAATGCAGTTCATAAAAAGAAAACTATCTTTTTTAATTAAATAAAATAATTTGAAATAAAAATAGCTCTTATTATTTTTATTCACAGATTAGAAACATTTTACTCATGAATAAAATTCACCACTTATATTCTATTGAAAAGCCTCCGGGGCAAATAAAATATACAAAATAAATAAATAAATAAAAGCCAAAATACTTCCAGGGATGGAATTTCAAATATAGGTGTAAAAAAATTATTATTCTTAACTCTCATAATAAAAAAAATTCATCAATGTTTGCTGACAACAAATGATTCACCACAATTTTGATGAAAATAACACAAATTATACAAGTAAAAAACATAGCTGCATTAAACTTGGATATATCTTCTTTCTTTGTTTAACATTAAATGTTCTACATTTTTACTCTGATTCTACATTTATGTTATAGAAATAAAAAATTATGGCTCTTAAACAATTTTATTCATATTATTTATGTCTTATAGAATTCTCAGTGGCCAAAATGACTGATTCAATTTTTTTTTTTTTTTGATGCACTTAATATAAATCCCTTTGGCATGCTACCTTCTATTCAGTTAATTGATCCTACTATCTTTCCCCATAGTATAGTTTACCCTTATTTTATTTTCCATTTTTTCTCAAATAGCAAGTGCCAAATTACTCTTAGATATTTTTAGAATAATAATTATGGAGGCATCAACTGCATAAATAACTTAATGGAGGAATTTTTTTTATGATATAATATTCTGAAGTTCAATATTGTAATTTGAAAGAAAGAAAGAAAGTAAAGAATGAAAACCTTTACTTGGTGGAGTGACAGCAATTTCTTTTACATTCAGCTATTAATATATATATTATTATTATATGGTTTGAATATGAAGATCAAAATGCATAGAATATTTGATTCAGACATCACAAACAGTTATACATTGTAGGATTTTGACTTTTATTATTATGATAGTAAAGTTTTCTTTATATATTAAATTAAAATATGCATTAAAGTTAATTTAAGGTGCTTATGGATTTGATCTTTATTTAGATGATCAGGAAATTCAATAAAACAAAGAAAAATGGCACATATTCTAAATTTTAATTGTCAAGCCACTACAAAAAATAATTTTTGTTTCATACTTACAGTTTATATATATATATTCTTTTAATTATGATCCTTAGTAAAAAATATTTTGAAAATAAGTGTAAACATTTAAACAACATTTAGAAATATTATTTCTAAGAGATTTTTTCATTTCTTTACTTATTTATTATAGTTTTATTTTAATCATGTAAGTTATCTTGCTTATTTATCTATTTTTCAGTAAAAAATAGTTTCCTTCATAATGCTTTTAAATCTAATTTTCACATATCTAAAAGTGTAACATTTAACAATTCTTTTAAAATAATTTTAGCATTATTCAAAGAAACATAAATATCAGATTAGTTTCTAATAAAAATAGTTCCTAAAAAATGTCAAAAAAGAAATTTAATAAAAAAATTAAGCAAAATTCACTAAATTTCTGAAGGAAATAAAGTTTGTTACATCACAAACAGGAAATATCAATACATTCTAATTTAAAAATATAATGCTACATATATTATATAAATGCTAATTAACAAACATCTTCCAATTAATGAAAAATTTATTCACAAATTTAAGAAAATATTATTAAGTTATATTATTTTAATAATAATTTGCGTTAAAAGTTAATAGATTTTCTGAAAAATTGCATGCATATATATATACACAAAATCATTTAATTTCACCAAAGTAAATAATATATAAAGAATAATGTACTCTTTGAAGCATAAATAACTTTGCTAGAAGATAGAAACATTTAAAGAATAAGCTTAAACAGTCGAATGCATTCAACAAGGAAATATTATTAAAATTGACATACTTATATCTCATATCAGTATTAGTATTATAATCATTCTAAATCTTTTTTCTATTAGAGATTAAATTATAATATAGTTTTGTTGTGACCATAACTATCAAGGATTTCTAATTGATCAGCAGTACAATGGGAAAATCACATGAAAGGCAACAAATGCAATTTTCATTATCAAAATGTTAAAAACAAGGCTGAATAATATGATTTATTAGATAATTTAAATACAGTAAAAAATAACAGATTGCAATACAGTCAGCTTAAATAATTAATTTTCTTTCTTTTTTTTTTTTGGTTACCTCTCACTAATACATCCATTATATTGGATGTTCCTGCTGTTCCATGAATATTATAAGGCGTACATCGGTATCGTCCCTGATCTTCGTGAGTCACTCTTTGAAATAACAAAGAGCCATTGTTCAGGGTTACAACACCTGGTATGGAATTTGGATCATATTGTCTGCTTTCTTTAGTCCATGTAATAAATTGAAAAGGTGGACTAGCTTGAACATAACATCGTATAACTCCAGAGAGTCCAAGAGGAAGATATTGGATGGTTGGTGAAAATGTTACACGAGCAGGATCTAAGATGTGGAATTAAAACAATTAATTAGTAAATAATTTGAGGAGTAAGCTTACAGATTTAAAGTATTTTTAAAGAGATGTAAACATTCACATTCTTATTACAAACAATTATTTCAATATGCATGGAAAATGTTTTATATAGAAGAAATCAGGTTGAAGAAAGTTTATAGAGCTGTGACATGAATAAAAATTTTACATTGAAATGGAATTCAAGTTAAAAAAAAGCACAATTATCAGTTAATTCAATTTTTAATTGATTTCAATTGCTATTTTATTTTTTTAAATAACATATAAGCTAATTAAATGCTATTCAGGATATATAAATAGATTATATTACAGTTAAGATATAATTTAATGTCTGGTTCAACAAGCTTCAAGACTACTCTGTTATCTCATCTTTATTTACTAAACTTTAAAGGAAAATTTACAAGATTTCAATGCCATTATTATATAAGATTACATTATTTCCTCAGAGTAAAGTTTTCAAATGTATGATTACTTATTCTATTTCAAATTAAATCTGAGTATTAAAAAATCTTTTAATGTAAAAAATATAGGCATGGAAATGAGATATTCTGAAGTTAGAAGAAACTTAAACATACATACGTATAGAAGTTTCTAAAAAAAATATTATAAAATCTAAGAATAATGCAAAAATTTTTATAAAACATAAACATAATGTTAAAAGCATAAGACTTTAAAATAATGCTATTCCTATTTAAATAGTACTTTTTTTTTAATGATCAATGGCTGATGCCTACATTATAAAGAAATATGTCTTTTCTTTTAGTTGAACGCAATTTAATTAATCATATTTATTTTCAGAATAGCAAGATATTTAGTACATAGTTTGGTAATTAATAGAAAATATATTCACATTAAGAAGAATAAGCAATGTAAAACTACTATTATTATAAAAAATTTCATTAATACAATAAATTTTTTACATATGAATAATAATTGGAAGAAAAAATCATTAATGAAATTATAATGAAAATATAAAAATCATTAATGAAAATATAAAAATATAAAGAGATAATTTTTAGTTAGATGACTTAGATTTTTGCATTACAAGCTCAGAATTTATCAGATTTTGTCCAGTGTAGATTCATCAAATTTCTTTTAAGTAGGAATATATTATTCAAAGGTAAAATAATTAAAACTTTTAGAATGAACAAATTTTCTTGATAATATTGAATTTTAACTGTTGATAAACAAAAATATATATTTGACAACGGTCAGAATTTAGATCTTTTCTCCAAATGCAAGCTTAACTTCAAACTTATTTTTAAAAAATGTGAAAAAAAAAACCATAGAAAGGGAAATAAGTTAATAAAATCATGTAATGAAAGAAAAATTAATTTCCAATAATTTATTTTTGCTTTATTATTGAAATTACTTCAAAAATGTCTATACATTTTATAAGTCTTCCTATCAACATCTTGAATTATTTGAAATTAGGTTAGATTTGTAAGCTTTAGAAATGGGATTATAATCATCCCTATATTACATGACTAAATGATTCAACTAATTAATAAAATTAAAAAATTAAACTCACATTCTACACTTAAATATGCAGATGCAGTATCAGGAGTTCCTATACCATTTGTTACTTCACAAGTAAACTTTCCAGAGTCCTCAGCTGAGGTAGGGCTAATGAACAAAGTCCCATCTCTACGAACACTTGTGCGAGTTTCTAACCAAGAGAGTTGACTGATCTCAACTCCATTATGGAACCACCTATGTGTAACATTACTTGGAAGGGCTTTTGCCTCACATATGAATTCAGCTCTATCACCCTCAAGTTTAGTGACATTACGAGGAGGAGTAACTATAGTAGCAGGACCTAAAAAAGGAAAAATTAAACAGAAATAATGATTGTTTCAATTAAATTTCAACATCAGATAATTTTTTTATTGTTATAAAAGAAAATATGTTTAATGCATGCCAATTTATGGTAGGATATAGAAAGAACTAATCTATAATTTAAATGCACTTTTGGAAAATAATTTTAGTGTCTAAAGAGAGCACATATAAGCAAGAGCAGGAACCCCTCTGAAATGTTTATAATGCATTACAGATGCTGATCTTAAAAATAAAATATTTAAGTGCCAATCAAGTTGAAGAATTTGCAAGCTTCTTTCTTTTCTTTTTGAAGTGATAAAAAATTTGAAAATAATGAATTATTAATAAGTAAATTATCAAATGATAACTCAGGATTAAATCTGATAATTAAAAACAAAATAATTCCTTTACTTTTTTCCACCATTAAAAAAATTATTAATTTTTTTATTAGTTGGACTTTATTAGCAAAGCAAAACCAACGTCTTCCCCTTTTATTAATTTGATATTAATAACAGCACAACCAAAAATAGAGCAATAGGATCAATTCACAAATGTCAAATATGAAAAAACACTGGAGCTTTAAAATAATATTTTTAAAAAAATTATACTAAAATATCGATTTTAAACAAAATTTGCAAATGAACAACAATGAAAAAATAAATTATAATATATATTATATATACATAAAAAATTGAACATATACTAATATTTTAAAATAACATCCTTTTTAAATAAAAATAATTACAAGTAAATTTTGATAATTTCTATTAGTCAATGAAAAAGAGGGTTAAAAATTTCAAAATTTAAATATTAAAGGAAATATCAAGCCAATTTTAAAAGCTAATGAATTATTTAAGAAGAAATAGATAAAACAGATCATTAAAATTATATCTTTGAAAAATATTATGTAAAAAATAATATAGTTAAAGATTATGAGGCTATTAGAAGAATTTAAGGTTACATTCAACAATTAGTGCTGAACAGAGGATTAAAAGAAATTACAATTTGAAATATATTTAAATTATATGTCATTCAAATACAAACATTCTTAGATATATAAAGTTATGCAAGATCTTGCAATCTAAATAAATTCAACAGTAAAAGAAACTTTAAGCAGAGAAAATTCATTAAAGCTAATATCTTGGGAAATTTCTGTTTGTATTTCTTGCTATATGGATAATTTTGTTAAAAACATGACAGAATGAGTTAAGAAGGAGTATGGCTTAAAAATATTGAATTTATCTCTAATATCAAAATTTCAAGTGGGAAATTATAATTGTTGAATAAATTCAAATTATAAAAATAAAATTACCAGCAACAATAACTTTAGATGTAGCTGTTACAGTCCCTTGTTTGTTCCTTGCCATACAAGTATAATCTCCTATGTCTGTCTGTCTTAAGTTATTGATTCTTAATTCAGTAGGAAGAATTTGGACAGTTCTGCTTTCTTCTAATGGCAAATTATCCTATAATAAGAAAATTGTAAAATATTATTATGCAGTTTTTAATATACATATTAATGAAAAAAAAACATTCAGAAAAATGTATGTGAATATACAGTATATAATAAAATAAACTATATCGAAATATTAGTTACGTATGAGGAAGAGAAAAAATAAGACATAGACAAAATTTTAATGATGTATGTCATTGAGCCAATATACTTATATAAACTAATAAATATTTTAAACTGGCATTTTTAAAAATCCTCAGGAGCATTAATTAAAAAAGCATTATTATAAAATGTACTTTTTAAATACTTTACAATTTTTTTAAGGATTTGCTTTGTATTTTCTTTTTTTACATCATAGGACAATACAGCTACTTTCTTCCATACCATTTTTGATTTTTTTTAAAGAAGAAAATATGAAAGAAAAATTGGAGACTTTAATAGTATCTTTAGTATTTTATATGCTTAGAGAAGACATATGGTCAAAGTGAAAATAGTTAATATTTTTCCCTGCATTCCTTTCTCAAAAACCAGACAGAAACTGTAAATCATGCAGTTTTTCCATAGGATTTCAGAACAAAAAATAATTTTTTCCCTTTTGCACTTTGGGAAAAAGTGGTATTATTTGATTGTAAACTGAAATAGAAATTTCTATTTCACTTTAGTCCTTTTATTCTTAGCCCTCTTTTCACAATACTTCACTTACGATTACAAAACTTTCTTATTGAAGAGAGACTAGCTACCTTTTGTGAAATCTAATATTTGTATATTATAAACTACACATCAAGACCTGAACATCATTATCATAATCAAGACAACATATAAAGTATCTATAACAACAACAACAGAATAAAGATAAGAGTTCCTTCATACAGACATACATTTTAGGGAATATTTTTAGATATTTTTCATCATTAAAATAGTACTTTTGGAAAAAATACTAGCTTCAAGTAGTCCTTCAATGAAATTTTAAAGAATTGCAGTTAGTTATAATTTTGTTAAGATTATTCATGTACTAACTATTACTTTTTGTAGAATCATTAGAATGAAAAGATTAGAAAAGAAAGCATTAGAATGAGATTCACTAAACAATTTCAATTTTATTATTGGATGCCTTCGTAGAATAATCCATTTAATAAAAATCATGAAGATTTTTTTTCAACTGTTTGTTTAAAGAGATTGTAGATAAACACTTCTGACTTTTAAGATGAAAATATAATTTGATGAATGATAAGAAGCAAATTTAAATTCATTAAATTCATATAAGAAGCAAATTTAAATTAGATTTCACTGTTTAACTAAAACTAAGAAAACATACCTGAAACAAGATGATTGGAATTATTAAGAATTAATTATTACTTGTTGGATAAATTTATTTTTAATTTAGAAGGAACTCAAATTAATAATATTAATTAAAATTATTAAAAAATGCTTTTTAGGTGAATTTTGTCTAAGCAGAATGAAGCATTAAGATTTTGAAAAAGTATCTATGATTTTGATACTTTCTGATGCATAATAATGGTGTTTCTTATTAAGTTAAATTAATTTATTTTTAAAATCATCTGCAATATTATGCTATAGTTTTTTCATAATTAATATTTATTAATTTAATTTTTCAATTATTTACGTTTTATATGATATTGCTATAATTTTTTAAATTTTTATAAAATTTGAAAAGCCACACAGGAATGGTAAAAGCAACTGCAATTCTCTTTATTATATATAAATTACACAATATAAGGTTTAAATGATCCCTAAATTGTTCTAATATTTAACAAAATATTAACTGGTATAAACAATTATATATTCTTATAAGAATGATTTCAAAACAGTATAAAAATCTAGCAACATTATGTATGTAAAAATACAATAAAAACTTAATTGTAATTAAAAATATATCGAAACTTTTGGTATCATAATAATAATAATTGATTTAAAACTTTAGCATACACACACACGATGTCGATTCTTTAAAAACACATATATTTAGACATAGATTATATTTAATTATAGATATATGTCTAATTAAAGCATAGATTTAAATTTAATGTTTACGTATAAAAAAAATGTGAATTTTAAATACAAATAAACTTTTTTGAAAACTTTCTTAACAGTTCAGTAATTAATAAAATTCAGATTTAACATTAACATTAAATACAAGAATAAATTATTATACTTTTTTTTCTTCTAAAAGATGATACCTGAATGCTTAAATTCAATTCAAACATATAATTCCCCTTTAATTATATTAGGTTTCGATTTCAATATAGATAATATTTCTTCGCTGTTTATTTGAATATTATGTATAGAACGCATATTAATTTTTTTCAAAACAAGTTAATTTTATATGTTATTTGAAAATAATGTTTACTTTTAGCCAAATCATTCTGCATTTTTGAAAAATTCGCTCTCCATTGTTATTTTTGTTTATTTCATTTTCAAATTCTTCACTTCAATTTACTTTACGCAAGTTTCTTAAATCGAACTTTAAAATTAGTAGCCTTTCGGAAATAATTAACAGAAATCATTCTTCCTTCTAAAAAATGAAATATCAAAACCTAACATTTTCACGATCATATCAATAGAAGGTCACATTTATGCTTTTATCCATGTGTTTCTGCGTCTTTCCTTTGTCTTTCTCAAAGTGATTAGGATTAGAAATGTACGAATATTTAATGAACTGATTTCTTTGCATAATATAAAAAAAGGGAAAAAAAATCACAAATATTATTAATGAATATTACGTCATTCAATCGCCTACATAAATTCAACAATTACTTTTTTTTTTTTTTTTGCTTATAACTCTAAAATTCAATCCATGTAAAGATCTGCTTCGATCTATCCAACACTGTGACTTTGCAGGTTCGATGTTTTGGGATCAACCTTTTCAACACATAATCTTTTTAATTCATTTCCCTAGAAAAGACTTCTCTCCCTCCCACAAGCAATACCAATATATACAACAAAGCCTGCCCCTCCTTTGCAGAAGTAAATTCTCAAAAACTAACAGACGCTTTTCTGAGAACTATCAGGAAAAGAGATAGTTCTTCTTCAAGGCAATAAAAAGTTGACTTCGGGAAAAACGGTAATATGCTCAGCATACAATTCGAAGAGATAAACTTTCACAAAGGACAAAGATGAAAAATGATGAGACAGCTTATTTATTTCCCTCATCGAATAGCAGCATCGTTGCAAAAATTTGAAATTGCATATCACTATAGCTGGTTGTAACTGGAAGGCGTTGATAATTTCGAATTCGAAATTGTATAAGTCGCATATGGGAAGATAGAAAGATGATTCGATAGAAAGGTAGATGATTCGATAGTTTTGGTTTCTGACATTGTAATAAAAAGTAGGTTTTATAGCAAGCATCATTTGTCGATAGTATATAGAAATTAAAAACACATAATTTGAAGAAAAAGAAATGACAATTTTTCATTTCAATATTTCTTTCAAAACATTTTACTTACATTTATCAAGATTTTTTCAAAATTAAAAATGTGATAGAGGTAATAGTTATTTTGATACTTAAAAATGACAATAATAAAAATATTTATTATTTAAAAAATCGCAGATTATACTTGTCTATTTAGAATAAGCATCAGATTTTCCTGTATTCAGAAATCGAATGAAACGAATAAAAAAAATATTGTATTGTTTTATTCTAATAGAAACAAGTCTTGATTGAATTTATGATACTCAATGCAAGAAATGCCTTACTCAGAGATTAGGAAACCACAGTGACTGTGAGGCGCAGTTTATAACTAAATAAATAATTCATTTGAATTTCATATATTTTTTGGAGTATCTTACACCACACAAATTATACTTTTTGGTTTCTTGATATATTTGCTAAAAAAAAAGACTAAATTTAAGCTAATAATTCAATAATTATACTCAACTTTTTCTTTAAATATTGCATATATTTTAATTGTTGACAATATAAGAGTTTTTCTAGGAGATATCTTAATTTTCAACATCAAGAAAGCAAAAAAGGTTTTTGCAGAAATTTTCGGTTGTGCTGTCCTTCTAAAATCTTTTCTAACGAACAAGATACAAAATTTACTACCAAACTAAAATGGATTCTTCTCCTCTGAATTCAGGAGAATCCTTAAAAAATAAAGTACGTTTCACTATGCTCTTAATTTTTTTTTTTTTGTATAGAAATCTTGGATTTGAAAGACGGCAGAAATTTAGAGTGAAATCGCCTTTAAAATATTATATACAGTTTTTTAAAAGTCGATTTTAGCTTAATTAAGTATTTTTAAATTCAATATATATATATATTTAATAATTTAAGAAGATTTATTTGTAATTTAGGAAGATTTATTTTACATGTTTTCCGACTAATAGTTTCTTTTCATAATTTCATAAAAATACAGTTACGTCTAACCAGTTTTCCTCCTTTTTTACATGCAATTATGGAGCTGATTTTGAAATGATTATGGAACATTTTTGATATTAGCGAAAAACTGGTCGCAACATCTAATGTATCTAACATAGGTATCAATAGAAGCAATTTTTCCTTCATTTTCATCTCCTCTAAATCCTATTACTAAAGTTTCATACTTACCTTATACCAAATAAGGTTAGGTGGTGGTGTTCCTTCTGCCTCACAGGGTAAAGACACAGATTCTCCAACTTTAACATATACAACATCGGGAGGTTTCATTTTAAAATGGGGTGGAGCTGAAAACAGAAACAGGAATAAATTAATTTTGCTTATTTTAGTATTCATAAATTGCGAATCAAACCGCGAATTTCAAAACGTAGAATTTCGTGCTTTGTTATTCCAAGTTTCAAGTTCTATATATGGAATAAATAGCCTGAAATGTAGCATAAGCATAAAATATATCATCCCTTTAGCATAAAATACAACTCGACATCTCATCAGTATTATTCGATTCTGAATGCCGGAGAATATTGTAAAGATATCGTAACAATAATATTGAAACTTTTTTTGCAAATTGGAATTAATTTAATTGTGTAGATTTTTAAAAATTATTTATATAAAACCTAAAAATCAATACCAAAATTGTATTGATATACCAAATAAAATTAAGCGACTATGAAAAATATTCTTAGCTGTTGTCATAACCATATGAACACTAAAATATGAAATAAAAATTTACTATTATATTTGTCGTTAAAAAAAATTCAAATATCTGCAAAAAAGAAAAAAAAATTTAATAGATAAAAAAAAAAGTAAAACTAGCAAAATATATCTTTAAATATAAGAAAATTTTCATACCTTATCTAAATTTTTTTAAAAAACTTCAAACCAAAAAATTTAAACTTTTAAAACTAGCTTTAAATTTCATAATAAAGAAGGCAATTCTTAATTTGAGTTTTTTCTGCATGAAATCGTCTTTGATTCACTAGAAGACAATACAGCATATAAAACCTTGCTTTCTGACGGCAACCTTATACTCGAAATTTTATGCAGCTAGTTTTGCGTAGTCAAATTTACTTTTTTTTTCCAGATAAATTTTGATATATTGAAAATTTTAGAATTCACATTCTTATCTATAATTATAAACCAGGTTTGAATAAGTCACTATTTTGTCAAGTAATTGTCTTTAAACATCACATTCGTAATCAAAAATATAATTACATTAAATATAAACTATTGTCGTTAACAATTTAAGGAGGTAGAAAATTACAGCAACCATATAATCATTGGTGACATACATTTATTTCTAAGCAATTTAGAGCCATAGGCAATTTTAAACGATTTCGAATATCCCTTGGGGGAATATCTTCCAATCAATATACAGAGTTTTATGGAGGAGGCTTTGAATAGCCTAAAATATTGAATCCCAAATTTTCACAAACTGGTTGATTTTGATGTCAGAAGAATTGATTTTTTTTTTTCAAAAATAATAGTGTGTCAAAAATTTAGCCTTCACATTTTTTTTTGCTAAAAAAATTTATTAGAATACTTTTGGCACATTAATATGTCTAATAGGACAAAGGAATATGTAAAAATTTAAGTTTAATAATTGTTTTTCAGAAATTCTTTCACTGACTCAAGTTTAAAACATTTAGAATGCTTTTTAATTGGAAATATAGCTGTCTCTAACGGTTTAGATATTAATTAGTGAGTCACGATTTAAGCAAACATTCTGCATATGAATTACAAATGTCGATATCACATAGTATCGGACAGTTGGCAGATAATTATTTAGAGAATGTTTGTCATCAATTGCTTTCTCATTCTGCTGGTACAAGGATTTAAATAATATCCTTACAAGGATTGTAAGGACCTTTACAATGACAAAATATTTACAAAAAATTTAATAATTGAAAAAGACTCTCACCGTGCACGTCCAGATGGACCCATGTGCCATTCTTCGGCGAGTCCGGTGGTCTGTTAAGAAAATACACTTTGCACTCGTACCACCCCTGGTCACTCTCGTGCACGTTGGTGAGATTGAGAGAGGCCTTTTCGGCAAGTGACACCCTGCCCTCGTAGCCATCCCCCGCGTGTGGTGGGTAGCCGTCGTACCAGATATAGATTGGAATTTTGATCCCTTGTTTCTGCCACTGAATGACATAGGGCACGGGTTTCTCCTCTGGATATTCGAAGTCACAACACAGAATGACGTCTTCACCCAGAGTGGCAGTGAAGTGTCTCGGATTCTGGTCATTCTTAGGAGTACAGCCTGCAAAGGAAGAAATATACAATTTTATTATTATATAATGCGAATTATATCATTATATAATTTTTATAATAAAAAGTTATTATTGAACAAAATCCTCCCCTCTCCCCCCAAAAAAGTGAATTCATAAGATCTTAATATATAATGATTTCATACTATGTAGGTATTCTATTGAAAGTAACAAGTGGAAGAAAAAGAAAAAAAATAGTGAATGTGGTCATGCTTTAAAATGCTATCTCAATAACAGAAAAAACTATGCATATTAACATAAATGCATTGACAATATATAATGTAGATATTATCAGTGCAATGAATATTGTGCTTTCTTTATGAAAATTGCATGCAGACATTTGAATTTTCTTAATTAATAAGCATAATATTTAGTTCTTTTAATGCAGTTTTAGTCGACGCATATATGGCTACATATTTGCATCCAAGATTTTTTTCTTCTTTTATATAAAGGAAGCATTCAAAAAAGAAGACAGCATTCATCCGTTTTTTTTCTCTTTTGTCTTTATTTTTAGCAGTATACAGAGGCTATAACATATCATATTTTTTTTATGGATTCAATAATTTGGAAAGAATATTACCTAAATTCAGAAGATATATTTATAAAATCAGAAGATATATTTATAAAAGATATATTTATATAATGTGCCAATATTTAAAATGCCGAAGACGCAAATATATTTAAAATAAGGCATATAGGCTTCATAATTATTTAGTAAATAAAGGTGTGGCATAAAAAATAATGTAGATATTATCAGTGCAATGAATATTGTGCTTTCTTTATGAAAATTGCATGCAGACATTTGAATTTTCTTAATTAATAAGCATAATATTTAGTTCTTTTAATGCAGTTTTAGTCGACGCATATATGGCTACATATTTGCATCCAAGATTTTTTTCTTCTTTTATATAAAGGAAGCATTCAAAAAAGAAGACAGCATTCATCCGTTTTTTTTCTCTTTTGTCTTTATTTTTAGCAGTATACAGAGGCTATAACATATCATATTTTTTTTATGGATTCAATAATTTGGAAAGAATATTACCTAAATTCAGAAGATATATTTATAAAATCAGAAGATATATTTATAAAAGATATATTTATATAATGTGCCAATATTTAAAATGCCGAAGACGCAAATATATTTAAAATAAGGCATATAGGCTTCATAATTATTTAGTAAATAAAGGTGTGGCATAAAAAATAAATAAATTGATAGAATAATTGATGGCATAAAAAGAAATATTATTATTAATTGTAGAATTTCATAATCGTCTTCAATGCATGGGTTAAAAATGGTTGCTACCAACAGAGTCAATATGACCTGTAAATTTTTCATCGGATATACAACAAAACACACATATACAAGCATTGAAAGTGGAAAATAAACCCACAAAGATTTAATTAATAGTTTCTTGGCATTATTTATTTTCCCTGAAAATAATGAAAAAGAAACGTTTGTAATATTATATAACTTTTTGTAATTTTCGTTTTTATTTGAATGGGATGGAAGGCAAATTAATAACGTGAAAACTATATTTGATTGCATGATGCTTATGCTTTAAACATACTGAGTTACTTTTCAGAGTTCTTTAAGGAAAAATATTAATAAGCTAATTTTCTAAATGCCTTACTATTATATTCTTTAATTGGAAATATTTAATTCAATACCAAATTGGAAGAAAAATAATAACGTATAAATAGAACGATGGTAAATTAAAGAAGCTATTATTTCTGAACTATAATTAATACTTGAATATTTGTTTTGCATGCATAAGCATTAAAATTGCATTTTATAGAATTTTATATCTTTTTTACATGAATGTATTGCGAATGTAAAACTTGATACAATGCCATATTTCGATATCTATTAGTAACCATAATTAATCATTAACATAATAATATAACAAAATCAGAAAAACAGTAGACTACAACGTTGGCAAATATTTGTAATATATTAATTGCTTTATATTTGTAATATATTAATTGTTTTATATTTGTAATATATTAATTGCTTTATATTTGTAACATATTAATTGCTTTATATTTGTAATATATTAATTGCTTTATATTTGTAATATATTAATTGCTTTTCGCTCTACAAATAAAAGCTCGCTCAACTAAATTAAAAAAAAATAGATTATAAATGTTATCTTCCAGATCGATATATTTATATTATATGAACACAGCATGATTATATAATATTTATATTGGGTCCAATATCGGACTCATACGGAAGTAACTATGATTTATTAACCAAATTAATAAAGAATAAATGATTTAATAGAGATGAAATTTTGATAAAATATAAATGGTTTTATTATTTTCTCATATACGAAATATACAAAGAGAAAATAATGTAATCGTCAAAAATTATAATTCGAGATCTTGTCGAATATTCATCATTTCATTTCATTTTCATTCATGAAGACATAGTAAGCAGAATAAGTTCAATTATAAAATTATGGATATTCCCTGGAATATATCTTTATGAATACATTTTTTTCCTTGTGTGCTCTTTTTCTTTAAAGGAGTAAACAAAATATGTGTAATATGATGCTACTAAGATAAATTTGTTTAATTTTAATTAAGTAAACAATATTTTACAGGAAATAAATTATCATTAATGAAAAGAAGAATGTTGATGACTTTGTTTAATAGAATTTCTCAATCAGTTTTATTGATAAATATTTAATTTAAATATGATGCATTTCAAATAATCAATGTTTTTTTTATTCTTTTAAAAAGGATTAAAACTATGAAAAATTTTTGTTATAAATTTAGGCGCAATATATTAAGATGAATTTTATCTATAAAATACTACACTAAAATGGTTCGATAGTTTGTTTTCTGATAATTTTTTTGCTTAAAAAACAATACTGTTGCCATTTGTAGCAATCAAATTCATGATAGATACTGTGAATGCATAATAGCATATATTTATGGAATAAGCTTTAATAATTTAAAACAAAAAATCTATTGGGTAATAGTGCATCAAATAAATGATGAATGTTATACTTAGATGAAATAAAAGCTTGGAGAGCAATTAGAATATAATAAGTTAAATCTTGACATTTCGCTTGAAGATTAATACGAATTGCAACACCAAAGATGACAATTTATCACCAGTGTCTGACAGAGATTGATTTCTCTTACCTTAGTGAATAAAATGCATTAATGTTTCCCAATTGTTAAACTTTATAGATGTATTATTCATACAAAGTAACTTTGGAGCGAGAGACCCGAACGGAATGATTCTACGAAATCTGAAATTTTAAGATGAACTTATTTGAAAAATTGGATAATTCAATATTTTGTATCCACAGAAAAAAAAAATTAGAATTCGTAAATTTAATAATGTGAATATGGATATTAGCATTATCAAATAGAAAAGAAAATTGAAATGTATGGAGAAACTACATTACGATATAAAAGGAAAGGCAAAAACAAAAAGTGAAACGTATATATGACAATATTCATTCTAAGGACATTAAAATATTACTTGAAGCTTGTTAGAAGGACATCTTAATACATTCACGATGAAATGAAATATCTTGGATGAAAAGAAATATCTTTAAATTTGTTGATTGAACAAATAGCTTGGCATACAAAGTTTGTTCCTCAAGTTATAGATAAGAAAGAAAGAAAAAAGAAAAAAAGAAAATAGCAACTCATTCTATTAATTTTTAAAAATTATTTGCAATGTATTATGCATGGATATTCTGTTGTTAATGGACGGGCTATTTCAAAAAGTTGTAGGAAGGCATAAAGAGGAACAAAAATTGCGATGGAACATGGCATCACTAACTTCTTTTGCCACAGAATATCCCCGAACTTGGAATCTCTAGGATTCCCTGTCGGTTGAAAGGATATACGTGGGTGTATTTATTAAGATAAAAAAATACACATAAAATGACATAAAATATCATCAATACACATAAAAAGTAACTATATAGAATATTATAATGATGAAGGAGGTGTTAGGTGGGGAGTATGAGTAGATGAAATCTATTGAAGTTAGTATATTCTGGAGAAGAGCTTGGTTGAGAAATGAAACGAAAATTTATACTGGGCTTGGGTCTGGAGAAATCCATTCCTCGTTCTCTTGTAGGAACCGCACAAGAGTTCTAATTTTAACCTTGGACATCTTGTTTCTCATAACGTTGGTCCACCAGATATTTTCTAGGTCGTGGGTGGATTTTTTGAGATGAAAAGATATGATGAGAGGGCAGCTAGTGGCATTATGAAGGAGATCGCCTACTTCGCCGCAGCCACATTGATCCGATCCTTTAATATTGAATCTCTTGAAATATTAAGGGAAAAGGCCATGGCCAGTTGCAAAGATAATGGCATCTCTAATTGCGTTGAGGGAGTGAAAATCTCAAAAAACTTATAAAGGCTCTGAATCCAAAAGGTTTTGTTAACACACATAATGAAAATATGTAGGCGATATATGTCGCGGCAATATATCGTGGAAATTTCAAAAGAGATTTACTGTCAACGTGTGAACAGGCATTCTTGGTGATTATTTTTGGAGCTGTATTTGCTGCCTGATGAAGCAATTACCTTATTTTTTGTCATCTTCTCGGAAATGTTGCCAAATGAGTCGCTATAATGCAAGGAGGCATGTGATTGCATGTTGCATACTCAAAGAGGTGGGCTGGACGTGAGGGACCGTGCTATTGCTAGGTCTTAACGTCCGTGGGATCTTAATTCGTACTCTTTTTTCAATGAGGTACCTTAAATCACTCCTTAATGCAGCGCTTTTGAAACAACAGTAGATTTCATAACACGAATTGTTTCTGTGGGAGAAATTAAAACCATACATAGTATTCTCGAGCGCACCCAGAATTAATTTTTATGCCTCTCTGGATTGTGCAATGACTTCAGTAGCCATCGCATCCACCAACTCTTGTATTAATTCAATAAACAAATCATTTTGTAATTATCGTCGCGCCTTTTGTCGTTTTAGCATGCTGTAGAATCTATATGTGTTTTTTTGCTATTTTTCACCTTGTCAACGCGATTTGCGACATCTAGTTCCGTTGTAATTGTTGTTCCTCTTCATGCCTGCTAACGACCCTCTGAGTCTGTCTGCCATTAACAGAATACCCTATATATATATCAGATATACAAAATTGAACTAATTGTAATGAAATTAATTAAAAATAATATTAAGCAAATACTTAATTGATATCAGTATCACCTTAAAGATCCATATTAAATAATAATAACATGATTTTTTTTCTAAATCTGCTCTTGTTCGTTAGATCAAATGCTTTCATTTGATTGAATCTGAAATTTAACATTGTTA
Source organism: Argiope bruennichi (assembly GCF_947563725.1). Classification (NCBI taxonomy): domain Eukaryota; kingdom Metazoa; phylum Arthropoda; class Arachnida; order Araneae; family Araneidae; genus Argiope; species Argiope bruennichi. The sequence goes on from NC_079158.1 coordinate 54,191,785, forward strand.
ATAAAAAAATATATATATAAAAACAACAAAAATATAAAAATAACAAATAACATGAAAAGCGCTCCATGGGTGATAATAAAAAAAATCACTATTTTTTAGAAGTTTATGCAATCAAGAGCGTGTATATCATTTTAGATAAAATATTAAATGAAATTTTACTATTACTAGAATGTTTGCTATTGTAATATTAATTAAATGTTAATGAAGAACAATAGTGATTTTAAATACATTCGATTTACTTGCTTGTCAATAAATATTTATTAAAATTAATAATTTCATTCTTTCAATGGCTGGGCAACACAAACAATTTTTATTAGTTCAGCAAAGAAGTCATAAAATGTTTTATGATTTTAATTAATGAATTAAAGTTAAAATATTTTATTTATTCTACTCAATTAAAATTCAATTTATAGTTAATATTAAATTTTGTGAATTAATATAAATAGAAATCGTGCAGAAATCGTATATACTACGCACAAAATAATCCAAGGATGAATGGGAAGCTGAAAGACGAGTTACTAAAATTAGATGAACAGCTCCGGATAAAACTACTGAATCTGTACAAAAGCGAGAGACTCGCTGAATAAAACAACCTTGTAAGGAATTTAAAATGCCATAATGATTCGCAAGATTTGAACAAAAGCACCATTTTCTTTTAATATGACTTCACTTTCATAAGAATAAACCAAAGAAGGCAGGGGCAGCAGCATAGTACTTAATTAAAAGCGGTCAACTGCATTAATTATTTGCTAGCTAAGATTTTTTTTTTACTTTTAAAGTTTTATGCTCTTGTAATAAGATGAAAATTGTTGTTACATCGAGTATAAGAATACGGCTAAATCTTAAATGAAAGTTGCTTTTAATTAAAATAGCTGTACATTTCTTTCCTTTTTTTCGTTTTCTGTTTCTCTTTTTCTTATGGTTTTCATACTCACTGTAAAAGGTTTTCATAAAAATGTCGAGACAGCGAATGGCAACAGAGGGATAAATTAAACGAAGCAAAATTAGCGTAATTTTCGCAATAAGGATTTATGAAAGTAATGTGTTCTATCTTAAGGAGAAAGATTAATAGCAAGACTGGACAACCATAAATGATAAAATAAATAATACCAACTGATTTTCTTTCTAATTTTTATAAAATAAAGAATAGCTGAAGCGCCCACGTGAACTTTTTTAATTTCCGAAGAGTAGAACTTTATTTTAAGTTTTATAAAATACTTTACTTTTTAAAATTTACTTACTTTACTTTTTGACTTTTCTTAATTTTTTTCTATTATATTAAAAAATTTTAATTATGGATTAAAGCTATGTTTGAATTTTAAATATATAATATATTCTACTCATTGGGATTAACAAATAAATAAGCCATTTGCAAGAAGGAGTAAACTAGTTTTGTTGCTTTCTATGCATATATATGTCTCAAATGATTGCAACATATAAATGAAATAAATTGAAATATTTATTAATTGTTATTAAAATATATATAATGAAAACAAGACAATACTCGTCATCAGTCAGATGATATTTACTAGATCTTCATGGTTAGTATGGCGATTCATATATTTAGAATATGTGAAAGTTAAGGTATGCATCTGAGATAAAAGCATTTTTTTTAAAAATCTCAGATGATGTTTAGGTCGTGATACTTTCTGTTTAGAAAATAAAGTTTGTCTATAAATTTCGATAAATCATAATTAAATAAAGCGATCGATTATAAACTTGAATTCTTCAGTTTTCTGATAACTATTATCCAATATAGATTAGATCATAAAAAGTAATGGCATGTAAAGTTGAGTTTCCCATCACCTGTTAAAAATTTAACTCCTGTGTTATTACTTCTTATATTTTAATATTAAAAAATTATTTTTCACTGCGATTATTTCATCATTTATATAATTCCCAAATTCTTATATGGTATTAAAATTAATTAAATAAATGTCATTATTCTTTGCTAAACATTCTCACACATTTTTCAAGTAAATAAATCAATATTTGAATGGAATTTAAATGAAATGTTTTGCAACCCGCAATCTATAAAACTACTTACTCATCACAGAATGACCTTATGCAGAAAAAGTTGAGTTTTCCGTCACTTATTAAAAATATAACTCTTATTTTACTACTTCATATATTCTAAAATTTTTAAAAAGTAATTTTTTATTTTTCCCTGCGATTATTTCTTTATTTATATAATTCCAAAATTATAATGTGGTACTAAAACTGGTTAAATAGATAACATTATTCTTTGTTAAATATTCTTTCACATTTTTAAAGTAAATAAATCAGTATTTGAACTGAATATAGAGGAAATGGTTCGCAAAATGCAAAACTGGTTCCCATCACAGAATGATCTTTGCAGGAAATGTTACAGCGATTTATTTAGTTCTTTATATGAGTGAATGATTTTACTTTTAAGAAATCTCTATTAATAATAAAATGAATGTATATATATGTTTATACGAGTGGACGTTCTACGGGCCAGATAGTTTGTTTTATAGCTACCAAATTTGGCACATACGTACCTTTGAGGATGGGAAAGTGCACTTCGGAGTGATATTACTGAAATGGAGTGAATATTACAATTTATTTAGTTAAAAATTAATGCGAATTTTGGATAACATCTGGAAATATTATTGCACAAAAATGAAATTTACCCAGTTACAAAATTTAAAAAAAAATGTCTTTTTTAATGATATCAATTAAATAATCGAGCAAATTTTTTCTGAACTTTGAAAATATTTTTAATATTTTCAACAATAGATTACACTGTTGCCCTGAAATTCAAACCGTTTTCATTGCTTCATCAAATATTTAATTGCTTGATTTTCTGCCCTTCTGAAAGCTAAAGAAGAAGGAATCTGCTCAATATCTGTGTAGTTTAGAAGACAAGTAAAATACTGAAGTAACAATATCGCGAAATTTTGAAGACAGTTGAACCTATATTTACCTTTTCAATCACGTTATGATGTCACGAGACTATATTCATTAGAAGGGTTCATGTATACAATAAACACAACTTAAGTAATGCTATTAAAATAATCTGATTTATTGTTAAATAATGAGGAAGAATTATGGACATGAAATATTTCAATGAATTATCTAAAATCAAATTTAACCCATATTCCCGGGGAAACAGCTAGTCTGTTGAGACGACTAGTGTTGAATAACTTTCAGTATAAGGTTTGATTTTAAAAGAAACTTTGAAAATATGCTGTACTTATGATTAAGATTTAACTTCAGAATCAAGCAATACTGAAAATTATTTAAAAGGATTCTATTTTTAAAAATTATTGCTTTTCTTTTTAATATAATTGGATACATAAAAATATTGATATAAAATTAGGAAAATATATATCACAATGAGCAGAACGATATAAGATTTCTAAAGTAGTATGAATTGAGTAAAATAGTATCAAAGTGAAGTTTAAAAATATTTCTGAGGAATCCATTAAGATCAAATTAAACAAAATATTTAATTGAAATTTTTGGCAGTCATTAATTCTTTCGAACCAAATGGTCACCAAAGGCGGTTTCTTAATAATATACATCATATTAGAGCAATGGTGCAAAATTATTTTATTTGCATTGTACATCTTATTAATTTTTTTTTGAAATTATCATATCTATATCATTCATTCATTTCGTTCTGTTTCCAAACGATACTCCATCATTGATTGGGTCATTCGGGATAATTTTTTTTGTTCAGTCATTCGACTTACGCATAAAAAAAGATTCTGACCAATCAACTACGGTTCTAAGACATAACTATGTGGTGAAGATTCTGCAACAGCGAAATCTTATTTAATGATAATACTATTACTAACGTGCAATGTTTTTAACTGTTGTATCAATTCAAACATATTTGGGAACCCACAACAGCCTGCTGTTTTTGAAAAGAATTTTTCGAGGAGCTGCATTTGAATCATTGGTGAGATAACTATTTAAATAAAAAAAACTATCCATAATTAATGCATTATTTGCTCTATAAAAATATCATAATCCCTATTCGCTTTGAAATCGTTCTAAAAGACTTAGTTTTTCTGCTTCAAACACATAATTCAAAATATTACATTTAAAATTAATTAATCAATTAAATAATTAATTATAAATTATTACACATTAACCTAATAAAGATTAACTAAACAAATAATTAAATTATTAGTCAAATTAAACCGACCCATTACTAAATAACAAATACTCAGTTTCCCTTAATGGTAACTAGAATTTAAATACCACATTTTTTACTCTATACAGAAATCATTACCAGTTGCATAATACAATAATTATCATATAGCGTTTTTATTTTTTATATGAAATACTCAATCTTGGATAGCTAAAGATATATGTATGGTAATAATAGAGAGGCGGGCGGGAGAGAATGACATAAAAGGAATATATTACTTACAGAAGAGTTAAGATTATATAACAGCAGTAAGATAGGGAAGACATAGAAAATATATTGTCACTTACGGGTATGTAAACGCATTAAAATAAAAAAAATAAAAAATAAACGTCAGTTTTCTTCTCAGAATTAAGGACCGAAATATTAACAGAAACCACGAAGTTGTTGACTTTTTATTTAAAGCTTATTCATTTTTTGTATAAAAAATTACGTTTTCCTATTAACTTTATTAGACGGCAACGAACAATAATTTCGCGTTACGTAAGAAAGGTCGAATAAAAAGAGAGGCGAGAATGTAATAATCAGGAAAAAGGAAGATAAACAGGTCGACGATTCTGAAAAAAAAAAGGAATTAAGAAGAAAGGCCATGGACAAAATAATTGTTACACATTTGCTCTGATGCTATTTATATAATAACTAACTTAGGGATGAAACACTAATTTACTCATTCGGAGTGAAATCAATAAATCGTTGTGTAACTTTTTCTGTAGAAGGAGAATGTATGCTGAGAAACCAGTTTTACAGATTGCAGTTAATTCGAAAAAAACTGCAGACGATTTTCTGACGTGGTTTATGGTTAGATTTATTTATTCTTAAACTGAAAGAAATGCTAAGTGAAGAATAATGCAATTTGCTTCAAGCAGTTTGATTAATGCATGGATTTTGTTATTAAAAATAAAATCTTCACAATTACGAAAGAAAGCTGAGAAACGGAAATTTATGGACCTTTAAATATCGTACGCAGTATCATTAGAGTATCTGTTTTTTTAAGAGCATTTCTTGATTATTAACTTATAATAATTAAATAAAATAATACTGTTAATATTATTCCTTTATTAACTTTGGTACAATATTTTTTTTATAATAAGGGAAATAGTATGAATATTATAACACCAAGTATAAAGGCTATGATTATGTATATGAGCAAGTATATGATAAAATTTAAATTTCATATCTTTTAATAAAGCACAATCAAATCATTAAAGTTCGAGAACATGGACATCATATGACAAGTGTAAAAACTGCTATATAGCTTTTTATGTTCAATGTATTTTGCATGCAGTAAAATGTGTAAAATTTTCAAGTTATTAATCAACAACAATTTATTAACAATAATATTTTCTTGTTATTTTTATTAAGTTACTAACTATACAAAGTAAACATATTTATATTATGCTTGCTTTTCTAGTATTATGAGATAGCCAAATCAGTTATCGAACTGCAAATAAGGCATTAATTTTTTTTCTTGAAACAAGAAGTTTTTTTTTTTTAATTATTTCTCTTTTTTTCATTCTAAATATATTTTAGTACTAATTATTTTAAAAGGCAATAATGAATCTGAAGATTGCAATCTTTGCTATAGTCTTCATTAATATATTTATAGCAACCACTTAATTATAGCATCAAAAAAGAAATACTATAAGCAAATATAGATCTTTGATAATTTTTGCCATAAATAAAAAAGATAAGATTAATACATTTTGTCACTAACAAAAAAATTACGCACATTCCAAGAAAACTGTTCTAAAAAGATTATCCATGGGAGCCTATCTTTTAAAGCCATAAGCCTATGCATCTAATTCATTTCATTCATTCATTTATATTTCTTATTAAGGATTAAATAAACGATAATATTGCTTTTTTTCTGTGTCATTCAGTGAAAATTCAAATCTGAATAATAAAAGTATTCTAAATCAGATTCCTGAACCATAGCTCAAACAGATTAATGTGTATTATTTAAATTTATAACGCTACGGTAAACGGAATTTGCTAATTTTTATTTATTTATTAATTTTAACATGGCAGCAGCATTCTACAAAACGATTTTTAAAAAAAATGTATGTTGATCATGACATTTATGAATGAATTTTAAAATTCCTTCCGAAATTTTGATTAGTTATTATGGATATTTATTCACTAGTTTCGCTTTCTAAAAATGTAGTATTAATTACTTTCAGTGAAGAACAACGATGCAGAGTTTTTTTTTTTGTAATGCAAATGAAGTTAGTTTACACCAACTACAGTACGAGTATTGCCACTACTGCTTTCTTATTCGTATAATATAATGCATTATTGAGAAGTCAAGAAATGGGAGGAATTCACAACGAACCCAGCGCAAATGCACATCAATCTAGGAGTGTGAGCTATTTAACACAGAAAACACCGTGTGATGCTGAGAAAAGTGAGGCCACCATTCGCTTTCCGTAAGCGGTAAGTCACAAGAGTTAATTCCAAGTTCTGATGCTGCTGCTGCTGCACCCGGCACTCACTCTATCCAAAATTAAATTCCTCTTCTAGGGGGGAGCTTGCCAAGACCTTTCTACTGACACCAGCTTCCGATTCTGGGAGCCTATGTAGGCAAGGGAACGGCCCCACCTGAAGTCACCAGCCAAGGCAAAGGCGGGCATGTTCAATTTAAAGCGCTGAATAAATTCCAAAGCGCCGACGTAGTTAGCTCGCAGCTAACTTCGAAAGGGCTCTCCGCCCCCTCCGTCGGATCCTCCTGTTCGTTTGCGCCATCGATCCCGAGGATGTTCCATCGGCCTCGCGTGACGCTCAGGACTGGCAGCCAGCAGCAGCATTCTTATATTTTTCCTTTCAGGAATTCCCATTCTTCGGGGCAGCCTGGAACAATGTACAGAATTAAAGGTAGCAAAATGCATCGATTTGCCCGTAAAAGAAAAGAAATATTTTTTTTCTTTTTGCTATCCCTCCCCCCTCTCTCTTTATTTCTGTTTCTAACTTTAACACTCCCAACCTTCCTCCTTCTCTTCCCCTCTTCGTTTTGTGCTCGATTTCATTTGGGAGAAATTCTTCCTTAGAAAATTAAGAACAGAGGCTTTTGATAGATCCCCTGTAAAGGATGGATCGGTTTTCTATGCGCGGATGGTAAGAGACAAGGATAAACACGTTTGATTTTGAAAACGATTGCCTTGTTGCTTGTACAAGTCGATACGGGAAATGGTGATCGATTTTGTGCCTTTCTCTTTCGGAATTCCGTTAAGAAATCTAAAAAAGTTCCCACTGGGGACTGTGGGATGGTTTGGAATGACCGAATCTCTTGAGAATCCGCCAAATCGTTTTCTTGTTCTATAAAAGGATTGTTCTTCCAAAAGCCTTCCTTTTCCTAACTTTGTTTATCGAAATAATTGTCCAAAATCTTTTGTTGCAATACACAAAACTTGACTTTATTTTTAGAATTTTTTGTTGTTGAATAAATACATGCTTTTGCTTATGTATTGTAATACAAATCGCATTCAAAAATAATGATGTACTTGAATATATTGTAGGCGATGTTTTGTTTTCTTATATGCATGAAGGACTACAAAAGAACGAAATTTTTCATGTATTGTTTTGCGACTCTATGATAGTTTTTGCTATGCTCATTTGATGTTTTATAGAACATTCCTATTAATAAATATTATTCTATTGCTATTAATAAAATAACTCTCTTTTCGGAATTTTGATAATTCTTAAAAAACATTTTTTGTGTAAACTTTAACAATATTTTTTATTTTTCAGAAGAAATTCGAACTATCTTCATTGTTTCATCAAATATTTAATCGGGTAATTTTTTTATTGGTGAATCCTTAGGAATAAAGATTGTAATTATTATCCGCAGTTTGTTGAGAAATAAGAAAGTGAAATTGGTACTGGAAAAGGCTGCGTGCAGCTTAGAATAATTACCCAGACACCTGATGTCATGGAATTTGATTTCATTAGGAAAATTCATATGTACAATTAAAGACTAGATGAACCAGGTGTATCGATTAATGATTCTTAATATTTATAAAAGAAAATAATTAATATTAACTTGGACGATAAGTAACAAATGTATTATAGTAAATATATATCATTGTTAGATATACATTTCTCCCATTTGTGTTTCAAAAAGTAAATGCTCTTTCAGAAAAATTCTTTCATATTTTGAGTTAGCAAGATATCTTCTAATATCTTCGTAATTGTTAAAGAATTGCTTAGAAAATATGTGATTAAAAATGATAATACTAAGAGACTAAATCTGTTGTGTATAGAGGGTGGCACAAGAGTTCCCAACCAAATGCAGAAACGGGCTGGCGTTCTGGCATAGGAGTAGCGCGTCTTCCCCGTGATCTGGGCCTCTCGGATTCGAGTCCCGGTTCCGGAATGGTTGTTCTTCTATCTGTGAGGTGTGCGTATGTGCCCCCGTGTAAAAAGGGGTTGTGCAAGCGAATGTGACGCATGAAGTAGCTAAGTCGTACTCTTGTCCCTAGTTGACGCTACTGAAAAAAAAAGAGACGCTCACTCGGCTTAAATGGCTGACAGCAGGTTTGTAAAGGGCCATAAGTCACAACACAACAACATGCAGAAATGGCTTTCGTTAGGACATGGTCACTGTGTTTTTCCACAAGGATACGATATCATTATATGTTCTTCTTTAGGTTTGAAACTAGATATATTTGCCACACAAACACATTATGACGCTAATTCGAATTCGATTGCATATCAACAGCATTGTTAGGACATGTACTGTTGTAGAATTAAACTGACATAACAGTTGAGACTAAACCAACTCTTGCTTCCAATGCCATCTAGTGAAGAAATTAAGAATTATTTACCGTCACACTAGCCAAGATTATTAAAATAAGACCGAATAAGCATTGTGTTTGTTGCTTAAAAATACTTCACTGAGAGAGCCATGAACAAATTGTATACAAGAGATTTAATTTTTGCCAGCATTTCCGGGCAACAGAATGGTCATCAGAGGCATTTAGTATACAAATAAATACATTTCATAATGTGGTTAGCAGGTATGATTAATTCCGCTTTTTTAATTTTACACACAACCTATTTCTGAAAATTGTACATTGGAGATTTAATTTTTACCAATATTTCAGGGCAGCTAGATGATCGTCAGAGGCGTTTAGTATATAAATAAATATATTTCTTAATGTGAGTAGCAGGTATGACTAATTTTGTCTTTTCATTTTTACACATAACCTATTCATGAAAAATTAGAATAAAGTAATTTCTTTAAGTAAATTTTCTTAGCCCTTGAGTAACTGCTTTGTAAATTGTTATTGTCTTTCTTAAAATAATAAAACACTATTATAATCTTAAAACAATTTTTCCTTTAAAAGTTTCACTTAAATTGGCGTCATTATTTGAAAATAAAGGTTTGAAATTATTTTTCAGAAAACGGCTTGAGCTGCTTTCAAAATCACCCCAGCTTTATAATTCTGAATAAAATGCTTAGCATCAATGTAATTTGTTGCCTGATGAGCATATCCCAGAGCGATGTTCTGGAAGACACTTTCGATCTCATCAGCCTCACAATGCCTCCACTTTATTCCGCATATCTGAATTCTGTCCCTCAGACAACGTGAACCCAGTCTTCAAAGGTCAATTAACAAACCTCCAATTTAGCGTGTCTCGCGGTACACCAACAACTCCAGTTAATTGACAACCCTCCGCCTTGCTTTCAGGCCTCAACTCCCCATCTCATTTACAGAAAAATTCGACTGCGAGTTGAGAGGGAGAGCTGATGCTGCTACTACGCCAACTATTTACTTTCTGGAGCGTGCAGCGAAGGAAAGTGCTGGGGACCGAGCTGTAGTAATCCCTTTTAAGACGAAACTAACCGAGGATTTTATAATCCCTTCATAACGAATTTCTGAGTCGGGGTAATTCAGACGGAAACTTTTGGAAGCGAAGTGAAGAGAGGGGGGAAATGGCGAAGGCGCGATAATCCTATTACGTCATTGAAAAATCGTGAACTAGCGATTGGATGAGAAAATGCCCAGTTAGAAGGAAATTATTTTGCTTTCCTCATCGCTCTAGAAAGGGGATCCGTGCATGATGGAAGGGGGGCAGAAACTGCCTGCTGCCGTCTTTGGCACGAATTGGTAGTTTGTCAAATGAGTTGGAAGACTCTAATGGGGAGGCGTCATCATTCCGAATTGGAATCTGAAGATTGCACGATACTTCTGGAATATACGGAAGGTCATCAGAAAAGGTGCTTCCTGCAAGAGAAATGTTCGATTCGAATATTTTCCGTCAGAGAGGATAAATTATTTATGATTGGAATTCTATTATTTGAAGCACCTATTTTGATGCATAAAATGGGATTCGTTTAACGTTTATCTGTAAGAATATTATGCTTAATCCCAAATCTGAATTTCTTTATACATATTTTTTAGCCATTGCAGTTATTGAGTACAGCCTTTCCGGTTTTTATGACGCTGTTCAATCCCAATAATTTATAGGAAAGGTAAGGCAATTTCGTGGCTTGTATTTACTTTCGTAAAATTCACGCTCCGTTTTGGAAGTACATGAAGACTATTTTAGATTCGTTGGTTGTGTATGGTTTACTGGCGCAAGAGACACATTTGGCCATTTTGCGCCAAGCAAATGGTAAAAAAAAAGAACGGATTTAAAAACATACTCACGCTTATTAAAATAAGAAAGCAAAGGCATCAAGATAAATCCTAATAAAATATAAGAACGAAAATAAAAGTTGACGAAAAAAAAAATATTTCTAAATATGAGATTTTTGTGGATGAAGCAAGTGTGCCCCATACGGAGACGTGTCATTTTGGCTTTAATCTCATATCACCTTCATCAAGAATAAGCCACAAACCAACGTTTTATGTGACCAGGGCAACAAATGAATTATTCTTATTGCTAGATTTTCAGAATAACAGAGGGATGTTTAAGTGCAAAGCATTTAATATCCTCGTACTCAACTGATTTCTAATATAATTGAAATTCGAATTTGTAGTCTCCTTTTTTTAAAATCGAGGCAGATGCTAGGCGAACACGGATGTCAGACATTTATTAAAAATGTATGAAAGTAATTTTAACACTGAAAATATTTTTGAGACAAAGAAATTTTAAGAAAATCAATAACACGAAAATGTAATAATGTTTAGATTGCAACTAAATTTAACTAATTGTGAAACAGAGAATAAGCATTACAAAATATGTAGTGAACGAATTCATAATAAACAGGCGGGAGTAATCTTTCCGAAATTTTTTGTGTAATCTCTAATAAAGATTTTATTCTCTTTCTTCTTTCTTATAAATTGGGGTCCTTGAGCAAGGTTGTGAAAGCCACGAATGCTCAAAGTTTCCCACATGAGCACTTTGTGGGTTTTGGTGTAATGAAGGAATGTGAGTATGCATTTTAGGTGCCTTTTTTTCAACAAATTAAAACCGAAATTTGAAATAGAAGTACAAATGAAGTAACAAGATTATACAACAAATTTCAATTACTTTATTTGTTTCCATTTTTAATTATCGCATTTACAAGCATGCGATTGTGTAGAATCACAAATGGTCCACCCCTCGATGGAGTTAGTTAAAAATGTGATGGGAATCTACGCTTTAGATGGTAAAACTGTACACCAAAATTAGTTTATCAAGATATCATATTCACTGACTCTAAAATAAGCAAACATACTTCTTGTGATTAAATTTGTTTCAAAATATGATAGAAATATAAAATTTTGATTCAAAGATGTCGCATCCAAATTCCATTTATTTAGCTCAAAATATCTTAGAGTTATCGTGTTCACAAAAAGACAGAAATAATTCCAAAAATGTGTTTTTTGGACTCAAAGATGTCTGTAATAAGACTTAGAATGAATATAATCGATGCCACAGTGCAAATTAAAATAATATACTTTGAGTTAAATATTAATTAGTTTCATTATCTCAAATCACATCAATAGATTCCTTCAAAACTTTAGTAGTAGATGGCAATATGTACACCAAGAGATTTGCAATGTTTTTAATATAAAACAAAATGCAACCTTGAGCTATAAATCAAAGTGGAAATTAAAATTTTTGCAATGATTTATATCTATAAGAAATACGTATTAATTTAGTTTTAGAAACAAAGATAGATCGTTGACAATTTAAAAAAAGAAACGAAAACAGTCGAATTGGAAGAATTAAAAATCCTTTTAACTATTACACTATCAAAAGGATAAGCAATCGATTGCATGAATTGTTAATGAACCTGTAACTAAATAGAAAAATGACAAAACGGTGGCTTTAACTTTTAATGAGTTGTTCCGAATTGTGTACTTGACACAAATTTCTATTTAGCATGAAATTTTAATTAACTTTTGTTCAATTATCTCCGAGTGTAGCATGAAACATTAAAGTCTCATATATTAATGATCGTTTACACTTTCACTATCAAGGAAATGTCTTGTCAATACGTTTATTTATTTCTGGGCCGGTATCTCAAACTCATCACTACTCTAAATCTATTAATTATTTATGGGAGGAAAATTGCATGCATCAATACGGCAAAAATGAAGAAGTAAGTATGTGCAAAAATTATCAAGAAATCACTTTCAAATAATCGGAAATGAAGTAAAATAATAGTAATAATAATATATAATAAATAATAATAAAGTAAAATAAGATAAAATTAGAAGTTCTTTGCTTTTAAAACAATGTAAAATTCGAACTAAGATTAATTTAATACTGTGTCAGAATGAAGATCATTATGATCCGTGCAGTGGAAGCAAGAGGACTATGTTTTCGGGAATATTTCTTTAATCATCGCATTTCACACAAAACAAACACAAACACGAAAAATAAGACAAGACATTAGCGCACGCATTTCAGAACAGCATCTCATCTCATTAATATTACAATCGCAGAGCACTATGGGATGTGTACCTAATTAGTTTAGTAGTAGTAGTTTTTTAAACCAGTTTTCGACCGATTATTTTAAACGATTCATTTTATTTTCTTAAAGTATTATGCATGCAAAATTAAACATTGTTAATGAATAGATCTGTTCATGATGAATCTGAGAAAATTTTGTTGACAAATTCTTGAGATATTACATAACTTAAGAAAGATATTCTTTAGTGCCCATAAAGTTTAAATGCTCAGTGACTCTATTATCAGTAATCATATTATTAAAAAAAATGCTTTGTTTCAGTAAAAAATATTATATTAATTGCAGTTTAGTCATTTCCATTTTAATTTTAAGCATAAATTCTACCGGAACTAACAGAAAATTAGAGAGATACATATTATGTTATGGCTGAAGGACTTTATATTATTATGAGTGAATTACATGAATATCAAAATTTGAAGCTTTAAAATATTTGATGAAGAAGCTATTAAAGTAGGAATTACATAAAATATTTAATTATTAAAATTTTAACGAGCATTAAGATTGGCGAACCGGCTGGTCGCCAAAGGCGGCTAGTATAAAATAATCAATTCTGGGGTTTCTTGCTTCTTTAACATTGGTTAAATGGAGAAGGCACAGAGGCTCAAAATTATCTCATATGAATATATTTAATTTGACTTTAACTATAAAAAAACTTATACAATAATTTAATTTTAAATTCAATATTATACGTAAAACTTAAAATGCCATTTTTATATCTAAAAATATTTATAATTAAATTTTAAATAAACATATTGTTAAATATATATTTTAAATATATTGTTAAATATATATTTTTAAAAATTCCCATTATACTCATAATGTAATGTAAAAAACATCCATTTATATTTACGCTAAAATATTTATACAATAAATGGAATGCATATTCAATTTTCAAACGCTTGCACGGAATTTTATAACTCAATTCACCCTTCGAATTTTGTTGTTTAAAGGCAGCTGAAATAAAGAGCAAAACAATCAAACAAAATGAGTCAAATTCATTTTGTGTCAAGTTTTATATTACAACATACTGCGTAGCAATTCTCATCTATTTTTTTCTTTCCTTTCAACTACAAAAATAAATAAATAAATAAATATATATATAAAAAAAACGGCATCGCTATAAATATCGTCAGGCTTTCTGCAAGGAAACATTGAGCGACATCTTGTGGCAATAGCGCCAATCAATGTCTCTGTCAAGTAAACTCTGTTTTCACATTGACGTTGGAAGAATTGATATGACATGGGATGTGTCGTTGCGAAAGGTTTGATTTTCCAACAACGATAAACAAACAGATCGCAGAATCATGGAAAAAAGAGAAAGAGAGAGGACGAGAACTGCGAAAGAAGAAATGGTGTCTATCGTTGGCTAAGGTCAATCTGGTAATACATTTAAGTTCTGTTCGATTTCGTTACATAATAATTCTTTCGGCATAAGAGAAAAAAAATAAAAGAATGAACATCATACGTCACCTCTTTTCAATTTCGCAAATTTGCTTTTTCTCTTTGTCGCTGGCTTGATGCCAATGCAAAGATATAAGTTTTCTATATGAAAGTGTCAAGATCGCGAAATTTGTTTTTCTGCATTTTCGCTTTTAATATACTAACTATTTGGGATCCGAGTTAAAATTGTTTTCCTCTAGGTCTTGGAAAAACTTACTGAATTCAAAATTTCATTGGAATTAGAATAAATTTAACAAGAGTTTCTAATGTTTCGAAATCATGTTCGAATAGACGTTTTCCCTTTCTAATAATACTATAGGATTTATAAATAAATTGTTAGGTGAATTCGTTTATAAATAGTTAAATTCTTCCAGAAAAATAAGTAATCGCAAAATCTCTTAAAAGTTTTAGAAAATATTGCAAAGAGTTAATAAAAATTACACATATAAACACAATAAAAGAAAAATAAAATCAAGATAACAATACAATTGGGGGGGGGGGATGTAACACTTTGCAATTATTGCATTTTCGCCCAATTTAAAATATTTTTCAACAATAATATAAAGTTTCAAAATTTTTAGATATCAGAATTCCATAAAATTGTACAAAATCTTTACTAATAAAAAAAAGAGAATGCGACTCTGTGTGTGTGTGTGTATGTGTATGTGATGACGTTGCACAGACTGTATACCTTTTATCTAATTCACTTCAAATATTTCTTGGGAGTTAGGTATAACTTGGAATAATTATTTTGAAGTTTTAAATAGTTAATTGGAAATTAAAATTTTAATTAATTAAGAATTAAAGAAAATTTTTGCGCTTTTTGTGAAAAAATAAATAAATAAATAAAAAAAAACGTAAAATTAAAAAATACATATATTTTCAATGGTATCAATTTAGTTGTCTTCCAATTTTTTTCTGTTACTTGAGACAATAGATAATTTTAACAATTTTTTAGCACATTACAATAAAATATTTGAAATAATAATTTTCATTGTTGCAATGAAATTTAAATCGTTTTCATTGTTTCGACAAGTATTAATTGTTTGACTTTTTCTACTGTTAAATACTTAAAAATGAAAATTATATTCATTTTGTTTTACCTTCTTCGGCAACATCGCTATTGATATTTTCTATTTACTTCATTCAATGCTATTTATTCCTTGGGCTGGTTCACTTCATAACAAATAGAATAGATAAATGACACGGCTCAAATCACAATTGCTCAAATCACAATCTATCACATTTTGGTGTTTAAAAATACTTTGTAGAGGGATCATGAATGCTAAGTTATGAATAAAAGATCCACAATAGATTAAACACAACCAACATTTTCGACGAAACAATTGGTTGCCAAATATAGATACTAAATTAATAAAAATAATTAATAATTAATTTGATGATATAAGAAAATAAATAAATCGTTTGCAGCATCTTTCGAATGTAAAAATACACTAAAAACTTTTGACGTAACATACAAACTCATATGAAATAAAATTACTTATAAGATAAAATAACAAATCTGATTACGTTACAGTGAAATTGTCAAATGCTATTTTTGAAATACTAGCGAACAATCATTTCTTTAGAATAATGATGTTGTTGAAAAGAACAAATGCGAATACTTCAACTGATTATTTTCTCTAATTTATTTCAAAAGTATTGAAATAAACATCTTGGGTTACATTAAGAAATAAAATATAGCTTTTATTGTTTTATACTCGTACATTTTCTTTTCTTTTACTTCTTACTAAATTATTAGCATAATTATCTCAAGTAACAGAAAAATATTTTTCGTAGTGTTAAGTCCTCAGTAAAATTCGACGCTCAATTTGAATATTTATAATAAAGAAAAAAGACCTTTAACATTTTTTAAAATCCAATATGTTTCTTGTTGGAGAAAAAAGAACGTGATTTCAGGGCACTGAGTAAGATAATGAGCAATACACGATTGTGTCATCTGCATGGTTATTACTTACAGTGGCACAAAAAATTAAGAGTACACCTTACTTTTACTTGATAAATCTGACTTTTATCATAAATAATATATTACCGAGAAGTGCAAACATGTTTTTATTTTTACACACAACAAATGATTTAATTTAAAGTAAAAACAGAGAACAAACAACTAAATACTTCTGAATTGAAAATTTTGAGCAGCATTTTAAATAAATATAAGCAGATTTTTGTCTCAAGAAATTGGGAATACACCAATGAATTTTGTGCAATATTTCACATAGAAAGAAAGTATCAGTATTTAGTTGTATGTCTTTTGTCTTTTATAATGGTCTCTAAACTTCGTGGCACCGATTCGGCCAATTTTTGGCGGTACCTAAAGATATTTTACTTCACTCTTCTTGCAAAATTTGTTTTAAATTGATTTTGTTTCTAATTTTGTGTTTTTGGCTCACTGTTTCGTGTTGCCCACAGATTTTCAATGACATTGACGTCGGTGGACTGTGGTTGTATGTGTGTAACTGCTGTTTATAATGAAAAATGCACCACATTTTGACGTTACGCGCATTATGTTTGGGGTCGTTGTGCTGCTAGAAATTAAACCATTTGTTATGTGTAAAAATAAAAACATGTTTGCACTTTTCGGTAATGTGTTATTTATAATGAAAGTCTAATTTGTCAAGTAAAAGTAATGTATATTCTCAACTGTTTGAGTCACTGTACGTGAGTTGATTCCATTTCAATTATTTTTACTGATAAAAGCAAAAAACTAAATAAATTGTATGTATTAAATTTATATTTTATTATTATTTATTTTTATAAAAAATCTTTTCTTTTGCTTTGTTTGATGAAACAATATTTATTAAAAAAAAGTATCTACTTATTTCTTATTTTTCAAGGCAAAATATTAAACTTTTCTTGGCAACAGGCTATTATAAAAAAGCAAAAAAATAAAAAAAAGTTGCAAATACAAGTAGATTTTGATTTTTATTATGGTAAATTAAGAATTGTAAGTAATTTAGGATTTAATATGAAACAATTCTTTTAAATAAGAAAAAACACCATTTTAGAACTTAATCTAAAGTCGACATGTTTGAAATGTATATCAATTTTTCTCGAAGAAAAAGCCCATTTTTTCGAGATGATGGAACACGACTTTTCCCCCCTAAGTTAAAAGATATATTTAAAAAAAACAATCATGTTCCACACAGGAATGACATGGATTGAATAATAATAAAAGCGCGATTTTACGTCATAAACTCTTTTTCTTTATTCTTTCGTTCGAAAAACCTTAATCGTTTGCGGCAAACGATTTCTCATTTTATTCGCATAAATCAAATTCTGTTCAGGATTTGAAGTTTTTACACCGCCAAATAAAACTATTGATCCATTAAGTGCGTAATTAATCGATCGTAAAATTTATGAACTAACACAGGAAGTGCATGAGGAAACTGTAGCGAGAAGGAATCTTCTTTGGATTCTTTGAAATAAAAGCAAAAATTCCATGGCAAGATGAAAATAGGGAAACTTTATTTTATAAACAAGAATTTTGTTTAAACAGATATTTTTGATAAAAGGTCGTTTTTTTCACTGCAGGAATATCTAAAACTAAATAGTGTGCAATTATGTAACTGTTCAATATTATATTTACAGACTCAACTAAAACAGTAAAAAATGTTTTTGTTTTATACTTAGCAGATTTAGTTTTTTTCTTTTTTTTATTAATTTAAAAAGGATAATTTAAATATTTTTTTAGAGAATAATATCCCAGTGGAATGTTTGGCTATCTTACTAAGCATACGCAAGATTAGATTATCTGCCAAGTTTAAAGTCAAACTATTACACACTAATATGATATTTTATGAATAATTTAACAATATTTAAATAAGTATAATAAGAAATGAAAAAAAAAAACTATCCAAAAAATTCAGAAAATGTTTTGAGATTTAAAACAATTAATATCTGGAATAATCAGTTCATGGAAAAGTATTTTGAGAGTTGTTTCAAATTTTTAAAAGAATCCATTTTCAATAATTTTTTTTTCGAATTATAAGAAAATTTTCAAGATCTTTTATTGGAATTATAAAAATATAGTTAGATATATCTGGTAAACTTAAAATCAAACTAATACAAATTAGTTTATTTTAAAAGAAAATTTAATATATTTAAAACAATATAATAAAAAAGTAGAAAAAGTTATACATTTTCCAAGTTTTTAGGGAATAAAAATAATTTAAGTTTTTAAAGTAAGTTAGAATAACCTTAAGTAAGAATATAAGTTTTTAAAAAAGAATAACTGGAATACAAATTTCATTGTAAAAGGATTTTCAGATTTATTTTCAAGCTTCCATTAAAAAAAATAGCATTCTGAATAATTTTGTTTTAGAATATTACAGTAATTAACATTTTCCAGATCTTTTACTCGAATTATAAAAAGCTAGGATTTTTAAATTTTTTGCGAATCATAATAAAATTAACATTTTCGATCTTTTTTATTTGAATTATAAAATAATTTATGAATTACAAAAAAGTTTTTTTTTTTTTCAAATTTGAAATGTAAAGATAATAATAAAAAAAAGAAATAAAAGCAAGTTTTCATTTTGAGCTTTATGACCGTAAAACTATAAAAATAATTTTTGCCGTTATTTATTACAATTAAACAAAAATAGAAAAACTAAAGTAAAAAATTGCAATATTAAATTTATTAGAATAAAATTCCTTATTATCCATATGTTCTTTATCGCCTTTACAATTTTCTTCTTCTTTCTCTCTTTTTCTTAATTGGTCTTAGAAGACCACAGCTTATCTCACCGTAAATATTTGAAGATAGATATTAAAGCCTTATCAGATAAGACTTCGTAAAACATCTGGTACTAGCATCATTGACGGATTATTAGATAAGATACTTAATATGACAATGCGAAGATCAGTGTAAACTTATTTTGAATGTCTGTAAGACGTTTTAAATCCTTCTTAATATCATAAACCTAGAACTATTTTTAGGACAAATGTTTGTTATTTTATGTTGCTCTTTTACTTTTCTTTAATGCTCATAACATTAAAAGAAAATGATGCAGGTCAACTCTAAGTAAATATACTGTAGATTAAAATAGATTTTAAAGCTACACAAAGATCACTTTACATTGAAATCATTTTACTATCGTTATTTATTTGTAATTATTATAAAAATGATTAAATTTGGCAAAAAAAAATTGTAAATAGATTTATGTCATTTATTATTTCATTTTAGGGACATTTTATTCCCTTATACGATTTAAAGGATTCTCACACGAAACAAAAATAATGAAAACATAGATAGGCAGAGGTTACTACAATAGCACTGAAAACCTTTCATTAATAGTAAGAGAGTTTTAACGAAGAATGTAATCTACTCCACATTTAATAATATTTCATGGTGAAATCATCTTTGAAATTAGCATTATGTAAATAGATTCTAAAACTTCATAGGCGTGACCAATTCAAGGTTATCTAATCGTTGAAACAAGTTTAAATTATAATATATGCTATGAATGCAGAATTCGAAAGTTCTTATCGACAACATAATCGCAATATCGACATGCATTTGTATCGAGATCATGAGCAAATATACTCCATTATATGACTGTCAAAATCGTAAGAATAGTTAAAGTTATATTTCTTTATCATTAAGAAAAAGAAGGAAGTTCTTTTTCTTTAATAATAAGAAGAAAAAAAATACTTGTGAAAAAGTTTTATGAAATCATTCCTCAAAATCTTTTTGTAAATTTTATTTTAGATCCATTATTATTATTTCGATTGGACACACATAATAATGGAAATCATCTCGCTGAAGAGAAAAGACGATATTAATGTGATATTAACTCAATTCGATAAAGGTAAAATTTTATGTTGATTTCGATTTCGAAGTAAGCTTTTATATTTTTATCCTGAGTAAATTATATTCACTTGGCAAAGTATAGTAATCAGATCATTCGCTTAGTGAACAGAAACATTTGGTAAATTCTTCCCGAAAAGTCTGGACATATCAACCAACATGGTTTTGCACTAAATTCAGAACCCATTACGCCGATTGGTATAATGGAATGGACAATAGATTGTCAAAATGAAACCAGAAATGTGAAAGAATTGCAATAACATTGTTATATAACATTCCAATAATAAGAAAAAGTTATATCTGTAACGTAATTGTAACATAGAATAGCTTTTACATAAACTATTAATGGTGTCTATTTGTTAATGATATCTCAGATCTTATGATCACAGAATAACTAAAGAAAATTGTTCTAGAAAATTTCATACACATTGACAGAGTACTTAAGAAATTAAAAATGTAGTAAATTTTAGATATAAATATATAATAAATTAAAAATGTGTCCCCATGCAGTGGATCTTCTTTATACATAATGCTCACGAACATTCAAATCAGGACTAATCACTAAAATAGGATTAAAACAAACAGTGATACTTCAAAAGGTAAAACTGCAGTGTTAAATACAAAATTAAAAAAATGCAGAAAGAAAATATTAGCAATATCTTTCAGTTTGGTTTTGTAAAGGAAGAATATGATGAATCAGCACAAAAATTATTTATTCATGCTTATTTTTATTACCACACCATCATTGTAAACATAAACTCATTGAGTTGCTTGATGCCAAAACTCAAGTTGGAATTTGGGCAATTTGAGAAAATTAGCAGCCCATAGCATTACAGAATATAAATATATTATCATATAATTTATTATTATCAAAAAGTTATATGAAGGGAAAAGATTGATTTTAAGTGTAAGAAGGTGAATTGTAGTTATTTGGTACATTTCTTTCCCAGAATACTTTTGAAATGATTTTTTTTTATCGATTTCACAAATAAAATATTTTTGCAACGTCTGTTCTCAAATATTAATATTGGATGCCGAAGCCGGCTGGCAACTTTCAACATACGACCAAATCCTCAAAAAAGAAATACAGTATTATTTCCTGATAGTATTACAATACATCACTAATACTAATAAAAAAGAATGTGGTTGTGTATTAGTGCATCAGTTTTTTTAGAAATTTTAATTTGACTTGTAAGTAATTAAAATTGTACGAGAATTCGGTACTTAAAATATGTTATTGAGCAAAAATAATGACACCATTTTAAAATTCAAAAATGTGTCTTTTTAATAAGATTAATTGCTGCACATATCTTTCCGGAATTCAGAAAATTATTTTTTATATATAATTTTCACTATGGCTTCCTTTGTTGCAATGAAATTGGAACCGTTTTCATTGTTTCATCAAATATTTAATAGTCTGATTTTCTTCCGTTAATAAAGGCTAAAAAAAATATCCTGCTTATTATGTGCACAGTTTACAGTGAAAAATAAGCAAAGGAAAAAAAAAAAAAAAAAACGGCGAAAGGCAACGAGCAGTTTGAAGATATCCAGACATTTAGGTTATCAATGGCACTATGATGTCATGGGACTCGGCTCCAGTAGGAAAGTTTGTAGACAAAGTAAATAATACAAGTAAAAACTATTTATATAACACGATTTTAATGTTTATCACAGTTAGAGGATTAAAAATATTTTGCTGAGAGAATCATGAACATCAAGTTAACTCAAGTATAACAGATTAAATCGAAAATAAGCACAATGTATTCAAGGCGAAATAATAGGTCCGAATAGGCAGCTAGTTCATAATATCGAAAGACATGTGTATTGTATATGCGATCATATATGCTATCAAATTCAATGTAATACAATTATTTTTATATAAACCATGGAATTGAAGAAGAGAAGCAATGCGTTTTTGCTTATTGTTATTGGATTCAAAATAATTTTTCAACCTTTAAGTAAGCATTTTTTACTTTCTATTTTGGAATCTTGATGAAGCATCGAAAAAATGATGCAAGATATACATTTTTATTTAAGCTTATTTAATCGATTCCATACATTTGGAACACGTTTAAGCGATTTGTTTTATTATTGAAAATATAAAATTTTGTAATGTGGTAGAGTTTTGAAAGTTTTTAAGTTCAAATATCTTTGATGTCAGTATTCCATTTCAATTTTTCAAAACTCAATTATGAGTTAGTCAAATTAATTAAATTCTGATATAAATGCATGGCGCCATCTAGTAATAAATCTAAGAAAAAATTTATTTCAACTATGCATAATATTTATAATAATGAATTATAAAAAAAAGACTAAAAAGTAATAAATAATTAAAATAAAAAATTAAAACGAATAATTTTAATAGCAAATAAATAATAATAATATGTATCTTAATAAAATAATAAACTGTACTCCAAAAAATATTAAATTTACTTATCATTTATTAACTTTGGTGCTCATTTTTTATGAATTCACTTTATTCTATTGTGAAATATAAGTCAAAATTCCTATTTTTGAAGAGAATCCACTTTGTTTGAAAATTAGCTAATGCTTTGATTATATCTGAGGTGCAGTTTATTTAAATATCTTTAATAGGAGCTAAAAATCCGTAGCAGCATGCGAATGAGATTTAAAGAACATATTATTTGCCTACTTGTCAGCTAAGCTGATATTTGTGACCTTAAGAGGACATTTATTTTCTGGATTATTTCAGAAATTGTTGAAGCTATGAATTCTCGTTTCGAAATTGTTATTTAACTTTATATTAAACACAGTTTGAAGTAGTTCTATAAATATACTATATGAGAAAATAATCTAGATTTAGAATAAAGTTAGAAATTTGATATTTAATAAAGAAAGCATTTTATCTGTGTGCATAATTTATAGTAATAAATTTTATTGAATAAAACTTTTACGAAGGATTTTAATAGCATTCATTTAATTTAAAGACTTAAATATTATTGATAGTATTAATTATTTTATTGATTTAAATTTTTTATAAATATTAAAAACACAAGCTAACCATGCTGTGTTTATTTATTAAAATTTTTTACTTCATATTACATAGTATCTATATTCAGAATTCAATGGAGTTAAGAAAATAGTTTAAAGTTAAAAATTTAGCTTTTTATCTTATAATAATATATATGTACCATACAAGGTATACATATTTTTGCATATTTTAATTTGATTTTTTATTAAAAATTGATTTAAAAAATCTGAGCTTGTTTCTTCACAGATTTAGGACACATTATTGCCCAAAGCCAATTTTATACCAATTTAAAATTTAAAAAATTAATTTCTCATACTAATCTTTACTAATACTAATATTTTTTTATGCAAAATCTTTCTAAATTTAATAAATTTTTTACAATATTTCTAAATACATTTTACAGCAATACTTTTTATTGTTTTAGTAACTGTATTTAATAGTCATGTTCTTTACAACGATATTAAATACATTATTTCTGCATATGATATTGCTGTTATACTATGAATAAATTTTAAGAATAAGAAAGGAAGACGAATCAACTTTAAATCATTATCCTATAATTATGTTCCGGACAAGAATTTCGAATTTCCTTCAAAAACTTTTCAATACATTATATGTTATTATATCTTAACCTTAACATATTGTTTCGAGTGTATAATATTGCCTTTCTGAATTCTTACAGTCATTGTTGAAAAGATAATTTTACTGAAATTCTTGATGAAGACTGAATGGATGCCATGTTGATCATCTCCACAATTTTAATAATCATTTTGCAACTATGGAGACAAAGATGGAGGTTCTGGAAAACACAATAATTATGACGATGTTTCCATTAGGAACAGAGATCTAGAGATACTTCTAGAAAATTCTATATCCTATTGGGAGGCTATTAATAGGAAATGTTCACACAAAGAATTAATTCTGTCTTCGGACTGCTTCTCTCTGACAGCTCTCCAGTTACTTGAGCTGAACTTTTCTTATTTAACTATTTTCTGTTCGCTTGTGGGGTTAATGTCTACAAAAGTTATTCTTTGGTTATTCCTGGTTTATATTTTATGTCCCAGCTTATTGGAATTCTTTCACCGTATACCCACCAAAAATTTCAATAACAACGTATTAATGAATTCTTTAAGTCATAAATTTGTAATATAAGAAAAAAGCAAATCTTTATAAACTATAGATCTTAATATATTGAATCAGGAGCATAACATAATGGATATGTTATGAATTCCCTAAATATAACAAAAGGGAACTATAATTAAATTCAGTTCTCTAAGTAATAATGTTTTAATATTTCAGATATTAATTAAAAATAAGTTATTTAACATTATGACAGTGAATATAATCTATGAGTTTTTTTAAATTGTGGTTTTTACAATATTTACACAAAAAATTTCAAGAAAATCCGTGGAGCGAAGCAGATCTTCTGTATGAAAGAAAATAGAAAAAGGACAAGGCTTTTTATTTTTAAAAGCTTACATTTTTAATGCTTTTCAAATAACCAAAGAATATTTATAACTTTATTTACTCAAAATTCACATTCGCTTATTTAAGAAAGAGGAACAAAAGTATTTGTCTAGAATTCAAGAATTCAATTTTTTCTTTGTTTGTCCCTCAAACAAGTAGCGTTTAAGTAAATATACTCTGCTAGGTTTATTTTAATTTCACATCTCATCAGAAGCAACTAATATCTAAAAAGATTAACAACTTATTTTGTTTGATACTGAAGGTAATGTTGATTCTCATAAAGGTAAAAATTAGGAGTAATGCAAACAATGACCCAATTCTTACCGTAAATTCAGAGACAGAAGTTTTTATTTATTGTTAAACAAACTTTTCCTCAAAGGGAAAATGGTTGATCTACTAGTTTGTTCAGGTAGAAAAAAAAAAGAAAGAAAAAAGTTATTTTCCAAGGAAGAGGGCATTAAATGTTTATGTATAGGGAAATATTTTCATCCTCTTTAGTTGATGTTGAAAAAAAAAAAAAAGAAAGCGAAGTGTGTATTTAGTTTTAACTCTTACACGAAATGAAAATAATAAAATTATTTAAAATACGTATGTAATTATATTTTTATATTTTAACAAATTAATACTTAAGATTTAAACGAGATTTGTAATACTCATAATAATGTTATTTTATAATTATCGTTTGTAATTCTTGATACTTAATTGAGCAGTATTTTTCGAAAAACCAAAAATATAAAAAGAGACGAACGAATTTTTAAAAAATAAGAAATCTGAAAATGAAAACAAACATCGTAAATCTCGAGACGTTGATGAAAGTACTTTAAGTAAAATAAGAATTTTAATCGTCTTTGCAAATTTTTAATGAATTTGTAAGAGCTTTTCTTGTGCGATATTCATTATGATTTAATTTATCTATTATAGTGCTTTCAGCATTTCACATATATACTATTACAATTTACCATCAAACTTACGATAAAAACGATTTTCTATTTTTCAGTACTTTAATAAACGCACGTTTCTAAAAAAATTGCACATATATTTGATTTTATTATTTTCTAATGCTTTGCATCTAAAATATTTCACAGTTCCTTATTATATTATATCTTGAAATAATGTTTATCTCAAATTCCTTACTAGATGACACCTCTCAAATGGAATTAAAATTTAATTAATATGGATCATTTAAATTGGAGTTAATTTCTGAAAATATTAAAATATTTTATTGTTAAAGGGAGGATACAATCGTAAAATAATACATAGTATTCATTTCACACCAGGAAATAAGTGAAAAATCGCATACGAAGCTTTATAAATAAAAAAGTGATTAATATAAAAAAAAGCGAAAAAAATTATGAACAAGATACATAACCAAAAATGTATCTCATTCATATTCGTATTAGATTATCTATTAAACTTATCTTAACACTTTTCTTATAATTTTAAACGGGCAATTCTTGTGTGTGTCTCTCTCTCTATATATATATATATATATTTCGTGTATCACGGAAACGGCTTCAACGATTTGGATCAAATTTTATATTTAGATAAAGTTTTGTTTTTTAAATTTATCTGTGTATATATATATATATATATATATATATATATATATATATATATATATATGCGTGTCTTTCCTGAAAAAAAAAATAAGATTTTACACACAAAAAAACACACATTATTTTTAATAACGAACTATCAGAACGAATATATTCAATTTCCACATCGTAGTGTGAGTATTGCAGCGCAATGGTCAGAACATAAATGACGCGTGTGTTGCAAGTTCTCGGTTCAAGTCACGCTTTTTGTTTATTTTTTTACTTATGTATTTATATTTAATATTTTTGCATCTTTTTATCTATATAGGTGTATTTCCTGAAGAAATGCGACTGCACGCACACACACACACACACACACACACACACACACACACACACACACACACACACACATTTTTTTTTGTATAATTGTATAATTAACTATTACAGCCTTTTTCTATCTGCTCTCATGTTGATAATGTCATATAACGCCATCTCGGACCCGACTTCTCCACGGTAAAACTAAGCGTAAATTCAAAGATATGGCAGATAAACTGTCAAATGAATGCTGTAATATAGCAGATTGTTTCGAAAAACATATTAAACTAAGTTCATTTAGGATTTTTTTATTTAAATGACCGGTTCATATGTAGGTAAGATTGAAAAATATTCAGGTATAAACAGTATGCGATTTGTACCGAAATATTTTTTCCGAAAAAGCATGATTTTACAAAATGATAATAATAATAATAAATAAATAAATAAATTAAAAAAACTTGTCCAGTGAAACTCGGTTTCCAGATATTACCTATTTCTGGAAAGAAACATTTTTTGAAAAATATATCCAAATTCGTGGGAACAACAGAAAAAACTAGGCCTGCTATTAGATAAAATGTTACAGTCTTGAGGAATTATAAATTTGCAATACTTATTCAAGAAGGCAATTAAAATATTGAAGAGAACAATGTGGCGGACAGCAGAACGGGTATCTACTGAATCCAGGGGCGGCTGACAAATCTTGGCAACACATAAAAGGGCCCGTGTAATAAGAAAGGCGAGTTTATGATCAGGGAAAGAGATAAAATAGTTAGTTAGCTGGGGATGACCCGAACGTCTAATGGAATTCCGAGTTTACGGCTGCTCTGGTCCCGAATGAAAATATGATCATACACTTATTCAGCTT
Organism: Argiope bruennichi; assembly: GCF_947563725.1. Lineage (NCBI taxonomy): Eukaryota > Metazoa > Arthropoda > Arachnida > Araneae > Araneidae > Argiope > Argiope bruennichi. Next base: position 54,219,317 of record NC_079158.1, read on the forward strand.
ACTGAATCAGGTGTGCGGCTTACAAATAACTTATCATGTGGCAGGTATTATGTACAACATGAATCCAGAGCACCTCAGCACATTCTCGTAAACAGGAACAGTTAACACCAATTTTTATAAAATATTCAGAAAGGGTTTGCTTCTTCGTAATGAGGTTCGGGATGGAATTCAAAAAGATTAGTGTGTTCTTTGTATAATATCCATCAAGATGCGAATGCTTATTATAAAGCTACTTTTTTAACGGCTAAGATATCTCGAAGGGAAATATTTTTGAAATGACTCCTAAAATATGCGATGATTACCTAACATTGGTGCCCCATTTTGGCAACAACGTGAAAAGTAAGTGAGTACCTAAGCAGGTACTTCATCTTGAATCTTTCGTATGTTAGGATCATGAGGAGTTTTGTAAAAGACTTCGAACTGAACGTGCAGAATTTTCACACGCAAGGTTTCAAATCCAGATTTTCCAAATCCTAATAGGGATCTTTAAAAGAGCAGCACATGCTCGAGTATGAATTTAAGAAAAGCCCCATATTCCATCGACCCCTTTAGTTATAATTATTATCAAACCGTTGGGACGATCGACCTAATAAGGCTTATATTAAATAGCATCCTCACGGAGTAAAGCAGATTCTATTATAATACATAAGAGGGGAAAAACAAGAGATGGAATTAACATGTAAAGTGTACATGTTAATTCACATGTAAAGTGTACATATATTGAAAAAGTTTCTGATAAATATCTTGGTGGCTAATAAAGACATTTTAAGTCCTTGGTAAATTTAGTTGTTACTATAGATACTGCATAATAATCTTTATTGTAAGGGCCTCTTATCTTTTATTATATATACCAGTGGTGGCGAACCTTTAGGGATCAACATGCCATTTTTTCTAAAGAAATGCCTCATGAGGTATAGACGTGCCGTCAAATAATTTTGGCCTGTGATTATTGGGAAGATAATAGAACTAAATACTAACAACTCAAAACTCTTTATTTACTACGAAAAAATACATTTTGCACTGTATAGCAGTAAATGTTTTAGTTATACGTGTAATTCAAATTAAAGTAACATTAATGTGACTTCTGTTGTTGCAGATTAGATGACAAATAACTTATATTAGGATTGTAAGATGTTCAGAATGCACGCTGAATCGGAGTCATCTGCCAAACGGTTTCTAAGCGAATCTTAATGTTATTCCTCTCTGAAAATGACTCGCAGACATAGATGAAAATGTGCTTAATATAGAATGAGCCAGCTTCTTCAAACAGTTAAATGTTTGAATCGAATTCTATATTTCCAAAGTTTTATTACTGGCATTTTTACTTATGTTGCTTGTTAACCTTTCTGTTACAATCAATTCCAACTTTTTCCTGGTTTCAATAAATTTTTGGATCTTCATTGAACTAGACTGGAAATCAATCAGTTGCATTTCAAATTCTTCGATTTCCAACCAATCGAATCGGGACAAATTCAGTTTATCAAATGAAGTCACATGCAAGCCGTTTTGCAAACCGTAAAATGCAAACCGTTTTGATCGGCGGCGTGTCAAAAATATTGTGTCGCGTGCCATCGATGGCATGCGTACCATTGGTTCACCATCCCTGATATATGCAATATTTTGGCACCAAATCTGCAAGTTCCCTACGTTGGGCTTAGTGAAGTAAAAGAGTTTTGTTATAGGATAAGCAGTAATCCAATGGTCCAGGTCAACTTTCTCTCATGAGAATTTACGCCAAATTTATGTAGATTAATCCCAAAGAGTACATGAATTATAATAAATTAGTTAAACGACCAAGTTGGTTCAAATTTGCAAATGATTCACAATTTTGATATGAAGATTAAAAAACGGATTTCGTTTTTCTTGTTTGTGTTGTTTTTGCACTTTAACCGACAGATAGTCAATTCCTTGCTAAATTTTGTCTAAAATGTTGTATAAATCTGCAATTAAAAGGATAAAACTAACTATCAGATTTCATTTTTACTGTTTCTTTAAGTTCTTGAGGTATCGTATTCACACACATATGAACAGATAAGCGAACTTTCTGCTAAAAAATTTTGATCAAGATTTGATACAAATTCATAGTTTGGGGGAAGATTGTATATCATATTCGTCCAGCGCCTCTCCATTTTTATGTAAGGAATCTTTTCCTCATACAGATAGACATAACTGGAAAAAAATTTGTTTTTGGTCTCAGAGAAGTCTTGAGTATCAGATCAATCAAAACCTCAACTTTGAATTTTGGTTAATTAATTAAAATATTTTTTATTAGCATACAACAAATTAAAAAGTAATCAGGACAGTCACAAGCGTTCAGTTCAAATAGTTAATTTGTCCAATTTTAATTTTGAAACTTTGCTACACATTTCCTTTATAAAACTTAATATATAAAATTTTTCAAATTTGTACCGCTTTATCTTTTAATTCAACTACAAGAAAAAATAGAGTTCAAGAAAATATTTTTAGTAGCTTGATTTTTTTTAATTCAGTAAATATCACCTCCGGGTTATTTTCCTTTTTCTTCCTCTTTAAAGTAAGTATTTACAAAGGTCATAAGGCTACGATCGTTGAACTTTCTGCTAATATTCCTTTCTTCTAATTTGTGACCACTCAGAAAAATAATCCTCCGTATAATACGCTTTTATTTTGTTAAAGCAGATTGCTCGTTATAATTCCTTGTTTTATCTTTCGCTTTTCTCAAATCGGAAAGGTCATGGAGAATTTAAGCGAAAGTGGATTGAGTCAAATATCAAGAAGGAGAACCAAAACTAATAATCCACATTGATTATTTAAGTACTTATAATCCGGTACTAATATACGAGAAAATGATAAAATAGGAAACAGATAGATATTCAATGACCATTTATTATATTTTTGAATGATTATTAATACTTTGTTACATTAATACGTCACAGTTTATATTTAAATACAATAATATATTATAGCTTATATGCAATGAATATGTTCGTTGGCATGTTTTGTGTCTGTTTATCTCTTTATTATTCTTTAACTTTAGGAGGGAAGATTTCATCTAATTAGATAGTAGGGTTAAATCATGGGTGAGTTGTCATGGTAACGTGTTAAATATATTATAGATATATATGTTTAAAGTGGAAATTAAAACTTGACTTAGCTCATAAATTTTATAAACTTTTTGCCCTATAATATTAAAACAAATCACTAACAATATAACTATCATATGTGACTCTTTTTATAAAAATTAGCTTTGTACTGCTTATATAAGGTTTCCTTATAAATAGAATAATGATCTGAAATGGTATTTGCTTAAAAAATATTGCTATTATTCCAATATTTAGTATTTGTTATGTTATGAACAGAAATCAATGACAAGCTTAATGGTATAACTTAAACAAATTTTCTTAAACCAAATAGCTTAACAAACTTTCTCTTAATGGACAAACAGCTCAATTATGTGAGCTCTAGGCGATCACCTGGGATTATATAATAGCGAGCTTGATCCTGGATGTAAAAGATTTATTTAGAAAACCAATCGTCAAGAAAGTATGTATTTTTGTCGTTTTATTTAAATAAACTCAAAAAATGCACGATTTAGGATCAGCAGAAAAGTTTAATCCTATTTTTATAAAAATTAATCAAGGACAGGCTAATTCCTTGACCAACGAATATAGTTAAACTTTTAATTAAATAGCTCTTGCTATTTGCATTTCATTTCACAAGAAGGCAAAGGATACCTGAGATAATTACATATTTAAACATTAAATGTTCTGTAATTTGATATACGAAATAAAAATGTCACTCGAGATAGGAAAATATAATTTTTTAATAGTTAAAATTTTCTAATCAATCACGTACTGCAATAAAAAGAATCAAGAGATATTCGATCCCCTAGTCCATTGCTCGATAATGTTTTAGAGTTCATTCGTCAATCTATATTTTATTTTTTTAAATTTATTTTTAATTCTATAGCACATGAGCTATAAAATATATTTAATATCGTCGCAACATTGTAAGTTTAAGTATTGTAATTGAAACAATAAAAGGCATTGTTGTAAAATATGCTTAAATAATTTTACAGTTGCTAAAACAATTGTATATAAATAAAATTAGTATCGATGAAAAAGTTACTTTTCAAATGTTACAGTGGTGTAAAATTTTTTTTTTAATTTTAAGGGTTGTAAAAAATTTATTTTGCTTAATCTTAAAATGGGCAAAAACGATTTTTTTGTAACACTATTCTCAGAAAGGTAGAAAAAGCCTTTAAAATTCAATTAAGTTTCAATTAAAAATTAAAAAAATTCTTGGTGAGTGAGCATTGATTACACAAGAAGTAATTACGTTGAAACCTTGGAATTCTAGATACAACATTCTGCCATGTGAGGCGCTTCGAACAAATTTTTCAATATGTATCATGCAATTAGTATGACAATTTATTAACATTATTATTCTAAAATCCACCACTTCATTAAATTTATAAAAAAAGGAAACAAGGTAAATTTTAACAGATTTTTATGCCTTCCAATGAAAAAGATTACACTTAAAATCTTAATTTCTTGAAAAACTCTGGCATGTTTTTAAACCCCGATAACACGCCATAACCAATTTACTCCTTCTTCCGGGACATCCTCTTGGAAAGATTTACGACATTTAATTCCTTCCCACGCACATGATTCTGTTCGATAAGAGAATGTTTATTTTGGCATTTGCGTTGAAAAGGAAGCGCTTGTTGTTTATTTAAGATAATCTAAGCAAAACTTCGGCACGTAAAATCCCTCCTTGAAAATGAGTTTTGTTGTTTATTGTATTTGTTAATTGATCATCGATTTTCGCCGATAATGCTCCATTCAGAGCGCGCCGTTTACAAGTTTCTAGAGAAAACTTCGTTTAACTCAAGCGGTTGTAGAGATAAGCTTTATCAACCAAGAAAACCTGATCGTTCGAGTCTTCAAAAATCCGTTGGGACCGCTTCGTTTAATTAGACATGAAATAACTGCCGCTTTCGGCGACCAGCTTAGTCATCCAGTTAATTGATCAAATTTGATTTTAATGCAGTTATTTGTATTTTGAAAAAGAAAGGATCAAAATGCAGATCATGTAAACTGAACCAGTTTAATTTTTCGAAAAGCATACAATACATTGTTTTAATCGTATGCAGATAAAACTGTATCATTTATTGTACATTTAAAGTTAATTAAAGACATTAATATTAAACGTTCATTTTATTCGAATCTATTTTTGATAAAGTCTGTATTTAATTTATCTTCTATGTATGATAATAGAAAATAGTCAATTTACCAACATTTTTTTGTCAAACTCTCTAATACAAAGCAAAAGTATGAAAATCGTCAAAAAAGTATTTCTGTTATCAAAAAAATTCGATCTGGAAATGTTGACAAATTTACACGTTTCAGATCTCCTTGAATACGAATAACACATTTTTAGAGTTATGTATATAACTGTCTGTCTGTCTGTCTATAAACGCGATAATTTAAAAACACTATAAGCTAGAGGTATAAAATTTTATATATAGTCTAAAAGCCAAATTTTTAGATTTTTGTCAACATTTACGAAATTCTTCAACGGGAAGTATGTTTGCCAAAATGCATGTGAATATAGCAACTCAAAAAAGAGATATACAGCTGAAATTTTTTATACTTTTTTATCAATAAAATTGTAAATACATACTTAATTTGGAATGAAAACTATGAAAAAGGTGACCATTTATTCACATGTATGAAAATTCGATAACTTAAAAACACAACAGCTTAGATAAATTAAATTTGACATAATGGTCTTAATGTTAAAATCGCAGATATGTGTCACATTTTAGATATAATTGGTGAAAAGAATCACATTCAGAATGATAACCAAATTTCCTCATCACATTGTGAAGCACAATACAAGCCTACATCATTACATGCAGAAATTGTGCGTCAGGAGAACACTAATTCTTGCGGACTACTGTGACCTTAGAGAGTTTGCCACTTTCTTCCTTATAGACGTAGATGTGGATAGTAGGAAAAATCTAAATGAAGAAAGTCTAAATATGCGATAAATTTAGGGACAGAATACTTCCGCTGTTTAAACTTGCAGAAAATGGTATATCCAAATTCAAACTTCATGCACTTCTGTTATAAACAAAATACTTAAGGGATTGGCTTAAAACATTATAAAGTTAGGAGAAATATATTAGATTAACAATCTATTTTGAAACTATACGATGACTATTTCGAGGTTGATTTAGCTATTTTGAATCGTGGTCATATTACGAGAGCGACATCTGATCCGGAAACCTAATAAGTGGAAGGACATTAAAATTGCCAAATTCAACGTAAATCATGACTGAGCATAGTTCGAATCTGTGGTAAAATCACATTTAGATTAGTAATCTGACATTTTGAAGTCAAGATCCTACGGTCATGATCATCCCAACACAGTTTGAAGATACAATTTATTCCTGCTATACAATTGTAACCACAAAAAAAAAATCAGAATCAACTATCTAACGAACCTAAACAAACATTAAAATAAAACATGAACAATACTCTTTTCATCTAATTTTAGTTACCGGTTTTTTTTGTTGCAAATTAAGATAAGTCAGAATGCTTTCTTCTCTATCTTCTGATATACTAATATAATATGGGGGTATTTCGGGTTTTAAAGCATAGAGAAGAAACACCGAATATAAATTTTGGTCAACGCTGCTTTTATCAATGAGATCCAAATTTGATACAGATCAATAATTTAGGTGACAAAGCAAAGAACCAAATTTCCCTTAAATCGTTGGTTTTACGAGGTATAGTTTCCCCAAACACGCAAATATAAAGACAAAGGCATCTCTTTGGTCTATTGGATTTAATATTTGCTACAAATTTACAATTCTAATGATAAAACTACATGTTTTCGCCTATCTAGCCGTTCGCATTTCTGAATCAATATGTTAATGTGAATACGGATGGGCGAATAGACGAAATTCCAACACATGGATTTTGTCCAAAATTGGACACAAATCTTCAATTTTGGTGTAAAAGCTGCGTATTGAATTTCACGATAATACTTCGTTACGTTTCCGAATTATCATTTACACAGACCTGTAAATAGATGAAAAAAACATTCTTGGAATTAGAATTCGAGAAGGACAGAAAGGATGGTGAAATTTCAAAATTGAATTTTTGACTATTAAAATATTTTTTTTATACGTCAAAAGATAATTTGGAAAGAAATGGATAATTTCCCCTAGAATATTTTGAATTCTGGATTTAGTTTCAAAATACATGCAATACTTAGTCTTAATATTCCAAGAATTTAGTTTTTTTTATGCGTCCATACACTTTGAAACAAATAAATAATGGATTATTTGAGTGTTTGAAGAAGCAAGATTTATAAATAAAGGTAAGAAAAAAAACGCCAAACTGCACAACTAAACTTGGACGGAAAGAATATTATTTGTTTTCAAATTAGACGAAACAAAATTATTTTTCACCGCCAAAAAAACTACCTTAACAAGTTTCAAGAGCGTCAACCCACAAACGCAATATTCTCTACAAACAATTTCAAGAATAGTGCAACGGAACAAAACTAAACAAAGAAAACAAAACAAAAAAAGACAAGAAAGCACCCACTGCAAGATATCCTCTTCGAACGAGAAGAACGAAAAAACCAAAAGAGATACAAGAACAAGAAAAAATGATCTTAAGGGGCAATATGCACTGCAAGAACACGATGGAAGACCCTCATCCAATAACAGGGCTCTTCCATTGAGGCAAGGCGGCAAAAAATCATTTTAAAGGTTATTGATGAGGTCATCGAATGGACCTCGGTGAAAGAGTGGAAAGGGGGGCGAGGGAGGGGTTCGATGTTGATGATAATCTAGGTCAAAGGGAGGCAAGACTAAATCTTTCTCCATGGCTGGAGAGGACATGGGATATAGAGTCTGCTGCAGGATTTACCTCTCTAGACAAGAAGAGGAGAGATCGCGGCTATTCCATCCACGAAAGGCAATATCGAGGGTGGAAAAACGGAAGAAGAGGGGATTATTGTGGAAGAGAGTCGTAAAAGAGAAACATTACAGCCCGCATGCTACCTATACATATTTGTTTACGAGTGCTATTAATATGTTGGATATTACAGCAGCAGAAGTGACTGATATTTCGAATTAAAATCCTCCTCCAGAGAGAAGGGAGGACCGTAAAAAGTAGCGAATCGCAGAGGCCTTCTCCTGTTAACGAGCGTTATGAGGATTGATGGAACCTGGGCTCGTGTTTTGTGGAATCAATGCTGCGTGATAATATTCCGGAAAATTTTTGCTTCTTTGAGAGGATGGTGGAGAGGAATACTTACCACTAACGATGCGGTTTTTCTAATAGTTTAGTGGTGCTGGAAGGAATGGCAAATTACTCACGTAACAGTCTCAAAATTTCTTTAATTTGTGCCAACCGGCTTTACTCGTGATTATTGCTAAAAATATCTCGACAGACGTGCCACTTAATGTTCTGTAAGGTGAGTTAGATTTATACGAATTAAACTTGATTTCGAAAATGTCTCTCATTTGGGGAGAATTTTCCAGAAGTGGAAAATCGAAGTCTGCTGATTGTTAATCACTGTTTAATCTTTGAAGAGGAGTGTATTTGTAATTTCATTATAAGTTAGCGCTATTCTTATACTTTTTTTGGATAATAAAAAGCAATTTCTTTTCTTTAATAACTCTCCCAGTGCTTTATATATGAATAATGAGTATTTAAAATGACACCTGCTATTCATAATTTCTAAATGTAATATATATAGTATTGAAATCTGCTATTGCAAATTTCAAATTATCATGAGAAAACATTATTATTTTTTAAAGTCTTTGTTTGTCTTAATTAATTTAAGTCATTACCCAATTTAAAACGATTTGAAATAACCACATAATTAATAGATTGCGCATGCGTCAATATTTAGAAAAACGATGGTGTTTTTTTTTTCCATCTCAAAATCGGTCGAGTTCCGAAACTTTTTCTTGAGGCCAGAATTTTTTTAAAAAATCATTCCAAACCAATTTAAATTGGTTTGGAATGATCATGTGACTATTCTATTGAACAACCATTAATTTTTAGAAAAGCAATGGTTCCCCTCCCCCGCCTCAAAATCTTTCGAGTTGCGAAACTGTTTTTGCCAGCTATAAAAACTGAAAATTATTATAATATATATACCTTTCGATACCTCTCATTTCTGTTTCGTATTGATTCACGTTTTCTTCCTTTTACTGCCTAGACAGGAGAACCGGGTGCATGGCGGACATCCGCACCTTGTAACTTTTTGATTGCGATAAGTCGCCAAATGTGACAATATAATTTTCTAATAACTCGAAAAACGAAAAATTGGCGTCTCAAAAATGAGAAAGCGCCAATTTTCTGCCCGTGCATTTTGTGGCTTTAAAAAACCTCAAACCAAAACAACATCATGTTCTCACATGATATAAACAATTTAAAATAGCGTTAATAGTATAATATATAATAGTTAATATTATAATGTATCTAACAAAAATGAGACTTTTTTCCATAGTTTTCTGTTTGAAGTCATCGATATATAAATGGACTTTTCATTTTGTACCAAATAGAAAGTTAATCGAATAATTGAATACCTTTAATAACGATATGTTTAGACATTTCATTTTTTGCGACGAAGATTTTTTTTCAAACAAAAGATAACATACTATCACTAAAAATATACAATTATAATTTCGATAAAATTCTTAATTTGTCGATATTTAGATAAAGAAAAATGGAAACATGACAACATAATCAGTCTCTCTATATCTAATAAGAAAATGTAAACTAAATTTCTCTAATTTTTGTTTCTGATATCGCTAAAGTTATCATTATGAATTTAATTTTAAATTGTTATCACTTCATAATGGTCTATTAAAAATCAATGTTCTTATTTTCACAGATAAAAATTTTTGGATTAAAAAAATAGGGATTATATATATATATAAGAAATCCATTCTAAGAGAATACAGTGAGCAGACCAAATAGTTGGACATTTGATAATGAAGTTTTCTTTATTTCACAAGAAAATCAATCCAACACAGTAATAAAACACAGCTGAAGCTTACACAAGACACCATTTGAAGAATTAATAACACAAAATCAAACAAAAAAATTGTTAATTGAACAGCTGCAACAACACAAATCGCTTAGAGATAACTCGATGGAGAACAATACGCCAAAGGAAAAGTTCGCTCAACTACTACTAATTCTTGCGTATGTAACTCCACTTTCACAGATCCTGTGACAAGAAGAACCTACGCATCTCGCTTTTTAATAAAGAAATTTTGCAAGATTTTCAAATATTCAGGAACAATTTGCCAAGATGGTCGCTAAAACCTGGTATCATTGATTTGCATCTAGTCAGAATAGGTTAGAGTTAATTGTATATTTTCTTACTTATTTTAGACAGGGAATATTGTTGATTAGTAACAGTATTATCGTTCACTTCATCGCAATATATCCATAAAATAAAACAAAGAATACTGAAATAGGAAATAAAATATTAATTATTTTAATATATCTCAACTACAGATTTTATGGTGAAACAATATTCTGTTTAAATCCGAAGAAAAGTCATTCACATAAACGCCTTTCTAGAATTATTTTTCCTCAAAAACTACAGTAAATTTTCATGCCTCGCAACCAACAATAAAAATCCATAAAATTCGTCTATCTGGTCTGTAAGATAGGAAGAAATAAAACATACAGACAGACATTTCCCCATCTCACTGAACTCGATTACTCTCTTTCAAGTAAGGGTGTTTGCTTAGGTGTTACATTTCTCTTTTATTTGCCTATCGCCAAACATTTTCTTTATACTTACATCACTCGTCTTGCGTATTGCAAGGCTTAATGTGCTTCAAAAGGAAATCCTTTCTGCGTCAATGCTTTTCTCAAAGTTTCTTTTATTGATAGCTATGAATTTACCTCCGCTAAAAATACACCACTTTCCAGTTAAATTGAAAATTATTTTAAATCTTAAAGCAAAGAGGATATTTTCGAAAAGGAAGAATATTGTTTCCGAACGATTCTCACAGTTATTTTGCGCTATAGAGAAAGTACTTCAGTTTCCCTTTTCGGTTTTTAAATATACTTTAAAAATTAAATCACTAGTTTTCATAAAGTGCAACAATTTTTTTTAGAGTTTTTCAGGACGTTTTATGAACGTTTTAGCTGATATTTAAGAAAATAAATATGAAAGTAAAATCCTTCTCTTTATAGAAATAAAATTTTGTTTTCATTTATCATGCATAAGATTTTGTAAAACTTTAATGGAAGAACATAAATCTAGCCAACTGATCATAGTTTTAAGGAAAAGGTTAATTAAGAAAATGAAACATCTTTATTTCTAACAATTATTGCCATTTTATTTCACTAAAATGATAAAATGCATATACGAGCTTTTCAAAATGTATATTGTTACAAATCTGAAATTTTGCTACCCGGCACGAATAGTGTCATTCTGGGAAAAAACGTTGTAAGATCTGTCCCGTGCGTGCTGAGCGGGTGCCGTGTCAATGACCTCAGAGTTTGGCGACCATTTGGCGACTTGGCGACAAATTTGGCGAGTTTGGTGACTAAATGGATAATACTGGAAAGTTCGAGAACTTTCATGATCCATCCAGTAGGAACCGAGATACACCCTGATTGGTCTGGAAGATTCTAGCCCAGCCACCCGGAACAATAAAAGACAGACACTCTCAAGCTGCGAGGAAGTCGTGTGTGAGAGTAGTCGGAGTCGTCGACAAGTAAAGATATTGGAGAGGATTAGACTGCAAGAAAGCTGCTGAACAAGAGATTAAATGCACTGCATTATTACGATTGATTGGCGGTATCTGTAGAAAAAAAATTGTAACAATATTTTAAATTACACTAATTTCATTAAAAGATCTGTTGGACGACGCGTGATAGAATGCATATTTTAGAGATAAGAAATCGCAAAATGACTTATTACAATTCCAACGAAAAAATAATATAATATACTTTTTAAATTGGCAGAATATTTTTAAAAATGATAAAATATTTTACGTTATAAAACCTTCTAGCATAACATTTGAAACTTCTCGTATCCATTTATCCACAGACTTTCACATATGAAGATTTTTTCACTTTATATTAGGAGTAATATAAAATGAGTAAGATTTTTATAAATTTTTTTTCAGAAATTAAAGATGAACTTATTAACTCTTTTGCTCACAGTGACCTGCCAAGCATATGCATCGAAATATTGATATTTTATGATTTTAATTTGCAAATGAGTGTTAAATTATTAGGAAAGCCACTAGGAAATGCTTTCATAACTCAAGTGTACTTTATGTTATTAAAAGAAGTGGACTAACAATAAATTTGTTATTTAATTAATTGCATAGATGTGCCATTTAATTAAAAGATTAAAGGGCTGTTGATATGATCAAAGATAAATCATAACCATATACAATAAAAGAAAACAATAAATGAAGCCTTAAATTCTTGAAGAACTTCAGTCGTTAAATGCTGTTAAGGATGTAATATTTATTGTGAGCTCCGTACTTTATAAGATGATATATTATATTTTATAGATGCCTGTTTTAATTGATTCAATTTTTCTGAATTCGAGTTATACAACCACAAAATTGCAAAAAAGAATTTTTTTTCGAAAATATCAAAAATGGATACTAGCAGATAAAATTCTGTAGAATCCTTAAATAACACCCGAATTTAATGATTTTTCTAAAATTATTCGAATGTATTATATTAACTGAGATCTTGCAGTTTTGCTCTATTTTAAATATCATAAAGCGCCAAAAATTAAAAAAAAAAGTTTGATGAATTCTTAAAATTTTTACTCATTTGATATCCAAATAAGCGATTATTTTGTCAAATACGCTTATTCAAGCAGTCATTTATAAATATGCAAAATTTTGCACGTGTTTATGAAACAATTTTATAAGCCTTTTACCCTCTTTTTACATGTTGTTATACAAATTTTGTTTCTTGTTTGTAAAGATGGATATCTGTGATAGATTTTTCATTTTTTGAGGTACTACAGTTTTTACCCTTTGTACACTGATTTCTTCATTCGGATAACACTCTCATGTAATTTTTTAAAAATCATTATAGAATAATTGATTTTCATTCAAGATTTAATACCATATTAGTGACAACACCATGTCAGATTTCATTACATGGTTACATATTATTTACAATGTTGAAATTTAAATTAAAATTTAAAACGTAGAAAATAATAAACATAAAATATTTACTTTTAACCTAATGTATGCTTTAGGCTTAAAGCAAAAATAATTCAATTTGGTTTTTTTATAAATAATATAGACAGATCTTTTCTGAGATCCTAATCGCTAATTTTTGTTGCCAACAAATGTAATCAAATCGTGATCACAAATTAAAAAACTAATTTAAATGTGTTTTAAGCCTCACATTTGTATTCAAATCTATGTAACTACTAAGGCGCCAGTTAAATCCTACAATTATAGAGCAAATATCTCAAGATTTTGAGCTGTAGTGACATGACCATAAGCTTTTATTTGACCAATGCAGTAATGTCTAACTAAGAAAACGTTAAATTTATGGTTCACCAACACTTTTCAATTAAAGTATATATACATATACAGTTCTTACCTCAGTAATAATAATTAATTATATAAAAACGACTAAATAATTATTTTAAAATGATTATTAATATTGATAATCAATGAAAAAATTTCGAAATTTAAAGATATTGGAAATGAGACGAAAGTACACCTTCTTTCCTTTCATTTTTACAAATTTCCTAGAAAGTCCAAAAAATAAATATTTATCGCACCGGAATAAACTTCTACACTTTATTGAATAAAGAATGAAAAATAATAAGAAATGAAAAAGTACAAATATGAAGAATAAAAATTAATAGGGCTTAAACAAAAACTGAGATGAAATAACCGTTACTTTAAGAATAAATGTTGAGGAATATGTTATTTTTTCCTTCAAATTAGAAAACGCTTTTTATTGCAGATCTTTACTTTTAATAGCTTTTAATTTAAATGAATCAAAAATGTCTTTTTTAATTCAATAGTTTAAAGAATATTGTCTTTGGGAGAGAAAAAAAAAGGATTTTTTTTTGTACTAAGCGCTCAAATGTCAATTAAAGGAAAATTAATTAAAGAGATTAATCATAATAAAGATATGAAAAAAAATGAATTTATAAATAAATATACAGCTTTAAAGACTTCAAAAGAAACTCAAATGAACTGTAAAATTTTCTTCTCTTTTCTGTAATGGATCTTTTGTTTTTATTTTAACCAACTCTATAAATAAATATAATTTATTTATTATTCTAATGCAGTAAACTTTTATGTGTGTATTTTATTTTTCGATTCTTTAAGTTATAATAATTATTATTGTCTATTATAATCAATTTCGTCTACTCTTTAAGACATAACTTCTAACCGATAATTAATCCCTGAAGATATATCAAGAAAGGATATCAGAAATTATAGTTTGATAAAATAATGCCAAATTATTCAGTTTCACCCTGAATTCATTGATTTTTTTTTGCTTTACTTAAATACTTTTTTATTTTTTATTTTAATACAGATATTGAAGCCTTATGAAACAACTTTTAAAATAGTAAAATCTTTAGAATCCTTGAAAAAAAATCCGGTTAATTTAATGTTGAAAAGAGTCTTAAGAACAGAAAGAATAAAAGGTGAAAAAATCCTAATATTGGGCAAATTTCTTTAATGTTATTTTACTTTTAATAATATTCGATCGAGAGGTCTTAAAAATTTTCAGTTCAAATTTTTAAATTGGCGTGCATCAAATTTTTGAATGATGTAGCCATTTTCAGATGATGGATTTGAATTGAACCATTCTCTCTAATTGTTTTCTCACACAAAAGAAAGGATTTCTGATTCGCGACGAACTTAACAATTAGTCCCGATTTTCATCTTATTATAATAGAATCAAATATAAAAATTACAACAATCCAATTCTAAATCCGAAACTCTACGATAAAGTCAAAACAGACAAAATTATATGCTTTAACACAGAATAAAAATAAAAAAAAAAGGAAACTTTGAATTGGGAGAATGTTTTTAAATTTTATCACACAAATAAAAAGATAAAATTTATAAATTAAATTTTAAAAAGTTTAGAGAGATAACACATAGGAATTTATTTACTATTGGAATTTATTTACTAAAAGTGGGCATATATTGACATCGATTTTAAATTATAATCTGATCCTACATAGAGAGTTAAAATGATAATAATGTTTAATATTGGATTAATTAGCTATTTTTAAAATAGTTAGAATCCGCAATTTGATTTTAGTACTTTAACGACATTCTATAGTGCATTTTGGCATGTACAACTTTTAAATTAAACATAAAAATAACATTTGCTTTTTTTTTAAAAAAAAAATTGCTTTTAAAGCGTTTCAATTCTCGTTCGAAAATTAAGATTTATCATTCGCTTTATTTCCAATCCAAATAACAAAAACCATTACCAAATCCCTTGCAAAAAATTTCCAAAAACATATCCCATCGCAAATTCTTTCCTTTAAACTCTATTGTGACGAACTGTGACAGAAATTAAAACGAATTGAAAGTGTAAAAAAAAGGTAAAAAAAAAAAAAATAAACAAGCCAAACTCCACTATCATTTTTTTCTTTATACTAAGAAAAAGTGATAAAGCATTCGGATTTTCGAATCGGAGAAAAATATACCCCCAGTCTTTTTCAGGGGAACACAAAGCCTTCCGTAATAACTCCTCCACAGACACACGCACATGATATGGTCTGCCTTTCCACCCCTCAGTCAACCCATCCCCCCATCGCTACCTGCCCGGCAAAAGCGCACGCAGTATTAGACGCCAGTTCTAAATCCCTTAATTCAAGAGAGCTAGAGGCTATCCTATTTTTCCTCTTCTGTTCTCCTCTTCTCACCTTATCTAACCGTCCGACCAACAACATTTTCGTCTTTCTCTATTTTCTTTCCAAGCTTTTCCAGATTCCCACCGGAGGATAGGACAGAAAAAAAAGAAAAAAGAACCACCACCACCAAATAAAAGCGATCTCCTTAAGGGGACGAGGGGTGGGGTGGGGGTAAAAGCAACCTGGAAGATGAAGAAGAAAGAAGCGAGCGTCGCTAGTGACCAAGCCACATTTTTTTCTTTCCTCTTCTACTATCTGGATGCAGATCAATATAGAGGAGAGCCAGCCAGCAAGCAAGATCTCGACCTCTTTCTGCTGCTCGCTCCTGATTCTCTCTCTTTTTGCGAGAGAGAGAAAGAGAGGCGAGAAATCTTGGAGAAAGCTTTCCCGTGTTACTGCTGCATCACAGGTCAGAGTGGAAGATCTTTCCTCCTGATTTGTTAATGACTGATGTAATGCACACGAGATTTATGCGTGCTCGGAGAGAGCGAAAACTGGGTCAGCTAATTTACTTTTCTGATTTAAGGGAGGGAAGGTGAAAAAGTAAAACAAAAACACATTGCATCTCGTTTATCTAAACTATTTGTTCCTCGCATGTAAGGTGAGGGAATAAGCATTAGGTTTTTAGAGGTCCCATTTCGTTGAATAAATTGTGGCGCTCGTGTAATTATTAGTGAGGAATTATTTATTTATTAATACCTCTTGCTTTTATCGAAACAGTTTTCGTTGGATAATATTTGTTGAACGTTCCTTTGTGGATGGCACAGATGTTCTATCATCAATGATTTAGTGAATTATAGTATGGTATGGCTCAGGAACATGAATCGAAGGCAGAGGATAAATAGTCTTGTTTAGTAGATGTGACAGAATTCGTTGGCATGGCATGATATAGTAGAGAAGCATGAATCGAAAGATGGCAGGTAAGACGTTTTGTCTTTTGGCTTCTTACCGACATGACTCAAAAAATAGTAGAAGTAACAGAATTAGTTGTCATGGCATGGCAAAGTAGAAGAACATGAATCGAAGGCAGCAGGTAAGAAGTTTTTTCCTTTGGCTTCGAACCATATTCAAAAATTAGTAGGCAGAATTATTTGGCATGGCATAATTAGAGGTGCATGAATCGGTGGCAGCAATTAAGAAGTTTTCTCTTTTGGCTTCTAGTCAACATTCAGAAATTAGTAGACTTGCCAAAATTAGTTGCCATGCATGGCATAGTTAGAGAAACATGAATCGAAAGCAGCAGGTAAGATGTTCTGTCTTTTGACTTCTAACCAACATTGAAAAATTAGTCGACTTGGCAGAATTAGTTGGCATGGCATGGCATAGAAGAGGAACATGAATCGATGGCAGCAGGTAAGAAGTTTCGTCTTTTGGCTTCTAACCAACATCCAAAAATTAGTAGACTTGGTAGAATTAGTTGGCATGGCATGGCATAGTAGAGGAACATGAATCAGAGAAGTAGATAAGAAGTTTTGTCTTTTTTCTTTTAACTAGCATTCAACAATTAGTAGACTTGGCAAAATTACTTGACATCGCATAATTTAGTAGAGAAATATGAATCGGAGGCAGCATGTAAGAAATTCTGTCTTCTGGTTTCTAACCAACATTAAAAAATAAGCAGACTTGGCAGAATTAGTTGGCATGGCATGGCATAGTAGAGGAACATGAGGCAGAGAGAAAGAGGTTCTGCATTCGGCCTGTGCTCCTATAAGCGTTATTGAAAACTAGAAGATTGATGTGGACTATAGCACTTAGTTTTTCGTTGACTTTAGATTAGTCATTTGAAGTTTTCTTACAAATGCGAAGATAAATATGAATAAATTTCCTCTAAAAGTTTCAAAGAAAAATTTTATCTTATATATAATTCTTAACACATGGTATACTGGAAGCTAAGTTAGACTTTGATTTCATATGTTATCTAGCTGAAGCTGGATCCTTAACAAAAGATGCTACACTTCTTCTTCACTGTGAGTTTTTTAATCACTGGCATGATAAATATACTAGACAAATTAGGGAACGTAGAATATTCATCATAAATATTACATAAGGGTTTTTTTTTTATTTAGATACTGTCCAGTACATGTGAGGAACTAATAAACTATTAGTAGCTCATTTCCTAAAAGAAATCAATCTTTCTGTGCTCTAATCATCTAGTAGATACCCTTAGTTTGATTTTTCTTTCCTAATGATACATTCTTTTTTGTATGACGGCTGTAATTATTGCTTACTAGCTGCCTTTGGAGACCACTGTTTCACTGGAATTAATAATTCATGAGATAAAATTTTTAATTAATTTTTTTATTTAACTAGGTTTATTAATAGCTTCTTCAGCAAAATATTTTTAAGTTTCAAATTTTGATGATTATATAACTCATATTATCAGAAACAGATAATAGACAGAGAAAAGAGGGGAGAAATAGAGATTTATCTTAGCAAAAAAGGGCCGGGGAGCTTACTTTTGAATGGAAATTTCCGCTTTGAAAAAATATTTCGAGTATTTTTTATTTATATGATTTAAAGATTGAAATATCAGTAAAATTGTTTCATTTACGTTTGATATATAATTTTTTTTTTCAAATTTATGCATTGGGATTATTAAAAAAAAAATGGAGTTTCATTTTTAACGGTGGTCAGATATATTTGTGCCATCACCTCATATTCATATATTGAACTATTTCGTTCTATTTTGTCTAAGCTAATGCAATCAATGGAAATTCAGCGAGTCAGTGTTGCAATCATGACTTATTAACACTACTAAATATTAAACTTCAAATAGGGAAGTTCCAAAAACTCGATGAAATGTAAGTGCTTCTGGTACTGAAAAAAAAAAAAAAGAATATTCATATGATTGAAGGGTGCTTTAAATAACACCTTTTTAATTATTCCCATTAAATTAAATTAGATAAGAATATAGGAATATCTTAATGTTTTTTCCAGCGATTAGTTTACCATTTGGAGTCATAATCATTTTTTCTACCAAAACTACGTGAATAAATAAAATAAAATTCTGCCTTTAAAAGTTAAATCTTTCAGAATTTTTATACACTATATTTATTTATCAATATATATGAACTAGAACATTTGATATCAGTAA
This sequence comes from Argiope bruennichi, assembly GCF_947563725.1. Taxonomy (NCBI): domain Eukaryota; kingdom Metazoa; phylum Arthropoda; class Arachnida; order Araneae; family Araneidae; genus Argiope; species Argiope bruennichi. The sequence goes on from NC_079158.1 coordinate 54,238,332, forward strand.
TTTGTTCATTTTTTTCCCCAATGAAGTGAAACGCAATCTTAGTTGGCTTCACCAAGGACCATAAATCAAAAACTTACAACATGGTCACAAAAGTTTTATTACTTTTGCATATATTTTCAATTAGCAAATCATGTACCGGAAACTGAAGCATCCATGATAAACGGTATGTAACCGAAGAGTTATTTTTTTCGGAAGAAGTTTCAAAGCACCAAAAGACTGAGTGTTCGTGACTATGCCAAAGAAAGGTCTGCTGATCGTTAATACGTGTCATGGATTCGCAGGAAGGAACCCAAGAATTAATGAAACACACACACAAAAATTTTTTGTCACGAATAACAATCAAAGCGGTGATTAATCGTTTTTACTTTACTGATGGGGAAAAAAACTTGCAATGTACTTGCAGCAGTTGTTGTACCAAGGTCACAGAATGAAGTCACTTACAACTTCATAAAACTGGGCGATGTAGTTGACATGTCGGGTGCGGTGGTGGTCGAAAGACTACAAAAATTTCAGCTACATGGATGAAAAATTAATAACTTTGTACTGGAGCAAGTATGAAAACATAATTCTCCTGTAAATAATTAATGAGACATTTGGGAATCTTGTGTGCCTACAACACGTCTAAAAATATTTATGTATTTATAAACCAAATTAGAATTGAGAGTGCTGCATGCATCTGAAAAAATTCTAATGCAGGTTGGCCAAAAACGCGCCTTCCCTGTTTGGAAGCATCTGGAGCGAAAATTAATGGATAAAATGAAACAAAAACTCATAAACCCTGCAGAAGGCATAGGATTATATTCTTGCAAAAAAATTTAATAACAACTATTGATGATAGAAGGGATCTTGGCGAGGTTGAAGCTAAAAACGGATTAATAATAAATAAAATACAATGAATGCACGGAAAAAGAATTATGCAAAATTTTACCGATTTTCGAATAATAAAAATAAATGTGCATATAAAAAGGAATGGCATTTAGTAAGAAATTTATAGAAAATAATCATTTATTAATCACCATTTAGGTTCCCTGACCTACTCAAATTCAGCGATATTTTTAATATGCAAGGATTCCCTGAGTAAAAAATGACTTATGGTAGGAGATATAAAATAGTATCCATGCCTCATACAATGTATATGAAATTTGGTTTCTGTCCGGTTATTAGTTTTAACTGAAGGTATATCCAGTGACTATGTAGATGTTTAAGGCCGTTAACAGGACAATTAAAAAGATGGTATTAATATAATTTCCTAATCAACAAATTATTAAAAAATTGCAAATTCTTTGAATTAAAAAGGATTTAGGTTAATGTTAACACTTTAAAAAGAAGAAGTGACCAGATTTCCATCTTAATTCTTATTTATTTAAACATTAAAACATCAAATTATCTTAATATTAAAAACTCTTAATTATTACAATATTTATAAGAAATATTGTAATAATTAAGAGAACTGAAAATAATAGTAATAATTACTGAACCTCTGTAAAGTAAAATTAAGTAGAATGTTATGCAGTTATGGATCATAAAATTTTTAAAAAAAATGTATGTAGTTTTACAAAGTTTCTAAAATAAATAATACATCTAAATTAATGTAAATTAAATACATGTGGATTAAAATATGTTGAAATTTAAAAATAAATTAACAATAAGTTTAAAATTATTAAAAGAGAGGCCTCGTTATATTCACTGTCAAGGAAAACAAAATTCCAAAATCCATCGTTAAGAAATAAATAGGAATCGGAAAATTATCTTATGGCCATCCTGCATTTTAATATACTTGCTATTAAGACTAATTATGACAATATAATTTTCAATTCGATACATAAACACCACATGACAATTTATAACTATTAATATTTACTATCCTCATCTTATAGTTTCTTTTGGACATTTTTTTCAGAAACTAGCAATATATTTAAATGCATTTATTACTTTGCTTAAGATGGAAGCTCATACGGAATTACTATCAATTTTTCAATACACTATATGCTACTTTCGATAAAAAATATTTCGTGCTATTCAATAAATTTTCGGTTGAAGTCATTGGGAATTTCGACTATTATTTTGACTTATTTCAACAATATACATTAGTTCGTATACATGTATCAAAACTAATGCAGTTTACTGGGAGTTTTGTTAAGGGATCAATAAACACAGTAGATTGTTAGTGGACCTCAAAAGGAACACAAATTGCGATAGAAGATTCTATAGCAAATCACGTTGAGAAGGAGGGGGAAAATTCATGTTGAGAAAGTAAGAAGAATCACGTTGAGAGGGTGAGAAATATCGCGGAAAATGCCGGTTTCGATGTCACGCTGAATGAAAAATGCAATAAAGCAGTAAGATTGATTTGATTATTACAAGAATTGAAGGCATTGCATAGTAGAGAAATTTTTAGAACTAGTTTGAAGATACCAAATATCCTTCTGATGTCTGCCATAGTGATGGGAATCCACAATATGAGATCCTCCACTGCATTCATAGGCGCCGTATAAATGAGGGATTTAATGTGAATCTGGGAAAAAGTCACAAGGAATAAGATTTGGCGAACGCGGAGGTCAAGCAATGACTCCAGAGCGCCACTCTATATCTTTGAAAATGCAACATAGAGTGATTATGCTACTTTTGCGGAAAATATGCACCATAATGAATAAGTCACATATTTCGCTGCACTGCAGCTTACATAATTTTAACATTTCCAGAAGAACCTGTTGAAGAAAACAAGGTACGTTGCTCTATTCATGCGTTCAAAATTGTGTCAGTCGCATTTTTGAGTTATCAATCTTACATGCGAGTGAATGTATGGACCAATAAATGATCAAATTTCATATGGATCTGCATTTTAGTTGGTAAACATGTGTACCAAATGTTATATACATAGCTTTTCTCGTTTTATAGTTATTTTGTTTTCTTTTAGATAGATAGATCAACATAATTTAACATTAGTGGATTTCTTTTAAAATTTTATAGAAATTAGAAGAAATATAAAAATTGAATTATTGATAAACAAGATTTAAACCATCTAGTTCAAAGTGTTTTTGAGTTATCGTATTCATCATCATATTATATTTTGCTAGACAGCCCAGTGTGGGCCAGTGCCTTCTTCTGAATTCTATTCCATTGCATTCTATTTTTGACACTTGTGCGCCAGTTTCTTTCTTGGGTAGCCAAGAAATATGTCTCCACTGACTCCATCCATCTCATTCTCTGGGTCTACCACTTTTCCTACTTGTTATAGGTTTAAGTAAAAGAATTTTTTTTTTAACATGAAATCATCATCCATTCTAAATATATGAGTCGCCCAGTTCATCCGATTTATTTTTATGAACTTTATAATGTCTGGCTCTCCATAGATTTATGTAGCTCAAAATAATATTTTCTTCTCCAAACATTGTATTGTATAAAAATAATATCGTATTCATACACAGATATAATTCCAAAAATGCGTTTTATTGGACTCAATACTTTCTTTTTGTAGAAGAGAAAATAAAAATTGAAACCATTGGAATTTAAAAGCAAAAGGACAATTTTAGTAAGCTTTATAATCAGCTATACAATAAAACATAAGAAAGTTTATAATAAAAATACTTAAAAGATGTGTAGAAGTTAGGAAATGATAATTTCACATTAGTTTCACTTAAATAAAATGTGTAGAACTCAAAGAATATCAGAATTTTTAAAATGCAGAATTAAAACTTTCCTACAGCATCAGATTTAGCTGACATTTAAGTAAATCCAGGGCAATTTAGAAACATTTAAGTGGTTGAAGAAAAATTTAGTTTTTTCTTTCACTAACTTTAATACATTTCCATATTTTCTGAGTCAAAATCTAGAAATGAAAGTTCAAAAAAATTTTTTTCGGGAAAAAAAAAAAACATAATGAAATTCTACAACACATATTGTTCAACTATTTTCTTCTCGGCATGAAAGCTTACATTTGTTACCGAATTATTTCTGAAACTTTAAGATTACGTCATTAAAATGCTGTACACTATCTAGAAACGAGAACATTAAGGTATAGAATTCAATCTAGAATATTTTCGAAATGCAGCCTCTACCCACACACGTTTCGCCAGAGTTAAGTAAGAGACCAATAATCACATCTTAACAGCAAATGCAGGAAATATTTTATATTAATAAACTACAAAATCCAAAGTAAAGTTTTAAATCACCCACAGTGCCAGAAAAGATTTTGACAGGACATTTTTACAGCTTCCACAGTTTGAAATAGCTGTAAAATTAATTTCGCCACAAACGCACACTAACGGTGGAGAGTGAAGACGTGGGCGGAGTGTTTTATCCCAAACGCTGGTGCGTTTCATGTATAATTATGAGTTCCATTAGTAGCAAGCAGAAATTCGGGAGAGGGGCTCAACATCTAGATGTAATTTGACTGTGAGAAATTCCAGTTTAACAGCAGGTTTGGCTGACGACGAAATAACGAATTGTGATATTTAAGTGCCATGTCTACGCTCCTTTCATTTATGTGTAGGAAAGGTCGTTCAACCTTAATGCTTACAAGAAGATCTATTGCTAGACATTTCAAGACGTGGTTTCTGACCTCCGTAGGGAATAGTCTGCGAGAATTTAGAGAACCGAGAATTCAGCTCTGAGCTTAAACAACTCGAATTACTTTTAGATTCTAAAATATTAATAAAAATTATTAGAAGTCGAAAAAATCGTTAATTTAATTTCTAACATAAAAAAATTGAAGAATTAAATATGTAAAGAATTTAATAATAATAAATTGATTTTGTTAAAGAATTTGAGCTGAGGGTATCAGATATTTACAAATTAGAAATTGATAGAAATTTTTAACCATTTTTTTTCGGCAACCATTTCTTCAGTCGAAAGATATTTATACCACATTTTACATTTCAGAAAATCAGCATTTTAATGATTCTAATTTTGTTGCCGTATGATCATTTTTCTGGTTCTTATTTACAAAGTATCTAGGCTTTTATTAAATTTTTATTCAATAATCCTTTGATATATTACATAAATCCCGAAATATATTCTGCAGAAAGCATAAGACTGCAGAATTCAGTGATTTTTTTTCTTTCAGCGATATTTTTAAGAATGGCTTCGCTCAGCTAGAGTATGCTATTGGATTAAGTGAATCTTATTCATTTATTTTTTCAAATTAAAGTACAAATTTTACCCGAGACGATAGAATATATAAAGAGTCGATAACATTATGAACATAATGATGTCCTAAAATAATACGAATTGCATGATTATCAAAATCTAAAATTGAAAACTGCTTTATTGAAGAAATCATTAAGTTTTGCTCAAAAGATTCAAATGAAAATTTACGTAGCCTGTCGTTTCCACAGGAGGGCATCTCAGATATAAGAATGAGAAGTTTCCTGCATGTGGTTGGTTCTTGCCTTCCGCGTGGGTACAGGAGTAGTGGAGGTCGGCTACCTCCTACCGATGACGGGACGTACCTCCCACAGAAAGGGTTGTACTGTGACCGGTAATGGACCTTTGGACTCAGTCTTAGTTCCTACCAGCTGTCGCGCGGGGGGGGGTCCTGTCTGTCAGATTTAATCCATATACCTAAGTATCGGGTCGGAGTAGCCAAATTTGTGGTTAGGTAGCCAGTAATTATGGCGAGCCAACTAGTCGCCAAAGGAGGCTAGTTATTAGTAATAATTGATTAATCATATTGGTTATTACATATACATGCTATAATAAATCTTCCAATAAGCGCATAGAGTGAATCTGCAATATGAGGAACAACTTGCATCATAAGCATAAAACAAACTGTATAAGAAAACAACTTTTTGACACTCGTGATGGTATAATAATGTTGATGGTGGATAAAGATCTCATCTCTAATGATGAAATGTACCTCTTTCTGAGGGTTCTGTTCATTATATAGCATAAGAAAGATAATCAGCATGTAGTATATGTGAACACATAGTGATTATATGGCCTGCATTACTTGCAGTGCTATTTTCGGTGGTCTGATTACTCAGTTTTATCGTATACCTTTGTTATTAATTGAAGCAATACCTTATGATTACATAAGCAGCTGCATAATTAGAAAAAATTTTGGATTTTGGAGCTATTATTGTTTTAAAAGTTTAATTCATTTTTTAACCAATCCATTAAACATCACTTATTAACTGAAAAATTTTAACTTTGTAGACTCTTTTTAACTCTTTTTATGTAATTAAATATATAAAAATTATGAGTAATTAAAAATAGCAATTAAATATAAACCATTATTATCATTATTCACAAGATAAAGAACCAATGTTAATTTTGATATCATTTTTATATCACTATTTAAATTTATTTCTATAAAATTTTCATCCTAATTTATAATAGGAAATGTCAGTTTCGAAAGAAGACTGCTATTTGTTCATTTTCGTCTTTAAAAATAATTTTAATAAAATGTGAACTGATAATATAAATAATTTTTCTAAATCTTTGCTGTTAAAAACTTTTTTAATTACACGATTGTTTGAGAAAAATCGAATATAAAATGTTTTCTGAGAAAAATAATCGAAAACACTTAAAAGCAAGAAAAAATTAAATTGAAAGGGCAAGTGAAATGACATTATTTGTGAAAATGAAATACAATCCTTTGGGAAGAATATGTTTATAATTGACAGATTTTGATAAATGGATTAATTTATTTCATATATTATATTTCTTTTTATACTAAATTCCCAGAATTGTTGTTTAAAAAGTTTTAAAAAAGAGGAGAAGATGTATACTTGAAATCCTGATAACCTTCTTGATGAAAAATTCCACGAAACACTTGAAAACATTCCAATAATTCAGATAATTAAAATATTTTATGAAAATAAGTAAATCAATTTTTGAAAGCCAAAGTAAATAAAAGGCTCGAAAAAATTATCACAAATAGTTTTTTTTTTTGTAAACTACTATCTCTAGTTTTAATTATCTGGGAAAGAGATTCCTATTTCGCTTTTATTATTGAGAATATAATATCTCGCGAATAAGAATTTTAAATAATTAAATTAAACTTGAAGAAAATCTACTATTTATTCACAAAGTGAAGTAAGTAAAACATAAATTCAATTGAATATTTTAAAGCTGGTTAATAGAAAAGCAGAATAAATACCACTTTATTCCTCCTATTATAATAAGCAGAAAAACTTATTTACTCCTAAAGGCATTAAAATTCGCAGACGATATATTTTGATCCATTTCATATTTCATAAATTTTGTTTAGTTCAGACTTCAACATCGGGTGATTTTGCAATTTAAATTGAATTAAATATTAAGTTTTTAAATTCAAAAAAAATATTATTTCAAAAATACTAATTGTAATTTTGTAGGTTTTTAAATTATAAGCTTGAATTTAGACAAAATAATAAAATATAATAAATAAAGATAGTTTAAATAAATACAGGATATATTGAACTAATATCAGTTTGCAACCTTTCAGTGAATAACAGTTATTTGATATGATTTTTTTGTGGTAGGTAACAATGATATTTCTTTTATAAAAAAAGTGAATACAAAATATTACATGCTTTTCAACGCATAGAAAATTCTAAGCAAAATTTATTTATTATTTATACTTCAATTCAATTCCAAAATGAGTTTTTTATTTTTATTTAGTTACCTTTTACCTTAAAAACACTAATTTCCTTAAATAATTTAATGAATATTTATACATGTAAACCAAGAAAGATATTTCTTTTAATTGTCAATAAAAAGTATAGTTGAACAATCAGCGAACAGCAATTCGTTATTTTATAAGCTTAAGAGTCTCCACCGAAGAGATTTAATTCACAAACAACCTATATTAAAAATAATGCATAATATTTAAAGATATTTGCTACAACTTTGTTTCCAAGCATAATATATTTATTTTCTAAATATTACATCACTTACATTTAAACATAGTTCTTCTGAATAAAAATATTCACAAAGTAACATTTTGAATATTTCTCGATATTTCTGGTTCATACAATAACTTATATTCTATTTCAGATTCTACTGTTTCTATCTACATTTTATTTATATTTAGGTTTTATTTTTTGTATTTGAATAATATCTGTGGCATTCTTGCTTCGGGCATCTAGGAATCGCATTTCAATTCTTCTCATGATATTATAAGCTACTATATAGTATCTTTTCAGATAAACAATAATACGCTTTGTTGCAAACTATAGTTTATATGCAACGATTCAAATTAAATCAAAGATTTAAATTAACTTAAGATTTTTAAAGGTATCCAATTAGCATCCCAAGGGATTTTACAAAACAATATTTTAATGTTCATATGATGTTTTTATATTAATAAAAAGGAAAAAATGATGAATAAAAGTTGACCTATTTAAATATATATGTAACTTTTGAAGCAAAATCATATTTTGATATACGCTTTAGTATTTATTTAAAAATTCTAGGATTGTTCTAGAGAAACAAATTGTTGCATTTTCTCATTTTTCTTTGTAACATCACAAGTATATCTTAGAGTGCAACTAACCATTATCTAAAAATTATATTCAAAAATAAAATTTTAGTATGCAATATATGAAATTATCTGCGAAGTTTTGGAATTTTTTTCAACGATATTTTCCTTAAACAATCATAAATCCACTTCTAGAGCTTTTAACATCAAATCTATGGTTCATTACATTTTGCATAACATACCAAATTCTAATTGTAAATTTGATTAAGATATCTTGTTTATTTTTTGAAATATGTCGGTATCGGTACAGCAGAATTTTGAAAAAAATTCATTCTTTAAAAAATGCATTTAAAGTTTTTAAATGTTTATAAATAAGCGTCAATTATGTGTCAATAATTTACTCTAACTCGGCTTCTAATTGACATAGAGACAAGATAAAGATATCACTGGAAACGAAAACGTGCCTATTTTTTTAAACTGCATAAATAAATAAAAAATAAACATACGAATTTTCACCCAAATTCATGTTTTAAACCTAATTGGATACCGTAATAGAAATTTAGAATTCGCTAAAAAGTGAATGAATGAATACCGAATACTATGAATACTAATTTATCAAACATAGTGGATATATATACAGACACCGAAGCAATATCAAATTTGCAAAGGGTTTGCTTAAAAGCTCTGTTCATGTATAACTTAAAAGTTGAATCTGTGTTAGACACGATCTGCACCTGCTTTCGTGACCGGAATTCATTGCAAACAATATTTCACGTTCACACGCTTGTTTGGCACACTTTATGAAAGTTGCACACCTGTCTCTTTTGAAACATGTTTTTAAATTATACAAACACCTTGTTTTCTTAACCTACGAACTATTGTTGAAAGGTAACCTGATATGTTTTATAAACACAAAGTTTTAATGATAAAATGCTTGTTTGGTATCGTATTTATGTTTCTTTTAACAATAAAATTCGAATTTGGAACAACAAGAATCTGTGATTTAAAGTTGATTTGACATCATAAATTCGTTTTTTTTACAGTTGGATTGTTAGAATTTTTTGATATGATTTTTCTTCCCATTTGGTTTACTATATCAAGCAAGTCCATGAATCAAGAACTCCTGATATGGGAGAATTGTGTTATCTTTTAATGGTCAAGGATCAAGGATATTATATACATAGAAATCTGATTTAGCTCAAATACATGAAGATATGTTGCCTACCTAGGCGATTTTTTCGGTAAAACTAAGCATGTTTGTATTTCGATTCGGAAAAAAAAAACCCTCAGAAAATATTCAGCATCCATGTCGATTACAGCAAAGTATTCACTCAAGAGTCTATTACTTATTGAATATTTTTGCTTAACCCTCTGACTGCGCAATTTTTAAAATCTCTATTTCGATGCGATGTTTGCAAATAAGTTCAAATATTTTTCAAACTATGTGAAACGATTCTATATATTACACGATAATAATTTGATATAGTTAAAATCTGTAATCGTAAAAATAAACACACTAAACTGCGAAAAACGCGGGATGCAATAGAAAATGGACTGATTGCCAACCCCCGGAAATCACGGGATACGCAGCTGAGGGTTAAGAGCACTTCTAAAAGTCTGAATATGATTGATGCACAATATTACCAAAACATATAAATAAATAAATTATTTGTATGTCTTTATAAAAATCTAAAATTTTTGTTTGTTTTTCGTAAAATCTAGTAAACATGCTTTTCTAGAAAAGGCGAAGACTCATAATCAAATTTTGAAATTCCGAAAGTTAATAAAAAAATTAAGGAACGTTTTGACGTTTCATTACTAAAATTACTTGGAAACAGTATAAAAATAATCTTGATTTGGAAATTGTCTCTGTAGAATAATTTTCACTTCCGTTAATATTTAGCAATGTATGCACTTTTTAATTTGCACGTGTGATTTCTTTAAATTTATATCTTTCAGTATTATTAAAATACAAAATGAAATTTGAAATAAATATTTTCTATATTAATAGTTTAACAGCCTGAAAGATTTCCAGAGGACATACTCTTATTAAAGGTTGATAGTATTTATAAGATTCTACATATTTCACAAAATAAATATTCAGAATCAAATAACATCTAATGAAAAAGTAAGAGCAGAAAAAGTTCTATCGAAATCTATTAAAAATAAATTTTCATATTTCTTTATTATATATGTATGGACTTAAGAAAATGTTGTATTCAGTACTTTTTAGAATAATCACTTCTTTAATGATAGGAAATGTAAATTATTCATGTATGTGTTTTTCCTTCATTTCAAGTATAAATAGACGTAACATCAGAACACTTAACCGCAGTTTTAAAATGAAGCTTCAAAGAGTTTTAAGGTTAGGAATTGCAACTTTAATGTAAAATAATCTAACGTTGGGTAACATAAAATGAGTAATCAGTTCTTATTTCAAAACTGCGACTGAGCAACTGAGTTCAAATAATTTCCTCCCACCCTCAGGGTAAAACTTTTTAGTAATTAACAAGGGGTGGAGGAATGTGGGAAATGGACGAAAGGAAATAGGATGAAGGAGGACGGAAGACCCCTGGACGCTACCGAGAAAGAAGGATTTTGAGAACTGTAACGATAATTTTTTAAATATTTTTATTGTACATAGTTAAGTGTACTATTTTAATTAAGATATTACGAATGAAAAAAAGTACACAAATCCCACCTAGTCATGGACTAAGGTAACTTTAAGTATTTATATCTCCAAGATGTTACAAAACCTAATAAAAATATTTAACTTATAAGTGTCCATAGCATACATTGAAGCTAGAGAATTCCTATACATTAATTAAAAATAAGTCTGGAATTAATACCTTATATCCAAGTGAAATATAAAATCCATTTTTCTTTCCAAAACAAAAGAAAATCTGTTAATCCAAATGGGATAAAATGGGTACATATTTTATTATTATATATGGTGGACTTATATTGTACTTAGAATCATTAACTAAGATTGAGTTAATGATCTAAAGTTTGCCATATTCATACAGAAACATGTTCATTTTATAAATCGATGCATTTTTTACAGAACATATATATAAGTAGTGTACAATTTCCTAAGTATAAAATAAACGTGTAACTAAAGCATTGCTTTGTATTTAACAGATTTTTGATATGATTTGTTTGTTTGTTGGCAATTTAATGTAGCTTAATTAAATACAACTTTGCATTTATGAAATACCTTTAGCAATAGAAATGATACTCTGATTGCCAAGTTTTCATGCCACATTATCAAGGAAATGTTTAACCTCTGACATCATACTCATGTATTGGATATTTAGATTTAAACAATTTTATTCGGAGTGTTTAAAAAAACCTACCAAGATATAAAAGTCATAAGAATGTTAAAAATTCATGGTATGCAATTCAGAATATGGAAAAACAAATGAAACAGAAAAGATTCATAGCTGAACGATAGAGTAGGATAGAAAAATTAATTTTTTTTAATTCAACTTCCGTCATATAAAAATTAAACCATAATCAGAATATATATTAAAAATTTATTAATGACAGAGAATTTTTTTAATTATTGCAGATAAATAATTTTAAAACAAAAACAAAGGCCACTCTTTTTATTTTGAATTTTTTAAATCCTTTACATTATTTGCTCTCACTTTTCGCAATTGTAATTCATCCATATTTGATGTTTTATGAGCACTATTTTCTCACTTTCTAGTGATTTCAAAAGGAATACTTTAATTCTAACCACTTTTCACATGTAGAGATCATAGAGAAAATTTAAGTCTTAAATCTACATCCGAAATAAAGACACCATTACCCGGGTCAATGAATAATGAAGAGCACTCATGCTCAAAACTTAAGTCCATTCTTCTCTAAAGAATTTCATCTGAAATAAAGGATTTTATATAATAAGATTACCAACTGCAAACATTCTTTCGCATTTAAATATTTAATGTATTTTACAACAGCGATCAAAGCAAATTTGTTATATAATTCACTGACGATCACTATAAATTCGTTAAGTATTCAGTACATTAAGTCGAATTGTGTATTGTCTTGAAGAAAGGAGTCTGTTTAAACACTATACAAAAGTAAGGATCACCTACTGCAGAAGGCTAAACCAGACAGAACTCGAACGAATGAACTAACTTTTCCTAATCGCATTACAACCTAATGAGCGAAAAGTGTTTCACACAAAATTCTCCTTCCCCGAAGGAACTTTTCTACAATTTGCAAAAGAGAGAGAATCACTCACAATAGAGAAAGGAATACGTTTTCCTTTCAGCAGAAAGTACTTCAATCGTTTAGATACTGACTGTTTACCTTTCGGTGCAAAGTCAATACAGCCCAACTCGATGCTGCTGCGCCAAGGTAATTAAAACTTCAGCCAGGATCCCGTTGGTGAAATTCTTCGAACCGAGTGCTGGTAAATTGTGTTAACTAACAAAGCTATGAGGGAGGGATGGTAAAACACTAAACCCTGTCGTGATGCAATTAAAAGATTGACGTGTTTTTTTTATTTATTTATTTGGAAGAATATAATTCTTAGCGGGATCATCGCATTTTCATCGTCTTATTGACGGAAGACGAATCAAGCATATATATTTTTTTCCATAAATTTCGAAACTAAAGAAAATTGAAGAAAAACAATATTTACTCGTTTTTTTCGAAGATAATAAGCAAGATTTCAATAAATTATCATTGGCAATAATAAAACTAATTCTTTTTATTTTCTCCTATACGTATTATAGAATCGTCAATAAATTCGGACTCGAGATTTTGATGAGTCACTACATTTCACATCTCCCAACATATTCTACGTTTCTACGTTTCACATCTCGAAAACATATTTTTGGAAAATATCCAAATGTCTGTCTGTTACCAAAAATAACTCAAAAAAGCTTTGAGATAGACGGTCAAAATTTGGTATGTGGATGTTGCCCAAACATTTTCAGATTTCTGTCGAATTTTGAGTAAAACTTTTTCTGTGGCAGTCCGTCTGTTCGAATATAAGGTAACACGATAATTACAAAAAGAAGAGAGCTAGATATATAAAATTTGGCACAGAGATTTAACATCTATAGCTTAGGGACATACCAATTTTGAGCCAAATCCAACAAAGGGTTGAATGGGTCAGCCTGTACTTTCAAAAATGCAACGACTTAAATGTATCAGATTTAGTATGGGATTTTGCAATTACAAGCGCAGTTTAGTGTCAAATTTTTATTTCAATCGGTTGAGAAGAACTTGTCTAAAGCACTAAATTCGATTTTTGGATATTATTAAGGCATATGAGAGATTAATCGCCAAGGATAACACGATAATTTCAGTAAAAATGCTAAATTTCCGCCAAAAGTTAATATTCCGTAACTGTTGTGCATCAATGTTAATAGAAGGCGTTCTCTGACTTGACAAGTTTATTAAAGAGTATGCGATAAAGTTTTGGGTAGACCACTGCCACTGATTATGTAATACATATCAATCAACGTGAGAATATAGTTTTTTCCATAGGGCCATTCTGCAGTTAATGGCAAATATAATTAGGTTTGCCATTTGACTGTAATGCCATGTGAAATGTTCTATAATTATATCATATAAAGAATTGATTATATGCTCTATAATGTTGCAAAAGACATCTTGGCCGAAACAAAAATTTCTCCATAAATAAATGAAAGCATTCCGGAAAAATGTGATTTGTTTACAATAATCAGTTTAAGATGTAACGATAACTAGCAAAATATTTTCAGACTCTTGCTAATATTTAGAATAACCGAACAATTTTTTCGATGACATATGAATTTCATTTACAAGTACTCAGATTTTTTTCAAAATTTGTATACTAAAAAAGAAAACTAGAGCTGCATAGTACAGAACTAATATATAAGAAATATTTTGTTGTAATTATTGTAACATATATTATTGTAATTATTTGTGTTTGTTGAAAGTAATAGGAACATATATTATTCTGAATTTGCGCATTTTAATCTCATTCTGAAAGTTATTGAGATTATTTTGTTTCTGGAAATGCAATTTTAAAAATATGGTTAAAGCAAGGGAAGCTGTCATTTTCCAAACTATATCAACTTAGTGTCGTTTCATCTACGTTGGTGATAGTAAGTGTCTCAGATTCACGTGCAAGAAGGGATTTAGTTAAAATTGTGTTAAGAATCCTCTATTCTAGGATCTGACAGCCAAGATGGCACATTTTTGACTGCCTTCCCGTCAGGGGAATAAAGTAACTGCAATGTCTCTCAAACCTCATGGTATAGCACATTTTTTCTCTTTTCATAATTAGAAATTATCTATCAGATATTTGAAATTCGATAATACATAGAAAGAAGCAAAACTGCGCAGATATTAATTATAGCTTCCCAAATATAAGCTTTGACTGATGATGAAAGATACTAAGCTTTCATGGTGTGGTATGTATGTCAACTTAATCGCAATAGGTAAAAATAGTCATTTTTTTTCAAGCACGGCTTGGCGCCAATGTGCCAAGATTTGTCATCAATGTTTGATGTAACATTTGGTTACTATTTATATTAGGATATTTGACGTATGCATGTTGACGCCAATATTTGGAAACAGTATAGAGATTGGCCAAAACCCTGCTATTAATAAATTATCAAAAGATTTTGACAAAAGAACTCTATCACTCATAAGATTATGGAATCGTTGACGAAATGCTTGGATCCAAGTAGTAGCTATTGTAAATGTCAATCCATGTAGATTGCAGCCAATGTAACTTTTCATGCCACCTAACTACACGCTGTCTTAGGCCGTTATGTCGTCAAATTCTTTTACATAACACAGAATCCTACATAACGCAGAATCAATTCAGAAATGAAGCTTATGTGGTAAAATTCAAGTACTGAAAGAGTAGATGCATAAGACAGTGTGCAGAACACTACATCGTGACCACATGCTGCAATTAAAGATTCGCTTGACGATTTTTATTTATTTGGAAGAATATAACTCGTGACAAGATAATCGCATTTTCGCTGTCTTATTGACGGAATAAGAATGAAGAAGAGGTATTTTTTTGTTGTTGTTTTTGTTTTCCTCGGTCCAGCCATTGAAGAGCGAAGATAGGAGTGGACATAAAAAGTATGAAGGAGAGAGGACGCGGGACGGGGAGGCAGAAATTGTGTTGATAAGATGTCTCTCTCCTCTGGAGTGGGATCCTATCTGTCACAGCTTTGCACAGGACATAGGATCACGTAGGATTTGGAGGAAGGGAATTACGCTGGGGAGAGAGGAGAAATGGCCTACGATGGATAGCCTGTCGCTTTATTAAACTCGGGCGAGATAGAGGAGGTTTACTGAATTAACTCGACTCTAGATAAAATAATTTGTGATTCATGATCTGTCGAACTGTCTGTACAGTATATTGTAAAATAACTTTATAACTTTAAGAGTAAATATTATAAACATTTATTATCAGGATATTTGATATGCAAGTTGCGACAGTCATTTAAATATAGACATATGTGAGTTAATTAAACAGTTAGACAAAATAATAAACTTAAAGATAGGATTTTAAATAAAAAACATTTGAGCATTTTCTTGAGTTATTCAGATTACAGAGAATGGAGACTTCTGCATCCATTCATGCCTTGAATCTAAAAAAAAAGTACAGCGAATCATCATACAACATCATATTTCGTGGAATTATCTTTTAGATTTTAATTAAACTGAAAAAGAAATATATTTGTGTCGGAAATTTAATCTTGTATGATTTTAATGAAGAAATTTAATCTCTTTTACGGTGGAAGATTATTCTTGCAAAACACCCTCCTAGAAAAGGAACTTGGACAAAAGTTATACAAAATCATGCGGCCACTCTCCTGATTTCGAATCTTTCTCCCAAAGCAAACAGACATGCAATAATTTTTAAATGGTATCAGATATAATTGGATTTTATCTTTACATGGACTGTTGGTCATGATCATTATAGCCAATATTCTTAAGTGTGTATATCCAGGATGATGTCAGTAATGTCTCTATTAATGATACGAATTCAGGCTTATATATACAGGGTGTCCATTAAAATCCTTCAATCCCACATTAACTAGAGAATGACGACAACTATTGTCATAAAATTGTTGACTAAGTATAGCAAAGTGACCTTGCGCTTCATGGTGAGATCGATTACAGCACCACTTTATTAAATCTCGAATGGTACATGATACAAAAAAAAAAGGACAGTAACAAAATGGTACAGCATTTGCGAGTTAGTACGAAAAGCGCAATAATAAGAATAAAAACCTGTGAAATGCGTATTTGATTAGTCTTCAATCTAAGAATTTAAGCAAACGAAGATTCTTCAATTTACAACAAATGTGGATACCTTGTCGAATGCGATTATAATGAATAAGGGCATAACATTCAGCTTGTAACAGAGCAAAACAAACGCAGCAATGTATTGGAGAATGGCAAGCTAGTGCGAATGCAGCATATATGCATGGACTGGTTCTCCACAGACATCTGATAACTACCAACTAAGTGGCAGAAATGTACATGCTTGAATAGGGAGTATGTCTAATTAATGTAATATTAAATTTTGTGAGTAAATTATTTTCAACTTTGTGACTGCATTTGAGCAAACATTTCTGTACGACTGAAATAATAACTAATCTTAGAAAAAAAAAAAAACAGATTTAGAAACTTTTTTTAATATCTTCCGAAACATATGATCCGAAGTAGGTAATTTGAAAAAGATTCATTATCCCATGTGTACGTCAAATTAATTTAGATAGTAATTAAATCTTTAATTAAGTTTAATTTTATACTTTTAATAACAATGTTAGGAAAATAAAATTTTATTTCGCGAATGAATTTAAATTTCTACTTTTCAATAGTAAGCTGTCTCTGATAGGCAGCCTCTCTTATTTAAAATTATGCATCTCACATATTAACATAATGCAGAAGTTCAAAGAATAAAGTTTCTGCCGACAAACAATTTTCCACACCCAAAGAAATGCCCCACTGTCTATGCTAAGAAGAAATAGTTTATTCCCGATACACGTATCGCAAAATATATCAGTTCGGTATTCCGTTCCTCTCGGACGAGAAAGCGTTTACTCGTGAAAAAATATAGTTACTGGGGAAAAAGTATAATGTCAAGAACACTTTCTTTATCATACAAATGGCGAAGTTTTCTTCTGCGCTCGAGAAATTTATGGCCAGACCTACCGAGCCCTAAATCTGGTCAGAGTCAGGGATGCCGGCATAAACGTCGAGCTTTGACGCCCATTTGCAGGCATGCGTTAAATAAGATATTCAGAGCAACGCTACTTTCTCACACATCCGGCTGACGCCAGCTACTTTATAACTAAGACCTTCCCTCAATTTAATATTTATCGAATCAAAGCCCCTGCCAGAATGCACATGCTTGGATAACCACCCTTTGGTTTTGAAGTTAAAAATTAATTTATCCCTGCCATCTTCGTGGCATTTTTTATGTGTTTTATAGGATTTGTAATAAGAGGGAAGACACTGTCTTATTGGTTACTGGAATCACGTACGATAAAATTCAGATTGGATTCCAACTTTGTAGCAGAAGGGATTGGAAATGTTGATATATTCTTTTGAAAAAAAGCTATTAGTTGAAGCACAAAAATAATATTTTCTGAGCAAGAATTTATTATAAATTACTTTCTTTCTTTGAGTTTTTTTATATTAAAAATGCCCTAAAGGTATATTTAATTTAAGACATTAATCCATTTGAAGTCTATTTTTCTGATTATCACGGACTATCCAAAAATTCGGTATCAGCACATAATCTAAAATATTCCATTTGAGACTTAACCCTTTTTAATATAGTGAATGTCATTTCATTGATGTAAATGTAATTCTTTTTTATTCAAATAATGTTCTGATTAGATTAGATTATATCTTAGATTTTAATGATACAGAAGCCAAATCTGGTTAAGAAGTGCCACGCATGCGATTGAAAATGTGAAACCATGCAAATAAGATACCCAAACATAGCACGAAATAATGTTTTGAAGTTTGCATGAAAAAAATAAGGAGAGCCTCTTAATTTTCCAGCATCAGATAACATTAAACCTTGCGTGATCATGTTTATATCTAATCACCACACAGATACACATAACTTCGAATCATTGATGAGATATGTCTTCTAAAATGAAAACCTTCAGTCTCCACGCCGAAACTGTTTACATTTTCTTGAAATTTTGGAAAGAAAGAGTACTAAGGACAAATAATTGTGATTACAAAGCAAAAAACATTTGAAAAATTCCTTTAGCCTATATATATGTGTAGATTGAAAGATCAGTAACTTTTGCGAATAAAATGCAAATGGATACTTGCGTTCACATACTTGATTTCATATATTTAAGTGACTGAGTCTTTGAGTTATTCCATGCAAAACAACAGACCGACAGACGATCAAACTTTTGACAAATATGTTTCAAAATTTCATTTATAACTACGTTGAAAATATTAAATCTGTATATTAAATTTTCCCCATTTAGCTCTCATCGTTTTGTAGTTATAATATTAATTTATATAATCAGGCAGCCAGATATATATACTTCTCTGAATGTATTGCTTTCAAAAGCTATAGAAATCTTTAAATCTGATGTAATGAACACATGCCAAATTTCAATAGTCTAGTTCAAAGCGTTTTTAATCTGTCGTGTTTACTGGCAGACGTGTGTATTTCATACACAGGGAGGATTGAAACGTAGAGTTTCGTTAAAATCTTGAATTTGAATTTTTTGAGAATTACAGTGTTTTTGCTTGCATATTTCTTATATGATAAAATAAAAATCAATAATTATATAAAATTATTAAATTGAATCAATATTTATATAAAATTACAAAATTGAACCAATATTTATATAAATTATTAACAATATTTATATAAATTATCAGTATTATAGTAATATTGGTAAAATATAATCGTTCAAGTTTTATATACAGAAATAGTATTATTCATGAAATACGCCATTATACCGTTCTTGAAATCTGAAAACTATCGATCAAAATTTCACATTCCCAGTTTAAAACTGCTACGTTAAGATAAGATAGCACCGAAAGGGCAAAAACAAATCTACTTAATTAATTCCTTCACTAAGATTGAAAACCAAAACCTTCAGCATGCTGAATAAAACCATTCATTCCGGAAAACGCATTTAACTTGTTTTCCAGGGTGATCCATGGATCGGTCTTCCTAATCAGCAACGCGAGCTATAATTTCAGTCGAATGCGGAGTCAGATGAGTGTCACTCGACAATACGAGGATTAATTTCTAATTTCCTCTACAGAAGGTGTCGGGTGACGTGGGCCACTTGGGCTCCAAAAATAAGAAACGGTGTCTGATTAGGGCCGCGTCGAAGGGTGTGCGCTCACACATTCAACACCCTTCGATCGATACGCTGTCCACCTGAGAGCAGACGGACACCGAGGACAAGCTTTCTCCCGAGTCCATTAGCATTAATTTGGGGTCAATTACACCTTTCCCGAGTTTTTAAATTGATTATTCAGAGATGATAATGGATTTCATTAGCGACCGTGTTTCCGCGCCTCTAATATTCGAGCCGTTTTTGCCGTAATTATTTCATCGAGGAGGGGCTCGGCGGCAGGGAATGAATTCATCAAGACTTCCTGGGAATCATTTTTCGATTACGGCTTATTTTCATCTACCATTATTGCTATTTGATCATTTCCTTTCAGCTGTTTCTTCGATGTCCTAGTTTAGTTAGGTTTCGTGAAGACGCTACATAGGTTTATATGGAAACAAATGTTATAATTTTGAACGGCAGATATGTGAAGAGAATTACGTGTACATGACAACACATTTTTCAAATTTTTCCAAAACTTCAAAGATTTGATATTTAATTTCGAGAGATATGCACGTCACTAAATCCGTTTACATGGTGTATCTTTGATGGAATTGGATCTTCAACCGATGAACTATTCCAAACCCCGGTCCCAATCCAGGCTTAGAAAAATACATTTAGATCTCTAGTATTCTGGTATATGTGTAGTTCTTTTAAGCATATTTATATAAATTGCAAGCTTTTTTAAAAAATATAAATAAGCGAAGATTTCAAGCATCAGTATTTCCAATAATCCTTACATGAATGTAAAATAAAAAAACCTAAATTAGGTTCTGCTGATTGTAAAAGAAAGTTATTTATTCAAAATGTGAAAATTAGATTGAATCTTTTTGTATTATATCAGAAATAAATAAATACAACTTTATATAAAGTTACTATGGTTATAAAAGACTAAAAAAAACGGTATACTTATTTGTACTAATGAAATATATGTTATTTAAAACCTGTAATAGTTTATACAAAGATATCTGGGTTACTAATACATCAAGTGCTGTCCTTAGTTATAGGGTTAAAAAAAATCTTAACTCTTTGACTATTAAAGGGGCATACAAACTTCATTAATCTACCTTAGACCTTAAAGCAATCTTTTTATTTAATCAACGATTAAACGAGATTTTTATGTTTCTTTGCGATTATTTTCGAAAAGATTGTTGCACAAAAAGCTCGTTTTTCCATAATTATAGAATTACTTTCAGATAGCGCTATAAAATTTTAAAAAAAAGTTATATCTTAAAAGATACCAATTTATTTGTTAGACAAACTTTCCCTAAATTTTGGCAATTTTCTAAACATTTTTTGTTTATTTTTAACAATATATTTTGTAATGAAATTTAAAACGTTTTACTTGTTTTATCAAATATTTAACCGCAGGATCCTTTTCCATCGTTGAATGCTAAAAAAAAGGAAGTTTCTGAATATTATTATCTACTCAATCCACGAGAGAAATCAGAAAGTAATATTATATTACCATAAAAGACAATGTATGCATAGTTAAAATAGAATTTCCGGATGCTTAAGTTATTAAAAGGGCACTCTGATGTTGTGGAATTTGACTCTGAGGAAGGTTCGTGTACACAATAAAGAGAATAGGCATAATCAATTAAAAGAACGCGGTTTCTAACATTGCCTGCCATAATTTAATGCCTAAATGTGATGTTTAGTGGATCATGAATATCAATTATGCGTATGATATTAAACTGGAATAAAATATAATCAATACTTCTACTAAATCAGCTGGTCGCCAAATATGCCTATTTTTATAAATGGTACTATTTAATATAATGTATTTACATGCATAATTTTATGCATAAGTTGCACCAAAAACATAATTTTTTATGTCTAAATAATTACAATAAAGCATTCAAGAACCATTTGTATGTTTATAATCGTTGCAGATGACAACTTTAATTTCAAAGATTCCCAACAAATCTTATTTGGCTGGAAAGGAGACGGCGATGGATTTATTTTTAAGTAAAAGGCAGATTATTGAAAGTGACTGTGTTAGGCATTTCATAAATTCTAAGAAAGCACAAATCAACATTATTATCTATAAAAGATAATAAACCAGTGGTTGGATTCTTTTAAACTAGAAAAGGATAAGCTAATAAAAGTATGTTAATTTGGTCCTTGACTTTTCTAAAGCTAAAGAAGAATCTTTCTTTAGATTCTAATACAGAGATTTAAATATTAATAAAATGCAGTTTCAATATGGAAAGTAATAGTAGATAATCAAAAAAGAATATGCAATATAAAAATAAAGGTAGGGTGCATGCCTAAAAAATTGTTTTATATTTATATATATAATTTAATTATGATTCTTTAATTTATAAGTAGATAAAGAAACTTTTTTTATCTGACATTCACTTTTTCATTATTTTTTATAACTCATATTATAATTTACGAATTTCTTAAAACAGGATAAAAGTAAATTTCTCTTATATTATCGGCAAAACTAGAGTGGGTATTTTCCTTTGACTATTTGAAACTGTCTTCTATTGTTCTATACGACTGCAACTAAAACATAATAGTAATTAAAAAGTATTACAATATAAAAACATAGATATCTTCTTCAATATACTCAGCAAAAACTTCGATGGATATGGTTTAATTTTCCCACGAAATTCGTTTTACACTATGATTATTGCTATCTCACAATCGTTCCAAGAATTATCAGGCGAGATACGAAACATAAGTGGGAAAAAAATTGGCAAGGTAAAAAGTTTCAAAATTCGGTTTCTATTTTCGTCCGCAAGGGGAAATTACCCCGAATGGGAGCCACCGGGTTCATCCGCAAGAGAACCGATACAATTACTACGTGCTGTCCAGTGCAATAACTCAAATTCCTGAGTGACCTCATTTTTGTCTCTTATCGCATCTGTGTGTATTTTTGCTACGGCAAGTGTTAAAGGCTCGTCGATTACGGCCACTATTATGCTTCTATCGATCCAGGAGATGGTTATTTTGGCATGCTTCCCATGAATGTCAAGACTACGTTTGCTTTTTCTCCTGGTCTTTGTTCTTGCTGGAGGCACTATTTTGTTTCGTACTCTTATAGTCTAACATACTATGAGACTACGGCTATCTATGGCATTATTTTACTATGAGTAAATGGCTATCAAAACCGATGGTAAGTTCCCTATAGTAAGTGACATCCAGAAATTGAAACTATTCGGAGCTGTTTTGTGGATTCAGTTTGAATTGTGTCCAAATACTAAAGACTAAGTATACGTCGAATAATAAATATTTCTCACTGTCCGAACTTCAATACTAAGACATTTTAGCTAGAATTTTTAGCGGTCGAGCTACAAAATTGTGTATCTGAAAGTCCGAGAATGAGAATTTTCGTACCAGATGATTTTCAAGAGCTCAGATTCTCTTTAACGATCCATAATATACTGGGAACTTTTAAGACCAAATCTCTGCTGCTAATAAAGAAGAGTATGTGATTATATATATGCTGTGTGTGTGTGTGTGTGTGTGTGTGTGTGTGTGTGTGTGTGTGTGTGTGTGTGTGTGTGTGTGTGTGTGTGTGTGTGTTCTACGGGATAGTCCGTTTGAGTTAGAATTACTAAATTTGGCATAGAAACAGATAATAAAATTATGTTATAAAAAAAAACATTCTACAGTTAGAAGATGGATTATACGAGAAAGACGTTTCTAATAGCACAATGATGTATTTGGATTCATTTTCATTAAGAATGTCCATGCACACATTAAACAGAACAGTAAAGCTATTAAAATAGCATTGTTTCAATACCTATCAATAAGGGTATATTTGTTTTAATACCTATCAATAAGGGGAATACCTTTAAGGCTTAAAAATACTTTGTTAAGGGAAACTTCCTCAATTCATGTATTAGAGTTTTTTATATTTCAAACACAATCAATATTCCTGGCTGTTAGTAAGTAAATATTTAGTGAGAGTATTCCCTTCTAGACTTTCTGACATGCTTTGACAATTAGGAGCATTTTGAGATTATTTTGATTATATAATGAAAAGAATCTAGTAAGCATTAGGGAACAGTATTTCATGTGGCTGGCCACTTTAGTCTAAAATTCGAGACTAATCCACAATTATAGCGTAAAAATCATATACTAAATTTGAATCAGCAATATGAAGATGAAAATAAGCTCGACCCTCCCCCCCCCAAAAAAAAAATCGGAAACTATATAACATGCACAAAAAAATGTGTACGCTCATTGTTAGATATATAACAAGTATGAAATTAAATAAATAGATCATTGATGTAAAGAATCTGGTATTAAAGGTTGATAAAAAAATGCAACCAATAAAAAAATTAAGACTTCTTTAATTTTTCCGAGAAGCAGTTTTTGGTTTCATTCCCTTTTTAAAATTTTTGATTCGATCCACTTGCTTAAGCTGTTAATTTTTTTTTGAATAATTATGTTTATGTGCAGACAGACGATATCATTCAAAATTTGATAAAGTTCTTTAATTTTGTGGAAAGATCACAAATCAAAATTCATCCTTTTAAAACAATACGTTTTCGTGTCATTTAATTGATTGCTTCACTGACAGACTACCAAATTAAATTAGAATTTTCGAATATAATTTAGAAGGGATAATTCTGGTGAAATAAAGAAAAATGATAAACATTTTATAACCAAAAAAAAGAAAAGAAAAAGAACCGCAAAGAAAGGACTAGACTTAACTGAATATTTGGAGTTTTATTTCGTTAATATGTTTCTTCCACTGAAAGGAACACACAAGATGGATATGTTCTAGTTTAACAGGAAAAGGGTTTTTTCATCATCTGGCAAAAAAGCATGCACGCACGCACGCACACACACACACACACACACACACACACACACACACACACACACACACACACACGCACACACACCACGGACCTGTTGACTGCTATTATTGCTTAAACATCGTCCAATTTTTAGTTAACAGTTTTTTAACAAGCAAGATTATAGAATTCCTGACAAGTTGGAGCTTGAATATGATATTCGCCAAAGTTGGTCAGCTCAAAGGTCACAAATATTTGGAAGAAGATAGAAAATCTTTATCCTTTTTCAAACATTTGTGAAAAAAGATAAACAAAACACACCCACTGCTATCCCACAAGGACATTTCGTCATCTTCGACAAAAACTCTAGCCTGATGAAAGCGCTATAAGTACCATAGCCAAAGATAATTTGACTAAAATAAAATCTTCCTCGAATCCTTTTGTGTTGACATTATCAAAGAAGTGTTTATCTATCTGCGTTTTATAGATAACCGTCATTCATTTTAATATGAATTTATTATTTTAACCTTGCCTATAGTTTTAATTTGAATGCACGATTTACTAAAATCAATGCCAATTCTTTTTTTGCAACGATATTTGCTAGAACTTTCATTTCAAGCAAATATCATATGCATATTAAATCCAATCTTAGTTTAGAAAAACTTTGCCATTGAATATTTATTTCACAATTTCATTACACAGACAAATTTTCTTCATGACACTACTACTTATTCATCAAACGCAACAAGTCTCCATCGCCATCATTTGCAACAACAGCAGCAAAAAAAGAAGAAGAAGAAAAAAGAAAGTCGCGAATAAACTGAATATATTACTGTGCAACTGACATCCGTTAGAACAACAAAACAGAGGAGCAGCACTGTTATTGATTTATTTCTCACGAAGATCATAATATCCATTAGCCTCGCAACCATTCGATGGGATAATGGAATACATTATTGGACGAACGTTTGACTCAAGGTTGAGTTCCCGAATGGAGTAGAACTCATTTTCCAATAAATCGAATTGAACGGAATCACATCCACTGTTTTCGGAATGAATACTCTTCCAGTGGGCAATTCCAGGTGTTTCACAGTTAATCAAGTTAGCCTATTAAATTGTAGGAGTGCGTCGGTAATTACAGTTCTACAACCATTCTCCGATAACGAGGGGAGAGCAGTATAACACTAACTGCTGCACAGCTCACTGGCAGGGACAAGTATACATTTGGCAACCTGCTGCAAAGTTCTACTTAATAAGTCAAGTGAGTGTGAGCTAAAGGCAATTGTATGGGGGATTAGTAGCGTTATTTCTGGCGGCAGAGGCGCATATGAAGATTAATGTATGACATACTCAATTAAGAGGCATCGTGCAGGTTATTATATTATTTATTTCTCCAGACGTTTTAGAGAGAAAGAGTTTTGGCGAATTTTAAAAGATAATTTGTAACTATGGAAGTGATATTCAGCTTTCATAGGATATTAGATAAATATTTGCTAAGGAATTTTTCCATAATTGGAATTGGATTTTTGATGTATTGGATTTTTATTTTGGGGAATGAGTTTAATCTTTAATAATATTAATTTTAAAAGATAATTTGTGACTATGAAGTGATATTCAGCTTCATAGGATATTAGATAGATATTTGCTAAGGAATTTTTCCAGAAATGTAATTGGATTTTTATTTTTGAGTATGAACTTAGTCTTTAATAATATTAATTTTAAAAGATAATTTGTGACTATGAAGTGATATTCAGAGATGTAGGATATTAGATAGATATTTTCTGAGGAATTGTGATTATGGAAGTGATATTTAGCGATATGAGATATTTGATAGATATTTGTTAAATAATTTTTCCATAATTAGAATTGGATTTTTGATGTATTGAATTTTTATTAATTTGTGACTATAGAAATGTTTTCCAATGTTGCAGAATATTAATGAGATTTTTGTTAAGGAATTCTTTTAGAATTGGATTGGGGTTTTGATTTATTAGGTGTTTATTCTTGGCAACGAGCTTGATATTTTAAATGATTTTAAGCTAGGCTTGATGCATCCATTTATTAGCCAATGATTAAAAGTTTTTTTAAATAAATGCTTTGATATACGTTGTGGAATTTTAATATTTGATCTGTTTAGAAGATATTTATTGAAGAATGCATAAAAAATAAAAATGTGTAAAAAAAGTTGAAGTTAAGTTTCGGCTATAATTTATTAAATTTTTCTTCCCTAATAAGTATTTGCTACTCAGCAAAGAGAAACATATTTATAAGTTATTGCCGTTTCTAAAATTATTCGAATAACATAGAATCATTAATATCACTGAAATTTTATTGAATATTATTTCACTATTTAATGAATGACTTTTATTCACCATATGATGAAATAAAAATTTCAAATATTTCCTTTATAGGAGGATGGTATGAGTAGCAAAAAAAGCTTATAGATCTTTCAGGGAATATTGAAATAACGATGAGCTAACAAGAATTTTGCGGGTTCATATGTTTAAATATAAATTCGTTGTCATTTTGAGAGTATTTTTTTGTGCATTTTAAAAATCCATTACATAATTTAGTGCATTCTGTTCCCTTATGATGAAAGCAGACTTTTAACTATAAAATGTTGGTTTGTACATGAAAATTGTAATATTCTGCATAAAATGTCAAAATAAAGGAACAAGACTGATGCTGCAGTCTTTTCAATGTTGCATAGGAACAAGACAGATAAAAGCAGAAATTCGAACAAAAGCGTTGCACATTTTTATATGGCAACAATAAGTACTTTTATTAATCTAAGGATATGATCAATCCAGTTTCCAAATAGTAAAATTCTGAACATGAAAAAAAGGATGGCTGCTTATGCAAATGAGAAAGTGGAAGGATTGAAAGTATAGTTCGTATTTAGAAAACATCTGGTAAAAATTTCCGCAAATAAGAAAAGGTAAAGAAATTAAGTTAATTGCATTGGCTTCTGAATAGGGTTTGATGGTTTTTCAAACCCGATTAAAAAAAACCCGGTTTTTTTAAAGTAAATTTGTCACATTTGAAAACCGGTTTTTAAATAAAGAAAGCCGGTTTAGAGAATTCATATTTTTACGTAAAAATTAATTTTAAACTTATTCGATTTGTTTAATTAATTAATTTCTGTTAATGAACTAAATGATTAATGTTAATTAACTAAATGACTAATAACTAATTATTCATTTGTGTTAAATGAACTAAAAAATTTTAACACTGAAACAAGTTTAAAATTATAATATGATTTAGAAGAACGAATTCAAGAAAGAAGACAAGTAAAATTAGCAATTCTTTTCCTCTATTTGCAAAATCCACAAAACATTTCTAGCTAAGAAATCTAGTGTACTTTCTTTAGCTTCAAAACCCGAAGTTATCTGGAAAGATATTGTCTAGATTTTTTCATATTGTTACGTGGAAACCGATTCTGATGAAGAGCAAATCGAAAAAACTACTCATCAGAGTAATGCTTTGTTAAAAGAAGCCATGGAAAAATCAATTCATAAGTTTCTTGAAGGCCCTGAAGGAAACCTTAAAAAATCCAAATACAATGAAAGCTGAATTTTCATTCTTTGAGGCAACGAATGAAAGAAAAAAAAACAGATTTGTTATTTCATGCCATGAAAACTAAAAAACCAAGCTCAGTAGCTAGAGAACGAGTATTTTCAATTTCAGACAATATTGTGTCCAAAATAAGGACATGACACTTACTGGACTTCAGTGGATATTTTATGTTTTTTAAAATCCTATTTTATTAGGAGAAATTAAAAGTAGTGAAAATAATATAAATGTTATATGAAATTTTTGTTTGAGTTTTCGTTATTTTGTATAGGTAAAATATATATGTAATCCTTAAATTTTTTTATATTTTGACTTTAATTTTTTTTTGTTATTTTATATAAATTAAATAAAATATTTTTCCGTATTCTATTTTTTTTGACAAAAATTCGAAAACCGGCTAAAACCGGATTTTTGGAAATATTGAATTCGAAAACCGGTTTTTCAAAAAGACGGTTTTTGTATAAACCCAAGTTCTGAACGAATCATCTAACAGTCGACCAGTCCTACAATTTGCTTACCTAAGAACTCTAGCTAAAGTCTTTTGCAATACTTGGAGATGAGAGTAAAATGAGATTTGCAGAAATTTTCATCTGTGACTTCAAAATAAATGAATTAAACTAAGTTATCTCATTTAGACTCCACGGATTTTCGAACTCTTTTTATTCTCTCTTGATAACTAACGATTTAAAAACGGCTTGTTAAGATTATACATAGTTTAAAATTTCATTTACGTTAACCAGTTGCAGTATCTCACTATATATTTAAATAAAAACATTTTTTTACTGAATTGTAGTACTCTGTGCGATACAGAAATCATTGGAAGAGAAATCGTTTTAAACGGGCATTAGAAGAAAATTCTATTGGACGACGTGCAAATGTCTTCTAATGTTACAATCTCAACACCTGCATCAACTTTGCCTTCTTCAATGAATCATCCTTGGTCCAAGAATTATAGGCGATCATTTGTATGGTGTTCAAATCACATGGGATGACTTTATTGCGACTGAATACGCTAGATCTAATCAAAGCTTAATATCTGCAAAAAGCATCAAAAATTCCTTAAAATTAGCCAGTACTTCAAATTATTTTAATTTCGACGGCAACTTTGATAACCTAAAATTTATGGTCTTTTCAAGTTTTCAATGAAGTGAAACATTTGCAAGGCTTGGATACATTTATAAAGTTACAAGCTTTTCAATTCGGAAATAACCTTTTCTATGTGTTATTTTTCATTGTTTAGTGCGCGAATGCCTTTTTACTAATTCAGGGATGTATTCCGAATTTTTCAGCCATAAATTATCTTATTTTAGTCAAATTGCATAAAGAACATCGTATTTAGAAGCGTTGTTTATTAACGTAATTCTAAAATGTCAAAAATCTTAAAATATATAATAATAGGAAAAAGTTCTTTAAGGCATCAATATTTAAATAGCTCGAAAAATTCAAATATTTAGAGATTGGGAAAGCTTAAAAATAAAGAAAAAAACACTAATCCATAATCCTAGTATTAAAATTTTTACTATGACAAAAGATGCTACAGTTCAAATTAGAAATAATCTGATGCAGTGTTAATTATTTCGTGAAGTGAATTAATTAAGATGGCTAATTTACCCATTAATTCATTTTCTCCATTATGTGTATCAGCTTTAAGCTAAATCTATTCATTTTCTATTTATAAATTGGCTTAATTTTTTTGAGGTAATTATAGGGATTTCATAAATGAGATACTTGCAGCTTGAAAAAAACTTTTTCAAAATATCGGCTTTACATTTTGACATCTATCACAAAAACACATTATTTGAATAAAACACATAAAAAGATTCATAAATTATATCTTAGAAATATGTTTTAACTCTTGTATTATTTTAAAAGAAAAAAGGAAATGCGAAAACAATGGAGTTTTTTTCTTTTTTTACTCGAGTTTTGAAGTTATAAAACGAATAAGTATAAAACAACATTGCATAACAAATTTGCAAATTTCTGAATCAATGAACATGAAATCTATTTCCTTCAAGTAAAGAAATGCATAGTTATTTGGTGGAGGGTAACGATATTTCATAAGATTATGTTAATCTCGAACCATGAAAATTTTTAACAAATATCGATGCTTAAAGTTAGAGAAAAGAAAAATTCAATATTCCTAAGTTTAAAAAACTAAGGAATGTCAAGTAAAAAATCAATATTGTAGAGGTTATATAAATCTACTACTTTCTCGTTTGATACAACAGATGGCGTTACCTTATTAACATCAAGATTTATTTCCTATGATCCTTCTTGGGAATCATTATTAGATTGTATTCTAAATGAGTGTCGTGTATTTTCGTTTTCGTGTTTGCTTTGTCTTGTGAAAAGTAGAAGAAAATAATTAAATAATTGTTCTTAAAACTCGCCTGTTATTTTCATCTACCTCATAATGAAGTTATAATTATCCCTCTCTATTATTTAATAAATTCCGAAAAATTTACAAAAACACGTTTTACTTCGTTTCTAATATTAAATAATTTTTTAGGCCTTTGAATCGGCTAGGGTCTTTTGTTTTTACTTTAAACGGATTTAAACTGATCTAAAAGAGAAATTTCAGGTGGTTTTAAACTGATAACTAGGCACAAATTCTAAATAAAATTTCAGAAAATATTTTCAGCAAGTATAAGTTAAAAAAATCGAAAAACTATTGGAAATTGCCGCAGAGTTCTAAAACATATAAAATTACTTAGAAGTAAGTTATACACTAAAATTTAAAAATATATTTAATTCCAATTTTTTTCGAGTTATATTCATACTGTTTCATGTTTTCATTTTGAATATGAATATTTTATAATGCCGGCGTCCTGGCATAGGGGTAGCGCATCTTCCCCGTGACCTGCGCGTCCCGGGTTCGAGTGCCGGTTTGGGCATGGTTGTCCTTCCTGTTCTATCCGTGAGATGTGTGTATGTGCCCTCCTGTAAAAAGGGGTTGTGCAAGCGAATGAGTGATGCGTGAGTAGTCAAGTCGTACTCTTGGCCCAAGTTGGCTCTACGATAAAAACAAGAGGCGCTCCCCTTTAGGCTTTAATCGGCTGTCTTCGAACAGCGGGATTGTCCGTGGCAAATGCCATAAGAAACAACAACATATTTTATAATATATAATACTTTTTTTGTAGCTATAAAAATAAGCGATCAATTATTCATTTTATATTTTTGGATGAAAATTTCATTTTAATTCAGTTTAATTGTTTTCTATATTTTATACATAATAAATAATATTTGATAAGCTTTGATATATCAAGTGAATAACAAACATACATGATATTATTTTTATTTCTTTTTTTAATGAAATTAAATTCTACGTCATATTTTTCTTTAAAAAATGGCATTTTAAAATACCATTTTCAAAATTGTTACTTTATAAATTCAAAACCAGAATTTAACATTTCTTTTTAAAAAAAAGTATGAAGCTACTCACATTCGTGCTATTAATCCAATAAATTTGTTTTTATGAATAAAAATTAATTTTTAGGCTTAAAAACAGACAGAATTCAAAAGTCAAAGATTATTGCAACTATTAAGTAACCAAAAAAATTTAAATTTTATTTCAGCGAATGTCAAATTATTAATATACAC
Organism: Argiope bruennichi; assembly: GCF_947563725.1. Taxonomy (NCBI): domain Eukaryota; kingdom Metazoa; phylum Arthropoda; class Arachnida; order Araneae; family Araneidae; genus Argiope; species Argiope bruennichi. The sequence goes on from NC_079158.1 coordinate 54,270,035, forward strand.
ATTGCATAACAAAGTATCACAAGTAATAAATATTGAAATGGAATGTTGTTGCTATATTACAGTTTGGTTATTACAATTAGCGTCATATAATGAAGCAACTAATTAAATGAAAACAGCAAAATTAGACTATAGAGTTTTCTTGTTTTATAAAAATATCAAATAGAAAAGATTGAATTTATAATGAAATACCTATTCTACTAAAAAAGAATATATATGTGTAAAAGAATTTTTCATTTTGAACGAAACAACATTCTATAAAGAATAATAAAGAGTTTTTCATCAAATAATTCCTTAAATTGCCTTGTACTGTTCGCTATTAAAAAAGCATAAAATCTGTTATGCGAAGCAGAGAGATAATAATGGTGAAAAATCTTATTTTTAATATTAAGTATAATCATTCCGTTCTTTCTAAAAAGAAAAAAAAAATGAAAATCTCGGCTGCATTGTGCACCCCATAATCCTTCGACAAAAGGAGAGGCATTTGCGCCTTGCACTTATTGTGTTTATTTTAAGACAGTTTCAGAATTTGAATCGCGGGAAATTTCTCGAACAACTCTCCCGCCTTAAATACAGAAAGGAAGCAGGGAACGAAACTAATTTATTTTCATTTTAATTTCTTTGTTTACGTGAGTAAGATATATATTTAAACAGCTTAAAAATTGTGCTAGTTTAATCTGTAAACAATACAGTAGAATTTCAGTTCTTATTTATTATTTAGAGAAATAATACCTTGATAAAATGAAGATAATTCTATTGTTTTATTGTGTTTCAGTGAATTTTAACAGAAAAGCAGAATTTAGAATCCGCCACTAAACTTTATTAATTAATTCATTGGTACGGAGTAATTGTATCTTTATTGATAGATGTTCAGAATGCAACAATAGATTTGTATTCGATTGTTTAAGAGATTTTTTCTTTAAAAATAGGTCAAGTTTATTACGGACTGTAAAGATAAGAGAATAATTATGCTAAATGTAAACAGCCATTCAATGAACTCTAGTTCTCTTAGTAACATAAACCCATGGTGGCCTGGCGGCCAAGTTGAGGACTCCAAATCAGTTTCCACAAGAGTTTGTTCAATGCTTATGTAATAACCCCGCACCATGGTGTGCGGCATTCTGTGCATTAGTTGATGCATTAGTTACAAAAGAATATACTAAGTGTGATCTTTAATGATTTTTTTTTGGAGGGGAGCGGCAGTTAATCCCTGACATGCGGTTAATACATAAGTGTCGATTTTTTAAATGGTTAGGTGCAAGTTTTCTGCCTCCATTCCAAAGATCCTAACGCTGATACGACGAAACACTGAAAAAGGGAGATGATGGCTTAAGTCTAACAAAATCATTATCTGGCTATTGTTTTTGAAATTTCAAGTTCAATCTCAAGTTTCTTAATTTTTTAAATGTACCTAGTTAACTGTAATTTTTTAATTGTAAGTTGGATTAAATTAGTTTTTTCAGTTATTTAATAAATTGCACATCCATTTAAGCATTTAATTTTATGCTTTTTTCCCACTTAGAATTGCAATAATTTTTCTTTTCAACTCTCAGAATTTTTAAAATATATAATTTTTATTTTTGATAATATTTAAAGAATAATATTTTTATAGTATTGTGCCTTTTAATTTACCTAATATGTTTAAGATACTTAGTGGAATAGGAATATTTGTGAAGATAAATTTACAAATTTTATTTATCTGAAATGTCAATCCTTCACAGCGTGACTATCCAAAAGGAATATTTGTATAACTACTATATTTACCTATTTAAATTTTTTTAATAATTCAACTCTCATTACTTTTTACTAAATAGCCTTTCTTTTTATCAAAAAAAAAAAGAATATTTTAAAAAAGAATTAACATTTTTTTTCTTTACCCATATTATATATAGTGTTTACATATTTTTTGTTGAAAAATTAAAGAAGTTTAATATTGAATTAATTAACTGAAAAACAGATATAAAACTGATGATATAAATTATAATCTTAAAATAAATACTAAATAAGCAAGCAATTGTAACTATTAGCGTAAATTACAAAAATTCATTATCTGGTAAAAGTGGTTACAGAAAATCCGCACAAAAACACAAATCTAATAAGTTGAATCAATTACGCAAACATATTATAATTTGTTTAAAAATCATTTAGGGTATTAAATATTCATTAATTTTATTATATAATCTTAATTTTTTATTAAACAAGAATAAAATTTCCAATTTAACCATTGTTCATCTGGAAAACAATCATTTGGGTAATTTTCTTTGATTCTTGTTTATTTATTAAAAAAATAAAAATATATATATACATTCTATTTTGTATTTAGAGGTCTAGGAAAATTTTATTTAGAAAATGTATTTAAAAAAATATTAATAACCCAAATAAATAGAGGAAAATTTTTAAATTTATGTTACTGTTTGTATGACAATAATTCCTAAAATTAAATTTTAAAATAAAGAAATTCCTTATCAAAAATCTATTTCAACCTTTTCAGCAATATCAAATTCTGATACAGTGTAAATAAATTAGAAAATTCAAGATTTCATCAATTTTTTTGATAAAAAAAACCCTAAGCAAAACAGATCTTAAAATACAAATTTACCAATATAGACACCAATTTCCATTTTATTACATTAATTACACTATATCGTGCAAAAGCTTTCTTTTCTTAGTGCTAATTCAAAGCAAAAATAATATTTAAATTGAAGCAAATGGTCAAAAGTTGTTTATTTATATATCGATATAAAATTATTTATCGTTTGGCGTCTTTTGTAATTTAATAGAGTTTAAATATGCCTATAAGTAGAAAAAAATAACTCATTGATACGAAATTTTTAATCGTTTGGTTTATTTATTTTCTTCTAATTTAATACTAACACCGTTTTTCTCCTATTTTCTTTACTTTAGCTTAATTTTATTCCAAAGCGCCCAAAAGCTGAAATTATCAAGAACATTGAATTTATGTAAAATACCAGTAATAATCTCTGGTGTAAGCTGGTTTTGATATGAACGTGGATTTCTCATAGTGTATTTTAAAAAGTATGATATCTCAAACCAGTGTAAGAAAACAGATTGTATTTAAATGTGTTTTAATTCCACGAAAGAATTGCAAGTTCTTCATAGATTGGGTCACTTGATTTGAATACGAAAAAAAGTGGTCAAATATCAAGCAAATTCTTACATTATTAAAAAACATATCACAAATTGAAATGCGCATTTTATCTTCTGATGAAAAAGTGTTCAATTTTATTTAACGCGATGAAGCATGTGCAACACTTGAATTACAATTTAGTAAGAAGAGAGATGCAAATTTGAAAGCAAAATTTAATTTTGCATGAATGGAAATATGTTTCGTTTACGTTTTAGTAAAATTAATTTATGTTTTGAATTTCAATTTAGGAAGCCAAATATCAAAGAATAAAAAAAGCCACCAAATAATCAAAAATTGGATCAACCAAGGTGATTCGGCAAATATGATCAGTCTAAATTTCATTCAAGTAGGTAGAACCTAAATAATAAGAGAAATCAGTGATACGTAAAAAAAAGAGCTCGGAAAGATTAAAAGCCAAATAAAATCTAGAGAATCACCACTATGCACTTACTACAAAAACATCTTTAATAAATTATAACGTGAAGAATTATCAGAAGTATTTTTTTAAATTAAATATTTTTTTTTTACCATTATTAATTTTTCTAATTTTATAAAAAATTTTCATCTTCAAATCACACATATTATGTTAAAGATTTAACTTTCATAGCTGATAATTAGTTACTTAAACATGTTTCCTCCTAAAAAAACATTTTTAACGTTTATTCAAAAAACCAGCGGCTGACAATTCATTATTTATCTACGATTTTCCACTTCTAAATCACTACGAAGAAGTCCTTTTTCATGCTCTAAATGTTGTAGATGTACATTGAAATGTCTTTCATTTATTTCGAATAAAAACTACAGATTTAAAATTGATTAGAAAAGGAGAAAAATTCATTTCCCTTTTCTGGCAAACTAAGTTCTACTAATTTTTTTATGTAGCAGATGTTAGAAAGAACAATTTTTTAAAAGTAAACATTCAAAAATTAAATGCTAATTTTATTAAAATTAAATTAAGTATTTTACAATTTTTAGAATTTTTAATGTGAACAATTTGTTTGCAAATAAAAATTGAGACTATTTGAAATATTAAATTCAAAATCAGAGCCAATTTGGAATAAGATTATAAGGCTAATTCGAAAATCTGGTCATTGTATTGTTTAATTATCGGAACTTATAAGTAGTATCGTAGAAATAAAAGACAGACAGGCAGTAAATTGAAGTTGACACATTGATTTTACACAAATAAATTAATTTAGTAATTAATTTTACTTAAAAACATATTTTTTTATTCAATATCAAATGATTCCTAAAATTGCTTTGTAATAAATAACTGGAAATTTATTATGTATCTAACATCTTCAAAATGAAATATATGTTAAATTAGCTGGATTTTAATATCCTCATTTTAATATTTCCTTCTTTTGATTTCAGCAGCCTATCTAGATAAACAGAACATACAGACAACATGAGAATAAAGTCCAATGAAATAACGAATGAGTAGGCTCACAATTAACAAAGTAATATTTGCTAAAAAAAAATAGTCTTAAATTGCAGTCACCACCTATTGAAATAGTAACTTGTTTTTGATGACTCTTCCAATAATTGAAAATGTTATTAGCTGTCTATTCTACAGAAATCCAAATTAATTAAAGTGCAATGCTTATTCTACGAATTAAATGTCAAATTATCGATACATGACTTTTACATTCCCTCCAAATACTTCCCAAAATATTCATTACGTGTAGTACATTTCAACAGGTGAGTCTAGACTAACGTAGTGGCTTCGATTTACAAACATTTCCACATCCCGATCAACGTCAAATACAATCAGAAATCGGACACCAGACACTTTATGGCATTTCTCTCTACCGCTTGTTCATCTCTGTCACTCCCCTACCGCAGAGTGGACAATCCTGCCCGTTTCCATGGTAACTGTGAGGAGTGAATCGGGAAATACGATTGGACCCTGGCACGTAGTAGTGTGAGCTTAAAGATTACTGCGACAGAAATAGCTCTTGTACGAAAAACGTAGCCCATTACAAAACCGCTACTATTTAAAATGGAATTTAATGGGTTATTTTTTAAAAGAAATATTTGGGATTAGTAATGCTATTCAATTTTTGTTCGATTTATTCCAAACTATAAATGCATTATCATTGAATTAAATAATGAAGTAGAAACAAGTCGAAAATAAGTATAAAGCCAAATAGTATTTTGATAGAGTATTAAATTGTGCAATTAGATTTTTCATAACTTAGCTGCTCATTCAATATCACGAATGTATTAACACATTTAAAAATTGAAAGATAGAAATAAATCTAATTTCTTCGAAATTCTGCGAAATCAAATTGCAAACTGACAAACAATGAATATTTGCAAATTAAAATGTAATGATTTGTTACATTGTCATATTGTATAAGTTCCAAAAATAAAAAAAGAAGTAAAATTTTTTAAAAAGTATAAATGTACAGTCTCAAAAATATCAACTTCCCGATTTTAGGGACTGTAACTTATTGAATAACAGCAGTCCCCCCGCCCCCACGATATGTCGTTTTCAACGGTTGCAAATAAAAGAGATTTTTACAAATATTCAGTATTATTTTTTTGTTTTTTATAAGTAAATGATTTTTTGATTTCAATTATTGTGATAAAAATTTAAGTGATTATTGTGATAACTTTCTTTGCAGATTTTATAAATCAAGATTTTTATAATTTTTTCTTGTTTAACTATTTATGTTTGTAAATCATATCATAAGATGCGACTTTTCAAATATATAAGGGAAAGATGCTAATTAGCAAAATTAATTCAAGGAATATTTCATATTATTACCGTAAAACTTATGTATTAACCTTAAATACAGATAAATACTTATAGAAAATGATAAAACATTATTTTTAAACAATTTTTACTTCAAAAATCCTTTGTACGTCCAATCAAAATTCGAACAAAAATAACTGAAAATAGTATGGAATAATGCTGCCTCTCATTCAGATATTATTTCTCTCAACATTTTTCTTCTTACACTTTTTTAAGTTTCAGATTGTGGATAATAACAATAATTGTTGATTTTTTATGTATTAAATAGATTCAAAAATTAATGCAACAATTCTGGCGTTTTCTCCCAATAGCTTCCGAAAATAACATTGCATAAAAATAATTTTTTTACGTCATTTTAAAACTCAAACAGTTCTCTTTAGTTAATGATTTCAATTTAATTGTCAAGAATTTTTTTCTGAATTTTAATTCACTTTTAAACGCAATTTTTGTTTAATTTTTAATAATAGTATGCATTGTTGCTTTGAAATTCAAACCATTTTTTATTGCTTCCCCAAATGATTAGCCATATTTAATGGCATGATTTTCTTCCATTGTCGAAAGTTAAAGAAGAAATATATATTATTTTTTATTACATGCACATGATGAATAAGAAAACGGAATTCAGTTTCACGAAAGATTATGTGCTAGGAGAAAACCGATTACTAATGTAGTGCATTCATTAGCACTATGACGTCACGGGACTTGATTTTATTAGGAAGGTTCATGTTTACAATAAGTAAAATAAGTATAAGGTTATTGAAATTGAAAAACACAGTTTTACGTTTATTATAGTTCATGCTGAGGAAATTGAGCGATTTATTTAAGCTTAAGAGATTTAATTGGAATTAAAGGCGAGCCATTGTGAGCCTTTTGTTCGCCAAAGACGAGTTGTCAAAAATAAAGAACAAATTCCACTGGAAAAAAAATTATTTAGTTGTGTACCTAACCTTCAACTCGAATGCTTACATAAAAAAGAAAATCGATTTGCAAAAAGAAAAAAAAAAGAAGGTCTCATCTGTCTTTCGCCAGCTTTCTGGTCCTTTCTCATGGCATGCCATGCGCTCGAGCTCAAATCAGATTATCTCAGAACATGCTTCTTAAGAAGAAAATCGAGCTTTATGCTCTACTTGCAAACCTATATTGACATCTTCTTTTTGTCATTTACGTGTATAATGCTCTTCAGCTTAACGAAACGTTTGATCTTCTTATTCCTGTGAAAGCAGTTTATGCGCTTCGCTCCAGACCTGTGCAGTGAAGCCATAAAAAAGACATTTCTACTTTCTAAATCGGGAACATTGCTTGCTCTGCTCATGAACTGCCGCTTTTTCTCTGAGATCTCAATGCCTTTTGGGAGGGTGATTTCTCATTTTTTTTTTCAGATTCGTCACCCTGGGTAAAATAAACAAGGCAGTCTGTTTGTACAGGAGAGGAAATTTGAATGGGAGGAAAAAGATTGATGAACAAATTTGCATCAGACATGTATTCAGTTAGATTTTCGTCTGGAATGAGAAAATACATTTTGGTATACTACAGTTTAAATAGACATGCCGAGATAATTTCGAGATTTGTGCTTCAGATAAAGTTTTAATATGTTACCCAATTGGATAAAAAGGAAATATATTTAAATATAGATGAAAAATATATCCTCACGGTATGTATATTTATGTAAGAAAATCATTTAATTCTCTTGGATAGATAAATTTTATTTATGTGTCACACAAACCAGAATCATTTCAAATGCCATCGTTAAAAATCTAACATTTAAAATTAGCTTTTCTACAGCCGATTTGTCGCTAGTATTTTTTTTCCATTTTTTTTCTGTCAGTGAAACATTTTGAAATTCTGAAAATATTATTTGAAGAAATTGATTATACCACATTAAAATTTTATGAAAATCAATTATATAAAAGTTGCTTATATGTTTATTGAAATAACTTTTCTCGTATTTTTCAACCAATTTAGAAATATATAGTTAATATAAATAGGGTAAAATAAAAGAACATAAATAAATGAATTTATATTTTCACCACGAAGAATGGCAACACGCATTGAAGTAATCAAAATAAACTAAAAATATGCGATACCAAAATAAATACAAAGGAAAGATTATTTTATTCTGCAAAGTGCATGATATAATAATTTTTGTTAATATGGCATTCTTTTTATTAGCCAAATTATTAAATGAAGAAAATTTAAAATGTAAATAAGAAAAGAATCTCTTCTCTCTGACTGATTTTATTTAAAATTTAATGCAAAGGTATAATTTTGGTGCAAAAATATTATATCATCTATCTTTCTACATATTGAAATTCTCATATTCATATACAGATTTATATGTAAGACAAGGTAATAATTCAAGTAGGATTTTTTCCTACTATGAAAAGCCATCAAAATGGGAAAAATCAAATTTTTTTTGGCAATTGCAAACATAATTTTGATAAGAAAATAGATACCTCTATTTCTACTTCGTTAAAAAAAATTGCATGACATCTTAGCATATTTAATAAATTTTAGCATATTATAAAACTTGTTATCAGACTATTAAGGGCTATTATTTTCATTTCCAACATCTTGAAGATTATATGAAGCCTAACTCTATGATTGTAGAAATTTCTAAATAGGAGAAAACATATTCTATGATATAGAAATTTCTTTCTAGTCTTTATTCTTTAAACCAAAATAATTTGAAACAGCCTTCTTTTATTTGTTTCTCTCATATTTCAAAATTAATCAAATAATTTTCATCTCATTCTTAAATCTAATTCTAAGATACCTTTTCTATCAGATTTGAAAATGCTCATTTGCTAATATCTAATGTTTGATTTATCGATATGATGTCTGAATCATGCTAGAAATTGCTTGGAAGGCAAATTTAGAAAACTAAACATTTGTTAATTTTTTTTTTAGTAAAATTAGTGAGGTGATACTTCAAAACTATGAAAATCAATAAAACCACAGACGACCAATGTAAAAAAAAACGTATAAAAAGCTTGTTAACATTATTTAAACTGTTGTCTTTTCGCATGCAATGAATGTTTCAAGAATATTTTATTACTTTCAGACTTGCTTGTATTATTATTATGTAGACTTTTGTTGCTTGTAATATTAAATACCTAAACATATTTGCCTCAATTTTTAAAACATAAAAAGTAACATTAAATTTATATAATTAAAAAATCCAATATAATGTGTTTGCCTTTGATGTTTACAAGATATTTAAATATTTAAAAATCCAAGAAAGAATTTTCAAATATCGTATCAGCTGGTTGCAAAATTTCGATTTAAAATTAAATTAATTTACCAACCAAGCCCTAACACTCTATTTTAAATTATTTGAAAAGTAAAACTAAAACGTTTCCCTTGTTCTTTCTTAAAAACCAGATTCTTCAAACATACAATCACATAAGGTCTAAAAAATAAAACATGACTTGCTATTCCTTTTTTCGTCCTATAGAATCCGTGTTTGTTGAGGATCCTCTTTCCTCCTCCCATCTGTCTCCACCCCTTTCATGGAATACACGAATTGAGACGTACCTCTGTGTGCTGCCTCTACACACACTCACCCATGTCCTACTTTGGAGTTTCTATTAGACTCAGCAAACCGGACCATCTTCATACAACACGATTTCTCCTATCTGATATCATCTCCTCTATCCGAGCCTCTCTTATTTTTCCGTGTCGTGTATACACCGAGAGCTGTTTCTCTGCGCTTCTGGATCATACTGGGCCAGAACTCTGTGTGGTAAATAAATAAAATGTGGTTCATCTGGTAATGTATTTCCTCTGACGAAGTTAAAGAGTCACGTTTATCTATTAAAGTCTTGTAGGCATCTAGAAATGGGTGGTCGGCTTTTTTCTTCTTCTGTGTGTATGAAACATTTCTCTTTCTCCTTTGCTATTTCTTTTTTTTTCTTGTTGTAATCCTTCCAGTGTACATAGGTTCTGTGTGATTGCTTTGGTTAATCCTTTCTGGTTATTTCAGAGTTTGTGGAGAGGGGAAGTCGAATGATGAATCTTTCCGCTATTGAGAAGATATAAGGAAACGAGACAGAATGAGAATATGAGTATTTTTTGATGGTATTGGCACATCTGAAGGTTAACAGAATTTTCATGTCAGACAAATAAAAATTGTTCATTTGGTTATAGGAAAATGCATTTTATAATTAATAAAGGCTCATGCTTTATACTAATGGATATGCTACAACTTAGTGAAAATATACATATGGGACATTAATTTTTTTTTTGTATTTATTCAAAAAGTCAACGATGTAATTAAAATTAAAATAAACATACTATATATTGTTTATTATCATCATAAAAATAATCCTTTGTTTCTAGAGAAATGGAATTTATTTTTTATTGTGTGCAAGGGGCCAATAGAATAATTTCTTTTGTTTGCTGGTATCCACAGTTCAAATTATAGAAGTGAATGAAACTGAATTTCAAAGTCATTTTCTAGGAATTAGATTAAATGGGAATATCCCTAAAAAGTTAAAGTACTTAGGAATCAAATTTGACCTTAATTTGTCCTTTATACCACACTTAAATGAAACGTTACTTAAAATAGGAAAACTAAATGAAAAAATAAGAAGACTGAGTAAGGTTACTTGGGGTCTTACTCCTTTTACGACTAAAGTAATATAATGAATGGGTCTGTTATCTGATTTATTGGAAATGTTAGGCAAATAAATAAACTTCAACAGCTTCAACGCATTCCGTTACTTGTTATAACTAAAGCCTATAGCACAGCATCCACAGGCTCACATCTAATTTTCAGTGGTTGTCCCTCTGCCGATATAATTATTAAAAGAGAAGGGAAGGCGGCTAAGTTAATTAGAGAAGCAAAGAATGTAGAATATTCATATAATAGGCGCAACTTTGATTTTGAAGTATCTATCCCATCATGGAAAGTCAAAAGAATTACATGGAGCTACTATGTGGATGCCATGACTAAAGGTAATAGTATATATACATATGGATCAAAAATGGAGGAGAATATGGGTTGTGAATTGGTACGAAAATGAACAATAAAAAGAATCTAGAAAATTTAGATTGAATGGCAATGCAACTATCTTTATGGCAAAAGTGGTGACAATCAGAAATGCTCTGGAGTTTGTCGCTCAACACGATATAAAGGGGCAAAGATAATTTCTGATGCAAGATCGACTTTATTGGCCCTAGATTCCGTTGGCGAAACAAAAAAATATTGGATGTAAAAGAAAACACTGCTGAACTTGGTGTTGAAATGAACTGGATCAGAGCTCATCAGGGATATACCGGAAATGAAAAAGTAGATACACTAGCCAAGGAAGCTTTAAACTTAAAAACTCAAGAAATATCTTTCCATGAGTCTAAAATCCAACTCAGAAATAAGACTAAAACAATTAATAACTAAGGATTGACAGGTGAGATGGAATAATCAACAACTTATCGACATTTGAAAAACGTTTCGGTTAACTGAATTGTTGGTGATTTTTATCTTAATCAAGTATACACTGTCTATGGTGTAATTTCTGTGCATCAAAGTCATTTCTTTGTCCAAAGTTTGACTTATCAGTGTAGCACTGAAGAAGGATCTATAAACAATGTGATCAATGTGTGCACTATGGGGAGAACAGAGACTCAGATGGCCAAGAAATTGGATTCTCTGGAATTCGAAGAACTCATAAAAATCCCAGTCATTAAATTTTCTATTAAGGACATTTTGTCAAAGCTTTTGTAATTAGCTCTCTCTTAATGAAAAAAGTTAACTCTCATTTAATGTATTTTATGCATTTTTAATGTTTCACAACTTAATGTAAAAAGTAATGTTTTTTTCTATTCTTTTTCTATATGCATTTTACTTAGAGGGTTCTTTATTTTTGCAAGAGTCCAATACCATCAAGTGTCATTTGTTCCTTCGTGATATGTGGAGTTGCTCTTCGGCGGCCCCATCAAATTTCCCGCATGGCCTCTGGCTAGGTCAGTGTATCGCACAGTGTACATAAAGTGAAAAGTATGAGAGGGTGTTCAGCAAAACATTTAGCAAGAAAAGTTGTTGACGGAGGAGATTTTAGTGCTGGCAATTAGATTAAAATAAGTCAATAATAACAATGAACTCATGAAAAAAGAATTATACAAAATTTCCTTAATTACTGAATGATAAAAATGACGGTATGAAACTCGTAGAGAGTTATCTTCAAATAATCAATATAAATGCCCTCTGGCTTATATATAATATATTCAATATATATGTTTTTCCAATATACAAAATTCTACATCGGCGAATTTAGGCTCAGAGTTTTTGGCAGAATCCATTTTCCTGAGCCTTCCATTATGTGTATATGGAATTTAGTTTTATACCGTTTATTGGTTATATTTGCAGTACTTGTATAGCCACCGAGTATAACATCCTGTTTTGAAGCAACGTAAGAATCATTTTTGAAAGGATTTCATAAAATTGATCCGCTATCAGATAATAAGGTAGACACAATAACTAGTAATCGTCCAGATCTCATCGGTGGAAGGAATATAAGTCTCTACTTTAAGCAGTCAATAGACTCACATATACGTTGAATCTTTACAGCAAACATAGATCTAGATCTGAGGCTCTTTAACTGCAAAGACGAGAATTTACTATTGTGGCTTTTAATACATTGGAGCTTGATATTAACATTTCATTTAAAGGTTGTATAGGTACTTCGCAATGTGGAATATTGTTCAAATAAAGAGAATACTCTCTAAAGCGATAAGCATTTTCCTAATATCAAACCACAATGGCAACTACATGTTACAAGCCTATACACAAGTCGGTCATTGATCGAATACTATCTCAAATCAGAATCCTCCCAACATGAATAGAAAAAGATTTACTAAATTAGAGACTAGAAGTTATACCAAAATGTACTGATTGCCTACATTTTTTTTGTGTTTATTTTTACTTTAGATTATCGGAAATTAAATTTAAAGATATCCTTTTAAAAAGAGGTATCAGTGAAAGAGAAATGAGAAAATATTTTCCTCCCTTTTTTAAGTTATTGGGAAAAAAGTTCTGTCATTCCTTTCCACCAACCATTGGGTTATCAATTTTTATCTTCCTTTTATAATTTCTGTTCTCTATCTAATTTTATTTTCCATCTTTTCAAATCAGGGGAATATTAGACTTGCTTTCCTCTTCTTTGTGTGTTCGATATTTTACTGTCTATTATCTGTTTTGTCTCCCCTTTTTTCAACTTACCCAAGAAGAGTTCCAGTATACATGCATGGATTACCATATACAGCGCCTATTTAATTCTAAGATCTGTTGCCTTTTTTGATTGGCCACAAGGCAACTCATTCTTGTTTTCCTTCTTTTCGAAACACTGGCAGATAAGTCCTATTATTCTTCTCGATAGAATGTAAGATTACATATATTTTCTCCTTCAATAGTAATTCCATCATTAGCTGGATAAAACGATCAAAGAATAATAAGAACTTTGTGGAATAACTGTGATTGGTTGAGAGGCTGTGATACCCTTTGCATTAGTGATAAGACATTTGCTGTAGCCCAAACATATGAAAAAAACGTTTGGTATGGTCAGTTGAAAGAGACAACATATAGAGCAGAAGTTTTTTCATGCGAATGGATTAGTACAGATACTGTACCAATAATGCAGAAGACTTCATTGTTTCCAAACTCACTAGAATTGTTCTGCTGAATTATTATTTTTACTTGATAATTTATACCGCTAAGGATGGAATTGACATTGAAGGAATAATTATGTGTAACATTATTAGTGACGAAAAAGTATTTTTATTTGGCCTTTTTTAGAAACAGTAGCATATGAGATTTATTGTCTTCTCAAGCAATAATGCAAATCATGATTACACATTTTTAAAATGATTTCAAGATCATTTTATTTATGTTTAAAAATTTCAAAACTTTTTTAAATGATCGATCTGATAGCCTTTTTTCTGAATTATAAGTCTACATCGTAATTTCCAGGATAGAGAGAATTTTCGTAAAATTTTCAGGGATATTGATTTTCAATACACTTCTACTACTTTTTAGAATCCATCAATTGCGCTTAGAAAGGACTCTTTTCAATAGACTAAAGGGGCAATAGTCGATAGATAAAGCATCAGGGTACTTCGTAGAAATACGACGAAAAGATATTTATGCAATATTTACGTATTTTTTTTTTTTTTTTGAGGAATGTAGTGGTACTTTTTAAAGCATGACTTTTAGCTCTGTCTTGATGAAATTTCACTTTTTGAAAGTCATTAGGAAAGAGAAATGGAATTACTTCGATAAAACAGGACTTAAAACTTTCTCTTGATATTACATTGAATTGATTTTTTTTTTACCCTTCTTATTATTAATTTCAAACTATAGGAAAAATTCAATGACAATTATAAACTCCTTATTGATATTTTCTTTGGATTGACAGTACAAGATTTGTACATTTTTTCTTTTTACATCCGTTAGTAAATTGACATTTATGTTGCAGTAATTTAGATAAACTCATCTTTCATTAACAGTGACTCCGTATTTCTGTTATTAAATCTTGTTTTATTATTGTTTCGAAAAATGTATTTAAAGGCTTTGCCATTAATTTATACGTCGACACATTTTCTCTTGTTATGGCAATTTCATTTTAGAAATATTTGAAACTGCACGCACCTTCTTTGAGTATTTATTTGAAGGTTTATTTCCGTGTAGAAGTAATGATTGACAGTTTTTTTTCTTTCCAATTAAAATATTTGTTATTTTACACTTAGAAATTTTAATATCGTGCATTTCACAATGTTTTTGTATCATATAACAGTAATATTACTCTTTGAAAAATACAAAAGCATATGCTTCAATTCATAACATGTTTACAACCTATAATGTAAAAGAAGAGTAAATTTAAAAACAGCGTAACATATTACTAATTTCAAGCAAAAAGCTTTTTCCAGAAAGTTTTATTCTAAAACATTTGAATTTAAAAATGTTTCATCGAAATAGTTCTAAAAATATATAAATATCCTCTGTATTTTTCCCTTCAATAGAAATTTCATCCTTAGCTATATGAAATTATCAAAGAGTAAAAGGTTTTGCAGAATAATTGTGACGGAGTGGCAAATGAATCAGTGGTGTATATCATACTAGTTGAATACCATTGAGTATCATCGTCGATATCGCACAATTTGAATCAGTGGTGAAGTATCAGTCTAGCACTCCTACACTTGTGAAAGCTTGAGTGCTATTGATGCTACAACAGAAAAAGAAAGTTAGAAACCAAAACAAATTCGTATCCAAAAAATAATGGCAGCATAAATTCCTACCAATTTTGCTAAAATATTTATTTAGTTCTTTATATCTGTTCAATCTCATATAGATTTTCTCATCAGCCGATAAAGTTTTCCTTAACTACTTTTCGTCGATACAGACTCAAAACTGGCCGACCATAACGGCTGATTGTTATGCAGCAGAGTTTGCCAATACTTAAACACATCCCTCAAGTGGCCATTTTTTCCGCTTCCACCCAAAAAGGAACAGTGACTTTCATCTTTGTTCCAAAACCCCTCCTTCCCCTTTCCGACTCTGCAAGAACCTGATAAGAGTAACTAAAGAGTCGACACGCACTTCTTATTTTTATTTTTATGTGACGCTTTTTTTTAACAAGTTCACCCCGACACCTCCTTAATGCAGGCAAATGCTGGGGAATTCGCCAGGCCTGATAAAGCAGCAAATCCCCAGTAAAAGATACTGCTACAACTAACGAATAGGATACTAAGAACTTCTATTGCAGACCACTTTTACAGGCACCACACGGTTGGGAGAGAGAGAGAGTAAAAAAAAAAAAAAGAAAAAAAAGGTAAAAAGAGTAAAAAAAAGGGGGCTAAAGGAGAAATTATAGCCATCTTTTTCGCAAGGCCCACTGTTCGCGGCAGTTTAATGTTTTTGCCGTCACATGGATAATTGGTTTGAACAGTTTTCTGTGTTCCCCCTGATTTCAGTGGAGTGTGGCGCATAATAGGCCCGCCAAATCCAAATCTCATAAAGTGACGGAATATTTTTTTTCTTTACTTTCTTTTTATTTTCGTTTAGGAAGAAAATATAATATCGACTGCTATTTTAGTCCCGAAGCTAAAGGTAGGCCGGTTTTTATGTTTTTTTTTCTTCTGCGGGTGTTGGTGGATATATATATAATCGATAGCGTACGCCCATTCTGGTAGTTGGGTGGAAAGCGAACCGACATCAATAACATCGCCGCTGCCATCGCCCCAGGGGGATATTTTTTTTTTTTTTTTTCATCTTTTGCCAGCTCAGATTCCGCCGTTCTGACATTGCCAGCTTGCCTTCCCTTTATATATAGAAATATATATTTGTGGTTTATAGATTTTTTTTTAAACATGCGACAATTTTAAGCTGTCATGTCGTAAAGTTTGGTGTCTTATATTTCATCTCGCAGCAAGTATTGAAAGATTATATTAATGCATCTAAAATCTGATAAATTATTGACATGCTTCATAAGTTTTCAAGGATTTTCATTCGAAATTCCTCTTCCATTTAAAAATGCTGTTATAATTTTGCGACTTTTTTGCAATGATAAAAGATTGAGCAGAACTTTATTGAATACTACTGCATCTATGCTTAAATTTTGATTTGAGAGTGACTTCAAATTATTCGTTGCAAACTGTTTCACTATTATGCAAAACATCGACTACGTGATCATGAGAGATCATGACGCTGGCGAGGCTACTATTGAAAAAGAGGAAAATTTGGCATGTATGTGGAAGCAGGTTTATTAACATTATAATGTTAACATTATAATTATAATGTTATATTATATGTTAATAATGTATATAATGTTATATATAATTATAATGTTAACATTATATATAATGTTATAATGCAAACATTATAATGTTTACAGGCTGGTTATTATCTTTAAATAGAACGATGCAAAAATAGTTCAAACTTCAGGGCCAATATTTGAACTTAATGCTACAATATCTGGCACATAATTACTTTTTAGATAGGATGTACTTATTAGCAGAGGGTTTCTCAAAAATATAATTGAATTTTTAATTAAAAGATGAGCAAAATTTCTCTCAACTTCAGAGAATGTTATTGCATAGAAACTATTTTTACATCATTCGAAAACTCAAAAAATATGTGTTTCATTCATAAAAATTTAATTCCCACACACATTTCCTCATAGTTTAATAATTAAAAAAATTTAAAATATATTTTACAACAATATTTTTCATTATTTCAATTATTGTGTTTATGCACATGCTTATTATAATTTATTAAATATAATTTTTTGTCAACGCCATCTCTGCAATAATTATGACTAAAAATAGTATAAAAATGAAAGAATCAAACCTCAAACACTATAATGATTAGATGTCTAAAATTAAAAGTTGGATTTTTTTTTGTCATATTTGAGTACAAAATAATGATTTAGAGATATATCCAACACGTTAGGAATTTGAAAGATTTGAACTAGTTTTAAATTGTTCTCCTTTCAAAGAAAATCCTGCTAATATATAAATTTTAGGACAGTTGCTGATGATGTTGCTTATAAATAATTTATTGGCTAAGCAGTTGAAAAATTGGTTAATACATTCTGGTCAACGACTATTATGGATGCTCAAATTTGAGCATTATACACTAATTAAATATGAAAATACTTATAATTTACATTTTGTTGGTTATTTTTGGCAAGATGCTGGTATTTGTGATGTAAGTTATTTTTCAAAGTACGGAAGTAGGTTCTTTCCCTAGAGGATTTTCAATAAAAACTAGTATATACATGTATTTCGTTAACGGGGAACCCCCTACAGACAGCATTATTGCGTGAAAGTAACGAGCAATTCGTTGCTGTGGAGCAAAACTGCCCACAGGGTTTGCAATGGTTAAAAGCAAAGTCAAATGGCAGAAACCAAAACAGTTTTTCTTTAATCCTTGCTTATGGAAACAACTACTGTTCCATATCTTAGCATAATATTAAATAAAATGGACTGATCTAAATTTAATAAAAGCAATTAGGAAGAATGGATTTATATTTCCACTATTTGCAAAAATTTATTTCTAAAAATTCTGTAAGTTGAAGTAGATTCTTTAAAAATGTTATAATTATTTAGAAATTATGCGCCACATTTTTTAAAGATATCTATGAAAAAACGATGAAAATAAATTTGTAATCATATTATGTCAAGAAATTCAAATAATTAAATAGACTCCCACCAGAAAAAGGTTATATATATATATATAACTGAATGCCCATTTGCTTATTTGAACTTTATACAATTCCACGTCCCCTGGAAATATTTAAATAATATTTAGCAAACTTATTCTTTAACAACAAAAAGGATTATCTGTGACATTAAAAGATTGCTACGCCATCCTAAAGAAGGGGAAAAGGTGATATAATTAATTTATGTTTCTCAACCATAACATCAAAACTTATCATTGCATTAAAATTACTTTTACAAAATCTTAATATTTAAAATATTAATTTTTCAGTGACATAAATTTTATTTCTGTATGACTATTTTTCTAACTGTAATCAATCTTAGAATCTTATAATTTAACCCTCTGACGGCGTAATTTTTAAAAATCATTACTTTTGATGCGATGTTTGCAAATAAATTCAAATATTTTTAAACAAAGTGAACTGATATTATATGTTACAAGATGATAATATGATATAATATATTATTAACTTTAAATATTATTAACTTTATTAACTTTAAATATTATTAACTTTATTAACTTTAAATATTATTAACTTTATTAACTTTAAATATTATTAACTTTAAATATTATTAACTTTATTAACTTTAAATATTATTAACTTTAAATCTGAGCAAATAAATAATCCTTTTATAGCAATAACGTAATCACTAATCGCATAAAATCTTGTGAACTATAACATAAAGCACTTTGATAATTTATTTCAAACACACGCCATCAAATACATTCCCAAACTACTTATTTGAATAAATACTTTCAAAATATGCACTAATGCATTTCCTGTGTCACACATCAATGTGCATGAAAGAAATTGAATTTCATCGTCTTTCGATTTCAAGACACTAAAAGCCGTTATTGACTTAAAATAAGATGCTTAAACTGGAGAATACGTGAGGACACACACATACACTCTCGCAAACTTAACAGAATAAGAAGATTTTGCAAAAGGAGGAAAAAGACAATATTTCTCGGAATCAGCAAGTTTGATGGAGTCGGCAGTTGCTGTGTTTGCATTGCAATGGGACAGATATTTAAGTAGTGCAGCAGTTCCTTGTCCAAAGCTAATGCTATTTGAGATGGAATATTTTGGAGTTTGCGACATAAGTGATGTTTTAAACAAAAATGTGTCCCTTTCAAAGACATTCGTACATTAATTGTACTCAGCTTGTGCAGATTCTGCAGTCAGGAGGATGTTTGGGAATTGTTCGATTCAATCCCATAAGTCTTATCAAAGTGAGTAATGTACAAGTAAACGAAATAAACTAGAGATAAAAAGTAATAAGAAGTATGTAATGTTTAGATATGAGTTATTATAAATTATAGCTATAATTACCGTCAATCAAGGAGTGGTTTCAAAAACGGGGAAATTTTTAAAACAAATCCATTATACATATTTTGGAATATATATTATTTGACATAACGATATTTGTATATATATTTTGACATATTACATATCACTATATATATATATATATATATATATATCGATACTCCTTCGCTTTACATGAATTTAAGTTTTGAAAAATAACACTTCATTATTTCAAAAATATTCTTTTAAAAATTGAAGATGTTATTGTATTTTTATGCCTTTTAAATTGATTCCGATAATGATTAAATTTCTCATCTTTTTTCTATATTAAAAATTATATTAGGCATTATTTCCAAAGATACCTTCAAAGTTTAATTTAGCTTAGTTAAGTTATACTTAACATCCCATTTCAAGAAATACGAGACTATTTTTGGACGATAATTATAACTTTGAACTGTGGTCAAATGACGAGTTCGATACTTGAGATGGTATTCCTGTCATGCATCGGACGTTTTACACGTGCATCAGATCGTTTACGCGAAGATTCATCGTTTTAATCGGATTCCGAACTATCACAAACTTTATTGACAAGTAACTAAGGTCCTTTTCAAAGGAACGGATTTCTGTTTTTCCATAGACCCTACTAGCTTTACTACACAGTGCAGATCGCTCCCTTTCTCCAAAAATAACTCTCGTTTCAGAGATTTTTCACTTGTGATATTTTTTACGAATCGCTCCCAAAGATCAAATGTTCCACTAACACTTCACTTATTAAAAATAGCACGCCTTAAATCTCCCCTCATATGGGTACTCCTCTGCTTCATATTTCCATATTGAATCCACATTATTGAGAAAATGACTAACAGCCACTTATTCTTCTAAAATAACTTGAATAGCTTTCCTCTAAAGAATGAATAAACAGATATTCTACATAAGGAGAACTCTTATAGCTCAAAGATACAGAGAATAGCTAATAAAACCTGCCAGTCCTGAAGGTTCGAAAATTAAACATTCTTATACTCCTGTATTTAGTTTTATTTTTTGTTTATAAAAGTGGGATTTTGTAACTGATTTTACACTAACGTCTTAGAATTTTGAAATTTTGTAAAAGCATGTATCTGTTCCTGATGATTTTCAAACATTTTATTATTTCTAAGCCTTTATCGTCAGATAATCGATTGCTTTTAACGGCATATTGATTCAATGAGAATGACGACTCCTTATAGCTAATTTAAAAAATATATATATAATGAAATTTTTTCAATCTATGGTACGTTTGGAAATGCTTATGAATCAGCAGAAAAAACTATTAGATTGATATCGTTTAAAAGGTGCGAATTTCAGATTGAACGAAAACATAAAATTGAATTGAGGCAAATGGATAGAATAAGATTATAAATATGAAAGTTAGTTTGTTTATAAAAATCTATATGCCTAATGATGAAATATTATTTGAATGTCTATCATACAAATCGACAGTTTTTGTCCAGTCTTGATAAAAACTAGCTCACACGCACGAAAATACTCTTCAAATTGAAAGAAAAGTCTTTGTAAAATTTTCAAAGTCCAGAGTTTAACTGAAATATGATAATTAAAAATGAAGCATGTTTTTCGATGTAATATTATTGCACAAAACTAATTTTTACAATTTAATGAAATTCAAAAAAATTGTCTTACCATTTATTCTAATTCAACTATGTTGTAATTTTTCCTAAATTTTGAAAATTATTAAAAATATTCTTTTGCATTATTTTCAATAATACTTACTTTGTTGCAATGAAATACTAATTGTTTTCGTTATTTCATTGAATATACAATCAAGAGATATTTTAAACTGAAATATTTTTGAATTTGAAATGATTTTTGTACTGAAAGCTGTGGTAGAAAGATTCTGTTTAATGCAGTTTATATGCAGAACAAGAATGTGAAGTTCTTGTACAGTGAAAATGTGCAAGTAAAAAATAAAAATGTAACTATTCGAGAATCGGCACTTGTCGAGTATAAGGGCGACCAAAAAGCGCCAAGAAAAAATTTCACCAATTTGGCGATTGCAATCATGAAACTATATAGTATGTGATTTGCAAGTTCAAAATTTTTCATAATAAATAATAATGCACTTGAGCATATTTTTATAATTTGGCGAAATTCTTTCTTGGCCCTTTTTGGTCACCGTCAGAACTGAATTGTACCCGATAATCTAATAATACAATAATTTCATCAGACTTAAGTCCATTAAAAAACTTTATATAGAAAATAAAAAAAAACATGTTCAAGGTTATTTAAATAATAATGCTTAAATGTCTATCATAATTTGATATTTAAAAATATTTTATTGAGAGCATTATAAGCTTATTGTTTTGTTCATTTTATATTTAAGAGATTTGACTGAAATTAAACACAATCGAGATACATAGCAAAAAAGATGGTTGACAAAGAAGATAATAATAATAATAATAAAATATTTGCAGTTATATAAGTAATGAAAGACAATATATGAAAAAGTAAATAATCCCCTAAAAATAAGTTCTGATGGTCCTTTATGGAAACAAAAAACTATAACATAAGACGAGTCCTTATTGTTCAGAGAAATAAGGTTGTTAAAAAACATTTCTTTTATTCGATTCCAACGATCAAATAGCTAGCCTTCCTTTATTCTCTTACCTAAAAATAGCCTGCATAACAAAACTCCTCTCAAAAAAAGAAAGGCACTCCCACCCTCCCATACTCTTTAAAAATCCATTTACGTAATGCGGGTCATCCCTGGTAGTAAACAACGCATCTCCTAAAAAGTTCCCCACCAACCGGACAATCGCCAGTCTATTCATCCAGCCTTTTTTTTTCGCGAGACACGCCGATGAAAACGAAGAAGAGAGTAGCCTAGAGAGAAGAAGACCACTATAAATTCTCTTTCTTTCTCCTCAAACAGTAAATCCCCCTCCTCGAAAAAAGCGGGAAGGAAAGCTTCGGGCCCGGAGAGAAGTATATCAAAAATACGATCCTAGGTATAGAGATAAAATGCATCTCCTCCAAATCCTAAGACTGTTATCTTAGCGAGGACTGTCCTCTGCTGGAGAGTTTACATTCAGTGTTGTATATCTAGGGAAGTAAGGAGTCCAACATCGGTTGTATTGGATGAGTGAAAATACGACTCAATCGATTGGAGGGAAGAAAGAATCCATCGGAAAATCGTTACCATCGTTTACGAAATAAATCAGTAGCATCCTTGAGTGAGAAGAGCGTGTTTCGTCGTGATAGTTTCCAAGAGGAGTAATTGGTATTAGGGAGAAGGTCAGAAGACAACAAATGGAGTAGGTAATAATTCCAATGAAGTAATAAACGGGTGTTTTGATTTTTATTTTCTCTTAATTCTTGGACAGAATGTTTGATAATTTTTACAACCACGTCTGCATTTTAGTTGGATCTATCAAAAATAAAATACGAGAATATAAAAAAAATGTAGATTGATTGTTGGATCAATCAATGAGACGATTGAATTTTCTTGGACTTGAACAATTTGTACTGTGGATCTATCATTTGTATTCTGGATCTATCAAAAATAGAATACGAGAATATAAAAAAAATGTAGATTGATTGTTGGATCAATCAAGGAGACGCTTGATTTTTCTTGGACTTGAACAATTTGTACTGTGGATCTATCATTTGTATTCTGGATCTATCAAAAATGAAATGGGAGAGTATAAAAAATATTGCAGATTGATTGTTGGATCAATTGATAAGACAACTAATTTGTCGAACTTGCACTTCAGATGTAAATGTGAGGAAATATTTATAGATTTTAATGATGGTTTTTTTTATATTGATAGAGATAGAATTATGCGATTGATTTTCCCTCATTTCCTGATAAGCTAGAATTCGGCAGTTTTTTCAATGTCTGTTTTTCGATTATGATAAAATATTTTGATATCATCAGGAGGAAATTTTTAATTAATCGATTAATTATGGTTATAATTTGATTTTATACGAGCGACAAAATTTATCAGTGAACCCGAGAAACAATCGATTATAAAATTTCATAATATTTATCATATTATATTATGAAATACAGTCAAATTTTCATACATCGAAAATCTCTATATAAGCAGTATTTGAGAGAAATTTTGAATTTGTAATAGAAGAACAATTTCATTCAACAATATGCAAGCATACAATTTTTTGTGCGTCTAAACGGAGTCAAAAAGTGACCAATGGTTTTACTCATTAAATGCAATATAAAAATAAATCAGAAAAAAGAAAACTGTTCCATGGATTCTTAAAGCAATAGAAATTGTCAGAAATTTGGATATCATTTCCCAAGAAGCAATGAATACTTGTTTGTGGATATATTATTCTTTATTCTTATTTTCTCTCAATCCTTTTCCAAATTTGGATCGAGATCTGTACTTTAAATACCGTTTAGCTTTAGCTTTCTTACGTTAAAGAGTATATTACGTTATATTATAAAAATATTTGTATTAAAAAAAGTTCATCTCAATAGAAGACATTAAAAGTGGGATAAAAAATAAAGGTGCAACAAAATATTGTGAAATTTCTATAAAAACAATTTCGAAAAATCGTTATCTGTTCTATTTTTAAAGTATTTTTTATAATTAAATTCTTATATTGTAACTTTTCCTTAATCCTAAAAATAACAAATGAACTCTTATTATCTGTTATGGGTGTCAAGATTCAAGGATTTATGTAATTATAACTATGCTCATTTTTAATTGACTTTTATTCAAAAAATTTATTAATTTTCCAAATGCAGATAAAATAGAAATTTTTAACTTTTGATTTAAATTAGTACACAAATAATATTTCATTTTAATTAAAATATTTATAATAGCCTTTTTTCTTTCGAAAATGCTTATATTATTCATATTCAAACGTAGGCGAAAAATTGTTACTGAAATTTTTAAATATAAAAATGAATATTGTAAAATGTGTGGCAAAACTAGGAAAACGATGCAAGTCAATAGCAGTAGTCTTTAACTAATTATAAGTTGAATGATATAAACCCTATTAGTACAAGATATTCTATATCTTAACGATGCCGTGTGTTAATCTGAATGATTTACAATGTAGTGAAGATATCGTTTAGAGCTTTTTGTGATAATAGGGTAAATATCCAGCTCTAAATATATGGTTTTGCTTAGAAACAGTTATAATAAATGGGAAAATGATAATATTTTTATCAGATTTTAAAAAAATTGGTATCATTAAAATCATTAAATTCTAAAATTTTTGAAGATGTAAAAGAAACATCGGTTTATAAAAATTTTGTAACATATATAATTTTCGTATACCTTCAATATTTTCGGAATGTAAAAAAAATATTGTGTTTTTACAGTTTGAATATAAACAATAATAGTAATTAACATAAATTTTAATAACTTCTGAGAAGGAAACATTTATCAAAATCTAACCATACAACTTTTGAATAAATGATAGGTATCCATCTTTTAAAATATAAATACAATACTAGATCTAATAGCAAAATATATAATGTGAGATATGAAAAAAAACTATTCTACTCCTTGAAAAATTCTAGAAATATTTCTAGTTCTTGGTATATTAACTCAATGTAATTTTTTTTTTTCATTATTGACATTATTGAAAAACAAAAACATTTTTTTTATCCGAAATTTTTCTCTCAAAGCAGAGGAAATATATAGATAAATGCTGTAATTAATTAAATTTTTTTTAAAATTGTATTATACACTCAAAAATACAGAAAAAATCCTTCAAAAGCTTTATTGAAAATATATTATAGGATTGAACAATAGGTTTTAAATTGCAACTGTATAAATTTATATCACTGCTTTTTGACGATTTCTTTTCGGAATTCGAATGTAAATACTTTGCTATCATATTCATAATAAATGTTGTATTTTAATCGCAAGTTAAATGGGAAAAAGAAAAGTCGCTCAATTTAAAACAAAAGCGAAATTCTTTGTTCGGAAATTACGAAACGTGAAATCCAAGCAACAAGAACCGAAATGAATTTAAAATTTGTCTATAATGATATCATCCTCCATCTGCAGAGTTAGCGGCGGTATGAATCAAAGATTTGCTTGATTCTCTTCCATATTTAAAATAGGAGAGGGAACAGTAATACTCGAACTTGCATCCATTCAGCATTTACTGATTCTGTAAAACACTCTTTCTTACTAAGATACATAATGCACAGAGAAGCAATATTATGAATTTATAATAATATGTTTTCCATCATCCAATATCCTAAAATTCAAGATGCATGTAATTACATTGCCTCTACAAACAGCAATGTGTAAGTTCATTTAACAACGGAATGACACGGAATTTGATAGGGAACTAATAACGACAAGGAAAAATAAAGAAGATAATTGTAGACAAAAATTAGTGACTACTTAAAATTTGAAAAAGAATGATAAAGAACACAAAAAAAGGCATAAAATTAAATAAATTTTTTCCACTAAATCCACTTCCATTCGGTTAATTCTTAATGCGAATACCATTCTTGATTCCTCTTTTACCCAATATTCCTTAGAGTAAAACTAAGTATTTACAAAAAATGCACATACTAAGCAAGGTTATATCTTATAAGATACTCATGTTGGGAACCTATTAAGATTGATCACTGGATTAGTGAATATAATAATCACTTCAGATGCCATGTGCATCATGCATTGCACATGACATGTGTAGTGATTTTTATATTCACTAATACAGTGTTCAATAAAGATAGGTTCCCAACAGATCAGTGTCTGTATTTATAAATTCCTAACTACTAACATGCATTGATTACATAGCTTATAACTTTCTGGCGCTTTGTGAGAATTCTTGGCTGCGTAAACAACGACACTGCCACATTTTTTCACAATTGGTGATTTTGTGAGTTATAAGTTTTCGTCCAATTTTCTTCTTTCCATACGATAAGTTAGTCTCTTCTTTTATCAAGTTCCGAATAATTCTTGCTGTTTTATTTAAGTACATAAAAGTTTGAAGAACATCAGATTAAATTGCGATTATTCATATGTATTCATATTTATAAGCCTGGTGATACATGTGTCTTAGAATTCTTAATTTGATACTTTTTAACTTGAAGGAATATCACACATTCTTTATTGGACGTTATAGAATTATATGTATACTAAACGTCTGGTTTTTGTGGGATAATTCTTCAAGTTCAATCTTTGTGCCTAGTAAGCTCAATTTGTTAAAACTTACATAAAAAAATATTACGTGTATTTTAAATGCACCTTAACTGTACATAAGGGAGATATATAATATTATACACATTTCTTAACCATTGTTTAGCATACTGCTTATAATATTCTAGGCCATCTATTTTCTATTGTGTTATAAAAGTCTTAAATGCTTTTATCACTAATTTATTAATTTATTCCGACTTTATTCACTCATAACAACAACAGAAATACTTATTCTCATGAAAGGGCAGAGTTAGAATAATGGCATTAAAAACTGCTAATTACTTTTAAATCATTAAAAAAAGTTTAATCCTACACCGTACCGAAACTGTTATCTTTTTTTAGATAATTTCTCATTCTTTCTGACGTCGTAGGTGTTAAACTATTTACACTCCGAGAACTATACATGTACTGAAGTTGAGAATTCTAAACTTTTCCGTAGCATGGCCTTAGAGTGCATTAATATTAATATTCTTTAGCAATTTTAGCAGAAATTTGTTTCTTTCTCTTAAGGAGATAATCGAATCACGGATAAAAGGTAGGCATTAAAAGGGGGTAATTGGTGGATTTAATGGTATTCCAAGAATAGCAGGTATTTTGCCAAAGTTTATTAATTCGCCATGCTTTGACACTCATTTAATAATCGAATATTCATCTGAATTCCATTAACTGCAGGGAAAATGATTAAAACCCACTATCGCATTGCGGGCTACTAAATGATGTGAATTTACTTAGCTTTTGTTCGAAGAAGTCTTTTAAATTCCTTTTAGAGAATGGATTTAAACTGTCAAATATAAAAGTAGGATTGGTGTTAATAAGTAATTTTACTGTATCAGGTACACTTGAATATGCCTGATAGAGTCAGTAATCAATTTTCCATCGGAATGAATACCAGTGCTCAATCGGAATTGATTCTCGCGATTGTATCGAAGCTAGTAACTGATATTGATAAGCATATGATTCCACCAAATCGGGATTTCACTTTTTTTTTGGAGGAGATATTGATGATGATGCTTTGGCAATCATCGCCTGGGTGAAAAGATATAGTTAATGTAGTAGAAGACGGAGTGAGATTCTTTAGAAGTATGCGCATCGTTACATAGGAAATTATCCTCCCCATTAAAATACAATAATAGGGATGAAATATGTACAATTAAAAAGAGCAAATGCTTGCAAATTATTCGCCAAGGTAGGGTAGCGAACTAGGCTGCATCAACCTAATAGTATTAGATTGATAAAGCATCATTCACTAAAATAAATGAGGTCAAGAAGATTATCAATAGAACAAAAATTGATGATGAGTACCTTATAATTTTAGTCTATCAGTTTTATGTACCTGATACAAAATATCAGGTTGATACAATAACATCCAAGCCAAGCAGAATGTGACAATTTTGCAATTTCTAACTCATAACATAACTAAAAGATTGTTTAGTTTTTTTGTTTTTTTTAGCAAAGATGGTATTTAAATTTTTTTGTACCTTTAATACTTTGAAGACCAAAATAGTTTTCCTTTCAAATCGTTTTCCTTTTGTTGACAGCAAAGGATTTAAAAGTATAATAGTATTGAATGTATTTATATTATAATTTAATAACATGTTTGCTATGCCTAAATTTATGCTATGATTTAATTTTCTCAAGGTAATTTTTTTTTAGTTTATTTCAGTCTGAAAAGTTGCTTCGCTTTCTCAGAACAAATTGTTACACCAAAAATTTACAGATGGAATTTTGCAGTTTTGGAGTGTTAGCTAGATAAATTCTTAAGCTGCATGAAGGATTCTGAAATGATGATAGGACGACATATAAGTTAGTTCCCCATTACTCAAACCTTCAGACTACATGATCAGAAAATGTCTGATCCAGTCGTATTCAACTTGCATCAGGTCAGAGTATAATGGTGTTCACAACTGTGGGAACCCCTGTTAAAGGTTATCATTTATTTATAAATTTTTGATAATTTGTCTTTCTGTAATGATTTTCTTATGTTTTATTCAAATCATTATAAATTTATATACGTTTTAAGTTACTTAAAATAATCTTATTCTTAGATAATGCTATTGTTTCCGTGTATTATAGAGGTTGAACATAAAATATCTTTCCCTGTATAAAGGCATATGTAGGTAAAAATAATGAGTAGTATGAAACAAGACATGATTTACAAACTATAAACGGTATAGGGAAAAGAATTTTATGTTCCATGTGAATTTGAATGTTTTATTTGTACAATATAAGTGTACTTTACCAAAAATTTAAACATTTTTATGGAGCTTTGTCAGAATATCAATGATGAACGAAGGATGCAATATCATATGAAAATTTAGCAAACAATGTGCAGATTATCGATGCTAAGTATTTATAATTAATATAAAAAGTACGGGGCTTCAAGATTCGTTTAAAACAAAATTAGAAAAAGCAAACAATTAGAAAATGCGTTTCAAGATTTATTGTTCCAAGAATTAAGCAGAGAAAGAACTATACATCGTCATCAGAGATTGTAGAAGATTCGAAATAGAATGTATCAACTCTTAAATTTCTGAGCAGAACCTAGAAATCAGGATTGATTTGCTATACTGAAAAAAAATTATACAATTCCAAAACAAAGTATTTTAAAGCACCAAACAGTTGTTTAAAGACATCTTTTGCAGCCTTTTAAATTTTGGGACTATGTTTTCTGCTTAGATGAAAGCAAATGTGAGCTTTTAAGAATAAAATAAAAGTGTTAAAGAATACAGCTGCGATCAATTGAGGAGCTTAAACAGGCAAATAACCTAGAGATAGCAAAATATGGTGATGAAAACAGGATAGCATGGGAAAGTTTTGCCTCTTAGATAAAACTGCAATGTTCCATGTTAAAATTACTGGAATTATGTACTTTATAATTGAAAAATATGTTGCTGACGTACTCAAATTTGTCGCATATCTTTCGACAGAATAATAATCCAAAGAATGTACCGAAATTCGCCAAAGATTATATCACGAAAAGCAAAATTAAAATATTGGAATAGCCACTGCAAGGCCTTTATTTTAATGCAATCGAAACTTTTACGACTATTTTGGACCAGAATTTAAATTTTTAAGATCATTTTTTTAAAGAAAAAGATGGAATAGTATCAGACTGAAGACACTAAAAATTGATTTATAATTTAAATCAACCACTGAAAGTAGTTATTTACTTCAATGGAAGATCCAACTAAATATTACACACTCATATGACATTTTAAA
Organism: Argiope bruennichi; assembly: GCF_947563725.1. Lineage (NCBI taxonomy): Eukaryota > Metazoa > Arthropoda > Arachnida > Araneae > Araneidae > Argiope > Argiope bruennichi. The sequence continues at coordinate 54,299,870 of NC_079158.1, forward strand.
AAATATATTATGTTACTTTTCAGTTGTAAATTTTTGATTGAATGATCTTAAACAATAGGTAATTTAGAGTTATATAAAAGCTTTCTTATTCTGATATATGTTGTGATGATTATTTGAATTTAAAAAAAAGGAACAAAATTAATAAAAAGTAATATATTTGAGATATAAATAATTTTTTTCTATAATAAAAGTTATTTACATTTGCTCTCTATAACTATGAACAACTTTGTACATGTCGAATATTTTGTGAATTCGGATCTCAAATTATTTTGAATTGAGACCCTAGTATTGAACCGTCTGACCACTGCGGTCTTGAGTTAGTAGTTGCAGTCATATTAAAAATCAGGGAAATTTTTGCGATAATAATAATAAATAAATCATAGGGAAAAATTTAATATTTTCTTTACCACGACTTATGGCCACGATTCCGGCCAAATGTCTCCTTACTTTGTCAGTACCTAATTATAGTAGAGAAAGAATAATCTAATTAGAAAGAAGGTGTGAATCACATGTGGTTTCACGCGGCAAACATTGTGTTTAAAAATAAGAAACGGGATTAAGACAGGTATCATAAGCGGTGAGAAAAAGCGTTTTCATACCCTTTCAACAATCTGAACCTGACTTCACATTCGTACATTTGTTAAAACGTTGTAGGCTGCAACTAATCAAATTTTTTCATCGTCATCGGACTGATATACATCTTGTCGGAATAAATTCAAACACTCCACTAAATTCCAATCCACTCTCGTTCCTAAAGTGCATTCAACCGAAAACTGCCATTCCATCGGCCGAAAATTCCGATAAACATGTCCTCGCATCGTCGGAACATTCCGCTCAGCCCTGCGCTGTCTCTGTGTTCATTTTCGGGGCTAAATAATAGACAAGCCATCGGGCCGTTACCAACGTTACGCTATTCCGGCGTCGTAATTTCTCCAACCGCGCGACCGACTCTATATCTGGGCGAAGGACCAAGACGAGCGGTTAAACCGCAGTTAAAATTCGCATAATTTCAACTGCACGTATCTCGCAAAGCCATCTCAAATTAGGTCTTAGCCGATGCGAGAGAAATTTAATTTTTGGGCTGGAGGGATTCAAATTACATAAATGGGGTTAAGCCTAGCTGGGAGGGGCGAGCAGCTCAGTTTTGGGATACAACAATCGCTAGGAAGGTTCTACACTTGGACGTGCGCCAGTTAGATTGTTAACAAGTGGTGATGGATTCAATGGAATTGAAACTCTATTCGAATTAAATTGTGTCTCACTTCTAAGATTATTGCATGAAGCCAAATATACTAATTTTCTAATGGCAATTATGTTTCCGAACAATTATTCGTGTTGTTAAATAAGAAAATTGAATTCCATCTCCAAATGAGTTTAACGGTAACAAAGGATAACGGTAAAATAGCAAGAAGGAATGTTTAACAAGTGTTTGCTTTTAAATTTGCTGGCTAAGACACATTTAATTATAACAATTTTCTATTTGTGATTCTGTTTGTACTATGAATTGGACACTTTCTTTGATAAGCGTTTTCGGTGGAAAGATTATTTATTGAAAAATGAAACGACTGTATTCAGAGCCTAATTTTTCTGACATCAAATGGGAACTCTTTTAAGTTCGTTAAAGTTGAGATTTTTCATTTTTGTAAATATATAATTTCACAACTGAATTTATTTTCTCTCACTTTCCGATGCGCAAGAGTTTCTGAATATTTTTACATTTGGTTATTGTTTATGATTGTACACTAACTGTAACTCATCAGGATTTGATAGTCAATTAATCGATTGATTTATTTCAGTTTCATATCAGTGGTGTAATCTAATATTGAAATTGCCAAAAAATTAACCTTGAAATTCCGTAGTATTTCTAATAAAGAAACAAGAAAAAGTTAATTACTCAAATTATCGAAATAAAAAAAATTAGAACTCTTGTAAAAATTTATTTTTACAAACTATTTAATATTAGCTGTAACATTAGCTTAGAGAATCCTCATGCATATATTATATTTTATTCATGCGTGGTAATTTAACCTATACAAAAGAAAAGCTATATGATTTCTCAAATATTTTTTCTCTTATCCTTTAATGATTATTGCTTTGTTGGTTGGTTTGTATTTTTTTGGTATAAGAGCCATCTTTGACCAAACTGCGCCATTCACATGGCAATTAATAATTATACATTGATACAAGATACGTTGATTTTCTTATGTAAATGCATTGGGACAATTTTTGAATAATTCTTACTGTACAAAATTAAAAGTTAAATGCCATTAGAGATTCTGCAGAAGTTTATTTGAAAGTGCAAGAAAAGGGACATTGTTTCATATACCTGAGTCAGAGGAATTAGTCAATAATCATGCAATAGAAATGTGAAATTCAAATTGAAGAATAAATTCCAAATATGAAGATAGAACATTGAATGGATAAACCGAAAAGAGAATTTTTGCGAGTAATTCGTGAAGCTTATGTGATCTTGTTTGATCAATGTGCAGTGTGTTATTGAAGTACCTAAAATCGAGCGCTGTTAACCCCCGAACATTGCTATTGTTGGATTAAAGAAGCATTATAAATGTTACTAAATAAACCACGATTTTATTGTCTTAGATAAAACCTGATTAGTTGTATTTCTCTGGAAAATAAAATAATATGATATATAATAATATGACATTCAGAATGTCTCTTTAACACCAGTCATAGCAGACCATAATTGAACTTTCCATTCGGACCTCGTCAGTCATCAGTGATCGAATTCGCACTCTCGTTCATACCAGTCACTGTTTATTGACAATATAATTTTTATTCGGAATACGTAAGTCCTTATTGATTGGCGATATTACATATAAAATTTATATTTTCCTCATTAATTTTAATATGAAGACCATAAATGAATGCAATCTTAACGCAACTTTACATAGATCCTTGATTGTTAGTATATCAAAGAAACCGTATATAATGTACCAGATGGAAAGGACTCCAAAATAGACTTGGCTGTTAATGTTTTAGAAAAGATATTGGAATGACAATTAATGTATGTTAAATATTGACTAAGGTAGAGAACACTTTTGATTATAGTCGCAATGAACTGACCATTCGAAGTACCTTGTTGATGACGGATATTGCAGAATAAATTCTTAAAAAATTACTATTCATCAAGGAAAACTATAACGTGTATTAGAGATATGTTATCTGAAGTCATACTGATGCTTTAAGCACCAAAGCTATTTTGGCGATTTTTCTGTCGATCCCATGATATCCGATTTCTTTAATATGCTGCCAACCAGAAATGAATGCAAACTTATGATAAGAATGCGCCCATTAAGGCACATTATTTTGAGACTTTATTTTATTTTGGCACATTATTGAGACTAAATACAGGATTGTATGTATTTAGATAATATAATTGTTTAAGTGTCAATGATTAAGACAACTTTCACAAAGATTATATCGTCAGTCAACGGTAAATAATGTGGCTTTAAAAAATTGTAAAAAGTAATTCACCAATGAGTGACTAAATATGAAATGAAAGTATACTGTCAGTCACCGGTGACTGATGCAGTCCGAACTTAAAATTCAAAGTCAGTCCCCTGTGAATGACAACGCGTTAAGCGTCTATTGAACAAAAGCATGGAATATCACTAATTCTGTTGATATTATTGAATGATGTTATGTTAAAACAGTACATGCCAAAAAAAAAAAAAAACCCAAGCAACATCTCGCTGGGCTTTATAAAATTAATGGCACCTATGTGTGAAATGTTTTAAATGAGAGAAAAAAAATTTGAGATGTATTTTCCTGATTTTAGAATAATATCTGCAAAATCTTCTGCTCATCCATTTTTTTAAAATAAAATCTTGAAAGTAAGCTCCAACACTCTATAGATTGGTTGTAAAATTGTGAGCAATTTAAATTAGCGAATTAGACTTGATCCCCTACGCATATAGTAGGGGAAAATTTTTATTACTACTTATCTGAAAAACTGCTATAACATTACTTCAAATTTATTACCTCTATATAAAACGTTTAAATTGATTTATAACAGATACTTCAAACTCTCGCCAAAATTTTGAAAGATACCTCTTCAAGATTCAATCCACATCTCTCTCTCCACTTTCCAGAAAAATCTGACCTTTTCATTCCCCTCACCTGGTAGAAGCCGGAGAGCTCTAAACGAAGTTTAACTCCCCCCCCCCCCTGCCCGACCCTGATTCTCGCCGAGCAGCAACCGAATTACCTTATCAGCATTTTAAATTTTCTTCTCTTGCTGCTGTGGATCAGAAGAAAGAACCGATCAATAGGAACGAGTTCAACTTCTGCCGGATTTGCCGAGTTTGGAAACAGTCATCTTTTCCATCCAACCAATCACAGCGTAGATGTAAAGTTTTTCTGAAGGCTGTCTACGTTTTCATTAATGAAGTGGCTGTATGGAGGTGAAAAGCGGGTTACGTTGTAGGAACGATGAACAATAAATTGCGCCGACTCTCAAAATGCGTCTAAAATTATGAATGAAATTCTGTTATTATCAATGAAATACCTCGGATTTTAAAGTTTTGATTGGTACTAGGTTCGATAAAAATAATTATTGTGATAAGAGAAAAGGAAAATTAATTAAATTCACCTCAGAACAATGTTGAAAAAATTTTGTTGACAAATTCTGGAGATATTACATGAATTAAGAAAGATATTTTTTAGTGCCCATAAGGTTTAAATGCTTAGTGTTTTCAGTAATCATATTTAAAAAAAATGCTTTGTTTCAGTAAAAAATATTATTATATTAATTGTAGTTTAATCATTTCCACTTTAATTTAAAGCATAAAATATTTTGATGAAGAAGCTATTCAAGTAGGAATTACATAAAGTATTTAATTATTAAAATTTTAACTAGCATTAAGATTGGCGAACACACACACACACATACACACACATTGAGCTTATATTATATATATATACGTAAGGGACAATGAATAATATACTTTATGAATAATATTTCTTATAAACTTTTGTATAATTTTTTGCTACAAAAGAATTTATTTCCGGACTTAATCCACTTAATACTGAATTTTAAATAGTTATTTAGATGAAATTTGCCAGCGGTTCGGCAATAGCTTTTCTGAGAAACTGATTGTTATTTATGTTCAACGATGTCATTTTATACTGTAATTCAACAATATAATATCGTATTTTTAAAAGAAAATATAACAGTCCGAGGATATCGCGAGAATACCGTACAACAAAATAACTTTCTGCTCTCGTAAACCATAAGATACACAGATAGAGGCTTAAGGAGATTAAGCAAAATATATTTCTTCGCCAATCAATCTTAAAGAAAATAAATCGAGGAGGAATAATGCGCTGCCAAAAACTGCAACATCAATGGCAACTTATAGTATCTTTAAACCAAAGCCCATTAATCAACGTCACATATTCCAACCATAATTTTAATTCCTTAAACACATCCACCAATTATTTATATAGCACACCATCCACACTTTCCCCAATCTGTAGACCGAAAACAAGAGCAAACAGCCCATTTCACGACTGCCTTTCTGCAGACTACAGAGCACAGAACAAGATTCCTCCGACTGCAAAATCCTTGCAGGTTAATTACCATCAAATAAATAGGCGTCAGACACCTTTATCGAAGACACTCCAAGCCTTCAATTCAATTACCCGTTGCTTTCCTGCACCCCCTACTGGTAGAGCCCCCCTGCTCTCCCTTGGAATTGGAAGGGTCCCATGCGTGCTCGTTAAGACAGAGCCCCGTTACGTGACGAGGCATCTAAAGTTTGCTCGGCACAACATAAATGGCCCACTTGAGGTGAATAACGAGTGATGTACGTTACAAAGCATTTACCCACCATCTTTCCCCCCTGCTAGTGCTAGCACTTGCAGCATCAATCAAGGGAATAAATAGGATCCCTGCAAGTAACTGCAACCCGCGAAAGGAAGTCTGATGCATAAACGCGCCTCGGAGGGTCGGTCAGCTGCAGAAAAGGCTGGGGCAGGGGGTTGGGCATGAGTGGTGGATGGATGTATTTACACGTACACATTCAGCAGAACGCAATCGATGTCAACGGCCAGAGGAATCAACCGGTGTGGTGATGTGAGAGGCATGGTCGCAGGTGTGGGTGATATATCGAAACGTACCCCCGTGGTCCTGTCTGTCAGCCCTAGCAGTCTTCAGTTGCGGTTTCCGATACGATGAACGAGAAAACGAGTGATGGTGGAGGAAGAGTTTTCTGGGTGGCCTTGCGAATGAATTTCAGCCATCATGACACATTTGACGGTTCGTAATCACTGTGGCGTGCGACTGGGGGCCGATGGGAAGGATGGGGTATGTTATTAGATTCTGCCGGAGGTGGGAATTAAAATGGAGGAAGAATTCAATTTAAATAGTTTGTGCCATTCAGCGATGTTGGGATTCGGACAGGTGAAGGGTTTGGTTTTGAATTTAGGAGGTTTTGGTATTAAATCAAATGAGGTTATATTGGTTAATGTAATGCTGGTGGTAGAGGATTTTGTAACGTAAATAGTTTGTGCCTCAGGTTTTATATTTTCCCTGGGGTTTAATTGGATTATATTTTCTATGATGAAGCTTTGTTTATTCCATTTTCTGCATGCAATTCAGACAAAATACAATTAACTTGTGGATGGTTCTAGACATCCGTATTGTGTCTCTATTATTGTTTTCTACCAAGAATGATCCAGAGAAATTACGAATTTGCAAATAGAAATGAATGCGCAGGTATGCAAATACAGCTGATAAACGAAAACACCATTAATTAGTCTCCAGAACTGAATCCAAAGTATGGCTTTTAACCAGTATTATTAGCAATCTTATGAATCAGTGAAAAAAAGAACCTTCTTTTAGATCATTTTCTTTCCTCTTTTATTAAATGAAAAATAAACTAAATTAAAAACAAAAACGCGGGCTCGGAATGCAATTATCAAGTGCAATTTTTTATTTCTGCAAATAAGTAAAATTTCTGAGTGTATCTTAAGATATATCGCCACATGAATGAACAAAAATCGTTCATTTTTATCATATCCTGCATAACATTTGCAGAAATACATAGTCTGAAAATGCAAATTTTATATGAACACAAATTTTGTTAGAGAAACGTTGCCATCCTGATAAAAAAACGCCATCCTGATATGCTAGCAGATTCCGCTATCTTTTCGATACTTAACCTCTGGACATGGATATTGCAGAAAAAAAAATGGCCTTGAAAATCGAAGTATCTACTGGTTTGTTTTGAGTTAAATTAAATGACTTCAATGAGTCATTAATTTAACTTAATGATTTATGACTTCAATGTGTCTTAGTCTCGAAAATAAAATATTAAAAAAAAATCGAAATAAGAGAAATAAATGGTAAGAAATCACATGTGCCTTTTTATTTACCTCGCCTTTTACATAATTTTCATCGCTATTTCTTCAGTTCTTGTCATCCATTTGTACTTTTATCTAAGATACAATAAGTATTCATTTGAAATTTAAATGTATTATATATTTATCCGAATATTCCCTATTGGTTACTTAATATATCACTAAGTAAACAAAAAGCGATGAATTCGTTTTGCCCATTTCAACAATATTAGTTCCATTTTCACATTACCTACTATTTAAAAACTGACTTTATTAATATTGAAAGCAATCTAAAAACTTTTTACAATTAAGATTCGGTCAACTATTTTGTTCTTTTCTTTTCATAACCCCCCGGATGGAAAGGAAGGCCCTATTATCGCAGCAGAAAAGCTCCTTTTAATCCACTTTCACTCCCCACAAATTCCAACTGCATATCGACTTCTCAGTCAATTTATTCCTTTTCCTTTCTACTAAAATCCTTCTCCGCTCCTCAATTCCACCTACCGATCACGCACGGGGAACACAGGGAATGAAATACTATTGTGGTTCATTGGAAACAGGTCGCACTGCCCTCCCCCCACGACCAGAACCCTCCTACTCAAAGAGTGCAGCCGTAGATGTATGATTGTGTGAATCGGAATCGGGACTGCAGTATGCTGATGAGAGAGAATGTTAAGCAGCCGAGATGACGAACAAATGCGATGCGAAAAGCAGGGGTGCAAGAATTTAAATTAGGCATTAATGTTTCTCTTCCTTCTATCTCTACTTCCCCCTCTGGGAAATCTCCCCTTCCCTCTGCCACGAAGAGTAGGTCGATCTGAACTTTCGAACTCCGTGCCATCAAATGAAAATATTACCGCAAATATTCTTTCGTTCTATCCACATCCTTTTTGACGCTTTTGCATTTTGGAATTAGCCCTCGTATGACAGAATAAAAGTTCGGTAGAGAGAGAAATAGAGAGAGAGAGAGAGAGAGGAAAAAAAGCAACCAGCCTCAGCTAGTTTTTAAATTCTGTATCTTCTCCACGCCACCGGTTTTCTCCACGACAGTTTTCGTACCTTGTGAGGTTCGGAAAAATATTCTTTGAATAATTTATAGGATAATCTAATAAGTTTGGGAGATAAAGCATTCGCTTTTTATAAGATACATCGTATGAACTGTGAATGGATTATATTTTCAGATCCCTGTTTGGATTTAATTCTGTCGTTGGATGCGAACATGTGAGAAATATTATACATAGGAAACAAATTTGATTTGGTGATATTTGAATATATAAAGGACTAAAATATTCAATGTCCATATTCGAATTCATAGCTACATTAAAATATTTTCTAAGTGATAGCTCTATTCTGAAAATCAAATTTGCTGATAATCTTAGAAAATAGGTGATGGAATATGATATTATTTAATAAGCCAGATATACAGGATTACAGCATCATTCCCTAAACAGAAAAAAACTGTTATAACTTGACATATGGTTATTTCGATATATTATAAAAATTTTCATAAAGTTTTTTTTATGAAATCACTTATGTCAGTAAATTTCAATGCGGTCACCCTTGGTAGCTCGAAGAATATCAAAGCAGTAATCAGTTCTCATCAAGCATTTCTGTTGGCACTCTAGACCAAGCATCTGTGATCCTAATTTTGAGCATATTAATATCTACAACTGGCATTTCAAGCGCTCGGTCCATTCCGTAATCTATAATTGTTATTAAACCATAAAAACCAATTTAAATTCATGGACCCAAAGAATACATTGAATGTTTTCCTTCTCTGGCGCTATTTTGATAGCAATAAAATGTAAAATCACTATTTATGCATTGATAGAACTAATTTTTGGATTAAAAAATATTTCAGGATCATGTCTACTTTCTAGAAAAATTTTATAAAATTTATTTTATTCAATTTTCCCCAATAACTGTAATTAGCGAAAGACTTTTTTTTATCTCTCTCTCTCTTATATATATGTATATGACTGAATAAAAAATAAAGAAAATGGGTTTTTCCTAAGTAGCCTTTACTCATATTTACAGAGAACAAAATAAACAAAACTGTGATCTAACTTTGTGAGTATTTATGTTTTACTTAAAGTGCTATTTCTAATTGTCAAAAATTTAATATGGCGGCAATATCTTCCACCATTTTATTTTTGTACTTCACATGGAGTACAATATTTTCTTTTAAACATATTTTTGTACATCATATATTCTGTAATTTTTTTTATCTAAGGAAAAAAATAAATTTTTACATTTTAAAAGAAACGCGAAAAAAATATGAAATTTTAATAACAGTCTTTAGTATATATTTCAAAATCCTAGTCACAAACTCTTTCATTTCAGAGTTCGATCAGAAATAGTTTGGAGTCTGAACACACACAGAAAATAAATAAGAATCTGAATTATGAATCAAGAATAACTACAAAGAAATGCAGTAAGAAATACGTGTTTTAAAAACTTGTTGAGAGTAGAATATATTAGAATATTTATCTGGACCTTTGGAGGCTGGAGCTTCGGCTGGTCTCAATTTTTTTTGATAGACACTACCAGAGTTACGACCAAGAAGCTGATTTTTATGGTAGTAAATCATTTCACGGATATAATTATTTATAGAGGCAGAATTTTAAAACCAATTAATCAACCAAAAGAAAATTCTTTTAAGAAAAGGCCTCTAAAAACAAAGCTATTCATTTCGGAAAAAATGGAACATAGCCACCAAATTTTCTTCAAATGGAATATATCTTCTAAATATTTTTGCTACCAAATAAGGAAAAATTTGGAACAAGTACACCCTGACAGAAGTTTCCCAAACCAGTATTTTATATTTGATCCCACTGGGAACGCGATTCTCATTTTTTGAAATACTGCCTTATATCAATAAAATTTCCACAAAAGCATTTTATGCTTCTAATGATAAAATTCCAAAGCCAACCAACCAAGCAATCAAAAATTTCTTTTCAAAAAAAGGACCTGAGAGAAAAAAAAAACGATTCTGGTTCTACAGGGGGAAAAAACTATAACCGCCAAATTTTCTTCAAACCTTTTCAATCCGATTTTTCCATTTCAGTGGAAAACAACTTAACTGTTCAAATCTTTTTTCTCTAAAAAAAGTACATCGTCTCCCATTGCATACGCGGAAAAAAAAAAGGACGTACAGAGCGAGCCAGAAATACGCTGCTGAACTGCGTTGTGTTGCAGCCTGGCTGAATAACTTTATCTATTTCAATATAAATATCTTATCCGCTGTCCGTAATATTTTATGCCTAGTAAGCCTCTTTCACATTTTAGCTCTTCGTGCAATTTCTTTTGTGCGCACGCGAGTGTGTGTATGGATGGATGTCTGAGCAGTCTCAATGCGCGCAGGTAGCTCAGGATACGTGCCCACAATGGTAATCTAATCAGAAGGAGATTGAGTTGGATTGACAGGGAGGGAAGAGAGGGATGCTTCTTTTCTTATTTATCTTTTTCATTATTCAGTTCCACTGACTTCGTTTTTTACCCTTTATTTGAATTCTTATCTTTATCCAGAAATGATCATGGGATGAAAATTCAAACGCAGGGAACAATTTGCTATAAAAAGTCAGTCGAAGATTCTGTAAGTATAAGCGGGTTTTTTTTTCCCAACTTCTTTTTTACTCTCTATCTGTTGAAGAAAGAATAGGATTTGTGAAAGATATAAAATGCCTATGGTATATTTATGAAAAGCTAAAAAAGTATTCTCTTGGAAATATCTTTTCGATAAATTCAATTGAACTTAAATAATCGAAATACAAAATAGCCTCAAAGTACCTATTTGATGAGCATGCATTTCACAAGAAAAGACATTTAAATTATATCGGTGAATTGAAATGGCTGGTTTCCTGCTTGATATAAATGCGAAGACCGTACTTGAAATTGAGCTAACATGCAGAAATAGTGTCATTTTTCATTCACATACCGAAGATCGATGTTGCATCTCTCTTTCTACATCCTTAATTTCTCAAATACGAAGTAATATTTTCAAATAGCAAGTAATTGTCGGAAATTCGATATTGAAATTAGAACGAATATCCATGGTTTAGGCTCATCGAATTAAAAAAAAAATTTTTTCAGAATTTTGTCAAACTCTCTGCCCGTGAACACGATAACTCAAAAACGTTTTGAGCTAAATGGATTTAGTATGCGAACGTTACACCAATTTTCTTGATTTTTTAATGAAATTTCAAGTGGAATCTATCAAGAGAAAATGCGTCTGTCTATCCGAATATAAGAGAGCATAACTACAAAATGCCAAAAGTTATATAAATCAAATTTGATTACAGTATCTGAGCCTTTTAACTGCAGATCCAAATGAAATTTTAAGTGAAATCCATTAGACGTATTAATCATCTGTCGGTTTGTGCATTTTTATGTGTGATAAACAGGGTAGATAAATGAAATTTAGCATGTGATCATGTTTCGAAAATCGTAGTTTTGTATCAAATTTTGGTTTCAATCCGCCAAAAAAAGGCGCTGAAAACGCATGTTCGATTTTCGTACTACGAAACACGAAATTTTCTTGCAACGAACTCTGAAAATAAAAATTTGGGCACTCGTGGAACTCGAAATCTTTCTAAATGTTCTTATCTTGTAGGCGAAGGGAATAGGGACATTATAAGGGAGTATGCGAAAAAGTTCTGAGAAGGCAACTTTTATTGGTTTAACATTATGATTCAAATCAAATAACAATTATGCTATTTTTTCTCTGCTTCTCGTATACGAATATATAAATAGAAATTATTGCAATTGTTATGTATTTTTTTAGAGTTCAGAGAATTCTATAATATATTTTTTAAATTATTTCTAACTTCAAATCATCGATGTGCTTGTGAATATGATGTTAAAAAGGCTAAGAAATGGACAGAAGAAATTTGATAGTTGGTCTTACTTAACACCAAGACTACGCATTTCTATAAAATTTCAGATTCATTCAGTTGCAAAGTTGGTATCCAAAATGTAGATTTGCTTTTCTTATTATTTAAAAATATAAAATGTTGCCATATTTCATAATATAACAGAAAGATGATGAGAGAAATTTCCCCAGATAAAACAACGAAACACTGAAAATAAAAAGAAGTTTCAATTAAGGTATTATGTTATTATGTATTTAAAAATATTTATCAGTAATTACTTGAAAACGATAATTTAAAACGATAATTTTTTTAATAAAAAAACGATAATTTAAACGATAATTTTAATTTTTAAAACGATAATTAAAATTTAGCATATATGCTTGACTTAAGAATTATAAATCTCTTATCGAATTACGAAGGAATTCGTGAAAAAGGAAAACTGATTTTCCTTAAGTATATACTCAATTTCTACACTATACATATTATACAGAAATGTATAGTTTCTATGTATGTACGATGCATTTGGAATATTTGTAAAAAAAATCCCATTCTCCGGGACTGTGCATTAATTTGTAATAAATATTTTAGGAACAAAATTATATTTTAAAAGGAGAAATAAGTTTCTATTTACGATTTAAAATCATCTTTCAGCTTAAAGAAAACTAAAGAATAACAAATTCTGTATTTATCTACACAATAGAGAATTATTTTTTTATATATAACTAATGCATGAACATGATTAAGGCACAAAACATTACAATGACAAGAAAACTAATGCAATTATGTAATTAATAAAAATAAAAATTTGACTTGATATTTTTTTCCTGATTCGTAATGAAAAAATAAAATTAATCAGAAAAATACTTCAAAAATTGGAACTTACTATTAAAAATTAGAGAGTTTGAATAACCAAAAATGTAAATGTGCCAAAATTTAAAAAATTTCATAATGTAAAAATGTAAATAAAGTTATTACAGACTTTATCCTTATTAAAAAGTTATTAGAGGTTAAATATTTTTAAAGAATAATTTACGAAACAAAATGTGAGGATAACGAAATAAATATGCATTTACATATTCTTTTCCTCAAAAATGAAGACTAGATTTCAGTAATTACTCACACAAAATATCTTAGAATGCTGCCTTAAGATGAATCTAATTTATTCTACACCTCAAAATTTCTTAAATAATTCCTGAGCAATCATTTGAATCTTAAATAATCCGCTAATAAATAATCCGAACATCCATTCCTCAAGAAAAACTACTATAGCCTTAAACTCTGCCAATCAAAACAGTCAAAGGAAAACAAATGGGGCAAAATTTATTTTCAAAATATGCAAGATCCACAATGCCCTTCTCATCCCAACAGGCCTTCATCAAAATTCTCCAACATTTCCTTAAAAGTTTGCCTTCCAAAGAATCTCTCTAACAATAATGCCCACCCTGAGGGTTTCGCCACTCTTAAACGCTGCAGTGACCGGCAAGGATAAAAGTCAAAACATCGCGAAAGATTTAATTTTACGTATTAATATAGCCGAAATAGATTTAAACCGTTGCAGTGCAGCAGCAATAATGGAATAAGGTACTACACACACTGCAGCATCCTCAATAAATCAACCCAATACCCCTGGGCTATGAGTCTCAAGAATACTCTCTAGCCCCAAATAATAATCAGTCCTCGTGTTCGGTCGGGATGCTGCTGCAGTTATTGTCGACGTCCCCTCCACCTCTTTTGCTTATATTATTAAACGGTTAATACGAGAGACGTAAATCCTGTGTATCCGACTATCGATTTTGTGAATCGATTCGTTGTTGGCGGAGGGGGAGGAAGCTACCTGGCCATTGTCTCTTTGTGAGAGGAGATTTGGCAAAAGCGTTGTTGGATGTCGGCTTTTACGGATAAGGGCTGCTGGCTGCTGCCCGTGGCTGAAAGTGGTGTGCATTTCGGGTAAATTGTTTAATAAATGGGGGAGATGTTTGGGATGGGCATCGGTTCGGGATCCCGATGGGATGCAACAGAATACAAAAGTATCCGTCTATCTATCGAGTGGAGCAGCGCGTTGAATTAACTATTCTGTGGAGAATTAGACGGAATTGTTTGAGAGCTGAAGTTTCTAAATCAAAATTGATGGCTCGTCGCACAAAAGAAGACTAAAGTTTATTCATTGACTAGAATATACTCGTCGTAAATCCTGCTTAGAAATACGATTAGCATTCAAAGTATGAGAAAGCTACTCCCCTTGGCTTATAGACTTGAAACAAAATAGATTTTTGTACCAATTTCTCATTCAGTTTTTGACGGAGTCAAATATTGCATAAGATACACTATATAAATAGTTAGAAAATTTATCTGTTAATCGATGAATTTTAGTTAAATTTTGATTTTTTATTAGAGACGCCATCTGGTGTTGAGTTCGATAAAAGAATAAATTACAAGATTTTGTGATAATTATTTTAATGAATTTTGAAACACATTTACAACTAAAAAGTGAAAAATATTTTTTTTTCAAATTTCAAGACAGCAAATAATTTTTGATTAAAAAACTGGGACAAAGCAAACAAACATCGATGAATTTTAATTAAATTTTGATTTCTTATAAGAGGTGCCCTTTGGGGTTGAACTCGATAAAAGATTGAATTACAAGATTTCATAATAATTATTTTAATGGATTTTGAAATAATTTACAGCTAAAAAAATAATAAAAATAAAAAGTTCAAAAATAATTTTTATGAGTAAATTTAAAGGTAGCAAATAATTTTTAATCAAAAAACTGGGACAAGATAAGCAAACTTGTAACAAATTAGAATTCTGTAATCGATTTCTCTCTTAATTTTTGATGGAGTCAAATATTGTATAAGAATATGTTGTTCTTCAAGATACACTATATCAATAATTTAAAAATTTATCTGTTAATCAAGAAATTTTAATTAAAGTTTGATTTCTTATAAAAGGCACCATCTGGTATTGAATTCAATAAAAAAGAAATTTCACGATTTCATGATATTTATTTTAATGATTTTTGAAATATATTTAAAACTAAAAAGTAGAAGTTAATAAAAATGAAAAGTTAAAAAATGCTTTTTATGAGTAAATTTAAAGGTAGCAAATAATTTTTAGTCAAAGAGCTAGGGCAAGACGAATTAAAAAACAAGAATCGTTTATTAATTATAAAATACTCTTATTATTTTTTAAGTTCTTATTTCATATAATTCTTAGCTAATAACGCAACGTTTCGTAAATGAAATAAATTCAAATAATGTTTTAAAAATGAACAATTGGTATCATATTACTTTTAATAGTTTATTATATAATATATTAATTACTCTACGTTATTTGATATGTTACTTCAGGTCTTTTGGGATTTTCATTTAAAAACGTTTTAGCTTTGACCTAATTATATGGCCTCCCTAAAAACTTTTTCTCCTAAAATAAATAATTTTTGTTTAAAGATTACATTTCTATATTAAGTTCATGAATTATCTAAAAATGAATTAAATTTACAGTTATAAAATTATTAGATCATTATACAAATTCAATATTTGTAAGAAGGTCCAAAACCTTTATAAAATGAAGTGAATTATCATTTGTGTTGTGGTCAGCATATTTACGAATTTAATAACATTAGAATGCGGAATTCACGATGAGTAGGAATAAATAATTATAGCAGAAGTTATAAATTAATGATTCATTAACTTACAACCCACTCAATTCTTGTGATAAGCAGTGAAAGGTGAATGAAAAAATATCGTAGATATTACATGGAAAGAATTCTGAACTATTTTGAAAATAACTATCTGAAAACTAAAAAAATGGTTAAATAGAGTTGGTTAGCTATTCCAAAACATTTTCAACCCATTAAAACAAAACAAGAACAATTTAAAAAAAGTTCATCGAAACACTAAATTAAAATTTGAGGACTCCTTTAATAATGAAGCACTACCTGGAAATCAATTCAAAGATTGCTCAGTTAAAAACCGATTTGTAAACAAAAATACATCCATAATTAGTAACTCTTTGAAAATCAAATTGGTAAATAATTTCCATCGTTTCCTGAAAGTAATAATTTATGAAGAAATATGCCCGCATGCGGATACCTGTGACAGGAAAAATTTGGTTGAAAATTAATTTTTCTTTTATGTCTAAAGACTGAAATATAAAAGATGTGAAATGCAATTTTTAAAAACCCTTTTTCGAAGTAGTGAGTCATTTATTTTGAACGTGCTTACTTAACAGAAAGAGAAAAAAAAATCTATTAAATTTTAATATCCACTGTCATTAATTATTTGGAGATAATTTTAAAAATTAAGATCATTTTATTGAACTTTTATTGAAAAATTTAACACTCAAAATTGTTGCAAAGAAGTTCCAATTATTCCAAAGCATACAGTTAAATAAATGAAATAATCAGCAATGTATTAAATATTTCCAATAAAGTGAATGGCAAAGTGCATACTAGCTTAACCCTAGATTTATGATGCTTTTTGGTGAATTTCTCAGATTGGAGAATAAAATCGAATTTATGTTTAAAAATGATAATTCTTCACTGATAGATTTTTCTCAAAATTTTAGATCCACAGATTTACAGTGGTGGTATCAACTTTGCTATTAAATTTTGCTTTTGAGCTATTGTTTTCAAACACAGATGGATCTAAATAATATAGACAGATAATTTCCGTAAAGATTTTTTTTTTTCGAAAAGGTGAAGGCCTAAAATGTAATGGATTTCCAAGTAGGCTATTTTTTGGCTTGATTGGCTGAATGTGAGGAAAAGAGAGTAGATAGGTAAGGACGGTGGAAAAAAGTTATTAGCTTAATTGCCAAACAAATAAATTTATAAAAAGAAAATACATTTTTTTTTAATTCTAAAATATTAGGACTGCAATGTGTCTACATTGAATTATCCAAATCATCAATTAAATTACAGTATGATTAATTTCTTATTTATCTTATAAATTTGACCCCCGAGGGGCACCTCAAAATGAGGATGAGATGCTTCCAGCATGGTGGTTGAATCTCGCCACTCAGGAGGGTACACAAATAGGTGGGGGATCTGATCTGACTCCTCCCATCGATGACGGGACGTACTTCCTTCGGGGAGGGTTGTACCGTGGCCGGTGATGACCATTAGGACATAACCACAGTTCCCGCCAGTGTTGCTGTTGCGGCGGTCCGGTCATTCAGTTTTTATGGTTTAAATCCGTGTGCCTTCGTGGCGGGTCGGAGAGTCAGATGGTTGACTTATCTTATAACTTTAACGAGCAGTTCTTACATATAAATAAAAATTTATTTCGTGTATCTCAGAAATGACTCTAACGATTTGAATCACATTTTATATTCAGACAAGGTTTTGCTTTTTATCTATATAGGTGTCTTTCCAGAATAAATTCGATTTTACAAAGACACAGACAAATTAACTATTACAGTCTTTTTCTATCTGCTATCATGTTGACAATGTCATATAGCACCATCTTGTAAATTTTCATGGTTCTCGCATTGTTGCCATAGGATGATAATCTACTAGTACTTCAAAATATTGTGAGATGGCTCTCTATGACATTGCCCGAATATAAATAAGTTCGGGCACATCCAATAGCAACAATGCAATTATTGCGTTAACCAATCAACTTGTTGTACAAGTAACGTTACCGAATTTGACCATCAAATCAATGCCAAAAATATTCATATGTAATCAGTATGCGATTCTTATCTAAATATTTTCTCCAAAAAATATAGTAAATTGTTGAATGAAGCAGGGTTTTCCAAGAATTAATATACTAGAATATTAATTGTCCATTTAACTTGTTATATTACACTTGATATCCTATGAATTAATTTTTAATATTACATTTGTTTAAAATTAACACTTCATAATCATATGATTATTCAAAAGAATTTCATTATTTTAATGATTATTCCATAATATGTATATAAAAAATAAAATAATTAATACATATATGATTTCATACAGTTAACTAATCTCAGAAACTAAACATAATAATAATACATTGATAAACTTAAAAATGCGTTGAAATTCAAAACCAAATTGATCAGCTGTTAAAAAAAGGCATAGTGTGCACTACTATGACAACAAAATATCCAAATTTGCAACCAGGTTTAGAGCAAGTCTGGCAAGTGAACTTTTCTATGATTACAATATTCTCTCATCATGTACTTTGAGCAGAAAAAATAAACAGAACAAAACCCCAATTTCTTTAATTCCACTTCATACATTATAACTGAAGACCCTTCAACTGAAAATTTAAGCAACAAAATTGCAATGAAAATGCGCTCTTGTCTCTCAAAATGGCAATTCGAGCCACCAGGGCCGAGCACATCAATATCAGGCGAGACCTCCGGCAGGGGCATGCCCAAATCCAAATGGAAGAAAGAAACACACGCGGCCCAATAAAAAATGGTGGACAATATCTCGCCGTTCTGGCATATCGCCAGTGAAACGAACCAAGACGGAGTTCGGAGTCATAGTTTTTCCCTTTATTTCTCTTCACGTACGCTCGGGGGCTTATGACTGGCGGGGGTATTCCGCCGATTTGTCTTACCTAGCTCACTCAACGCTTAAATGAAAATCAAAGAACGATTTCTGAGTTCGCCCTCTTCAATCACTGCAAATGAAAACGTCGTTAACCTGCACGGAAAATTGGTTCTGAGAACGGGGAGCTTCATCGTATAACGTGCTTGTGCCTTGATATTTTAAGGTTGTTGTTTTTTCCGAAAGCAACACTTTGAGATACAAAATTATTTCTAAAAACAAAGCTTTCCATGGCAAAGGGCTAAATAAACTTTGTTAACGCAGAACTCATTTTTACTTTTTTAGGTAAGCGAATGAGAAAGCATTATTAGTAGTAAAAATATTTGTCAAGGAGATTTTGATGAATCTTCTAGTTTTTATTTTTCTTATTATTACATTTTGTAAATTAAACAACTCTAAACTCGTAATAAACTAGACGATCGAAATTTTCTATTCCAAAATCTTTCCAAAAATGTATATTTCCATTCAATTTTGGAAGTGACTCATCTACAGAAAATCTGTATGTCCATTAGTATTGTGGTGAATAGCTTATAAGCAAATTAAGAGCTACGCTACCCGAGCAATTGCTTTTGTATCGTGGTCATGTTACTGGACTGCGAACCACAAGGTCCCAGGTTCTATCCTCACTCATAACAATTCGCCACAGTATGCATACGAACTTTAAAACAAATTCAGTGGAAGTGTTCTCCGTGAAATTTTCTCACGTATTCTCTAATAAAGATATAACTCCCATCTCTTTGAATAAAATTGTGAACCTTGGGTAAGGGCGCGAATTCCTTGCATAATACAGGTAAATAACAGCTACTAAATATACATCTTTAGCATGAATCTAGATCTCTTACTGAGATCTCTCATATGATCATTGACAATCTTTTATTTTTGGCAATTAATACTTGAATGCAGTTAATATGCAAATACCAGAAAGTCTCATTTGTATTTTGGACGCCTTTTTTCTGAAAGAATGAAACCAATATTCGTCGAAGAACTACAATTCTGGTCACATGATTATATACAAAATTTCATTCATTTAATTTATATATTTTTGTTATTATTATTGCGTTTATGTGAATGCGAAAGTACCGACCGAAGAAAAGTAATCTAGCACATTTGATTCAAAATTTGATAAAAATCTATACTTTAAATACCAACCTATAAAATAAAAACATGCGTATCCAGTTCTATTTATTTAGATCTTGCATCTATCATGTTCATTTGGATAACAACCGGATAAAGCAGACTTCCTCTGATTGGATGTCATTCAAATTTTGATGAAAATCTACATATCTGATGTAGTTTAGACACCATTTTTTCATTCGTCTAATTCTCAAATGTGAATTATCGTATTCAGAGATAGACAGAATCTACATATCTGATACATGTAATATCTGATAATGTGAATTATCGTTTTCACAGATAGACAGAATTCCCAAAATGTATTTTTCGAACTCAGGAAGATCTGAAACGTGCAGATTCGTCAAATGCTTGAGTTCGAATTCTTTAACAAAATACATACTTATTTTCGGTGTCACTTATAGAATATCCTAACAAATAAGAGTACTGGTCCAAAGATAATGTAATTAAATGGTTGATAAATATAAAATTTAAAATATTTAACATTTCAGATTTTTTATTTAAGAGTAATTCTTTGATTACTCATTTTTTTAAATGCTCTAATATCCTTTTTAAAACTATATTCATTTAAAGTAATAAAATAGATTACAGGCTGATTTTTTTTTCAAAAAGATCATTAACATTTAAAAGTCTGAATAAATTCCTAAGTCTCGTTGACTTTATGCACATATTGACATTAAAAATCATCCATTAGTTTGTATTTATTGAAATAGTTTCAAAATACAAATATAAATTTGAGCGTCATTATTTACAATAGTTAAATGTTATCAGCAATATCATACTGCAGTCAAAGGCTTCCAGTTATTATTCGAAATATATCGACTAAAAATTATTTACATAATAATTCAAAAACAAATTACTGAGATTAACCATAACTTTATATCAGAACAGGAGAATAAGAGACTAGAAGGCAAGGATGTAACGAATATATTTAGACTACAAATTGACTTTTAGTATTATTAAATTTCTTTAAGATTAAAATGAAACATAGTCATGTTTGAATCAATGCAATAATCGAAATCTTAATATATAATTAACTTTCACTAACAATGAATGTTAGAAATCTCTTCCCTGCATGTTTACGCTTTTAGAATTTGATTCTAAAGCCTGAGTTCGTTTAAATTTAATTTATAGTTTTATACTAAGCAGTATGAATTAAGAATTCAGATTTCTAAGACAGATTTTGGATTTGAATATCAAAGCAATTGACAGCATCAAGATTGTTGAGTAATTTCTTTGTTATTAAAAATTTTATGTAATTTGTTCAAAACAATTAATTAGTCTTTTGTCAAAAAGCATTGAAAAATATTTTTCCAAAGAAGAATTATGTTTTTATTTGTTTACTGTACAAGTGTTTTGTTTATATTTTGAAACTCTTCGAAAAAATAAAACATGAAAATTTATGCATGCGCAACAGAATAAATTAATATTTTTTTCAAATATTATTCGAATATTTCAAATATTATTTAATATTTTAATAAATGCGAATTTATATTCAGCACAAAAAAGTAGGAAAATGTTATTTCAGTATTAATTCTTTAAATTTCGATAAATAAAATCGAAACAAATTTGCAACCATTTCAAAGACACTCTCACATATTTCCACATTTAGTTTTTTTCTTAAATTAAAATTATTCTATATGATAATAAAACATAATGAAATTAAAAATCAAATAAAAAATGTTTAACTTAATTTTTTGATTAAAACCTAATAAAGGGAAAAGATTGGCAAGATTCACAACTGACGATAGAAATTAAAAATTTCCTTGTCAGTTTATGTCAGTTATTATTAATTGAATTATAACGCTATCATGGTGTTAGACACAAATAACAGTTTTCTTCCTCTTAAAAATATATGAACTTATTTATTTAATTTGTGTCTAAATAACGTGCTTTAAAAGGTTGACCATTAATGGCTAATTTTAAACAAAATTGTGTTGTTTATTTCAGAAGAAAGTTAATCGAAATCACCAAAAATAAAATAAAGGATGTATAGCAGAAGAAAACAGAAAGATCATCAAATCATATAATAAATAGAGTAAGCTGAAAAAAAAGATTTAAAATAATTTTCCATCTTTAGATATCGAAAGCAATGAATGAAAATAGTGTTATTGAACTGGGGAGAGATTTCTTCAAATTTTCCAACCTGAATCAGCAGATCCATATTTAAAAAAAAGAAGATGGAATAACAAAAGAAATATCCAATCATCATATTTTAGCTTCTAAAACTGCCAAATACAACCTTTTTGGACGACAATCTGTACCCTCATCTTGCTCCAATTCCAGAAAAAAAACCAACCCTTTTTTTCTTTTTTTTTTCCCCTCTCTTGAAACCAGTCCTCATCTCCTCCCCATTCCCATCCCCATCCCATACGAACACGAACAAGTTAAGGTAATCTTATCATCGATTGCAGCAGGAAAATCATACGGACCATTGCAGAGGTTTTAAGTTTACGGGATTGAATTTTCGCTTTTCAGAAGAAGCAGTATGAATTACAGACATGTGATCATTCGATGAAAAGCATGGGATTACTCCTTTTTGGCCATTAAGAATGTTTTTAATGCGAACAAAAAGATGTGAGAGTCAAAAGATTCGCTTTTTTTTTATCTTTCTTTCTTTTTTAACTTGATTCAACTTCTTATTAAAGGGCTCCTTGTTAAAGATTTTAAAATTAAATCAGTTATAACTGTTGAAATAATCGAAGTGAAATTATTTTTTTCTAATTATGGTTTGAAATGAAATGAAAAAAGATAAAATATGATTTCTTCATAGAATAATCATGATTTCGAGTTCAAGCATCTTTCCATTGTTGAACTTTTAATGCAAAAGAAACTTCATTTAATATAGAAAAACAAAAATTCATTTTATAAATTGATTAAATTTATCACAAAAAAGTTACGTAAAAAGCAGTATTTTATACATTTTTCCTACAGATGATAACAACATAAATAGAAAACCCTTATTTATGTTTTAATATTTTATTTGTATTATTTTATATAATGTCTAATGGATGAGACTTTCTGTTCTAGTAATAGCCGTTTTGATTCATCTTATGCAAATTACCGTCATTTTTATATCGAATTATAAAGTCTGTGAATAACTTAATTTTAGATTGAGTTTAAAACCACGACACAATGATGCAAGAGAACATCTCGGAGACTACTGTTGAAGAAAATATGTCATGTTTTTTGTCTTACCTCAAACAAGATTGTAAGCAACAAAAATCCATCTCTATATTACTGTTTTCATATAAAATAGATAATACTTAGCAGAATGATATTTTCACAATAACCACTGAATAAATAAATCGTTTGCATTTTCATTTGTTCGTGATAAAAGTTTAGTTGATGTTAACATGAACATAATATTGACGAATAACTTTAAATAAAATTCATTCTATAATAATGTTTTTAAACGTAATGTATAATCTTTAATATAATGATATTATCACTACAATCATTGAATAAATAAATCGTTTGGATTTTCATTTGATGAATCACAACAAAAATTAATTTCTATATTAATGTTTTTACATAAATTGCTTAATTTTTAAAAGAATGATATTATCACTGAATAATTAAATCGTTTGCATTTTAATTTGTTAATAATGGAAGTTCTGTTGGAGATTTGATTTTTAAAACTGGAGTTGGCTTAATACGTCATCAGATGCAGTTATTTTAATTAGACAAATGGTTTTTCGAATATCATTAAATGAAAGGATATCTTTCTCAAATAATATTTTGAAAAATAATAAAAATTTATAATAAAAAAATACATTTTTCTATGTGCTAGTATCTTTTGAATTCCAAAATGTTACTTGTAATGAATTCAAAAATATATTTGCAGTCGATCAACTTTTGCCATCTGTAATCAAAAGAAGCTATATTTCGAATTGAAAACTTTATACAGGTATGTGACTCAACAACCACTTCATCTTTTCCTTTAGAAAAAATTCACATTGAATTTTCTTATATAAGAAACATATTTTACGAATCTATATAAAACCAGAAGTAAAAGCAGTGGTAATTCTTCTATGTAAAAACTTAAGTTTTGCTTCTGATAATGAAATAATGTCACTATATCATTTGGTGCAATCATAGGAATTAAATTGTTTCAATTAAAATCTGGAAGATAACGATATTGAGATGATAGTATGGGTGAGGAAAAGGAATTGTAAATATTAGAACAAACAATAAAAAAATAGCAAATACGGCTGCGATAATTAGATAATTTATATTGACGCTAATGATAATAGTCAAAACATAATGGAAATTAAGGTCATTCATAGAATAACACATGTTCATATGTTTCTAAATTGTCGCAATGCGTTAAATTAGCTTGTCTATATTGTATGTAAAAAAGAGGAAAAAGCGCAGAATCATGATTCTTTAAAGTTCTAATGCCATAATTTTGTAGCTAAAGCTAATGTTTAGCTTTATCTAATGAACTTTTTCAATATAGACTATTCAGGGCAAATTATTCAAAATCTGGATAAATCCGACACGTTTTTCAAGTTATGATAAATGATAAAAACGTCTATACTGTCTGATTCAGACCATCTAATCACTTTAGCACAATAAAACAGAGAAAAAACATTCGATGAAGAAGCACCCTTTCTGACAATGTCCAAGTTACTAATGCTTATATTGTAAACGATGCCGATTTCTTCATCCGTAAGTGATTTGATAACGAACGCATATTTAATGAAGAAAACACGAAGAATATCTAGAATTAATGTTAGTTTATTACGTGGCAATAAATGACAAAGGAATGGGGAAATTCCCTTTCGTTTATTTAATTACATAATGATTGATCGGAAAATTTAATACGATGCACTCGGGTCGTTAATAATAGTTCGACTTAAGTCTTCTGTTTTGGCATGGAATTAAACTTAAGTGGCATCTTTGAGTAGCTCATTTCCTGGACGGATAAATGAATTTGCAATATTGGATGAGCGACAAGATAATGGATTTTGCCTAGATTCAATAAATACGTCTTAATAGATAGCTCAGCCGAAAATTGGATTGAGATTAGGGAAGCCAGTCAATCCTATGCAAACAAGTTCGCTATCTTAATCCTTTCATACGCTGTAGCTTATGAAAGAAGATTGCAGCCCAGCCAACCAATCCACTTTAGTATATTGTATGAAAATAAATAAATTAAAGATGACAGTAAAATAACGGTAACATTTCTTGTACGATAAACAACTCTTGGTTCTTTAACTTCACTATATGAAGGATAAAATGGATACATTAAAAAAGGTCCTACTTAAAACTCTGATACAATAAGATACAAAAATTGATTTATTACACTAATGACTCGTTTGAAGATATATCCATCTGTTAGACATCAAAATTTAAAGAGTGTTTAAACTATGAGGAAATCATGTTAGTCCGCATCTCATAAAATTTTCATATCATAACAAATGATCATGCTGATTTTTAATAAATTCAAGCTTGCATTAGATGGACATATAAGATGATAAAGGTAGAATCGAGCCTTGAATTTGTAGATCTGTTACTAAAATCTAGATTGGATCAAGCCACTAAAGCTGGCAAAAATACAGGACTAAATGGAGGGAAAATCTAAATTGCCTATACCAACAAGAATTATTTTCCTTTCTTTGAAATACATTTGCTAATTCATTTCCAAACCCCCCTATGTGTGGCAGATATACCAATTTTAAATTATCACAGAATAATAGTTTGTACGTTATTAGCAGGAGATTTTATTAGATCAGAGAAGCACGCCATCCTTTAAAGCCTTTAAACAGCTTAAAGTTACCTTAAAATTGAAAAAAAAAATTAGTTCAAATCTGCCGTGTCTAGGATAAAATTGCATCGAAACGTTACTAATAATCATTTGATGCATCATGAAGGTAGAATATTTTTACTCGTGTTTTGGATGGTTAGATTTTGAAGCTACGCGTATGCTATGTATAGATGGGCATCAATATTCAATCATTGTCTAAAAACGAAGATGAAAACTGTGCTGGCAATGAATTTAATAAGTCCTTCCTGGTACACTAATATCATGAAGTTCTTATGACAATAATATATTTAACATGCAACAGGTCCATGGCCGATTTTTAGGTAAATCACCATATCTAGAAATCCCGATCTTTATATCCAGGTTGTACCACCGATTTGTATTCGATGGTAGACGCAGGTACACTGATTTCAGTACAAAGTACAATGTTAGTAACTTTTTTGGCAATCACAGTAAAAGGTTACTGTGGGTCATCAGCATATTACTAGGCTTAATACACGTTTAAAAGGAAATGAAACGTTCTCCCGCTGAAGTGAAGTGGAAGTCTGGCAGTTGTCTAAAGAGTGAATGAGTTCAAGTATTTCCATTGTGAATTTCCCTTCTTCCCCAAATTATTTTTTTTTGTCTTGTGACTATTTTAAGCCAAATTTTGCACAGTAGCTTCTGAGGATAAAGACCCCTGAGAACCCGAGGGCAGAAGTCTGACTTCTAGCTCAAATAAAGATAGCACACTCACACTCGCTTGCACAACCCCTTTTTTACAGGGGGACTCATTCACGCACCTCACAGAGAGAACACAAGGAAGAGAACAACCATGCCCAAACCGGGACTCGAACCCACGACGCCCAGGTCACGGGGAAGACGCGCTGCCCCTATGCCAGGACGCCGGTCCCAAAATTATTCACGTATAGGATATGTAGCAGAGGATTTCATATAACATATTTTTTCACGATAACATATTTTACTCTATCAATATTTAATTATCAAACGTTCTTTCAACAAAATCATGTCAGGCGCCTGCGACACTTGGATATCACAGTGAAACTCCTTTCTCTTTTTTGCTTTCTCATATAGGCAGTATAGAGAAAGTATAGTAATCTTTAAAAAAATCGAACTCGAAATTTTGACAAATTTCCACATTTCGGAATCCCTGAGTTCGAAAAACATATTTTTGGTAAATGTCTGTCTGTGACAAAGATAATTCAAAACCGCTTTCAGCTGTACGGTTGAAATTCGGTACACTATCTTCTCACCAAATTCGCAGATTTTTATCAAATTTTGAGTGAAATATGTTCTGAGGAAATCTGTCTAGCTGTTCGAATATAAGTTAACACGATAATTACGAAACGAAGAGAACTAGACGAATAAAATTCGGTACACAGATATAACATCTATAGTGTAGGCACCTGTCAAATTTTGAGCTAAATCCAACTAGAGGTTGACTGTCTGGTGGCCTGTACTTTCAGAAGCATGTAAACGCTATACTTCAAAAACGCAGTGTCTTAAATATATCAAATATGATATGTGATTTTGGAACTACAAGTACAGTTTTCTGTCGATTTTTTTATTTCATTCGATTGAGGAAGACGTGTCAAAAACTTAAATTCGATTTTTGAATACTTTTATACCAAGGATTAATCGCCAAAAAAAGCGTCGAGGATGACACGACATAATAGAGTAAAAACGATAATTCACGCAACAAGTTAATATTTCATAACTATTATACGTCAATTTGTTGCAATACATTCTCTAGCATGGCAAGTTTGTGATAGAGTATACGAGACAGTTTTGGAGGAGACCTTTCCAGCTGGCTTTCAATCTGATTGATTGAATACCCGAGTCGCATATTTTGCTCGTCAGTGACATTAGCCCAGATAGGTTTGAAGGGCAGAAAGCTTTTCTGAGAATACTCAAAGGATATCCGAACAAATATCCGCCAACAACTAAGCGAGATCTTCTAGGGTATATGAATCCTTTCAAAGCAATATTTATCATTTCAGCTTTTGAGGGAGGGTAGGTAATTTTCCTTATTTTTGAAAGAGAATCCGAGCGTTCCAGTATTTGAAGGTCCTGATCTGGAGTGATCTTAGGAATAAGAGAATTATGTGGATTGTAGTTCAATTTAAATAAACTATTTGTTTTCAATGTGGTTATGATATACAGTGACTGCTTTCAATTCAATGAAATATTTCCTCATAAAAGAAAAATCATTACACTCCTTTAACAAAACAAACTTGATTACATGTACGCGGTCGTCCCGTGATTCCTCAATTAAGTGGCGACTTAATTGATGTCGAAGGTTGCACGGATTAGCGTATCAGTCGTCAGACGAAAAAGTGTGTGTGTCGTGGCTGCTGAAGCGCGTCGATTTGGTGTATTAATCAGAAGGCCAGGCAAGCGGAGAAGAGTAGCATTTGCTCACGTCCTCCTTTTATGTCATCTTGTGGAATCGATACGCCATAAAGATACTAATATGGATACACACAGCAGGATTTATTGCCGCCCTAAAATAGATTTAGAGAGTATATTTATCAAAAATATGTAATCTAGAATGACCACTGCATGGTAATAGTGAAATGGATATGATAGGGCAATTATTAAAATTGTACAATTTAGTACAATATATCATTTTATTTTGATAAAGAAAAGTCAGTTTGTAATCAGGGAGGCACAAAATGGACCATAGAGCAATTTTCCTGTAATTTCATAATACTAAAATGCTTAATAATATAATGAAAGTGGAATTCTTAACATCTTGGTACGGCATCTTCATTTTTAGAATCCCTGTGGCCTCTATATGGTTTTTTCATAGATATAAATGGTTTCAAAAGTTTCATAGTCTTTCATAGTCATATACGAAATACATAAATCATATTTTAATTCTTCAATAAAGTCGAATTCCAGATTTCGAAGAATCTTTATTTTTCAGATCAACACACCGCTCGGAGTTAATTTTTTTTTTTTTTTTTTTTTTTTTTTTTTTGCATTTTGCATTTTGCATTTTGTCTTTATGTGAATACGATCATTCTAAAATGTATTTAGCTAGATAGAAGAAATTTGCTATTTGAACTTCAGGCTAAATTTGTAAGTTTCTGTCAAATTTTAAACGAACTGCATTCAGAGGAATTCTGTCTTGGATGGCTGTTCGAGTTCAACTGAACTCGATAATTTCAAAATGTAAGCAGCTAAATAGATGAAATTTATTACACATGCTAAGCATCTAAAATATAGATAACATATTTTGAACCAAATTTTGAATCAGCATGCATGAAAACGCAATGACTTAAATCAATGAAATTCTTTATTATCTTGTGACTATAACTAGTCTTGTGTCAAATTTTGATTTTATTCGGTCAGAAAAAGGGCATTCAAAATTTATATTTGCCTACTAGATTCAATGAAAATGCTAGGTCCACGCCAAGAATTTATATTTAGTAACCATTGTTCACCAATGCCATTCAAGGCATTCGGGGCCTTACCCATAGTTCACAGTTTTATGCTGAAGAAGGGAAATAATATTTTTATTGGAGAATGGTAAGAGAAAACTAATTTCACTGATTATTAAAGTTTGAAAATAATGCACAGCATGCAAATAATAATTCACAGAAATCGGTAATGGCAAAGTTTATGCTTATATATAAAACTAACAACGATAATAAAAAGAAAAAATGCACAATATATATTGAATACACAAAAGGATGAAAATGAAAAAATGGGTATCATGCAAAATGAATAAAATGTGAAACAAGTTACAGTATAAATGTATACATAGTATACACAGTATCTTCTACAAAGTATCCATGAAGAAACATTGCGTTGTGTGCGAAATTCAAAAGGCAAGAAGAAATTAGTTGCAAAAAAATCTAAAAAAAGGAATGATGTTTGTTCTATGAATAAAATAGAACGAAACTAAAACTAGTATACTAAGGAAGTTGGTTTAAATATTTTAATCTGAGTAATTTTTCATTGTCCCTTATGAGTTTGAAATTCTTTAATATTGCATCCAACTGGTTTGACTGAGTCAATCCATGCTCACGTGATATGTATCAAATGTGCATCATTAAATCAATACTTGAATCTAATTGATGAAAAAGAAGTAACGTTACAGCATGGTCCACGACAGATTTCAATTAAATAAGAGCACCCATGTTACTAAGATACTTGATAACATGTGAATTGCTTCCATGGAATTTTTGTCATGCTAATTTGTAGCCAATTTAGTTTTTCTTAATGAACAGTTAAAATATTTAAGAAAAATTTTATATCATAAAGTTATATTTTGAGCAGTTAACAAATATCAAATAATAGGAATATGGAGGGGGAGGGGCAATTTGGTGCATTATCTGGTATAATTCAAAAAGTTTAATGTTGATATATCAACAAATATTTTCAGAAGCTACAAAGTATGCGTTTTTATATTCAAAGAATTACGCTTGATAATTTATTAATTGATGTATGACGGAGCCTTTTTCTAACAGAAAATCTAAAAAAGATCAAATGGACTTTGAAATCAAATTTCTAAATCATTCGGACTAGATCATTCGATTTTAATTTATTAAATATTGTTGACAATTCAGACACAGCGTACATGAAAAAAGTTTAATTTTTTTAAAAAAATTCTAAAGAATAAAAATTTCCAGTTTGGATTCATGTAATAATTTATTAATATTACATGGATTCATGTAATAATTCATTAGTATTACATGAATAAAAACTTCGATGTACTTTATATACGACTCTATTAATTTAATATTTGGTCATCACTAATAACAATGTTCGTATTCATATTAAAAATATATCCTGCTAATATTGCGAAATAAAAAATAGTATATAAAATGTTGCCATCAAAAGATTGAAATAAATTTGTTGTATTTTGTTGTTAAACATTTATTTATTGTCTTGATCAAGACTAGCAATATAATATTTAGATTGTTTACTCAATTTCTTTCTAATTTTTTCGTAACACAAGTGGTTTATAAGAATAAAAGAATAGGCGAATGTAATCTAATAATAATCCGCATTTAAAGAATACATTTCAGTGCTTTCTTCATAATTATAAAAATTGATGCGCCAACTTCAAAATTCCTTTCTCTTACTCATGAAAAGATCAAAACATACAGAAGTATTTCGATTGCACGAGATAAGTAAAATAACATCACTTATTTTGTTACAGTCACATGAAAAGAAAACAATACCTCAAATCTTCTTTCATTTATAACATAAGCCCTAACACCTTTCTTATCTTTCTTTAGAATGTAAGGCGATACAGTAAATGCATACGCTAGTCAGTTAATCAGTCTCCTGCTTATAGGAGCAAAGGTAATTTTCGACGAAAACCAGTTTGATGTATCACAGCTAAATTTCTTTCCGGATCAGTTGAAGGTCATTGCTGGATCTATGTTTCTGTCAACAAAGACGGATGGTTCAGAAAAAAAAAGGATAAAAAGTGACATGCTGTGATCTACAGTAACAAGATGTTTGTGGAGGTACAGAAGTAAAATTCTTCACCAACATTGGTTGAAATAAAAAAATCGATTTAAAAAAGTTTTTCAATATTTTTATCCTTTCGTTTTCCTTAATGGGAAAGTTTGGTTCGTTTACAACTTTTAAGAGAATTACGAATCAAAGGTCGTAGCAAATATTGTGTACATTTTTTATAAAATTTTGAATTCTCTTCTTTTTTTTATTTAAATCAAAAGGAATTTCTTTAAGCAAGAAAAAAATCCGTGAAATAGATCCTACAAATGGATTATTGACGAAAATATTTTAAAGTCTTAAAGCAACAGAAATGAAAGTAAATATATAATAATTTAAGTTTAATTAATAATTTTAATACTAAGAGAAAACTTCATGTGGGAATCTTCAAGAATCTTGTTCAATTTTTCTAGATCTCATGGTATAACTTTGCACTCTTTCTACTTCAGCTATTTCATAGATTGTATAAATTTTTGTATTCTAGTTTTACTATACATGTTTATAGTGCTTTGTTTTACCATGTTTGTAGTCCAACAAACTAATCTTGAAGCAATTAATAAAGTATTTTAATTATTGATACTAACACAAAATAAGAAAAATGGCGAATAATGTGTTGGAAACGAGATTACATAATATTTTAATTGCCCAGTTGGCAACGCCTATTTAAAATTAGTTTATTTTTGGGAAGAATAAAGAGATGTTTTGATATTTTTCTGTCTAATTTAATACCTACAAAGTTAAACACTTGGTGCCGAAACCCGGAAAACATTCATGCTTAGAACCGATTACAGCTTAGAATCGATTTCTTTCATTTGGCATCTTCTGGGAATATAAAGCTCTAAGCTCAATTCAAAGAACAATATTTTTCGAATTTGTATCCACAGTTGTTTATTTCCGCGTATTTCGGAGGTTTCATCGATTGATTTATAGGGAAAAAAGGATATAGATTCTTTTTATACCACTTTTCAGGAAATACACGAAATTCTTTTGCTGGAATCGAACATTTCGGTGAATGCAATAACCTGATACACTTTTATACCATTTCAAGCTATATCTCATGCCGATTGTTTTGTTCACACCAAAAAGGTTGTAGGCTGCCTATTGGTGAAATCCGGATAACGAGATCGTTAGAATTTAGTTATAAGCTTGGTTTGATCAAACTTTTGCATTGCATCTGATCCTAAATATGATTTTAAGTGTATCGTCAGGATTCATAAGTATTTGTGATTTAGTATTTAGGAATTATAAAACCGATGTCAGAAACAAGTTTCCTTTTCTAACCACAATTCGAGTCACAAGATTTATATTCTGTAACCATCGTGTAACTTTCGAATGGGGTGTTTATTTCAGCCATAGAAGATAAAGCAACGTAATTCGAATTTGCAAACAGTTTTCTCTTTGTCATTAGGGAAACTATTGTACAAAATGACTGATACTAAAACATATAAATCAATACATTATTTATTATCTTTAATTCCTCAAGAATAGAAATTTAGAATAATGTTCACCATCCATTCTGAAATTCTACTGCTGCAGATAAAGAAAACTATTTTCTTCTAGCTGTACTTCAACAGATTGCGAGTTCCAGTTCAGAACAGGTTTAATGCATTTCAGAGGGTAGCTTTTCCGCTCCTTTGAAGGAAAATTGACTCCGAGTCAAACTGAACCAAAAGAAAAGATTTGACACAAACCAACTCCGCCCCAAAGACGAGACGAACAATAGAATTTTTTTCTATTAAATTGTTTAAAACAATACAGAATTCAAAAAGAAATGACGTGTTTAACTATTAGCTCACGAATATTCTCTAGTGTTGCAGCTGCAAATGATAAACTATTCATAAATAAATAAATCCTAAAAATAAAAATTTATTTAAATAAAAAAAATGAATTTCCCTTTTTAATAAAGAACACACAATTATGAAACTGATATAACCTTAGAGTATCAAATAGTAACTATTTAAGGACCACTTGATTAATGTTTTTATTCCAAGATTAATAATTCTATAAGTAATTAGAGTAACAATGCAGAAAGTACAAGCTCGAAAAAGAACTTGTTTATAATGGACACAAATTTTTATAATCGAAACAAAATATTTGATTTTTAGTGAGCAATAATGTCTCTAATGTCTTTATTGTGGTAATCTGAAATTAAAATGAATTAAACTGCTAATCGCAGAAAACAAATAATGCACAAAAAAAGCTATCATTATCAAACTTC
Organism: Argiope bruennichi; assembly: GCF_947563725.1. NCBI lineage: Eukaryota > Metazoa > Arthropoda > Arachnida > Araneae > Araneidae > Argiope > Argiope bruennichi. The sequence goes on from NC_079158.1 coordinate 54,333,244, forward strand.
GAAACGTGAGTCACTCTTCATTCAGTATAGCTGTTTCACTACACATTCTAACTAGGCTTTATTTACACAATTCTCTAAAGCAGTTGGGTGTACTATAGGCATAGAGCTGGTTGAGTCCAATTTACCTCATCTCATGTATATGCAAGCTGCCGCGAACTAAAGCCTTAGTGTTAGGTTACATCATTTGCATAGGAGAACGCGTCTTGTTTACAAGTCATTTCTATGTAGTGTGCGTTTGTTGCGCAGCACAGAGTAGTTGCATTCAAAACGTGGTTAACTGTATGGAGCCTATTTGTATTTGAATTTATAAAAAATAAATGAAAACTTTTATAGTTAATCGGGACAGTTTACTTATAAATTGTTTCAGTGATTGAAGTAGTGAGTAATCTGCTAGTTTGATCACTTTAAATTCTTGATTAAGGGGCCTAAATCAGGCAATATGTTGTTCGATATTAGTCGCGTATTTCGAAAATTTTTGATAACTAATACAAACAGGCGTTAGTTGCCAACCCCATGATAATGCTATTATCAATCTATAAGTATATCCAAATATTTATTGAGTTCTTAATGGTGTAAATAATTAAAAGTTTACCCTATTTGATAGTAGTTCGTATCTAGAGATTCATTCTATTGAATTGTAGAGGAAAACCCCCGATTTTAAGAAAATAAAAGAAATACCAAACGAAATCATTTAGAATGCTTTTCATTAAACAGAAAAATAAGTGATTAAGTTTCATTTTGCTTACATTTTTATTGCTAATTCACTACCTTCTGCCAACTACTTGTTCGATTGCTTGAATTTTTATGGTACAAAATCCAGGCTTAACTATTCTGAGTCGAATTCAAGATATTTTTAATGTCGACAAGTTGAAGCTAATCCATACGGTTTATGCTAACCATTTATATACTGACATCTATGTAGGTTGTTATCGAATTTTTAAAAAAATAGAGAGACAATAATGTATAACTAGATGAGGACTATTTATCATAAAGTCTACGATTTGTTTTGACAAATATACCCAAATCGAAAGAAAGTGCTAAACCTTCTTCTTGGCTTTCTATTAAAAGGTAATGAAACCCTACAAAAGTATATCACACTACTCTTCAACTGTACCCAGATAAGGAAATACAATGGGCAGAGGTCAAAGCCACGTGAATACCCCCACTTCCTCAAAAAAGCCAATGCATGTGGACAGTGAATTTTAAACTCTATTTCAAAATAAGAAAATAGTAATGCATTTCTTCACTTTATTTCATTTCATTTGCTTTTCAAAAGTTCTGCCACCATTCCAGAATAAACCGGAACCTTAAATTCTGTGGTAGTCAATCTTCTTGCTAAATCAATAAGTTTCTCTTTTTGGTGCCAAGAATTTGACTGTAATTTTTGTTCTTGTAATAAAGAACTTCGTCTCTTTCAGAATATATAGAAATTTTCTAATCTGGATACGACGTACCGAAATTCATTTGAAATTGTGCCTTAATTAGACTTGCAGAGTTTACTAAAATAATTTCTTATAGACTGTGCTATTTATTATCGATATAAACCAATCTATCCAACAAAAATTCCGAACTTTAAAGAAAAACTTACGAGCTTTGAAAGGGAGTAGAAAATATTCCGAGAGAAACCGATTCTAAATTGGTTATTTATTGAAAAATTATTATTGCTTCTCTCGCAGTACATCACCATAAAGCTGCTGCATTAACTATAATCTCTAGATTCCACTTTATGAAAACCGGCTTGAAGCACTCACTCTTTTACTTGCTTTCTTATTCTGTAACTCGATAAGCTAATGAAAAATCTTTTTCTCAGAAACAATTTAACATTCGATTTTACGATCGATTCATTTTATTCTTGTTCCATAATTAAATAAATATCCATACTTTTAATATGCACAAACAGAACAGAACTATAGAAGAGAAAAATCAATATTCCGAAGTAAATAAAAAAAAAAATTCAACCCCAAATCATTCACGAAGAGAGGGGGTGGGGATATATAGGGAGGAAGAGACGAAGAAATGATGAATAACTGATCGAAGTTAGTTTCTGTCTACCCCTGTAATCCATCAAAACTACACCCACCCTAAAGAATTCCACTCTCGTCCCTTACAAAAATAGAACACCCCATAAAACAATAAAAGGAATAAGGCCATGCCAAAATATTCAATTAGAATATCCCCCCCCACAGACAAAAAAAAGAATAAAACTCTTCCTCTTTATAAAGCATACACACAGCGACTCAAGGTCATTCGGGTACAAAGGCCACACACGCGCATTAGTTCGTAATACTACCGAACAAAGGAAATAACAATTCAGGACTGTTATAAATGATCTATTAAAATGCTAAATTTAAGTGTGTTTTTTTTTATTTTTTTTCCGAATTGCACGGTTTTTAGAATTTTAGTTGGCTTCAAATATTTTTAAGCTTAATTTTTTTAAAGTAATTTTCTCTTAATCTTTGTTTTAAGACTTTTTATTTAATTTCATTTTTTCTCATATTTGTAAAACTCAAATTTTGTAATCGATTTTTCACACACTGAATACTGGAGTTTGAAATTTTATATACTTGAGTATTCCCAGTGACAATGCAATATTCTAATATTTTTTCAGAGTTTCGTTATTACTTAATCGATTAATTAAATTTTTATTCTATGCAAGAAATGCCTTGTAATCAGTTAATGGAAAAAAATGTCTAAAGCATTCATAGTATTTCAGGTAATAAATCATAAATTAGCTAAAGAAAACTGAAATACTTAATTCGAATTACCCACATTCTAAAAGTAATTTCTTAATCGCTCAAACTCTGACTGTACTTTAACTTCCGAGTTGGCTTCTATTTTCTTGCAAAATGAAATAGCAGCAAATTTCTTTATAAAACTATCAAGTTCAAATCACTTTCTCATGCTTACTTTTTTCTGCCTTCCTAGACGATTCGCTGTGGTCCTCTCGTCATGGCTTTTATAAAAAAAATGTTGATAATAAATAAAGATTTGATTATTTCATGCATTTTCTGTTTACAAAAATAAAATTTTATTACAAATTTTTCAATCATATTTGGTGCACTAAAGTTTTGAAATTTTGTACACTTCATGTCTATAGCAATTCTAAAAATATCAAAATTTTGCAGTTTATTAATCAATTAATAAAATTCTGATTCCATATGATTGGTACCACGCATCAATGAATTTTAATAAAAAAAATAAAATAAAGATTCCATAACAATTATAATAATGAATTTTAAATTATACTTTAACGAGCAGAAAATAGGTAACTCTTTTAATCTTTTAAATAAAATAGCAATATTTTAAAAACAGTTTTATTAACTTTATTTTAGCTTTATTTTAGGCGTCACGTTGGTTTGGAGGTAAGGTGTAGGCCGTGAATTGGAGATCTTATTTCGCTGAAAATCCACCGTGTATGTGGTGCTAGTTCATTTAAGCTGACCATTTGCAATTTTCCATAAATCCAATTTGTTCAAATATTCACTCACACTTCTTGCCAGCTTCCTTAGTTTATCTCTTGTTAGAGTATCTCAGTTCCCCTTTTAACATTCTAAGCCTCTCGCTTTATTTGGGCATTTAATAACTTCCCATTACAAATAGCATGATGGAGATGGACTGATGAAAATTCCACTCCTTGCCAATTCTGAGATGTTTTCTTAGTTAATGCTTGATTTTGGAGTACTACTGTTCATCGCCGTGTTTTGATGAGACTGTGAATATGTAGATTTAATGAATATGTAGAAATTAATCAGGCAGTCTCATTTTTGCGGAATATGTTTGAAAGATACTAAAACAAGGGTTCAGATATTCTGGCTCAGATGTCCTATCACGGATAAAGTAAAGAATCCTTCCTGATCGTTACTTAGCTCCAAAAATGGACGTTAATCTAATTTAAGGTGATCCTAGTTTTAGAAAAACTCGGCATTATTTTGCCTTTCTGGTCCTGCACCCTTCTTACAGACCTCGGCTCTACAAAAGATAATGGTGAAGTGGAAACAGATTTGATGAAGTACTCGGAGCACAGTTCAAAACTTTAAAAATGTGCTTAAATGTGCTCCTCCCCGCTCAAAGTCTGAAACAAAAATATTGCACTCAAGAGGCATTTTTGGTAAAAATAAACCAGCGCGCATGAGTATTTAGGGAGCTGGAAAACAAAAATAAAAACGAAGCAACTCCGCTTTGTGGTAAATCTAGATAAGAAACTTCCGAAACAAAATGATTGATCGCATCCCCAAAAGGTGTGGGGATTTGATTTTAAAAGATTAAGTTCGAACAAACCCTCCTCGCTTGCCCTGATGATGCTTACACTCCGAAAGACTCGGAGAGCACAGAATTCATCTAAGTCGCAATGATGGCAGAAAGTTTTGTTGCAGTTTCAGAAACACAATGTTTAATCTTACATAATTGATTGTGATTCCTGCATGATAAATTGAATGATTTAGTGATCACTCATTGCAAATGGCGCAGGCCTCCGAATTAGATTAAACTTTGAGGATGAAAGGGACGCAGTCGCAATGTTTAAAAAGTTGTTTAATTTAATAATTCAGCAAATGCTATCTAATTCAATTTTAATGCTTGTTACCAAAAGCTTTACTTGGGGGGAAGATTACCGTAATCGAAAGTTTCCATTATTTGCATTATTAAAATTTTTTACAAATTACATCTTTAAGCACGTTTTAGTGGTCAAAGTAAATATTTAAAAATATTTTTTTTTTCTAGCCTAAAAATTTGAAAGTAAAAATGGATCATTCTCCTTTTCAGATTATTCAAAATTTGACATATATTAAGAATATGACTATCATTCAGCTTTAAAAAAAAGCAGAATAATTTAAAAAATCGGAGACATTAGAATATATAAAAAACACAATAAATTAAAGAAGATTGTATTTATTTTCTATTCTCAAGACTTAAATTGTATGATTTCGATTTTACCCGAGTTCGGTTTACGAGTATTTACTTTAATATGTTTCCATTACTTACACGAAATTTTTTTACCAAATACATCTTTAAGCCATTTTTAGTTTTAAGAGTCAATATTTATAAAATATATATAGTGTTTCTACATAAAACAGTTTGCGAATGTGCTTTTCAGTTTACTCAAAATTCAAAATATGTCAAGGATATGACTACCAATTGACTTAAAAAAAATGGAAGAAAATACAATAAATTAAATAATTACAATTATTACAATTAATTATTAAATACAATAATTACAATTATTTACATTACATATTATTTAAATATGATTTTGACTTTACGCTGATTAATTATTCTATCTAAATAATCTTGTTCTAATAAACGAATATTTATTGTAAAATATATTCATCGTGTGTTAAATATATAATAATTATTATTTGGATGCCTTAAATTGTATGTTTATTTTCAAATATCAAATCGAATTCCATGATTTAATTATATTATTGGAAATTCAACCTATCATTTATATCTTGATCTAAGGTTTCCCTATCGAAAAAAATTAATGTATTTTGAATAAATAAAATATATCTTATTCTGTTGCTAGAGCAGTTTATACGAAGCGAGTTTATAGTAAACAATCTGAATTATTTAATGTGTGTGGTAGTGAAAAAAGTGAAAGGTGCAAAGAAATGGCGTCTTATTTAAAGAATATGTAAAGATTTTTAAGTATTAAAAAAGGTCTTTTTCATTCATGTGCTAAAGATGAGCACGAAAAAAAGGTGTGAACAACAGGCAATTAAGACTCAAACTACCAGTGCTCAGAACACTAATACTCAAAAACCCAGATTGAGGATTTCTTTATTCACTTCATGTTTTTTCGATCATTCGATAAAAAATATTGCGAAAACGGGAATGAAAAATGGGATATAGATACCCGGTTGTCATGAAGACAAAACATTAGCTGTTTATAGCAGTACTTTTTGAAGTCAAATATGTTGAAAGAGTGAAAAGGAATGTCATAGATAAGGTATAATTTGCCTTTTCTAAGTCAATGAAGACGAATGTAGTGAAAGTAATCATATTCCAGATGTTATTATCCTAGGTTTTCCCATGAAATGTTATCACTAACAATGCTACATAATTCTCTACTGCAACTTAAAGATTGACATATTTTAGCAAAAGTTGCAATAATTAGACTTAAAACTGGTGTCTAAATTTTTAAGCCAATTGTACTTTTATAAATGACGTTTTAAATGCATTCTCAGATAAATTCCACGAATTCCAAATCTATTGATAGGATTGGCCAAAGAGCAAGCCAGATTTAATGGATAGCCTCAAATAAAAGGCACAATGGAGAATGACGACAAAGCAATTTCTGTGTTTGATGGCTTGGCTTTGGCATAAAGCAAAGTTATTCCATAGGGTTCTTTTTTTCTATTTTATTTAACTTTTAAAGTCAAAAGCAAATTTATGTATTATCTATGCAAATAACAATAATCCGATCGACATCAGATTAAGAGATTGACGGTTAATGACAAAAAATAACAGATTAATTGAAAAAAATCAATTAAAAATTAATTTTAATTGAAAATCCTGTGTTTATTGCAATACATTGTTAAAAAATGTATCAAATTATGATGAGAATCATACTGTACATTAAATATTAAGAAATATAATTCGAAATTCTACTGCGTTATGTTTACAAAAATCAGCATACAGTGAGCACTTTTCTCCTTAATTCTCCCCTCTCTCCTTTCAAAAACGCTACATTATATATATATATGAAGAGGACGGATTTTTCAGAATCTATTGATCTAATAAATACCACAGACTAATAAAATGAATACAATAATATAAAAATGTTTAAAATCTTATTCTTATTAAAAATTCAAAAATGCGATTCATATATAAAATATTATATTAATAATAATTTATAAATAATAACTAATACTTTATTTTTGAAAATTTTATTTAAAAAGATATTAGTTGCAATACTGAGTACTATCAGCAAATAATCACTTTTCATTTTTTTTACAATACTTCAGGCTTTTACTTCAATTACTTCTACTACCATTCTAACTTCTACTTCAAAGTACTAGATATTCCTTAAAATGCAAAATACGTCAAATTTATATCAAAACAGTGACCTTGTTTTCACAGCTGGTATATTCCAGACGAAAAGCAATTACGCCTGCATCACTACATGACTTGCAAATAACACCTGCTGATATTTTATGCCCTCTCTTTACACTTTAACATCCTTGCTTGCACAGTAACAAAACAGGTGTCTGCATTTCCTTTATCTTAAAAGATTGTAGAAACTTTCATAGCGATGCTATGGCTTCACCAATATATGTAGATAACTAATTTGCTCCCTGTCAAATACAGTTTATATGCTTGTGTGCAATGATATTCTATTTTAAATCTTATTAATTATTTTTCAGTTTTTATCTTAAATTAGCCCACATTACATTATTCTAAAATTTTCTCTTGTTTCTGATTAAAACCCCACTTTAATTTAATTATTTCCAACACGCTTTCTCAAAAGTGAATGACAATTATAACTGTTAAAATTCAAGAGGAAGGATACAAAATCTTAATGCCCATGCATTCCTTCCAAAAATATTTAAGATCCCCTTTCCTAAATCGACACGTGTCAAAGAAATTTCGCACATTTTTCTCCTATGTCTTGATACGAACAGACGCGTTTCTTCGCTTCTCCCCGAGTACAAATCATGCCCTTCCGTTAAAAAATTAATTGAATTTAAATTTCCAATTTGGACTTATTTTATTCAAACTTTCTACGGCAAAGCACTATTTATACAATTCTTATTTATAGGTTATTTCCTCACAGTCCTGATTCCTTCAAAGTTACTACACAGTTCCCTTCCCCCTTTCTAAAATTTACAAATTTTCTGTCCCAGACATTATGACTCCTTTACTATGAAGAGGAAATTTTTTTCTTGAAAACCAGAAGATTATAACTTTCTCATTCCATCAAATTCAATTAAAGGATACATTAAAATTAAAACAATTAAAAATTTTAGTTTGTGTAAAATACAAGTAAAAAAAAAGTCAATGAAGTAAATTCCATTTAAAATATTGTATTTAATACCTATAGGCAACCATCACTTAAGACAATGATTAAATATTCTAATTAAAGTCCGACTTGCATACGCATAAATTGTATAAGATTTTTTTAAAAAATGTGTAATGAGCATTCAAAATACACAATAAAATTGTGATTTTTCTTTTATTTATGTTAAAAATTTTAAATTTAATTATTGTTTTAAATATCTTGTAATAAACTAGTAATATTCATTAGTTTAAAATTACTATTTTTAAATTTGTATTGACAGCAATATGTGTTTTCATTTATGTCTATTTTACACTTGAAAATCTTGAAGGATATGTGAACGGTGCTTTATTGCATTTCGTAATTCTTACTATGGTTCCCTTATTCTAGTACATTGAATTCTAAAACATAAAAATGTCAAGTTCGTATCGGATTTTGGCAAAATATTCGAATTCTATTCTTACTTTATTCCTTTGAAAGTAGAAAGAAATAGAGCTTAAGTCAATTAATTATAAATACACTGCAGAAATAATCACTTAATTGCCGTAAGGCTGAATTCGGAGAAAACTGCTTTTAACAAATGGCGCGGAAACATATCGCCAAATTACGATTTTTTTCTACGAGTATTCATCGGTGGTGTGGATTTAGAAGTGATAATGGATATTATATAAAGACTTAAGATATTCATCAAAAGGTTTTCTGTTTCATTTAGCTGAAGAATTAGATACCAGACGCAAGGACATTGAACAAAGCATAGATATGATGTCCCTGATACTTTACAAGGACATAAACTTTCCAAATCAACATTGTAAAAGAAATAAAATTAACTGCAGAAAAAATAAGATGATTGTTCGTTTAAACCTGGTTCAGAAAATTGCACAAACATGTAAAGAATGAGCTGGATAATTGTATATATGGATAATTGTGCATGATATAAATTTAAATTTTATAGAATATAAAATATAATATATGAATTATATACATAATATGTGAATATAATTTTATGTTATCTCATGTAACAATGCAAGTTACATATTTATGGTTATTTTGCTGCCCTTATGTTCATTTTGTATTGTATACCATACATACAACTTTATAAAAATATACTACCACTATAAAATAATTTATATAATCTAATATTTATATAATTTTTATTTAATATTTATAATTATATTTAATTTTATATTTCAATATTTATATAATAATTTATATAATTTATATACTACCACTATATAATATAATCAAAAAAGCAATCTTGCCACGATGAGGGTTAACTAGAACACAATATTTCTCAATCTTGCAAATTCTAGAAGAAACGATAAGAAATGTTTATAATTTTGATTCGCATCTAGTAAACGTATTATTTATGATGAATATTATAATATTCTTTATTACAAATAATTGTAAAAAAGAAATTGTTTCTTCCTCTTCTAAAATTTGCGAAACTGAGATAGATTATATTGCTTATTACTCGACTATTTATTAAAAAATATGCAGTTTCGTTTACCTTCTCTTATAAGCATGTGTATTAAAGTTAGGCATAAATTAAATTTTGGATGAAATTATTTTTTTAACTATTGTGCCCACGAAGTATTTGTACATACTGTTAACAAACTCATCAACTTAATTCAACTCATCAGTAAGTCAACTCATAAACTTTATAAATTGATTGCAAAAATAACGATGAATCGATGAGCATTATTCTATAGACTCTTAGTTGAAGAAAAAAGGACAAATAGAACCAATCTTAGGTAGAATCTAATTTTATAGTATAGAAAACAATTCAGTCAAGGTTTAAGTTCATCCATTATATTTTATATATAATGAATTAATATTTATTTGAGAATTATTTTTATTTTAACATTAGAAAAATGTAGCCCGTTATCTTAGAAGATTTCAAAAATTCTGAATTTATAAAAGAAATTAAAATATTTTGAAAAAGGTTTCTGTTTTCAGGGGAAGGATTTGTTAAATAATATTATGATGGCTACAAACATGCCAATTTTTTAATTATTCACAGCATTAATTTTGAAGTTATACATATAAAATAATTACATTTCAAATCCTTCAATATGAAATTGGACTGAATCCTAAATCACACCATAGCTTAATCCAACAGATTTATTCTTTTGCAAAACAGTAAGCATATTCAAGTGAGATGACTCAAGATACAGTTGATGCAACGAATGTCCAGACCAATCAAGCAAAGAAGCCATCAGAGAAGACAATCATTTCATTTCTACCACGTCATTCCATTTCCTATTTGAAATCTCAAATTATGACAGCTGCCTTAAGAATTTGGACTAAAAGTTGGATAACGGAGAAACAAGAAGAATGTATGAAATAGTAATCAGAATTTTCCAGCAAATCCGCTGGCTAGAATAAATTATAAGAAGGCTAGAAGAGATTATGTTCGTCTCAAGGTGTTAATTTTTTCCTTCGTGCCATTTTCTATTTAATCCTCAAACAAGTGATAACTGGAGAAAAAACGTGATCCAATGCATTATCCTACTGAATTCATGGTAATTGTCTCCTTATATTTACGAATCTGTTACATTACAGAATTAAAAGGCTTTAATATATATATTTGTCAAGAACCAGGCTTCAATATTTTATATCTCTTATGGTGAAAACATTCAACTTTTAGGGAAACGGCATCCAGCATGATTTTTTTCGAACTGACATAAATACAGGAATTCAAAAATTTTCCATTTTATTTTTAAGACATAAATCCAAGAATTCAAAACATTTCCATTTTGTTTTTAAGACATAGATCCAAGAATTCAAAACATTTCCCTTTTCTTTTCATCTTTGATGTATTTTTACCTTTCTACTGTTTTTGTCTTTCTTTCCATTGTTTTGCTTTTTTGTATCGCTTTTGTGTTTGTACTTGCTCTTCCTTTGCATATTTCATTATTTCACTTCGTCCCTGACCAGCAATAAAATTGGGAAGGAACTATACAGCTACATAGCATAATCATGCTTATTACATAACACATGAGCACTGCACAAAGAAATTAATTGCAAGTAGAACTGTGATTAAAGAGAAACTTCTATTTCAATTGAATGAAAAACTAGTCATAGAAATATCGGAATGGAAATATATAAATAGTTTTAAAACAATCTTCCATCGCCAAACACATACCATGATAAGTAATGCATGCCAAATTTGTTGTTTGAATAAAAATATAGAAAAAACTGTTTGCAGTTTATGTATTTACCAAAATGTATATGCAAATAAGAATTTGTAAAAAAATTCATTAATGAAGTTTGTTTCTTAGGTTTACTGGTGTAAGAACCAAACGCACCAATGATAACGAATTCATTAAGAGAATTGATGTAACCAGTTAACCTCAAGAATAGGAAAATATGAAATTTTATGCAACGCCGGAATGCTTTCCGCATACAATGGACTCTAATTCGAAACTCGTTACTTCAACACTCCCACTAGTCGGACATACCTTTAGGAACTATTACTTTTAATGATTCATTCTTTTATTTTGAAACTTCAAACCTCCCCTCCCCCTTTTACATTTGATTATTCGATTATTCTACTCGATATCTTAACATAATTTTCACCTTATACATAGAAGAATGTATCATTATATAATTCAGTGATTCCTAAATGATTCTCAATAATCCGAATACCCTCTATAATACAACAGTGTCTGAATTATTTACTGTAATAGTAATTCTACTTAATCGAGACAGACAGTCTCGCAAGAATTTATGCAATTTAATAAAGGTTTCTAATTTGTAACTCTTGTTATTGGTAATTAAATGATTTTCTAACTGCCAGTTTGACTGTCATTATATAAATAATAAAAAAAATGTTGCATATTAAAATATTTGCTTATCTAAAAAAAGAAAAATCATAGCCATAGATATTTTAGATTCATTTTATATCCCTCTTAGACCAAGATACTGTATGGTATCTACATGATGTTGTTTGATATGCTGATTATTGTAAAATAAATAAGTATATAAGATATAAGAATAATTAAAAATGTCGCAACTATATTTTTGGACAATTTGTGTTAATAGGGTCGTGATGCCTGACAGTTATCGCACAAATTTTTTCGTCATAATACGAATTCATGTTTTACTGTAGTCAGTATATACAAATCAATTTTATGAAAGTGTACATTAGAGTAGAACAAAAATGGCCTTACAATTTTTTTTATATTTTAGTTTGTTAATAGAGGTAAAAAGTTAGCTTTTAGGTTCAAAAATTTTTTTTTTAAATTTTAGTTGGATTACAACAATATTTCGAGAGGCTACAAAAAGCTTTAAATTTGTAAAAAAATTAAAAAATCATAAACTTTGATAAATATTTTTATGAATTTTTCGTTCATATAATGTTAGAAAAGATGATTTTAAATACATATATAAGCATTACAATTGAAAAAATATTAATTACAAAGTATGATAATAATAAAAAATATATTTATGCCCAATTTTGAGTTTCTCACTTCTGTATCTTTAATGAATACAAATATTATAGCTACAAAACGTTTGTTTCTACTTCATTGCCACATTAAACTATTTTTTTTTAAATTAAATTTTGGCATATTCACATGTGAGTCAATTTTTCCTCTTATGTATCTTTCTCTTGAGAATGAACGCGCAGACATTTTGAGCGGATTCGGCCACCAGTCTCACAGCACTTTCCACTGCTTTCATGTGACAAGGAAGAAGAGAAAAGTCGATAACCGAGTCCACTATACTTCTTGGTTCAGCTTCAGATGCCTTCTGTATATTAAACCGCACAGACTGCATCTTAATATTAAACCGCATAGACACTTGGTAGTTATATCGCTTCTTGGCTATTTGATGTATCTGGTTGGTTTGCCACTTTTTGTAAAGAACACTGTTGTTCTTCAGCGTTGTCATTGTCGCCAGTAATCGTTTCTGATGCACTAGTATTTTTTGTCCGTTCTTGATTAAATTTAACCATTCTCTGTAGTTCTTTACTCTTTCTTGCTTCTTTCTTCCTCAAAGCGCTTGTGGTAGCAATATCAATATTACCTATAACTATCTTCCTGTTAGAAGGTTTTTGATCGTTTAGAGCCTTTTATTCCTTAATTGGCACTACTTTTTCTTTTATACAAGTCAGCAATATTAAATAAATGTCTAGTTTTTTTTCTGTAAATTCTGTGAGGTTGGAATCAAACTCATCCGAGCATTTTCTGTTTTTAGACTTTAATAAATTCCTGTATTTAGCATGATAAGATTTTATTTGCGAAATTCTTTCGCTAGAAGCAACGAGAATAGAGGCTCTTGACCATATCTGTTCTATTATGGAAACTAAAGTGTCACATATTTCGCTTACAGAAGGATCCTTCTCCGAAGCAATTTTGTGGTTATGTCTAATATAACAGTAGCACTAAATTCGGCAGTAGTTTTTTCAACTTCAAGTAAATCACTAAATTTTCCAAAAATTGAACACTCCTATATTTGTCTTCATTCATTTTGACTGGGTCATTTTTACTCACAGCAAAGCACACAAGCACAAACTAACAAATCCACTAACATTAATCAGTTACATAATAGACAAGGGGAGATGCCAACTCAATTAAACTCGGCAAAGCTACCGATTTGAAACTAGCTCTGTCCTTGTCACCGGTCACAGACAAATATCCGCCTTACCTCAACAACAACCGCTCCGGCGGCTACTCAGTGTCATAGTAAAACTGTATTTAAATTTTTATTCATATGACAATGCCCAATGAAAGCCTTTTATTTCATAATGGAGGCACGCCAATATTCTTAAAAAGTTGTAAAAAGTGTGTTTTTATGAAACTTTAACGTCCTTGTGGGACTTCAAGACCTACTTCAATATTTTTCATATTTATAATTTATTTTATCTACATCAAAAGGCAACTTTCCCGCGCTATTACAAATTAAAAATCATAAATTGATTTTTTTCGGTCCACCCTAGTGTACATTATTTTTGCCATTTATTAGCTAAAATATTAAATAGAATAAAAATCATTGCAATTTTTATTAAATACTCGATATTGATGGATTGTTGTAGAAATAGATGTTATTCAATGCCAATTATTATGATATGAAGAAATATTTTAAAATATCAGAAGAATCAAAGCATACTCTCTTTATTCTGATTCGTCATAAAATGCAAAGAATTTTCAACAGACTATTTTTGATGTATGTTTAATAATACATAATAACAAATGCGTTACTAAAATATATTCATTTTATTATGCTATCTACTTTCATGTAAGCTTCATCTAATGCTATTAAATTTGTTATGCCCTCTTTGCTTCAAAGAGCGAAATAAGTAAATACTATTTAAAGATTTGGGCAGAAAAAAAGAATTTGCAGGACTTATTTAAATCATTCCTCTAATATATAACTGGTTCTTCTCTTGAAGAAGTTTAATCTATTTCGAACATTTTACTTCGAATGCGAAAGAAGTAGCATTTTTATTGAGTTAAGAAAAAAAATCCTTTTAGGTACATTTTTTCCAGCTTTCTGTAACTCACGTGTGTGTTATCATAACGAGTTTTGAAAGCCTTTTTAAATATTCCATTCATGCTTTTCGAATTCATTCGACGAATATTCTGATACATTATTGCCTAAGCATTTTCTAATTTATACGAAATGGTAATATTTTGTATAATGCAACATGATCTTAAAAGAAAGCAGCAGAAATTCGCTGAAATAGCTAAATTGTGTATCATAGAAAGTGCATTTATTTAAAATTTTAAAAAAAATGTTATTTTATTCCCTGAATATTTTATGGATATCTGTTTCGATTTCAATCTTAGAAGCGAATAATACATTAAAAAAGCATAGATTACATTCGAAATATTGCACATTAAGTTGTATTTTTCATTAGAGTCTTAAAATCGTTTGGTTTTAGGAATCAATGATATTGACTAGGAATGTAATGCTTATCTTTAAAGTAGAAATCTAATAGAAAATATCAATGCATGCAAGAAATAATTATCAACAAGGAAAGGAAGCTAAAAAAGATTATTGTTCAAAACGTCAGGAGAGGCTGTGTCCCATATATTTTATTCTCTGTTAGTATTTATAAATATAGTATTTGCTACTATTTTTTGCGTTAAACCAATATGTATTCTGCGGCTGTATATAATTCATTAGCCTAGGCTCTAAACCTGCATATTCTATCTTTGATTATCTCTTTCAGGTTCAATTAAAAATTCTACCTTATAAAATCAGCTTATCATCGAGATTAGTTATGTTGTTTGTTTATCTCACTTTAAGTATGGCAAAAGTAAGGGTTATCAATAGGATGGAAATAGCATGATAAACTACCAAAATGAGTAAAATGGAAGAATGCAATAGTTTGAGATATAAATAACAAATAAATTAACAAAATTGTGTAATGTTTACTTTTGTTTATTCTCTTGAGAACAAATATTTTTTTTTTAATTTATTTTACCAAATAATATAATTTTCTCAGAATGTTTTTGCAGTTTTCTATTCAGCCATTTCTAGTTGTTTGTGTTGTTAATTATACATGGGCTGTTCTATCTACACATCTCAGCTGTATTTTACCGGCCTGTGCTTCCTAATTTCTTATGGAGTGAAACGATATTTTCCACCATGCCATGTGTTGCACACTTATCATATGCACATTGGAATTAATTCCCGTAATATTTTTCCACTGTTATTAAAAAAACATAAATTATGAAAATATTTTCACTTACGCATATTGTGATTATTTTCTGAAAATCTGTGTACAGTAGACTCCCGATTACCCATGGGTTATCCGCGCCTGTCGCACTAATTTTTTTTTTTTCTTCCAAGCAAAGAGAAAATGCTTCCAAAGCAAGAAGCAAACACAAATGACTGATTTCTTCAAAAAGGTGTAGTTTTACAGTTATGCTTTCGTAATTACATAATACATTACAGTATTAAAACAGTACATATGTATTCATTTTTCTGTGTATCCTTGACGCCTCTCGTAAGTACAAAGCACTTTTCTGCATTTTAGGTTAGTTTTGAGTGATATACTAAAATAGTAAGCGTTAGTTAAACATTTCCTGCTGTTTATTTTACGTTTCATTGTACATAAAACGATTTTTCAAAGTTGGAATGACTGTTTTCTTTTTTGCTATACCCGCTTTTAGCTTTTTTCGGATTATCCGCGATTTTTGTTATCCGTGCCACCCAATTCTGTGGATAATCGGGAGTGTACTGTATTTAATCTACAAAATAATTTTTTTTATAATTTTAAATTTTTTTTCTATTTGTAATATTTTTTCTTTCCTTTTTCCTTTCTGTTATATAATTTATTTTATAGAAAGTTTTCATCCTGTGTACGAATATACAAACAGACCATCCTTATACGAAATTTGACAGATGTTTACAAGTTTCCAAATGCAAAATATATATCATCTAGCTTCTTTGCAGTTTTTGAGATATTATGTTTACCAGGTCACAGAAAGGATGTACAGATTTTCCTTGGACAAAATTCATCCTAAATTTGATATATCTATAATTTTGGTGTGAAAATTAGATAACAAATTTCATCCATCAAGATTGTCAATTATCTTAGCGATCATGCTCATAGGTAAACGTAATTTCTAAGTGGCTTTTATGATTTAAAATACCCAAAGCGTGAAGAATCATCAAAAATCTCGAGGGCACATTCTATAGAGGTTACAATATTATCATCTTTGTATTTGTCATATTTATGAGTGTGATAGCATCTTTTTATGGTTTCAACATGATCTCTCAATGATCTGTTGAAACAATCAGTTAGCATGAAAAGGCAATAAGTTCGGAAACTTCACAATATCGCTATGAACAGAATCGGCTAACAGGAGAAATACTGAACATGGAAGAAAGAAGGAGAAAACTTTTGTTTCCCTAAAGGATGAGAATTTTATAAAACATTTCTTTCTCCTCACGAGTTGCAGAAAGAAGATGACAACAGCGCAAAAACTGCAAGAGTGGTGAAAAAATTCCGAATAAGTAGTCCCTTGGGAAATTTAAAACCAAATGTGGAAGCCGTGTAAAATTCGATGCATGCCCTTTCGCAGACAAAACAAGCCCGGCGTCCGCTATGGCGTCGACTCAAAAGCATAAAAGAAAAAAGAAGGGTGGAGGAAGGGGAGTTTTTATGAACGCAGATACAGTCTGGTATCTCAGAATGCACCTGAGCTTTTTACTCGAACATTTTCAAAATGCTCTAAACTCAATGTTCTTTCGATGTAAGGCTGAATCGGAAAATTGCAAACTTCGGTCGCTTTCTATCTCAGAGAAGAGGAAATAGCATTCCCACATCAGTTTGGAAAAGAAGCAAAGAAATTAATTTAGCAAAACTTGCGGAATTGTCTTCTATACAATAGGGGTTTGCTCATTGGAATTAAAAACGGGAAACTGTGGATATTCTGGATGTGATGGAGTTTTAAGATTTATTTTCGCAACTTTTGTTAACTTTGGCTTCATTAGATTTGGTTTAGTTCCAGGTCGGATATAACCTATTTTTAATTAAATCCTGCATCTCTAATTAGTTTCAAAACCTGTAGGTCTGAATGCGAAGGATCATTTCGAACTGCATCTTAAGTTAATTCAAATCTGTTTTCATAATCTTCTCTTGTTCAGATGATACACAAATGGGGGTGACGATGGCCTGCTAGGGACGCCTCGGCTTTGGGCTCAAAGGGTTTCAAGTTCGGTTCGGAACCCGATTCCACTAAAGAACTACCGTGTAAGGGAATCCAGTATATGTCGAATTTGTAAGGGGCCAAATGTCTTCTCGCTGATGTGGCACGAACGTCTGGACAGGGAGAAGTCAGTCGTCATATATCGTCCTCTTCATCCGATCACGGTTCAAAATTACGAGGTCTATCCCAAAATAATCCTATTATTGCTTTAAAACGGAACTTTAATACAGCTAAACTAAACGATATTGAAATGGGGGAGATGGTATTTGGATTGTGACCCAACCCACTCTTATGCTTATGGAAAATCAGGGAAAATCATCATTTTTTTTATAAACTGTTTTTTATGGGTTTGATAATTTTGTTAATAATATTTTAACATATCTGCAAAAGAAACATTTCCTATTTTTCGCCTGTTATTATTTTCCCATATTTCTCTTCTAAGGCATTTATTATAATAATGCTGTTTCAAAAGGAAAAACACACATATTTTGTCATTATATCCATTTATCTTGATTTTAATAACTAGGCAAATAATGTAAAAAAAATTTAAATCGTTTGCAAATTAATTATCTGAATCAAAGTTTGCTATCAAATTTGGCAACTAACAATTAAATTAACACGTAGACACGACTTCCATCCTAAATAAAAAAAATTAGTCACTTGATACCAGAGAATGTATATAGTTTTGTATTACAGTCAAATAACTTAAAACACTACCTTGTACGCACTCCCTTGCCTAAGTTTCCACTTTACATTAAAAGGCCGAGTGATTACTTTTTACACAAAACGCAATGTTGATTAAACTACGTCAAACTCTAGTTTAAAATTCAGAAAATAATTCATTAAAAACAACAGGCAATTACAGAATCAAAAGCAAAAAGGAATATATGGATGAGTTTTATCTCTATTATTAACATACATTAGATTCTTGTACAAGGGGGAATGAGATGTCTAACCAGATATGCTTGGAGTTCGCCAGTTAAAAGCCAAATCCTTCCGCTAAATGTGTTGCGGTCATCATATTTTAAATCTAAAACTGAGTCATCGATACACTTTATAATTAAAACCCAAAATTCATAAATCATAGGGGCTACCTAACAAATTTCCAGGCAGGTCAAACTAAACTCCCTGGGTATATGGTGGAATTGTTTTTCGATTTGGACCCTCAAGTTCCATTGTTGAAACTTTACCTCATGTCCATGGTGACGGCAACTCGAATCTGTGATTTTTCAACAACAAAGACGCGATTTTGTCATAAAGCTACATAGAAAAAAAATCTTTTACCAAATTCAGAATTTCAATTTTATTTCCTAAACAGGTAAACAAATCTATGCCTGTCGTATTTCTGAATGTAAAAGAACAGATAAGGTTTCTTCCTCTGCCTCGAAAGAAAATATACGAAAGTTTTGATATTTTAAGATCTAATAAAACACGAAACATCACAAAGAACATGGCGCGCCCAAAGCAAAGTTTCGCAGCGAGATTACGTTTCTCTCCCATATTTAATCACGCCGCATTCGAAGTTGTCATTTGCACACGTGATCGATTCTTACTTTCAGGAGCCAAGCTCGCCAAACAAACTTCTATTCAAAGTAAAGTGAACGCTTTGTGCAGCAACTTCTGTGACGAGACACTTGTGATGCATTCGCAAAACTCCCAAACTTGCGCCTGAAACCCCGATTTGGCAGATTCGGAGTCTGCAAAGCCTTCCCTCTCTGGAAATAAGAAAAGTAAGCAAATATTCCGGGAGTGAAAAAGTGGGAAAGGGAGAAACCCGTCAAAAACGTTGACAAACTGTAACCGGAGCTTTCCACCAATTTGACACTCGCTAAATGTCGAACAAACTCTACGTCAGTTGTGTCAGCTCGAAATAAAAGTGTCTGCCTCAGCTTCAGAGGGAAAAGGGTGAGCTAAGGTTTAATAAAGATGGCGATGCCAAGCATACCTACGGTGATATTACTTTTTAAAGTGAGAAAAATGAGTCTTTTATACAATGACATAACCAATAGGTTATCTAAATAAAGAGATTTAAAGGCGTTGATTTTAGTTAGTATTATATAACTTGAAGCATATGTAGTATAGAGAAATGTAAATATGTAATACAGAGACATATAGCAATCATTAAAAAAATTCGAACTCGAGATTCTGACGAATCATCACGATTTAGACCTCTCTTATTTTTGGAGACTGTCCGTCTGTGACAAAGATAACTAAAAAACTCTTTGAGCTAGACAGTTGAAATTTGGCATACGGTCTTTACACCGAATTCGCAGATTTCTTTCAAATTTTGGGTAAAATCTGTTCAGAGGAAGTCCTTCTGTTCAGTTATTTGAATATAAACTAACACGATAATTACAAAACGAAAAGAGCCAGATAGATAAAATTCAGTATGGAGATTTAATACTCATAGTGTAGACAACTGCCAAATTGTGAGCCAAATCCAATAAAGGGTTGACTGTCTGTCGGTCTTTACTTTCAGAAATATGTAAATTACAAAACGAAAAGAGCCAGATAGATAAAATTCAGTATAGAGATTTAATACGCATAGTGTAGACAACTGCCAAATTTTGAGCCAAATCCAATAAAGGGTTGACTGTCTGTCTGTCTTTACTTTCAGAAATATGTAAATGTGATAATTCAAAAACGCAAAGACAAGTATGTCAAATCTGATATAGAATTTTGGGGTTACAAGTGCAGTTTTATGTCACATGTTATGTTTGTTTCAATCAGTTGAGGAAAAAGTGACTGAAACTCAATTCGATTTTTGGATACGATTAATGCATGCCAAATATTAAACGCCAAATAAGTCGGTAAGGATTACATGATAGATCCAGTAAAAATGCTAAATTCACGTCAAAAGTTGATATTTCGTAACTATTATATGCCAATGCATATAAGGCTTTCTCTAAAATGACAACTTATTAGAGAGTATGTGAGAATTTGGAGAGACTCATCTCACTGGTTCTTACAAAAAAAATTACAAGTTTCGATTACAGAATTAAATTAAAATTGCAGCGACTCGACTCAAAATCCAAAAGTACTGTTATAAAAGAAAATTCTCAAAGGCTTATTCACTCGGAAATTGTATCCAAACAGACGGAAAAATTATCCTCTCAATTATATTGTTAATTATCTTGAATAATAACTGCCTTACTATGCTTATTCACTCAGAAATTGTATCCAAACAGACGGAACAGTTATTCTCTCAATTATCTTGTTAATTATCTGAAATAATAACTGCCTTACTATGCTTATTCACTTAGAAATTGTATCCAAACAGACGAAACAGTTATCCTCTCAATTATCTTGTTAATTATCTTGAATAATAACTGCCTTACTATGCTTATTCACACAGAAATTGCATCCAAACAGACGAAACAGTTATCCTCTCAATTATCTTGTTAATTATCTTGAATAATAACTGCCTTACTATGCTTATTCACTCAGAAATTGTATCCAAACAGACGGAACAGTTATTCTCTCAATTATCTTGTTAATTATCTTAAATAATAACTGCCTTACTATGCGTATTCACTTAGAAATTGTATCCAAACAGACGGAACGGTTATTCTCTCAAGTTTCTTGCATTTTTATACCGCGCTTTGTATTTAACTTTGTCACATAGCGAGTAAAATAACTATATAATAGTCATCTAAGTGTATTGAAATTATTGATAAATATTGACTACTGTAAATTAAAATTAGTAAATACGTTAGTACAAATCTATACTCAGCAATTTATCAGTGTGAGTTAGGTCACATATGTAATTTATTAACAAGAAAGCTCTTTATGACATAACTTTGAATATAATAATTCACGATTATATCCAAAACAATAAGCTTTTTTTTATATAATCTATTCCTTTCAGAAAAATATTTCAGCAAATATCTCGAGTAATAACCACCTTACTATGCTTAACAAAATGAAGTAGAAGATTTTTTTTTATTATTATTCTTTCAAAATATATATTTTGAAAATTCTTTCAAACAAATTGGAACTCTTTAAAATCAAAATTAATGACAAAAAGCCAGTCGAAGAATATATTCACGGAGTAATAATAATCAAACTTGAAATGTTTGTTATTGAGAAACATGCAGGAATAATGAAGTAGCTTTAACATTAAATATTTAATGAAACTTTTTTTAAAAAGATATTAAGCATGAAATACACAAATAGAAAGCAGCATTGTCCTCGGTATATCATTCCAGAAAAAACATTTTTTTAAAGAGGAAATTAGGAAAAATTCTACGATACCTCATTAAAATGGAGAAATGTTTGTGCAATCTTTTCCTGTCTTAAATATGGTTGCCATTTTAAATTAAGAAAAATAATAAATCATTCATAATTATTGGCAGAAAGAGGTTAAAAATATTAAAATTACAAACAAATTAATTTTCTGTTATTATTCTAAAATAGTATTTTATGTGGTATTTTAAATATTACTATTAAGAATTTTAGTATGCTTTAAATAAATAAAGGTTTCTTTTTAAAAAAAATATTCTTTAATATTTTTATCCCATTCATGTTTTCAGTTACAATAAGCATTTTATTTATGTTTGATCAGAAATAGAATATTGAAATACAACATCAGTGATAGTTTCATTGTTGACATTTTATTATTTCACTATTCCGATATCAAAGCAAAATAATTACATATTTTAAATATCAAAAGAATTTTTATCTTGTGAGTAAGAGTAAGAGTACTTTAAAATTATGACTACACAACTGAACATGGTAAGGTAAAAACTCAATAAGCCAGATGGATGGTCGTGATACGGAAAATAGTAAGACTGCAGAAGTAATAATATGAAACCAATAGAAATATAAGGTAAAATTGTAAGCTTGTAGGAAAGTATAAAATTTTACATTTAATCGGTAAACATATTCAAAATTATATTACTTATTTATTTCACAATAAAACTAAATACAAAATGCTAATTTATGCAAATTTACTGGAAAGTGAAGGGAGAAATAATAATCGCCAATTAATTAAATTATCATATTTTGACGAATTATTATTTTTTTAAATAATTTCAATTTACTAATTGTATCTTTACCGTAAAAAATTTTGCTAATTTGAAATCCGAACACATAACGTACTGTCAATTTAAAAGATTGAAAAGGATAACAAGAAAACGACTATTCAGATTCAAGATGTCTGAAAAATGCTTTTATCGAAAAGGAAAACAATCTCATAATTGAGAATTAATTATTAAAATTAAATACTGAAGGAGGTAGATTTTCGTTTGCAATGCAGATTGCTCTTAGTTGCATTTTTAACCATTCTATGATTCTTAAAAATGAATAATTTGATACATACCTTAAAAATGAGTAATTTGATACGTAAATCTAAGTTATTTCAATTTGGAAATGAAATCTAGGTGGTGGGGTTGGATGCGGTGGAATTGCTCGTTACAATCTGTAGCATTTTAAGCTGATCTTATGTTTAATTAATAAGCAAAAAATTAATCACAAACATTTAAAATTTATACGAAACATCAATTCAGTGAAAACTAATTTGCCTAATGGAATTTAATTCACAAAGTGCAGCATCCTACTCTTAATTATTCTTTGTCAATACAGTTACAGCTAATTAATTATACTCTCAAATTTCAACTCAATTATATTAATATTCAGTCAAATCTCAATGTAATTGGTTAATATTCTCAGAAAATTGGAAATTCATCATACAATAAAAATTATAATTATTAATTAAGTTTATAATTAAATCATATATTTTATTATAAACAATGTTTGAAGAAAGTTTTTCTGAGATTGAATTGTTAATATAAATAATTGTATTTAATTTTTTTGCAAGAATATAACATTATTAAGAAATTCATAATTCATAAAACGAACTCATGAAATAACAGTTCATTTTTGCACATAATGCTAAATTATTTTTCTCAATATTCTTAATATTTTTACTTCATTATTTGCTTTCATTTATTCTCTTATTTGTTTTACCCACCCAACGTGTTTTATAATCTTTTTAAATTTCTTTGGTATATTTCCCCTTCTTTAGATTTCTTTTCCATATATTTATGCTTACTTCTGTAAAATACTGATTTTAAAATTCATATTTGGATTTCCAATTCCTAGCAGAATTTCATATGTAATAATATATATGCATATTTATATTTGTGGTTGCATATTGTGCATATTTATATATATGTGGTTGCATATTGTGCATATTTATATATATGATTGTATATTGTGCATATTTATATATATGATTGTATATTGTGCATATTTATATATATGGTTGTATATTGTGCATATTTATGTATATGTGGTTGTATATTGTGCATATTTATATATATGATTGTATATTGTGCATATTTATATATATGGTTGTATATTGTGCATATTTATGTATATGTGGTTGTATATTGTGCATATTTATATATATGATTGTATATTGTGCATATTTATATATATGGTTGTATATTGTGCATATTTATATATATGGTTGTATATTGTGCATATTTATATATATGTGGTTGTATATTGTGCATATTTATATATATGATTGTATATTGTGCATATTTATATATATGGTTGTATATTGTGCATATTTATATATATGATTGTATATTGTGCATATTTATATATATGGTTGTATATTGTGCATATTTATATATATGTGGTTGTATATTGTGCATATTTATATATATGATTGTATATTGTGCATATTTATATATATGATTGTATATTGTGCATATTTATATATATGATTGTATATTGTGCATATTTATATATATGTGGTTGTATATTGTGCATATTTATATATATGTGGTTGTATATTGTGCATATTTATATATATGATTGTATATTGTGCATATTTATATATATGATTGTATATTGTGCATATTTATATATATGGTTGTATATTGTGCATATTTATGTATATGGTTGTATATTATGCATATTTATATAGGTAGTTGGATGAGTATCAATGCATATATATTACGCTTTATTTTTTTCCCCCTTTATTGACTTAGCCTTGTTTTCTTATTCATTACCTTTTAACCTTTGTAAAGAAATTGTTGTGTTTCAAGTCCGAATTGTTAGTTAAATTTCTCTACGATTTATGTAGCATAACAGTGATGCATAAGACATAGTTAATATTCAATTATAAATAAATTCGGGAAATCCGGATTCTTTTTGAAGGTTAGACTTCAATATTGCATTTATTTATTATAAAAAACTAAGCATAGTAAAATGTAAGCACACGAAAGCCACAGTTGATTTTTTCTTGTAATAAAATTAAATTCGGTTCAGATGAAAGAAGAGTTGGTGAGGAGAAGGGGGGGGGGGCTTATTTCAGTGGCAACATGGAGCATTCACAGAATAAATGAAAAGAAAGGATTTGACTGGAATTCAAATCCAACAACTTAAAAATCTCTGCACAAAACACTGAAGAGATAAACAGGGCATTATGAGATTAATTCTTCGCAAGCCGTAATTAAATTTAAAATAAACTTTAATCATCTTCAAAGTTTATTCAAAAGTTTGTAATTAAATTGCGAAATTTCGCAGCGTCGCACAACGATTATTTAATTAAAGCACTTATTAAATCCTTCCACGAAAATATATATTTAAAAAAATGCGAAAGTACATAGAGTTTTCATTAGTGCTTAAAGATGTGTTTGAATTTTATTTCATTAAATTATCATAGCTGAAAAAATGATTCATATATGTCTATTATACAAAAACTGCGCAAAATATAAAAATAAATGTTGCATTAACACGACCGATTCACACGCTACAAAATTGCTTTATCAACTGCAAATCCATATAAATAATTGCAATTAAATTAAATAATTTAAATTTAAATTATAATTTTTTAATTGTAATTCAAAATTGATTAACTGAAATTTACTAAAAAATTATCTAATAAATTAGAAATTTTTTATCTTTGATATAAAACGCGGAGAAGAAAATTAATTTTGATGTTTAACATGAATAATTCATCCTATGTTTATAAAATGTATTTCCAAATCACCGACCATTTAATCTTTAAATTAAAAAAAATATTTCTATTTTCAAAAATTAAAACTGCTGAATTTATCGGTTTAGTTGCGAAAACTTATGTTCGAAGTTATATTTTTAAGGTAACTTTAAAAAATATCTGTACAACTACTTCCTCTGCAACAATACCACTTAAGAAGCAAAAACAACATTACAGCAATGAAACGTATCAGTGTAAAAAAATATGGAGATATTTGCGGTCCAAAATATACGTAATAATCCTCCTTTCCTAAAATAACAACTTGAAAAAGATATTTATTAATTTTTAAACTTTTTTTCTTGTTTTTTTTTTATCATTACCTTCCTGTGGGTTATCATCAATGATGAAATAATATCGGTTAATTTATTTTTTAAAAACATCAGAACTACCTCACTGAAAACTGTTGACTTACTAATTATTTTATGAAATAATTGAACGCTAATTGAAGGTAAAATAATTATATAAATAAATTTATTACTGAAATTAATCATTTCCTAATATATCACATCTTTTTCAAGTTCTTTTGTTTGATTAATTAATAGCTTTTCAAACTGAAAGCATCGAGAATATCCAAATAATAACTTAATGCGATACATTTCCTTTGATACTAATTTTATTTTAAATGTTTCCTGCTTACATTTAATTAGGAACTGTTCCGCTCTAAAAAAAATAAGGTAAAAGGAGGCTGCTGTTATCAAATTATTTTAAGAATAACAACCATAGGCAAGGCAAAAAAAAAAAAGCATTCAAGGTCAACACAAGTGCTAAAAAAGAAAAAGAAAGCACCAATATTTGAATTACCGATGATTGAAATTTATTGCGGCTGGCATTTTTGCGGTGATTCGAAGAAGCATTAATTGCAGCTCCCATATGTCCACGGGCAGAAGGCAATTAATGCAGAATGAAAGCCAGCGTACGATTTAATTTATTCTTAGAGGCTACTGTGCGATCTAAAAATAGGAAAAATGAGCCCGCATAATGGTGACGTAAGGGCTATATATAGGTAATGATCATGTCTTTCGCGATAATTATGACTCTTGCTTTCAAATAACGATTGGCCACCACATGTCAGGATTTAATTGGGACGCTGCTTATGCCCATAAATTAGTGGGCCAGCAATTTCCAAAGGCTGTTAAGCTGCATCTTGCCTTGCGTAAACGACCTACACGAAAATAGTTATCTGAGCAATTTGTTCAGCAGATAAAAATCTGTATGATATTTGTAACTTATGAAAAATATTCTGATGAACGTAGAATTTAATCTTTAACTGACGGGGTTTTTTTTTCTAGATTCATTTGAGATCTAGCCCATTCCGGCGAGTTTCTCTATTGGAAATGCTCAGCTTTATCAAAATTAAATACAATAATATTTGTGCTTATATACATATAAACATATTTTAGCAGATGCTTGGCTAAGAAGATGATGCTTTTGCAATTTTAATTTCGATTTATTTCATCGCGGAAGTCATAATTTATACAATGCAAAAGCGATAGGTGATGCGCCAGTCTACATCGCGACACAAGAGCAAAAAGGAAAAGAAATGTTTCCCTTCAGTGATTTTAATGAGATTTTGAACAGGAATTTCTTTGACTAAGGAAAGAGAATCTTGCGTACCTTTAAGGCTGTAAGTAATAGGGATTTTTATCTCCTCACTTGAAGGATAAGGAAATACTGAAGAAACAGTTTTATAGAGCGCGTGTAGAATTAATTAAATTAATGAGTGAAATTGGATCAGGAAATAAGAGGCCATTTTAGAGTGAATGGCCTCTTATGGTGTATGGGTAATATAGGCTAAATCAAGACAAAAATTTGGAAATAGATTAAGATTTAAATTAGATTTTAAAATATTATTACATATATTTATTTAATTTCCTCCCCTACGAACTGTAAATGTCATTTCGTTCTATTTCTTTCTTTTTAAATCTTGGAAATATTTTCTCTCCTACTGAAGCAGCATATCTAGAATAAAACACTAAAGAATTTTCGCAAATTTTTTAGTAGAAAATTTGCAAATAGTGTTATTTTCTACACTTCATGACCCCTCAAATTCAGTAATTCAATATATACATTAAAAATTACCCTATTAGTTTTCCTTTATTCTAATAAGGAAGTGCACGTCCGATTGGAAGAAAAGAATTGCAGCCTTATAAGGTTATGGAATCATGAGGCAAAAACGTAACACACATATCACATAAATCTGTCAGTCTGTAAAGACGATAATTCAAACTTCTAGTCTGGAACTTTGTAGCGTGATAACGTTTTAGGATTCATTTGTTTTGTCTTTGTTAACATCGGTAAAAGTAAGTGTAACGATTTTGTCTGTCTGTGAAGACGAATGATAACCTTAGAGAAATGGACAAAATAAATTGGTGTTGAAATATTATTTCCAAGTTACTTTCTTGAGTATGCCATACCAAAATCAATAAAAAAAAATAATATTTTATCACAAAAAGCAGTTTTAATACGTATCAGCGGAAATAATCATTCTCAATCTTTCTGGCATTTAAAATAATGTGTTAAATTGTGTATTATTAATCACATATCATTAACGAATTAGGCTAAAAAAGAGAGGGAAATCTTTGCCATTTTTTGGCGATTAATCGCTGAGATGCTGCTAATACAGAAATATCATAAAACTGAATGTTACGTTGCATGCTGTGTTATCAAACAGTTGAAATAAAAAAAAACTGATACAGAACAACAGTTGTAATCATAAAATCACATAGCAAATTTCATTTATTTAAGTCAGTGGACCGAAAGTGAGTCAACCTTTTAACGGATGTTAACAACGTCTTAAATTAGCTGCATGTCTACTCTTTAGGTGTTAAATATGTGTACTAAATTTTATCTATTTAGTTTTCTTTGTTTTATAGTTATCCCATTAACCTGTATTAACCCTTTCTAGGGCAGTGGAAAGTATGCTTCCCACCAAATTTATCAATCTTTGTATGAAATTATGTAGGTTGGCATCAGTTCTGACAAATTTTTTTAGAAAGACAGAAAATTAGATGCTTCAGTTCTTTATCTTACACAAAAGGATGTGTCTTGATTTGTTACTTAATTATTCATTAACCATATTAATTAATTAATCAAATTAAATTTATCTAATAAGCTAAATGAATCCCTTTTCTTATTCTAATTTCAAGCCTAAAAATATATTAATATAATATGACTAGAAAAAAATGGTCCTTTGAAGGGTTAAGATAACAGGACAGACATGCTTTCTCTGAATGGATTTCTTTCAAAATTTGATATAAATATAAAATTCATCTGTTTAGTTCAAAGTAGTCTTGAGTATCAACAAAGTATCATGTTTATAAACGGGCATACAGACAGACATAATTCCAAAACAAGGAGATTCGTCAAAATTTCGAGTTTGATGCTTACAATATTGTATCTTTGTATATTTTGTACGCGAGAAAATATAAAAAATTGTACTTGTTACTTTTAACATTTATTTTCTTTTTCTATTTAAAAATGTAACCCAAAGATGGTTTTATGTGGTTTAATAAGAAACTTAAATTCTTATTTCAGAATGCAGCTGTCGGAGGCTATGTTAGCAATTATTCAAATAATTTAAATTAAAATAGCACTATTGAAATGTATTAAAAATTTTAGAAAATTTATGTTTTTTTAACTATTGAATTAATATAGAAATACACCTTGCTATTTGACTTTCCGCAGAAATCAACATTGTAAAATAATGCATTCATCATCTGCATTTTTCTTTTTAAATGATAATTGCTAATTACTGAAAATGCTAGATTGCTCGGTAGTATTAGCGAGGAATGCATTTCCCCTGTGGTGCAGAAAGCACAAATATTTATCGTGGATAATTACCAATTTGCAGCATATTTTACTTTTTATATTTTAGATAAAGAGAAGCAAATATAAATTTTGATGTTTATCTTATTTTGATGTTTATTTATATCAGCAAATACAAATTTTCAGGTTTCTGGAGCACTAAAGTGCTAAATATAGCACAAATTCAATAGAATTAAGCTACTGAAAAGACATTTTTAAACTGTTATTACAAAATTAAATTTTTGAAACATGAAAATAATGAAGCAAAATTGCAAATTAGTCTTATTAAAAATATTTTTATCCAAATAAATTTATGGTATTAAGCTCCTATTCTTTTTTGTTGGATGTATGCAGTTTTAGAATAAATATCTCACATTAATTAAGAAATAAACTTTGATCTATATCATTAACTGAAGAAATATTTATCAAAAAAAATTAATTCTCAAGATATTAGAGAGAACATTTTGCCATATTTCTATAACAAAATTATCTTATCAGTTTCAAAAACTAGTATTTTTGCACAATGTCAGTAAAAACAAATGAAAATACAGATACTTTTACTATTTATTTTAATATTCATAATTGATTTTAATATTTGCATTTTTATTGTAATTAACATAAAAATATTACTTTTCTATAACTGATGAAAATTATACGCATTAATTAAGCAAAGGGACAATTCACTTGTAGACTTTTTCTCAAATTTATAAGATATAACGAGTTTTGAGTTCAACTTCATAGCACAGAAAAGAAAAGCAAGTATAAATATGTTTCTTTTCCTTTGACTGAGTTCATCCAAATTTGATTAACAACAACAATTTTGGTTAGAGGACTCCATACCTAATTACATTAATGCATTTTTTCTTAAATTATAGCCTTTACTATGCACACAGATAGACAATAAAAAGTAAGAACTTTGGAGAATTTGATCCAAAACTTGGCATGAATATGTATTCTTGGCGATAAAAAATATATGCCAATATCTATTGAACTAGCTTGTAGCTTTCTTCAATGAACGTGTTCATATTTAAAAAGAAGAGTAGATTTCCTTTAATGAATTTTGCCTAAAATTTGATTTTTTAAAACCTAGAATTTTGGAGTATAAACACTAATTAAATTTCATTCATCTAGATTTTTTTTGTATATCTGAATTATGTTCACAGACATGCAGACATAATTTGAAATACTTTTTTTTTACTTGTTAAGATTTGAAACATGAATGAAGATTTGAAGATTCATCAAGTCCTAGAAATCAACTGTTTCATGATGTTATTTTCATTTTAATCTTGCGTAATTCATATATATAAAAAAAATTAAGAAACTAATGTTGGAACAATCAGTATTTGAGTATTTTTATAAAAAAAAATATTCTGCATTTACTATGCAGTCCTAATCCAGTCCAAAAAGGATTTCATTATTTAGAAGGGAAAAAACTTATTTGCTGTTACTATTTCGCCATCAATATTTTCATAAACTCTTTATTATTTCTCCCAGTTTTTATTCCATCCCTTTCGAATACACATCCTCCCAAAGATTCCGCCTGTGAATGTTTACCAAAGCCACAAATTTAACGAAATTACCACCGTAAATATCTCGACAGGTATCCCCAAATAAAAAAGGGAAAGGCGAAAATATTTCTAACTCGAGGAAATATGAACGCACTAAAATTCCTTGAGACAATAAGATTTTCAGAAGGGCCCTGCTTCAATTACGCATTTCCCACACTTTGATGGCAATTTTTTTTTCATTCTCTCTTACTCTATTTTATTTAAAAAATTTTCTTTTTCCCACTCGCCCTCTCTTTCTCTCACCATATAAAAGATTTTTATCAACTTGCGAAGGTAAACAGAGCTTAACGCTATTCACTTACTTCTTTGTGGATACGAGCGCTTGTGTGGATTCTTCCAAAAGATATGGATATATAAGCTGGGGGTGGGAAAAAAATAGAAAAAAGAAACATTCTCTTCCCTAAACATTAAGTGGGAGTCCAAGATTTCATTAGTTTACTTTGGAGAAGATATAAAATTTTGGAAGAATTGATATAACTTTTTAGATCTCTAAAGCAAGATGGGAAATTTTGTGAACGATTTCACGTCGCTTGAGATAATGCTCATGCAACTTAAAACACAGTTTTAAGTACATCTATATATTAAAAAAATCTGGTGGAATGTTTGCACAGAATGGTGATGTTTTTATTAGAGATCTTTGATATAGAGTTCTTAGAGTTTATTTATGAGAAAGAAATTTACTCCTTATAGGTAGAAATAAAAATCCTCATTCAGGCTACTGTACTGAAAGCAAACCAGTGGAGATTTATTTTTTCAATCGATTCGCTTACTTATAAAATGCAGTGTTTTTCATTTGGCTTCATAGCGTAATGATAAGAATCTAATATGTTTGAATTCCTTCGAATTTCGATACAGATTTTCAATTGTGGTGACCAATACACAGCTAAATTACATTTGTTTTGCTTAATATGTTTTTGAACAATCGTGTTGGCATCAGCATGCACAAGCAAAATGTATAGTATCTGTTCGTTGACAATTCTATGCAAATTTATATCCAGATATACGATTTAAATGTAAATAATATTCTTACAGAAATATCCAAAATCCTAATCCAAATTCAATCCAATGTACGATAAAAGTCCAATAAAGGATAAAGAGGCTTTATTCTACTCGAAATAGACCGTAGCAAAATGCAATCGAAGTTTCACAATTATAGTACTTGCAGTAAACAGCAGGACATAATCAGTAAATAATTATTAAACTACTGCAACAGAACAGGCGCTCAGAGAGAACTCGCTGGATATCAATGCTCAACTACTGGCTTAAACTAAATTCAACTGTAACTGTCGACAACAGATTATTCTTTTATGTAAGCTTCTGCTTTTATAGCTCCCGTGCAAGGACTCGAAAGTTCTAGAACAATTAACGGGATTCCATTCCTAATAGAGTTATCACCAAGACTGACGAATATCTCGGATCCTGTATTTTTGTCGTCAAAGTCGAAATATTTTTCGCCAAATCGTCAAATAGTCATAAAGGTTGGGGGAGGGGCATCCATTCAGCAGCCATTACTCTTTATGCCTGTAAAACTCTTTTCCTTACTAGGAAACTTACTGCGCAGGAAAACAATTTTACAAATTTGTAACAAGACTCTGATATTCGTCCATCGAAGGTATATTTCTGCATTATCACGTTCTTATATTACCAGGCATAGCAAACTGCATTAATTTTGCTTAAAGATTTTGAGACATCGTATTTGTACGAACATGGGGGGGGGGAGACAGATAATCAACACGTAGATGAATTTATTCAAAAACTGTGCACAAATCTACTATTAATGCTAAGATCGCATTCTAAAAATCCTCCAGCTACTTTGTTACCTTTGATTAATCTACTTCACAAACACAAGAATTGATAGACAACCTGATTTTGGTACAAAAATTAGTTTGTATCTACATATCTGATGTTGAAGCAATTTACCGAATTTTATCTCAATGATTTTTTTAAATCGACGTATTCAAACGCATTAAAATGAGCACACGAATTGTCCAAAGACAAATTTTTTTCAAAATTAAACGGAAATTTATAATTTTGGTTTATACCACACTTTATCTTTTCAGTTTGTCGAAGTTTCCGAGTTATTTTGTTTAGACATCCTAATTTTAAAAAATAGATGCAAAAGCAGACTCAAATGATTCCCCAAATTGTTAGAGTGGAATTTGTTTTTTGTTGATTACATTCTTTTTGCATGTTTCCTAGCAGAACAGAATTTAATTGCAGATATTTAATAATGGAACACTAATCATGTTTTTCTGCACTTTTATGCCACATGTAAATAATAATTACAAATATGTGACATAAAAGTGTATAAAATTCTAAAAATTGTCTACAATGCTTATTATCTTAAAACAAAATATGATAATTATTATTATCTTATTAAAAACAAAATATGATAATTTTTACTGTAAGTGTGAGAATAGTTGTTTCGGAACTTTCCCGCTGATAAAGATAAGATTTCCGCGAATTTTAGATTGAAAAAAAATCTCCGAGAAAAAAAATGAAAAGCATCACCAAATTAAGGCAACATTTTAAAAAACAATTTCGATACTTTTTTTTTAATTATATAAGGATTCTACTTTCATTTTGTCAAGCATTTATAGAAAATATTACAAAATAATCAATTTCATGATAACTTTTAAGAGAATAAATCTCCAATTCTTTTCTGAGTAGGATTCATTTTCCATATACCTGTTCAATTTAGACGAAAAACAGTAATATGAATAGACGTACGTAATAATAACTTATTCCGTATAAGTTATTATTACTTACATGTCTACAGCTTAATTAAAATAATACCAAAAGATATAAAAACACCTTTTTTTATTTTGTATATTCAGTTATAAAATTAAATAAATCTATAAGATTAAATAAGTTAATTGTTTAATGTTCAACCGTTTAAATATTAATAATGTCAACATCAGAACTAATGCCATTTCCTATATCACCATCCATAAAATTTTGAATTTATACTTTTTGAGAAATATTTCAAGGAACTTTCAATTCTGTACGATGATAATTAAATAAATTTTGCTGCATTTTTACAAGACTCTTTTCAATCCACCTAGTTTTCAATTAAAAAAATGTAAATATTGTATCCTTCGAAATTTTTTAAGAGATAACGAACACTTGTTCGTATTTACTTTGTTTCTGTTATAGATTAATAAAAAAATCTTGATTATTCATTTATTTTTCCTATCCATTTAAAATGCTTTAGAAGGCTGCAAGTTTATTCTATTAAATTTCTGTTTGGCATTTTCAGTTATTGATCCATCTATGAAACATTCTGTATTTTTGTTGTAGGAATAATATTTTTAGTATACTGCTTGTCTCTTTTTAACCCTGAAATCATTTTAATATTTAATGATTAGTAGCAGTAATAGGCGAGAGAAAGTATGATTAATGTTTACTACTCATTTTTAAACCAGAAAAAAAAATAGTTAGTTTCATTTTTAAGCTAACAATTCATACATTACATCACGTTTTCTTTTATTTTTGCTTGAAATTTCCAATGGTTAATAAATCAAAAAAATTGTCTATATTAACATAAAATATATTTTCTTCATATTAAATACTTTATTATACACACTATCATTATATAAATTATTAATATATTTTATTCTAACGTCAGTGTAAATCTTCAAAATTTACAGAAATTACTAATTTTCAATGTTTATTTTATTCTTCAACATTTTTTGAAAGAATATAGCTTAATGACAGAAATTACTAATGTTCAACGTTACTAAAATCAAAGTAAAATCTTCAAAATATACAAAAATTACTAATATTCAACGTTAATAACGTCAAAGTAAAATCTTCAAAATATACAGAAATTACTAATATTCAACGTTCATTTTATTCTTTCATCTTTTGAAGGAATATAATAGTAAGGAAAAATGAAATTCATTTCTGTATATATTATGCTGACATATTAAATTTCAAGCGAATTTAAGTTATCCGTTTGTTTTGAAATATTTCAGTCATTTAAGATAACACATTTGAAATGTTATAACATCAATTGTGTCTTCCTATTACTTGGCATTTCCCGTTAGCTATTTTTTCTGCTTCTCATATTAACGTAAAAGAATACATTACACAATATTTGATCTTTTACTCTGGCCAAAAAGATTATATTATTAATTTTTTTTATATTAAAAGAGTGTTAAAGAACAAGTTAAATTAATCTAGTCATGTATTTATTAATTTCTGCAAAAAATTAATTTTAACTTTTCATTTTCAAAACAAGAACTAATTATAAAAATTAGAACTAGAACTTATAAATTAAATGTTATGATAAAAAAATATTAATTATTTTTATCTGGAGCTCCTACTTATTTGATGAAATTATAAAACAGTTTATATTAAAATATCAAAGAGCCTTTTAAAAGATGCTTGATATTTTCCTTTGACATTAAGGCCATTCCAATAAAAATAAATAACTTTGGTGTTCATCCGTTTCTTCGTAACCTTTCAAAAATAAATAAACAAAACCTTTTGAATCCACCAAAAGTGGCATAAATTATAAAATTGGTCGCACTTCTTTACATAGCGTATCCAATTAATTGATCTAAATATAAAAATGTGTATATTATAATAACATTTCGAACAATAACAGACTTTTATTCTGACATTAAGGTCATTACAATAAAAAAATCACTTCTCATTAGCGTTCATCTTATTCTCCGTAATCCTTCAAAAAAAGGGAACAAAACCTCCCGAATCAAGCAGAAGCGGCATAGATTATAAACACGTCCGGCGATTGCAAAGAGGGTAAATATTAAGCCTCGTCCCATTCATCTTTGCTCCACACTGCGGCACCAAAAGTCCTTTCCGCTGCTGCTATAATAAATGTGTGTTCCTTTTTAAAAGAAGGATTAAATGCAACTCCAAGAGGAATTGAAATTGTGGGACTTTTCTTGACAAAGGGGGGAAACCAGTAGTTGGCATTAAGCCAGCTTGTCGGAGCGCGAGCTCTTATAACGAAAGAATCGATGGTTTCGAAAGATCCGACCCATACTTCTGCTACAAAAATCTACGCCTCATTCCGTCAGCCGTTAACAAGAAGATGTGTGGAAAAAAATATGCGAATTCAAACGTTGCAAAATCCTCAAGACAATTTTATAAAAAAGATCTTTTGCAGCTGAAATGCGCATTTATAAATTTAGGAATGAAAAATGGATCAAACACGGTCTGCCGCTTATTATACGCAATTTCCTTTAACTCAGGCGGAATTTGAAACCGATTCTAGAATTTCGTATTCTGCGTTGAAACATCGTTTGTCACATTTCTGCTACAACTTCATTTCAACCATCCGATTAGCATTGTTAATAATTAAAAGAATAAGAATGTAAATAAGAAATTCAATGGATGTTTTCAATATAACGAATTTCAAATTTTAATGAAGATAATGAGTCAGAAATGCAGAGACAGAACTAATTGCTTACACGGAAGAAAATCCTTTTATAATGAGTAAATATGATTAATTAAAATAAGATCTTGGGAAATAAACGACTGATTTCATTTTAGAAGTCATTAGTGTTTAGAGATTATCATTTCCATTATCTAGGAAATAATAAATTCATTAAATTATGTGTCCTCATCAAATTTCAGGAAGGAACATCGAAAATGAATTATAAACAAGGAAATATAAGCTATTTTAAATTCTAATTAATTTTAAGAAATACGATATTCTTTCATTACAGTAATAGATTTTCGTTTTTTTTTCTTTTGTTGTTATTAAAATAACTTTTTTCAAAAGAAATATTAAAACTCATTAACATAAATCTTAAATAAAGAATATTTCTATCTATTGGTCTCAATTTCAATAAAGCAATGCTTCTCCAATATAATTTGTCATTATTATTAGTTGAATTTTAATTAGGTTGAGTTACAATGCGTAAAAAATTAATAATTTTTTTAAAAAAATCATTTTTTTTCTGTTTATTTTGTTTCACAAACTAATTTTTTCTTCGATGTTCGAATAATTTTAACATTTATTAATAGTAAAAGCCAAAGAGGGCAATCTGCCTTTTAATAATAAATTTTCCAAGTATTAATAATAAATACTCCATAAAAAGTTTAAGGGAATTGGAATCAACAGAATAAAAAATATTCAAATACCTACAGCGTAATTTTCCTCATATAACCAAATTCAATAATTTTAAAGATGAAGAATTTATTTAAACTTTTAGATAAAACAATGATTCTTATATATGATGTAAAGTTTAACATTTGAAAAATAATGTAATTATTTTTGATTAAAAAAATGAATAATAAATTTAAAATTCTACAGAAATTTTATGGGACAGACTTAATTCTTTATTTTCAATATAATGCCGAAATGGAAGAATTTAACAGAAATGTCACAATGAATTAAACCTTGTTATCTTAAAATTGTTTCTTCATTGCCTAAAAGACAATAATTCAAGTTTTGTGTTTGAATTTTTTTAATAAAACTTATTACAAATATAACTGAATAATTATTATCGCATTCTTTTAAATAAAAGTAAAATAGATTAAATATAACTTTAAGGACTGCAAAGCTTCCAGATTTTTCAATATGCCTGTGCTAAAAAGTTACATATATCATATTTTAGATTATGAAGCACAATATATTTATGGCCAGATGTGTGAAATTATTATCTAAAAACCATTTCTGTTTAAAAAAATCATAACACATTTTAATTATAATTCTGCATTTTATCACAATATACATAAACAATCAGTTCAGATAAAATATGCATTACTTGCATCATAATATATACAACATCAAAGAAAAGTTGTGTTATATAATGTATTACAGTTTACAAAATGAAAATATATCTTTCATGAAGATAAAATAGTATATTTTTGCTTCCTTTTTTATTCAGATAAATGATCGAAAAAAATATTATAAAATATTTTCAAATATAAAAGGATTTATCAAATAATGAGAGATGAAAAATTTAAGTCACACTTTCAAAATGTAAATTGTTAAAATAATCTAAAATAATAAGATTATATAAATTCACATAAAAAGAAAAACATTTCATATCAACCTACATCCATATGAAAGATCAAATGTATGAATTTTTCAATAAAATTGATAACTTTCAAATAGACAAACATTAAGTATATTAAATTGCTTAATGCTTAAATAACATGGCTATGATAATTATGATTTCTTTCTTGACTATATACTCCTTATCACTATACTCCTTATCATACTCCTATCACCATACATAACACTTAGAGAATAATATTAACTATCAGAAGGAAGTTAATCTTTTTTAAAAAACGTTTCATGGGAAATTTTTTTAATTCTAACAGAACCTTTATTTCCCCTTTTCTTATCTTTTTCCCCCAAAATATAGAACTATTCCATGATTATTTTTAAGCGTTAAATGGAAATTAAAACAATAAGTGAACATTTATCCAATTAAAAAAATTTTTTTAATCATCAATTTCAAGTAGAATGTGATGTGAATTATTTTAAAGTATTTCATTATTTTTCACAGATATCGGTAAAAATTCTTTTATTAACTGTTACAAATTATAATTCTAAAATTAGTATCATAATATTTCATTACAGAGGATCATAATACAAACAATTTAACATCCACAACCATTTTAAAATGAAGAAAAAATTATTATAAATTATTCAATAATAAAAGATCTTCACTAATAACAAAAGTGGATGTTGATACTATTATAAACCACGAATATTCCGTTTCAAGCATATTTTTAAAAATTAATTGATTGCAGTACGGCAGATGGAGCTAAAATCAAAGAGAAGTCGGAAAGTGATGTTGATAATGAATTTCAACTTTCATCTAGATTTACTGCTCTACAAAATATAGGGATTTGATAAATCTAAAATCCCCTATTTCTAAGTCTTAGAGAAAAACACATAATGAAAGAGCTTACCTTTGGTGACCCTGATACACACAAACAACGCCAGTAACTGGCATGTTTTCTTCAAAATCATCTCATCTAGAGTTCCTCTCCACGTCTGACTTTTGGCACCTTCGATTCTCTACCAAGAAAGAATTCGAATCCAAATCAAGACGGAACGTTTATCCACAGTTTTCGAAAAACATATTTGCAGACGATATTAATTTTTTTTCCCCTTCCACTTCTTGTGGGGTAAACGAAAACACAGCACTAGCGCTGTTTGTTCCCTCGTCTCTAGAGTTAAAAGGGGGGAAGAGAGAAACAGAGAGAAAGAGAGAGAGAGAGAGAGAGACAGCGCTTCAAGCCAGCGATGATATTCGAAAATCCCAAACGATTTTCTCAGCAAGAACACATCGCTTCTGCATCG
Source organism: Argiope bruennichi (assembly GCF_947563725.1). Taxonomy (NCBI): domain Eukaryota; kingdom Metazoa; phylum Arthropoda; class Arachnida; order Araneae; family Araneidae; genus Argiope; species Argiope bruennichi. The sequence continues at coordinate 54,372,584 of NC_079158.1, forward strand.
CTGATGATGTGAGGGTTGAGTTGTTTATCCCAAGAACCCAATGGGTAGTTTTTTAAAAGCGGTTTTGGGTGGAAATTACGAGCTGCTGCTGCTTTACCGTGTCGGGAATCGACTTTCGCCATCACTGCATCGAACAACGCAGCCTTATTCCATATCGAGAGGACACAGCCACCCGAACAGGTGTCGCACTCAGTTACCCTGGCCGCAGTCTTTCCTGGATGATACACATGAACTTACAGCGCCATCTGTTGGATAATTTAGGAAGTTTGAATTCTTTTTTTTTTTTTTCTCCCCATTTTGCGAATTGATTGAATCGGCTCGAAAAGATCGTTTGTTAGAGGAGGTATTTTGCTAGATAACTTTTCAGAAATATATTTAAAAAATTATTGTAAATGATGTAAAATAAAATTAATAGGACCATTTGGTATAACCGTTTTATAAGATAATCTAGCAATAAAAATGTATTATAGAATGTATAATAAAATGTATCAGAATAATCAATAAATAACTAAAGTTCAATGAATTATTTTTGATAACTTTAAATCAATGCATAATTTTCCATAATAAAGAGAGGTGAAATGTAACAGTCAAAAAATGCTGAAAAAAAACTAGAAAATGATTAGAAAAAGTATTTTAAGTGATATTTTTAGACTATTCTTCGTTTGATGCCCTTCTAGAAATGTACTAATGTAATGATAGCTTCTAGAAACTGAGAAGTTCATAAAATGGAACCCTTTTCATATAGAATATTATTCTATTTTAAGAACTGAATATAATGGTGAGTAAAACAGAAACCCACAAGTAGCTAAGTGCATTAAAGTGTTGTCACTCAGGCTCCGGAAATTGAATTAGTGTAAGTAGATTATGGGGTCTGTCATCGCATTATGTTTTCAACCAACACTTTTCAAAAATTGAAAATATGATGCATGCTATAGCAGAGATGAGTATAAGTAGTTGGACTGCCTGCTTTTTTCTAAAACAGAGATGTACAAAAATGTTTCACTTTTTTAATAAAAAAGAAAAAAAGAAACGAATTAATATAATTTATTATAAAATTCAAAAAGATCTTAAATACTTTAAAAATCTTCAATATTAAAGCACTAAAGAAAATTGATTACATTTATGAAAGATCTCATTCGAATCTAAATGCGCTAATTTGACTAATATACAATTAGTTTAAATTATTCGGTTTTAATGATTGCATTGCCACAGTTTGACCATCACTGCTATAAGCGGTAAAAAATATCTCTGATATCACAAAATGTTGTGAAATATTGTTACAATATATTTACAATATTATTTGGGATTCAAAATATTGCATAACAACAGGGAAATCAAAATATTGAACAACTTCCGAGAAGTACAACGTACTAACAGAAGAGGGCGGTTTTCTCCTGAAAACCTTGACTGGAGGCAATATAGACTCGCATATTAGAGTCAAGTTCAGACTTCTAATTCTGTTTCTGTCTATATACTCGAAGGTCACTTTGATCAAAAGAAATATTGCATTTCTTCTTTATCCTGGATTCATGAAATGTCTAAAATATGCTAAACCAAATAAGATTAGAATTGTTACCTTATAGAAATAAAAATGATTAGAATATGCGATAGCATTCTAGATGTAAATTATTTTGTTCTCAATAAATATGTGAGAAAAAATGTTGTGGAAATATTTGATACAAAATTACCTGCACTACTAAAAATAAAGGTTCTTAGAACATTTATATAAATTAGTATTTCTCTACAAAAAATTTAAGTTTTATTATAAAACAATTTTAAAAAAAAGAAGATACTATTAAAATAAAGAAATTCTTTTTTTAATTCTAAAGGCCAAACATACAAACATGAGTACTAATTGCAAAATTATGTAATCAGAGTCCATAGATCTTTTTCCTAGTCGATTAGCCTTGTATACACTATTTAATCATTACAATTTAAAATATATTAATTAGAAAATAATTAATTCATTAATGTTAAATTATAAATTAAAGATTCCATAAAACATTCATTAATAATAATATTTTGGTTATTAATTGTTGAAAACTGGAAAAATGAAATCTGAATTGGAATTTTTTTTTTCAACATGGGGAAAATTTTTTACAAGACAGCGTCAAATAAAATGCTGAAAGGCTTAAATTCAAGGAGCTGTTCTATTGCAACTATCGGAAATGAAAAATTTTCTAATCTTCGAATATCAAAATAAATTGAGAAAGCTTTAAAAAATTGAATCATAAAAATTCTAATTACGCTGAAAATTATTCTCAAGAATTTAGTGACAATTTCAGTAGTGTTTGTATTTCCTTTGTTCATGATGAGAATTAGAAACAAATAATGGCTTAAGTTTCAAAATTTCGAAAAAAAAAAAAATATCGAATTCGATTTTTATCACAAGAGAATGTATTAATCCAATATGCATATTTTTGCGAGAGAAAAAGAAGTTACTTAAATAGACTGTTATATCGTTTATTAATAGATAAATCTAAATCTTAGAACATACAATTTCATTCTTTAAAATTAAGAAATTACAAAACTGTAAATTAACATAAAAAAACGCAAAATTTTTATTTCTGCTTTATTATTATTTTTAGTGCTCATATAACAAACAAATTATTGTATTCAGTTTGTAAAATATTTATAATAAATAAATAAATCACACACGATTTCTTATGCTGTGTTCTTGAAACAAAACATAAGAAATCAAACGAATCTAATTCCATACATAAATAGTAATACAAGTCAAATATGGTAATTTAAGGTAATTTGTCTACTTTATAAATTTGGTTTGGATTTTTCATGACAAGACTTACTTTTAGAAAATGAAAGTAATGAATATAAGAAAAAAAGTGATTATCCCTTAAAACATTAAAAATATTTGGATGGAATTTCCAAGTTTTGCAAAATTGAGATGATCTATCAAAATGAACTTGAGAGAGAGTATTCAAGGTATCCAATCTAAATATATTTAATATTAAAATATATATGGCACATGTAACACATTGATGACCTCTTTCCAAAAATGAATGTTTCAGTGAAGCGATTATATTTTATATAAAAGTAAGTGAATTTTACATTAACCTCATGAATGGATAGAATAGACCGCAAATCAATGGTATGTTTGATAGAATGTAATATGATATGTTTGTAGAACGCATGTTTCTTATCAAGTGAAAAAAAAAATATTAACGAAGCATCTCTTAAATATGGAAATCCTTGAATCATAAAAGATGCAGATTTTGTAGAAGAAACCTCCGTTTCCTCTGCAGAAATGCTCTTATGACCAGAAACATAGCAAATAGTGTTAATAATAAAATCTGTCTTGTAATAATTTGATTTTAAATATTTTTTTTTGCATCCCTTAATTTACAATAGCATGCCAACCTAAAAACAAATTTTATGCCAAAGTTTAGATTATGTATGATATATACAAGCACAAATATAAAAAATTCATGTTTCTAAGATTATAGAAAAATCCATGGAAATTAAGAAATGTTATGAAAACAAAACTATCAGACCTATATCTGAATATTCCCTGTTGTACAGCAAAGTTACATTTACACATTTCAATCTTTGTCAGAAAAAAAAACTTGGCGAGATTAAAGAGAACTGAAAAATGGGCTTCAAATAAAACGATAAGAATTAGAATGCTGCTTATTAAATCTTATCTTTTTATTATTTTTTTTCAAACTTTCTAAGTTATTGTTTTCTGAATCTTCATTTTTCAAAAAGGTTTGTAGCTTTTATTTCATCGCCCTTTACGAAAAGAAAAATTTTCATAGCACTGAAAGCAAAATCGCAGTCATCTCAAAATGAAGCTTGGCGTTTCTAAGCGTTTTTGTTTAACTTTTTTCGCACCAACTTATAAACTTATTTTAAAATTCTATTTTTTATAATATTTATTCTTTTATTTCGGTATTTGCTAGAATACTGAAATTTTGCAAAATTGTGAGTTTCCGATGCCTTAGTAATAACATAATATTTTCAGAACAAAATTACAATTCAATCGATTAATTTTTGTTCTAAATGCAGGGCGCCATCTGGTAATGAATTTGAGAAAAACTGAATTTTAATTTTCCGTAATAATTGTATTAATTTTTTTAATATACTGAAATTAAAATATAGGTAAAAAATAAAAGCTTTTTTAAAAAATACATTTCTATTTGGGTACAAAAAGGCAGAAAAATTGTTTATCAAAAATATAAAATTCAAAACAAAATGTCCAAAGTATAAGATGCTAAAATAAGAATATTTGCAAGAAAGTAAAAAACAATAAAAAGCAAAAATGAAAATTCCTTTCATTAAAAATTAAAATATATTTTAATGTCATAAAAATTCTAATTTCTTTTGAGTACATTTCTACAGGCACTACACGCTTTTAGGATTTTATTTTTAAATCCCGATTTTTGATAAAAATGATTTTTTTCCTCTATTTCAATGCGCTAATAAAAGTATTTCATCTAAAAGCTTTTGTTTTATTTTGCCAACAATAGTTATCAAAAAATAATGAATGGGAAAAAATAATCATTTTAGAAAATCCAAATAGAACTGGGATTAATAAGTAAAAGGAAACAATATACCATCGTCTCCATTTCAATTGTATAAAATTTCTGCTGCTTTTAAAAGACTAAAATAAATTCTAATTATTGACTTTTAAAAAAGTATCAAATTCAAAGGAGCAAAGAAAAAGATACCTACGATTAAAAGTGTTATTAAATTCCGTTACAATTGTTTCTTATTGACAAAAAAATAATTTTATAAAGGTCAGAAGGTCAAAACTGATACTATATTAACAAGATGAAAATTATCATTTGTGCTTTTTATATCAATGAAACAAGAATCATATTTACAATACACATATCGAATTTTGTGTCTCAATAGAATTATTAAAGGCCGTAATCCGTTACATATTTTTAAATAAATTTCTGTAAGGGCTAACTATATTAGAACTTTAATTAATCATCATTTTAAAATTAAAAACAATTTTCCACATTTAAATATAGTAACTTTATGTTCTTGTACATTTTCAAAAGGTTAAATCGCTGTTTTTGATAGCGCTTTGAACTTTGGTATTCAGTTTCACCAAATTCCACCTCCATCAGGAATTTAAAAAAAAGAAATAAAACAAATAAATAAATGAACGCTACAATCAGTCAAAATTGAAAGAATTGGTACCTTTTTTTTTTTAAGTCGTTTACTGCCTCCCAACTTCCTAATGTGTTCCAATAGTTAAATAATTAGCTGTAAATCGTCGTTACGACAGATTACAAAAAAAAAATCGCCATATTTTTGTTTGTTTGTTTACGTTGTAAAAACATTTTTTCCTTATAAATTGAAAAAAAGCATATCGACTACGATAAAATGTAATATATTTAATTAAACTTTTAAAATCGATTATAACGATTAAATGAAATTAGTTTTTACATGCTATATGAACATTAAAAAAAAAGAAATTAAAATATCTTAATAAAATCCATTATAAAAAGAACTTCAAAAAAATTTTTTTTCGATAATAATCAGGAAATGGAATAATGTTTTCAAAATCACAAAAATTCTCTCTTTTCAGTACCTTTTTGTAACAACATTTTAAAAAACAGAATTCAATTTTTTCCATCATATGCTTCTTTTAAGAGCAATAGTGACACTATGTCAAAAACTTGTCATTGAAACCATATGAATTTTCGGTTTTCTTTCCTGTCCATCAATTTCGAGCGTTCGGGATCGAAATATTTATCTTTCCTGTTGAATATTTGATCACTTTACTTAAATAAATAAATAAAGCTGGATTCTTCCCCGATTGTCTCATATTGAAAAAATATGGTGTGTTAAATTTATTTTCCATTATATGAATCTAGGGAACTAGACTCTAGGAAGCCTAAAAGAAGAATTCAAAGGCTGCAAGCAAGTTTCGTATATGAGAAAACATAACAAAAAATAACACAATATGGAATATTTTATTATTCATAATATAAAGAAGAAATTAAAGAACATATTTGGATGCCTTGTTTCCGGATTACTGTTATAAATTCATAATATTTGGCCACAATTCTACATACTAAATTTTATTTATTACATTAAGAAATTATTACAATTTCTAGTTCCGTACAAGTGAATTTACCGATCAACAAATGATCAACCAAGTGGGAATTTTGGTCCAAAATTTGATTTAGCTCTACATTTTAATTGGAAACATTGTATGCCCAATTTCCTCCTTCTAGGTCTTGCCTTCTTCGAATTGGCTTCACGTGCTCACGAAGAAACATATTTTCTGTCACCAAATTAGATCTAAAAGTTAGGGAAAATCTAAAATCTCTTTTAAAAATCTAAATTTTCGTGGCATTTTTATTTCGTATTTGGAACCATATACCAAATCATCTGACTCCTTGCTTCACGGAAAGACAACATTTCAAAATGAGAGGTTTATAATATGAAAACTCAACAATATTTTGAGACTGTCTTAAAGGAAGAAAAGTCAATCACAATTTATCTTCGTGTGCATTGTTGCTATTTGATAATTTTCCGTTCAAGGCCGCAAAGGAGTGTCGTGAGGCAGGAAATCTTAAATCAAAACCTTGGAATTGGGAGCTGCTTGGAGTGAATGACAGTACGGCTACTTTCATATGTCCTACTATAATCGATTCAGGTAATATCGAAGTTTGGAAAATAAGAATAACCAGTTTTTTAGAAAATGTCCATCCAGCGTAATGAAAATGTGGCATGCAAGAATTATTCTTTCAATTCGTTGATAATTACTTCTATTGCTTGAGAAAGTTGTTAAGAATTCAGTTAACCACGTGATATTCCTGGGCGGAGCTAGCTGCCAATCATGTAAATATCACGTGGTCTCCCTGTTGATGTTAGTATATTTTTTTCCCACCAGAAGCCAACTTGACTCCTGTACTAGGGGGAGTGTGATCTCGGCTCTCTCTCTCTCTCCCGAGAAATTTTATGTGTAGTTCTCTAGGCCTACTACACTATGGCGTATCCATGTGCCTTTTGTTGTTGATGTTACCAATAAATCCCATAAAAGACAACATGTGTCTTCAAGTCATTTCACCCAGGACACGATCTTCACTATCGAATAAATTATTGTGAAAACAAGAAAAGCAAAGATAATTTATTTACAAAAGTTATTACACTTTCGATGAATTAGAAGTGCAAGCTTTCTGGTTAAAGGAATTGTGTAAAATTTACATCTTGATTTCTGTTGAGAACTAACCTTGCCATCAATTCACCAGAATGCGGTTTACGAATCCAAGGAACTTCAAATTCATTTACAATATCCTTTTCTACAAAAAAGGGCGAAACAAAGTAACTTTTTTTTTTTTTTACCGAACACTATTTTTTAAACAATAAAAATTGTCTACATGTTTTTTTTATATTTTCTTTTAAATTATTTCTTCATTCACTGATAGAATATTGTTCTTTTAACTCTCGTACGATATTCACAGGAATTCGAACTTGATGGCAGCAACACCTCAATGTCCAACTGAAAGAGGCAGCCATTGATTACGGTATTTCAAATCTTGGCTTTTACCTTAATGCAAGCCAAAACCTAAACACTGAAGACACTCCTGGGAACAGTGAACCCCTTCATTGATAATTTTTTTTTAACCTTTCACATGATCCCATGCAAATTAATTATATTTATGACTAAATACTAAACGAATCAACATATCGAAAACCAGCCATTTTATGAGTCACCACGCAGAATCAACACATAGATTTTTTGCTATCAAAAAAATGATTTGAATTTGATTTTCTTGGAAAAAGACCATTATGATCCAATAATCAAGTGACACAAAGTTTGAATCAAATATTTTAGATTATATGCCTACAATTGAACAAAACCAGTTTAAAAGCAAAAAAAAATAATCCAAGCTTATGTGCAAAAGACTCAAATAATTTGAAATTTAAGACGAAACAAAATACCCAACAAAAGGTACAGAAATTCATTGAATTTTACATAATTTAATGAAGTGGTTTTTCTGGGGTTTCAAGTGGTTGGACAAAGAAATTATGCCATGTTAACAGGTTTATAGATCTCAGAGTTTTAATAACGTCTATTCATTAAAGTAATATTCAGGAAAAGTTGTGCATCTTTTCAGATAACTCGAGCAATTTGAACAATTGCCACGTCCATTTTACAGATGAACATCACCACTTGCAACGGTTTGCCCTCTTCGATAATCTGATCTCACTTCAGGTGACATCTGTTTGAAAGGCATTTTTTTAATTGTAGCATATATTATTAAAAAGCCTATGTCTCTTCTAAAATTTTATTTTAAAAAAATTTCCAATATATTTTTTTTATTTCAAAAAGCAGCATTTGAACTTATCTATTCTGCTAATTCCGTATAATTTAAATTGATAATTCAGAGAATTGTGCGAGTTTTGTGCTGATGAATTTGAATAATCTGTATTTGTTTACAGTTCAGAAAATTTACACTGTCCATTTTGCTTTGTACAAGGAAAAAATTTCGCTATCTTTTTTCAGACGTTGCTTTGAATTAAGGAAATTATTTTATCAGTAAATAGTTTAATTCATGCAAGACGTTTAGAGTAATATATCAATTCCTTTTACAGCATATTAAAACATTCCATCCTGTTATAGTTAAGTGCATTTGAGAAATCCTGAAATAGGTAAGTGCATTCAAAGCTTAAAGCAATAAGCTAATATGACAAGGAAAACAGCTGTCGATGACAGATTTCGATGCTATTCCGTAGTAAAAATTAAGCTTCTTATTTTGATAAATTCCACAAATCTCTTGATCTTTATAAAGATCGTAAAACAGAAGTTAGTACGTTTTAAAAGGAAATCTGATTACTTTTCTCTTTGCTAAAGATTGATCTTTAGTGGCAAAAATGTATAAATAGGAAGGGTACCAGCTAAGTGTTTCATAATCCATGTATTAGAGCGAGCATCAAGTGTCATTGGTTTTTTTAATCCTTATTTCAATTAATGGTAACAATAGATAATGAGTAAACTGCAAATCAATGTTTTAAAAAATGATGATCTGTGAATAAATATTAATGAGATAAAAAAAAATTGCAAAGCATTTTTCACTAAATTTGCAAATGAGATTAGAAAAATAAATATATTTTTAAAAGTTAGTGAAATAGTTAAATTGTAAGCAAGAGCGAATTTAATAAGACAAATTGAAGACTCCAAGATTGATCCTATTTCTCTATAAAAACTTTGAGCCTTTAGGCTTATTACCAAGAAATCATTGATGGATTGCACTTAAATTAAAGCCAGTGTATACTCCAGAGTTAGCAACACAAAAGTTTTCTCCTCACATGAGTAGATATACGTTCAAAGAAGAACATGCCATAATCTCGAAATAAAGAATATATAATTGGATTAACTTATATCTTCGCAACTATCGAGTTGTTTGAATCTCCATACAGGAAGTCCGTGAAAAATTCATTTAATACCAAATAGGTTTTCTTGGCTCCAAAGTAAATTCAGACTTGCAAGATATTCCGACTTTAAGGAACCTAAAGGCAGTATGTTGTTCTGAAGAAATGGAGGAACATAATGATATGAATCTTCCCTTGCACATGTTTCTTTAGGATCTACCACTCCAAACCCAGGCGCAAAGAAATGGAAATGCGATTTACAAAAAACTATTAATGTAAGCTATACATCATAATAAAAACGTTTTATAAGAAAAAAACTAGTTTCTTGATATTAAGAACAAATATGGATAACAAATTCTTGGCTAAAATACATGTATTGGGTAGAAACAAAACATAAGAATTATTTAAAACGCAAATAAAAGAGAAGATACCCAGAACTAAGAAAACAAGACCAACGATATAGTGAACACTATTAGTGCAGGCAGTCAAGGAAGAGAGTAGTTTGAGTCCATCACAAATTAATATCGATTTGGAGGAAAGAGAATGTCTTCGTCTTTCGAGACAAATATTCTTAATTTTTCTATCTTAACCTATCTTAGAATCTTGAGTGGATTGGCGAGGATTAATTTCCATTATAGTTGTTCTAGTTTGATCGAGAGCTATTTTTTAAAAAATTAAACGGAGACAACTTGTTGGCTTATGGTTGGACGTCAAAGGAGTGGGTTTTTCATTTGTTATGAAAATAAATGTTTTTACGTAAATTAAGAATAAACCATATTTGGTATCAAAAATGCCTTCTTTTCATTGCTATGCTACTGAACAAGGTTTGACCTTTGCAAAAAGGGGGCGGAAATTCTTCCCTGATCATCATTGTCACATTCCTTCCGTCTGAATGTGGTGATGAAGTCTCTTTAATGAAGCCGTTGGATACAGGATAGCGAGTTGGGATCCCATACAAAACGGCAACCTTTCCAAAGAAAGCTGCTCAATCTTTATTTTCACGTCCCTCTTGAGTTTTGATCCAGACGAATTTCGTATATGAGAAATTGAGTAAGATGTTTTAGAAGTACTTCTCAAATGAACTATTGGTTTTTTAGACAGGGATAGAGCAGATGCTGGATTCACTCTCTATCCATATTTGACAAGATTGACGGCTTAAATTCAAGTTCTTTTTTGGTGGCTATTGGTTCTGCTTGAAAAACTGAATTGTAGGACTGTGATGATTAGACTACACTAATAAGATAATTGTTTATTTTGTTAATATTTGAAGAAAGGCAGAGGGGAAAATTCATTCAAATGCTCCCCCCTCCCTCGCTTCAACCAAAGAAAACATTATAATAAGTGAATGTATCGTAATTAATGAAACAGTTGGTTTGAGTTTTTTGGCACAAGAACAGTGTAGGCTAAATTGTGCCACACACACACAGTATCATAAATGCGACTAATAATAATTTTTTTTAATCTCTTTTTTAAAAACCTTGAATTGACCAAAAAATGTTCTATAGAAGAAGGTACAGGTTAAGAAAGTTTTTTTAAAATTTACTTTAGCTAATTCTGGTAATGTCTGGGTTTAAGAAGTCCACGATATTTCGTGAGAAGCAGCTGTAAGCTGTATTTCCATTCAGCTAGATGGACATGTATTATTTTCAATTTGTTCGTTTCGGATAGCTTTTATTTCATTTGCAGCATAAGATAAGTCCCCACAAACTATAATAAAAACCGGAGGAAACGAGCGTTCCAGCTAACAATTTTTTAATCTTAATAAATTGTTGGGTTACCTGATGAAAATTAACTTCAAGCAGAATGAAACTTGACGATTGCCTTTTTTACTTAAAAGGACGAAAGCGAGTGAAAAAAATATTATTTGACAAAAAAAATTATTTTTTTTTGACAAAATTATTATTATTATTTTGTAATTTTTTAGATATATACTGAAAAGAGAAACCGACTGATATAACGGAATCTTCCGAGTAAAATCAATCTTTTGGAAAAAAAATGCCGAAATATTTTTTCTCTTTGATTCTTTTTATTGTTCATTGTTTTTTATTTCATTTTATTTTTAGGCTCCGTATTGATATGAGCAGGAATACAAATCTGACAGCACCACCAACCCAGATCCCAATAAAGATTGACAACCACTTGCTTTCGATTCTCGGCGCTGACCATAGTGCTAGCAAGAACGTTAAGGGCCGCCCGTGGAAACAATGGCTAGTTTTAACAAGAGTTCAAAAAGTGATTCATTTCCTTGATCCCCTCAGATAAACCATTCAGATGACTAGCAATCGACTGAACTAATACGCCGGAGAATATAATTCACCAGCAGTCTAATGGGCCACCATGCACTGTCAATAATAGGCCACCATGCAACAACGACCTGGCAGCGACATTTACTTAAGCATTAATGTGTGGAAAAGATGGACAATTCACATTAATAATGAAAACAAATTAAACACGATATTGAAAATAAAAGGACTCTCGAATACACCAACTACTGCGATCCAATCTTCTGATATTAATTCATTAAGTTCGCTGAAATAATTAAAACGCACCATATCGGTTCCTCTCAGTAGAGAAAAAAACGATTTATTATTATCTACATAAAATAATTGAAAATTAAAAGCATTTAACTTATTCAATTAAATAGTATCTGAGTCAAAAATCAAGGCTATTTGTTCAAAAATCAAGGTTTGCGACAACATAACCACATTAATATATCTTGATACGCTGACTGCAAATTATCAGCAAGAAGACCATTGCTTCTGAAAATCAAATTTCATTAAATTCTGTGTTATGAAGTATTTTACTACTTTCCTAAATGGAGAATACCCCATATTTTTGAATGGATAATTAATGTCGATCCCGCAATATCTTTCGTAACCAACAGGATATTTAATCGATACCTGTCAGCCTGTTTCACGTCGGCTTTGAAAATCCTGTGACAGAGATTAAAACAGCTCCAAATTCGTAGAAATAAATCCATGACGCAATTACGAATACATCATTTGCCTAAACGAAGCTCCCAAATTTAATCCTTTCCATTAGAGATTATCACAAATGTGTGCCATTGAAGGGTAAAATGTTTGAATAGGTAGAACAGTAAAAACTCATTATTTTATTGAAATGCATTTATTTCAAAAGTATGGAATTGAGAAGAAATATATGACCAAGTTAAATGTCTTCTTCGTGAGAATTGTTGTCTGTTGCTATTATTCACTCCAGGCAAAATGCTATTTTTATCGATTGTATATACAAAGTGAATTATAGCCTTTCTAAATATTGCAAGAAATTTATTTTCTGAATTCTTGATTAGATAAATATTTATAAACATGTAAATTTTATAAGAGAATTTTCGCGTTTTTATTGGTTATTCATGTGATATTTGATAAAAAAATTTCCAATATCTTCAGGCGTTGTTGTAAAGCATTTGTGATGTTTAAGTATCTGAACTTCAATGATTTTGGTTTAGTTTGAATTTTATTAGTACAAGAGTCATGGCTAAACTGCGCCATATATACAAGTGGGTTTAAAAATAAAATGAGTTCAGCAAAATGAGAAAGAAAATGTAAAACTTAAAGGCATCTTTTCGATAAAGACCCAATTATATATACATAAAAAAAACTAGTAAAATTGACATAAAATTTAAACAGAAAAACAAAAGGTATGTAATTGGAAAAAACAAAGCATCGAAAAAAAGTAAAAGTTATTAGTATTATATACAAGTAAAAAAGCGAATAGCTATTAAGAAATTAAAAATATTTCAGTGGTGTTTATCACTCATCAGGTCTTGCAAGGTTATGAACGATGATCGGTATGATCTAAAAGCAGGACATTCGATTGAAATGTGTTTTATAGTAAAATTAGTATACACACATAATGTATTTAGGGACTCTCTCTCCAAAGAAATGGTTATAGATGAAACATGTGTGTAAGGCGAATCAGTTTCATATCCATCTCTCGTATAGAATCCAATCTGACTTCAATGAAATTACTTCAAATTAGAATTATTCTATTCATCTAGTCGATGGATTCGTCGTTATTCTACTTGATTCTAGTTCTAAATATTTTGTCTCATATGATTGGAAAAATTACATATTATTTTGGCCCATGTTAGTAACGTCCCGCTTTGAATCTATACATAGGCTATTTTTGAATCGGACCTTGCAATTTCAAACTATTTTCAAATGATAAAGTGACATCTAATTTTCTCAGTAAAATCACATTTCGAAGTGGAATATAATAGATCAGAAACGAGCTTTTGCTCTACTAAGCCATTGGAATATCACAAATGCTTTCGTTTATCAGAGTCACTTAAAGATACTGAAAGCTCTCAAAACTGATATCTAGATATACTATAAACTAAGTTTTTTTAGCATATCAGCATTCCTATCATATAAAGAAATTATACTTGAATTTATCCATATTATACGATGGAATTTAATGATAAGTATTAGCCATTTAATTTACAACGTTAGAATTTCCATTACACATTTAAAATAATTATTGTAAATACATTAGTAATTTAATTTCATTTGAAAGAAAGAAATTATTGTTGATAAAAAGCCCATGAAGATTCAATGACAAACTTTCCTACAGTTCAACGCAATATTGATAATCCAGTATAATAATCAAATTTCCAGTATTGTTTTGTATCCCTTTTTTGATTATAGAAATATCATTGTCAAATTGAATTGCCCAAGTTGTTTTATGGTTTAATAGCTCAGAAGTGAACATAATATTAATGAATAAGTTTCTACAGCACAAGAATCGGTCTGTGTTCATTTCGATAGTCAATGTTACCAAATATAGGATTGCATATTTGGAAGCAACCAACTAATTACAATTAACAGCGTTTTCACCGCAAACAGAAAAACGTGGGTCGAGATTTTACAGGTTGTTTTTACACCAATATGGAGATACAAGGATTCGTTTCCCTGTAAAGTCACTTTTTTTTTTTTTTTTTTTTGTCTTTCCATATAAGGACCTAAGATTAGTAGCTGCTTCTGCGGTTTTTTATCTTTTGAAGAAACGAATGAAGAAAAAACACACACAATAACAGGAAAGAACTGAGATATACTGTGGTTGATATCCAACACTAAACAAAGCCGTATTCATAGCCATGCCGATCTTCTAAGATTACATCATTTTTTAAGAAAATTTTTAACCTTTTCCAGGGAACGTTTTGTAGATTTGGAAAATACAGATTTAAAATGAATAGCCATATATATCTAATAGATATTCTGTATTGGTTAATCAACATGTTTATTACGTCTCAACGACTCATTTCTCCAATAACCACAACTTCTGACCCTGTTTTCACTTTTGTGGCCGCTGTGCCATAAGCCTCACATTTTAAGTGCAGTTCCTGTGATTTATTGGCGCAAGAAACATATACCAAGCAAATAGTAAAATTAGAATAGATATAAAAAAACACTTATTAAATAAAAAAACAAAGATATCAACAAAAAATATGTCCATGAAAATAATTAATGGACAATGTAAAATTTTAACATCCGAAAATGAAAATCGTTTCAAAGAAAGCGAACAACGTAGCAATGTAAAAACAAATGTGGAACACAAAAAAAAGTTAAAAAGTTCTAAAAGAAAATATTAAAAAAAAAGAATGATTTTTTAAAAAGTTAAAAATATTTGGGTCAGGATCTTCACCGATCAGGTCCTGTAAAGTTAAGGAAAGCAAAACGGAAAAAAACGTACATTCAATTAAAATATGTCAAACAGGAAACCCAAATTAGCCTCTATTCCATATAGGAGTATTTTTGCCAAATGATACGTTGCTGTTAGGATTATTGGCGCAAGAGCTATTCTAGGACTTATTCGTCAAATGTACGATAACCAGATGATATGTTTGTGGGTGAAATTAGAATTTATACGAAAACGAGCCAGTTTGACATCCACTCACTCAAAGGAACAATAGGCCACAAACTAATGTCCAGTTTTATAGAATATTATTTGTTGTTGATCTATAGATTCCATATCTTTTGACAGGTAAAAGAAATATGACCGGCAAAGGACATTTTAACATCACAAAAAGGAAATCTTTTGATTAAAAATGGCATCGCAGATTTTGAATCAGCTTTATCATTCCTGGAAATGCCTACATGTAAAAAGTGCCCGATACAAAAAAAAATTGTAAGAAAGCAATTATCTTTTAGGAGAAGCAAAGTAAATAAAATTCTAGCAACAAACGAATGCATACGATTGCGGTATTGGAAAAATGTCTCCAAAGTACTGATGCTACCAGTGTGAATAATAAATGTATGCCGAATAGAAGTTGCAATTTTCTGATGAGCACAGAAAAATGTCATCAATTCAGCAGCGCTACAACTGTGCAGACGGTGACTCAGTGTTTCATATGGAAATATTACACCACAACCAAACTTGCTCATCTGATTTTGAGCCATTCGTGAAAACTGGTATAAAAGAAGAATAATGATAACAGTGATATAGAAAAAGCTATTACAAAACATTATGAGCAAGCGAGATTTATTAAATTCTGTGATTGGAAATTTCAAAAAGAAATGTCAATACAGCAATCGAAAAATCAGTCCTCAGAAATGTAAACCACCGCCTCCACAATTTACTACAGTATAGACTCAGTACTTTGAGAAATAGAATGTTGAAATACTGAACAAGTGGAACACTCGATTCCTGCTTTCTATAAACATCTATGAATACAAGAAAATCTGTGTTAATTACAATGGGATTTTTTTTTTTTTTTACTTGGCCCCACTCCTTTTCGATAAAATTGTCATTACAGCATAAATGAAAAATACACTTTCGGATATTATAGAAACAAGATCTCACCATAATTCCATTTTGAAAAATTTTCTACCCTCAACATGGAGTTTGACAATTATGAATATGATAAAAACTTTTACTTCTCAGTCAGAGAAATCGAATTTGAACACATAAGAAAACGGAGACTATCAACCGAAAGTACTGATTCAGTGATACATACAGTTACCAGAACACGTAGACATATCTTATCTGAGCTTAAAAAGGATTATGAAGTTTTACAAGTGTTGGCATCTGATAATATTCCACAATCAACAAAAGAGTTGGAACTTAAATATCGTCAGGAGAGATCAATTCCATTTATTGAAATATCAGATATGAAAAGTTATGATTTGAGATAATCTATGGGCGATACAAAATCTGTAGACTTATGCATCGTTTGTACAGCATAGCCTTGTTAATGGTATTTCTTTTCAAACGGATTTATATGCTAAACTACCTCTTGAAAATAGCACATTTAGAAGGTGTTCTCGGATTTCGAAAATGGAAATTCACGAATGAAAAAAAGAATTTTTTGGCCGAATTTTATATATGTATCTAGGAAATGAATGCTTATTGTTCGAGAGACTCAATGTTTGATCAACAATTCACTATTAGTAAAATGTATCTGAATAGATTTGAAACTATTTATTAATGAGTAGTTTAATGAATGCGATCACTTGAATAAGGCAATACCAATGAGTATTCTCATTAAAGCTCTTCAAATTTCAAAACTATTATATTCCCAATGAGTATTTGTAATGACGAGAGTATGGTGACTATTGGAGAAGGATAAATGGTAATGGAATTCAACAAACGGAAGAGACACAAATACGGCATCATACTATTCCTAGTTATACGTAAAAGTAGGACATATATGCCGGAAAATATTTCAGCCACGTAAATATAAAACGAACAGATATTGGTGCCATATTATATCATCCTTTATTCTATAAAGGAGATACATTATTCAAAGACAATAGATATACCAGTGTCTATTTGACTGAGAAATTATTAGAATATGAAACAATTTCACGTGAAACAATTAGAAGAAAATAAGAAGAATATCTCAAATCAAGTGAGAATGCGAAATTACACATTAGGGAGTTCAGAGCTCAAGAAATGAAAGTGATAGAACTGTCATGAAGTAGAAAGACAAACGTGATGTTATTATCTACCAAACATTACACAATATGTAAAGGTTATTGATTGAGAAATCAAGAAAAGTACATGCCAATAATTATTGATAAAGGTCATAAAATGGAATAAGAAGCTAGCAACTGAATTACTGTTGAACTGCATTGGTAAATGCAATGATGCTTCAGACAATAATAATTAATATCTATTGTGCAATTTAGAAAAGTAGTCTTCAAGTATCTATATAATGAAACAAATGAAATACAAACCATTTCTACTTCACTATCGAAACGCTTGAGACACGAACTCAAAAGTAGGAAAAAGTAGTCACGGTCGCAAGAAAATTGTGCCATGTTGTAACAAAGATAAATAACGTTATGAGTCATAACAGAAAGGATGCCAAAAAGAAAACCAAAAAAGTAACAACATATATTGTTTACCATATGTTCTCAGCAGCATTGTTTAATATGTTTTATTAAAACATACCGTTATTGATTTATTTTATATTTGTTGCATAAATACATTTGTTGTAATGTAATCTTCATATTTCCTATTTTGTTACCTATAAAATTACGTTTGTACTCAACTTTGCACACATTCTTCAATAAATGACCATACATTTCTTTCGAATAATATCCTCGGACAAAATCGCAGTAATGCGTATAAAGGCCATATCGACACTTGATACAGTGAAATATGCAGAGAATGTGACCGGCAGCGCTGCGCGATAGTTCAAACGTTAGTCTACTTTGCCGGTCACCTATGACTCCCATGACGCTACTGAAATAATCAGATATTGGTCACCGGAGATCCCCATGACGACCAATGTGTTAAGGAGGAAAAGCGGTGAAAGTAGATCTCCCACAGATACTCATAATTTATGTAACTATATATAAGTAGTTTTTGTTTTTAGTATTAACCTTAATTTCAGTAAAACTGATTTTATATCATAAATCAGAAAACAGCTTCCGATATTTCAGAAACAATACCGAACTACTGTCAACGATTTCCTAATATCTGCACTTTTTATGGCAGAAGTCACAAGGCAAAATTTCCATGAAACTTTCATGAACCTGATATGATATTTCCCATCCAACTAAAAGCAAATGGTTGATACTTCAACATATTCTCTGTGATTTCTTCCCTTTTATACTTCTCTCTTTATTCAATAGCATAGCTTTGCCGTGCTACCCCACTGGCACAAGAAGCAAAGATATTGCATATATATCCTGACTTTGCTAACCAAGGAAATATTTAAATAACCATGACTAATGTTGATACCTTTGCTGGCCAACCAATAGTTAAAAATAACTATTAACTATTTCCTTGGTTAATTCCATACAAATTACTCATTGACTTTCGTGAAACTTAATCTTCTTCACGACCAAAGATATGATGAACAAAAAAAAAAAAAATGATATACGCCTTTTTTTAAAACTAAATATTAATTTTTTTCATATAATTTTTTTCAATTTAAATAATTTATTAAGAAATAACTTATTTATTCTGCAAAGTTTTAAATATTTTAAAATAATTTAGCTATACTAAATCTCAAAAAGTAAAGCTAATGGAGAAATGAAAACATTTTCATCTTTGAAACTAACACACTAAATACAATACAGTTAAAAAAATAAAAAAAAAATTGCAAGCTCCAGACAACAACAAAAAAAATTACTAGCTTCTGGTATTATTATGAACAAGACATTCTGTGAAACTAGAAATACAATAGTAAGCAAGTATCTCATAGATAAACATTGATTTTATGCTTGCATTTTTTTTAAAACATTAGGCTTTAGGGAGTAAAGGTGAATTTTTACAAAAACTGAATTATTCCCCTGGCCCCACTCAAACAATTTATCTTGCCTTCTTTAATGACAGGCATTTGTTGCGATATTTCCATGATAGAAAGGATTAAATTTGGGAGATTTGTTCAGACAAATTAGGTATTTGTAACTGCGTCGTGGATTTATTCCTACGAATTTCTAATTGTTTTAATCTCTGTCACAGGATTCTCAAAGCCAACTTGAAATACACTGACAGGTATCGATTAAACATCCTGTTGGTTACGAAAGTTACTGGGGGGGATTGGCATTAATTATCCATTCAAAAGCGGAGTGTTCTCCAATAGTCCAGATCTTTTATAAACATGGCTTTTAATGAAATATGATTTTTAAGTGCCATGATTCTTTTGGTTCACCAATCAATGAACTGTAGAATATTATCCGCAGTAAACTATGGGCTAATATTACTTTGCAATTTAAATAGCTTAAAAATATTGTGCATATTCATGTAATGTTATTTTCGAATCCTGTCGGCTAAATATTATGTAACATTTTTCGGTTAAAGCAGAGTGCAGGTTAAACAAGCAGTGAAAAGACTTTGTATCTTTAAATTAATTTTATTATCCATTTCGTGAAAGCATAATTATTCTCAAGCAGAAGCAGAGCGACACAAAAGCAGAAGTAAAGAAGAGCGAAAAGGGACGAACAAATGATCACTAGTCGTATATAAGATAGGATTTCTGGCCACGCCCCAATTCTATACACGTGTGACCTTTGACACCTTTTCAAGGGCAACGGGAAGTATCACTTTCATTTGAGACGTAGTTCTGATGGCGCTCAGAGGAATTAATTAAACCGAAAGTGGAATTGGATCACGAAATAAGAGAATATTTTTAGAATGAAGTTACTATCGGTTAAATTAACATAAAATCTTGGAAATTAATTTGGATTAAATTAAGAGTTTAAAATATCATTACATTCATTTATAATTTTTTATACTGTGTAGCTAATAATGTGTTTAGATATCTCCACATAACTTATGATTGAAGATCAACTAATAAGATTTAACTCCGAGAAATGAAAACTTTTTGGATTTTCAATATCTTAGTGTCGTATTACGAAGAAATTTCAAGTTTTTTTTTAATTTAAATTTTTTAAATGAAGATCTTATTTTATATTCCAGTTATTTTTGCTTACTGTCAGAAGGCCTACAAGCGACAGTGATTTTTTTATTGGATTGTGATACAGTAGCTGAGTTGTAACTGACTGCGAAAATTATATTCACACAATTTGATCTTGAATGCTGTAACTGTGTTTCCTTACCTTGCAATTCATATTTTAAGTTTCACGGTGCTTGTATTTTGAAATTGTAAATACAAATCTTCCATTCTTGAATCTACATTCTACTTCATCACAGGCACTTTCCAGCAACGAACTTATGAATTTTAGAAAGACGATTTCTGAATCAGAACCAAAGAGGGAAAACATTTGCAATCAAACCAAACAAAATTTACACGGTCAAGAAATGTTGACAGAATATGTGTCATTGAATACAAGATCTTTAAGAAGCGAGACCAATTTACACGTGTCAATTTCAAAATATTTCATTCTTTTTTCGTGCTACTAAAGAAACGTACTGCTTAGAAATACTTTATACAGCAAGATCAATCCTTTTTTGTCACCATACTTAAAAGATAATAAATATTCACTTAGAATTTATGGGCTTATTATAATTTTTTCCGGTTAATTAAATAAAAATACAAATTCACAATAATTACTGAAAAACTCCAAGCATCTCTTGATTTTACATTATAAAAAAATTGCATCGCATAGAATTGCAGAAGGCGAAGCACAGGATTCTTATTTTCTTCGGTTTTTGATCAACCGTTCATTTAGCAATTTAAAAACCATAAGCCAAAAAAAAAAAAAAAAAAAAAATACTAATCATAGCTAGGGCGATAAAAATATTTTGTCTTCCTATTTCCATGGCTAGTAATGGACCTTAGAACTCAACCTTAGTTCCCGATGTCGCGGCGTCCGACTACTCATATTTTTCTTTATGTCTACGAGCGGGTCGGAGTGATTGTTGCATGGTGATCTAGGATCATTTAAATTCTCAAATGAAACTTCCCCTGCATTTTTTTCTAAAACTAAGAAACTGAAATATTTAAGATTGGAATAACACCTCAATTTGACGCTGATATCGAGCACTGCAAATCTGCTTAATGCATTTACAGGTATGCACTGGGCCTACAATCAGAGAGAATGAATACATTTATTAATGCTTAGAGAATCATGCCGAAATGTTGATAAATCAAATATGATATCTTCAAACCTAGGGATGAAAGAAGCGTTGAATCACGGCTTTTTCAAAAAAATTAGGGCTGAAATTAAATGCCAGTTAATATAAATTTCCGAAACTGCATCCAATTGAAAATAAAACATTTTGATGAGATATTCTTAACGTCAAACTTAAAATATAACAGCAACACTTCCTACGGCAGCAATACAGAACTTACCTTTAGCATGTTAATAAGATACAATACGTGACAAGAAGTTTAACAAGTGAAACAAAATATTTGAGTTCACTAATTAATTTCTTGCTCTTGCTTTAGAGATACTCAAACCATAAAATATACATAGTGTTAAACCAAAAATCACATTTTTTCTTATAAATGGAAAAATACATAGAAAACAAAATTGATGATAAAGAGGTATCATTAATAAATGGAAGTCGACACAATTGATTAATAAAATGTTGAAGTATTTTAAGTTTTTTTTTATCAAATTTTTATTGGAGACAGGAAGCAAAATGTAATTTAAATAAGATTTATTAATATCACTTTGTTTAGTAAAATAATACACAAAATAAAACAAATATTTTTTTTATTGTATAATAAAACTGAATTTCTTACATTTTTTTTTTTTTCAGAAACGCTGGATATCAAAATTTTATCTAATTGATGCATTAACTGCATTTTAAAACCTTAATTTTCTATTCCAACTAAGAAGAAAGGAGTGGGTGATAAATCCAGATAACTATCATCAAGTTGAAAATAATACACAAAATAAAACAAATATTTTTTTATTGTATAATAAAACTGAATTTCTTACATTTTTTAGATCCGTTAGACAACTCTAAACGAACAGTTTATTTAATAGAGCAGAAAGTTGAAATCCAAATATAAAAAAAAATTCGTAAGCCAAAATCATGTGCATTTTCAACTAAATTGATAAAATAAATTGCTTCCAAGCAGGAAACTGCTCAGGCAAGTTCTTTCATTTTCATAACTCATATCTAAAGCTGAAGTTTTAATAAAAAGCTTCAATAAAAGAAAAAACTTTCTAATCTGAACTTATAATTTTTTTGCTTACAATAAAAAGTACTAGTACATTTTTAGAAACTACTTGAAAAATATTTTTTTTTTCAACTGACAGAGTAATAGATTTTGATTTGTTTGAGTCAGAATCATTTTGCAAATATGTGCATGCGTTTCTGTTTTATATCCCAAAATTCACTCTGGTTGAGCTATAATAGAAATTGATTATACACTTCTGAACGATGACAAGATAAAAACGAAATACGATATTTTGATTTTTTTTTTTTTTTTTTTTTTTTTTTTTTTTTTTTTTTACTGTTTCAGGAATTTAATAAACATATCAAAGTATTCATTAATGCAATAATCAAGAAATATTTAAATATTTCTTTAAATGCATATTCTTTTCCAAGAAATTCGAGTTTTAACTAATGGGTTCTTTTTTTTTTAAAGAAGGGAATTTAACTGCCGAGATAAAAACAAATATTGTAAATATGTCTAAAGTTCAGATTATCGAAAATTTTTACCACAAAAGCTAAATAAATAATAAAAAAAAAAATCATAATTCACGCAATACGATCATCATGAGTGACGTAGATAAAGTGAGAGGTATTTAGTAAAAATGCTATTTTAGTACAAAAAAAAGAGAACGAAAGTCATGCATTTTAGACATTAGCAAACTGCATAACATTGCATTAAGAACAATTCATAGGATTCAAACTATTTTTAATCGCAGCTTTTACGATAAGGCTAACTCCTTAATGTATGAATTTATTTTAATTAGTAAAATCCTATTTAAAATACTTCTTACATGTTAATCTATATAAAAACGTTAAAACACTCAAGATATTTAATGCCAAAGTAACTGACTAAACTATCATATTCTGCAATTCGATCCACATTATAGTTAGCGCAAAACTAATGCTACTTATTGCTTTTTACTTTCTCGTATATAAAGTATAGAGAAAGTATTGCAATCGTCAAAAAATTCGAACTCGAGATTTTGACGAATCTCCATAAATTCAAAACACCCTGAGTTCGAATCACTCATTTTTGTAAGATGTCTATGACAGATATTTCCCTTAAGTTAGTCAAATTAAAAATATTTTAGTTAAATTAAAAATTAGTTTCCTGAAAATTAATTTTTAAGCACGCCTTAATGTATCGCTGAACAGATTCCTTTATTGGAACTGTTAATTGATTTAAGGATTTTTAGAATAAGCATTCACTACATCAAAAAAATCTCAAGTACTATTTTCTGTACTTGAAAACAAGATTCCAACATAAAAATTTAAATTACTGGATGAACGTCACGTTTCAAAGATATATCAACGTTATAATGAATTAGAGTCCTACTTCCAAGTTAATTTGAAGCCAACTCAGAACGATACCCAAGTTTCCAATTCGCCTCTAATTTCCAATATGATACCAACGTGGACTTTTCAATTCACAAATTAAACTCTGATCGTTATCAGGTCGATAAACATGAGAGATCTTAAATGGAATCAAATTTCAAACTTGTGATGTCAAATCTCGATATTTTGACATCATATTAAGTCAAAAGACCAGCAAATTTACATCTAAAGCAATTTCCTTTTTTATTAATAAATTGACTACCAACCACGAGATAAACTAAATTGTTCAATTACTTCAAAATAGTTTTAGCAGTCAACATCTTAAAGCGTAATAAATTCAATTATATTTATGAAGTAATAAGATGCTATGAAAACTCATCCGATTCACCCTTCGGAATTTAGTTCTTGAATATGTGATAAAATATAAAAATGAAATCATTAAAAATTCTTTTATAACATTCATTAATTGCCAGGTTATTTTGACTCAACTTTGCAATAACAGATTCTATTTGGTTGAATTAGCAATGCTAATAACATCACGAAGGCATCATTAATTCAGAAATTTAATACAAGATACACAAGAAATACATCCGTTACACACATACACAAGAACATCCGTTACTAACTAACTGGTAGATTATTAATCATCATCTAGCATTATTCAAAGTGACTATTACAAAATAATAACAAACAGAACTTTCGCTGTTGTTGATCGAATGTTCTAATAAATAATACATATTTCAATTATTATATGTCTGTTCCAAAATGAATGTCTTTTAAGTAAACTAAATTAAATTTTTATGGAAGCTGGTTAATCTATTATTACCTTTAAAAAGTGTTCAAAAATGTACTTACACTATGTGCTTGCTTAATGGTATCCATGGAATGTCTGCTCCATTATTCTGTTGTTTCATTGCAATTGCTCAAATATCAAACTTTTAATTCTTAGTCAGTTTTTAAAATTACATCTCAGCTAACGTGATTTTGATTATTTTATTACTATTTTCGGAAATTAAATCCAATTTTATGTCTTCACACTTCAAAAATTAAATATGCTGTTAATTTTAAAGATCATTTACCAGTTGTTGAATAATCATTGAAAATGCTTTGCATAAAAGTAAATATCCAGTTGACAACGTCATTAAATTCACACAGAAACATCAAATTGAGTTGCGTATCTTTACAAATGGAAATCCTTTAAAAGTGGAGTTCTTCAAGAATTATATTATATATATATATAATGATGGAAGCATTCCAGTACTCAAAAGCATCACATCTTTGCTTTGACTTAGTTCCAGAACAAGTTGTTATTCAAGTACCATTAAGAAAGCCAATCTGTTTTTAAGTGTTGCATATTGGCATAAAAATAATCATAATAGAAACATGAACTGTGACATTTTGTAAATGTGCTCATTCACCTATTACTCAGTGCAGTATTTACATTGCAAATGAAAGCAATTAACATTTTCCTTTGTACTCAACAGAATGCTTTTGCAAAATGAGAATAGTCCACTTTAACACACTCTTTTTCAGGTGTTTTCTTTGGGCATTTGTTCCGGCGGTTGAATTACAATATCTTCCTGGTTAAAGTGAAAATCCTTCGTTCATCAAAACTAGTTCCCAAAGCTTTAAAAAAATTTCTCAGCTTATAAATCTCTAGTGGAAGTTGAAACCAACAAAAGATGTGTTTAGAAGATAGCAAACAGTGAACAAAGGCAATAAAATAAAACAGTGAATCTTCAGTTCTTCAATAAATGGAAGACATTTCTGAATTTTTATTCCATCATAACGAGTGCAATAAATTGCAACTAACAATTATCAGTCTTTTCGTTTTACTAGAAGACGTCCAGTTGGCATAATCAGTAGTGGCACAAATATAATAAAACTGAGTAATGAAATTAAATACTTATTACAATGAAACTAGATCTGTAAAATTCTCTGGTATATTATGGTCTTTCCATTAAAATAGCATTAAAAATTTTCAAAATTCTGTAGATCTATTAGTGTTTTATTGCCTATTTACAAAACACTGCAGAAGATAATCCAAGAAAAATCTCCATCATTTGATTCTCTTGAGTAAACTGAATGCAAGTGGGTAATCATACGGCATTGGTTTTTCAGGATTAAAGTATTTCAATTCAGAATCATCTGTATTTAGTAATAATCTCTATAGCCCAAATGTAAAGTACTAAAACGACTCTTTAATTTCAAAATATTTTAGTAAAACTAGGTTTTCAATGAAACCCTTCCCCCACCTAAATGCCAAAAGACATATGAGTAGTACCTTAGCCTACAATGCAAGTAGTCTCGGAAATAAAGAAACATTTTCTTTGAATATGTTTGCTACTGGCCTTCGTGATTGAAGACTAACATTTCTATGTCTAAATTTTTTCAGTTTATGGCCAACCATATGAGCATTACTATAATTGCTCAGAAACACTCCTTTGCAATTACATTTCGAACTTAATTTACCAAAATTAGTTTTGTACTGTATTTCATATTGAAGACTCACTTTTATACTCAGATTATGCACTTCACCAGCATTTTTATAATTTTCGTATCCTTTTTTAGCTTGCATACTTTAACTCTAAAGCAGTTTATATTCAAGATAGGTGACCACTTTCTTAAATCCTAATTTCTTGGTTTACCTCTTCAACGAACTGAAATTATATTTAATAAATTATGCATCAAAGCAATACAAGTTGTTGCTTCACTAGATGGAGGAAGATTCAAAACTATTAAACTTGGTGTAGATATTCATTTAGAGGCAATTTGTCAGTATTCAATTGGGTCACTGAGAATGCATTTATTTTTCTTTCCCAATATATTCATCACAAATGGCAACCCTAATAAAAATTAAGGAAGACAATTCTCATAATTCCGAACACAAGCTATCAAAATAAAGTTACAATGATATATTTGTTTCAGTCTTAGAATAACACTAATTGTGGAACTTGGAACTTTCAGCGCGATTATTTGGAAATGTGAAAAATATTTGAAATTTATTAAATCTGAAGTTACTGTTCAAACTATGAATTTAGTTCGTTCAAAGCTTGGAACATAGAAATGTGATTTTTTTTTATTTCTAATAAATTCATTTCTTATAAACAAGGTAACGATTTATGTATATTTTGACTCTAATTGTTTGGTTTTCTATTTAAAAATGATCACTTCTTATATATCATACAGGTTACTTTGTTCTTATACTCCATATACTAAAAGCATAATTGAATACTTTTTATTAATACATTGCATAAAAAAGCCAAATATATTTTTTTAACATTCTTCAAAACTTAAAATAACATTTCTCACTATATTTTTAATGTTCAGTTGAATGTTGAAAATTTAATTTGACAATTTCAATTATTTATAACATTATCACTATTTTAAAAAAAATAACTCAATTTAAAAACATTTTTCTAACCAAAACTTTTCTTAAATGCAAATAATCTCCAAATTTCGAAAACAGTTAAGTAAAATAAAATCATACATGGTTTATTTAGAAATTTTATGTCTAAAAGATTTTCAGTTCTGAAATCAAAGTTGTAACATGCATGAATTCTGGATGAAGCAGTCTCGAATTCAGCATTCACTATTGAAGATAAGCATTATTGATATAAGAAAAATATATATCACAAAGTTACAGAATGAATAAAATAAGAAAAAACAGTTTGATCCAATGTAGCTTAATTCATAAACATTTTTGTTCTTAAGATTTATTCCTTTTTTTCGGAGGGGGGGGGGGGGAATCATCCAATCATGGATCGCAAAACCCATTATGCACCGATTTTAAACTTCTGTTGGGGTAAATCTTTTTATGAGGCAATTAACAGTACTGCAGTAAGTTCAATGGAGAAGGAAATCTCAACTTGTCAGTGGTAGAACATTGTACTGACCCTCAAACATAAGTAAAAAAAATTCGGGGACAGCAGTTGTTCCAGTCAAAAGCAAAAGGTTAGCCCTATCTTCTATCAAGTAAAATCAAAACTATCAAATTCTACTTTAAAAAAATCTAAATTTATGGACAGTAAAGATTTGAGTAAAATAAAAAAATGCATATCATTCTTCAGAGCACATAACAAAGCAGAATAAAATACACATTTGAAAATAACTATTACTAATTTTAGAAACTGATCTAGGACTAAATCAGATTTTAAAAAAATAAGGAATTTGTCAATAAACAATAGCTCTTTTTGAAAGAAGTGGGTTAAAACTGTTACAGAAATTAAAACAGGACATCAAACTGATTTATAGGCATCACACATAATAATGACAAAAAAAAAAAAAAAAACACCTACAAGATGAGAATGCAAAGCTTTACCATTAGTAAACCAATGATTTCAAAGGAAACTATGGCTATATTTTGAGTATCAATTTTTAATTAAAATGTTCATTTGGAAATTTTGAAAAATAAAATATAAACAATGAAATTTGTATTATAGTCTGTATTTTCAATAGGCAGTTAAAAGTCACATTTTCTACTGTGTTACTGGTACCAGACAACCAATAACAAGGTAGGCATGCAACCTTGAACCACCTACAGAAAATACAGATTATAGTACTACACTTGTATTTAATACATTGGTTATATAAATTCAAACTTGTTTATTTCAGTTTTAATAATAACTGGCCATTTTTTCATGAACCCTATACTATCATTATGACCAAATATTTCATAAAAATTAAGACTGATTATTAAACAAGCATCAACTCTGACAAATATATTATAAATATCAAAATTTGCTTAGTTATTTCTATCAGTGTTTCATTCTTTTGCAATTTGTTCTAATTTCAATATTTATTGATCAACAAAATTTCCTACTATCAAGTGTATTTTTATTTATTTCTACAGTACATTATTTTAGTTTTTTTCCCCCATTGCAATAATTTTTAAAATAAACTTTATTGGGAACAGAGTTTTTGAAGTTACATTGAAATTATAATTTGAGGACTCATTTATGAAACATTCTATTTTTGATAACTTAAATCTTATTTCTCCTTCCTTTGTCAAAAATTTAAAATCTAAAGAATGACAAAACAATAAGACAAATACTAGAGGATATAATACAAAATTTTATTGAACCATATTATGATGTATCTTCTTTTGTTACTCTGGTGTATATCACCTGGCTGTGATGTTTCACTACCTGTTTGATCAGGCCTAGGGAAAAAAAGGGAAAGGGTTATTACGATTATGTAATGAAATAAATTCAACAATTCTAATTTGTGCATTAGTAGAATTAACAATTTTTAATTCCCTCAATGTCTAAAAACAATTTCTTTTTACCTTTTAAATAATGAGGTTATACATCAGGTTATAATAGTGATGAAATAGAAAAATTATTTCTGTACAGTGTAAAGGTGGGTTCACACGAGGCCAACTATTGTATGCAATAGAAGGTCACGCCTACTTCAAGAAAATCACGTGACCACAACGGAACAATGGCAAATAACTATCCCGTCGGGACAACCATTTGCCATTATCCCATCGACATTGTCTCAACTGTTCATACGGGGACAATATAGGGACAACAATTGCGTGCAACTATTTGCCTCATGTGAACCCACCTTAAGGATGCTATATTATTACTTAATAATAATTGCATGGATATAACTTCAATTAAAGTATAAATCATAAGAATTATCTTATAAATATCTTGTTTTGTACCTTTTGACTGAAGTTCTTCTAGAGCCTTTCTTGCTAAAGACCCCCTAACCTTCAATCGGTCAGAAACTACAGATGGTGTAATTAATTTATAGCTTGGAATTTCCTTTAACATTTTCTCATATGTTGGCTTGTCAAAAAGAACCAAGTTGTTCAATTTGTCACGAACTTTTCCTTTTGACCACTTCTGTAAAACAAAATTATATTTTAGTCACTTGCAAATACAGATTTCATTTAAAATTTATATTTCTGATTTTTAAGTGTAAGCAAAATTTGAATTCCTTGCAAAACAAGTTCACTTAGCATAGATTCTCTAAGAAATATAAAGGGATCTAAATAAAAACACCATTTTCTAGAATTTATAAAGAAAATTCAACCAATTTCACTTTAATAACAATTTTTTTAAAGTGCATAAGATACATTTTGCAATTCAAATTAAGACAGGAAGGATGGATACAGAAACAAAAAAAAAAATCCACGACTTACAGCTATTTTTTTTATTCTATTATTATTACTATTATTATACTATTATTTTTATGGCCTTTTCCCCAATTGGAATCACTATATATAAAAATACTGGAAATTTTAAATACTTTGCTTCTAAAACACTTTAAGAATTCTTATATTAAAACTACTCTTTGGAATACAATTTAAATCGTTAACAGTAAAAGATGATATTTATGCAAAATTTTAAAGCAATATTCAATCATCAGTGCTCTTTTATAAGACTACAATTTTACAACAAATGAAAAAAAATACCTAACTTAATACATATTATAGCAGAAATTTAAACAAAAAATATATTCGATATATTTATTTCAAATTTTTTTAAAAAACAAAATACTTATTTCAATTTATTTATCAAGCATAAGTTTTTGATGAGTTTTTTATTCCATTTATTGTCGCAAATAATGTTAAATGAAAGATACTAATTTAAAAACAACAAGTAATAAATATTTTTCTTTCAGAATTAAAATACTAATAAATATTTAATTTAAAACCAATCATGTTACAAGTGAATTAAAGTTTTGTACAAAATTGAGCTTTGCAATTCCTTCGACTCAAACTTCTTCAAGTTTTTTTTCTTTCAATTTTTTTAGCTACCCTTTTTTCCCCCTTCAAATTTTCCTTTTCTTTCAGTTTCTTTACTTTATAATTAGATTGTAAATTTCTCACAATTATTATCAATTGTTTTGACATTTTAAAATTACTTATTCTATTTGCCTGAACGTTGTCCAGCTTTTTTTTTTTTACAATGAGTATTACTTTTATATTTTCCTACAGACAATCTTTATTGATTAAAAATCTCCTCTCGACACTACTGTTGCCTAAAGAGAGTTATCTTCAATAACGAAAAACTTTCATTACAAGGTGGAATCAAAATTTATTCACTCTCAGTTCTTTGCAAAACAAAAATCTGTTGCAATAGTTTTGGTGACATTAGATTTTGAATGTAGACAAATGTTGGTGCAAAAATGCTGATCATGAACATTCTTAGTATGAAACATTTCCATTTAGATTTTGTCTTTTTTACTTATTTTTACAAATTTCCCTGACTTTTCCAGATCAATAAAATTCAACTTTTCCCAGATTACACAGTTCTGTTGTCACTCTGCAATACAAATCTTTGTTAGTGTAAAAAAATTATTGAATAATGAAATATCTCCACATGCCTTTCAAAAACAGAATATGTGTGGAATAATCTACATCTTTTCAGACCCAAAAGATTATTTTTCATATGGATTAAAAATCTATTCTCATTTAAATAATTTCAGAATAAATACACAAAGAAATATTCAAAAAAAAAAATATATATATATATATATTACAATATATACATTATTGAATTTACAAGTACTTGTATACTAAATATATCCATGACTTCAAATATTACGATCTAAAACTTTTTAAGAATACATGCACAATTCACGAAAATTGATAGATGCTCAGAACACGTTGGGAAATTTATCCACAGCAGTTTCAGACCCGAAAGATTATTCATCATAGCAAATGCAATTAAAGAAAAACAAGAATTTATATATTTCACTATATGCTACTACCATTATTGTTTAAAATGAATAAATATACAAATAAGCACAGTACTAAATAAAAAAACTAATGAATTCAAGCAACTTTCTTGAAACATTATATATTTATTATTGGCATTTACCATATGTCCAGTTGACATGCAGAATAGGAAGACACAAAAATCATAAATTGAGAATAAAAAGTTATGAAATTCAAACCTGAAAAATTAATAACCAGGACAAATAAGCAATTTTCAAATGCATGATTACATATTTTTCTAAAAATTACCTTCCATTCATTTATATAAAACAGGCAAGAGATGTAAAGACCAAGATTAGATTAAACTGGTTTCTGCTTCCTAATAAAACAAATAGGATTTTTACTCCAATCAATTTAAATACATGCATGCTCAGTACGTTGGGAACAATATCCTCATGAGATTTCAGACCCGAAAGATTGCTCATCATTGTATGCATGTAAATATTAATAAAAATTTTATTCAAAAGTAACTCAGAACGTTGGAACTATTTTCCACATAAATTTTCAGACACGAAAGATTATTCAACATATAAGACTAGAGAATATATGAATACAAGAAAATTTCATATATTAAAACAGTGATGTGATTGAATATAAACACTCAGAACACGTTGGGAATGATATCCACATTTACCTTCAGACCCGAAAGATTATTCATCATAGTGCTTATTTCAAGAAAAAAGTTCTTCAGTAAAAGGCAAAATTTAAAATATTATGGACATAGGTAGGTTGATTAGCTTCAAAAACAATCTTGTACAATCTAAGTGCAGGTTCAATACAATAGCCAATTCTCAGATATAAAATGAAGCCAATTCTGGTGAATTATCCATTGAAAAGCATTTCATGATTGGCAGAAACATCATGCATTCATTCTTAAGATTAACCTTAATTTATGCTTCCACTTAAAACTAATTAAAATATTTATTTTCCACAAATTTTCAGACACGAAAAATATAATTATTTGTGTGGTTAATTTATAATTTTAATGCTGTGTATAAAAATTCTATAAGATTTGACATGCCTCGGAACATTGGGGACTATTTTCCATATGAATTTCAGACACCCTAAAGATTGTTCATCATATACAAGAAAAGGGTTTTGTACAAATTCTCATTACCTTAAATTATTTGTAGTAGAATATATTTGCAACTTGTTTTTAATTAAGTTGAAATATACTATATTTGCTCAGAATATATGTTTTCCACAGATTTTCAGACCCGAAAGATATATTCATCATGATTTTATTTTGGTTCAATGTGAATTTATAATTTTAATACTGAACTAAATACATGTCTAAAAATAAAAATCAAATTTGATATTGCTCAGAACGTTGGGACTATTTTCCACATAAATTTCAGACCCGAAAGATTGTTCATCATACATGAAAAGAAAAGATTTTGTAAAGTTTTCATTACCTTAAATTACTTATAGTAGAATATATTTACAAATTGTTTTGAATTAAGTTAAAATATAATTGTTCAGAATATACGTTTTCCACAGATTTTCAGACCCGAAAGATATATTCATCATTTTATTTTGGTCCAATTTGAATTTATAATTTTAATACTGAACCAAATACCTGTCAAGAAATATACTATCACATTTGACATTGCTCAGAATGTTAGGACTATTTTCCACATAAATTTCAGACACCCGAAAGATTTTCATCATACATGAAAGGAAAAGATTTTGTAAAAGTTTTTATTACCTTAAATTACTTATAGTAGAATATATTTACAAATTGTTTTTAATCAAGTTAAAATATAATATAATCGTTCAGAATATATGTATTCCACAGATTTTCAGACCCGAAAGATATATTCATCATGATTTTATTTTGGTTCAATGTGAATTTATAATTTTAATACTGAACTAAATACCTGTCTAAAAATAAACATCAAATTTGATATTGCTCAGAACGTTGGGACTATTTTCCACATAAATTTCAGACCCGAAAGATTGTTCATCATACATGAAAGGGAAAAGATTCTGTATAAGTTTTCATTACCTTAAATTACTTAGAATATATTTGCAAGTTGTTTAAACAAGTTAAAATATAATTGCTCAGAATATATGTTTTCCACAGATTTTCAGACCCGAAAGATATATTCATCATAGCAATAATAAATTATTTCAGAGATAAGCAAAATAATTAGATTTTAAGTATCATTAATTAAACAAGAATCTGTTTTCAAAATTAGTAAACACAATTTTGATTTGATGTTTTAAAAGAAATCAATTATAACAAGAGGTTAATAGACAGGTAAGTTACTTCTAAATAAAAATTAAGAAACCTTCCTGATTTCATAACTTAAAAAGCCATGATATAATGAATCAAGAGCTTTCATTTATTTTTAACTAAATCATAGATAAAACAAACCTTTCCAACATTATTATAAACAATTCAAATAAATAAGATTTAAATTCCACACAAGTAGGAAAATTTCAATTACAAAAACATCTGCTTCAATACCCACTATATTGAGATAGATTTTACAACTAGTATATTTTTCTTTAATTCTTAATAATAAATTTAAATTTGAGAAAACTCAATTCCATTTTACAGCATTCGATTGTGAATAAATATTTATAAAAAAAATTATAAACTACAGTTTGATATTGCATATTACATAAAATTTAATTATAAATATCTGTGCTAATATCCCAAATAAAGAATTCTAAATCAAATATTAAAACTCATATTTCCTGATAATTGATCCTAATGGAAGTAATTTAATGGGATTATTTTAGTGGGATAACTTATAAATTTGATACATGCCTTCTTCTTAGCCTTGCCTCCAGAAGATCCTCCTTCCTTCTTTTTCGCCCCAGCTTTAGGGTCTTTCTTTTTCTGATCTTGTTTAGGCGGCTGCAAAAATACACAACCATTGACACAAATGCAAAAGATACCAATAAACAAAAAATACCTCCAAATCTCAAATTAAGTATTATTTTAATAATTATATAAACAAAATTTTATGAATAAGTAATAAACAGTAAAATATTATGCCTACAACATGCGGTTCTATTTCGATCGGGGAAATGAATCGAGAACACGTGTTTCAATTTATTAACTTTTTTTCGAAATAGAAGTTTTACATTGTGATAACTTTTAGATAAAATGAATCTTAAATGTTTCATTTTTAATTACTTTTATAATAATGTAAATGTTACAAACGTTTCCATAATGTTTAAGCACCTGAACTCATGATCAGTTAAGCCTACTTTGTAACGCGTCTACAGTAAGAAAAGTTCACAAAAACACATAAGTTCATAAAATAAATAAATAAAAATTTGTTAAATGATTTTGCACATTAGATTCAGATTAAATTTTGCACGTTAATTTTAAACCTGATTATGTTAAATTCCTAAGTGAAATTGGGAAAATCTATCTTAAATTGATTTTTAAAAAAGGACATGATGATCATAATCTCTGGAAAATTTGATAACTTTGCTATTATGTACAACTTACAATCAACTGATTTTAAGACGAAATTTGTACTTTTAAAACAAAATGGCACCAACAGAATATTGATCAAGACTTTCGGAAACGAGTTCAAACTTAAAAAGCTTTTAAAAATTAATTGATTGATTTAAGTTTACTTTTTACAAGCAATTAAGCTTTTAAAAACAGATTGTAAACTAATATTTTAAAACAACTTACCATTTTCCAAAGTACCTGGAACTCTACTATATAAACGAGAGTCCCACGTTGTTAAATCGACGAAGCAAGGCTGGAAAATTACCAGTGTTGCCAGTTCCCAGTACAAGTTTCTTCTTCTTGCAGCTTTTGCCACGACGCAGTTGAAAAATTTTATATTAAAAGCGACTCAAATTGTAGACAAAATACTTTACATTATTAAAAAATTTATATCACACAAAAAAACCTTGAACAAGGAAAGAAAATCAAGGAGCATTATAAAATGCTGATAAAAGTGCAGTTTCACCATAATAATAATAAAAATAAAATTCCAATTAGAGAACTCTGATTAAAAGCTGTTCAAAATTAAATCGTCCAATTGATGGCATTGTAACTATAGTTAAATTTCATAAAGGTGGGTTCACACGAAGCAAACTATTGCGCGCAATAGAAGATCACGCCTACTTCAGGAAAATCACGTAACTGCTACGGGACAATGGCAAATGGTTGTCCCGTCGGGACAACTATTAGTCATTGTCCCATCGACGTTGTCTCAACTGTTCACACGGGGACAATACAGGGACAATAGCAGAGAGACAACAATTTCGCGCAACTGTTAGCCTCGTGTGAACTTACCTTAAGAAATTGTCAAAAATCTCTGAACAACAACAGTTTCAAAATAGTTAAAAGAAATATAAATCTTTTCCTTGAAATTAAAATAAAACATATTTTTGCTTTCAGCAAACCTAACAATAGAATCCTTAATCTAAATTCTTAAATGATGCTGCTACATGATATTCCGTAACATTGCCGTTGCTGATTCTTAATATGTACTTTCACCTCTAATTTAGAATATTTTTTTTAATTATTATTATTTATCCACAACTTGAGATAAAAATGAAATTTGAATTAAATATATAAAGAGAATTTCTTTAGTTTTTCTTTTTAAATTTTATTTTTATTTTTCAAGCTAGGTATATGTATTTTAATGAAAATGTGACCTATATGTATTTTAATGAAAATGTGGCGAAAAAAATAACTTTCAAAATATTAAAAGTTAAGAAAATGGTTAATCTTTCGAAACCATATTATTTTTAAATTTGGTTTAATATATGAATAATTAAATTCTAGCTGAAATGCTAGTAAAATGCAATTTTAGATGAGAAGTTTTGGATAATAAAAGAAGAAAAACTTGAAAAAGGATAATCTAAATGAGGTATTCATATTAAAATATTAACTAAACGGAGCCTATTAACCAATCTCAAAGATAAATGTAATACAGCATACCATTTAGGTAACTTTTTCAAGTGTTGAGCTATGATCTTACGTCCTTTGTTCTCCTGCAAGAGGTGTAATGAAAATAAAAATTTAATTGGCACAGATATTTTATAAGGTCTGGGAGGTGTGAATCGATTCCAAGAAGACGATGCATTTTTCATATACTATGCCATTGAACTCTTGCATCCGTAAAATTTTATTTTAGATGATGTAAGCGGATTCATTTTTATTTTCTCATATATGAAGTGCAGACAAAGTATTGTAATCGTCAAAAAAAATTGTACTAGAGATTTTGAAGAATTTCCATATTTTATACCTCTCTGAGATGGAAAAACATGATTTTCAAAAATGCTTGTCTATCTGTGACAAAGATAATTCAAAAACAAAAACGCTTTAGGCTAGATGAATGAAATTTGGTATATAGTTTTTACACCAAATTCGTAGGATTCAATCAAATTTTGAATAAAGCCTATTCAGAAGAAATCTGTCTGTCCCTCTGTTCGAATATTAGCTAATACGATAACTACAAAACGAAGAAAATTCGATGGATAAAATTCCCTACAGAGATCTAACATCATAGTATAAATGCTTATCAAAATTTTACCCAATTCCAGTAAGGATTGGCCGTCTGTCAGTCTACATTTTTAGATACATGTTAATGTTATAATTCAGATAAATAATGACTTAAATATATCAAATTTGGTATGTGATTTTGTGACTACAATCTCGTGTCTTTGTCTAATTTCATTTTTATTGGTTGGGAAAGATGCGCCTAAAACATTAATTCGATTTTCAAATACTATTGCTAAAACAGTTGCCAAGAGTGATACGATAGATTCAACAAAAATGCTGAATTCCCTCCAAAGTTTAATATTTCGTTACTATTGCACTCCTATGCCATGAAAGGGGTCTTTGCTTTACCCAAAGACAACAATTTTTTGCGGTGGGTAAGGGATGACACTTTTATTCGAAAGTATCTGAGAAAGTTTTGGGGAGACTACTCGCTCTGGTTGTAATATAAGTTTGACATCGATTTCACTGGAAATCTTCTAATTTCGAAAATTTTTCCCCCCTGTAAACAAAATAATAATAAATATGAGGAAGGGAGAAAAAAAAATTCAAATGTATAATAAAAGAGAAAAAGCGTTTAATATGATTTTTGCACATGTTAGATTTAACCTGAACTGTAATAGATCTAATGTTAGCTTGTTTATTAACTGTTTATACTTGAAAATTATTACATATGAAGTAATCAATTTTCTTACAGGTATTTAATGTTGTGGAGTGGAAACTTAATAGTCATTTGGAGCTTAAACTCCTTTTTAAGAAAGCGAAACTGGGGTCATGTACTACCAAATTTAGAAATTTTTAACTGAGTTACAAAGTGAAGAATGGAGGTTTTATTGCCTTGACATCGCTTTTTTAAATTAAGGGAATAATAGTAATCTCTTTTCTTTATTAAAGAAAATTAATGAATACTGATTTGATATTACATGAAATACAAGCAATACTTGTCCAAAATTTTAATAAGAAATAAAGTTTTAGAAAAGTTTTAAAACTATGAGTCTTGCTTAACATAATCTAATTAAAAGCACCACTATAATACTTTAAATAAGGAATGGAATCAGGCAGAGGCTGATATTTATTTTTACATCTAAACTTTAAAATGCACATGGAAGAAGGGAATAGTTTCATTCGTAATTCCAGATTAAAAGGATTAAACCTCAACGATCAGCAAAATAACAAACAATTAAATAGGATAAAATATGCTTTATATATAGTAACAAATGAGCGAAGTTTTATTTTTACGAGCTATTGAATAAAGTAAGAAAATAAAGTCACTCATGAAGAAAAATGATTTCAGAGTAATTTGATAATAATATAAAAAATTAAAAACACCCTATATTTAAAATAATAGGTCAAATATTTTCAATCCCATTTTTGCAAACTATTGAATAATACGACTAATCCCATATTACATTATCTGGTCCTTGCATCATATAACTCAGATATATAAACAAACAAAAATATGTAATTGAATATCACAAATATTCTGTTAAAAATCTTTTTGCGCATGTAACTGAATAACAAAATGAATAAAATGTAAAATTTCAGGAAACTCTCTCTTTTATAAAAATGCTTTTTAAACAAATTCTTCATATTTTGCATTTTGAGTCCTTCTTCAAAGAGGGGAGATGTCAAAAGTGACTGTTTTTTTTTTTTCTTTTCCCTATAGTAATTTTAACAGCCGATATATTTATCTCTAACTGATTCAATTCAAAATTAAATTTACTTAAAAGAACATACAATTTAATTAAAGAAAAAGAATTGCAGAAAAATTCTGGACGAGATTCAAATAAGTTCATTTCCAGCATCAATGTATTTTGGTAATAAATCCATGTTTCCCAGTTTTTTAAAAGTATTCAAATTTAAGCAAATACTTTTATTTTAGCCACAATATTGAGAAAATTCCTCAGGCTAACTGTCTTTTCTTTTATTCCGTTGTTGATACTTTTGTAATTAATAAAAATTATCACCAATTTATAGTTTAACTATCAAGAATTCTGAAAAACCTATTTGCTTTAAAACACACATTTCTTTTAATCGTTTTATTTTTTGTGAAAATTCTCAATCATTTTTGTTGTTTAAGTATCAAGAATTCTAAAAAATCGATTTGCTTTTATAACGCACATTACTTTTTGCTTCTTTATTTTTTTACTGACTAATTAAAACGTAAATATCTGACTGTCTTATTAATTTTTTTTAGTTTATATACTATAAAGAATAAATAAATGTTATTGCTACCTATGAATATTTCTGATCCTAATAAATTTAATAAATATACAGTGTCTCACAAAAGTGATGGGACACTTATGCTTTACAAAAGGAAACTGTAATAAAATAAATTTAAAAAACATGTACAAATTTTTTGTGGGTATGTTTCATACTTAAATTTAGTAACAATTATTACATAACATACATACTGTCAAAATATTAAAATATTAATTTAATAAAAATACAATTGTTTAGAACGGAGCAAAAAATGGCTCACATAAGTGATGGGACACCATTACATATGCAACAAAAATCGTCTAAAATAAGCAATAAAAATATTTTTGGTGGTTTTATTTTTACTCAAAAGCAATTGGCAATAATTTATAAAATCTTCTGCAATATTTCTCTCCAGTTGGTTTTGGAATTTTTCTGTTTTTTAGCTCTGGGCAGCCATGAAGGCTAAACGAAAAGAAACTTCGCCTG
Source organism: Argiope bruennichi (assembly GCF_947563725.1). Lineage (NCBI taxonomy): Eukaryota > Metazoa > Arthropoda > Arachnida > Araneae > Araneidae > Argiope > Argiope bruennichi. Next base: position 54,412,231 of record NC_079158.1, read on the forward strand.
AAATTCGAAAATGAGTTATTAATTTGCATATTGAAAGTGTAAAATCTATTAGAGAAACTGCTGAAACAGTTAACTTGAGTCATTCAACAGTTTTCAATATCATTAAACGATATAAAAAGAATCATATTATTCAGGATAAAAGAAGACCTGGCCGACCATCAAAGCTATCCAATGGAATAAAGCGAATTATCGTTCGAAATATTAAAAAAAAAAAAAAAAAAAAAAAAAATCCAAGAAAGAGTGCTTTTAAAGTTGCTGCTGATTTACAAGAATTATATGGAATAATTGTTAATTCTGAGACTATTAGAAGGGTAATTCGATCTGCTGGATATCACGGTAGAGTAGCCATGAAAAAATTCTTCGTAAGTGAAAAGAATAGAAAACTCAGACTAGCTTTCGCAAAATCCAACATAAGTAAGAATTCTGATTACTGGAATAAAGTTATATTTGCTGATGAGGGTAAATTTAATATATTTGGTTCTGACGGTAGAATCTTGGTGTGGAGAAAATCCAGGGAAGAATTTCACAAACAGAACTTGGTGCCAACAGTAAAACGTGGTGGAGGAGAAGTTATGGTATGGGGGTGTATGTCGTCCGCTGGAGTTGGTAATCTTGTTTTTATTGACAGTATAATGGATCAGTACAAGTATATTGGCATTTTAAAGTAAAATTTGAAATCTTCAGCACGAAAATTGAACCTTCATAACGATTTTAAATTCTACCAGGACAATGACCTCAAGCACACTGCTTTGAACGTTTGACTCTGGCTGCTGTATAACTGTCCTGAAATAATAAAAACACCACCACAATCTCCAGCCTTAAATCCCATAGGGAATTTTTGGCAAGAATTAGAATCAAGAATTCGCAACACATCATTTCTTCAAAACAACAATTAAAATCGGTACTTCAAGAAGAATAGGATAAAATCACTCCAGAAATCACAAAAAAAAAAAAAAAAAAAAAAAAAAAAAATAGTCGAATCCATCCCAAGAAGATTAAATCATGTATTAAAAGTAAAAGGAAATTCAACAAATTATTAAAACCTTTTAAAAAGTAAAATTTTTGGATAAATATTTGATGAAAAAGTAAGTGTCCCATCACTTATGTGAGCCATTTTTTGCTCCGTTCTAAACAATTGTATTTTTATTAAATTAATATTTTAATATTTTGACAAAATGTATGTTATGTAATAATTGTTACTAACTTTAAATATGAAACACACTCAAAAAATTTTTGTACGTGTTTATTTATTTATTTTATTACAGTTTCCTTTTGTAAAGCACAAGTGTCCCATCACTTTTGTGAGACACTGTACTTTTATAAATGTATTAACTAATTTCAACTTGTACTTTTTAATATTTAATTTTGATTGTTATTATTAGTATGGTATGATTTCTTGCTTTATTTTTAGTAACTATGGCCGGTTGCGGTCAAAATTTACAATTCTCTCTATTAGGAGAAAAAATTAGCTTGATGTGCTGTGTGTATGTTCATTTTCGTCTTCTTTTTTTCCTTCCTAATAAAAAGAAACAAAGACAGGGGGACGAAAGTAATGTTCTAAAAGTACTTTTGAATCTTTTTATTTTCTAAATTCGAAAAGATTCCTCTTTCACTATTATTTCTTTTGACAATATTCTGTTAAAGCAAAATGAATCTTTTAGAGAGAGGGAAAAATTTAATTTTATGGCCAATGAAATTAAACCATGTTTTGCTGTAAGTTTTAAGATAGAGAATACAAATAAAATCGGAAAAAAAAATCAACTTTCTCACATTGAAGCTTTTTTATGGACTGGAAAATTATTACATGCAATGTTAGAAAAAATATAACCTAAGAAATGAATCTGCTTTCTTGAGATTTAATTATTGCAAAAAATATACATGTAACGTATCGATTACTTAGAAGATTCAATAGCTTATTTAACGTCTTCTTGTCTTCATTGTAGCGCCATCTATTAGCAAGAACGTAACCTAATAGGTGATTATTTTATAAATATTATATCACTTATTATTTTCATTTCGTTATTTACATCTATTTAATTTTGTTGGATTTAAAAAAAAATAAATTTCTGATATCTATGCAATTGAAACATTTTTGGAAAGAAAAAGAAAATTTTTGATTTTGAATAAGGAAATATTCATGTCTGAATGCATTTCAAAATTGCTTAATCCCTGATTCGTGGCGCCATCTGTAAAAATTTCAGAGTAAAAACTAGCGCTATTTTTTATTCATTATTTATATTTTCGTATTTTACCATTGAAATTTGTAATGATACACGAATTTGCGTCTTTTCATAAGCGAAAACTCCTACAAGTCTTTTCTCTATTTCTTCATAGCTACCAGATTCAGTGATTCGAAAATCTATAGCAAAAGAAAATGGACATATTTTTTTTTATTCTATTGAAAAGCGATTGTTGAACGGGTTTAAGAAATGCCGAAAAAGACATACAAATTGTTTGCGGAATGGCTGAAATTTATTTGGGAATGATTTTTTTAAAATTTTAGTTTTTATTGAATTTAAGCAAAATTTTCAGTGTATGTTATAATTTCCTGTTTGAGAGTTATTTCACATAAAGATATTTACATATAAACATTTATACATATCACATATAAACATTTATACATTCACTCTAATAGATAGAAAAGTAATCTGAAAATTAATTACTATAAAACTGATTAAATATGTTGCACCTCTTCTCCATATTGTTTAAATTAGATTTATTTTAAAAGTGCTAGAAACATGATTAACAATTAATTTTAAACGATGTTAAAAATAAGTAAAAAAAAAAAAAAAGATTATCATTAAAAGTAACGCAGAAATAATCAGAAAAAATGTTAGTTAAATTTCTATTGTAAAAATTGGAATAAAATTTAAAAAGATATTTGAAGCAAAAATAAGATATATTTCCATCCGTAAATGAACTATTCTTACCGTTACGAGGGGCAATTGTAGATAGATTTAAAACAGTAGATTCAAGACTGAAATTAATGCAATTCGCTTTTTTTCCTATAATCACGAATTGACTCCATTATTTAATTTTGAAACTCTTTATAGTATTGTTTTGGATGTCTAGTACACATTTCGAATTAATAAATTTAATATTAGTAATTGTAATTTATTATTATTATTTTTCTTTCTGTGTTGTGTGTTTTTCTGATCAATTTAAACTTACGATATTCAAACTTTGCTGCAATTTATTTTTAAACACTTTTTTTTAATTAATTTGTTTAATATTTGTAAAGTTTTGAAATTTATTTTCAATTTTTCACACACTTCAACATGTTTTAGAGTTTCAAAATTTTGTATACTTATGCATTTATGATAGTTTGTCATTTTGATACTTTTCAAAACTTAATTATCAGCTAATTGAAAAATGTAATTGTGTTTTGATTTAATACAAGTGGAGCCACCTCTATTAAATCAACAGCCTTAACCCGGAAGTAGGATCAGACCAAATCTTGTGGAGGTCCTTAGACAAGTTCAGGAAGTTCCGTTCCTTCCTTTAATAATTCTTTACAGTTCCTTCCTTAATAATCAATATTAATAATTAAAACTGCTTAGCATATCTATATTGATATGTTTTTATGTTATATATTATGTAGTTTTAACTGATTATACAGATACAAACAATTAAATGATAATATTTGACAAACTGATGTAACAAGGCATTTAATTGAGGGTTACCTTCAAGAAAGTTAGTTTCACTATTTCGCGTGAAAAAAAAAATTATACGAGATTGCAGAACATTATTGCACTTTTTTTAAACTTTATCAATCTTTAAACTCTGATTAAAAGTTAAGTCTAGTGAATCAATTAGCCAAACTCAAAAATGTAGGCTTCAGCTATTAGTAAACGATCTTAAAAATACTGAAAAAATTTAGAATAATATTCAGAAATTTAAAAATGCCACCATTTTTATTTGAGTATATGGGTCAGTTGCAGTATATGAGCGTTTTAAATCAAATGAAAGCATACAATTTTTCCTGAAAATATCACACATACATAAAATAATCAAAGTCTTGGAGATCTCTCAACTTTTAAAGTTTGAAGACAACTAACTACTCTGCATATTTGATAATTGGGACCTTCTTGGTAAGTATCTGAGAAAAGTTATTTTCAGGGTTCATTAATATTTATAATAAGGATTTATAAATTAAAAAATAGAAATCATTAATATAAAAATATTAACTAATAAATATATATTTTCAAAAACTGTTATTATAACATTTAAGGTGTATCACATCATCATTGTAATAAAAAAAGACAAACACAAAATTGTTTTATTTTTTGGTGGGGGGTGGGGAGGTTCTATCATCCAAGACACGGCTACCGTTTTGCGCTGTTCCAGGTTAACAAAAGTAGCAAAAGAAAACAAGGCTATAGGTTAACTGCGAGGAATTTGCGATTGCATAATTTGTTAAAACTTCCGTTGAGGGCGTCCCGCGGTAAGGAACACAGCGACCCTTCACTGGGCAGGGGCCCGGCTCCAAACAAATAGTGTCGGAAGGTTGTAAATAAGGCCCTACATTAACACCCACGGAGCCGTTACACCGAGGGTCAGGTAATCTTTAAGGTTTCAAGCTCACTCACTGAAGGCGATTGAATATTTAAAAAGGGACCGTCCACTCATGAAACTAGCGTGTTTATAGATCGGTACTTTGATGATAAGTGTTGTTTTGACAATTTAAAACATAGAGTATATATTAAATCACCCATGAAAAAAGCTAACGAGGAAGATTTATTGCTTTATGTTTTGAAACTAAAAAACAAAATTCATTTTAACTTTAATCATTTCATTAAAATTGGCTGAGCGTAGAATTAATTTTTTTTATCATATTATTATACATAAAGAACAATATCAATTTTTTTTTAACCAGATTCGAATCACATCATATTCGATTCATATTGTGAAAATGTTTTAGTCTCGATTCGTCTGTCTGAAAAATATTATTGCAAAATATATTAAAATAATTAAATTTTTAAATCAGAGAAAAAAATTCTATGAAAATAAAATTCATATTACTGAAAAGCACATTTCTGAAAAGTCGATTTTATGCAATAATGTGATTTGAAGTCATTGGGTAAAAAACGTTAAAATTTCGATAAACTTTTAATTAAAAATCCAATTAAAATTTTGAAAAATGTCTTAGTAGTCATCTGCAGTCCAAGATGTAACTATGGATCAAATCTGACATTCTAAATCCAAAGATCGGCTTTGTAGAGTAATTTCAACAATTTTTTCATTGTGCTGTAAATCGCAATTTACGAATAGTTTAGTAGCTTATAAGCATTATCATGCTAAAATCTTTAAAGCCAGCTAAAGGGGGCATAGCTGACATATTTAAAAATGCATTTCTAAGTCAAAATATAAAAAAGTGATATAAAAAAAATTATTATAGAGCACAGCAGAAATAAAAGAATTCATCAGATGAAATATACGCATAACTATAAGGGAAAAAACCCAAATATAGCCAATTTGAAGCCTCTATTTTACGTTGAGAACTAATATAGTATAATAAGAGTTAATGAATTTTGATTAACTGTATAGCAGACTGTATTTTGAAACGAAGAATTTTATAAATAAGCAGGTGGTTCGATGCCACCGGAATGAAGATCATCAGCATAATTATTTACAATGATATTTTTTTTTACTAATAGATGAACACGAATAAGAACAATCATTATATGGAATTATTTTTCTAATTCTCTAATTTCAAAAGAAATAATTTCAGAATAGGAATCTGCAATAGTTCTAGTCAATTATTTAGCCTATTATCTAAAAATTAACTGAATGACAATTTAAAAATATTATTTTAAGATTCTTACTTTTTGTTCGTTGCATTATTTTTACTTTAAAAAAAAGTATTCCTAATATCGCCTTTGCCTAAAATGAGTTGAAATAAAGTTTAATTTATTTTATAATCCTACTTTCTTCATTAAATAAAAAAATCATTAAATCTTGAAGTAATATAATACAAATTTAGTGTATATTACAGTTGACGTACCTCCTTAATACTTTTTCTAAATACAACAAATATATAAAGAAAGGAACACATTTAAAGGAACTGTAAAGATTAAAGAAAGAAAGATTTAAAGGAACGCATAGCCTCTAATAGGCACTTTAGTCCATTATTCACGTACAGGTATGAAATTTTTTCATATGAAATTTCCGAATGAAATAGGCACATGTATTAAAATCAAATAAAGAACTCCGTAAAACGAAATAGATTATTTTTAAAACTTAAAGATTTTATCATCTTTAAAATTTTTTACATATTCCTGGCGACTTAATTTTTAATTTTTCTGTTATTTTTTCCTTAATGACAGTCATAAATTTATTTGGAACAAAATGGTATATTTGTATAATTTTGCAATTAAATGTTAGTTTTTAAAAAATATTTTTATGCACGCTCACTAAATTTTCCCAAGAATTTTCTTTTAAAACTAAAACTGACTTTTAACTATCTAAAAAAACACCTCTAAACATAAAATGCATACTCTGTGTTCTTTTAATGATTAACCGAAATATTTATTATCAATTTTATTTAATTTCACAAAAATTAAGGCACCTGAAATATTTCAAAGATATTTAAATCTAATAGAATGACATTTTGAGAAAAGTCATTGAAATATATTTTTTAAAATCTAAGCTATATTATGATGCTATTTTAATTGAACATAAACATGTATTTTGGTGATAAAAAATAAAAATAAAAATAAGCTATTTCTTCCCTTTCCTCATTGCATTTTTCGTGAGATCATTTGTTACATGTCGCACATTTTAACTAAGCTGCTCAACGACAAATGTTTGAATCTGTCACAAATTTAATATTGCGTGTCATTGTTTTTTTTTTTTTTTTTTTTTTTGTCGGTATTTCAACTGACGTTATCGTCATTTGATCGGATGCTTTTTAACTTCTAAAAAGGAAACTCCTTTTTTTTTTAAAAATTTTTAAAACAACTTTGCCTGGTTTCTTTTTTCAGTAGCTGACAAACTTCCAGGTGGTATTGCTTCTCCGCCCCCCCCTTTTTTTCCCCCAAAGATTAGAACACTTTTGAAAAAAAAAAAAAAATCACCTGCAAGACCAGTAGATTTTGATCGAAAGTGATAGAGAAAGAAGTACCAGGATAGTTAATGGACGAATGTCTTTTGAAAGTATAGCAGACGTTGGACTGTGAGATTGCCGTATGACAGAATCTGACATTTCAAGATTTCTTACTATTTGCTGCAGATTATCAATGTTGAATCTGTAAAAATATTAGAATTAAAAGAAAGAATCTCAATCGTCTTAAAACCTTCCACAGTGGCTTCCATTGTAGCTTTTCTTGCATAGTCTTTTTCAACCAGTTCTACTATTTGATAAACTGTTAAAATTCTGTGAACATGCTTAACCAGCCAATTTCCATTTCTTGAGCCTTGAAGATTTTGAATACCTTCATAACTGTTTCTTCTTTTGTTGCATACGATTTAAATAATGAAGGGACATACATATCAGAAATAAGAATTTTCGAAAGCGAAGTCATTCACATTAATGTCGGTGACTATAGGATTCTCTTTTGTAGGTTTACGTTTGCAATAAAATGATTTATCTTTTTTTAAAGAGATATGATTAAATCTACACTGCAGGATGACATTCTAAAATGCTATGTCCAAGACAAGTTAACGAGTTCGTACATCCTTTTTCTGGGGAACATAATAGTTGGTGGCACAAACTTAACAGAAGCTCATACAATATTATGATAGCTACAAGGTAACTATGGTCTGTCGAAGAATATTTATGGATACGTTTCCCTTTTTAGGGAAATGAGTGTTGTATATTGATTACCCACGTTTCATTAACATTGAAATTTCGTATTGAAATGAAAGAAATCTCATTCTCTTAATTCAAAGTTACTCGGCCTTTTTTTTTTTTTTTACATTTTTAAGCAGAAATTCCATATCTGAAGAAGCATTGAGGCTTTTTTAAAGGTGAAGCAGGTTTTCGAAAAAAGTTGAAGACGCTCTCTTTTCCTATACTTTTTTCCCCCCATAAAACAAGTGATGCAAATTATTTCTAATAATAAGTTGAAATAATTGAAAGTCCATAACATGCTTTATTTACTTATAAACATCATTCAACCAAGTGACCTTCTACATTTAGAGTTAAAACAGGTACTTTGTTTGGTAGCATATAAGGTAATTTTTGTGATTTATCTTTAGGTTATTTTAGGTAATCTTTTAACGTTAACAATTTAATTTGATAATAAAGAAAGTCATGCTGTGTATTATCGGACCCTTTTAAGAAGTTGTGATCATAGTCATAATATTTATTTAATAATAATTGCCACACATTATGAAGATTTAACTTTAAAAACTATTATTTTCATTCTATATTATGAAATTCTGCTTCTGATTCTGTAATTTTTTAAAAATTTAATGGAGATATGTCTATTTTAAGATGCCATGTGCGGATTAATCTTTTTAGGAATCTTTAAGCAATAGAAAATTTGAATATCTCTTTCAGTGTCTATAGACAGATTTTTTTAAGTAGTTTTAGTTTAATATATATGCAAGCAGTTTTTAAATAACATATATTATAAAAAGCTGAATCAACGAAACTATTAATTGCGGGCCACCATTAGGATAGTTGGCTTCAGTAATTTAAAAGTAATTAGGAACAGCTAGCCATCTGAAATAAAATTGAATTTGGAAACATGAAAAATAATTCCAAAGCTAATATTTTGAGACTTAAAGGATTCTTAATTTTAATTTGAATATATTTGGGTGCATGCTCTAAGTAAATCAAATCAAAGAGCTTTGAAGTTGCATCGGAAGGCCCATACGCATCTCAAGAATGGGAAGGCCTAAGCCGTTGCCTGCTTTCCTAATTGATAATCCGGTCCATTAGGATGTATATATGATTCATATTACGTCATTCAACGTTAATGAAGTCACCAACATGGTATTGTCAATTGAAGAAGTCACTGACCATAAAATATCAGAACACATTATCCAGTATTTTTTACTTTTTGTACTTTCTTGTATACGTAGTACAGAGAAAGTATAGTAATCGTCAAAAAATTCAAAATCGAGATTTTGACGAATCTCCACGTTTTAGACCTCCTTGTGTTCGCAAAAACATATTTTTAGAAAATGTCTGTCTGTCTGTGACAAAAAGAAATGAAAAGTGCTTTGAGCCAGATTATTGAAATTTGGTGTACGGACTTTACATCAAATTTGCAAATTTCCATCAAATTTTGAGTAAAACCCGTTCAGAGGAAATTCGTCTGTCTGGTTATTCGAATATAAGTTAACTTCGTAATTAAAATACAAAAAGAGCTAGATAGATAAAATTCGGTATATAGATTTAGCATCTATAGCATAGGCACCTGTCAAAGTTTGAGACAAAACCAACAAAGAGTTGACTGCTGTCGACTTTTACTTTCAGAAACATATTAATACGATAATTCAAAAACGCAGTGACTTAAATATATCAAGTTTGGTATTAGATTTTGTGATTACAAGTCCAGTTTTATGTCAAATTTTTGCTTGAATCGGTATATAAAAACACGTCTAAAGTACAAATTCTATTATTTGGATATTATTAACGCATGCGAGGGATTCATCTCAAAATAGCTGTAAAAAGATGACACGATAGATTCAGTAAAAATTCGAAATTCACGCCAAAAGTTAATATTTCGTAATATTGTACGCCAATGCCAATGCCAATGTAAGGTGTTTTCTAGCATGACAAATGTATTAGAAAGTATGCTAGAAAGTTTTGGGAAGATTACTCCCTCTGGTTTAATATGAAGAAGAAAGATAAGTATATATACCCAATAGATATATAATATCCAATGGAAAAAAGATAAGTATATATACCCAATATAACTATAATTTATATATACCCAAAGAGAAAATTTCGATCTTAAGATTTGGATGAAGATAAAAAAAGTTTTAAATATTTCAAATCCTTGAAAAGACTTTTGGATTAATGTCTATCTGTCTGTGAACATGATAGCTAATAACGGAATAATATACAATAATTCAACTATGCGATTGAATTAAGATATACGGTCTTAGGATTAAGATTATAGATGCTTTTCAAAATTGTATGAAGTCGGTCTAAGGAGGAGTCTGGGACTTAATCCAACTTTGAGTATGGTAAATCCGTAGCAAAATATAGAACCAAACTGATGAACATAAAAGAAGATTTAAAAAAAAAAAAAATGCTTACTCGAATCTGTTAATATTTACGGTATTAAGCACAAGGCGAGTCTTATTGCGCAAGTACACGAAAAATGTGCCAGAGAATCTATCGCTGGCTTTAATTTGTCCCAGAGCATTCCAATAAGCAGCGGATTCCTGCAATTTCTGCCGATCCCTTGTTTGTGAGGTACAACTTGGACCACACAGAAGGGCCATACTGCTCCGGTCCTCCATCGCTTCCAGCGGGAAAAAAACATACCTCCTCGGTCTCAATTATAAAGATACAAGACTGCTGCAGACAAGCGATGCTTTTCGATCCCTACTGCTGCGAACTAATTACTGAAGATGACCTTACAAAATAAGGATGGACACTACAGGATAATTTTATTTCTTCTGCTTCCCCTTCCCTTCTTTCTTTTTTTTCAAGTCACTGATTTCTTGGAAAAAAATAAAAAAGGAGTAGAGCTTCTTTCTTTCTTTATTTTTTAATCTTTTAGTTTTGAAGGTGGCATTGAAATTTTTTTTCTTGAACGAAGCTCTTATGAACATTAGCGCTTTAATGCTTTAATGAAAGCATTGGAAATCTAAAATGCAATTACTCACAGTGAGTTTTTTCTTTTCCTTTTTGTACTTCCTTGAAAAACCTTCGTCAGTGGTCTTTCCATAACTTTCTCGCCTAATCTCTAATAAACTTTTCTGGCCAAAGAACGCCTTTCATGGCATTGGCATACAATAGTTACGAAATATTAATGAGGTTAATAGAAACCGAAAGTCGAATTTGTGATTTAGACACATTTTTCTCTATCAATTGAAACAAAAATTGACACAATTGTAGATACAAATTTGTAGGTACAAATTCTCAGACTAAATTTGATATATTTAAGACATTGCGTTTTTAAATTATCGTGTTAATATGTTCTGATCAACAGACAGTCAACGCTTTATTGATTTTTGTTTCAAAATTTGACAGGTGTCTATACTATACATGTGAAATCTGCATAGGAAATTCTATCCATCTAACTTTATTCGTTTTGTTGTTATCCTATTAGCTAATATTCGAACAACAGGACAGACGGACTTCCTATGAATAAATTTTATGCAAAATTTGATAGAAATCTGCAACTTTGGTGTAAAGAGAGTTTACCAAATTTCAACCATCTAGCTCAAAGCGTTTTTGATTTATCTTTGTCACAGACCGACCGACATTTTCTAAAAATGTGCTTTCCAAACTCAGAAAGGTTTAAAACGTGGAGATTTGTCAAAATTTTGAGTTTGATTTTTTTTAACGATTACCATAATTTCTGTATATTCTTTTTTATACTACGTATAAAAGGAAAAAAAAAAAAAAAAACTGCTGCTAATTTTGATGAAATACTTATGTCAAAAATTTTACTAATTTCTGTCTTTCATTTCTCGTTAGAGAAGTGTACGAAAAGAAACTTATTGTTGTTGTTGTTTCTTATGGCACTTGCCATGGACAAGTCCGCTGTTCGAAGACAAGCGATTTAAGCTTGAGGGAGAGCGCCTCTTGTTTCTATAGTAGCGCCATCTAGGGCCAAGAGAACGACTTAGCTACACACACGTCACAACCCTTTTTACGGGGCGGACTTCATTCACGCAAACACAGACCGTAATTTAGACCTGAATCAGAGAACGATCATCCCTGATCCACTACCCCCAGTGGTATTACTCTCGACATAGAGGACTTTGTGACCACGACAGATTTAACGCGCGTCAGCTACCAACCAAGCACGCGGGGAATCTTCGGCCGGCGAGGTTCGAAATCGCAACCCAAAGGACGCGAATCCAACGCTCTACCAACCAGGCTATCCCGAACTAAGAAACTTATTAAATCTCCCAACGCCTCGAAATATTGATCAATCTCTGCATTTTAGTATTAACCTGAGATCGAAATACATCGATTTTACATTTCCGTATCATTTCATATCCTGTCGTGCCTCCATTTTCACTTGGACGTTTCTCAACTTGGTTAGAAATATATCAAAAATATAAATGTTTACTTTATTACTATCCATCTTGTCTTGATACCCATATATAAAATTGAAAAACTGAGGATTATTTTTATTTCAAATTTACTCCAATACATTCTTTTTCTTAATTTTCTTATCTTTAAAACCTAATAATTATTTTGAAAGAAGCTGAAGAATATATTTATAATTCAATAAATAATTTGAAATAATTGTAATTATTTTTCAAAGCTGAAAATAATATAAATGTGCTAGAAAAGGTTCCCATAACAGCATATGCAAATTACATCGCTACTATTCATCGCTTTGGAGGAGATCTTGTAAGTCATACAAATAGGGAGACTAACATTTGCTCTTCACTTTTCATACTAAAGTTGAACTCTAATAATCCGGACTCAATGACTGGATTATTAAAGTCTTACTGTATAAAGAAGACCGACACGGATAATCCAACATCCGAGTAATTGGACAGCTAAAAGGTTAGTTCTTAGTGGAATAAACAAAATTTGCTTAAAGTGTATTAATGACTACAAAAATATACTTATATGATATATTATTAGTATGATACTTATGTTTACTTTATATATTTTGTACACTAACATATTGTATCAAGTACGTACAAGTAATATTTCAAGTATCAAGTACTGAATTATTACATACAAATAAACATTCAGTACTTGACACCTGAACATATCAATTAAAGTCAGTTTGTTCAATACCTTTCTTCGCTTTAAATCGGATAGAATATAATTTTTTTCAAAGTTAATTTGAATATTGACCATCCGGGTGATTGAAATTCGAATAATCCGAGTTTTGCATTATATGGAAACCGAAATTGGTATGTTTTTATGAAACGCACCATGCTGGAATTGTTTTAAATCTTTTCATAAACGCATGGTACTTTTTTTTTTCAGAATTTCAAAATACTCTCACTTTTTATGATACTACATAACATAAATTGATTATTGAAAGCAATGCATTTATTAGAAGTTAAAAAAAACAAATATGAAGATTTCATACGAAACCAAGTATAATGAAGTAACAACTAATGGATTTGGCTGATTCTGATGCAAGTGACAAAAATTGCTCCAGTTCAGATATAAAGTTCATCACAGTATCTCCAAAGGCAAATAACAGAATGAATGATGTTTAGTTTGTTTAAAAACCTGACTAACTTTTAATTGTTTGATATAAATATCAAAATTTTTCATAAATTTAAATGGTTTAGTTTTCACTAAAATGAACCGTACTAGTTTATTCATAATGCAAAAAAAAAAAAAAAAAAACCCCAATAAATCATATTTTGCGAAATGAAACTCAATATTTCAATTCAATTTTCAACATAAAATGACATTTGTATTTATTCCTTCCACATTCAATGCATATAACAATAAAAATAAATAAAAAACATTTTGAGTATATTTTGAAAACTTAGTTCTATTATTTTTTATAAACCGTTTATCAATTAAAATTTGTATTAGATTCAAATTTTTGTCTGAAATTAAGTTTGATCCATAAAAATGTGAAGTAAGTCAGCCTTGTCAATTACATTTAAAGAAATAGTAGCATGTTTCGGAAATCTGTCCAAAAGTTTTCAGTTTTCAAAACGTTTTTTTTCGAACATTTATTTGAGCATGTAATTTGTTAATAATGATTAACAGAAAACTGTGTAAGAAAAGAATAGCCACGGAAAAAAAGAACAATAACATTGATTTTAAACAAATTGATAAATATTGGAGATGAAAATAAATTGATGAAGGGATTATAATTTCCTAGATAAAACGTTGAAAAAAATATGTACCCTAACTCAGCGTATATATATTCACAAATCAATTATTGAAATTTGTGAATTAATTTCTTTTTCAGAAAGTCAATACATATGTATATCAAATTGAATCCTTCGGAACACGCAATGCCTTCTAAAGAAACACGTGTTTTTAAACGAATAAAAAAGAATTTCATTTTTATTCGTTTATTCTTTTTTTTTTTTTAAAAAATCGAAATTCTGAAAGAACGTTTGATGCCGAATCACTTCCGCTGCAGGTGTGACATGCTCAGTGCTCATAACTGCACGGATAAAACTATCAGTAAAACGTGACATCACGTACAAGCCGGAAAGTTTATAAATACAATAAATAAACAAACACGAGTAGACCAGTTTCACCTTGAAATTTCTGAGCATCTGCTGAAGGCAGGTGGAGCGAATGCTCTTCAGACTTGTAGGAGTGATTACTCGCGCCAAAAAAGTAAATTATCTGTCGCCGAAATTATGAAAAATGATCGTCTGGACAGTGCAAAATGAGACTAATAACGGTCTGAAAGAAGTGAGAAAATTGAAGCATTTTAAATCAGTTTTATTAATGTGAAAATTGTACCATCTGAACTCATGAATTAGTTGTTTTAGTTTCTTATGGTAGTAGCTGTTCTTTCATCTTTCGTTTGGTTTAGTAGAACAATGGATGCAAAACTTATGGAGTGATTGCAAAAAATATTCTATTTCAATACAAGCTAAAATTTAAATAAAACTTTTAAAGTTTACATATTTGAAAAAAATAAATATTTTTACTTCCCCGTCTACAAAAAAGAAACATTGTAGTTGCCAAAAAAATACGAATTCGAAGATTTTATGAACCTCTACGTTTCAGATTTCCATGAATTCGAAAAATATATTTTAGGCATTGTGTCTGTCTGTTTGTGAACACGATAATTTAAAAATGCTGTGAGCCAGACAAATGAAATTTGGTATGTGTTATTTATACTAAATTTATGGATTTTAATAAATTTTGATCGATATTCATTAACAGGAAGTCTGACTATCGCTCTGTTTGTTTGTGAGCATTATAATTCAAAAGTACTTGAGCCAGTTGGATGAAATTTGGTATGTGTTATTGACTATAAATATATGTGGATTTTAATAAATTTTGAACGAAAACCATTAGCAGGAAGTACAGTTAGTACAAATGACCAGGATATATAAAATGTAATTATAAAATGTAAAAATCTGGAAAAATGAAATTCTGTATACAGGTTTAGCATCTAAAGCGTATATCAAATTTTGAACCAAACTCATACAGTTATTGACCGTCTTTCAGTCTGTACTTTCACATTTCAAACTGAAAAGCGCAATGACTTAAATAAATGAGATTCGGAATATGCATTTAGTATTTAAAACACAGATAGCTGATAAATTATAAACTAAATCTGCCAAAGGGTTAACTATCTGTCGGTCTATAGGTATATTCGTATGCATGCAAACACGATTGTTCAAAATTTATGAAATTCAATATGTCATTTTATTTCTAAAATGGCAGCTCTGGGTCAAATTTTGATTTCAATTAATGAGGGGGAAAAAATACAATTTTTGATTTTCTTTACAATAGAATGAAGCAGAAAATTAGGTAAATAAAAATCTGTGTACTTGGCCAATTTTATGTGAGATGATAATATTTATGTTAAAGAGTATATGAGAAAATTTCAGAGGGACCACCCCTGTTGGCATTGCATTTTAATAGGTATAAGAGAATATTTTCTTGCAGAGAAATTTAAGCTATTAAGGTAGGTGACTACTTAAAATTTTTTCTTTTTTACGAAAATAAGAATTTTTTTTATAAATAATTTTGAATTTTTTTAAGTGCATTTTTTAGGAAATTACATTTATTTTTATAATTGCATTAATATACATTTTAATGATATTTTGCAACTTTAGAAGTAATTTTCACAAATTCTTATCCCCGATAGAATTCTCTTACGAAATAATGAATGAAAATGTAATGCTTATTGTTATTTTCAAATTTGATATAGTAATAATATCTTAATATATTTCGCTGCTCCTAAACTGGAGAATAAATAATCTATTTATTTAGAAATAACCTAAAGTTTCATTGTTTCACAATATGAAAAGACATTTTTGAAAATTTCATGTTATTTATCAGTCCACTATTTACTGAGACTGGATAGAAATATAGCTTATTTTTTAGTTTTGGACCTAGATAATATATATCTTGAGTTATCTGCAATATTTTAAGCAAATCACTTGGTAAAACACAAAACCAAAAAAAATTTTAAAAAAGCAAAACCCCATTTTTTTTCCAATTTGTAAAAATATTTTTGTCATTTAACTGATATATTTTGGTTTCGTATATGTTTTTTAAAAACAATTTTTATTATACAAAAATCCAAAAATATAAATATTTAAGTTTTTTTTTTTCTTAAAGTCACCAAATAATCGCACACATTAATTTAAAAGCTACCCAGAATAACTTCTACTAAATTTTGGTTGAAAAGTAAATAGGAAAATATCAATTTTATACGTTAACAAGTTTTTTCGTTATTTAAAAAATGCATTCATACGACGTGAATTCTTTTTAAAAATATCATATTTATAATGTATAGCTGCATTTTTCATTTCTATTTTAAGAAAAATCTCGTAAATGCTACACATAAAAAAGGAATTTATAGAAACAGTTGAAGCATTTTCTTCTTCTTAAAAAAGACTGATAATACTTTCCATTCATAAATTTATGAATCTCGGTCGAAGAATTAAATCTTAAGACTATAAATGAACAGATGAACATGGAAAAAGCTGAGAGAATCATCAGAATATTAATTTTGTCACAGCTATAAATGCATGTAGGTAATTTTTAGAAAGATTATTATATAAATTAAGACTATAAAAGACAATGACTAAAAAAAGAATCTTTTCTTATATAAGTACTTTAAAACAGTAACGACACAAATTCGCGTTTCATAATTTAAACACAATTGGTGTGTTGAAAGCTATCAAGTAATAAGGAAAGAAAAAAATTTTGAAGGTCAAACGAATGAAATCATAGACTTTTATATATTTCGAGAAGATGTTCTTTTATTTATGCATGAAGATTTCTTAAATATTTTTGATAAATGCATTCAGAATATGAATAAGAAAAAAAAATCTGAGAAAAAAATTCAAAATAACTTAATATAATAAACTGTATAGAGATAATCAAGTTGAAAATTTTTAAAAATTTACTACATTCGTATGTTAAAAAAACGCCTGTTCACTTATCATATGTTAAAAACATTCCAACATGGTAATTTTAATAATTTTAGAATTTATCTATATATTTGTGACACAGAAATCTTGTAAAACGCTTATAGAGAAGAGTAGTTAGTCTGCTAAATTTGGAGGGAGAAATATTAAAACTAAACCCTCTAAATTTGGCATGTAGCTACTTTTTAATTAATAGCAGTTCATTAAAAAGGAATATTCAAAAATTTCACTGGGTTTAAAAGTTTCAATGTTTTTTCAATAACTTTAGAGAATATTAATGTACAAAATCATTAATATTTATAATTTTAAAATTATAGTTTAAAACTGGAAAAGGGAATTTTCTGTGACATCACTTTCATTTCCTAGTAAATTTTCTTAAACATAAATATATTTTACTACAAAGCTTTATTTTGTGTTAGTTTCTGATTTGTACTCACATTTTGTTTTAATATTGAACTGATATTTGATATTATTATTAATGTATTCACATTATCGCTGCAATATAATTAAGAATAATTTTAAAAAAATAGACGAATCAAGGATACAATATTATAATGGGACTTGAAATTCGAATCTCCTTTAAAATGTTTAATCAATTTTTGGATTTTTAATGTGTATTTACCTCTTACTAACAATCAAAATTTAAAAATTCTTACAGATTAGCTTAAATAATATTAAAATAGTGATAAATAATACATATTTTATTACAATTGGTTTTTATTTCCTTGTAAAGCAAGAAGTTAGAAAAAATGTACTATAACCATAATCACATTTCGCTTTGAGATTTTGATTAATTGTCAAGCTTTAGATTATCCTCTAAGGCGCGTCTCTAGCTTATTACAGGTTGAGTCCTTCGAACAAAGGTGATTACCCCTCTAGCCAAATCTGAAAACTCATTTTTGAAATGAAGTTTATGTGTTCCGAGCGCCATCTATATGTATATGAAAACGATAACTAAATCAAGATGTATTAAAGACATTTTTATGCAGCATTAAATTATTATTGTGTCTTTATCTTTTGACTCATTTGTCTGAATGTATTTGAATACTATTAATCAAAGACAACTAGGCAAATGAATGGATTTTAATGAATGACCTTGATATCAAACTCGATCTTAATATCGAGGAAATTTAGCGTGATCGTAAATTTGCGCAAATTTTAAATATTCATGATAAAAGAAATAATAGAAAAATTTCGACTTGCCTGATCAGGGTACAATAAAGGCCTAATCAGAGATACAATAATTTTTTTTCAAGTATGGAAAAAAAGGTGATTTCAAAAGTAACCAAAAAGAGAAAATTTATGCATCATTCTGAGATGTTTTACGCAAAACAAGCATGCACAAACAGACAATGAAATAGATCACAATAACATGACACTATGAATTTATTTTACAGCTAAGTGTAGCTTTTGTGTTGGCTTCTTCGGGATCAAGGGGATTTAATCTTTTAATTTGAGTTTTTGTCCACGTAAGAGCAACGTGTTCGAGAAAGTTGATTGATTTTTCTCGCTATGTTTTACATTGATAACTACTTACACTAATCAGTGCAAGTTTTTTTTATAAGAAATAAATTGCTTGAAAATATGCTTAAAATATGTTTTTTAATTGATTACATATAAAAACTTAATTATTTATGCGTTAAAATATTAGTATCAATGAAAAGATAATTTTTTGAATTTTAAGATGACGTAAAAATTATTTTTATATGTAATATTTTCGAATGCTTTATCCGAAAAAAAAGCAAAATTTCGCTTCATTTTTAAATAATTAAAACTCTAACTGAAATTTCCAAAAAAAAAAAAAAAAATTCTCTCCAAATTGCACATTCCGATACTCCAATGTATATATGTATCAAGTTAGGCAATTCTGGGTCAAACGGTTTGTACTTAAGAGCAATAACGCGCGCACGCGCGAGCAGACATACACACACATACACATTGAGACAGAGAGAGAAATTGGGCACACTAGCTGGCTCTTCTGATATTGGTCATTTATACTTTTTATCTTTAACTTCATTTAAATCATTTAGATATAATTTTGTATCGGCCATAACTTGAATTTGCCTGACATTTCAAATATGCTATTTTAATGGCTTATATGTGCTCCGCTTATTGTGCATATAAATCTTCCTAATGGAATGTAATGGAACCTTTCTAATTTCTGTCATGAAGTCACTTTAATAACATAATGGCACTATTAAAATGTAAATGAGTAAATGTAAATATAACTTATCTTTATAATATATAGAAATTATAGCTTTACTTTTTTTATGTGTAAAGTAAATTACAGACATTAAACAATATCCTTCATAGCTTTTAACTGTGGAAGAAAATCACACAATCAGATTTTTAATGAAACAATGAAAAAAGGATTGAACTTCCACGCAACAATGTAATCTATTGGTCAAAATTAAGTCACCATTTTTTTTGAAAGATTGTCAAAGTTCTGTAAAATTTCACTCGTCTATTTAATTGGTATTATTAAAAAGGTGATTTCTTTAAATTTTGAAATGATATAAAATTTGTTTTTGTACACTAATATTTCCGGAAATTATTGCGAACATAGGCAAATATTTCGTTTATTTTTTCGCACACACACATTCATTTTCATTATTGGTAGAGATTGTGGACTGGCAAAAATCCAATTTGAACAAATCAAACCATCATAACAATTTCAGTCTGTTTCATTGAACGTTCTTAAAGAAGTATTGAACTCAATGCTTCGTTTAGGTAATTATTGAGTGCAATTCACCAAAAAGGGCATTCAATCAGAGGATAAAAGATATAAAAATCAAGAAATAAAGCTTAAGCAAGTGCGGAAACAGGTTCAACCACCGTGAACCAATCGTGAGTGATAGCTAAGGAAATTGATGAGCATGTCGTAATTAGGGTTGCGTGTATTTGTTGTGACTACAATTATTGGGGGCGTTTTAGAAAAATAATTTTATTTGCATTTTAACTAAGGAAATTAAACATTTGATTTTTACTACGAACTTCATCGAGGCAATGCGCGAGAGCGTTTCGAAGAGAAGGAGAGAGAATAGCTTTTTTGGAAGCATACCCGGATGATGAGCGGCGCGGTAATTACGTCACACACAGCCTCGATGGAGTCTATAGTTTACAGATATCTGATATGATTTATATGATTTATGATAGATATATGTAATGATATTTTAAATCTAATTTCAATTTAATTAATTTCCAAGATTTTATCTTAATTTAGCCCATAGTAACTTCATTCTAAAATATTCTCTTATTTCGTGATCCAATTCCACTGTCTCTACTTAATTAATTCAAGAGAAGTTTTGTTAAATTGCTGAATCAGCTAAAATCTAACTTTCCCACACTGCGCGTGAAGAGGCAAAATACCGCTGATGAGGCAAATTTTTTTTAAAATCTCCCTGTGTTTCCCCTGCCTTCTCCGCGCGTGTAACAAAAATTCCTATTAGAATCTTAATAATATATTAGCACTGTAAAGAAATATTTTCCCTATCAAAATCATGGGTTATATAAGACCAGGGATAAAATGTCCAAGAGCTTTTTCCTCATTCCTTTTCTGTGTCACTCTGTGTGCTCATCGCTAGTACATATGCTTGCTTCTTCAAAATGAAATAAAACGACGTCACGAAATTAAAAGTCTCTTCACTGTCTTCAAACTGCATTCTACTTCAAATAAAATAATGTTACATATTAAAGAGCCGACAGGATTCCGAAAATTGTTACATATATATGATTTATAATAAGTATATATGATTTATGATATGTATTCACCACAATCATATCTGTCAAAAAAACTGTGATGCAAAAATTGTCTTTTTAATATTTTAAGGTTCAAAACATTGTCTTAAATTTAATTTCAGAACATCTCTAATTTTAATATTATTTTTGATTCTGTTTGATACACAATGCTTTTAAATTTTATGATGGAATACAAATTCATTCATAAAAATATTTAATTGCACTTTTTTTTGCTAATTATTAATTCCGTAATAGTATTTATACTCAAATTTTTATTTTTTAATATGTGCACTTTTTTTATTTGCATAAATTAATTCAATTGATTTCATGTTTTTCAGACGTGTAATAACAAAGGCAGTTTTAAAAAAATGCATTCCGTGTTAATTATTAAACAAATCAAAAAGTTAATAATCTGGAAGAACAAGCAAGTCCTGAAGAATATAAGGGCGCTAATATGCTTATTTTATAGTAAAAACTATTCAGAAACTGTTGACTCATTTTTATCCAAATAATTTTCAAATTTATGGTTTCTCATAAGATTTTCATTCACGAATTCAGGATAAGTTTAAATGTTGTCTGATTAGGCAAGTATATAAAATTCCAGTTTTGCATTCTTTTTTTTCTTTTTTTGCTCTTCCCATGCAGTTTTCTTACTTTTCTTTTTTTAAAAAAATATTCTATGTATGCAAAGCAAGGCTTATTCTGATTTGGCTTCTAGGAAACTGTTACATTAGCCCTAAATTTATATGCAGTGGAGGCACGATCATTTTACCTCGGCCGAACAAAGAGTTGACGAATACCATTTCTTTATCCAGCAAGCATGTTCTCTCCGGTAGGTCGTTTTCTCCCTTATCTAATGGTTGCTTTGTTCTGATAGCCCACAGGCATAAGAAGGCAGAGCATTTAATACTTTCCTTCTGCTAATAGTTAACCATTTAGTGCACACAAATTATCAATTATTATTCGCAAACTTAATTTTTCTTCATGGCTAAAAGCTATGAAATCACATCATTTATTTTTATTTTCTCGTATACAAAATATAGAGGAATTATTGTAAACGTCAAAAAATTCGAACTGGATATTTTGACGAATCTTCACTTTCCAGACTTCTTTGAGTTCAAAAAACATATTTTTGTATTACGTCTGTTTGCAAGTTTATGAACACGATACTAAAAACCTCTTCGATATAGAGGACTAAAATTTGGTATATGGAACTAAGACTAAATTTCGACCAAATTTTGAATATCTAATCAGGTTTAATATCTAAAATTGAGATACTTGTCAATTTTGAACAAAATTCTTGTAATGGTTGACGAGAAAACTAAAGATATTGTAACATGAGACTGTATGGCAGATTTGTGAGATGCCTTAGTACATTAGAATATTAATTCTTGATTTCAAGACAATTAAAAAATATATTTTTTTTAAAAATGCAATATCAGAGAATATTTTTTTAAAAAATGCACCTAAATTTTTCGTTAAGATCGATGATAGCGTAAATGAAGTTGTACAGACAATCCGTGTGTGAGCATACGACCCTCCCGATCCTTCTTTTACTAGCTATCCTCTCGTATGAGATTCTCTTCCCTCTCTTGATTGACTGACAGACAGCTTGAAGTATAAAGATCAAATGGTAAAAAAATTTAGTAAAACAATTTAAATTTGTGATTTTTTTTTCCAGATGAATATAATCAGCTATAGCCAAATTTTGTTAGGAAACTTTTTATTTTATTTGTTAAAATATATGTTGTAAAATCATTTAAATTTAAATAGAAATCGCTTTGTCATGTTATGAAAATTTACTTTTCTGCTGAAGCGGAAGGCGAAAGACCATTGGATTCAAGAGTTTTCCAAATCTCCTCCAAGCAGTGGAATTTTTCTCCAATTTTTGAAAATAGGCCTGTCTCTCTTTGAACATGATAACACGAAAACTATTTGAGCTAGATGGATGAAATTTGGTATTGGATTTTAGACCAAATTTACAGATGTCTGTCAAATTTTGAACGAATTCCAGTCAGGGAAAGTCTATTTGTCCAACCGTGAAAATACAACTGGCCACGATAAATGACAAAACATGAAGAGAAGAGTATATAAAATTTAGCACTCTGGTTTAGCTTCTATAATGTAGATCAGAACCGAATTTGTAATCTAGTCCGTCAAGGAAATGACTGTATATCGGCCGGTATTTTCGCATGCCAATAGCTCAAAACGCAATGACTCAAATAAAGGAAATTTGATATGTGACTATGTGATTACAACAATATTTTCAAACTTTGGGTTAAAACAAATGTGTAAAAAACAAAAGACTAAATTAAGTATTTGAGTTTTTGCACTTTTGTAATAACCACATACCAACGATTCATCACCAGAAACCGCATGCTAGATCCTCTAAAAATGTTAAAGTAATGGACGTCCAATTCTCCAAAGAATGTAGTTAATATGCAGGTACCAATTGCTCTTATTGTATTACGATGCATATAACTCATGCATAAAAATACAAATCTGCTCTATCATGGTACTCATGGCCTTTCAACTGGCTGAGGGAGGGTGGTAGGAGGAGGAGGAATAATGCCTTTATTAGAAAGCATGCGAGAAAATTTCGAGGCGACCATGCCCCTGATTTTCTTCTTTTCACATGATTTTTCTTTTGTTTAAATTATAACTGGCTTTTTAAAGTTTAAAGTATTTTATAACTTAGCTGCATTTGATCTAAAAAAACCAAATTGATAGAAAAAAAATATTTTCATATTTAGGTACTTTTACGTTAGCCGGGCTCAAATGTCACCAATTATGAGCCGAGCACAAATTTGGCGGAATTCTACATTATTTGGCGATTTTTCGCTTGTGCCCGGCTAACGGATTGTGAACCAAACGCGAATTTGGCGTAAGAAATTTGGCGGAATTATACATTATTTGGCGATTTTTCGATTGCGCCCGGCTAACGGAAAAGTACTCATATTTAAAGTCAGTAAACTAAAAATAATTAAAATCACTTTAAAAATGTTAGGAATCAAACGTTTTCTTCAGTTTTCCTGGATTATTAATTGATAATGAAGTTCAGAAATTGTGAAATTGTTTCATTGTTGTGAAGAATATTTAAGCGTGCAAATTTTCAATGGACTATCACGTGAGTGAATGTGTGCAAACTCGATAACAAATTTCCATCTTTACTAATGTATTATCTTACTAATTTACTAATGTATTATACGCATGGATGTAAAAATTAAATAAAAGTGTTTAATTGATAAAATTATGTGAAAATCATGATAGATAGAGTATGTTTAAATACTTTAATAAAATGATTTTAAATCTAGTATTTAATTGTCTGTTGAAAGTTATTTTAGATACATTACTTGAAACTTAAAATACAGTGACATTTGTCTAATCTGAATGATTTTTCATTCGAAATCATAGATTTCTCCTTCAGTTCTTTGGATTTCTTATTAACATTAAATTTTTCATAATTCGAATTTATTTTGGTTTATTCAAAGTTAAAAGTAAAAAATAGTTACCCATTGCCTTTATCAACGAATTATTTTCTTTAATTATACATGACTTTATCCTCGGTTTTAAATCAATATTACAAAAAATAATTAAAATTTCCATGCATTAAATTAATACTTTAAAAATTATAAAGATATTTCAAACATAATTATTTTTATTTTACTAATTAAAATCTCTAACTGTGTTGATTACACATGCACTAAATTTATGTCGATAGCTCTCACATTATTAAATAATCACAACACAAGAATAAATTTGGACTCCTTTTCCTTTTATTCTGGTCATCATAGCTTAGCAGGCGCTGCCCTGCTACCGCACACACACTCCCTAACGCTACACGATACACTGAAGTGTTTTCCCTTTTGCCGCAAGAGGGCAGCACAGTGACAGGTCGGAACATACCGCCCGCCTTGACATAATGTTGTCAACACACACACACAAGGAAAAACTATGAAATATCACAATTCAATGCACAATGCTGAATAAAAACACACAAATTCAGATTTTAAACACTACACATTACAAGGTAATAACATTAATCACACAATAAAGAACACTAATATAAGATTACACATCAATAGGTAAAATACAAAATTTTGAAATGGCTCTTTTATAAACTCCAGATTGAGTTTTAACTTTTACAACTCTGACCCTTTTATCTTCACCCAGATAACACTCAATTATTCTACCTAATGCCCATTTTTGAGGGGGTAGGTTTTCATCTTTAAGAAGCACTAACTCATTGATTTTTACATTATCTTTTTCTACCTTCCACTTGGACAAAGCTAGAGAATAGAAAATATTTAATAAAGTAAGTAATATGCATAACAAAATATTTTTTCTATATATTACTAACAGATATTAATCTCATATTGAATTTTCACATGAGTTTGATATAAATAGCTACATTAATTTAAATCACAATTTCTTATGCAATACTATGAAGCAGTTTAACAGTTAATATATAAAAATTTCACAAAATTGCTATAACAGAATAATTTCCAAAAAACAGCAGTTCTATCACATTACCATAATGGTGAAACAGAATCGAAAGTTGTACAATTTTCATCAATCCATAATAATAT
This sequence comes from Argiope bruennichi, assembly GCF_947563725.1. Classification (NCBI taxonomy): domain Eukaryota; kingdom Metazoa; phylum Arthropoda; class Arachnida; order Araneae; family Araneidae; genus Argiope; species Argiope bruennichi. The sequence continues at coordinate 54,437,763 of NC_079158.1, forward strand.
TTAATCTTTCATCCGGTGACATACTTTTGCCAAGAACAGGTTTATTTTTATTTAAACACCTTAACTCTTCTGAAAATTCCCTACTCTGGATTTCCTTTATTATGAAGGTTTCAGCCTTCCTAATTTCCTCTGTTTTCAAGGAACCCAGTCTCCTTTCAGTTGGACTCCTCAAGTTGTGGAGAAATCTGCAAACATAACTTATTACATGCAATATTTTAGTATAACTATTACTACAATTAAGAATATCAGTAACACATGAATTGTTCAATGTAGTAACTAAAACACTTTCACAGTCAACTTTTTTGAGTTCACAGTCTACATCGTCCTTTATCACAGAGTCAGAGATTTCTCTGCACGGATACTCACTGTTTTTTAGAAAGGCAGGGCCTTCCCACCACAAGTTACTCTTGAGCATTTTGGACGGATTTACACCACGACTGATAAGATCAGCTGGATTATCACCTGATGAAACATGTCTCCACTGCTCCTGACACGAAAGGTCTTGAAGTGTGGCTACACGGTTTGCCACGAAGGTTTTTAACTGGGACGTCTCTTTTTTAATCCATGACAGCGCAATCATACTATCGCTCCAGTAATAGGTATTGGACACTTTCAGTCAAAGAGCCGACTGGATACGCTGCATCAATTTCACCAGCAGCACAGAGCTCCAATCTCGGGATCGTGAGCTTCTTCAGTGGAGCCACTCTGGATTTACTGGCCACCATCTTGACAACAACCTCACCAGCAGGTGTTTGGGATTTGCAGTACACAACAGCTCCAAAGGCAGCTTCAGAAGCGTCGCTGAAACCACGAAGCTCTATAGCTTCGACGTCGGAAAATGGAAGAATACATCTGCTCACCTTGATGTTGTTAATGCACTGTAACTCGGTTGAAAACTTCTCCCATTCACTATGATTTTCAGGAGGAAGCTGATCATCCCATTGAAGATTCAGAAGCCACAATTTTTGTAGAAAGATCTTCGCTAGTGAAATCACAGGACCAAGGAGGCCCAGAGGGTCAAACAACTTGGCTATTGTGGATAGAACTGTTCGTTTAGTATGAACATCCGTTGAAGTTATGGACACCTTAAAACAAAAACAGTCATTAGTATGGTCCCACGTGACACCTAAAGTTTTGTTATCACAGTCTGCAAAGTCGTAGTTGCATCCAGAAGTGGTAGACAACTGAGGATGATTGCCTCGCCATTTATGCAAGCTCATGCCAGCTCGTTTTAACATGGAAGTGAGCTGCTGTTGCATCTCTATGCACACAGGTAAAGTCTTAGCACCAGATAGCACATCGTCCACATAAAAATCTTTCTCAACAACGGGTGCTGCAAGGGGAAAATTGTGTCCCTCATCCCTTGCAATTTGAATTAGCGTTCGAGTAGCTAAAAATGGGGCACTAGTAGTACCGTAAGTAATTGTCGACAGTTCAAACGTTTTCACTGAACCATACTCACTGTCCTTCCAAAGTATTCTTTGTAGGTTTCGCTGACTGGGATGAATGTAAATCATCCTATACATTTTTTCAATGTCCACAATAAATGCATATGGATGTTTGCGGAATCGCATCATAATTGAAATTAAGTCCTCCTGCACAATTCCCCCATTAAATTGTAAGCTATTGAATGATGTTCCATTCGTGGTTGCACTAGAGGCATTAAATACTACACGAAGCTTAGTGGTCATTTTCTCTGGTCTATATACTCCATGATGGGGCATGTAATACACTGTTTCTGGTTCTGTCTCATGCGTCACGTCTCTCATATGTCCCAACTTTTCATACTCATTAATAAATTCTTCATACAATTTTAAATAAGTTTTATCACTAGATAGTTTACTCCAAAGTGAATTTAATCTTTTTAATGCTATACTTTTAGACTCGCCTAAACAACTAGGTTCCTCTTTAAGTGGAATTGTGACTACATATTTTCCACTAGGCTCTCTATAATGAGTTTTAACAAAATGTTCCTCAGCGATTTTTGCCTCATGGGACTTAGGGGTCTCTAACTCAACAGTTTCTAGTTCCCAGAATTTTTTCATGGTATTGTTTAAATCTTCATCAATAATTAACCCACAATGAATTTTTGGGGAATCAAATTCCATTACACTACCGCAAGCCAAAAATCCAAAAACACTATTTTGAAAAAACAACTCTGCATTTGATGAGTAGATCTTTTCTGGCCTCAACAAATGATAGAACGATTTAGCACCTAGGAGACAATCAACTTTTTGGGGAACCATAAAATTATCAGCCAAATTAATATTAGAAGGAATTTGTTCTTTAACACTTAAATATTTAACTGGGGTTAACTCAGTGATTTTATCTACAACAAGAAACTCAAAATTTTGCTTAAAGCTCTTATCAGCATTTGAAATTTCAGCTTTAATAAATTTGGTAACAGTCATTGAGGAATTATTTAAACATGAAATTGTTACATTTATTTTTTCTTGTTTTAACCCTAATCTGTTTGCACACTCCGAAGTCATAATATCGGACTGACTTCCTACATCCAGTAACCCTCTAACACATTGCAGATTCCCAAATTTATCTCGAATATAAAATTTAGCCGTGCTTAACAATACAGTTCTCATTTGTTTATTTTCAACCGTACTCGTAGCTGAAAATGTCGATTGCACATTTTCATTAGTTGCGCAAGAAGTTGGATAAAAGGAATTAACTTCCGGGTTTAAAGTTGAACTTTCCCCTTTATTAACTATGGTACTAGTTTCGTTTTTACCACTCCCACTGAAATGATCAAACTCTCTGGGATAATGAAGTAACCTATTATGAGGTTTATTACAAAAGCAATTTCTTGCAGAACACTTTTTCACATTGCATATTGGTGAGAGGCATTTAAAACATAAGTTTTGGGATTTCACAAATGCAACTCTATCACTAACAGAAAGTTTTTGAAATTCCTGACATTTAAATATTGAGTGGTTGTTCTGGCACATAACGCATTTAGAATTAGTATTCGATAAGAACACTTTAGAAACATTTCTATTACGATTCTCAAAATTTCCTTGACCGAAATTCCTTTGCTCATTTCTATTCGTAACGAATGCGCGGGAAAACTCAGTTTTGGTTCCGGTTTTAGAAGCCACAAATAAATCACATTCTCTACTTAATTCCTGCACATTAAAAACAGATTCTCCTTGTTTAATACTGATATGACTTTTTAAATCTTGAGGAAGAGTGCTAAAAATCTGATCAGAAACCATTAACTCACACAATTTAGAAAAATCATTCACATTACGAAGTTGAATGTAATACTCAAAAACAGATCTAACTCTTGAAGCAAATTGCACATAGTTTTCTGTTGGCAATTTTACTGCACTTTTAAATTGTTTTAGACATTCTTGATAAGTTGGTTGAAATTGTTTTAAGACAATAGATTTAATTTTTTCATAGTCACTCAACTCTTCTTCTTTGATATAAACCATTAAATTGCCAATTCTATCCCCTAAAAGATTTAATAGAATTTCCGCTTTAAATTTATCACTAACTGCTTTTGTTTTGAAAGCTTTTTCGAGCGAATTGAAAAAGAGATTAAAACATTCAGCATTTTTGGGAACAGGAATCGTCAAAACTTTGATACTATTAATTAAATTCTCTAAACTAAAACTCTGTTCATTATCGTTAAGCTCACACGATGAGGATTTGAGTTTTAAAAGCTCTATTTCTTTCTCTACACGCAAAAGCGAAAGCCTTTCAATCTCCAATTTTTGTTCTAATGAACGCCTTTCGTTTTCGGCTTGATCCGAATTTTTACTTCTTTCGTCTGAAATCTCTTTAATTAAATTTTTCACAACCTCAATTCTTTGCTTATAAATGTCACTATTCTCAATTATACTTATCAAATCTACAACTTTAGCGGAAGATGCAAATTTAATATTTAATTCCGTACACAAACTCTTTAATTCGTCTTTCTTCAAACTAGACAAAGACATAATGAAAATTTAAGTAATTGAACACTTACCCACAATAATTATCCTTGAGAATTGGGACGAGAGAATACGCGAAAACACAGAGAACAGAAACAGAAAACACCACTCAAGCAACAACTTTCGTTTCCTAAGCCTACGCTAATCCACTTCGCATATTTTCACACACAAAAAAAACGTAATACATCGCTGATCGCTATTTCAACTCCGGCTCGACGGACCATATGATTACACATGCACTAAATTTATGTCGATAGCTCTCACATTATTAAATAATCACAACACAAGAATAAATTTGGACTCCTTTTCCTTTTATTCTGGTCATCATAGCTTAGCAGGCGCTGCCCTGCTACCGCACACACACTCCCTAACGCTACACGATACACTGAAGTGTTTTCCCTTTTGCCGCAAGAGGGCAGCACAGTGACAGGTCGGAACATGTGTATTTATTAATTATTAATTATTTATGATAAAAATATTTGTATTAAAAGTATTTCTTTTGTGTCACGGAAAACTGAAAAGGAGACTTCTGATTCGAAACATCATAACATGTAGTTATATAGCAAAGGTAACAAGCGCTTGGGGCAGGACACTATTTTTTTGCTTTTTCATAATATTTTATTAAAAAAAAAAAAAAAAGAAGACATAAACGCACTAATTTTTTGCTCCGATTGGATCTTGAGAACATAAATACCCTTTTCCAACGGCCTCTACGCCACTGATAGCAGAATAATGTTTCTGATTTGATTCCTTTATTTAAATTTTAGAGTTTACTTTTAATTATGTAGCACTAAAACGAATACATATATATATTTTTAATATTGTCGCAATGCATGGAAATATAAATCCAATAAATTAGTATAAATACAGGAAATAAATAATATAAATATAATTAAAATAAAACAGTAAAAAGTATTATAAAAAAGACATCTAAAATATTTTTTAAAAATTGAAAAATTGGAGGAAACAAAAGGCAAGGGGGAAAAAACGGCGTTACTAAGAAATTAATTTTCTTTAAATTGAAAGTGACGTGAACATAATTTTTGTGCAATAATATATTTTCATTTGAGTAAAAACGTTAATATTTGATCAAGTTTTAATTAAAAATCTAAGTAAAGCCTTAAAAAACTCTTTCTTCAAAAACTGCTTACTGCGCACATAACGTTCAGGAAGTAAACTACCTCCCAAATTCATTAGTTCTCTGTCTGTCCTATAAAGGATCTTGAATAATGTAATAGTGTAAGGTAAAGGGTTTTGTATGTACACAAAATATGTAATGTGATTACTATCATGTTAAAGAAATCTCTTCAGCTAGTTTTTGTTTAAAAAATAACCTTTTTTGGATACCATTTTTACAAATATAAATAAGTTTTCATTGCTGTTATATCAACTTCTATTTAATCTAGTTCTACAGCATAATTTACATGATATTATTTATATTTTAGTACCATAGTTAAAAAAAATTCAAGGATCAGAATAAAATTGTAATTGCTGACGAGCCGGAATTATAGACGTCTGAATTAACCAATATCTTCGGTACCGTAATTTATTCTGAGTATATAAATCTTTATCTCAATGATCCCACATTAATAATTTAACCTGATCTAAACCATTGCACTACAGAATCAAAGCAAAAAGGAAGCAAATATGTTTGCGTATTTTGACAATATGAAATATAAATTGAATAAAACTAAAAAAATCAGCATTCTAGAAGCATTTTGATGCTAAAATATGATAAATTGCGACAGGAACCCGAAACGTATTTTAATGATTTGCAAGGTCCTGTTAAATATATCGCAGAAAACGTGTAACTTTTTCAAAGCATGCATATAAATGAGAAAATGCCTAAAAATAGGGGATATGACTTCGTTTGTGTGAATATATATAATGAAATTGTTGCTAAATCGAAAAACAATCTCTATTTTAGGTATATTTTATGAGCTTGCTGAAGTGTTAGAAGACAACCTGCACATGTTAATGAAAGAATTAAATCCAATGTTTCCTCACAGTTCACAATTGCTCAAATAAAAGTAGATTAACAACGTGATTGTGTAAATTTATGGTAGGCTGTCACCTTGTCAGGCTGAACCACATAGCAATACACGCTTTGTGGTTGTCCTTGAAGTATATATTTCTTTACACGAAAATAGTAAAGGGCGTCTATTTTTAGAAGAGATAAACAGCAAAAAAGTATTTTAAAAAATACTAGTTCCTATTTTGAAGCAGCTTCTGAATTGTTGCCTTATTATGCTAATTTGCATCTGGAAGCGTAGATGAATCAAAATGAATGAGTTATGAAACAATCCAAAGAATTTTTTAAACCAACTTTAACGTTGTAGAGTAGAATTCATTTTAGAATTCCTCCATCTAATATATGGATTATTACAGAATTTTCTCAGTGCTTTATATGGGAATCATATATCTTTACGAATAAAAAAGCACAATGTGTGTGAATGGATTGGGGCTCCATAGGCCAGACTGTTTGACCTGGAGATTTCAAATTTGTTGCAAATATACTTTGAAGGGTGGAAATGTGCAATTTGGAGGAATGGTTTAAAAATTTTATTAATTAAAAATCATGCCAGATTTTTGCTTTTTTCCTTAATAACTCCGTCTGTCCGGCTGTTCGAATATAAGTTAACCTACAAAAGGAAGGGAACAAAATAGATAATATTCGGTACACAGATTTAACATCCATGTTGTAGATACTTGCCAAATTTTGAGCCAAATCTAAAAAGCGGTTGACCGTCTGTCGGTCTGTACTCAGAAACACGTAAATTCAAAAAGCACAACGATTTAAATATATCATATTCGATATACGATTTTGTGACTTTACGTGTAGTTGTGTGTCAAATTTTTGTTTCAATCTAGTGGGAAAAACATGCCTGAAACGATGTTCGGATACTATTAATTGCATGCTGGGATTAATTGTCAAAAAACCTGACAAGGATGGCACGATTTGATTTAGTAAAAATGTTAAATTCACTCCGTAAGTTAATATTTCCTAACTGTTGTACGTCAGTGCCTCCAAGGCAATCACTGGCATGACAAGCTTATTAAAGAATATACTAGAAAGTTTTAGGAATACCATTCCCACTAGTCCTAAATTTTTTTTGAATATTATTCAACTGACTAAAAATTTAGTTAGTTAAATAATTCACGTTAGCTGATGATGTAATTGAATAATTTGAATATTATTCCATTACGCCATTTGATAAATTATAGAGACGAGTAAAATAATATATCTGTTTCGCTAAGATTGTAGCATATTGTTGTTAGTTGAATATTATTCAACTAACTATAAATTTAGTAGTTGAATAATTCACGTTAGCCGATGACGTAATTGAATATCTGAATATTATTCCATTTCGCCATTTGATTAATTATATCTACGAGTAAAATAATATATCTGTTTCGCTAAGATTGTAGCATATTGTTGTTAGTTGAATATTATTCAACTAACTAAAAATTTAGTAGTTGAATAATTCACGTTAGCCGATGACGTAATTGAATATCTGAATATTATTCCATTTCGCCATTTGATTAATTATATCTACGAGTAAAATAATATATCTGTTTCGCTAAGACTGAAGCATACTGCACCTTCGAAGTTTTTAAAATCCTAAAATTCTTTGACTTTTAAATATCTAACAATTTCTTTAAAAAAAATTACTTAATCACTCCTGTAGTTTTTGCAAAACATAAAGATAGGAAATGACCTTTTCAGTAATTTCAGAGAAGAGTCAGAACCACAACATTTTTTCTGGAGCTTATTCAATGCTTTGTTGATTCATTTGATTGTTATGTTTAACATAATTTTGCACGTTATAAAACTTGTTAGTTTCTTTTTTTTTCCATTAGAATGATAATTTATATTGACATATTTTGACGATGTATATAATTTATTAAAATGATAATTCGTATTGACATAATTTGATGGCATATACGATTCATTTAAACGATCATACGTATGCTAGATTCTATCATATTCTAGATAAATAATTACATCATATTTGTAACCACTATAATTTTTTATTTAAAAGTTTGATCATTTCAAAAAAGAAATTGAAAAAACACATCCTCGGTGGTTATGCAATTAGTTTTTATAGGCAAAGAATGATTTTATTTACAAATTATTTTTTCTATTTCTTACGTAACGGTATTGAGACAAAGAAGTTTTATAACGAAGAATGTGTGTGGAATATTCATATTTTTAACTGCTTAAATATTTCTTACCTACTTTTTTCTTTGAGTTTCCGTCAGTGTTTTTTATTTAGCTAAAACCTCCACATTTTCTGATACTCAAAAATAACTTTCCTTCTGTACAAAATAGATGGCAGCACGGGAAAAATATAATAGTCAAAAAAAAAAAAAAAAAAAAAAAAAAACCTCTGAATTTTTATAAAAAATTCTGTGTCCCGTTCTTACTCCTTTAATTCATATTCATTGGAAGAGAAAATGAGGTACTGCTGTCTTCCTAGACAATTTTGCAAAGTTCTGGGAGGAAGCAAATATATTTAATCAGTCTAAAAAAATCAATATAGTTTCTGGAAGTATTGTGCGACTCATTTTTTTTGGCCAAAAATGTAATTCAGTTAAAATAAAATTAGACATTCTGTAATATCATAATATATTTCAATATTAAGTATCTATTTTCATAAAATTAATTACTAAATAAAATTTTAAAATTCATTTTTTACGCTTCTATTGTAAATAAGTTTCGTTATGTTAGAAGACTTAAAGGAAAAGATTTTGCTTTGGTTTTAGTTAGTTATTATCGTTTTTAGTTATTAGATGCATTCAGATTATTTTGGAACATACCTCATAATTTTGAACTGAGGACGGACGACATGTGAGTTGGTATTTTTCTCTTTAAAATTCCACACTATGTTAGTGAGGCCTCTAGACAGGAAAAATTGACAGAGAAGCAAATTCCCCCTAGACACACAGTTTGGGACTCTCTGGTAAAACAAGGAATTTTTTTTAAAAGGGGAAGTTTTTGTCTGTAGTAATCTCTTGCCAATGCTTTACTTTGGGATTTGACTTGCTCTTCGATTTTTCTAAAATAGGTATTGCATCGAAAATATTACTTTGAATTTCTTATGACAGATATTTTTCCAGGATCCTTCTGCCCGGCAGAATGTTATACCAAAAGAGCATTTAATTGTAAATCTCTTCAATATATTTTGATATTACTAATAAGATGCTGCTGAATTATTTGTTCGAATGGTCATCTGCAGAGAAATGTTTTTAAATCCAGTTCAAACATTTGCATTACCCAGAAGTTATATGAATAGACGATATTTAGTATTGTTTTTGGTGACTTATTGTAAAAGAAAAAGAAAAAAAAATCATTAACAAAAGAGAGGGATACTTAAAAAGGAAGATTTAATACTTTCTTATTGGATTTGCTATTTAGCATCGGAGTAATCGGCTTTTAATAATAAATATATGTCCATCATTTGCACTCATTCTATACATACATGTATCTAAATAGCTATAAGATTTGGTTCAAAGGAATAAATGTATCATTATCAATGCACAAAATGTATCAGTATGTATATAATCAATCAATATTTTAATTCATTACATGCTCGTATATTATGAATTAATTTTTGGTTCAAATGAATAATGTACAAAATGTATCGTTCCGTATATAATCAATTAGTATTTTAATTAATTAAATAAATTTTGAATTAATTATATGTATTTAATTGATTATTAATTTAATTTTTTAAATAAAAAATAATGATTTGAGCTGAAAAAGGTTAAAGAAAATGCATTGTTATAAAAGGCATGACAAAGAAGAGAAATATTCAAAATAGATGCACGGCGTTTACCATTTTAAACGCTTTCATTTATTGTTTCCTATTTGTTAAGAAAGAATATTATACTCCAGTTTTCACTTACTTTCCAATGTTCTAGAGTAAAGAAATTCTGTGCAATTGCACTTCTGATATTAATGCAATACTATAATATTTTTAGTTGAGCTATATTAATGTCCCGTTGTAAAGCAACACCAGGGCTACTTTGAGACGAAATTCGTTATTTTGAACTGCGGTCAGATGATGAGGAGGAAACCTGAGCTGGCAACCCCCTCCCTAGACCACACCACACCAGCGGGAGGGCGTTTGGCCCTGACGGATGTAACGTTCAACAGACCCTCTTACACGACGATATTTCGGTGGAATCGGGTGCCGAACCTGAAACCCTACGGCTCACGAGCCAAGACCTTACCACCAGGCCACCGCGGCTCTATAGTAATTTTAGAATTCGCTTTCTAGTTAATTGATTGATTTTGATTAAATGTTGATTTCAAATGAGAGGCGCTATTTATTAGTGAATTTAAGGGGAAAAAAATGAATTTAAGATTTCCTAAATTGTAAAAGAATAAATTATGAATATATTAATGACTAGAAAGTATACTTTAATTATAATAAAAAAGCTTATAAGCACGCTTTTCTTTTGTTTAAAATACTTGTTATTCTCAAAAAGTTTATTATTATTATATAAAAGCTTACAAGCACACTTTTCTTTTGTTTAAAATACTTGTTATTCTTAAAAAGTGTTATTATTATTATTTTTCTCATTTTTGAATTATTGTGTTGTTCACAGGCAGAATGATATAATTCCAAAAAATGTATTTTTCATTTCATTTCAGGGGGGTTCGAAACGCAATGAGTCGTCAAAATCTCGAGATCGAAATTTTTGATGATTACAGAACATATATTTTGCTTTATATATTTTGCTATATATATTCTGCATACAGCTTTATATATTTTGTGTACAGGAGAGTAATTAATTTTACAGGTAACACAATAGCAACATCAACTATGAATTTTTTTCTTTATTTAAGAATTTCTTACTTCATTTTTCAGAATTCAAAAAAAGAGTAATGTTGATTGCATTATTGAATTTCATAAGCCTATTTCAGCGAGTCAATTCAAATGATGCTGTTATCATATGACAACAAAAGCATACTGTACATTGTATACCATTAGTGTGGGACGACACGTTTTCTTAATGTGGATATGACCTGTAATTCGTACTTTGTCTGACGTAAAAATTGTTCAAAATATTGCACCAGGTTATCCGTTGAACAAACAACTAACGAATTTGGCTGGAAGTCACCTCTGTAACAGCACTTACAATGAAAGATTTTTTCAAGATATTATTTCAGCATTATTATTTCTATCTACTTTTGACAAATTTTTAAAAATATTTTAAGTACAATACTTTTTCTAGTTTTATTTGCTGCATTTATACCTGGTATGGTGTGGTGTGGAGAGGGGGATACCAGCTCAGGTGTCGTCCTTGTCATCTGACCACGGTTCAAAATTACGAGGTCCATCCCTCAGTGTTGCTGTACAAGGGGATGTTAATATAACTAAACTAAACTAAAGCTCATTTATACATTCGCGCGTTTGCAAATGTATGTTAAATTTTTAAACGTACTTTCATTTGCTTTAACTTAGAATAAATTTAAAAAAAGTAATTAAACGGTAATCAAATCAAGTCTAAAATTTAACACATTGGCAATATTTCGGACTAGTTGCTCGAATCTCTTTTAATTTTTTTTCTGCTGCTCATTGGACTTGAAATCAGATTGGCTACAAAATATTTGATGAATATGACATGGGAATGGAAATTTGATGAATACGACGAATGATTTGAAATGAAGAATCTGAAATTGAAATGATGAATATGAAAATTGCTATTACATATGAATATGACACGGGAAACTTTATATTTCTCCGCTAACAATAAGGACAAATGCGTGTGTATTGGCGCTATACAAACCACATTTACCAAGTTTGGCATTTGTGTACCATGGTGACGGAAAAGTACACTCAGGAGTTATATTTTTAAAATTTAAATGAATTAAAAATTAAACTCAATTTTGGTTAGCTTTCCGTGATAACCTCCGAAAATACGCTGACACAAAAATAATGCTCGCCATTTTAAAACTAAAATAATAATAATAATATTAATGCGCTGGTTACGAAAAAATGTTCTTAAATTTTGGCAATTTTTAAAAGTACTTTTTTTTTGTTTATTTTTCAACAGTAATTTGTTAAACTTTGTTGTCCCGGAATTTAGATCATTTTCACCGTTTCACAAAACATTTAATCACTTGACTTTTTTTTCCATTGTTAGAAATTAAGGAAGAATTCAGTTTAAGACTTGTGTAGGTTACAGGGTTGATTAATAATAATAAAAGAATTTACCTCGAAAGTTTTGTTGTTGTTTCTTATGGCACTTGCCACGGACAAGCCCGCTGTTCAAAGACAGCCGATTTAAGCCTAAGGGAGAGCGTCTCTTGTTTTTATCGTAGAGCCAACTTGGGCCAAGAGTACGACTTGACTACTCACGCATCTCTCATACGCTTGCACAACCCCTTTTTATAGGAGGGCACACTCACGCATTAAATTTTCAGGGTATTGCAGTGTTTTTTAAAAATCATCACTATCCATAATCTGTCTTCCACTGATTTCATTGAGTTTGACACATTTTGTTATGTTGTGCTGAACCGAGTCTATTTCCCTACATATACATCTGACGTCTTGCATGGTTCCGAATCTATAGAAATAGTCAGGAAATATTCTATGTCCTGATATAATTTGCACTAGCATCGGGTTAAATGTTCTTTTTTATAATTTCCCGGGGGCCTATTAGTCGAAATAGACGGCTAGTAATCAATATATGTAAATTTTTTCTTCTATTCATTGTGGCTCAGCGCGGTCCCCTCCCGTTGCGTAGCTTGGTCAGGGCAGACAGACAGTGCGCCTGTCTTCTGTCTTGATGTTGCATTTTTATTATTTCACTCCTTTTTCCCTTTATTACCGAGGGGGAAACAATAGAACTCACAAATGACAGCCAATGTCTCGCCACAGGACTCCACTTACACATCGTTCCACGCCCACCAGAAACGACCCTTTATTTTTTTCCCTCCCATCTTTTACCATTTCGCCGAAGACATATAAAAAGATTCTTTTTTTTCCTCCCCTTCTTTCTCACAGTTGCAGTTACTCGCGAAAGAACAGGCGTAGCACAATCACAAGATAACAATGGAGCGATGCGTGGAAAATTAATTTATGTGGAAAAACGTTGCGAACTGAAAAAAGGACTCCGGTTCCATCCAGCAATGGACTTGCGATGTTAATTGAATGCCAGTCAAACATTGACATTCTAGCTCAACATGATTGGGTAATCACTCGTATTTGATCGATGGTTTATGAGTTTAATGCCTCGTGTTTATTTTAATCCGCGGTTAAAGGTGTAGACAATAAAGAGAGTAAGACTGAACCCTCGGCGTAAAAAGGAAAATTAATGCACTTTCAGGTTCATACTATAGGTGAAGCGGTCAGACGTTTAAGATTAGTTGATAGAATTCTTGTATCTTTACATTGTTTGTCAAGGAACGGTTTTGAATATATCTAAATAGATTGTTTTCAAATGAGATAAATGAGATTTTAATTGATAAAAATTAACCACGGAAAAAGTCTTTCTACCAGCTTTTCTATATAATAGAATACGATCATTTTGAAATAACAATTATGGATCAATAATTATCAACCTGAAGGTTCAATGGCTGTTTTTACTTTTTCGTATACGAAGTGGAGAAAGTATAGTAATCGTCAAAAAATTCGAACTCGAAATTTTGATGAAACTCCTTATTTTATATCTCTCTGAGTACCCCCCCCCCCAAAAAAAAAAAAAAAACATTTGGAAAATGTTCGTCTGTCTATCTAAGACAAAGACAACTCAAAACCGTTTTGAGCTAGACGGATGAAATTTGGCATACAGGTTAAAACCACATTTTTAGATTTTTATCAAATGTCAGGCTGGCTGTTCGAATATAAGTTAATACGATAAATACAAAACGAAGAGAGCTACGAGGATAAAATTCGGTACTTAACTTTAATATCAATACTGCAGATACCTATCAAATTTTGAGCGAACTCCAACAAAGGGTTGACCGTCTGTCGGTCTGTATTGTCAGAATCAGGTAAACGCGATATTTCAAAATGCAATGACTCAAATATATCAGATTTAATATGCTATTTTGCGACTTTAAGCGTATTTTTATCTCAAATATTTGTTTCAATCGGTTGGGAAGAATGCATCTGGAACTCAAATTCGACTTGTGAATATTTTTGACACCAGGTCAAGGATTAATCGCCCAAACACTTGCCAAGCATCACACGACAGATTCAGTAAAAGATCTAAATTCAAGCCAAATGTAAATATTTCGTAACTATTGTACGCCAATACCATGCATGGCATTCACTGGGATAACATCTTTGTTAGAGTGTATGCGATAAATTTTTAGGGAGAATATTCTCGCTGGTTGAAATTACCTAAAAGTTATTTTGGGGATTAAATCTCTTAATCTTGAACCGTGGTCAAATCATCAGGAAAATCCTTAAATCAGCTTTGTAGTTTCTCAGGTTCTTTGCTACAGAAATTTAAACACCTGTGTCCTTCATAAAGCAAATTTAACGTACATCAGGCTCTCAAATTTTGTGGTCTTTCAGCATTTTTAGATAACACGCGTTAATTTGTGCGTAATATTTCTACACTCGTCATGACTTGAATTTATTTCAAATGTCTTCTAAAAATTTTAAAATTGCTTTTCATCGACTTAAATAAATATTCCCAAAACAAAATGAAAAATTTTCTGTTTTAATGAATGCCCAATTCTTCTAGATGATTCTACAAAACACATATGATATGCTTGGATTAGAAAATTTGTAAATGGATTAGATCATTATAATGTGTTCACAACAATTTAAAAATTTGTGACCACACATTTGATAAGTTTGAATTAGAAAATTTGTAAATGGATTATTAATTATGCATTCACAACAATTTAAAAATTTGTGACCATATGAGACACCGCATTTGTTTGTGACCATTTAAAAGCTCTATTGAAAAAGGTTTCTCTGAAGTTGCATTTCTTCTAACGATAACAAATTCCTATTATTCCAACATTTTTCTTTGTCTAATATTAATGATTTTCAAGCTTAAAAAGTAAATTTGAGCATGAATTAATAAACTTAGTCAAAGTAAATTTTTAGGCTAAAAAATTTTTGTGTTATAGTTAACACATTGTTATGGTTTTAAAACTAACTAAGCATCTTTAGTGAGCAGCTTGTTCACCCAAAATACTGATTTTTCTGGGTGTTAAATTATTAATAAGAACACAATTATTAAAGTTTCACTTTCTTATTAAATAAGACTAAATATACGAATTAAATGAACCAATTTATTACAAATTACTTCTCGAACAATTTAATATATATATATATTTTACCGCTAGAGTGTATAATTTAGTTACTTTATAGAATTTCTAAATATTTTATGAAATAACTGGTCATGATTTATCGTTATTTTATTGTAACCCTAGTTAATCAAGTCGACCTAAAGTTTTTGTTTGAAGCTATAGTTTTGGTTTCATTTAAGCGTCTTTCCTCTGATGGTGATTTCTGTTACACGACGAGCTTCTCTCCTAGCATTTCTATTAATATTCTGTAGTTTCATTAATAAGATAAGTGAATTATTGAATTAAGTGCAGCGCGAAAAAGCATTCATGAAATATTCTAAAAAGAGTTAGTTCTACTATGATTCGTTTACATTTGACTTTCGCTATTCGATAATAAGTAATGATATCAATTTCTCCACAAAGCACATTAGAGGATTATATATAATGTGATAGATAGAAAGATAATGCTCAAAATAGGAATTTCATCCCGTAATAGATATAGATATATAATAGTAGGTATTAATGTTCATAATAGATATAGGCACGTAATAAGTATAGATTCATAAAGTACATTAAGCTTGGTTAAGGTATTCGACTACGCTCGGAGGCAAATTATTTTTATTTTTTAAAATAATATTTATGTAAAAATTTAATATATCGTGAAAAAATGTTTTATAATTTAATTTTTTTAAGTATTCGAGAAAATGTACAACTTTTTAAAAATTGTAACGATTTTTTTCAAGGACTGTCAGTCAAAAGCAAATGACCAGTATATATCCTTCGTTATAAAGTTATAAAGAATTATTAATAATTATATATAATCAGTAATGTATTGACTGATTCATGGAACAAAAGCTTAGGAATAATTAAAAATTATAAAAGTTTTAAAATAAAACCATGGATTTTTTTAAAGGAATTTATATATTTTTTCAAACAACCATTGCACGTATATTTTGGTTCATTTTTTAGAATAGTATTATAAACTAAATGCACTTATTTCAAACTTATATTTTGAATTATAAATTAGTAATTGTGTTTAAAAAAAGAGATTTTTGAGAAAGACCACATTTGAAGAAAAAAAAATGGTTTAAAAGTTTTGTTTTTAATTTCTAATGAGATGAGAAGAAAATTTTTCTACAAATATTTCGAAATTGGTTCATTATTATCTATTTCTCATGAATGAAATTCATTTGTTTGTTACGACTTTCGATCAAAATATGTTTTTAACGTAGGCGAATATCTTAATTGTATTAAAAACGCGATTGGTGAAGCAGGAAAACACCAATCGAAACGAATACAATCGAAATGAAAACACCAAGAATCAGTGACTTAATTTTAAATGGAAATTATATGAGATTTCAGTGCATGTTTTAGAATACAAAGTATCCGAAAAGTCCACTTACAAACTCTAAGGATTGGCATCGTTTTTGCAACAAAATTTGGAATCGAAAACTAAAAAGGTTCCGTAGCAGCCAGCTTTGTGCTATTGTATAAAGTAAAAGAAAAGGATACGTGTTTATTGGATAGGGCATATTTAATGAAAGGCAACAGCATAGTTGCAGCTGCATGCATAACAACATTACACTTAACATAACAAATACAACAACAAATATTATGTAATATCTACAACAAGAGTAGAGAGCTTTAAAGTCAGTGATCAAATTAATCCAGGCCATCTATTGCCATTCAAGCTTTTTATTACTCTAAATGATATTTTGGGACTCACTGCATCTATATTATAAAAAGAAGTATTTATGGGAATATGGAGTGCATGCTGTGTTCAGATAAACCTATAGGAAGTTACAACCATTAAATTTGGTATACAAGTAATCGTAATGATAACTCAATATATTAAGAAGCTTGGATTTTAAAATGTAATGAAAAAAATTCTTATTTTGTGTTATTTTGGATGACTTTTTGCATTTATTTACCTGTAATATCGCTTCTAATAATTATAGAAAAAAATTAGGAAACACCGAAGAGAACATGTATTTGTTTCTCTAAAAATTGTTTTGTATCTCTAATGCAATTTATTGAATTTTTAGAATAAAAAAAAAGTAGCAATTTTTCCGAATAATTTTAGGAGTTAAAACTAAAATTCCTGCATCCCACATTCCAATTTAGTTTTCTTTATCAAATTTTCGAGGTCATTATTCCAGATAATTTAAAACAAGAATAATTAAAATATCTTTTTTTATTGCTTTTTATTAAAATTTTCCTTGTTGAGTTCAAGAATTTCTTTTATGATACATGTCAAAAAGAGTGGATCAATGGGAAGAAAATCTGGAATTAAATTTTTTACTGATTTGGCAAGCAGCCAAAGTATGAAACAAAAATTGTGATTTTTACAAATATAACTTAAATTCTGATAGATGATAATTAATTTGCAGCAAACTTTCTAATTTTATTGTTTCTCTTTCTTTTTTAGTTCACTTCATTTTCAATTATTTATTTCGAATTTTATCGTCAATGGTCCAAGGTGATATCATTATCCTCAAAATCAGTATTCTTTCTTTCTTTTTTTTTTTTTTTTTCACTTCGGTATCTTAGTTTTATTTTATGTTACTGTTGTTTTGATTTCCTTCATTTGACTAATAATCTACTAATAATTTACTACTAATTTTCTACTAATAATTAATAGTGATGAACAGGTTGTATCAATACCAATTTAATATAAATGCAAAAACAGATATCCACTGCACCTATTTCTGTTTGAATACTCGCTTTACAGAGACGCTCAAATGTACCGTCAGTTATTCGAATGTTACATATCTTTATTCTTGTTCACGCATTTTTATAGATGTCACTGACCTAATAGTCGAACGTTAAATCAAGATAATCTTGCATTATTAGAGAGCAGAATTGCAGAAAGTATTTTTAGTTCTGATTTGCATCAAAGATAGAGTATGGGAACCTCTTGTCTTCGTTATTTTGATAATGTCAGATGTAAGAAGTCTGCGTTTCAGTAGATTAGGAAAATCGTTTTCAAAATAATATGAATTAATGTAAATTCTTCAAATTTTTCCTTCTATTTTTTTAAAATTGAAAAAACAGTCAATGATAATTCTTTTCAGAAGCAGAAAATAATTTTCATCATATTTATAAAAAGTATGTCTACTGAATTGTAAATGAATAGAAACGAGCGAAATAAAAAAAAAATTATAATTCTAAAAAAAAAATTATTATACAATTGTATGCTGTACGAAATCGTCACAAATTCAGCCGAACAACATTTAAAGAAATCAACAACAGTTATATTGCTTTTTTTCTGTCATTACAATATTAATAGCAATATAGAATTTTACATATATCTGGAGTTTAATTTTTTGAGTGAATTCAAGTGGGAACGTGGCTAATTTTTCAGAAATTTCAATACAAGTATGAGATTTTAATTGCTTTAAACGTTTACTTCGCATGTTTCGTATTTGAATGGATGGGATTTTGTCATCGATTTTTTCATTCATTTTCTAATGTGCATGAAATTTTGAACTTTATTTTTTCCCACTCACAATAGATTATTTTAATAATTTTAGGTGCCTTAATTATCAATTGATATATTAATTTAACAGAAAATTGTTTCACAGAGGTGATAACCAGAAATTATTTTAGAAACACAGATTTTTAATGTTTATAATGATAGATTATGGCATATATTAAAGAAGAGATATAATAAATTTTTAAATCGAATATCAAATAGTATGATGAAGAAAATAAGACATAATGAATCATAAGAGATATTCATTTGAAATAAAAAATATATTGTGAAATGTGAGTAATATATTTTAAATGTGTATTATAAATCTCATTATTGAAAATATTTCTTTGTGACTCTCAAATCTTACAGTTTAGGTTTGATATTCATATTTTTGATAAAAAAAAATAAGAAAAGTAGGAGATTAAATTTATTATAAAAGGATAAATATTAAAAAAACGTTATTAGAATAGGAACATTACTCATGTCAATTAGAATAGTTACTATTCTCTTAGGATATCAAATATGTAGTTGATTTACAAATTAGAATATTTATTTTTTGAAATATAGAATATCAATATAGTTGTTTTCTTTACAATGACACGTAGTTTTTTAGGACTATTTAGAAGCCAATTCCAAGCAAACCGCACTATTTGGCTTAGTTGTTTGTGTACGGCGTAGCTATACTTACGCGATCGTGATCGATTCTCTGATAAAGCTTCAGTGTTTTGCGTATTAAAAAAATAACAGTTGAATACCATAAGAAATAAAGATGTACATTGTAAAAGATTCTTTTATGATGTATTAAAAAGAAAAATAATAATTTTCTTATTAAAAATCCGGAGATCAAAATAAAAATCATAATAATATAAAAAGCAAATGGCAATTGGAAAAATCTATAAAGCCACAATGAATGTCTTGAAAATAATATTTCTTCTTTAACATTCAGTATAGAAAAATTAAACTAACTAATTCATTTAAAAGCTTTTCATTTATTTTTTTTATTCATTTTATTGTATTTCCCTTTTTTTTTTTCGTTTCTATCTGTGATAATTTATTTTTAGCAAGAAAATTATTTTTCTTCATAATACACAGGTAAAAGCTTTTATAGAAAAGTTTTTAATTTTTATTAGAATTTTTTAATATCAGAGGTATTAAAGGAAAAAGTATTATAATGATTGAAAATTTCAATCACGAGATTTCGAAGAATTTCTACATTTAAGAACTTCCCAAGTCTGAAAGAACTACTTTCGGAATTACGTTGGCTGGTCTGTGAATTCGATAACAAAAAGCCCAGCAAGATAGACAGTTGCAAATAGTAGACAGTTTTTTTAAAATTAAATATTGGACAAAATCTGCTAATGGAAAGCTTTCTATTAGTATAAATGAGATCATGTTTACTCAAATACTACAAAATGAATGAGTGAAATTCAGCACATGATTTATCTTCTTTCATTAATGATTTCTCTCTGTCTCCCTCTCACTCTGTATGTATATATAATTATCTACTGTCATTTGTAACCCTGGCAGAGTTAAAAAATATCCACGCAGTTTTGGCCTACGTCAATATCGTATCCGAAATCCCAGCTTCTGTTTTGGTGTCTAGAAACTGAGATAATTTTGTTATGTTTTTAATTCGACTGTTTTATCGGTATGAGAATAAAGTTAAACATGATAAAAATTAGTCGTAGAGTTGTAAAATTCACATTTTATTTATAGTTTTTTTATGTTGGATTGTATCAAAGGTTAATGAGCTGAAGTCTAACATTTTTATCATTTTAAATTCATTGCATTTTTTGTATGTGAGGGAATTCTTATGTGCTTCAAACTCATTTTAATGATTAGTTTTAAAATACGAGTGTTCATGAATTTTATGAATAGAAGAGTTCCTATTATATATATATATATATATATATATATATACATTATTTCTAAAGCCCTTGGTCAGTGTGCACGGGATTTTCTACTACAATTTTCATTAGTTAATTCATAACAATCAGATCAGCATAACAGTTCGTTTAGTATAGGTGTAATCGCGAAAACACAATAACTTTATCAGTTACATAAAAGAAATTCTGTATAATAATATTAAATCATAGCCGTGCATCAGATATCGGATGTAATTGTTTCAAAAAAGAAGTACAAAATGGATATTTTATTTTCTTCACTTTGTAAGAAAAAAAGGAATCATTTAGTGGAAGCATATGAAAAAAACCGAAGCAAGAACATTACAACTAGTTTATTTTTTAATTGAATTAATATGAACTCCATTCTACATTTAAAAATTTTTAACACATTTTAAGACAAAGTTTGGTGAATAAAGAAATATAATATACGAAGCTGTACAATTTTCTAGTTTGATTTAATTACATTAATGTCTCAAAGAACTTGTTTACATTTGCTTGGGGACGAATCAATTTTTCATCTGAATGACCGTCAGATGAAAAAAACGACATCTGAGTTGGCATCTCTCCTTCAGCCGTCATTGTAACGCTAATAGAAAGACATCTGAACCATACTAGGCCGGTATAAACAATAAAACTTTATGGGAATCTGGTTCCGAATCCTCAGGGCATCTCTCCTTCAGCCGTCATTGTAACGCTAATAGAAAGACATTTGAACCATAGTAGGCCGGAATAAACAATAAAACTTTATGGGAATCTGGTTCCCATAAAGTTTCCTCAGGGCATCTCTCCTTCAGCCGTCATTGTAACGCTAATAGAAAGACATCTGAACCATACTAGGCCGGTATAAACAATAAAACTTTATGGGAATCTGGTCTCGCATCCTCAGGCTCCAAAACAGAAGCAAACAGAAAATTTATTTTAAAGTGATGTCATAAAATTCAAAGAAATGAGACTTTACTTTGTTTGACTCAACAATAAAATAAAATAAATATTAATTTCAGTTTTTATCATTTCATTAATCTACGCTTTTTTATCCATCGATATTCTCACGTTTCTCCAAAATGTATTATGCCGAAATGTATTATTAAAGACATATTTGCAAAAACATTCTTTTTGGGTTCAAAAATTTCCAAAATTTCGGAGCCATATTTGGTTTTTAAGATTATAATTATTTCTTTATGTATGTTGCATTTATTAGGAAAAAATACCAAATTTTCACACTATCATTTAAAGTATTAAAGTAACGTTAAATGAGTTCTGACTTCTTAGCTTTTCTTTTACATGACTGTCATCGTGACCCATGCTTGTAGGAATGACCCACGTCAGATCGAATGACAATGATCAGACCAATTCATAACAACTAATCTGGACTTGAAGGATTCACCTCCACCCCCCAATGAAAATAAGTTTTTTTTCCAAACAGGTAACTTGAGAGAGTACTTTTTGAAAATTTAATTTGAACTTCGCTGCAGTAAGAGAGTCAAACTATTTCCAAGTCTACTTTCTTGGAATTAAGTTTAATTTTATCATTTTGGTCATATGATGCCAAAACTTTTCCCAGTGTATTAAAATCAATTTAGAAAAAAAAAAAAAAAACAGAATGGATGTGTTTATTGTGTTCTTGGATACCAGTTGTCTGTTCGAGTTATTTCTCAATTTTAAATTCTTCAAAATTTCTAAGCCTAATCAATGTTTTTTCGTTCAGTTCTCTTGGAAATTTCATTCCGATCGCAGAGGGAGAAAAAATGAATTCGCGTTTTAAATCATGTCTTTTAAAACGGAATTTTCAACAAAAGAAAAAAAAGCACCAACTTATCCTAAAAGAAGTAATGTTTCATTTAAAGCGTTATAAGCAAATATTCCAACAAATTCTTGCCTCTAGAACTTGTAAAAACCCGAGCATTATCATTATCTCAAAAGTAGTCTTTTACTTTTTAATGTATAACATCACACCTTTTATTTATTATACAGTTTCGACACTTAAGTATTTATGCAGCAAAATGAAACCCAGACCTTTGAACACCTCTTTACATGAGGTCTAGAATAAATAATTTTGGAATGACATGGACCTCTGTACAAAACAGTAAACAACGGCAAAAAATTTATCTTCAGCTTTCTTGCTTTAGAAAAAAATAAATCTACGTCAAGTTCATAGGGTGCAGAATAAAATGAAACACCACAATTGTCAATCTTGTGGTAGATAATCCGCATTTACCCGCCACACTACCGGGAGTCTTTATTCCAAAAAACGCCTGTGTTATTCTACCCTCAAACAATCAGTTGCTTTTAGAGCCTAAAAGCCGCCTTTGGTTTTTGGCACAAATGGTCTGTACCATGGCAATCCAAAACAAAACAACAGATCAGAGAGTCTTAAATCTCAGACGATTATTTCAAAGAGGGAGGGGTTGGCGGGAAAAAAAAGTATCGTACCCCCTGCAGTGAGCAGCATTGAGAGAGTGGCCGGTTAGTAGATTAAAATTCGAAGCACGCCTGTGAAGAGATTCCATGACCTCGAAAGATTATTCAGGGTGTTTTTACGTTCTTGTTCTTCGGCGGAGACACAACTTCCCGTTGGAAGGAAATAGGTCGCTAACACCTGCTTACGGCCAAGCCTTTCTCTGAAATATGTCCAAGGTGGAACCGCATGGCAATGTGCTTCGCTTTGTAACTAAGTAACAGATTTGGTCGATGGAACACATGTCCGAATTTCTTAATTGAATGCGGTTAAGCAATAAGGACTCATCCCTATTTTGAGATAACAATTTTCATTACACATTATGGAGAATTTTGATGTTGTTGTATTTTTGTAAAATTGGTTGATCCATAATAAGCGGCACGTGCAAGAAGATGGGGTCAGGACTTTACAAGACAACAGAACTTATTAAGGCAACAGTCAACAAATATAAGTGTTTTGTAACATAATTGATCAACAGATGGTTGAAACACATGTCCAAACACATGTTTGAACTTCATAAACGAATTTATAATTGAATCGCAATAAGAAATCATCTCGGAATGATATATTTTAAAACAACTGCTTTCGTTTATCATTATAAAAAATTTCAGATATTTTTGCAAACCTGATTATACGTAATAGACAGTTCATGTAAGAGAATAGAGACAGTAGATCAACAGATTTGGAAATAGCATAATATATATGGTTTGTGGATGACTTCCTTGTGCCCAAGCTCCACGAAAGAATTAATAACTGAACGCAGCTGCGAAATATCAACAAAATGTTTTTTCTTAGACTATTTTTTGACATATTAAGGAAAATTCTGATCATAACTAAATTTACAGAATTTAGTTATGTTATAAAAAAGAGTCTATGCGAGAGATTGGAATTATAAATTTTGAAGGAACATAGCACGCATTGAGGTAAATTAGTATGACCCTCTCGATTCTGTGAGATAGATATAGAGAGATGTTATATAATATTCTTGAAACTCAAAGAATTATAATTCATTTTATGATATCTGTTTTATGTATTCTTGTGTTATCGGCTGCTGTTAAAAAATCTAAATATCGCGTTGGATTCAATACGGAAAATAAAATAAAGATTACTGCCTACAGTTTTATTCCTTTATTTGAGAAAACGTTTTGTGCTGAACAGGTTCATTTATCTCATTGGTTATTATTTCTATTAAATTCTGTTCCTTACAATTTTATGAGACCTAAAATATGCTTTATTTGTTTCTTTATCTAATCTATATGAAAATTATTAAATATCTTGCAGAAGTTTCACATAGAGTGGCTTGGAAATATCTAATTTCATAGATGCAATGTATAGAAATTTGGAAATCATTGTCCTAACATACAATTTTCAACATGGTAGTTGAATCTGTATCGTATAAACTAATCATGAATATCAGTAAAAAAAGCATATGCAGTACATTACATAACAGTCATATAATATCAAATTTCTTCTATATTATTTATATGACTATATAAAGCTTAATTTTTTCATAATTTGCGCAATATACGTGGAGAAATAACTATAATCTCAAAAAATTAAATTCAGAAATTTTATAATTATGTCTGCAGCAGTGCATCACAGCGGAAAACTCGAAAACATCTATTTATAAAAAAAATATAGAATGATGGCTTGAGAAGAAAGTGAAATTAGTATTTGCTCCCCCTTTCACTTTTTTGATTCAAACAAACCAATATTGACTCAAGTAAGTCTCATTTCTTTGACTTTTGCGACATCACTTTACAAAAAAAAAAAAAAAAAAAAAAAAGGTGTAAAATCTTTGTTCTGGAGCATCAGGATTCCAGATTCGAATCCCGATTTCACTATAGAAAGAAAATGACAGTGATGAATCTTGAGGGGGAAACAGTAATTTTGCATGTTTAGAGAAGATTTTTTTCCAGTTGTGAACCGCAATGGTTTAATGTTAGAGTCAAGGTTTCAAAACACGATTCAATGAAGACACCTTCAATAAGGGCCATGTGCATGTTAAATATGTTAATGGAAATTAAACGTCCCCCTGTTGGTGTGATGTAAAAATTTGGAGAGGGAATGCTGGATCAGATATCGTCCTCTTAATTGATCAAGGGATCAACAACAAAAGGGATCCGCGGTGGACCCGATTCCATCGAAGAATCGTCGTGTAAGTGGGTCTAGTGAACAATAAATCCTTCGGGGCCAAACATCATTCCGCTGGTGTGGTGTAGAAGCTTGGAGGGGGGATGCCAGCTCAGTCATCGTCCTCGTCATCTGACTGCGGCTCAAAATTACGAAATCCATCCCAAAATAGCCCTAGTGTTGCTTTAAAACGGCACGTCAATATAGCTAAACTAATCAAAAGACCCATCTAAAAATAACTTTATACAGCTTCAAAATAGAATGTTAATTTAACTAAAATAAACTGTTAAGGTACTTAAATTTACTCGTCAGTATCAAGAATCCTTTCTTGCCAGAAAAGATGGTCACATTGTCGTGCTTCAGAATTCTATCCTTGAAGGAAAGGAACTAGAAAATCACGAAAAAAAATTCTAATTTTTATGAGTGAAAATTGTCTAAGAGATGAAATTGATAAGAAAATGTTAGAAAACATAATCTAAAACAAAAGCAAACCCGAAACTATTTCTAAACAATAAAAAAAGTATTGCATCAGAATTTTTTAACTCAAAGAGTTCCCAGAATAAGACCAGTTTGAATCTGTTGTATCTAATAAAACCAATAAACCTGCACCGGAGCCTGTAAAACCTTGCCATTTAATCTGCAGCTCTTAGTCTTGTCAGTTTTTATTGTTCTCCGTAGGTGCCGCTTGGGTATTAGAAATTGATCAATCCTTTCTGGTTCCTTTTGCGGATAAGTGCTGTCCGAAGCACCTGGATTTCTAAATCAGTCCAAATGAGCTTCGTCTTCACCATCTGGACACACTGTCCTTCGTCTGCAGGTGAGCATGGGAAGTGGGCACCTGTCTTATCGGAAACTGTTGTTTTTATCGTCTGACGTCGTCTCGTTGTTCTGTTAGTCTTGTAACAAAGGGGATGCGCCTTCCCCTCTTCTAAATATATGTAATTAGGAAAACGTATAGGAAGATGGGTTTGATTCAGATCCGTTTGTGAGGAGACTGTCCCATTTTTTATGGACTTTTAGAAAATTCATATAATATTAAGTTACAAGTACAAATGTCTGGTTTTGCTTCAGAACGATATTTTTAAGTCTTTAAAAAAGAGAATCAGCAGTTAGATTCAAATTTTCCATTCAACCCAAGGAGAAAAGAAAAAATGGTTTTTTAATTTTCACTTTATCATTTACAAAATAATTGCAATTCTCAAAAAATTCGAAATCGAGATTTTGATGGATTTCTAGGTTTCAAAAACCTCTTTCAGTCCAAAAAATTCATTTTTGGAATAATGTTTATCTGTCTGCCAATAGGATGACTCAAAAATCCTTTTAGCTAGAAAGATGAAATTTTGTGTATGGCGAAATCCATTCAGAAGACTTCTGTGTCCGAATTCAAGATAAAACAATAATTATAAAAGGAAAAGAGTTAAATAAATAAAATTTGGTACATAGGTTAAGCATATAAGTATATATTTGTATTAAATTTGCAAAGTTGTCAAGAGGTTAACCTATCGGTCTGCACTTTTGGGATAAACCATAAGCGCAATGACTTAAATAAATAAAATTTCTATGTGATCTTGTGACTACAGTTTTAATTCTATGTCATATTTTGATTTCAATTTATCAGAAAAAAAGAAGTACAAAATACATAACCGATTTTTGGTTACTTGCATATTAATAATTTACCAGAAATTAATCTCTAAAAAATCACCTCATGATAAATTCTATTAAAATTAGATTAATATTAATTAAGTTCACGCCAAAGATCTATATTTCGTTAATATTATTATCATATAAATATTCGCATCCAAACTCAAAGTCCACAATTTTATGCGGGGGGGGGGACAACACTTTTATTAGAAAGCATGCGAGAAAATTTTTGGAAGACACTTCTGTCTATATATATTATATATCATATATATAATATATGATATATAATATAATATATTATATATATGATATATAATATAATATATTATATATTATATATATGATATATAATATATATATATTTAGGCTTCTCTAAATCGAAAACACAGATATTAAAAATTAATTAAATAGATTTTTTTCAGTCTGCAAACGCTTTAACCTAAAGTGCAAAGAGCTGCAAGCTTGAAATTTGGTACACAGTTTTTCGCCAAATTCTCAGATTCCTGTAAAATTTGGAATTAAATCCATCTATGGAAACAAAGTTTGTTCATCCATCAGTGGTCACGTGAACATGAAAAACGGCGACGAGATCATTCATTTTCGTTGCATCGTTCAATATTTTATCGCGTGACTTTGTCCCATCGTTGAGAGATAAGAATCAAAGCCTCTGCTAATTATCTGAGTGGTTTACATGAAGAAACACTAAGTGAAATCGCATTACCGCAAAAGACATCATGAAGTTTGTAACAGATTACCCAGATACTTAAGTACTGTAATTTAAGCACTACTTACTTTTTAATGACACGATGATGTCATGGGATTCAATTTTATTACTCAAACCCTTTTCTTTGTTGAAAGAAGCCTGAACATCAACTCATGAATGCGATATTTAATTTTATTTAAACACAGCCATTATTTTTGGCGAACCAGTTATTCGCCAATAATGGCTAGCGGTTAATAAAAACAAGATAATATGAAATTTCGTGCTTTTCTTCAAACGGAAAACCGGCATCTTTATTAGTTCAAATTTAAGGCTAAATTTTTAAAAAAAATTAAAATTATTCGATACTGCTTTAAAGTAAGGGTGTCTCTAAATTAACGCAAGATTTGAATTTGCCACCATTCGTGTAATAAAATGTTGGAAACCCTATTAAAAAACCATTTGATAGCTGATAGTTTAGGGTTAGTAAAAGTGGAGTGTTACACGATAGAACAACGCGCTTTCATTGTTCAGCAATATTTCAAAAATAATGAAAGTCTGGCGGCCACAGTTCGAAAATTTGTGAATTGGCCACCTAGATCGTGTGATTTAACACCACTGGATTTCTTTTTATGGAGTTATTTGAAGTCAGAAGTTTATGCGAACAAGCCATAAGCATGTTTGCATTAAAGGAAGAAATTCAGTGTTGCGTCAACCAAATGAATGAAAAATGACTCAGAAAATTTCGCAAAAGAGTGCGTATGTGCCATCAAAGCCATAGAGGTCATTTGCCTTATGTATTATTCCATACATAACCCTATCTTGTCTGCAACAAGTTTTTTTTATCGTGTAACGCTCCATTTTTACTAATCCTAAACTATCAGCTGTCAAACGGTTATTTTTAATAAGATTGCCAATACTTTATAGTACGAATGGTGGCAATTTCAAATCTTGTTTTAATTTTGGAATACCCTTTGGAATAATCAGAACAATTCAATTGCTATAGTCACCTGTCAAACATAATGCACGGGTTAATAATTTAATTGCGCTTAATAATTTTTAACATAATTTACTACATAGCAACTGCGCTCTATTATGATGTGATAATATAAGATTTACTGTTTTCAAAATTGCTATTTTCTTGATTTGTATTAAACATAAATTGACAAGTGTCCTGTGAGCTTCCAAAATAGTTAATCTTTATAATGAAAAGATTTCAAAATGGGTAATAAAATTTCAAATAACTTTTTATATCTGCCAAAGAATAATAAAGCTCCAGAATTTAGAATGGCGTAGAAATGTATCTCCAGTAAATTTATTTCCAAATAGATTTAAGAGATTTCTAAAGTTTGGTACTATTCGATAATAAATTAAAGCGAGGAAATAATTTTTCTATTATCTTAAAGTTTCTAAAGTCTAATTTCCTTTCCTTTCAGTCAATTCACTTGTATAATACTTTTTTATTATTCTAAATTTAGTTTATTTCATAATTTAGATAAAAGGTAATTTACTACAGCACTGTTATCAATTTCATTGTTTAATTCCTCCTTGATAAAAATTACTCTTGTATCTTCAAAGCGAATATACAAAATACTTTTATCAATTTTGTAAAAAAATGCAGGTTGTAACATTTAAATGCATTTAAGAAACAATATTTGAGTAATAACTCAGCAAAGTAGTTAAGTAAACAAGCTTCACTTTGATTTAGCAATTTAACCTTTTTTTTCTAAACTTTTCTATAAATGCAAAATTAAAAGTTTATCCATTGCTTTCACTATCATTTAATGACGAAATGAAATTCTTTATATATCTTTACTTACTCAAAATACGAACTGAAGTTTCTGACAAATATCCTCATTTCAAACTTTTTTAAGGTATCCAAACACGTTCGGAGCACTTTTTTTAGAAAAACATGGTGTAGACATACTTTAACCATATTTCTGGGTTTACGACTATTAAAGATTAGCAATAGAATGTCAATATTTGAAATAAACATTCATAATTTTTGAAAATTGGTGTTTAATAGCATAAATTTAAGCAAATTCTTAAAAAACTTGAAATTAGCTATACCAAAAACTATAACTCTCATCCGAACAAAACTTATACCAAAATAAAGTACATATTTTTCTTTAGGGAATGAGTTACAAGCGTATGGTTATAATAATAAATAAAAATTTTAGAACCAGTCGAAGAATTTATCAAGAAATTTTTAGTAAGTTATTGTTCAAACAATAGGCTGTTAATTAAACAATATATTTCCTCAATCTAAATTCTTTTAGTTAATTCCCTAGAAAATAGTATAAAGACAAAGTCCACCAAATTTCACAGTAATATGATAATTATATCTTGAGTTATTTGATTTGAAATGAGCAAAAAATAAGAAAAAAAAATCAATTTTGAGAAAAGTGTATTTCAAGTATGCACTAACATGTTTTAATCATAAATTATGTGTGTACATATTTAAAATTCACCACATTTATAGGTTATACCTTCTTCTTCCTCATTTTTTAAATAATTTTCCTTTTTTAAGCATTTAAATTTTTTTTCTAGCAATTTTTGTATTTGGCAGTGAATGCCGCTTAGATTCATTTATTCTGTGTTTGTCGAGCTCAGTAAATGCTCTGACTGAATTTGCACTACGATACACTCCAACAACCTTGAGGATATTCAGTAATCCTATAAAACTTTCTTTAAAATGTATTACAGACATAAATTCCCCTAATCTGAGGGTTCGGAGCTCAACAAAAACATCTTAAGTGAAAATTTCCACAAAACACTGTTGAAACTCTCAATGGCATTTTGTGTTTTTCTGTGCAAAAAATTTTCTTTATTTAAAATTAAATTTGTATTTATACAAATTTTTAATATATTTTTGGCCTTTTAAATAGGTACTTCCGGTTATTTAAATGTCCACTTCTGGTTTACCGATAATTACGAAAATATTAATATCTTGACTTCTAATTAACGTAGATATAAAAGTAAACCCTTTTTGGATAGCACAAAAACTGGTCTATCCAATAAAAGAATTTTTTTAAAAATATCATTTTTGGCGAAAATCGACCTTTTTAACGTGTTTGGATACCTTAAGTACGAAAAATACATTTTAAAACTATATCTAAATATCTGCCAATACAATAACAAAAAAGCCCTTTGAACTAAAAGGATGAAATTGGCATAGATAATAGGATTTTAGATAATAATTGTGGATTTTTGGCAATCCTGACGCAAAATCTATTCTAAGAAAGTAAGTGTATCTGGCTGACAATTCGAATACAAAAATCAATAACTATAAAACGTATAGAGCTAGGTAGATAAAATTTGGTACACAGGTTTATCAATTAAAATGTAGATTCTTATGAAATTTTGAATCAAGTCTCTCAAAAGTTTGATTGTCTCTCGGCCGGTACGAGGCATGCAAACGTAATGATTAACAACCGCAATGACTTAAACCAATGAAATTCAGTTTTTCATCTAGTAACTGAAACTATAGTTCCCTGTCAAATTTATCTGAAAAGAAAAGCATTCAAAATATATATTCGCACGATAGATTCAATATAGTTAGATAGCGTGTTAGATTCATGCCAACGATCTATCTTTTGTATCTATTGTTTGTCAATGCCGTACAAGGCATTCTTTGCCTTACCAGATGTCCACAATTTTACGTGGTGGGAGTGGCATAAGATCTTTGCTAGAGAGTATGCGAGAAAGTTTTGGGAAAACTAATTCCATTAATTTAGTTTTAAATTCTCTGTGATGAGTATTTATAACTATTCACTATAAAATATAATGACATTATACTACCAGCAGAAAAAAAGTGTTTGTAATTCTTATACAAAAAATCCCTTTCTTCAAAAACAATTAAAGAAAGGGACAGAGTTTCGAAACCAGGAAAAGAATGCTTTAAACCTGTTCAGTCCAAAGAGCTCGTTTGTGTTTATTGACAGGTGGTGTCTCTCCGATTAAGATCAAATCCGATGATATGTAATTGACCTTGATTGCGTGACTGGAGTGACTAATGAACAAGCAACGAGTTTGCGTTAAGAGAAAAACTCAGAGAGAGAAAACATTAGCGGTTAATCAGTGCCTGCTGTTTGTTTTATTTCGACCTTCGAACTTAACTATGGGAAAATATTGAGACACTTTCTTCTCACCGCAAATAAATATTAAATGACAGAAACAGCGACACCTGATAATTAGATTTAGATAATTGTGCCATTTCAAAGCTTGATAAGTTGAAATAATAATTTAAAAAAACATCTTTATCGTAGTCTATTTCTTTTATTTTCAAGTATACGAACTGAAAGAGAAAATTTTGTAATCGTTAAATAATTGGACCTTGAGATTTTGACGAATCTTCTCGTTTTTAATTTGTCTCGTCTGCACTGTGTCTGTCAGCCCAGATGAGATTCTTCATTAAATTATCTCTTCCTCACTTACTTGAATTCTCCATAGTATCAATTATTCTCTAATACAAATTTGTATGAATTTGCAATACAGTTTTAAAATGTTGCGTATACTTGCAAATTTTCATATATTTCGAATTTGTGATGCTTTTAAATGTTTTACTGTCGTTACGTTTCTTTTTCTCGATCTCAACTTCAAGCGTTAGAAGTATTCTGAAATTGTTATCAATTATTGTTTGAAAGCCATTTTTGTTGTTATACCTCAAAAGTCCTGACCTTGCAATGTGAGCCATTTAAGAACGTTTCCTTGTTTTCAATGCAGTAAGCAGGGGATAGGATTGGTAGTTTTGGTATCTCCCCCCCCTTCGAATCTATTCAAATCTCTCATAAAATGAGTGTAGATACGAGAACAAGAGTTGGTGTCATGTTACATCCTTCTCACAAGTTGATAGACAAAAATAGGGATGATCTAGATGAATGAAATCTAGTCTCTTAACATTTAAGCCAAAATCATAGATTTGTAGTAGTAATCGATCTATGAACGTATCTATTTTTCCGTGCATTAAACTCAAAACTGGAGCAAGCTAGAAAGCTAAGTTTTAACATACGCTGTTTATATCCAACTTATAGTTTAAAAATATTTTTAGGCTTAACCCATCAATGAGTAGAATAATTTCATGGAACCTAAGCTACAAATCCATTATAGAAAAGACTTAGAAAATTTTGACGATAAAATAGAAATAAAAATCTCAAAATACTCGAACTTGAATCCATTTTTACAAAATATAAAATCATTTTCAGAAAAAAAAAATTCGTTTTTAGAAAAAAAATTAAAACTATAACAAAATAATTTTCAAAGCGTTTTATTTTTACGAATCTGCTTTATGAAATAAATGTTTGAAAGCAAATAAAGATTAAAATAAAATTTTGAATTGTTAATGAAATAAGTAAATGAATCAATTTTTTTTATAGAAAACTTCTTTTTTACTATCACTTATTTTATAACAAAAAATGAAAATATAAATTGGTTCTGACGAGTTGGAGGTTGTGCTTCGATCTCAAACTGACGTGCGCATTGCATTTGTTGAAAATGGGAGAAAATTTAAAATAGGAGAACAAATGACGGAGAAATAATTTATTATCGAATACTATAATAATCATTAATTATATTAAGTTGGATTGGGTTGAAATCGTCGGATTTTTTTTATAATTTTTATTATTGATACATCTTAGTTGCGTTTTCTGAAGAAGCGTAAAGAAGCGAAAATTGACAAATTTTGATTCATGATTATCTCTTATTGTATAGCCAGCGAGAATTATCTTCCCGAAACCTTCTCATATACGCTCCAACAAATGCATTTGGGCATTATCAACAATATGTCACTAGTGAACAATAGCTACGAAAGAGACTATTAGTGTATGATCATTATGGATTAATCGCTGGAATATGGTTAATGCATAAGCAACAGAAAATCGAATGTGGATTTTAATTGATATTTTTTTAATTGACTGAAATCAAAGTTAGGCTTCAAATGAAGTTACAATATGCATATTAGATTTTATATATTTAAATCATTGCGTTTTCGGTTTATCGACATAGGCATGTGGAAGTTCAGATCGACAGACTGTCATCCCTTTGTCGACTTGGCTCTAAATATTAGATAGGAATCTAATCTTTAGTCGATAAATAAGTGTGCCAAATTATATACATCTAGCTCCCTTCGTCTTGGAATTATTGAATTTATACTGTTTCTGACAACTGAACAAACAGACTCCCTATGAAAAAATTTGGTGTAAAAACCACCTATCAAATTCTATCCATTTAATTCAAGCCATTTTTTGAGTTATCGAATTCAAAGGCAGACTAGCATAATTCTAAAAGTGTTCCTTTCGTACCCAGGGAGTTCAAAAGTTTGAAGAATCTAATTTTTGATGATTAAAATGCTTTCTTTTTGTATTCTATGTATACGAGAAAATAAAAATAAACTTGCCTAATATGACGCAATTTCGACAACATACCGCCAAGAAGGCATAGTGCAACTGTTAAAGAATTCAAGTTGCAGGTTATAATATAGCTTCATTTATTTTACCTCCGTGACTTCGAGAAAAAGAAACCCATATCTGCAATTATGACTGAAAAAGATAATTCAGAAACTGAAAATCAACTTGAAGGAAATCTTGTATGTGGTCTTGAAATAAAAATTATATACATGAATAAAATTTTAGTCAAAAAGCCTCAGTCGAAAGATCTGTTTGTCTATATGTGAACACGATAATTCAAAAAGAACATGCAGCTATCTAAATAATTAAAATTTGGCACATGGTTTTACTACCAATAATGCATGTATGTATTAAATTTTAGACCAAATTCAGGAGATAGCATATGCTCTACCTACCTGTTTATATGAATGTGCGAGAACACAATAAATCAAAAACGAAATGAATTATATGAATAAAATCTAGAAAAATTTGTTTTTTCATCCAACTTTGAATGAGTATTAATTTTTCGACAAAAACGAATCAATGTGTAGAGACTATTCTGTTGTCGTGTTGTTTCTTATGGCACTTGCCATGGACCATCTCGCTGGTACGATGACAGCGATTTTAAGCCGGTGGGGGAGAGTCTGTTGTTTTTATCGTATAGCCAACTTGGGCCAAGAGTACGACTTGACTACTCACTCATCTCTCATACGCTTGCACAACTCCTTTTTACAGGAGGGTACATTCACACATCTCACAGATGGAACAGTGGAAGAACAACTAAGTCCAAACCGGGACTCGAACCCCGGACGCCCAGATCATAGGGAAGACTCGCTACCCCTATGCCAGGGCGCCGTCTGATTCTATTCTAAAATGCATATTCGGTACTCACAGTGAAGCTAAGTTCAAAATGTGTCATATTATCGCAATACGAAAAGTTGGAGACCCTCCAGTGGATTTTATCAATAATCTATCGCAAAATAATTCCATTCTTACAATAAGTGGCATTTCCAATAGAAAAAAAATGATTTGCTGTCTATCCTTTGTTATTTCTATTTAATATATATCTAGAGATACCAAGGCGGTAGACACGAAGATTGATTGATGGAGGATGGTTAAGCGTTTGCAATTACATGTCCTCGGTTGGACATAATTTTTGCTAAAGATAAATGTAATTTAAAGCTTAGATTATTAATAGAACACAAATAAATGAATTAAACTCAGTGATTACATGATAATTTGGAGTTACGGTTTAGCTTGACATTCTTTTAAATTTCTTTGCTAAACCAAGTAGAATTTTCCATCTCATTTGTTTTTGCTGTTCTTTTTAATCAAAACTTACAGTGATGTGCTTTATAATATCAAACCAAAACCTTGTAATTGAACCTTCTAATTTTCTGATATCACTTTATATCAAAAATTAGATTATGTTTAGCAATGCAATTTTTCAAATTTTTTGCATTTTATTATTTTAAGTCCATAATTAAATTTTATTTGAAGTTCAAACTCATAAAACTCTCTCACATCTTAAAAACTCTCACCAGAGAAACTCTCTATAAAGAAAATAATATTTGTGAAGCTTAAACTCATAAAATTCTCTCACATCTCAAAAACTCTCTCTACATGTAAATTTGCATGTAAATACTTTTAGGTTTCTGAGGTAGGATATTTAAATCAGTTTTTTTAATTTTTAAAAAAATATTTTGACAGTTAATAATATCTGAATTTAAAAGAGTTAGCGTTATTTTACGAATTTTGTATTTGAAAATTAGTGTTAAGTCATCACAATAAAGCCAATCTGATAAGGTTTTTCATCTAAATACTCATCTTTCTCAATTGCCATCTGACTTATGAAAGCCAATCAAGTAAATTCGATAATAAAGACTTATTGAATTTAAAATTATCTTTTTATATTTATATTCCTTTAGAAATACTCATGAAGTGATAGATGTTGAGGAAATTATTACAAACATTTAAAGTGATTCGGATTAATCAGTTGCAAGCCTTTTGCTGTTTGGAGTTTATTAAACGAAATAATTTTCTCAACATTCTTTTAGGTATAAATATTAAACAGCCAGGAAAAACTAGATACTAGGAAAGGTTTCATTGACTCCTATTAAGGGTCAAGATCCACAAATTAAGGAAGCTTAGGGTAAACAAGGACATTATTTAGGCGGTATCATTCATTTATGATAAACATAAAGCTCTCACAGTAGGCAATGCATCTCTTCTGACAGAAAACCTACTTTTAACCATTTCTCACAATTTAGAAAACAAAGGATAGTACTTTTTTCCTTCAGGAGTGGCCGGTGGAAACTTCAACGCGCTTTTGATCAAGGAACGTAATTAAATTTAGCCCCCCTACCGGCCGACTTGGTGGGAACTCTATCCCTGCCAGCAGTGTCCACCAGCAACCATTCCCCAGAGAAGTCGCTTCAAACAGGAAGGGGAAAGCGAACCGTTGAAGAAGTTTCCTCAAGTCATATGAGAAATCGTCTTCTGGTGTAACGGGACACGAATAGCCCCGGGGCATACTCACCTGTAGAGACGTCGTCTGACGTTTTGTTCTGAGGCTCGTGTCGCTGGGAATGGGCGATTGCGGGTGGGACTGGGTGGATATCCTTGGGAGTTCTATGGGACTGTGGATTTTCACACAGGGCGATGGTGCCTACACGGCCAGATAATCGCACCGCTTTTCAGTCCCATAATAGACTCAAGTAAAGGTCCATCTTGAGGGTCAAGGATATCCTTTACAAATGAAAAAAATGTATCCACTATTTTGTTTGATTGTTAACAAAATGATGAAACGTAGGTTGGTTTGCGCTTGGCATGATTTGTCTGTACAACAAATTTAATTCCTGTAAAATAGTGGTTAGTGTTCTTAGTTTGTCAGTACTCGGAATGCGACTTCCTGTATAAGTTTTTATCATCCCTGACCTTCGAATGCAAATATTCTATTAGTGAAAAAGTACATTTTGTACTTTTATAAAAGTACATTTTTGCATGTTATGTACGCATACAAAATATCTAAAAAACAAATGTATTATTCTCCACACTCTTATCATTATGCAATATCGTTTTCGATTATCTATTTTTTATGTTCAAATTAATCTATTTTGTTTTAATGAAATGATGAAAGCATTTTATTTGGCTAATATTGCAAATAATTGAACGAAAAAAATGCTTTTCATCGTTCTGAGTGCATTTTACAGATTTGAAATATTTAAATACAAAGAAAAATTTGTAAAGAAAAAAATTATTAATTTCA
Source organism: Argiope bruennichi (assembly GCF_947563725.1). Classification (NCBI taxonomy): domain Eukaryota; kingdom Metazoa; phylum Arthropoda; class Arachnida; order Araneae; family Araneidae; genus Argiope; species Argiope bruennichi. The sequence continues at coordinate 54,474,938 of NC_079158.1, forward strand.
CATTTTCTCTGTCGTTTTTTCTCCACAGATATTTGTAAATTTTAATAATTGATATAGAATATTTTTTTATATGACTTGTACCATGATAGATTTATATAAAAAGCATTTAAGCTTTTCTTTTCACATCTTCACGTTTATTTATTTCTAATTAATTTTTTTTTCCTATTATCCATTCTTCAATTACCAACTCACTCACCTGATTTAAGAAAAAAATCATCAGAAAAAAATATTTACCAGATTCAACTTACCAGATTTAAGCCTTTTTCACTCACAATATTTCAACTAATTAAATTCTTCTGAGACGGTATCACGGATGAAGTTTTCAAGTACCTTTAAAGAAAAGAAAAAAAAAAAAAAAAAAAAAAAGAAAAAAAAGAGAAAAGATAATATTCTTTTCTTTTTTCTTTCCCTGAGCCACCTGGTTCTCCAGCCCTTAGTCAATGATTGTTCATTAATGAATAATATATTATCCTCATAATGAAATCCATTAAATAATGCAAAAATTTATTATTATAATTAATATATATGCTTCAAAATGGGCTCATTTGTTGCATTCCCATGTTCATTGTTATCTTTATTTTTTATTAAATTAAATTTTATTGTATTGAGGACAATAAAAAAAAGATATTCGTTAAACATCAGATCGAAAAGCAGATAAAATATAAATTTGAAGATGAGCTGTTTCAAAGATTTTTTTTTTTCTTTTCGCGTTTCTTTAAAATAGCTTTATTTCGGCAATGTAGGTTGATGTATTAGAGTACATTAAAACTTTTGTTGTTGAAAAGATTGTACTACAAATCACTATTGGATTGTTCGACATGATAAAAGTTGGTTGGCTATATCGTATTTGAGTCAATATTTTAGTGCATATCAGAAAATCAAAGATAATTATCTTTAGTTAACCAATTGAATTATAACTTTATACAAATAGATTATTTATATACTTGTAATGATAATTAAATTATTTATATATTTGTAGTGATATCTCTTAATTTAAGTTAAACCCTAATTAATTCCCTATTTTTTCATCGTAAATTAAGTCTATATTAATGTTATATAAATATCTGGGGACGGAAATATATAATATTCATAACATTTATTTCAGAAAATAATCACAAAAGATGTTAGTGTAATCCTGCCATGACTTTTACATTTTCATTCATTAAAATAAACTCTTGGGTAATTCCCATTTTATTCATAATAATTTCACTTATTGCAATTTTTTTAGTCAGTTTGGATATCTTACAATGTTGGCAGACCTTGAAAAAAACACAGATTCAATAGTTTAAATTTTTTTTGTCCAATGATACGGTCTCGGGTGTGAAACCGGATGATCGCTGGATTAAGAAGCTATCTTGAAAGTTAAGTTTTTTTCCTTGGTGAATATTAATTAATTCTCTCACTGAGAGTTCAAGAGTTAATAATATAAAAATTAATTAAAGTTCGAGTTGGTCCCGACTATAATGGAATCGACCATATCTTAATTAGCGTCTTAAACACTGAACATTGAACAAAAAATGTTATTTAAAACAATTTTAATGATAGAAAAACCTTAGTAAAAATATGTAAAGAATACAATTTTTTCATAAATTTAAAATCGGGACATCATCCTTAAAAACTCTGAGTGTCGAATTCTCCCAATAAAAAGGGCTCAACGTTTTTATTAAATAGTTTATATCACAATTCAGAAATAAAGGAAAAACCAAAGGGAGAGTTCTTTCAAACATTTCCTCATATCAAATTTCAGTTAACTTGATTCTTGTGCTTTTTCGTGCAGTTTTCGTATACTCTAAAAAATCCAGTACACCATTTTGAAGATTTTAAACATGCAAATAAGAGACATATCTATAATTTTGGTATATCTGTCTCTTATCTAGCCTATTACTTTTTCGACTTATCACTTTCAAATAGATGCGAAATTATTATCAGCAAGCAGTACAATCCTTTAATAATGGGTTTGGGCCAGATCCATAATTCTAGTAGTTAAATCATATGTTGAATTCAATAGATGTAGATTTTTACGTTTTCTGAGTTGTCGTTTTTATAAGATCCTAATGAACAGCATCAGATATCTCTGTAAATAAGTTGATCAACAAAATCAACAAAATGGTAGGAATATACAATTTTGTAGTAAAATTACTTATCAAGTTTCTCTTATCCAGCATGTTTCTTGTTTGATAGGTTGAATATATATATATATATATATATATATATATATATATATATATATATATATATATATATATATATATATATATATATATATTGATTTCAAAGACAGGATCTTAACAAATGTTGAACGTCTTGAACCTTAGACATTTGACGCCATATCAAAACAATAACTAGGAATTTGGATACTTATGGTCCAAAGTAAGTAAGATCTGTTGTAAATTAATTGAAGAGGAGAAAAAATTAGTATCAATTCTTTTAACATCTTATAATTTTTTTAATCGGATCCTTTTCAAAATAAGATTTTGCAAAGCATTCTTAATCGCATAAAAGATTAATTTTAAAATTTACTTTATAAAAATTTGCATACATTTTCTGAATATGAATGTTTCTAAACTCATATATATGTTTATGTAGCATTAAAAAAAGTCGATCCGATTACTTTTAACACATCTAAAATTATAATTCAATACATTTTTGATTTAGAATTAAAATAAATTAGTATAATCATTTACCGTATTTGTCCACTGGACAAGTCAAATCTACTCATGCTCAATGAGACGGATGTGCCTTGTGTTAGCTCTAGGCTTCCGGAAAAGAGAGCTTTAGGTTTAAATATATTTATTGTGCTTTGAGCATAATGTAATTATGAATGCTGAATGGATTGAATGCTGAAGAAGGAGAGAGGTCAACTAGGATATCTTTCTCATCATCTAATCTAGGTTTAAAATTACAAAATCATTTAAAAAAAGAAAGAAAAAGAAAAAAAAGACGTGTTTTGTTTTTAAATAGGACATAATTATAAGTAAGCTAAATATAAGACCCAGGAATGTTTGAATTACGGAGATTTGCCAACATTTCGATAACGAAGTTTTTGAAGATTATGACACTTTTTCTTTGCATGCTTCTTCGTGTACTTGAAATTAACAAGTAAGCGATAACAAAACAAAAAGAATTCATTCTTATTAAAATACTGTAGTTAACATTTAATTTCTCGCAGCAACTAGTTAAAATGAACTCATCTTTTGTTCACTCTCGATCTAATTTTTACTTTTTACTTTCTCGTATACGTATATTATAGAGAAAGTATAGTAATCGTCAAAAAATTCGAACTCGAAATTTTAACGAATCTCCACGTTTAAGACCTCCCTGAGTTCCTAAAACACACTTTCGGAAAATGTCCGTCTGTCTGCTTGCGACAAAGATAATTAAAAAACGCTTTGAGCCAGGCAGTTGAAATTTAGTATGCAGTCTTTACACGAAATTTGCAGATTTTTATCGAATTTTCAGCAAAATCCGATCACAGAAAGTCTGTCTGTCTTTGAATATAATTTGATGCAATAACTATAAAACGAAGAGAGAGAGAGAGAGAGATGAATAAAATAGGGTACATATGCTTAACATCTATAATATAGACATCTATCGAATTCTAAAACAAATCCAGCGAGAGGCTACCAGCTTGTCGATCTGTACTTTCAAAAACACGTGAACGCAGTGAGTAGAATATATCAAATTTAATGTGGGATTTTGTGGCTATAAGTGTGGTTTTGTGACAATTTTTTTTAATGCATGGGGCAAAACGCATTTAAAATTCGATTTTTGGAAATAATTAACCGCATGCCAAGGATTAATAGCCAAATAACTCGTTAAGGATCACACGATATATTCACTTAAAATGCCAGATTCAAGTAAAAGATTAATATTTAGCAATTATAGTACACCAAAGTCATGTAAGGCGTTCTCTGGCATAACAAGCTTATTATAGAGCATAAGAGAAAGTTTTGGGAAGACTACTCCTGCTGGTTTCAATAGCTGACAAACAAAAGAGATTGGAAGTTTTTTTTATGGCTCTATTGAATCATTCAAGGACAGTGCAATAATTTCATGACGTTATACTTTATTATTGTTTATAACTCTAGACAATTTATCTTCCTTTAATTCATCAATTATGATTAATTCTCAAGTCATGATATTGGTATCACAAGGAAAAGTTTATTTCTCAACGTTAACGGAGAAATAATGACAATAGCAGAACACTTGCAATTTTTGTGCAAAAGATGACAATGTATAATCAAAGTTTTAAGTCCTTTGTACAGTATAAATGTACGTTATCGTTAAATGATTACGAATGAATTGGCAGTGTGACGTAACGATGTGTAAATGTAAATGAGGTTAAAATGAGAAATATATAAACTGTGATTTACAATAATTTGAATTTTTATCTGTTCCGAATATTTATTCTGATTTGTCCTTCTCTTTTTGAGATCAATCTAAGAGCATTCTTAAGGTCTTAAAAACAGAAATAAAAAAATATGTATGCATTTATTACACGTTTACATTTCCATATATATTTTTCACTTTTTAAATTCTGAAATTAGTTAAAAGAAGGGAAAAAGCCTGACTTTTGAATAATACAGATTAAAATATGTATACATCTATTTCCGTTTTTATCTATTAATTTATTAAATCTTCCTAAACAGGAAAACTCAAGGGAGATGCACTCCCTTCTACCTTTTCATATGGGACCGCCGTGACCTCTGCCTCGCAGCCAGAGCTCTCCAGGTTCGAATCCGGATTCCATCGAAGAACCGCCGTGTTAGTGGGCTTGGTGAACGCCACATCCGTCGGGGTTAGATGCCCTCTCGCTGGTGCGGTGTGGGAGATTGGAGAAGAGGATGCGAGCTCCGGAATCTTCTCATCATCTGACCATGGCTCAAAATTGCGAGTTCCATCCTAGTGTTACTTTAAAACCGGGACGTTAACTAATATAAACCTTTTCACATATTTACATAAAATGGCATATTTTAGACTTGGCTTCTTTTTATTAGTAGTACATACTTCCTATATTATATACACAGAGTATGTACTTTCAATCAGAACATTTTTCCTGTTGACTGTTCAGGCTAAAAATTGATACAGATTTAGTATAAACTGAATCTCATTTGTCTAAAGTATTCCGCTTTTGAGTCATCGTGTTTACAGATAAGCAATATACAGAAAATATCAAACATATTTTTTCTCCTTTTTGTTTTTATGGTTTCATAGTGATGTAGAAAATGGAGATTCATAAAATCTTCTTGATGATTACATTATTTTATTCTTTTTCAAACTCATTCATGAGAACATTAACTAGAAAAGTTAATTTCAACCTCTTATTTCCAATATATTTATACTTACATTCTCTATATATTTTAAAAGTTCATAAAACAACAACAACAACAAATGATAAAGGAACACTATTTCAACAAAAGTTTTGTTCTCATTCTGAATACTTTTATAGTTCTTCTTTTAGTTTTAAATTCTAACGTTTTTAAAATAAAATAACCTTGAATTTATTTTTTATGCACATTGTATCTTTTCCCACTCATATCTAAATGCAATTTTATTTGCATTTCTTGGTAAACATTCTATCGCAAAAATCTGGAATAATTGGAGTAAAAGATGAAAGCTGAGTTGCATTTCCTATTCGATAATGAGGAGAAAAATAAATCTGATCGGATGCAAATAAATCTCTGAGAAAGAGAAAATAACGCACAGAAACCAATTACGTGGTACGTATTTCCCAGAAATTTGTGATATCACATCTAGAAATTCCAGTGACGAAGCGCCTTTCGCTTTGAAACGATGTAATCGCGGATCAGGGCAAAGGCAGGCATGATTGAAACTGTCACTGAGATACGGAATGGAGCTGCTTCATCATGATTGATTAACAAAATGATTGAGCAGAAATATTCGAGAATGACGCCCTGAAACAACAGCACGTGTGCGAATTCACCTGATTACGCCTTCCTCCGACTCAGATTTCCAATCACCTGGATCAAATCCCTGATCACCAGTTATCGATTAATAATGAAGTTCCATTATTAAATGATGTTCCTAGTTTCGAGTGATGTTCGATTGGAAGGTCACTGGATGGACATGTGTTGAAACATTGCGCAACCTGTTTCACAACGCCACGACATAGACTTTTTTGGACATGCCATTCACTTGTTCATTAATTCTGGGACTTAAATCGATGAGCTTCTTTTTCTTTGTCTTCTGCATGTCTGGATTTGACTTGACAAATGAGTTAATAGGACGAGGTATAAAAAATAATGAGACGTAATGAATGGACAAATTGCTTTTCCAGAGTTGTAAGTGATGTCAACTGGTTTCCTATAGTTTTTGATTGACCTCATAGTCCATCCAACCATGTAGACGTTCACTTGCCTTGGTAATTAAAAATGGTTTGCTGCTGACACGTTAGAGAAAGGTTGAAAAGGTTAGCCATTTCGTGGAAAAAGAACACGTTTTGGAAATCTTTGCCTTGCAAGTCAGTTTCAAGTGTAACATTTAATGGAGATTCTATTTGGATTCTATTTAATGAAGATTCTATTCGGAGATTTGCATTAGACCGAAGCATTGTAGCCTGATAAAGTTTCAGAAGATTTTTTTTTTATTTTCAACAATTGCCTCTTATATAAAATAAATAATAGATGCATATAAAAAATGTATTTCACGTAGAATAAACATGATACTTATCAAAAAAAAATTATGTACTTCAACAGATATGTGTATAAACGCATTATTAAAACAATTAATAATATTTTTATAAAATGCAGTTAAAATTATCGTTAAAAATAAATGAAAATGAAATAGAAATAGAATTAGTATCGCTCCATTTTTTTGAATTTTTTAAGAAAAGGGGTTAAAAAAATTTTTTTTGTGCGTAGTGTGACAAAGTAATAAATTTAGATTAAATGTTAATTAAAAATCTAACAAAAATTTTTAAAAATCGTTTTTAATGAGCACCTACTGTACAAAAACTAACTATGGTAACTCTAAGTAAAATTGTTTGAACTGTAAGGCAGTTTTGAGCAATTTGTCTATCATGCATGCTCGGCTTGCTGATATTATTCACAAAAAAAATTATTTATCTTGTCCTACAAATGTTTACTGGAACAGTATGTGGATAGTAAGCTAGAAGATAAAGATTATCATGTGAAAAGGTAAAATGTATTTGATAATAAAGATGTATTATAGGGATTGTTTATTTGCAATCTGGAAAACTGTCCTATTTCATGGATTCTCACTATAGATTACCTCAGTTAGTAAAGTTTGCAACGAAAAATCGAAACTACTCCAACATATTGCATACCTTTGCATACATATTGCAAATTCCTTTAATAATTTTTGAAAAACGCAGCATTAGAATCTTTCAAATGTTGAAATTCAGTAAGCCATTCCATTTGTGAAAATCACTAAATCTCAAAGTGGTTATTTTAGATTTGGTTTCCAAATCACAAGCTACTATTCTGACCCACCGAAGGCACATGGGAATTTTAAATGATAGGAGTGTCAAGCCAGCACAAGTAGGAACTAAGGTTCATCTCCGATCACGGTATAACTTTTCTCGAAGAAGGCATACCTCATTAGTGGTACGGTATAGCAGACACGATATCATTTCTGTAATTACCACCATACCGGTAGCTTCTCATCCCCGTATTTGAGGTGCTCTCAGAGGGAGGGGAGCAAGGTTCCCAGATGAATGCCTTTGTCCATTTAGTAAAACAAGAAAAATGTTAAAACTGCTTACAGTTGTATGTAAAAGTGTTAATGATTTGCATGCACAAATTAATTTCTTTACCTAATTTATTGAAAATTAGACTTCTTGCATCATTGTAATTAGATAAAGGTTTCTTAAAAAATGTTATTCTCAGCGGGATGTGATCTACAACATTAAACAAATGTCCCTGATACAGTAACTAATTAGAAAAGCATCATATTCATTTTTCTTTCATTTCATTAAAATTACAGTATTCAGTTAATGCTAAACCGTATTCGAATTTTATAAAGATTAAAAACGCAAAATTTTTTTCGAGTGCAACTTTTATTATGTATGGGTCGGAACGTTTGTTTATTTTTCAAATTTAATGACAAGAAATTTGGAAAAAAAAAGTTCAAAAAAAAAAAAAAAAAAAGAAGAAGATAAAAATTCTAAAAAAAGTGACATTTGTATGATGTTTAACTTATTTACGGAGATAATCTTTGCAATAAATGATCGTGTATATAAGTCAATCATCGATTACTTCATGGTAAATGTTTAGCAAATTGTTTATTTAGGATTCATTTAAGGAATTGGATGATGGTGCATTTATACAAAAGTGTTTTACATCTGACAATGTTTCAAAATAAGAATTCCATATTTTAAGCTAACAAATCTACAACATTAAACAAATGTCCCTGATACAGTAACTAATTAGAAAAGCATCATATTCATTTTTCTTTCATTTCATTAAAATTACAGTATTCAGTTAATGCTAAACCGTATTCGAATTTTATAAAGATTAAAAACGCAAAATTTTTTTCGAGTGCAACTTTTATTATGTATGGGTCGGAACGTTTGTTTATTTTTCAAATTTAAGAAGATAAAAATTCTAAAAAAAGTGACATTTGTATGATGTTTAACTTATTTACGGAGATAATCTTTGCAATAAATGATCGTGTATATAAGTCAATCATCGATTACTTCATGGTAAATGTTTAGCAAATTGTTTATTTAGGATTCATTTAAGGAATTGGATGATGGTGCATTTATACAAAAGTGTTTTACATCTGACAATGTTTCAAAATAAGAATTCCATATTTTAAGCTAACAAATCAAAGCAACAATGGGAGAACCGAAAAAAACTATGGTTTATACTATAAAGCAAACGAAATTTGGAACAATGGGAATAAAGTCATTGAAATTCAAGCTAATAATATTTCGTATAAATTTCGAAATTAAAAATTTATGACAATTAAATCCACTTTTCGGTATTTAAAATCTTGTTATATATATATATATATATATATATATATATATATATATATATATATATATATATATATATATATATATATATATATATATATGTATGTGTGTGTGTGTGTGTGTGTGTGTGTGTGTGTGTGTGTGTGTGAATCTCGCCAGTTTGAATTACATTCAGATTAATAGAACAGAAATAATTGCTTTCACGGAAAATCCTGATTATAAAAATAGAATGAATAAGCCATACGTTTCCTGATTATCAACATTAGGTTCAGATGGTATTTATCATTTCCAATTAATAGATAATTAATTTTTATTATATTTACAGCATTGACTAGTGATTTCTCAACACAGCACGTTTCAGAATGATTCTTTTTATTGTTTCTTAAACAGTCACTATTTACAAGAATGAGAACGTGTCAAACGATTTCAGATCTGTGAGGGATGGGACTTCTAGGACTAGCAGACGTTTTTACTTCCGGTAGAAATTCGGACTCTCTCACCACCTGTACGGACTACCGGAATGAACAATGAAAAAAAAAGTAGGTGGAGTGAGTGAAGTTCTATCATGATAAGGCAATTCTTTTTTTTCTAGTTTTTAAATTTACTGGCTTTTGAATTTTAACAGTGTGATTTGCATATGACACAAAATAGTTCACGAAGGAATGCATCATAATTATAACGATGATGCAAAGGTATGTCTTTTCCATTTTATTTTTATGTTTTGCTTGTCTTAGAGTCACAGTAAAATATCATATATACATATTTATATTTGAACCTTTAGTTCAAAAGTATCATAGCATAATAAGGTTTTAGGCTTAATTCCTCTTTTTTCATTTTATTTAAAAATTTGCTTTGATTGTACATTAGGGAACCAGAGACAAATTATAAGGAATAAACAGAAAAAAAAATGTTTTATTTTAAATGAACATTCTATTTTTCTTAACAAATTTCTAAACAATCATTTGTTTATTAGACAGGACAGTTATTCTTTTCAATATTAAAATATTGAACATCTGCGAAATATTGAAATAAAGCTTCATAATTATTTAGTTAGTTAATTAAAATTTATCATTTACAAGTAATTAATAATTAAAATAATGGTTTAAAATTTATAAATGAAAAGGCTTGTAAATATTAAGTATATCAAATGAACAGTCGTTAGCATGAGACTAGAAAGTTCTTTTCCTTTCAGTCAGTGGATAAAACAGTCAATGATATTTTTAATGACATATTTCCCTTTATTTTTGTAAAGAACCTTCTCAAATTTCGGTAGAACTTTTATAAAAAGAGTATTGCTTAAAAGTAATCAAATTCAAATCTAGAATTATAACGAGATTAATAAAAATTTAAATCATTCGCGTACTAACAAAAAATTGTAATACTATAATATTATAATAATAAATTTTTGTTTATAAGAATCACAGAATATATTTTTTATAGATTTCACATTATCCAGCAGGTAAAAAGTTAAATTTAAAAAATAACATTTGAACTGCTTTCAAATAAATTTAAATATTTTTTTTAATAAATGTAAAATATATAACAGGCATTTCAGAGTCATTATAAAACCTTAATTAAAAATTTTATAATTAAAATAAACAAGACTGGAATGTTTTAAAAAATTACTACAGTGTATTCTTATCCGTCATGTTTCAGTTTAAAAAGTTGATCTTCTATTTATTTATTTATCTACTAGTGCATTCCTTCTTAAAACGTAAACTGAATAGCAATTAACACTTCTAAATGCTTATACATTTTATGCGAAAAATTAATTGGAATTATGCTTTTTTTTAAAGATTTCAAGAGAATAAAATTTCATTCATTTTATACTTCCAAAAGATTCAATAAAATAGAAACTAAAATAGTATTTACTAACACCTTTATTATAAGGTTTAAAAAGAGTGAATATAAAATCTACTGATCAAAAATTAAAGTAATTCAAGGAGAGCAGATGATAATTAAAAAACAAACAAACAAAAACTTTTCTGAACTCATGCAAATTCTTGCCAAAAGAATTTCACATGCAATGATTCGTAATGCGAATTATTATTTATATAATGTTTTAGTATGAATATTTGCTTTTAGCTGTTATTTATGAGTTTAAGAAAACACAAATTTATATTTTATTCTTATAGCAAATGATATCTTATGAAGAAAAATGATTGGATGAAAATAAAATCTGCCATTTAAATTATTTTTAATCGTTTGCAGACGATATTTTTTTTTCAATCAATTTCCTTTTCTATGTGGCAATAAAAATAATGGTAAGAAAAAAGAATTCTATTTATTTGATGTCTAATATCTCAAGTTTCAACAAGTCTCAATGCTGGTAGGAATTTATTTTTATTGTTGTGATTGGTTATTTAATTTTAAAATATCAATTAGCAATTAAAGTTTTTTATTTTTTAAATCAATATCAATATTAATAATTAAAATATTAAAATTGTGAAATCGAGAAATTATGATTATTATGCTTGAGTCTTCAATGGCACTTTAATTGATCTACTGCTGTAATTACGTTTTTACATTGCTCGAGCGAACAAAATCTATAGTGAGATTTTCAAACTATTCATACAAATAAATTTTGAAATCCTAGATTCAAACAATAAGTAATTTATATTTAAAAAACATTCTGTGAACATTCAAATGGAAATAAGACAAAAAAAAAATGAATAAAGCAAGAAGAAGTTGATTTTAGATTTCTTTTATTCGAAAGAAAAAATAATTCTTGAAGATTGGATATAAAACGTAAGTTATTTTTCTTAATTTTTTTTATTGTTATATTATTTTTTCATTACTTGTAACATTTGATTTCAAATAAAATTTTATTATTTCTTTTCATTCAGATAATGACAGCATAGTAAAAAATAATCATTCATTCAGTTGAGCCTTTAATTCCATTTTATAACCATTATTCAATTTAATAGCCAAATTCGCCATTTTTGTATTTGGTAAAACGATTTATTTACATCTCAACTATATTATGAGAGAGTTGTTTGGATAAAATATTTTGATCAATTAAAAATTTAATCGTCCATTTATACATCTGATTCATAAAATAAATTATTATTTTATAAATTATTGAAATGGTGTTCATTATTGTATAATTGCTAATCAAATTTTAAAATATAATTTAATTATGAAATTATTTTTAAAATTTGAAAGCTGGCGAGAATTCATAATTTTTTTCCCAGATAACTATTTGATTCTCATTTAATTACTCTCTTCTTCATATTATTAGTGTTATATGAATTGTCAAATAAATTTCGAGTCATTCAAACTTTTTAATACTATTTTATGAAATGTCAATTCAATATAAATTTCATAGATTTTTTTTTGTGATCAACTACATTCAATTGATATGAGGAAAATTTAATAGGGTTATGTTTTCAAATTGGCCGTTTTTTAATTTCTAAGAATGATAGGTTGAAAATCTTTGAGAATTGTAATTTATTACTTATACTTTCTAATATCTTCTGAATATATTCCTAATAATGAGAGCTTTTGTATGAAAATAATTTGTTCGATAAATTAGGGATTGTAGATTTGATACATAAATTTTTTATTCATATATTTTAAGCATTAAAACGTCGAAAATTTTCTAAAATTCAAAATTTTGCTGACGTCAAAAATGTAAAATACCTTTGATAATATTAGAAAACGATGTTAATTATTTTTCCATCAATTAAAAACGTTATCAAATAAACAGAGATTATAGGATTTCAAACTATTGTTAAAGTGATGAATAGTTTAAACTATGTTTGAAAATTGCATATTAAGGATTCTAGTAATTATCTCTAACTTCTCCTAAAAATAAATATGATTATACGTATGTTAACATTTATAGGACCGATCGTTAGACTTACAGCTAAAATTTAGCACAAGATTTTCTGTTCGATGGTGGGAATGTGCAATTCAGAACGATTTATTTTTTAAAAATTAGACTAAAATTTTAATTATTTAAAAATTATGTTTATTTTGGAGTTTTCACCTTAACTTTTGAAAAAAATTGCAACAAAAATTGTTTTTATATTGTCTTAAAGTTTAAAAAATAATATTTTTAATAATATCAATTTAATAGTCTTGCAAATATTTCTAGAATTTTAGCAATTTTTAAAAAAGATTTTTTGTATAATTTTAAACAATAGATTGCATTGTTATATCGATTTACTGCCACTAGTAGTTTTTCATCAATTATTTAATCACATAATTTTCTTCCATTGTTGAAAGTTACCGAAAGAGGATTCTGTTTAATATTTATGTAGTTTGCATGACGGATAAAAACAGTTTTTGTGTTTCTATAAGGGTGGTCCATATTCATAAAGAACAGAGGAAACGTAAGTCTCTTTAAAATAATATAACTTTGATATTGCAATTTCATACTTAAAAACCTTTTACTGAGGGAATCATGAACTTCAAGCTTTGTTTTAAAGATGCAATTGAATTTGAAAGTTAATAATACTCCCGGCAAGCTAGTTGATCGCCAAGGGCAACTAATTTATATTATTTATTTTTTATCGCCATTCATTTTATCAAATTCTTCTTTTAATGGACTTGAGAGATATTTTTATCTCTGTATATTTATAATTTAACACGCTAAAATGTATTTTCTTTTACTATTACAGATTATTTCATTTTTTAAATCTTAATATATATTAATGATGCTGTAAATATTATCAATGTCTATAGTATTAGAAATTCCAAATATAAAGTAACTGATAGATATTTTAAATAATATAATAAGCAATTCTTTTAATTCTATCTCAAAGCAGTGTTAAACCCATTTTCAATTTTAAGATTCAAGTGTTTGTGATTGGAGCTTTATATAGCATATAACTATGTTTAATAATTCTTTTACCGTAATTTTGTTGCATAGTAATTTATGTTTCTTTTAACAATTTAAAGGACTTCCATATATTTAACTAATGGTAATTACTAATTATACTTTTATTTAACCTATGTTTGTGAAAATGCGATTTTACAGCACTACTGTCTATTAATTAAATTAAATTTTCATCTAATAATTAAATAAAATTTTGATTTCATATAAGTAGCTTCACATTTTAGTGACTTTGAGAAGAAATTGTTTTTATAATTAAGCAATATTTATAATAATAATAAGTGATAATTAAAAAATTAAAAAGTAGAAAATAGTTAAAATAAAAAAAATGTGCTGTTTAAAACAATAATCAAAGCAAATTTTTGTAAAAAATGTTTTTTTAATTCATTTAATACTTAAGTGTGCTATATGAATATAAAATGAATACAATTTCTAATAAGTAGCGCTCATTGTGATAAGATATAAAGTGTACTTTATTTTACTTTATCAATGGTGTCAATTCCTGCCAGGCGATATTTTCATTTCATGTTATCTTTTACACCTGGTGGCATCGTCTATAAAATATAGAATAGTAGAGTTAAGTTTTTCGGTTTGTAATATCTAAAAATTTTTATAGTTGCGTGTATTTTTTCGGCTTCTTTTAACCTTTTCGTACAGTGTTAATAAAATTTAATGAAACCTTACTTAGTATGATTATCATAGGTTAAGCACTATTTCTTTCAGTATAGGAAAACTTAAAGAATACTTTTTTATAAGTTAAATATAGTACTCAATATAATCTGCTTTGTTACGGTTACGTATATTTTTTTTATTTGGTTAAGATTTTAAAGTATGCATTTCAGCACTTCAATTAATGCTTTATTTTTGAACATATTTGGGAGCTTTTTAATTAACAGAAAATTTTACAATTTACAATACTATCATCACCAATATACTATTATTCTTAAATTAATAGAACATTCTAATAATAAAAATTATGAATAGAAAATTATAAAGCGCTTAACATTCTTTTAAGACACCTCAAAATTCTGATCCTTTGTCACCTAGATTTTCTTAATCTTTTTTTTCTCCCTTCTTTTCCCTTTTTTTTTAAATCGAATTAGAATAATTTTTCTTCTTGGCTTGAAAATTTTAGGTATGGTTAATCTTTATTTTTTAAATAATATTTCTGTAGATTTACGATCATAAGTAATCATTACTTATTCAGATATATATCTATGCATACCAATTTTAATTTTAAATTTGACTTTGAATTTTTTTTCATCAATAAGTTTACTTTTCTCGATTTGTTTAGACACAATTATATTTTTTCCAAAATTTATAAAGAGCGAAAAAGTGAAGGTTGCTGTCAGCTTTTAACACATTTTACAAGTGTGTGGTTAAATCATCGCAAGTATAAAAGCATAAATATTGATCTAAAAATTTTCTGGATACAGAAATCGAGGAAAAAGCGTAAAATTATCCTTGGAAAATCCTAAAAGAATTTTAAGAGTATTAAACATGCGATTGTACATGCAGACTTAAATTTAGTCTTTCTTGTAATAATTCTCCTCTTTTCACTCAATATGATATTGCTACATTTTCTTCAAGATTACGTTACATATATTTGGTTATATAGAAAATTACAACTTTTAGATAATAACTACTTAACCAAATACACCAAGAAGCTCATATTCTAGCTTTGTTACATTGATCATAAAACTTGCATTTTCTATGAATTTTATTATAAACATTTTTTTACAATATAAAATATTTAAATTTCATTGTTTCGGATATAATTTAAACTTTATAACCTTCTCCTCAAATTATGAAAATACTTTTTGGAACATGTGTTATTTTAAAAATGTCAGTTAAGTATCACAAATTTTTTCATCGCAATATGCGTATATTCTAATTAGCTTATTCATTCTCATTAGAAATTTTTTCGAAATCCTGCACCTTTATAGATTTCTAAAACTAAGTTGACGCTAATAATGATTTAAAAATAAACGCAGCAATGCTTTATGATTTCATTAAACTCCAAAAATGTTTAAAAATTAAAGAGTTAACAGTTCATACAATTTTTTCAAAAACCATTCAGATGTTTAGAAAAATTCTGGAAATAAAGTTTTTATGTAGCATTTATGCAATGTCCATCATGTATGAGAAAATCTATGTTACTTACTGATAAAACTGATTCAGATTTTTTTAAATCCATCATAAGAATGGTTTGGGAAAAATTTATCTGAGAAATTTACTCCCATTAACTTATTTAATTTTGTTGTGTGACAAATATTTCCGCCTTTAACTCAACCGTATGAAATTTTTAAAAAGTAGTAAAATTGGATTTAAAAGAATAACAATTTTCATAGTTAAACTTAAAAAATAATTTTCAGTATTAAGGTCGCATTATCGTTTTAATGGTTTAAGAACATAGCTTAAATTTATTCGTTTTACGCAATGTGTACATATCAGTTAAAAATAATTTATTTTTAGATAAATAAAATTGATTTGCTGACACATATCTTCGATAATTTAAGAATTAATTAATACTATTTGTACATATTGATTTGAAAAATTGATTAATGTTTGAAGATAATTCTTTAAACATTTATTATTTCATTTATATGAGATTTTTTTAAAGCTTTTAGAAGTTCTTATCTGAGTTGTATGATTTTTATATTTTTAATAGCACTGTGTTTCAAAGATCTATATGGAATTTTCCAATCTTTTTTGTCTGAAAGAAGTTTAGAAATATAAACTAAGCATGGAATAGCCTACATTTCTTGAATAGACTTAAATTTAAATTAAAGCTTTATTCGGTGAATATACAAATATTTTGTTTATATTGATTGATTCAATAAATTATATCCTGATATACTTCGGTAGTAAGTAGATATCGTAAGTAGATAAGCAGATATCATAACCCTTTTTCAGTTATAAATTTTTATTAATTTAAATTTTTTAAAAAACATTATGCATTCCGCGATTATTTTTCAACAAATCTACAAATATTATAGCATTAAAAAATGCATTTCAATTAATCTTGACATTCAGGAAACTATTTTTACAATAATTTGCATAACCCATTTCTAAAAAAAAAGTACAACAGTGAATCAAATGTACTCTTCAAATTAGCATTTTCAATACGATCTCTCTTCGTTAACTCGTTCTCGAAATGTTTCACCTGCTTCCAAAATCAAGGCCTTAGTACTGCATATATTATCAGAAATTTAGTAACATCCCAAGGGTTCCGTTACACATCTGTCTTAACTTGAACCAAGGTCTTCAACCACCGGTTGCACGGGCGCAGCACGCGACTGACGCGAGCTCTTTATTGGCTTCGAAATGCTGTAACTGAATGGTGTCTGTCAATCCTAAAACAACTGCAGGGATGATATACGATTCAATTAATTGTCGCTAAACAGATGTATTTACCGGATTTTAGCATCAACAAAGGAGTGCTCATTAAAAGATTGTTGCTTTAGTTGTCCTTGAGATCTGTGACTCCATTATTATTATTATTATTTTTATCTGGTTCCATTTTTCTAAATCGAGATTCGAGATAATATCTTGCAGTTCAAAAGAGCAACTTGCACCTTGAGTTAATTGTCCTTTTTAAACTTCTGAAAGTGTTTGAGGGTATCTGTGCAACTTGCGGAAGTTTGATCATTGCAATCATTTCGAAATGGCCTTGGGAATTCCCTATGAACAGCTGCTAATGTTATAATCTTAAACCATAACTGACATTCAGTAGTCTTTTTCATCTTTATTTTTAACATTTTTAAAACTCTTTTGCTTTATTTGAGAACAATTGTTTCTATGACATTTTTTGTCTGAAGCAATAAATGCATTGTTAGAGAATTTAACATGCATGTTTCAAACATTAGAAATATTAATAAAGCTGTTGCGTGATAGAGCTCGAAAATACAATTATTTTTAATTCACAAGGAGTTTCAATATTTAACAACTTAATAATTAGAAAAATATAAGCATTTCTTAGGTACAGTTTGTGATTTTCATTCATGTTGCCGAATAAGAAACTTAGGATGCAGCAATAATGAAATAGACATTGCTATAAATAGAGGAATAGCAAAAAAAAAAAAAAAAAAAAAAAAAAAAAAAAAAAAAATCTGTAAATGATATATCATGTTATTAAAATTTTAAAAAGTTAAGAAAATTCTAAGACAAATTTCCAAGGATTGCCTTTCAAGAGCCGGGGCAAGCTAGCTTCAAGTTCAGTGCCTGATTTCATCGAAGAACCATTCCATAAGAGGATCCGTTGTATGCTAAATTCGTTGTGATCAAATATTCTTTTGTTGACGTGGTGTAGAATCTTGGAAAGGGGATGTCGGCATAGGTAGTCATCTGACCACGATTAAAATTTACGAGATCTGTTCCAAAGTATTTCTCGAGTTATTTTTAAATGGACGTAAATATTCTCGAGCTGAACTAAACTGGTTATCAGAATACGATAAATGATTTTTATTTAATATTTTGTTTTCTCTAAAACAGTTCTTTAGTCAAATATATTGTAAAAACAAGATTTCATGAACGGCTGAGATAATATCATTAGCATTATTTGTAATATATGTCTTAATATATTCATAATATGCATTAGAGGCAAAGACTCCAATAACCCAGAAAAAAATAGAATATGCACTTTTATATAATTTCTCTTTTGACTTTTATTATTAAGGAAGCCTGGATTTTTAAACGAATCTTTGTATGTTATCGAACTTTCGAATGTCAAGTTTTCAAATGATCTGATCTTTTAGAATGTTAATTTTTTTAAAAATGCTCTTGTGCTTTGAACTTTTATTTACAGCTTCAAAGTGATACCAAATATTATTCTTGCCTTTTTCTTTCAGAGATTTTGATGATTATATTAATTTATTCTGCTGTATACCCAAAGATTAAAGAAAGTAAATTATAAGTGATTAAACTAATAAGGAAAATTCTCAAATATTGTAAAAGATTTATGTAGGGATTTCCTACGATCGAATGAAATAAACGAAATCAAAAATGTCTTTTTTTAATTTCGAAGCATTTTATAACTAATTTTATAAAAACTTCAGAAGCGATGAATTTTTTTTAAAATTTGGTGAATACTAGACAAATGAAATGAAAATGAAAGTAAAATATGGAAAAGGTTGTTATTTCATATCCAGATATTTTTTACGCATTTCATTCTTTTAATTTAATTACTATTAACCAATGATGCAAAGAGCCTAATTCTCTGAATTTATTTTTGATATAAGCTTTTTTCTCTGACCTTGAAACTGGAGTGGCTTTGCTATTCTGCCATTCGAAAATTAAATGATGTCTCTTAATTGTTGTATTTCCATTCTTACGCGTGTATATGAACTTATTCATTGATGCATTGCCAAATGCCTTCGTCATCTAGAATGCGTCAGATCATATGCATTTGGTGCGTTGGGGAGAAAACAAAAGATTCTGAAAGCAGGCGTGGTCGCATCCTGTTTCTAGTTAACTGAGCACCAACTGAGTGTGCTTGTCCTGGACCACAGAAAACCCAGTTCGTGGAGAACATGAACAAATCCAGGAAATAAGGCCATCACAGCAAAGCGTGTCCTCTGAGAAGAGACATCATTTGATTGGATGGATAGCACGACAGGTTCAGTCATGTATGTGGAAAAGCGTCATTATATTTCACTTCAATCAAATGTCAGGCAAACTAGGAATTTAATAAGGTTTCCCTGATTCGTTGCGTATTCTTTGACAAGCCCACTCACGCCTGCAATCTAACGAAGGATGATGTTTTTTTTTTTTAATTCTTATTTGGGAGTCTTTAACTTGTCTCATTACTCTGTAATTAGCTGCTGCACCGCCGGGGAGACGTATTACAGAAATGACATCATCCCAACCAGGACCAATTCTTTGGCTGTCCAGAAAATAAATGTACCAATTCTTCGTTAAGGGGTGACTTCCCATTGGTTGGTTATTTTTAATGTAGAAGTGTGGGAGTTGGATGTCGGTGTTTTTCACTCAGGATAATCAACTGGCGTATCCAAACAACACAGCTGCAATAAAGCGGAGATAGATAGAGATGCTTAATTTTGTCATGGAGCAAGCCAGGCGTGAATTGATTGTTGTCGTTCAATTGGGAAAATACTTTTAAGACTTTTGTGCTCTCTTTTCAACAACGTGACCGTTTGTAGACGTTGCGGTAAACTAAACTTACAGACAGATCTGTGATTAATTTTAGAATATGTGAGAGCTCCTCAAACTTAATATTTCCAGAGAAATTCGCTTGTAAAAATTAACGTATTTAAGCCTAAATTCATATAAAAAGTTATAATTGTTAACATAAGTGAATATTAAGACTGCGAGAAAAATGATCGCATTGTTTTTAAGAGAATAAAAATATTTTTAAACGCTCAAGGCCATTCAGCTGCAGTCTTATATCAACGAGAATTTGCTAAAAAAGAAGTATGTAATCTAATGACAAGTACTAAGTGAATTAAAATATAATAAATTTGACTTTTTATATCTCACTTCATTGAAATCTTACACGCCTCTAAATTTAATATAATTAATCTTTATTTTTAAACTCTTAATTTGATCAATCATTTGATTGTCATAGAGGAAATCGATATTCGTATGGAGTAAATATATCGGTAAAGGATTTATAAGTTTTTCATCTACAATCTAAAATTAATTCAAGCAATCGAGGTTTGTTTTCATTAATAAAAGCCATACTGATTTGAGAAATCATGAAATATGATTATAAAGCCATTGCATTGATAAATTTTATAACTTTTTCTGGTTTCAGAAATTATATTAAATAAGCCGATATTCAGAGGATGAAATTATGTTTTTTTGCAGTAAAATATTAACTAACCAGATAGATTTAATTAATTGTTGCAAAACATTCATGGAAAGTTTTCTTATGCTTCAGCATTTGGTAGCAAAATTTAAAGTTATCAGAATATAAGAAAACCTATATTAATAAAAGTAATATTAAACATAATGCAATTACAACAAAATTAAATTTATCGCATATGAAATCAGCTACTAAATATTATGTAAAGTAAACGTGCTGTTATTACTCGTCAGATGTTGAAGGCATTTGTGGGCGAAATTTGATATGTCTGATTTTTAATTAAAAAGATTCTTTGGATGCTGTGGAGCTGTTTAATTTGATGGCAAGTGAGGATTTCTGTCTATAAATAAGAGCTAGGGAGTAAGAACTTTTTAATCATCGTCAAATTCAATGGTTAATTAGGAGTTTAATAAATCTTTTGAATTTAAAGATTAAATTATAAGACTTTTTATAAAGAGCTATGTAAAGACCATTTCAGATTGTTATAAATTAAAATAACTAAGTATTCAAAGTTGCATTTTTATTTTTATACTTTTATCCATTTTTTAAATATTAGATTTTGCTGTAGTTCAATTTTATTCATGTTTGAGATATTTCTGAACAGCAGTGATCTAAAAATTAATGCATCACTTTTATCTACTGAAATATCTAGTTTTAAGAAATTCAATTTAATAATGTATGAGTATTTTTCCCTAGATTCAAGTGAAAGTTTTCAAATGTTAAAAAAGTAGAATCGTCTGTAAAAGTTTGAATAAGTTATTTATAGTAATTTAAACTTAATATTGGGTTCATGCAAAAAGTCCTGTGGACAATTTTAATTGATGAAAGTATTCAATGTCATTTTCAAAATAATTCACTTACAAATCGATAAAATAGTATTAAATAAAATTTTTGAAACAGGATGGAACATTTTTAGTATCAAAATTTTAAATATAACAAATAGTCTGTATTGTCAAAGATCGATTTTATGTTAGTTAATATTAAAGCTGTTTAATTCCCTTTTTTGTAATGAGTTAACTTTGTTCAGAATAATTAAAAGGAAAATTTTGAAGTTTTTTCCTATTATAGAATCGTTTTCAATTTTATGTAATCTTTGTGATCAACTATTTATTAAATCCTACTATCGTGTTATGCTGACCTATCTAAACATGTTTTATCTGGTAGTTTATAGTTTTAGCACTTATTACCTTTGAGAAATGTTTTTAAGACGACAGATAAAATTAGAATTATAAAAATGTCATTATTTTTGAGATTTGGATATTAGCTACCTTTTCTCTCTCTGCTTGAAATTATTCAAGAAATATATAGGGTGTTTAATCTCGATAGAATAACTTTCAATATAAAGTGATAAGGGAGTCCATTTGAAATAAATTTATTAACATTGAACCGTTGCTAGATGATGAGACGGTAGTTGAGTTCGCATTCTCTCTCTGATTTTCCGTGTCGCACTAAGGTTGAAAACGTTTTATTCTGAAGGATTTAACTTGCAACAAAGCAGCGCACACAATGATTCTCTGGTAAAATTGGGTTTCGAACTACCTTACCATCGGAGATTGTCACAAATCTAGATTTCTGACATTATCTACGATCGATCTTTTGTTTGAATATAATATTTGTTTATTCCTCATGCATATTTTAAGGTTTCATAGATTTTATATTGATTCTATTCCAGATATAGAATTTAGAAATATAAATATATATCATTTGATTTTGATTTCTTCCTATCAAAGTGGATCAATATCTTCTGCATAGGGCTCAATTAAACATTAAAGAGATCCTTAGAGAATGCAGATTTCGTCCTCCCCTCCCTTTTCAAACTTACAGATAATGTTTATTGATTTTAATTTGTTATCTGTATGATCAGTTTTTAATAAAGTAAAACTGAAGCAGCAAAACATTTAATTGTGAGTATCCTCTAAGAAAAATGTTTTTAGCGTCGCAATTACAAAAAAATTTAAATTAATATTTAAAAGTAATTTTAAGCAAAAAGGTAAAATCAGTTTCAATCTCTATATAAATATTTATAGGGCTGTGATCATGAATCAATCAATAAAACAGCAAAACAAATCACAACTCTCTGTTATGCAGACGAATTTGAAAAATATTACTTTGAAATTTAAAATTTATTTGGTTTTAATTAAAATGTACCATTGCATGTAGTTCTTACAAATTATATGAAAGCGCAAAATTAAATTACTTTGAAAGCATAAAAAAATGATTTGAGAATTCGCTTCCTCCAAATTTGTAGAGCCCCTAAGCAGATTCTTACTCTGCATATTTGATAATATAACCTTGCTTCAGTAATATATTTATTATGATTATTGTGATTACTCAAAAAAAAATGTTTTATTGGGAAATTGAAATCCTGCCAGGTTGAAAGATAAAATCAAAAAGCGACTTTAAGAGATCATACCCTAACAAAATACAAAACTCATTCCGCTATTTACATTTAATACCTTTTTGAAGACAAATCTCCATTATTATCTCTGCTCCTGGTATTTCACTCGGTTAGCAAACGATCATAAAAGCGATGACTGATCAAACAGCGACGGAAAACCGTCACTATCGAAATAAGCACGCAATTCTATAAGAAGGAAAAATGAATAAAAGGGTATTTCTCAACGCCGAAATCCTTCTATTACATCTTTAATCTCTTCCACGTGTAGTCTTTCTTCTATTTATCATTCGACATAATCTCCCAAAGAGTATCTGCTTACTGTGTTTTCCTTTCGCGACTAATAACAGAAGTAGGCGTGGAACATAGACTTATGACAGGTGAAACGATATTAAAATATTTTAGTTTAATACTAGATTTGTGAGGATTGGCTATGTACATGCTTTTAATGAAACCCGTCATTTTTTATGGGTAAAGCAAATTGAAGTTTCTGATACATAATCTTTTAATTTTAATACAAAGACTATTAAGAAATAAGATTCATTATTAGTATTTATGTTAATAATATATAAGATTTATTCATTATAATTACTTGTTATATAACTGCTAGAGCACTATGAATTTTAAGGGTCACTGCAAAATAAATAATAATCGACTGAGAGAGGATATCATGCATTTCATGTTTACATATATAATTGGCAAAAATCGTAAGCTACAACTAACACTACTTATCAATGGATATAGACATGTACTTATATATCTATTGAACATGCACTTGTGTTGCGCTACAAATAATATTTTTAAATTTTTATAATTATTAAGTCTTTGGAAGTGTTATTGAAAGGAAGTTTATTATGTTAGCAGTAAAACTACTAATACAGTAAAACTACTAATTCAGATAAATACACATTTTGGTGAGAATTTACTAATCAATGAATATTTTTAATTACAAAAATTGTGTTTACTGTTTATGCCTCAGATTTACCTACCGCTATGTTTATGTTATGTATTCTTAATAACCAGATACCTGAGACTATCGAATTCCGCAAATCTGGTGTAAAGGCGTGGTTCATTGCATTATAGAAGGCGATTGCGATTTCACCATCCTCTTCTAGTTTTTATTTTGCCACTTTAAAGTGGTGCTATTATTTTTTTTCCAGATTAGATTGCTAATGGAAGATGCATTTATATAATTAATTCAGCGGATTGAAACTAAAATTAAACAAATGATTAAAATATCTTCAGTTTAACTTGAAACATAAAAAAATAAGATAAAGTTTCAAAATATATGAAATTTCTGACATTTCATTTATGATTGCTTCAATACTTTGAAGAAGGGAGCGAGTGCATCAAATCGAAACAGCATTACGGGTGTGTACAAACTATTTTTTATATGAATGGTCACGGTGAATTATAAACAGCGAGAAATGATCATCATAAACTTTCTCACACACTACCTAATAATAATTTTATCTCTTTTTCCCTGAGTATGCGGCATTAGAAAGAGTTTAGTGTTAATAAATTTCACGGGGAGGGGGTGGGCGAATGCAACTTTTTGATAAAAATTGATGTTTGAGCAAAATCTAATGTTTTAATTAGAATTTCACAGAACAAGTGATGGAGTAATAAATAATTAAATTTACTCTACCACTATCAAAATTTATTATTAAAACCATTGGGAATCTTCTCCTCTAAACTTTCTCGTATACTGCTTAATACTCCTCCTACTCTCCTGAAAAAAAAAAAAAATGTGGATCTTGTTCACGAGGACACAATTTTTATTTTCAGTCTCGAATAAGAGCGTTTAATGTTTCTTAGGAATTGAAAAAAAAAATATGGATATGCCTTTTTAGATGTCTTTATATGAATCTAAGTTTGGAATCAAACTACGATTTTTGCAAAAAGGAAAAAAAATCACACAGCACATTTTATTTATCAAAATCACTGCATTTTCGAATATCGCGCTTACAAGCATGCAATTGTACAAACCGCTAGATTGTGAGTCCTTGGACGTTTTTGGCTCAAAATTTGATAAGGATCTATAGATGTTAAGCTTTGTACAAAATTTTATTTATTTTAGTCATTAGACCTTTTAGTTATCGCTCTCATTTACTCTCAGACAAACTTCCTTCGAATGGATTTCATTTAAAATTTGTTAGAAGTTTACAAATTTGATGTTAAGACTCAATACTGAATTTCACCCGACTGATTTTAATGATTTTTAAATTATCATTTTTTAGACAGATAAATAAAGTAACAAATAGAGGACAGTCATTATTCCAAAAAATATATTTTTCAGACAAGTGAAAATGCGAAATAAGGAAATGTGTGAAAATCTTGGAATTTTTTGATGATAATAATATTTTTACTCTGTATACTTCACATTCAAGTATACGAAGATTAGTATACGAAAATAGCTAAATAAAGTCTGGAATATCATTTAAAAGTTTAAAAAATAAATAAAAACTGAAGTTTTTGTTTTTTTTTATTTTAAAATTAAATAGATTTTGCATTCCATTCGCATTTTATTATTTTCAGTTTATTATTCACAGTTTTCTAAATTTCCTTTCTGTCAAAATTCTTTCTACAACTTTTTTCTTTTTGAGAGAATATTCTCAAATCATACTAAATAGTATTTCTTTACTATTAATCGAAAAAGATATAAAACTTTAATTAGGTGTTTTTGGTTATTACACAAGATATGATTTGTCTGTTTTTCCAAAATGTAAAGGCTATGTTTTTGAATATGAATATTATATCAAACAATGCTTCGCGATATTTTTAATACATTCACCATGGAAAACTGCACTTTATTTTTTGTTCCTGTTGTCGTATACATGTAGAATAATTTTATGATTTGATATATTTTAACTTTAAACAAAAGACGGATCAATAAATTAGAAAATAATCCAAGATTTAAAATTAAAGATTAAAATAAATTACAAGGGCAATTTTATCTTAAACTAAATTTCAACGAAAGAATTTACATTTTACGAATTTATAAAATTTGGGGAAGTTTTGTTTGCAAAAGTTGATTTCAAGAAAAATATTGGGCACTTGATAATAAATTGTAATGCACATTAAATCCTCTTATAATAGAGTTAATTAGTTTCATATTGCAATTAAATGGCATCTAGGAAGTAAGTCAGAGCTCCATAGTATAGATTCGTCAAGATCTTATTGCTGCGTCATTGTACTAATGTAATAATTTTCATTCCGTGGTAAGTGAAAAGTGTATTGCTTGAATACTGTGTTAAAGGAAAGTTGTTATATATTTTGTTCGATAATTTTAGTTTTTATTATTTTTTATAGTTTCCAATTACGCATGTTATACTAAAACCCAATTATAGCCTAAAAATTCTCATTTATCCATTTATATTTTTTTACTGATTCTAGCAAAATGTAAATGTATCCTGACAATGTAATTTTGCAATTTTTTTTTCTATTTACACAAAATATTTTTTTCTCTAAGAAAGTGTATAGAACAATAGCGAAATCATAGAGCAATAATCAGAAAAAGCTATAAAAAAAGCTGATAGAAAAATAATTATTGGAAGCAAATTGTGTTGTTCTGTGTAAACAGCATTAATGCTTTCTAAGCCGTGCCGATATAGGAAAGGGATAGTATAGGATCAGCACAATGCCCATTAAATGAAGGAAAACTGTGAAATTAAGTAAAACTGTTGTCAGAATATCTTTATGTTGTTTGTATCTTTTAAAGAATAATGTCTCTTAATGACTCAAATTGAAGTAGAAAACTCATCAATATTATTCTTTTATAGCTTTATAAAAGTTTTATTTCAATAAAAAGTAACATAAAAAATATTTAGTTGGTCATATGATATTGCCATATTTTAAATGGACTTTGGCTGAACTGGAAGTAAATTTTTTTTTAGTCTGGTAATATAATATAATAGTGCTAAATTTATTTTTTTACCTAAAACACTATTAAAAAAAGGGTTTAAATAACGGCGGGGCAAAACTTGATGATTAAATGAAAAGAAGATGGTAAAGCAATAATACCTCCCTTTAAAAAAATAAACAGTAAGTAATATGAGAGACATTTTGTTTGAACAAAATCGGGATGAAACTGATTGAAATGATCGTTTATTTTAAGTTTGAATAATTTGTTTGAAAAAAATTATGATGCATAGAATACGAAACAAAGTTCAACAGGCATTTAGAATAACTGATAATTACAGAGCAAAAAATCTCATATCTCTCATATTTAAAACAGAATAAAAAATTACTTTTTCTACACACCTCATATAACTTGATTTAAATTTAAATACTGTCAATCAATTATTTTCCATCCAATAGCAGAACTACAACAAAAAAATTGTTAAGGATTAGACTTATCGCACTGCTTGAAAGGTCAACTAATCTTTTTCCTCCCTCAACCATCTTGTTCTCACTTACTTCAAGTTCTCAGACGATAAAAATACCGGAGGGAAAGGGAGGGGTGGAGATCCCACACCTAAAGAACTTCTTCCTCGTTCCCAGATTCGAAAGGTGGGAAGCCTTTCACTGACCCTATCCAAGAGTTCGAACAGAAGCCGATTTCTTTTTTTTTTCTTCCCCCGGTGTGGGATCAAGATTGCCAGCGGGCCGTATAATTGTCATGTACGAAACTATAGATAAATGCCTGTTTTGGAGTCCACTCCCACATGATAAATACTATGAGACATTGAGATTCAATGTAGGACTTTGGCACTGAAATACAATTGATAGCTTTGTGGCTTGTGGATGAGATGGTCATGGGAAAATTTCTGACCACATCTAAACATCTCTCGGTTTTTTTTTAACGCTCGAAAAACATTTCCTTGCATTTTTATTTATGAATTTCTTTATTATCGGAAGATTTACACTCACAGTAATTTGGGAATTTTATTGACTTTACTTTCATGTAAGGCTTGTGTTTTAAATCAGAATTTTTTTCATAAATTCTTTCTTTTTTTCGCAGATATTTCTTCCAGATAGACGATTTGCTCAATTTTTTTTCTTTTAAGTTTGGTGTCAGTAAAATTTTGAATCTTCTTTCTATGATTTCGTCAACAATAAATATATGTAGCAAGCAATTAAATACAATCGTAAATTTTAAATTTATATATTTTTATTCTTACATAACTTTTTTATAGCATGATAATTCATTATAAAATCAGAGCAAGATCTTGCTTGTTAAATCCTCAATGCATTGCATGTTAAAACTTTTAAGAAAACATTTTTGAAATTTTTACTAATGTTATAAAAACTTAGATTATAAAATGACATGAAACTATAAATCTAAGTATTTATCTATTCATATCTTGATATTTCATGTACTGCAGCATTTTTAAAAGTATGTGTATCGTTTTTTTTCTTAAAATTCAAGCATGTTTATGTTCTCTTTTCATGTAATTCACTATTCAAGACCATATCTTTATGTGATCATGAATTGCGAATTACATGTAAAGAATGTTTAGTTCCATTTTTCTCCCTTAGAAATTACCAAGTATTCATGAAAAAAAGAAAAAGAAAAAAAAAACGTTCATTTACATTTTAAATTTTAGAAAGAAAAGTGAACAAACTAGATTCCTTTATTTTATACCTTTCCTCGAGGTAAAATCCATAAATTAAAGTAACAGAAGATTAAAAAATAAACGAATTAAATATTATACTTCTTTTATATCTTTATATATCATCATTTAATTTTCAGAATCTACTAAAAATGTAAAATTTTGGAAGACATCGTTCATAAACGAAACATATGACGCAGTTCTAAAATCATTAGTTTAATGTTATTTGAAGTGCCAAAATATTTTAATGGAAATTTTGAAAAAATTAATAAAAGTTTGATTATTTCAATAATAATAAGTCAATCATTTCAGATATAAAGCATAATTAAAGACAAAAAATTATTTCTGGTTATCTTTTTTTTCATTAAAAGAAATTGCAAAATTGCAATTTTATAATTTTTTTGCTGCTGTTTTAGGTGAAATTAAAATTCTGTAAATTATCAAATAAATCATGAATCTCTCCTACATCTCGGAAGTTTTCTTAGAATTTAGAAATAACTTTCGCTATCATAATTTAAATACCTTGAAATTGCGTAAAACATTTGTTAACATTTACTGTTAGTGTTGTAGTGATTAAGGAGAAAGTGTTTGTATTTAATATTGAACCTACTCAAAATGATTCGTGACATATATAAAGCGGAATATATATAAATTAATTAGAAGATATACAAATTTTGGATGATATTAGAAATTAGGAGTGCAATATTTAAGGATTCAGTATGTAGTGGTTCTTACGCAAACTTTTTAGCTCTAACGACAGCATTTGTGTTAGAATTTTTTATGATACCGAAGTTTTAAAATGGTATTAAAATTGGACGTTGGTTGAATTTTGTTACTATTCCTATTCCGTATCCTTCATCTCTATTAATATCACTCAAATTGTACATATTTTTCTCGCATCTGATAGACAAATTGTAAATATATGTTTCTAAGGATGCAGAAGGCCAAGATCCTATAAAAAAATTTACTAAACATAATGTAATTTAAAAAACAAGAGAATCTCAATACCAAATATTTTTATTTCTATACAAATCTTCAATGCAATCAATTAAAGTGACATTACAGTCGTTAGAAAAATGTTAAGGATTATTTCAACTAAAATTTAACAGAGCGTTGTCCTATGCTGTGCACCAGATGCACAATGATTTAGATCATTAAATTAATATGTCGCTCCATTTGATGTGTTTACTTGAACATTAAGTGATTCCACAGCGGAATGAAGTTCAATTCGCTTCTTCACAATTCCCTTCCCACAATTCGAAAAGTCATTCAATTCTCTGAATACTTTTTAAAGGTTCGCTATAAAAAATAACTTTATTCTTTATTCTAGTCTCTAACTTGCAGAACAATTAAAATAACATGACTTTCACACCTTGCAATTTTGCGCATTAAAACGGGGTTAAATATAACCAATGTCCACGAAAAACCAGAAGTCGCCAAACACGGCTTGTAGTAACATAAGCAACTCACTCTTTAAAGAATTGTTTCAAAATGTAAGCTCATTTCATCTCTGTGATTTTTCTAATAATCATTGCAAATGAATTACTTATACCCTTTAATATTTTTTTTTAAATTTTATTATCCCAATTAGCTATATGTTTTGAATCATAATATTAATTATCCTGTTAAACGTCTCGCAAAATTTAGAGTTATTTATGAACTTTAAAAGATATGTTTCCCCTTTTTTCCCCCTTTTTTGTTTAGAGGACTTACTACGATTTTTCCAGAGGTAATTATATCTATTGAAAGAAACTCTAGAGCTTTTCCCTTCTTGCAAGCAACAAATGAAACTTTTCATGTCGCCTGACATCGAATTATTCAGAGCTATGACTTTTTTTTCATATTACATCTTTTTTTTATTCTAAATCTATTTTTTTCATTCTACAAGATACAAAGTGGTTTCTTGTTTTCCAATATTATCATGACTCATTTTATGACTATCCAGTAATATAATTCTTGATCAGTGCTTAATTTTTTTAGAGATACATATCTGAAACGTATGTTAATTGCAGTATTTTATGTATTCAAGTACATTAGTTTGATGTATGGTAAAAAAAAAGATTTATTTTTGCATTTCATAAAATAACCTCTAAAACATTAGAGATGTTATTAGTGAGACGACATTAAAATTGAAGAAAATCAACAGCGGTTATCAATCTTAAGCTAATGAATATTTATTAATAAGAAATAATGCGTGCAAGAGTTTACTATGATTATCAAAATGAGAGAAAAAATGGAAGAGTTTCTATGTGAAAATGATTATGCCTCGCGACAACATATGTAATTTCAAAATAATGAAAACTATCAGCAAATATTCGTAAGGATTAAGTACTTGAATCTGGCTTTCTTACATCTCTTAAACATTACAATTTTAGACGCATTGTCTCGAACCAGATGAAAACAAGATGTATGAATCAAACCTAAAATTATACATGTTATAATGTTTCGGATTAAATATTCGGTTTGAAAAACAGTTAAAAACAAAAAATGAAAAGATAATGCCATATCATTGATAATATTCCAGAAGTGGACAATTCTTCAAAAGAAACATTAAGAAGAAAAATTTATGTAAATTTAATTATCATTCCTTTATGTCTATTCTCAAAGAATTGTTGCTTTTAATTTAATAGTGAATGTCCGAATTACACGCAGTTTATGGATATAATATAACTCAGACTATATGATTATTATCTGCCAATAAAAAACATATTGTTCAGATAATATGTATTAGGTACTTGCTTCTTTGACGAGATGCAAGAATGAATTTAGTTCTTTCAAAATTTCATGATCATGAGAAGAAGTTTAAATCATGACAGATTTGACATGACACAACTGCTCACATGTAAGCAAGCAGATTTTAGTATTTTACTTAAACCAAGAACCGATTAAAAATTGAATGAAAAGTTATACAGAAACGGAATTTTTGAAAAATGGATTCTGAGATAAAACGCATGTGTATTTTTCATGTCATTTCATAAAACGGAGGGAAAATATTATTAATCACTTTTATTTTATCCAAATATAAAAACAATTTACAAATTGCGCAAATTTTTTTTCGTTCTTAAAAAAAACTGTCTGTTTGAAGTGAATAAATTCCAAGAAGAATACAGGACACAGCCTGATTTTCAAGGAGACCATCATCATCTGATATATGAGAAAAATATTCAGAGATAGGGGTATGAGTTACTGTGAAATTCAACACTTCATTTCCAAAATCTGCCCATTTAATCATAAAGATATCTGAATTTCTACGGGAAAAGAACGGACGTAATCGCAATTCTAGATCTGTTGAAAGGATCGACATGACACAATCGGGCAAAAAATGTTCACGAAAATCAGCAGGCTTAGATAAGGAACATTCAAAATTTCTAGCACGCGCATGGATATCGCTACTTCTTCATGTTGTATACTGTCACAATCTATATTAACAGTCATAGCAGGTCTTGATCTTGACCATTTTGCGCTTTCTAATGTGAAATGTTGCCAAGCATTCTTGCTATGTTCGAGCGATATGTAATTAGTCTTCTCAGCTGAACTGTGTAACCATGGTTTTCTGATCTTTTATTCCATATACTTTTCACGTTTTTCTCAGTAAGGTATTTCAATATCTAATAGTTTCATCTGCTCTAGTCATAAAACTTTTTATTTTCAATTGTGTGCTAAGGAGCAAGCTTTTATAAATATATGAATTTCAAGGACAACTCGAGAGCTGTTGGTGATTCGTGATTACGATGCTATCTTCAGTTTTTTTTTCTTTTATCGTAGCCTTTATCGCATTGTTACTATTAAAAATTTTGAGCTCTTTATTAATTAATTTACTAGTTATCATTTGATCTTGATATATTTGCTTTTAACCATGGGTTTTTACATATTATTTACTAAACCAGAAATGCTTCGACGATTGCTTTTGAACCAATAATCTTGTAATTTCTATAGCGAAATGTTTTGCACGTGAAAAGCTTAACAAATTAAATTATCCCAGTGATGGCAATTGATTAATGTATTTCACTGAAATATTGCAACCTAATCCTAAATAAAATAAAAAGAGTAGACAATTCTTCTAAAATAATGTGATGCTACGATATATAAACCCATAATTTCACTCATGACCAGAACTTAGTAAGTAGATGAAATTTTCGAATTATTTATAAACTATTCTGATCATTTATCAAATTGAACACAAGGCGTATTTTCACATTTTATGAGGCCATTTTCATTATTAACTCAAAGTTCTAGTAGAAAAATTATCATCTAAATATTTTGGGATCTTGTATATTGATTACAAGTTTTTTTTTTTCATTTTTTAGTAGAATTATATGAACAGTTATATTAATTTAAAAGTTATCATAAGATTTTTTAATTTAACCAAGCATCTCTGATGATGTTGCAGTTTCTATATATAAGTTCCTGAATTCGGTTCTTTGTTGAAGTCTATGAACTTTTGTGATAGCAAGTTTTATCCGCATTCATGTCATATGATTATATTTTATGGTAAAGAAACCTTGATTATTTATTTCGTATTTTCACCTCTTTTTGGAAGTGAAATTCTTAATATAACTTTGCTGTTGAAAGAGTACAGCCAATAGGTCTAGTGAAAAATCATTGTACCAATAGAACTCTTCTTCTTTTATTTTCGTCCCCGAACATGGAATCGCTAGGATTGTACTAATGGGATTGAGAATTGAGGATCATGTACGAAGGAAATGTTACAACATGAAATGCTTTAACACCTAAATTTCCGGTTAAAAGCTTTCTTACACATAAATTTCTAATATTTTATAGGATTATTTACAAAGATTTTTCTCTCTCAAGTACAGAAAAAATGCTGATTATCTTTGTTTTGAGAAATCTTTCAAGAAATCATACTTATCCTGTTATCATATGTTAGAAATATAACTTGCCATTTTTCAGGTTACTTCCATTATAAATGATAGCGTAAACATTTTCTAATTATTTTGGTCTAAAGATAAAAAAATAATTATAATAATAATGTATATATAGTAGCATTTAAAATTTCAGGTTACTTCCATTATAAATGATAGCGTAAACATTTTCTAATTATTTTGGTCTAAAGATAAAAAAATAATTATAATAATAATGTATATATAGTAGCATTTAAAATTTAAGAGTTATCTTTTTTCGTGAAATAACGCTTTCTCTTTTGCGGTTCTATCTTTTTTTTGCATGAATACAGAAGCAATTCTAATGAGCTAAATAAAAGAAATATGCGATAATTCTAATTTTTCGAGGGATGTAGAATTCTCAATTAAATACTTTTTCGTAAAGCGTTTTATCAAGTAAGTATAATTTTGTTCGTGGCTTACTGCAAATTCCAAAAACAAAACTATGTAGAGACATTTTTCTTTTTCTTTCCTTTTGCATTTTTGCGGTCAGTAAGGCGTTTTTCACAATAAAACAGAAACATTTTGATTCTTTCCTTTATTTTTTTTATTTTCAAAAAATTCAAATCATAACATTACATGAGATTATCACTAAAGTATAGACTATTTTTTTTTTTGGGGGGGGGGGGGGGTCTTTCGCTTGATTTTCTTAAGTATTGCTTCATCAGAGTATGCATTATTTCATGAAATATAGAATGATTGAGAGAGGTCAGGATAAACTTGCATAACATCAAAACTACTTTTTTTTTAGCTTAATGGATAGGTTATAAAATTTCAAAGTATTAGAATGGCCTTGAGGATAGAATCGATTAGGCAAGACGATAAAGCAAGAATTACTTTAAGTTACATAATCAAATTTAATTAGAATTTAGAAGTGCTAATTGCTAAAACCCACTATGCATTCCCATAATACTAGGGCGCAGTTTAGCCAAGGTTGGCTGTTGCGCCACTAAAACTCACAACCAACCCATAATACTAGTAGATTCGACTGCATTGACCAAAACTGTTATAAACAAAACGCTTTTTTTTTAGATTAAAGCTAAGTTTAATAGATATTTTTTGCCTTTATAGAGAAGAAATAAAAGCATTAAAAGCTGTAACTACCCTGTGATAAAACTACCCTGTGAAATAATTGGACCGAAAACTGTTCATTTTTTTTATAAATTCCGTTATATAAGAGAAAAATTGAAAATCAATGAGAGAGGAAATGCCAAACAAATTTATTAAATTTATTAAAGTTTTTCTATTTACCATAGTTTTATTTATTTAGTACTGAATTTCTTAAGTGCAAAACATTTTTAAAAATCAAAAGCGACTTATGCCTTCCGGTTGCGAATTTATCAGAAATTTAGCCAAAATATATAGGAAATCATTTCTTGTACCTTACTTCAATATATTTCATTTTTCAATGCATAACAAAAGGTTAATTAGTATGCATGTCAAACGGTTATTTAATTTCAAATATATTTCTTCTAATTATAAAGATGAATGTGTGTGTGTAGGTTTTAATGCTGTACAGGCAAGACCATTTGATCAACAGCTAACAAATTTGGCCCTGATAAACTTTGGAAGGTGGAAATGTGCAACTCGGATCGATTTTTTTTGAAATTCTAATTAAAATTTTTATTAATTAAAAATAATCCAGATTTTTATGTTTTTTTTGCGGTAATTAGGAAAATATTGCTGCACAAAAAGGATTTTTGAACCGTTTTAAAATTCAAAAAATATCTTTTTGATGACGCCATTTTACTTGATATAAAATTTTTTAATCTGGATTTAATTAACGTCAAAATTGTTTTTATTTTAAAACAATCATTGTGGATGAAACCAAAATAGTTTTCATTGTTTAATCAAATATTTTTTTTTAATTTCTTCCATTTTTGAAATTAAAGAATTAAGTTAATATGTTCATGGTTTACAGGACGAATAAAAAAGTGAAATTACAATACCGCATAATTTAAAAGGTAGAGCAAACGTTATTTCCTTAATAATTGTAGCTGTACATTTAGTTCCAAACTCTAATTTTCATCAAATAAGGTACTCAAATGTGTGAAAAAAACTTTCGTATCTGTGAAGGTTGATAATAAATAAATTACATTTTTACTCGTGCACCATATTAAAAAAATCATTGAGAAAAATGAATCACAGAAAGTTTCATTTTAATCAAAGACATTAAAAGGCAGATATATTGATTTAGACTGTCCTTCCATGCCTCACACTTGCGTTTGAGAAAAACTCTTTGATGTCTTTTTGACCAACAATATATCACAAAAGGTTATTAAAAAGAACAATATTTGCATAATAATGAATTTGTCCATTTTTATTAAATTTCATTTCCATATTAATTTGCATTTACCTTAAAGATGATCATATAATGCATTAATTATTCATTAATGCATAGATCATTTGCATTAATTATTTGCCAAATCGAAAATTCGATGTCTATGCAAAGCAGCATTCTAATAATACCTGCACACACGCCATTCAGGTATTTGAATCCTTAGGAATCTACGAGAAACGTATTGTATTCAGAACTTAAGAAAAAACCAATCGGTGTTATATTGGGTGATACAGGAGGAAAATGAGCAGGTCCTTGTAAGCTAAATATTTATCATGGAATCCAGCTTTCGGTTTTTGTTTTAATGCTGATTTTTGGCGAGGCTGAATCATATATGTAGAAGTAGAAGGCCTCTAAATTTAAAATAAGAATTTAATTGGTGAAATTTGAAGATAGATGCATGAAACATTAGGAGTGTATAGATGATGGAACAGGCACAATTTACTATTTGATACTTTTAAATTATAAAAGTCATTTAAAAATTAAATTTTTTCAAAAGTTTTTATAATTTATTGCGCCATAAATCGAAGAGTTTTCATACAATTCCTTACCAATTTAATGGGACGTTGTAACTAGAAGTATATGACTAGGTGCAGTATTTAGAGAAATACACACTTATTCTCCTTTATTCGTCACACCTTGTATATCAATTTTATTTCATTCATCTGTTTTGTTTTTCAATGATAACACATTGCAACACTAAGTCTAAACACTACAATCTTATTTATTCGTTAAGGACAAATAATAAGAATACAGAAACTGACAAAAATTAAGATGTTTAAGAAAAAACTTGAGCTATAAAAACATATTTCTACATCTTAGATTTGTAGCTGCAACTTTTTTAGGGGCTGTTTTTCTATTTTTTCTTACCAGGAGATATTTGGAAATCTGATTTATAAAAAAATTCGAGCACTACGAAACTATTGCCCCGTGATAAAAAAAATATTCAGTAACGATGCTTAGGTTTTTCGTAATGCTTCAGTTAACATAAAATGAGTTTTCTTTGGTTTAATTTGTGATGGCCATAGACCCATTAGACTATAAAAGCAGAAAAATGTATCGTTGAACTGTCTACTTACAATCTTTGTCAAATGTCACATTCTAAATGGCTAACAGCAGTAAATATAGTACTTACTAATATTGTACTTATGCAAGTACTATATTAGAGTGCTAATATAATACAGAGAGTATTTGAATGGGATAAAAAAAATTCTTAAACCTATTGCAAGAAACGTTTCATATAGTCTTGATTTGTATGCCCTACTGGTTCAGTATATATATATATATATATATATATATATATATATATATATATATATATATATATATATACCAAAAATTTCCTCGATATTGGAGATTCCTTATTAGAATCCATAAGTGGAACATTGTGCAAGCTAAACATGAAAATCAATGTTGAAATTTGACTGATTTCCTTATCTGAGTGTAGCAGAAAAAAAACACTAGGAGAATTTCTTAATATGTATAGTTAGTTTTCACATAAAATAAGCACAATAGTTTATTTGAAATATTATTGTTGATTCAAATAAAATTGTTCTATTTTATGATGGGAGATGGAAGTTTAATGATTTTAATTAAAATTATGAAATTTTGAATCTTTTTTGCAGCTAAAATAAACTTAAAATGCAAGTCATATTGTCAAATTGCATTAATGTTGTCTGAAATTCATATATTCAGATGCCATTCTAAAAGCATATAGCTTCTACTTTATTAGATAAGCAGATATCAAAGACTTAACCCATTCATACTAAAATTATCTTAAACTTACAAATTTCGTATAATTATTTAGTTTAATATTCTGGCACGTTTTGTGGAATTGTATAATTGAAAACACATATAAATCTAACAAATATATGCTATCTGTGCAAGGTCATTTGTTACAGTCATGAGATGAAATTTTATCTAACTTTGGTTGACAACATTTGCAAATGAATTGTTTCTTGAATGGAATAACCTTAATTTACAGATATGCTTGCCGCATTTTCATAACACTTTATCTATATATAGATATAGTTAAAAATAACACTTTCTACTTTACACTCATTATATCTAAATCATCCTTTCATAACATCTTGCCCTTGATTATTTCTACATTATATAATTCCCTTCATCGTATTTATATTATATGATTAAAACAAATATTCTACATTAGAAACCTTTCTTTAGAGTATTTCTTAACAATAACTATATCATATTGTATTAGCATATTGTACTTTTTTATGATCCGTTAACATAATATGAAATATTAATTGTTAAGAAATATTGTAATGAAATGCTTTTAATGTAGGATGTTTGCTTTAACTGGTATGCAAAAGAAAATGTTTTTGTACTTTGCATTTTTCCATCTTTTTTCTGGAATAGATCTTTCAGTTTTTATACTTTTAACTATAATTTATAATTTTATTTTATGTATATCAATATTCGATGCAGCATTAAATAAGTATGAAGTCCTATAGCATTGATAAAATAAAGATGTATTTAAATATAGATTTCATATCCATTCGTAAATCACGTAAAAGAAAAATGAACTACATACCGAAACTTAAAATCAAATTTAAGATGGATATTTTTTTCGATAATTTTTATCTATGAAATATTCTTCATGATTTCAAAAAAGACTGATAAAAATAAGATAAAATAAATATATTCAAAATAAGATAATATATGTTAAAATTACAAGAGATCATAATGGGTGTCCGAGTTTCTATCCGGATTCTACTCATATAATTTAAAGAAGCATCATAATTTTTGCCACTTAGTTTTTTAAATGTTTTAAGGAATGTACCGGAGAATAAATTTTTCTTCAACATGGCTTCAAAAAGTTAGACATTCTTATTCAAATTGTTTACTTTTGTTTGCTATTTCCGTAACATTCTCACGACAGAAAAAAAAGCAGAAAAGTTCTGACAAAATAAGAAAAATCAACTAATGTCAACCTTCTGTCAATACGCTTGTTTAAAAGTTGAAAAGTAACAAAATGGTTCTATCTGCTTTCTCTCAACGATTCGATTCAATTTTCTCACCTGTGTAAGCCATGATTAGGATATTGAAAGGTATAATTAGTCATTTGGATTTTATATAAAATTCCAACAATTCAAACTTATTTATATGTTACATATGCTTCTCCTTTATTACGTAACTCGTGGCCCAGGAAATAAACACTTCGGTGTATAAACTCGTAACCTCTATACTTAACTGTGTAACAGACAGATTTTATTTTCATCATCTATATAAATTCTAAAAGCAGATTTATTCTGTTTGTTTAATCAGTTTTATCGGAAAAATATTTCGATTTTCTCTATTTCTTTTTTAAAAATTCGTATTGCATCTAAATTTTATTGAAGAATCACACGGGTAGTAGAAATCAGAGCACTGTTTTTACAAATGAGTATTTCTGCCAATTGAATGATTGTTCAAACTGATCATTCAGTATTAATAATTTGAGCATTGATGAAGCCTCTGTTTATTCAGAATTACGTTGAAGGGAAAAAAAAAGTCGCCAGCAGCGAAATTCTTTCTAGGACTTACGCAATGGACTGGACAGCGGTCTGCATGCAAATGTTGAAAAATGCTGAGTAAATATAACGCCTGAATTTTTCGAAGGTGAATCCTTCTGGAATGGTGCTTTAATCTAAATGCGACGTGCACATTATAACCTTGAAACATTAATTATAATCAAAACAGGTGATGAAAATAAAATCGGCGAGAGAACGAAAATAAAAAAGATTGTTAGATAAACTTTCAAGTTTTGTATAAAATTTGTTATTAGATGTGTTATCTACTTTTTCCTTTTTTCATTTTTATAACGTTTGGTTGAGTCTATGTAGATGATCCATCAAGGCATTTTTTTATCATAATATCAATAGCAGGAACAACAAACAATTGCAATAAAAGTAGGGTTTTTTTTCCGTTGCAAATGAGGTTTTACGAATAAAACTTATAAAAGATAAATTTCTTTTTTTTCCTCAATGGAAAAAATATCTGTACTATTTTTCTTAATTGTACAAAGATGCACGAAAATGTGGTTCACAATCCCAAGAAAAATTTTTTGAAAGTCTTTCAACTTGGATATTAACGCTCTAAATTTAATACTGATGTCTAATCATTTTCTTAGAATTAGAATTCTTAGGTGAAGAAAATTCTTAGCCTTTCCCGGACTTCATCTTTTCTCTTAAATTTATTTTCGTATAGTGACCATTTTGTTTTTAGCTTCTTTGTAGAATGATGGAAATTGAATATGTATTTCAGACTTTTTCTCATTGGCTTAATATAAGCTGATACAATTTTTAACTTAAAATTTCATAGATATTTACTCATACAAAATGTTATTTTCTAATTTTTTGCACTGTAGTCTTATTGTATTTATGTACGTAAAAATAGATCGATCAATAGTAAATTTACCAATAGATGAATTTGATCCAAATATAACGCAGATTTAATACTCTGGTGCGAAAGATACGGCAAGTTTTATTCAACTAATTCATTACGTTTTTGAATTATCTTTCTGTAGTTCAAAAATTCGATGAGCGAAATCGCTGTCTTCTGTGAATTCGTCATTGCTTACAGACACATAGATAGATAAACAATTTTTCTTATGATATATTTTATCAAAAAATTAATAGATATTAAAATTTTGGTTAATTAGATTTTTAGTTGCTACATTACAGTATTCTTATACACACACAAAAGAAATACAGGATCTCTCAGAATAAAAAAAAATCTAAGAGATGGAAATTTGGCTAACTCTCGAGGTCCAATTTTTATGAATGTAATACTTTGAATAATTCTTGTGCTAAAAAGTGAAAATTAAATTAATGAATGTAATCATATTTTACGTATACTATAAACTGGAAGTAGCTTTTCCTCAATATCTGCAGAAAAAAATCGGGATCATTGGAATAAATAATTACAGAATCACTGATAAACTCATAATATTTAAATTTATCTTGATTGATTCTCAGTAGAGTTTCAACAATATTTAAATTTTGAAATGGAATTCCAAGTAGTTTCGACTGGTGAAATATTAGTACTCAAAGTCACAGTGCAATTTCTTTAAATGAATAAAAAATGCTACAACATAGTAATTATTAGTATGGTTAAGTATGATTAGAAAGAAGCAATTCGAAGTGAAAAATTTAGAAGATTAACTTAAGAAATCTTTTGTCAACTAATGGAAATATTTCATAGTATTTATCAACATGCTAAGAGCCAATGGTGATAATCAAGTCTTATTGCTTTTTTAAAAAAATTAATTGCTAAAAATATTGATGTTTTTGTATAATTATTTTTCAATTAACGGATAAGATTTTGATACACAAAATATAGTCAGAAGGATATCGTAAAGCGTACCATTTTACATCGAATCAAGAATTTATCTTCAATTAAGCCTAATAATCAGCTTAATTTTCAAATTCTGGAAGTAATTCTATTCCTTTTTTATGAATCAGAAAGTAATAAATTGTATCATTGTTTTTCTGTAAGAATAATATATAATATTTATAAACATGAAATTATTTTAACATTCATAAATTATTACTCGCAAAATATTTGTCGAAGTGTATGTTGTATATCATGATTCTTAAAACGATTACAGAAAGACATACTTTTGCAATTTCCCTAACCAAGTTCCAGAAAATATGAAATGAACAGGAAGCATAACTTTGCTACTTGAAACAATAAATATGAGGATATTTCTTTTTTTATTATTTTCTGCCTCGCAAAACCGAGCATTTTCCTTCCATGCCATAAATTCAGCTTTCTCCACTCTATCTCCAAATCATCACTAGGAACTTGGACGTCTTCTTCTTTGAAAAGACGTAAAGTTGCTAGAAATGTAAAAAGGACATTGTAATTATATGTCAGAAACAATGTCTTTTCACCTATAAAGTGAATTTTTTATCTGTCAACTGAACACAGAAGCGTAGGTAGATGACAGTACGTCGGGATCATTCAACGCTCATGATTCTTCTTCTCGAGGACAAGAATGAGCATTGCTCTAAATGGAGAACTGTTGGAACTATACAAAAATATTAAAGTCTATACAAGCAGCTGCACTTCTTATCTTATACGAAAGTGGTTGCCTATAAGAACTATGACAGATATGAGGGATAAAATCTTAAGGAATTTTTGTAATCTTATCACGTATGAGTTGATAAAATGAATGTTCTTGTATATCAACGAAGTACATTGTCATCGTCTTTCCAAGTTATTATTGTCATATAATCAACTTTATATGAGCATGGGTACTTATAAAATTCAAGGTTTACTGTTTACACATTTTGAGAAGTTTTATAAGAATGCTTCCAGTGAGGACTTGATATAATTTTTTTTTCTTCACTTGTGTTGTTGCTATCCTGTGAATGTAAAAATCTGGGATTTTAAATAGCATGCAACGTGATTTTAAATTTATTTAGAATTAGACTTATCAAGCATTACATTTATTAGTTTTATAAATAAAAAATTCATTAAATAAATTTATTTTTAATTTAAATAAATAAATAAATTTAATTAATAATAAGTATTAATTATTACTAACTAGCCGCCTTTGGCGACCAGCCGGTTCGCCAGTATTACCGCTCGCTACAATTTTCAATTAAATATTTTAAGTAACTGGTCTCTTAATAGCTTCTCAAACAAAACATTTTTAATCTTCAAATTTTGATAGTCATACCAAACTTATACTGTTGTTTAGATCGTTTCGTTCAATTTACTATATATATTTTGCTAATTTGTTGTCATTTCCGGTAAAACTTCAACTTTAATTTAAAGTGGAAATGATGAAATTGCAATTAATATAAAGATATTTTTTAATAAACCAAGCGTTTTATTTTATTTATCATCTTTATTGCTATTTATTTATTATTATTATTATTGAATATGAGTATTGCAAACAGAATCGCTCGGTATTTAAGTCTTATGTGAACTACAAAATATTTTTAATAATTTATGTAATATCTCAAACAATAATTCAACAAAAATTTCTCAGATTCAGCATAAAATTCAGTTTTTAGTTTTGCTTTCAAAAGGATTGAAATGAAATCAATAAAAATATTTTGTTCCGGCCTATAAATATATTTTAAAAATTATGAAGTCTAAATTTAATGCAGTAAGGTATCAGATTCTGAGAAATATTCTGGACACACC
The DNA here is from genome assembly GCF_947563725.1 of Argiope bruennichi. Lineage (NCBI taxonomy): Eukaryota > Metazoa > Arthropoda > Arachnida > Araneae > Araneidae > Argiope > Argiope bruennichi. The sequence continues at coordinate 54,517,916 of NC_079158.1, forward strand.
AAATTTTAAATAAATGAATGAATATTTCTATTTTCCACGATCAACTAAGACTTATTTATGAAGTTTTGAATGTTAAAAATTTAGAAAAACTCAACATATTCATAATCTTAGGCGAATTAATCTTGAGAAACCTGCGCGTTGATTGGCGTATTTTCTTTGAAAAGATCGATGGAAAATCTAAAATTATCCTTTTTTTTATTGAATAGTGATATTCAAATTTTCATAAATCAGTTTAAGTGATTGATTTAGTTGATTGGAAATTGATTCTTTATTTAAAATATTAGTGTTTCAAGAACATTTTGTTAAACGTGATTTCCACAGCAGAAGCTATATGTAAAATCAAAAATTCGTTATTTATTAGAGCATTTATTGAATCAAGTTACATAAAATATAATCATTTTCCATTTAGACCATTTTAGCAGATCTGTGTCTATTATTAAAGTTTTACAAATTAGCTGTATTGCCCTGATTTAAATGGATATCCTGTTCATATTAAACAAAACTTGCCTTAAAATGAAACTGATTTATTGGATTAATATAGAGAGTGTAAAAGATCATGGAAAAGATCGATGGAAAATCTAAAATTATCCTTTTTTTTATTGAATAGTGATATTCAAATTTTCATAAATCAGTTTAAGTGATTGATTTAGTTGATTGGAAATTGATTCTTTATTTAAAATATTAGTGTTTCAAGAACATTTTGTTAAACGTGATTTCCACAGCAGAAGCTATATGTAAAATCAAAAATTCGTTATTTATTAGAGCATTTATTGAATCAAGTTACATAAAATATAATCATTTTCCATTTAGACCATTTTAGCAGATCTGTGTCTATTATTAAAGTTTTACAAATTAGCTGTATTGCCCTGATTAAAATGGATATCCTGTTCATATTAAACAAAACTTGCCTTAAAATGAAACTGATTTATTGGATTAATATAGAGAGTGTAAAAGATCATGGAAAAGATCGATGGAAAATCTAAAATTATCCTTTTTTTTATTGAATAGTGATATTCAAATTTTCATAAATCAGTTTAAGTGATTGATTTAGTTGATTGGAAATTGATTCTTTATTTAAAATATTAGTGTTTCAAGAACATTTTGTTAAACTTGATTTCCACAGCAGAAGCTATATGTAAAATCAAAAATTCGTTATTTATTAGAGCATTTATTGAATCAAGTTACATAAAATATAATCATTTTCCATTTAGACCATTTTAGCAGATCTGTGTCTATTATTAAAGTTTTACAAATTAGCTGTATTGCCCTGATTTAAATGGATATCCTGTTCATATTAAACAAAACTTGCCTTAAAATGAAACTGATTTATTGGATTAATATAGAGAGTGTAAAAGATCATAAAATAATTTTTCTTGAATTTGTTTTTTAGAAAATATAATATTTCATATTTGTTTCATTTCCTACAGACACGTGCCGAAAATTATATTTTTGCAGATTTCATTTCCAAAAAGATTTAATTTATTTTTAATTGGAGCTTTAATCAATGGGATGGCAACACTTTGAAAAAAGCTAATTCTATCCCATGAATGCGAAACGTGCTCGTGCGGCTTAAATTTTATTTTTATTTTGTACGAAAAAAATTGTTGAAAAATATAGTTAAAATATTTATTTAAAAATTCATTAAAAATAGAAATTTAATTTTAAGGTTAAAACATTGGTATCATTTAAAAGATAAATTTTTGATCTTTAACTTCATGTAAAAATATTTTTTGTGCGGTACTATTTTTGGAAGTTATAGCAGAAACACGCCAAAATTTCGCTAAATTTTTAAATAAATAAAATTCTAATTAAAAATTCGAAAAAATAACCCCCAGGTGCACATTTCCGGCCTCCAAGATATACACGTGCCAAATTTGGTAGCTGTAGGTTGAATGGTCTGGCCTGTAGAGCGCCAACACACACACACACACACACACACACACACACACACACACACACACACACACACACACACACACACACACACATTGAGCTTTATTATAAGTATAGATTAATAAATAATAATAATTATTATTAATTATTTTAATTAATAATTATTGATAATATTTATAATTAATGTATTAACTAATTAAATTTATTTAATGCATTTAATGCTAAAGATACATTATTAGTATTAAATTTATTTAGCATAAAGGATAATGAATGAAGGATACCATTATGTCAAAGCATTTTGACATTTAAATGCATTCTATCTCCCCCGTCGTATTATTTGCCTTTATTATTTTGGAAATAAATAATACTCAGAATTGCAAAACATAATTCTAAACCTTTTTAATAATAATCAAAATAATAATAATTAATTTAATAAATTTAGTTAAGTAACTAGTAGTACTTCTCAACTCCAAAAGAACCTGTTTTTATTTGCATTTTTTAACAATAATATATTTTAGAGGTAATTAATGTTAAACAGCAACCATTCGTTGGATTTATTGTGTCTAAAATCTACAGTTTTAATGAGCAAAAATTGTTTCATGAGCATACATTTTACAACATCGATATCCATCAATGATTTAAATAATATATTCTGCATATCACTTTTTCAGTTAATTAGGAATGACTAATTGAATTTTAATATAAAGATAATTTAGTAAATAATTATGTAAAACAATTAAAAACAATAGAAAATTTTATATGTTTCAAGTATATCAATATTTTATATGCTATAAATTTCAAAGCTATCAAGATTAAAATAATTTAAAAACCAACATATAACTTTTCATTCAACTGCTTTTCATAACATCTATGGACTTACCACCTTTCTTTCCATAAGCAGTTGTTAGACAAGTTATTTTTATGAAACCATTTGTCTACAGTGACTTTTGAATGTTAAAGCAGAATGTGTGCAACGATTCTTGAAAGATTGCAGCAAACAAGTTTAAGATGTTATCGTGAAAATGAAAGGGAAGATTTACAACGATCAGTAAAATTATATTCCTGGGGCTGTGACTAACAAGACATCTGGCATTTTGAAACATATCACGTAAAATTTTATATCTTTCTTTCCTTATATTTTATTGCTTAAAATCTTGCATTTGTAACAATTTTCTACATTCATTATACTGCCAATATAATTTTTTTACCTCTAAGAAATTTCTTGTTAAAGTTCTGAAAACTGATAACTGCTACACACAGCAATGTTGAGGTTCGAATTATTTTTTAATTTCCCGGATACGAAGTATACAAAGAGAAAGTAAAATTATCTTTAAAAAATTAGCTCTAGTTAATGACGACTGTTCACATTTCAGATCTCTCTGAATCCGAAAATTGAATTTTTCAGATTATATTTGTCTATCGTGAGCAAGATAACTCAAATACATCTTGAGACAGACAGATGAATGAATTTTGGTATGCAGTCTTTACAGAAAATTTTTAGATTTCTGTTAAATTTTGAACAAAATCCATTCACAGATGTTTTTCTGCCCGACTGCTTGAGTACAAACGAACAAAATTATTATAAAACGTAAAAAGTTAAATAACTGAAATTTGATACATAGATTTAGTACTCAAAAATGAAGAGATTTAAATAAACGAAATTTTTTATATGATCTTGCAACTACAATTGTAGTTCTATGATATATCAAACACCCAAAGTTTAGCGCTTAATCGCTTAAGACAAAAATCGCCAAAGATCCTTCACTAGATTTATCACAAACTCTAGATTCATACCGTAAAGGGATATTTCCCAAGTATTATTCACCAATGCTACTCAATTAATACCCAAAACCCGGTTTTCTTCACTATACAACTTAGAACATACATGTGGGATTCTAAAAATAAAAATCATGTCATTCGTGGCACTGACGGCATTGACCAGTACTCACAATTCTCCGCGGGTTGAAGTGGATGACATTTTGATTGCAATATATTTGAGAAAGTTTTGGGGAGACCGCTTCCACTGGTTTATATATCAACTTCCTAGTCGTCTGGGGACTGACTGTGATAAAATCTAAAAAATATTTTTAAATTACTACTCATATGATCGAGATTATTAAATTTACTTGCAATAAAATTTGTTTAAAATATTATATCTGAGAATTAATCAAAAGGTAAGGAATAGTAAAAAATAGTAATAGTTTAGTTAACAGTTTAGTAACTTCCGTTCATCTTCTTATCCATTCATTTATTACATGCAGTTCAAAAAACAAATAAAAAACTTATTTATATTCAGGAGATGGAGAAGGATTTCAACCAAAAATAATTTCTTTTCTATAAAGATTTTAGTTTCAATTTTTTATTCTTTAAAAAGTATATAATTTGCTCAAAATATGATTTCAACAACAAATTAAAAAATTTTACATGAAAAGATAATGAAAATTTTAAATGAATATTCTTTCGCATTAATTTATATTTTTATTTTAAAGGAAGTAGGCTCATTTAGGTAATTAGGAGCGAAATTTGTGGATTTCGTCCTTTTCTTCAATTTGAAATGTTCTTATGATCTGGAAAATGGGCGTATAATCTATCAGAGTGCATAATCATGTTCTGGAAAATTCACTGAATAATGTAATTTTCTCCAAATTAATTTTTGAATTAATCAGTAAAATTACTACTTTCATATTTCGTCTTGTACGTTCCGAATTATCCCAGAGATTAGGGAGTAAATGGGAACACCTATTTTGGTTTCAGAACAAAGTAATGAACTAATTTGAATAGAATATATTTGAAATGATATGAAATTGTTTCTTATTGCCTCAGAATTCACCGCACCGTCTGATCCAGCTACTCCAAAGTACTGCATATTTTTTTTACAGTTTTAAAAAAATAAATTAAATAAAATTCTATTACAAGGAATATTGCATGCAATCTAGCACATTTAATGGCTTCAATTTGGAGCAATTTGTAATATCACGTTTCTGTGATCGTTTGTGTGCGTGTGTGTGAGAGAGAGAGAGCGAAAGAGAGAGAGAGAGAGAGAAAGAAAAGAAAGAATTATAGGATTACTAAAAGATACAAAAGTAATCATGAGAGTTGTTACTTTTTTTTAATTAAAAGCTTATAGATTCTAAATTAGATTCGTGATTGGGCTGAAGCAGAACTGTTACTCAATATCAATATTACTATTTTTTAGATGAGTTCTTTTGCCTCTATGATTAATATAAGATTCAATAATTCTTTTAACAAATAATCTTTGAATATACCTGGAAGTTAATCAAATTTGAAATTCTAAAATGTTTTTTTTTCCTTGCTAAAGATTTTATTAAACATTCATTTTTTCTGAATTATCTTGAGACCAATCGAAGAAAAATATAGGATCGTGGAGTTTATATTTAAATTAAAAAGTAGTAATTTAAAATTATTAATGAATCTCCAGCCCCACCCAGAAAAATCTTGGTAAAAATTAATTGAAGAAATCAGTACACAAATTAAGCTGTTTTAGTTTTTTTTTTCATTTGTTTTAAACTAAAAATAAATGGTAATAATTTGGCAATACAGTTTTTAATGAGAGTAAATGTAAAAAAATAGAAAACAAATTTACATTTTAATTGATAATTGAAATGGTTTTTATAGGAAATTTGACTTTCCCAGTTCTTAATTTTGCACATATCCCGCTATTGAATAAAAATATACCTTGTTATAAAACGTTTGAACAAAATTCAAATAAAAATGCAGCTGATGAATAAATTTCATCAAACCTGTTAAAAAACTACTCTAAAATCTTAAAAACAAAAGTCATGCAACTTCTAAATAAAACGGGAATTTTCACAACTCATCTGTAATGGGAGGAAACTGCAGCCCTACTCTGCCGAGATAACAACTTCAACCACGGTGCGTGACACACGGGTGTCGAGGAAAATTCCTGTTATGTCGCTACGGTGTAATGTAAATCATGCGTACTTAGATAAAGTGAGTGTGAATTTCATTCTAATAATGTGCTTTTACCTCTCCTTTGTAGACATATCTGTACAAAACTAAAATAAATTATTTGAATTTATGCAAATTATAAGATGTGCATTCAGTTGAAATAGAATTAAATTTGGTTAAATATCATAATATGAAAACTCTTTGAGGAATAGAGCTAAAACCGGAATATCTGAGGCATTTTGTAATATTTTTTATTCATTTTCTTTCATTTAAGACGATGAATTTAATTTCTGCTTAATCGCATCTCTCTGTTTAACAATCAAAAGTTTCAAAATCCACGAATTTTGATTGGTCAATGATTAATTCGCCTTCTGGAAATCTGATAAGTCTATGACTTTCTGAAGTGAGACCGAATCGCAAATTCGGCTATGTAAACTATGTTATTTTAAATATTTTCTTCATTTTTTTTTCATTTCAACAACGAAATTTTTTGTATGATCAACGAGACAGTTTATTCCTATACTGACTATGAAAATTTCAAAGAAGAGAAATATTAATTATTAATTATTCCTTCATGTCATTTTTAACTTTGAAGGGCAACAACGTTTGTTCCTGAATTTTCGTCTTGTAATTTCTTTTCCTATTCATTTTTGAAACTCAAATTGTCTGCTTCATATAGTTTAATGTTTACGTATCTGTTTTGTGAAAGCAGATTTATTGTTAAAAGCTTATATTTTTGATATTTATTACTCTTTGTATAGAAAATTTATGAATTTCAATTGCTATATTTTTACCATGGATATTACTATGGCCAATTAATATTAATAATTTCGAAAAAATATTTGTATTCATTGATGGTTTTATAATTTTCATTATAAACACCTTTTATATGAGAGAAGAAGTATATATTTATATATATATACTACATACACTTTATATATATATATACAAATATATTTATATTTTGTAATATAAAATTTGAAAAATTCTTCGAATTAAGAACCATATTATAAAGTACGTTATACCTAGATAACTATATACATATACAATTTTAAAAAGAAAATTTTCAATTTTGAAGGAAATAAAAAATATTATCTGACTTTTCTTAAAATATTTACTTTTTTATTGCATGTTTTTAGAAAATGGTCATTTTATAATTGTTAAGCTCAGAAAAATATCAAAATAAATGCATAAAAATTGTACCGAATGAAAATATCTATAAGCAAGAATTTTATACCATATATTAATTTAAATTGTGAGCATATTTATATAAAAATCTTTCAAAAAGAATTTCGCATAATTTGTTTCAAAAATAATCTATCTGCACTGCAAGATTTGCATTTCCTAATTCTGAATGACTTTTCTAAACGCTTACTTTTATCAGTATATCGTATTTAAAAGGAAAAATATTTTTTATTAAAAATCTGGAGATCAGAATAAAATTTATAGAATGTGGTCGCAGAAGGAAGAGTTTCAAACAAATTGGAATCGTAATCATTTTTATAATGCAGTTTAATTATAATAATTTATTTTATATAATTAATGTTTAGGAATTTTTTGTTTCTTATGATGTTATTCATTGGGAAATTATAGCTTTTTCCTTCGGTTTTCTGTGCCTCAAACTTTAAGATTTTTTTTTAACCTCGATATTTATTAAAAAGAATTTTTTTTTACTTTAAAAAAGCTTATCATTATTTTTCATCCTTCATTTCGTATTATATGCATAGGATTTCAAAAGGCTTAAAATAATAGTCATTCATTGAACCTGCTAAATATATAAATAAATTAGAAATATTAGAAATGTGAACAAAGAGAGTATTAACATATATATATATATATATATATATATATATATATATATATATATATATATATATATATATATATATATATATATATATATATATATATATATGATGATGATGATTATGATGCACTACTACAATAAATACTCTCTATATTCACACTACTAATATTTCTAATTTAAGAACTCATTTTTAAACTTTTATCGTGTTTATAATCTTTTTTCTTAAATTAATTTCTTTTGTTTAAAATATAGAGATCAAGCGCGTATACAAGTTTTAAATTAAATATTAAATTATTTACCATTTATTTTAGCTTCCTTCTCATATTTGTTTTGCAATTCCGGAGACGTAGAAGTCTTTACTTTCGGAAACGGGACTACGAGAAATATAAATAATGAAGAAATTCTATTCTATGTAGAAATTTCCCTAAAGATATAACGTTTTTCCCACTTTTACGAATTATAATAGTCATTTTTAACTTACAATGCTTTCTAAAATGAAGAGTATGACACTATGAATCCACAAACCAAATAATATGGAAAAAATGTTCTCAAAATTCTTGTAATAAAATAATATCACTTGCTTGCATGAATTTTCGAAAAAATATATCTTAAGGTAATGTCTAATAATAACCGATGAATCGGATTATTAAAAAATGTGTTCAGGAATATGTGCATAATTATAATATAGAAAAAGCATTTCGTACAGGTTTATCTCAATCTGTTAAAAATGTACTTAGTTGCTTCACGTGTCTTAATATAAATCTCATTTCTTCATTATTTTTCTGCATGAATTTGCTTTGCAATTTGAATTCTCATGCCTAATACATCAAAATGATTCATTTTTCTGTCAATTAAAAATATATTGCTGATTCTTTTGGCAGAAAAGATGTTACAAAATTAAAACTTTATATTTACATATGGTCATATATTTACAATACTATTCATAAATTTCAAATTCTTTTAATAATGTAAATTTCTAAAAAAAACTGTACAGTGATCATTTTTTCATTAATTAATTAAATGCGAATAAAGTTTCATTTAATTACAATTGAATAAAGACTGATTGAATTGAATTTTCAAGAAAAACGATTCGAAATAAAGTACTAATTTTATCGGAGTGTATTATTATTATTTTATTACAATTTGTAAAATTATAAATGTTTCCATTATATTTCTTCAAAAGTTAAAGTAATATGTATCCTTTTACCCAATTTTAATTATGATAGTTTTTGAGTGCTATTTAAAATAATAATAAAAAAAAATTCGTGAACATTTTTCCTTTAGCTGTTTCTGATACTTCCATAGAAAGTGGCGAGTTGTGGCGTGTGGTCCGAAAAGATTTTATTTGAATATTACTCAAACAGACGTTTTCAACAGATAAAGATTCCTTCAAATGATCGAAATTGCTTTTTTTCTGACAGTTTATCACTACTTTTTTATCTTGCAATTTTGAGTACATTTATAATTATGGAATTTCAATGAAAATTTTTAAATGAGGTAATTCGAAATTAAAATAATGTTTATTCCCTGTCACCAGTTTGAGGATTAATATGCTCTTTTACCTTTAATTTCCATAATTTCTAAAAATCAGAATATTTTTATAATCACTATAATTTGCACATAAATAAGTACATTTAAATATCTTTACTGCATGAAGCGACAATGTGCAAGTAAATAAATGTTCTAAATATAAACGCATTTAAGATTTTCTTTTGGCATGATGACAATGCGTAATTTCCTATAAATCAAACTATAATTAATCGATATAAATTTAATATTTTTCTTCTCCAGATTTTTTATTTTTTCTAGTTGTACTTCTTAGTGTCGTGGCTAATTTCCACATATCTGCTGGAATTTTATCTTTGATGGTTGATTCTTTTTTTTTTTTTTTCGTTTGTATTTTTCGTTTTTTTTTTTTTTAATTTTACTATTGTAATTTAATATTTGTTAGACATTCAAGCTCATTCTTTAACCAAGACTTGCCTTTTCTCCTTTCATATTTTTGTACTTCTGTTAATTTCTGTTTTGTATTCATTTGTAGATTTTTCTTCTAGTTTTTTTTTTCAAATAAGTACAACTCAATTTTTCTTCGCTTTTAAATTTTGTTAATTGCTTTACAGTCTATTGTCAGATTAATCTTCATATAGAATGTCACAATAAATATTTTTTGCACAAAAATGTTGCTTTGGTATGAACATTTTCACAGAGTATAAATTTTATGAAAATAGTCATTTCATAAAAAATTCTTCATTTCTTTCTACCAAAAATTGATAATGTTGTTAAATTTCACCATAGATGTAAATTGCTATCTATTTGAGCAGAAATGGTAAAAAAAAATCAGTTTTCATTTATGACTTATTTTCATCTATAATATTTTTTTTCTTGTGGTTTATTTTCATATAAAAAAGTGTTTGCCGTTCAAAAATCGGGGAACAAAAAGAAAAAGGAAACTCTAACTTATTGTAGGTAAAAATGAATTTAGCAATCTTCTATTTTATATTAATAAGCTGTGTTAAGCTAATAATATTCTCTGATACAGTCTTCAAACAAATATAGAAGAATCTAAAAGAAGGCTCTTTGAAAATACAATTATTACTGTTACAAATAGTTACTTTAATGTAGATGTAAATTTTTAAAAAGTTTTGTGAAAAGTCAATGCGCGAATTTAGAAAAAACTCAAAATTATTAAAATTATGTGCATTTGATTTAATGCAAATATCAATCATGAAAATATTTTAGCAAATTTTTTGTTAATAAAAAGGTTTTTAAAATTTTTTCAAGTTTTATTCATTTCAAATTTTTTATTAATAAAATTTTCTATGAATAAAGCAAGTACTCAAGCTCGATCGTTTAAATGGAACATAAATTTTAACCATTACCATAAATAGTCATTTAATTAAACATATGCGTTCTATTATTTGTTGCACCACAGAGTGCTAGACGTTGTCTCCTATAGCAGTTTTCTGATATATAATAATACAATTTATTTAAATTAAATGTACTTGTTATGTCTTACAAATTTTCTCCCTAATTAAACTATAAACAACTCATGGTTCAGGAATTTTTTGTTATATTTTTTCTTTTCTGCACAGAATACAGTCGCAGAGAAAAATAATCTGGTTCTTTTATAACGCACTTGGGGTATGACATGAGCAAAGTAAAAATTGAAAAAATTTTATTGGAGAATGCAGTAAATATCAAGAAAGAAGAAAACTTTTGATACAATTAACGCCGATGTCAAACTACAGAATCTGAAATTTAAAAAAATTAAAACGCAGGACTTAAAAATCTTTTTATTTATATCCCCATCAAATTTTGATCACAAATCTGCTTTACTTTATTTTTGCTTCAATTTTCATCTATTATCACCCGAAGAACTTTCTCCAAATATCATTATCGTAAAATGGGCTCCTTGTTCTTGCACAACGAGCGATTAAACGTAATGTGGTGGCTTGCATGTGGTAGGTTGAAACGTGAGCCATTTTCTTAAATCTATTTTGCTTATTAATTGTTATATTATTCTAATAAATATGTTAAAATAATTCTTTTATTTTTTTAAACGTATTATGTATTTTAATGTATTTTAAAATGTTGGTTTCCTTGTAAAAGACTTCTTAATTTTTTTTAGCTAAAAGACTAAATTAAAATTGGTCACGTAGTCTGCCAAATGTTTCATGTGGTCTGATAGAGAGAGTCAAATCTTTTAGTATGATAGATTTTTCAGCTACGTAATTAAGGGAAGATTCTTCTGTGGTTCTCATGGACCATCCCGGCAAATGACAAAATGGGAAATAATATTGCTACATTTTATCCCATTTTAAATGTCGAAGAATGGAATCTACCCTTATTTATTTGAACACTTGCAAAGTTATCCTACGTTATTTTTAAGGATATGAATGTAATATTTGCTATATTTTACTGCTTTTAAAATATTGTTCCTTATAAAATAATAATTATTTATTTCATACATATCAATTCACAGTTCAGATTATATGCTTAATTTCTTTTATCTATACTTAAATTGTATTTTTACCAATGAGATGGTATTGAGTAGTCAGTAATAATTAACAGTTCCTGTCTTTTTATTAGCTTTAGGTTGTTTCAGACATTTCTTTTGAAATTATATTTATATTCTCAGTAATAACATGATTATTATTCTATTACTGTTTTTTAAAAAAGCATTTAACTTTGTTTTAAAATAATTTATTTTTAAAAGTATCATATATTTGAATCGATAGTTGAAACACGTCTTGAATATGATAAATTTCAATAAAAAAATAATAGCAAAACAATGGAACAATCTCGGCTTGTTTGTAAAATCATTCCATGAAATATTTCAAGCATTGTTTATTTTTCAAGTCTCTACTAACAACGAAGATTAATATGGGTGTGTATGGGGGGGGGGGTGCTCTCCTGGCTTTACTTAGAGCTCAAAGTTGGCCCATATGCACACTATGGAAGGTAAAAATAAAATTTAAAATTCCTCGGAGTGATTTTTTTCTGAAATTTTAATTAAAATTTTCGATAATTAAAAATAAACTGAAATTTGAAATTGTTTCGCTATAACTTTCGAAAATATTAGAGCTTATATTTCTTATATATAGACATCTGACCTTAATTACTTTCATATCAACTTAACATTAAAATATTATGTCTTTAATGATGCCAATTATATACTATTTAATTTTTCTATTTTTAATCAATCTTTAAAAATATTTAAAGCGTTAAGTTCAGTTAAACTAAAAAGTTAAAAGTTTAGAAACATTTTTGCTTAAGAGATCATTAAAAAAATGCCAAAAGAAAATGATTAATTAAAATATTTAGATGCCATTAATACGGAGGAACTAACTGCTTGCCCAAAGTGGCTTGTATTTGAGAAGATGAATACTTTTTTATATGTTAAAAAAAATTGCATTTTCTAAAAAGTAATGTTAATATTTCAGGTAAAAAGTAATTATGCATGTATAAGAATGAGCTGTAAAATGATAAATTTCAATGTTAAAATTACAAAATCTCATATAAAACATGATCTGAATAAAATAGTGGATTTCATTAACGAAGAATGAGTTGGAAATGATATTTCGTGAGTTTTTCAGCAGATTCTTTTTTTTATTCCCTTCTTCTTTCTATTTTATTTATTTATTTAATTTTCTTTCTATTCCCCCTCCCAATTCCGCATTTCAGCGTGATATGTTTAATAAAAACGAAATTTTTCCACCAATTTCAACAGACTGAGTTATTTGTTTTATCATATTCATTTGTCAAGTAGCTACCTGCATGCCATACATTATGCCTGAAGAAACTTCCATCAAAACATTCTTTTGACTCTTGATATCTGCTTTGAGGAAGTGTTCTGTACTTTTTATTCTTGAAACATTACCGAATCTACTTTGAAGTTTCCAAATTTTATGGAAACATTTTTGATATTTCACTATTTCCTATTTAACCCAATACTTTACAAAAGCACCTTATTTTGAAAGTATTTAAGATGGAGCATTTTCAGACGGAACTCTCAACCTTATTTAGACGAGAATGATAGATAAATCTGCATTAGAAACTCGAATTTTCTCCATTTTATAAATGTAACAACGCTGCTTCCACTTATGATCTGATAGCATGTATGCAAAAGATTTATATTTACATTAAAAAGAAAATGAAAGTTTAATTCAAATTTGATATAGTGAGAAAAGATGTCTTTGCCTTTACTTTCTATTTCTATTGCATATATTCTTGAAACAGCACAGCTAAAGCACCGGAATAAAAGAATATAAAAAATTGAACATAGAGGCACAAGAAGTGGTAGTTTGAAAATCAAAATTAAACTTCTTTATTTCAAAATTTAGAACTCGCAAGTATCTTATGTTTTATAATAGTCTTTATTTGTAGTTCACCAGATTAAAATATACTCTCCTAACAATTACTTTACATTCATTTGTTACATTTTTATCCTCCAAATTCCTTTAATACCTTTACTTTATAATAAAATAAGCTTATATAATAAATTTAAATATTTTAGTTTACACAAAATAAATTTGTTGTGTTGTGTATGTTGTATTGTGATTTATGGCACTTTACAAATCTGTTGACAGTTATCTATCAGCGATTTAAGCCGAGTGAGCATCTCTTGTTTTTTCAGTAGCGCCAACTAGGACCAAAAGTACGACTTAGCTACTTCATGCGTCACATTCGCTTGCACAACCTCTTTTTGTTCACATACATCACAAATAGAACACAGAAGAAGAACAACCATGTTCAAATTGGGGCATCCAGATCACGGGGAAGACGCGTTACCCCTATGCCAGGACGCCGGTCTAAATAAATTTACTAAATGAATACAAAATAAATATTTATAGTTTTTTTCCCGTATCAATACATTCAAATTATTTCTAATATACTAGTTTTTACGATTTTTTTTAATCTTTCACTTTTATAAAAATTATTATCATTGTATAATAGCTAAATATATATAAAACAAAATATAACTTTTTCTTGCTAGATCCCTCAATTTATTTTATAAATTATTCTGAATAAAAAAATATTGCCGTGAAAAAAAAATAATTCTAAATATATGTGACAGTTTAAGCAGACCCTCCACGGAAAATCATACAATGTAAAAATTATATTTGAATTTCGACACAAGCATTGCAGGTTCTCTGTTTTAGTTTTATTCAAAGAATAAAGTATAAAAAGCAAACCTAGTAATTTAAAAATGTATGGAAAAAATCGCCACAATAGAAAAAAAAATGCTGGAATCGTTTCTCGTGGGAATTACTAGGCAGGCAAAAACACAACCATTTATTTTCTATCAGCATGGATGTCACTCGAGCTGTGTGTGGTGGACTCGTTTAAATGTCAAAGAAGTTGTTAAGCGGGCGAGACCGACTGCGAATCACATGTTCATTATACAAAAAAATATTGTATGGATAAGAGCCGCACTTTTCAAGTTCCTTTTTGCCACTGGGATTCAGAGGGAAAATGGTGTACTTAGGTGATAAAAGATACTTAGCATTTTAAGCAGTTATTCATCTAGCAGTTCAAGTTGCTTGAATAAATTAGAGGTAACTTTTAAAAAATGCCATGTTATTTATAATTATGAAAAGACTTTAAAAAATATCTTAAAATAAAATTAATAATTATACTTAACGTAAGTTGACAAATAAAATGCCTTATATTGAATTTATATGTTTTTCTCTTTTTATGTGATTGCTATAACCTTCATATCAAAATAGTTACGAATCATTGCAATAATTCTTGATATTAAACAATATTAAGAATACTATTTTACATTTTGAGACATTTTCAAATTCACTGAAAGCTAACATTTAAAGGAGTGGGAAAAAAAAAGAAAACGAATAAAAGCATAATATCAGTCAAAATATTAGCAACATATATTAAATGTCTGACATCATGTAAAAGGAAAAATAAGGCATTTAATATATGTTGCATGCTCATTAATTCTTTCTTCTTTTTCTTTTGACAATCACTTTCAGTTCTGTACGATAATATATTTTCTAGTTTGAAGGTATACCAAGATTTTCCAGATTATTTATGAATTCAAACAAATCGGTAAGAGGGCTTAGTTTATAATCTGTATAGCAAAGCAGGTTTTTATGCGTAGTATATATTATGCATTATTATAATTAATTATATACCTTATGATGTTTAAAAATATTATGTTTACTTATGAAAATTCTTTACGCATCATACAGAAAAATGTAGTGAAAATAGAATTCGTTTTTGTTTCATATCTAGAAAAATGTATCTTGATATGATTAAAGAAGCGTATGAAAGAAGTGTCGAGCAACTCAAAGATATAACAAGTCATATCAATTAGTAAATAAGAATAATTTCATATGGATTCAACGTTCCCAGATATATCTCTGGTACACAAAGATTTATATTCATTAATGTAAGCTCACTTTCTCACTGGAATTTTATATATGGTTCTGTGTTGAACGTAAATGAAGGACCTCTTCATTAAGAAATCTAATTTTATGACATAGCTTTAAATTGCCAGCTACACATTTAAATTCCAGACACTTTTATGCAATGCCAACAATTATGGCTAACTCGTGCAAAAGCTACCTCTTTCCGATCTCGACAGAAATGTATAAAACCTACAATAAAAGGCTACTTAAATCGTGAAGTTTATCGCAGTAATATTAAGGATACAAATTCTAACTGATTGGTATTTGTGATTAGAACAAGTAAAAATTTTACCTCGTGACTGGAATGCCAGATTCAACTGATCTTGACATCCCGATAAAGTTAAATATCTCTGCCATAAAAAGATTCTTCCATCTTGATTGTTATCATAAGAAAAATTCTTTTTGTAAGATTCAGAATTTAGCTTTTTTCCCTGAATAAAATAGGCTTTAGCAACGTTTTAATTTCATCTATGATCATTTCTATTATTAAAAAGATTTTTGTATGGTGATCAATATAAAAGCTCAGTTCCTGAAAAAAAAATTATGTTTTATATTATTTTTAACATGTTGAACTACAACTTAAATTCATATATATAATCTTTGTTAAATATTTTTACCAAAAGGACAATTGCTTCAATAAATAATTGTAAAACGTTTTTTTTTTTTCTATTTAGTGTAAAATAATTCTATCACGTTTATCCAACCTCTCTGAATTAAAATTTGCTATAATTTAAATACCTTTATTCATAAGTCAAGAAGTTGTATTCACAATACCTTTTACATTCTTTGCCTCTTTCGATAGATAAGGCTCTCTTACCTCCATCAAAATTGTTTTTGGTAGAAACGGAATCAAAGCAAAAACAAAATTACAAATATAATGCAATAAAAATGTCTGCTCACAGACTTCCACACTCATATATTTTGAATTTTTTTATGTATTGCATTTTCAAAAGTACTGCTTATGATGGTATCATAACTCTTCCATGTTTTTATACATTTGAAGATTCAATTTGTTTCTTCTAACAACTATTAGAGTGGCACTGTCACATTCCAAAAAAAACCAAGTGGAAATAAACTACAGCAAAATTAAATCTACATCTTATATTAAATAAATGAATTTTTTTATCATAATTATGTTGTGCATTTGAACAGAAATGTACCGAATTAGTTCTTCTTATTTTACATAGTTTATTTGTCGAAGGCATTTCTGTCAATATCAAACGCCTCTGTGAAACTTAGTCTGATTCACCATTTGGCGAGATGTCTCCAATTCATTGTTCCTCGCATCCACGAGATTGTCACATTGACACTTGGCGTCGAAAGTATAAACCTGTTTAACCATCATCTTCTCCAAGTACCTAAGGGAGGAAAAGCGGCGCTTTCATTTTTTTTTTTTTTTTTTTACCGAGGAGGCCTCACGTTAGTTAAATACTGCGCGCAGGCCACTCTTGACGGTAAAATTATCGACCGATAATATTATGATGTCACCCTTGCTGTTATTGTCACGGTGGGGTTCGAATCGTTCATGGAGCCCTCCCAGGTAGACAGAGGCAGTTGTTCTCTAAATCTGACCCGTGCCTGCTAGGTCATCCGGGTCTTTGTCTTCTTCACTTCTGGAAATCGTTACCATGCTAATGCTTTTGCACCTGTTTTTATTAGAAAGGATGAGATGTTACCGAAATTGGGATTTTTTTTAAAGGATACCTTTTTTCCCCTTCCTTTTCTCTAATAGTGTAGTTGAAAATTTATTCAAGAAAACACAAGTGCCTTTTGCAATAGATCAGTTAAAATAATAGCCTTTGTTCTTATTTACTAGTTTTATTCAAATGATTACATTGTAATGATTTTTGTATATTTAGTATTTAATAAATACTATTTCATACTCACATTTGCATCTTTGTTTAAATTATTCCATGCGATATTAATCATTTGCTTAAATCTCTTACGGTGAATTTTTGAAATTTTTATAATTCCTTTTTTATGTGCATCACATACTCTAAGAATAATATTTTATTTTTGTATATATATGCATTAGATTTTTATTTTGATATTTAATATTTCAGTGATGATTTTTCCCCCATCATCATTTTTGGATCAGCTTTTGGGAAGCGAGGAATAAATTTAAAATTTACGACACAGAATTCTTATATTTCATTTTTTAGCATAAATGTCAGTTTTTTTTTATTTGATAATCTATGTTTGCAAGTTAAAAATCTAATAAAAATATTCGGTTCCTTATCACTTACATCATAAAAATCTTATCTAAAATTTTATTTAAAAGACATCTTTAATTTTTATTAAAAGCATGTGGCTTAAGAGATAAATAAATATTACAATATAACCATGTGCCAAATTTGAATAATTATTAAAATTATCAGGAAAACATACTAATTGACAAATTTTGTTAAAATGTCATTTAACATTTTCAGCATCTTTCAATGCTTAAATATTCAATTACAGTTCAATTTTGCTTATATTCACTTATACTCTATGAAGGAGTTTTGTTAATGATTTGAGCACATAAAAAAATAAAAGATGAACATGTAAAAGATTTTCTACACATTTGCATACGTAGAAAAATTACATACTGAGCTTCAGTATCTGATATGAATTATTTAATAGCTTTTTAATAATGTCTCTGTAACTTTTAAAATATGCAGCATTAATTTAAATTTCGAGTTTATTACTAAACTAACATTTAATTTTTCTGGCATTAAATTGAAGCACAATTTAAGATATTATATCATCATGTAGTTTGGATTCTTGAAACAAATTTTAATATTGGAATGAAATATTTTTAATTAATGCCTTTATAATTTTCAGAGAGTGATACATCAATTCAAATTTAGGATCCATTACTCAATTTACACTTATTATTATTAATATTGAGTTGCAGCACTGCATAAAATTCTATGTAATCCTGTAATTGTGAATCAGAAAATGACTCCATTAAATTATGCATTTAGCTTTAACTTGCAAGTATTTTTCATACTCAGGAATTTACATAGTCAGTCAATTATAGATATGTAAAAATTCAAGCAGGTATAATAACGGGAAGTGCAGCATAATAGGGCAAAAAAAGTTATATGTAATTGCGCAAGAGATATTCGTAGTGAAAAGATGAATCAATTTATTTCGAATCCCATTATTGAAGCATACTGTTGCAATAGCAGGGAAGTGACAGCAATAAAAATAAACTCTTTTCGACGCAGTTGATGTATGGATGAGTCATGAAAAATGAGAGATGAATATTCAAGAGAAAAATGAAAGAAATCTTTCTGCAATTTGTAGTTTCTCTTAGTAACTTAAAAATTTTATTCTGGAACGCACCAATATTTACATAAAATAAATCATCATGATCAATACTCTTTTATTATTAATTATTATTTTGCAGTTGTATAAAAGAGAATTAATTAGAATTTATCAAAAGCATACTAAAATTACGCTTTTTCTATTCTATCCATATGAACAAAACATTTAGAAAAAAAGTTCTGTAGCTGCTGTGCAATTCGCTCATTCGGATTTCATACACTTGATTTAATTTTTTTTGTTTTACTTTTTTGTATTTGATGAATATACAATGTTGGTGTCCACTCCCATCGTGGTCCAAAAGCTATTTTTTTACCATTAGATATAGACATTTATTTCGATTTGGAAAAAAATTGCTTTAAGTGAGGTAAAGAATTGTAGATTCTTTTTTTTTTTTTTTGAGTCAGTAAATGCAGTTTGAAAAAATTACGAAAATCTATTTCTATGTACCCCCCCCCCTGACTTATTAGGAATAGACAGTCTTAATAGGCAATTTAATAAAAATATATTATACTCTTTTGCGGCTAAATCCGATTGACTTTAGATTGCTATCCCTTATATTGTAATCCCCTAGTAAGTGAAAATACTAGCAAGCACGTACACACAGAGAGAGAGAGAGAGAGAGAGAGAGATCCAGGTAAAATCTAAAACATTTCAAACTCAAGGATAAAATGTATAACATTTATTTCAGTATGGTTGGGAGAGGTATCTTAAGAAGGCATTAAAATATTTTGATTCATGTTCATCCTTAAAAATTTATTCATATGGTATTAATCTCAATGCAAAAAATATGATTAGCACTTTATTACTGTTTAATGCACAACACATGGCAAGATAGTAATCTGCAATAATTTTGACAGAGAATCAAGGCGTCTTTCAAAATTAGGCAGGATTTTTGACCTCCGCCTTTGCTAATATTGTTGCATACAATTTCACAAATTAGAAAAATCATGAGCTTCTGCAATTTCATTCGTGCGCATCATCAGATATTTCAAAAAGGAATTACAAAATTCGAAAGAATAAGCCTTAAGTAGACTAAAAAAATAGGCGTTTCTTATTAAATCTAGATATTTCTATAAAAATAGAGATAAATAAAGAATTTTCTCCTCATTTGTACTCAATTTTTTTATTATAATTATAAGCGTAGCGTCAAGTAAATTGGTCCTAAAAGAATACACTTCGGAAGAACTGCCTTTGCAGAATATCTTCTATCCCATATGCATCAAAAAATCTGTATTACAATGCAAATTCAAATTTTAAAAGGGGTCTTAACCATATTAAGCTTATAAATCTCATATTAAAATTCTTATGATGTGAGACAGAATTTACATACAAAGAAGATAGCCACATTTTGACATATTGTATCCTACAATATCTACTTTTCTACACGAAACCTATCAGAATTTAAAATGTCACCAATAGTCGATAAGGATGCATTCCATTATATATGAGATACAGAGATTATATATCCAGGGAGTAAATAACGAATATTAAAACTATTGAAATCATGCAAGTAATAACATAAATACCTCAAGTGGTGTAATAATGTTCAGTGGACAGATCTAAGTTAAAATGATGCTCACAAATAAAATAATTTGAATTGCCGACCGCTTTAACTTTGGATGAGTTGCTATTTAACATCTGCAAATTAGAGCTTAAAAACTCTTTAAACTTAAAAAAATTAATTGTTTAGTAAAAAATTAAAAACTGATTAATTTAAAAAAGTTTGGCTAATTAATTGTTTAGTAAAAAAAAGCTTCATGACTTTGGTATTTAGAAGACCAAAATGATCCTATTATTAAAGAAGAGTGAATTCAACGAGGTTGAAAAATATGTAATTTCATAAATGAGTAGTGAACAGATAGCATTTTTAGAGATTGGATTTATGGCATTAGTCAGTGATTCTTCAACTACTGATAGACACAACTTTAGGAAGAGCAAGTGCTAAAAGTGGAATTAAGTCGGAAAATCTAATTATTAAGGCCACAATTCGTATTTTTAATGCGATGTTCTTAAAATAATTCAACAAAATAGTCTTTAATTGAATAAAGTATTCTTTTCAAAACATGCTTTTAATGCTCGTAAAATTTAGAGATGTATACAAGTAACATAGAAAAGCCATTTTCTTTAAATAGTTAGAAAAACCATTAATTAATTATTTGTTGATTGAGATATTTTCTTCATTTTTTCTTCATTTAATCTTCATATACCATTTCTAATCATTTTTCAGGGTAGCTCAATTTTTCCGAGAGTTCTAAGAAATGACAAGGTGCGCATTCGTAATTTGAATCAGATCTTAATTTTATTCAGCAAAAAGAATTTTACCAATTTTACTTCAATATCATTATAAAAGAATTTTCTGAAGTTTTAGTTCTCTTCAAATTACTATTTCAACTATATTCTTATTTCTCTATTATTAAGTTTTAAAAGTAATTCACCAGTTTCTCACAGTTCAAATATGTAATTCTTATATGGCCTTTTTTTTTAAAAATATTTTCCGCTGTATAAAATCTAATTAAGAAATCATCAGCTTTGCTCATTATAGAACTGTAATATTTTTTGCAGGCTTAATGCTTGTAGCATTGAACCTTATATAATTTTGTAATGCAGTTTATAACTCTGTGAATACTTTATAACTTTATCGACACACTAATTAGTTCATTGTTTCGAGGTTTCGTTTAATCCATTAATATGTGCAGGTTGTCTTAATGAAGGTGACAAAGGTTAAAGTCTAAGCTATTAAAAGGTGAAACATAATTAACTAGTTGCCCTTGCAGACAGAAAACGTGAGGAAAGATTAGTCAGCTTTCCTAAATTCTTTGCAACGCTAAATTAACGAACACACTCAATCACTTTTTGACAGTATTCAGCGTTTATTTGAAAGCTATTTTTTAAAAAAAATGAGGCATAATTTACTGTTTAAAAATATATCTAAGGATATTTATAAAATAGTGCTACATTTTAGTTAAATTTATACCCAAAATAATTCCAATAATTCAAGTTTAAATTTTTTTTATTCATGTAAGCCACTGCAAATAAATACTTCATGCTTCAAGTTACTAGAATCTTTTTTATATTAGTATTCTCGAAAAAATATTCCTTCAACCAGTCATTGAATGAAAAGGTAAGTTATATAGTTATTTTTCTAGAATTTATGGAAGATTATAAGCACTCTATGCCAAACTTATTTCCATCAAACTTCTGTTTTTTAACTAATAAGCATGTGTTTATTTTTAAGAGATTCTTGATGACTGATTTTTTAGAAAGAACGAACTAAGTTTTTTCTTCTTTTTTCTTGAGAAGCATAAAATATCAAATTTAATTTTTCCTTGATTAATAAAAAATTATAAACACTGGGATTATTATTACCATCGTCAAAATCTATAATTCCATGGATTGTATTACGCCATTAAAATAAAATCCTTACTTAGACTTGTGTAATTTTAAAAATAAAACAAATGAAAACAATATTAGAATTAAACACATGATTTATAGAGTGAAATCTGTATGAATCCCATCAACTTTGATATCAGAAAAAATGATAAAAAATGAATTGTTCTTATCTACTTCTCAGTCTTTGACATTTTTAATTTTAACTTTGTTTACAAAACAAACGTTGATCATCCCCCGAAAAACTTTTAGCAAAATGGCGAGTATTCTAGTAGTGTTCTTTTAAATGCGGCTGACCTCTTTTATTTTCAATGAGTTTTCTAAGAAATCTCACCTTTGAGTATGGCTACAAAGGTTTTGGTGTTTGTCTCACATACCATTCTGATCGGGTATCTGCATATTCACGAATGCCAGCAGAAATTTTGTGATGGCTTGTTCTCTGAACCTCTACTAATGTACAACACTGTTCGAGTAATAGGTCTTGTGAATTTCATCGGCCAGTATACGTCTGGGATAAAAGCAAAATCAGGAACTTTAGAAAAATATAATTAATGCTTATGCATCACTATTTTTATGAAATAAAAGCTATATTAATATTTGACTAACACATTCATTTTCAGTTTTGAAAATATAATGATGGTATCATTTCTAGTTTCTACGTAAGAAAACACGGGAGTTGAAATCGACTTACTGAACTCAGAAAATTTAATTTATTATATGAATTCAATTTATTCTGAATTTAATATATTTCAGAGTAACATTACGCACTGGTGCGTCGCTCATATTTTTCTAAATCTGTTGATATATATATATATATATATATACTAGCCGCCTTTGGCGACCAGCCGGTTCGCCAATCTTAATGTTCGTTAAAATTTTAATAATTAAATATTTTATGCAATTCCTACTTTAATAGCTTCTTCATCAAAATATTTTAAAACTTCAAATTTGGTAGTCATATAATTCTCCATAATATTATAAACGCCTTCAGTCATAACGTAATATGTATCTCTCTAATTTTCTGTTAGTTCCCGTAGAATTTATTCTATAAATTAAAGTGGAAAGGATTAATCTGAAATTAATATAATAATATTTTTTGCTGAAACAAAGTATTTTTTTGTAAGATGATTACTAAAAACAGTCACTGAGCATTTAAACTTTATGGGCACTAAAGAATATTTTTCCTAATTTATGTAATATTTCAAGAATTTGTCAACAAAATATTCTCAGATTCATTATGACCAGAACGATTAATTAACAATGTTTCATTTTAAATGCATCAAACACTAAGAAAATAAAACGAATCGTTTAAAATAATCGGTCGAAAACAGGTTTAAAAAAACTAAAAAAGCGATGTACTTAAAACTATAAGCGTATGCACAAAATATATAACTAACATAAATACAACTTAATTACAAAAACATGCAACTAACCTAAAAATAATTAAAATCATCCGTTGATAATGGTTGTCATGTCAACAATCAGAACACAATGCGCATGCGTGAAAATGAAAAAGATTTTTTTGGCGGGAAAATTAGTTTTTAATTAATAATTAAAATTCTAATTAAAAATTCAAAAAAAGCGCTATCCTATCTTTTAAGTTAGATCAAACTGCACACGGTGTGCAAATTTTATTAAAATCGGTTAAGTAGTTTAGGAGTCCATCGCGGACAAACAACGTGACACGTAATTTATATATATTAAGATATATATATATATATATATATATATATATATACTTTTAAAATTCAATTATATTGTATTTTTGTAAACATAATCAAAATAAATTTGCATTTATGAGAAAATATGAATATTTTATTATATATATATCTATAAATTATAACAAATAAAAAGCTTCTTTTAGTACCAAAAATTGAAAGATTTAGTATAGGTGTTTGGTAATGGTTGTTAAAACATTTGTAATATACCCAGCTAATTAAATAAAAATCGCGAAACAATTATTTTATTAAACTCCAAAGAGTTAATAGTTACTGCATTTGCAAAAATACATTTGTGTTTTATTGATATCCTTTGTAATTATTGCAACACATCCTGTCTATTATAAGTCTTTTTCCTAAAAGAGCCGAAGTATTAAGGCCAACTAAAATATACTTCAGACTTTTGTTCCTGAAAGAAAACAATTGCCAATCTCCTCATTTAAATACAAAGAATGGGACGGCCTTTTGTCACACGAATCAGGATGAGTCTATCACATGGGAGTAATAGCTGCCTCACTGAAGCGTTAAATAGGAATAAAATTCATCAGGTGGTAAGTGTGGCGGATCTTGCTAACGACATCCGCTGGCGAATTTATATGGATTCATAACAGCGGACAAATCCAAAATGAGTAATACCGATTTAAAATTAAATAATTCTGCAAAAATGGTTTGAAATTGTAATAAAAGAAATAATTCTTATTTAATTGTATAAAAAATATACTTATTTAATTTAGAAAATAATTATTTTATTTTATAAGCTTCGGTAAAGAGCCTTGTAAACATTTTTTCGTTTTGACAAGAAATGCTGGGAATCAATTATAAAACTAATTGCTTAATTTATTTTCTTAAGCGTAATAATAGAACAAAATAATTTTCTTCTTATTTTATCCATAGTATATTAGATTTTTTCGGCAAGTATTTTTATGTTTATTTGCTTTATCAGAAAAATGCACCTTTTTTTAATTCATAATTTTCTTTTATTTTTATAGTGTAAAAAGTTAGTTGACATATTCTATTATTAGAGGCTAGTAATATTTATTGCACAAAAGGCTTATCTTTTTCTATGAAATGTCTTAAATCATATGATGAGTAATTTCTATAGGTAGAAAAAAACTAACGATGAAGATTTAATTTTTAAATTATATTACTCATATTAAACTTCTGAAAGGAATAACATAAACATGTCTAAAGTTATTTTTATTCACGGTTTCAAAATATGTTCCTACTATTCATGCGCAAACCTTAGTTCAAAATTATAAGATTCATACCAAAATCCACAAGACGGGAAGTTAATATTATTTAAATAAAAAAAATTACAAATTCTTTTAACACATTATTTAATAAAATAACAAGCAGATTATTTAAACACATTTCCAATCTTTTTAAAATTATTTATTTTGACTATCTAGTCTAAATAAAAAATTCACTTCTCTGTCCTCAGTTTCCCCCATCATGTGTATTTCTTGTATATATGAAATGAAAGCTAAAAACAACAAATAAAGAAATTATAATTATTTTCCTAACCATCAGTTTCAAGTTTTTAATCTATATCACAAAAAATATTAAAATAATTTTATTTATATTTAAAATGAGTATGCGGAATGAATAATAACATACTAAACTAGTTAATTAGTTTACTAAACTCTTATCATGTTCTTCCCTTTCATCTTAAAGCGTCATTTAATGTCAAGGTTAAATATAATTGACCTTGTTAAACCGTGAAGCAGCATTTACAGTCCGTTTCCGAAACTTTTAGCCAATTAAAATATCAAGCAAGTCATGGAAAGGTCTCATTAAAGGTTTAAAGCCATTATTTTGCTCACTCTTTGAGCAATTTATCGAGAGCTTATAGAGCATTATTGTCACATGCTATGTTTGCTTTTACTCTTGTTTTATCTATATATGAAAACAAAATTTTGTATTTTCCATTCATCATTGGGAGGGGGAGGGATGCTTTCAGATTTATTTCTGCTATATGTAAACGTTTTAGAAAATACAAATATTTTTAAAAATATAAAATTAATTATAGAAATTTGTATTTCAAAGTGAGAATAATTTTTTTTCAATAAAAATTTGATTTGAGCCTTTCACATTTCGTGAAGAAGAAAATATCAAATCTAAGGCTCTTGAAAAATCTTGTTCTTTCCTCATGAGATGTCGGATGCATGAGCATCAGACTCAAAAATATTGACTAAATATGACTTCCAAAAGTTCACTAAGATTTCATATTCATTTGAAATGTGTTGAAATTCTTCAAAAGACCTATTTATAAAATTTATAATTATAATGAAGGCTTCAGTGTGTTTTTTTTTTGTATATATGTATAATTCAAAGAAAAAAAGTTTTGCACGTTTATATGGTCATTGAATTTACTTTCAAGCTGATGATAAGGGAAGATATCAATTCCAGATTGAAAACTCCACAATAGACCATAATGATTCGATTATATTGAGATTGGGGGACTGTGTGGGTCAAGGACTATGTTTCATTTCATTCTCATGTTCACTAAATCACGAGTGGACAAGTCTCGCTGCATGAATAGGAGCATTATTATGTTGGAAAATCCCATCTCTTGCAGGAAATAAAATTTACATCAGAGGATGGAATTGGTCAACTGAAACTTCTTTATACTTCTCCCCAGTGATCCTTCTTTTCAGGGTTATGATTGGGTCAGCAAAAAACCCTAACAATCTGCCCATGCTATGACAGATTTGCTTCCATGCCTGGCAGTTGGAAGGAGGAAATTAGGATCATATGTTTGTATAGGTGTCCTTTAAACATGCATCCATCCCGCTGGGAAAAGTATGAAAGGTGATTCGTCTGACCTTATTACCGTCTTCCATTTTTCAAGTGACATGGCTTTGCGGTTATGGCATCACTGTAGATAATATTTGGCATTCACGTCTGTGACAAGTGGTTGGGTATTTTGCTCCGTTGTAAATTTTCTGTTTATGAAGGTTATTCCTAACTGTAATTAGTGACAATGGAGAATCCAGATGCTTATTTGAGCTCAGCGGTCACTTTGGCTTCCGTTGTTTTCATTTTAGGCATTACAGTTGGTATCAATACCAGTCAATCTCTTTCACCCAGTTTGTCCTTCCGTCCACTATTTTTCATTGCCGAGCTTGTTACGCTGTGTGTACACCGTCATGACTTTAGACACCGTACCTCTAGAAACACCTAAAAGCAGAAATGTTTCGATCACAGCTACTCCAGATAGATGAACTCCTATAATTTGACCTCTCTAAAAGTCTGGGAGGTCTGAAACTTTATGCTTTTGACAAAAAGCGAAGATATGTATACAATTTCACTAAAGTTATTTCATACTACCAAGCTATATACTTTATACATTAAAAGATGGTAGCCAGGATTGTATTTTAATACTTATGAAATGCATTCCTAAATATCATTCCTATTCACCGACGTTTCCATTATTTTAATAACCACCTGTAATTTTCAACTCAAACACATACATACACAAAATGATGTATGTAGTGAACCATAAAAAAATTAAAAGCATATTATGAATTTAAAATAAGTATCGAGTCACACTAAAAATGTTTTAAAAGCATATTGTGAATTTAGAAAAAAATAACAAACTCTTTAATTGCTTTTGCAATCTAGTGAACATAATCGAAACTATATTTTAAATCCTTTTCCTTCGACCAATTCATTCCAGATTTTAACACAGCTTTGCAATTTGGAGATCAAATGAGAATAATATGACAAATTTTATTTTATTGAGCTTGTTGCATTTTTGAGTTTCCGCATTTACATGTACTTGAAAACAGGCGGAAAGATAGATTGAACAGATCGATAATTTTCTTATTGACGTAAATCATCCTAAATTTGATTCTGAACAACAATTCTGATAATGCATATGTAAATTTCATTCTCCGATTCATTGAGATTTTAATTTATCAGATTCGCATACATACACGAACTCACAGACCGAGTAGACTGTTTTGATAAATTTCAGCCAAAATTTGAAATAAATCAACAATTTCGGTGCAAGTGAATTTTATCTATCTGATTCACTATACTGCAAAAGCAATTAAAGAGTTTGTTATTTTCTTCTAAATTTACAATATGTTAAGTGATTTTTTTTCTGATTAATATAGCTCTGTTTATTTCTTATTTATTATCAATGTTAATTGAAATTAATAACAACTGATATACATTAATAACAATTAAAATATTAATAAACTTTTTTAATGTTGCAATTAGAATCTTGTAGTAGCGCAGCTTATAATATCTAAATTCCATTGAATTTTCAGACATCAGAATGAATACTTTAGTGAGTAAATATTGCTTTGCAGAATGATTACTTTCATTTGCTATTCTGCAGAATGAAGTAATTATGAAGCGAATTAATTGTTGATTTCTACGTTTTTAAGCAAAGATCATTCTTCAAATAATTTTTCATTGTATAGCGAAAAATATTTGAAAAAAAAATTTCTTTATTCATACTTTTTATGCTAAGCTATATTTTTATAAACTATTAAGAATCAAAAATTAGATATTTTGTTAGAACCGTAATAATGCTGAATATTAACATAATAATAATTCTTAATATTATTATTATATAAAATCTTTCTTAAAGCTAAGTCTGTAAACGAGCTGCTTTACAAGCTAGTATTGCAAATTGTAGATATAAAAACTGATAAAACAAAATTTTAGGGTGGATAAAAATTGTTATGTTATACAAGATTTGTCCATAAAAATTTTTTCTAAATTACATGTACATAAATTTAAAAAAATTTTAAGGCACAGGTATATTTTGGCTGAATGTCATTTTTTCCTGTTCGTGAGTACATTTAAAATATTTGGTGTTTAAAATTATATAAAACTTCATTGCAATAATATATCAATTGACAAAGACTATATAAATATGATAATACATAATACTGTCAACAAAATATATCTACTGCTCCGGAACAATTTCTATGAGAAAATTATAATAATTATTATTTAATTATGTTGAATAACGATTATTCGTTATATTAAATTATAACATTTTCCTTTATTTTTGTTTTGGGAAAGGATAAAGAGATAAAAAGATAGAATGATAAAAAGATACAGAGATAAAATGTTTAATATTGATTAATTACAGGAAACTCGGCACAGCCCAGATTGTTCTTAAACTTCTTATAGTTTAAAATGAAAAAAAATATTCATTGAAATTCTCAATAGAAACCAGTGAGATAATTAGTAAGATTATAAATAATTAATAATTTAATTTATTAAAATCTTCGTACACAATCATCTTAATGTCTAAATATGCCTATGAAATCCAAAGTTTCAATATTGAAAATTATTTTAATCTGTCGAAAACAATATTGAAGCTCAGAAAATACTAATATTGACACTTTAAAATTAATTCCATGAACTAATTTTGAAAAATTATTAATAATGAAAATATTTTTGCAACTCAATTTGCAATGGCGATAGCATTATTCTATCGTTGAACGCCATCATTTATGCAATCAGTTAACCTCTGCACCTTAAACATCCTGAAAATAATGAGGCTGCTACAGCGCGTGTAAAATACCCGGCAATGCCAATCAGTTGATCTACGTATCTGATCTCACAGCTGTTCTCGCAAGAGATCATCAAGTAACAACCATTTTAATTAGTTGGAAGGATACAATACACGATACTGCAGATGGAAATGTGTCTCCTCTCCATTGCAGCATATAATTGGATTACATTTCCGACTTCATTAAGTGATTGTAGATACTTACGTATGCAATAAAAGGCCGAAACATTTTTATTTTGGTGAGACTGGTGGTTAGTCTACTAATAGTATTTATTCTCTGCCGCAGTTCAAAGCATTTAATGTGATACTCGGACGTTATCGCGTTTCATTACAGTAGAGGGAACGTGAACGTTTTATAGAAACGTAAAAATGAGTGGCTACTATTCAGTTTTAAATGTTCCTATTTATAAAAGTAATAGATTACCTTTAACAAAAAGACTTCATTTATAACACACAAATGATTTATATATACAACGCCCAGGCAGTGATGTGAAAACACGTTTGTGAGCCTATCAGTTGTATAGTGAGTTAAGATATAAAATGGCTGAGAAATATGAGACGGAATAAGAAGTCTGATTTTTCTGTCCTTAACCATATTATAGAAAAAAAAGGATATACCTTTGTCCCTTATAGCAGCTAATTGTTCTCCATAAGTTTGATAGCACTGTATGTTCCTGTATCAAGAATCGTCAAAATTCCTGTTTAATGGAGTATGATTCGTTGTTTTCTTATAAGTTAATTATTTAGGCCAATTTTCGACGAAAGCATTTCAGGAAGTTACTACTTCCCTACCTTATTGATGTGAGAATACCATATGTTAAATATAAATAAGATTTAATAGCTATTAAGTACTAGCAGGCCAACAGAATGTCCCAAATTCAGTTTTTATCCTGAGCCTAAAAATTTGGATAGAAATGATACACCAAATAAGATTGAAACCACCATATATTTCTGCAGTATATAAGAAAAGTTTATAATGTACATAAGAAATTAAAACTTAACAAGTTAGCTGTTAACGTAAATTACTGTTCATTTAAAAGAAGTGAATTTCATTCTTTCAACAAACCCTTTTAAATTAAGATAAGCTTGACAGCATATGAGAAGGGGCTTATATGTGCTATTAGATAATAACATTTGTTAATACGAAAGTACTTCTTCAGCAAGTATCATGTTAAATTTTGAGAAGAGAATTAATAACTCAGATATACTTTTCAGTAGGAACTGAAAAATATATTTAAATTATATTTGATTTCTATTTATAGTGGGTACTCATTTCCATTCAATTGTGGTATTCATTTTCATTTGTTAGAACTTAACTTAAACGCTTACGTTGAAAAAAATTATATAGGAAAAGTAGTCAGGAAATTATATAGGGAATCTAAGATAGATTCCTGTTGTTTTATTTAGGTTAAGTGTAAGGATGCTTGATTTCTCAATGTACCTTCTCTAAAATTAAGTCTCGAACCTATGACTGTAGCTAAAATTCATCACTCCTTCGAGAAATGAAGAAAAGCAAAATTTAAATGTATGTTATGATGTCTTTATCCAAAAGCAGGATTATTGACAATTAACTTCTAAAATGCTTTTAATATAAAAGTTTTCTATTCTGTCCAGGCAGTTTATCGTCTAATAAAAAATAAAATTGCTTTAACTTTTGTCAAAAAGTCACTAGCATTCAGTTTTTTTAAAAATAAAATACGACTGTCTTTACAAACATTGATAAATGTCATATATAAAAGTACAGATTTGCTTGGATTGATAATTCAACTTAGGATTCATTTCTTTTTTTAAAATCAAAATGGTAATCTAAATTAATATATCCATGCATTTAGCCGAATATTGTGAAAAGCAATGAATTATAATTAACTAATGAAACTCACTAAATGATTATCGCTTCCTTTTATTTTTACTTGCAAGAAAATCCTGAAAAATGTTAAATATTTTCAGTTAATTATTAATTAAGTATCATTAAATCTATCTACAGATAGTTTTTGGCAATAACCGGTTGAAACTTAAATTTATTTTATTACTCTTTTAGTTTTTTTATGTATATATTTTGATCCAGCTATTCTTAATCTTTTTTACCGCATGGAACACAATTTTTTTTGCTTTAATTTTATTTATTTAACCCCTTTAATTGAATATGGAATTTCAAGTAATTCTGCAATGATTATTGTTATATTTTACTCTCTATAAATACACGTATGAGATTAAACACTGAGGAAAAAAGATCGGAACTGTTATTTGTTGCGTTTCATTATAGGCTAGAAGCATCAGAAATATTACGAAAGTATTCATTATCTGGTGATTAACCTTTTCTTCCTCGGATTATAATACGAATATGTCCTTCTGATTAAGAGTATGTGTTATGAAATAAATATATGAGCTTCTGCGCTTCGATTTGAAATAATCTATTACATATACCCATTTCTTAAGATTAGAATAAATTTCTAATATTAACATTTTTCTCTTCTTTCTTCTTATATTTCAATGATTTGCTTTTTAACATTTTTTTCATGTTTTCAGCTCTCACGGGACCCTATTTTCTCCAAATATCTGTTTCCATTGGGGGATAGACTTTCTATCTCTTATTGCACTTAAAATCATTTTTTTATAGTATTATCATTAGTTTCTTTAACATTTTGAATAATTAACAAGAATGCTTCTGGTGTCCGAGGTTATTGAACTATCTGTTACGTTTCACTGGAAACGAACAATCGAATTTCGACGGAAATAACTGACGGTCTAACACCTACAAAATGGCACAAGTTCGGAATGAATGCGTGCAGATCTATTTGTGTGGTATTTTTTTTATTCAAATTATTTATTTTCACAATACAATGGCTGATACTTATTTAAAAATATAAACTGTTTTATTATTTTGCTTCACAAATTTTACTCTGTCTCTAAAATATCTTATTAAAATATCGGAACTTATTTAATTAATGCTTTTTTTTCAGTATTAAGACTTCCACAATTTTAAAATAAGACATTCTAAAAAGACATTTAAATGAAAACATCTGAGCTGTTGCATTTATTTTTAGTGCAAATAGCTAAAAAAAAAATGAGTTCTATAACAAAGTAAATTGTCAAAATTTTGTAGGAAAACTAAAAATATCAAATTTTAATGACTGTAGATTACGGAAACAAAGATATTTTTTTAAGAATCTTTACTTTATTTGAAAGTTGAGATAAGTAAGCAATATTACGTAAATGATATAATGTTTGTTTGGAATATATTTTGAGTATTTTGCATTGCATATTTAAAATGACAATCAATGAGATCCGAAATACCCTGCATGATTATAGTATCTTGTTTGTTTTATTTTTAAAAATTAAATATCCTATGTTTTTTATTTGTATGCCTCAGGCATAGAATTGCAATCCCATGTGACGACGTGTAGATTGATCGATATATCTAGCTTTTTCATAATCCATTTTCTTGCAAATTCTCAAAAATTTTAAGAAATAAGGGTTAACTGCATTATCACCATCTAAACTATTTTATAAAATTTTGCCAAAAATGGATTCATAATAATTCATTTCATAATTATTTTTAATGTAATGTTTTATATTTATTATGGATTTATAATTTCTTTCTTATTTATTTTCTAAAGTTAGATAATAAATGAGATTTATGGTAATAAATTTCTTTTCTCAAGATATTTTTAAACTCTTGAAATAGAAAAAATGGAGAATTCCTATTCTTATTTCATATTTAACTCAGAATTGGAAATTGTTTTAACAATTAAACTTGCATAATAAAATAAAAATAAACGCTGATAAAATTTGTTTTATCAGCGTAACGTTTTATTTCCCAATCGTAGTTAGTTGAATTTTATAGCGTCTATAAACAATTTTATAACTAAACAATGAAGCATTTCCAATGCATGTAAATACACAATTGAATTTTATAATTTTACTTTAATTTTATCTTTATCATTCCAATTTTTGTAACAATGAATGACCTAGAAAAAGCGAGTACATGATCACAAGAAATTAAAAAGAAACAGGGCTTTTAAAACAGCATGAGCAGCATTGTGGACAATAAAATCTGAAATATCAGCTATTTTCTCAGGGAATCTAAAATTTCTAGAAGCAGATAAATAATCATAGATATGAAATATAACCTATATTCCTGAATGAGTTCTAGAGCATATTAAGTCCATTCTTACCCAAGAGTGAAATTAAATAATTTTATTGATAGAATTTGGTTGCGCCATAGCAAAACTACTAAGGGTACGTAAAAGTACCGTTTTGAAAAGATATATGAAGATTTAAATTCCGTTTGAAATATAAAATGCATCTCCGTTCCACGAGAAACAAAAAAAGAATATGATAATCTCAATATAGATATAATTAAGGTAATTATACATATAAATAAATTTTTAATGACAAAAAAAAGAAATTTAGTTAAACTATCTATTTTGAAAATTTAAATTAAATATTTTTCAAATTAATATAATTTTATTTGAGATTTGTTACTATTGCAATATCTCACAGTATAATATCCCCGCTTCTTTCGCAATTTGAGGTTGATACCCATACTTAAATAAATTGCATATAAAATCACTTACGTTTAAATTACATATGAAATATATCATGCATCACTTTCTTTGATTGTAAGAAAAAGTTTTGAGTAAACAATTACGGACTGCAAGACGACGAGGTATTTCTAAATACCAGTAATATCGCTAATTCATATCAAATAATAGGTGATCATTCACAAATACAAACCAATAAAAGAAGAATGTTTCTTGAAGTGGAAGAAGAAGACAGTGACTTCGAACCATCTGTCATGAGACATGTTAACTTTTGTAATTTATTTTGGCAAGTCAGATTTTTAAGATGTTTTTGATTATATTAATGTTTGTAGTAGTGCTTGAATGCTCTGGAACTTCTAAATTCTAATTTTATCTCACTCTTTTCTGAATAAAAGATGTAAATTCTATAAACTAGGGATATTTCTGCGAATTTTATAAATCATACTTTTGTAAATACATAAATCTGCGAATCTCGTGTGAATAACTCATATTTTCGAGCATTGTAGTTGTTGTCAGAATCTCGAATTCACTCTCTCTTGGAGATTTTCCAGTTCAAAATTTATTTTAAAAAGTATTTGTTTTGAATTTTGACTTTAACAAGCATTTATTCTGCGGTGGCATTGAAGAGAGTGTTAACGTCGATGTGAAACTAAGCTGAATATACTATTCACCATTTTCTCATGAGTTGGAATTTCAATGTCTATTCAAAAGAGCTCTAGTGTTCTTTAAAATGGGATATAGATTTAATTAATCAATTAACATTTTATCGTATTCATCCATTAATATCCGTGTATCCATAAATATTCAAATCCGGTCAGATTCAAAAATTATTTATTAATATTCAAATCCATTCAGATTCAAAAATTATCCATTAATATTCAAATCCATTCAAATTCAAAAATTATCTATTAATATTCAAATTTCATCATTTTTATAGCGAAATCCTTTCAAACTAGGAGATTATTTGTATAATTTGGTGCATGTAGTAGAGTTATACTTTCTCTAAAAATCAATTTTAAAAATCTTAAGACGTCCCAATTGGACATCATGTAAATATGGAAAATGGCTATGATATCTCTGATAAAAATATTAAAATTTGGCATGCCATTTAAATACATAATGTTTTAAAATCTTTTAACAAATTGGATATGCAACTTGCGTAAAGTAGAATTTTCAAATACATTTTTTAGTTTCAATTTTTGTTATTTTTAAAGTTATAAAATTATATATTAATATTTGTCTCCTAATGTATGGAATATGCAC
This sequence comes from Argiope bruennichi, assembly GCF_947563725.1. Taxonomy (NCBI): domain Eukaryota; kingdom Metazoa; phylum Arthropoda; class Arachnida; order Araneae; family Araneidae; genus Argiope; species Argiope bruennichi. The sequence continues at coordinate 54,553,237 of NC_079158.1, forward strand.
GTTTATTTTCTAATTTAGATAACATATTATCTTTTTAAAATATAAAGAATATCACAGACTTTTAAAAGGAGTTTATTCTATTTTTATGTCTTAAATTATTCATGATCTGAGCATAGGAATTCAATGGCATTTCAATAGAAATAAAAGTGTTCACGTTCTTTCACAAGGACAAGATATTTGTGGTCGTATGATAAGATATAGAATGTAATGATATGCAAACTCTAGAAAGAACTACACGGCTGGTAATAAATTTTCTCGTTTAATGTTCTTTCAACACTGAAGATATTTCGAAACATATGAAAAAAACCTGAAACCAAGGATATATTGTTTATTAGTAAAAATTTTACTATTCAAAAAAAAATTTACCCTATAAGTATAATCGATTTTATCAAAATAATTGTTTATGAAATATTTCGTAAAGCTTGGTAGTTTATTCGCATTAAAAGTTCTTCAAAAATTATCTTTAAAAATATTTTAGCTTAAATTTTGCTTTAATGGGAATTTAGAACGAAACATAATACTGAACTCTTATTTTTAATCCTTTCCCAATTTAGTGAGGTTTTTATAGCCTTTCTACCAATCTAATAGTTCAAATTTCAATCCATTTGATTCGAATTCTGAGTTAAAATTGTACATCAATCGTTTCTCCTATGAAAAAATTTATATGTTTTTAGACTTCTAAATAAATGCTACTATGATAAGGTGTGCTGTCACTTTTTCGCTTTTACCTATATATAGAAAAGTAATTATCATAATAAGGTATCTAAACAAAAGAGATTTGCAAAGATGAATCTGCAATGTAATCTTTATTTTTCTTATTTTATACTAGCCGTCTTTGTCAACTAGCTGGTTCTCCGGGATTAATGCTCGCTAAAATTTTCAATTAAATATTTTGCATAGCTTGGTCTTTTAATATCTTCTTCAGCAAAATATTTTTAACTTTCAAATTTTAATAGTCATATAACTCCTAACTCAAACCTTAAGCCGTTAAGTTCATTGTACTATGTGCCTCTCTAACTTTCTGCCAGCTCCCGTAAAATTTAAACTTTGAATTAAAGTGAAATAAATTAAACTTTATTTAATACAAAACATTTCTTTATCGAAACAAAGCATGTTTTTTAAAAGTATGAATACAGGAAATAGAATCGTTTTTCATTAAAGTTTTATGTGCACTACAGAATAATTTTCCTAATTTACGCAATATCTCAAAGAATTATTCAACAAAAAAATGTCATTAATTATAAAATTCACTTTTTAGTTAATTTTCAAAAGGGTTTAAATGAAGTAAATAATAATATTTTATTTCGTTTCGGTCAGTAAATATTCCTCAAAAAATTTATGAAGTCTAAATTTTATACAGCCCTTTTGGTCTCAAGGAATCATATCCTGCGATACATTCTTGAACCTTTAGTTTTTAAATAGCAATAATAAATAAATAAATAAGCATTTCTGTCTTTTACTAGCAGGTCTGATGGAAACAATAATAAATAAACGTTTCTGTGTTTTACGATCAGGTCTGAATCTGTCTTTCATATTACAATTTAAGAACAATAAATTTTTTTCATAATATTAGGCCACTCAACCTTGGAAAACGCTGGGCCGTGATTGGCGAAACTTCTTTGAGACGGTCGATGGATCGCTCTAAAGTTCCGCATCTTTATAAGATAGCAATATTTAAATTTTCATAAATCACTCAGTTTAGTAGCAAAACTGTGGATCCTTCTTTTTATTTAAAACTATTCGCCATTGCTGACCAGCTGGCTCGCTAGGAATATTAGTTATGTTTAATTTTTTTTGAATCATGTAGATATAACCATGTCCATGATTCTGCCAAATTATCCAACATTAAAATTGTTTTATTTCAACTATCTCTTACATGTGCTCTATTTATTCCGTACAAGAACATTTCGAATGAAAATCATTCCCATGACATCATGGTGCTATTAAGAAACGTAAATATCCAGGTCATTTGCTTTTTAAATTTCAAGATATTATTAACCATTTTTTTATGTCTCGTAAACTACACAGATATTAAACAGAAACCTTATTTTTTTAGCTTTGAACAATCGAAAAAAGCCAATTTTTCTTAAATTTTTTCCTTTTTATTCCATTTTAATGCACGGAAAACTTAAGACATTTGTTATTTCTTGTTTGGAAGCCAGAAGGGAACATTTAACTGTTGGCGACAAATTTAGAAAGCACTAAGTCTACGTATATGATAAATCTTCGGTTAAATCGGATGTCAGATCTGGAGCTGGCTGATCTAAAGCCTTGACTTCACTACCAAACTATCGCAATTCCCCGAAACATGTGTATTATCTATTTAATAATGGCATGAAAGACAACCAGTTTTATTAGACCTCAATTACTTATCGTACTTTAATAAAGCCAAATGTAAACGTTTGATAGTTATTCATGACCAGTTTCTAATAGTAATTTATTTAAATACAAACAAATTCCATTAATAAAATATCAATCACAACAAAAATGAATGCCACAGAGCTGATGTCATTAGATGATATTTCTGTAAATATTTAAGTACATTCATTCTAAAATTCTTTATAGCCTGATATTTATATTGTTCAGGAGTAGAAGCAATTCCATTTCAAAAAATTATGAAAAATACAGTGGAATAAATTCCGAAATGTCTTTAAATAAATATGGATATTAATATGCTACACATTCATACATATGGGTATATTTAAAAAAAATCTTTTTATGAAACACTACATTAAAAAATAATTTCTGTTTCACTACATTATTTCTCCAAATTATAATTTTTTCTATATCTCAGCTTTTAAAAAAAAGTTTGCCTTTAGGCGATAATAACTGGAATAGGGTATAAGTTTTTGAAACAACTGCGTTTATACTTTTTTTAGATAATAATTAATAGAATAAACGATGGTTTTGCATTTCATAAATATCAACATTCTAAATCTAAAAATGTAATACTAATACTAATAATAAATAATAAATATAATAAATAAATAAATAAAAATTTAATTTAAATTTTTGTTTAAAAAAAGCAGAATTTTCGCTATATACGGGTCACAGACATATTTGGTTGGTTTCGTGTAGTCATCACATTTTTTCTGCTTTACTTTTTTGCTTTCTAGTTTCTAAGCACAATTCTTTCCTACCTTCATGCTATATTTCTAATGTTCGTTTCTATTTATTTAATTTGAATGAAATATTCATAATTTCTCTGACAATTTATATCTTCCAAAATTTTTAAAAATTTCTTTGTATTCATTTTTGTTATTCTTTTTTTACTTTATTTTTATTGTTTATTTATTATTATTGTTATTAAATTATTATTTTATTTTATTCACTAATAAACAATTAATAGGTGTAACTGATTCATAGTTCATAACTTAAATAATTCAAACAATATTCGTATTTCAATGCAAGAATTAAATGATAGGAATATATTTGAAAATCTATTCGTCATAAAGATTTGAATGCTTAAAATATAGCAAATGTTCTGCAGACAGAATTGCATAGACTGTTCGGAAGACATCCATTTCCGCGTAGCATATTAAATGCGTTGATTTATACCTGCCTTATCTGTCTAAATTTTGTTTAGGATATACATTGTTGCTAGAAATAAAAAATCATCAAATAGCCAGTAAAAAAAAAAATATTTCATAATTTTGTTTACATTTGTTGCGTATTAATTATTAATTACAGAAAAATCTATTGTCCTTTTTTTAATTCTTTGAGTAATAATAAGAAATTATTAATTATTTTTATTATATTTATAAATTTCAACATATTCTGCTTAATTTTCATGTTAATTCCAAAATGTTTATTGTTATAATAGGATAATTTTAAATATTTATCTGTTTACAGCAAGCAATTTCTTGCTAAAATTGATGACTAAGCTGAACTGCCAAATATCGGGACTGCAATTTTATATACAGATGCATATAATTTTTAACAATGAGATTAAGAAATAAAGCTTATCAGATTGATGATAAAATGCCGTAGTTGTTTGACAAACAACTTTATTGTTGTTTTTGTTCCGAGGGCATGCAATTTTCCATTTCTGTGCAGTAAACGTATTTCCAATCACTATTAATTTATATACTGCGCATATTTTTTGCAACCACAAATATTTAGATCCAAGAGATTAAAGATCAGTAAGAAACACACCTGTGGAAAACATTAGAATTTAAACAATAGATTTTTCTCAATCATTAACTAAAACTAACTCAGAAGATTAATCAATTAAGAATTCATAATAATAACTTCTAATTCAATTAAAATAGTCAAATTAATTTTAATGAAAGTAAAGTGAGAACTGCTAATAATATTGTATATGAAAATGCGATGTACTCCAATATCCTTCCTTGTATGATAGGTATAAAGATAATATAATAAACCATTTCCCAGATCAATCCTTTTAAAGAGTTAGAGATTATTGAAGGGTCAAATATTTATTTCTCACAATTTCATACAATGATTATTTAAGTCTGATATAAATATTGCCCGCTTTTACATTTGGCCATTTGGTCATGGATACTGCCAATCGCTCGTGGTTGATTTAATTTAAGAAAACGTTATATTTATAAATATAAGAAAATTATTGCATTATATTGATAAATATAAAAATAAAAAAAATAAGAAAATCTTATATTGATTGATATACCTATCTTAAGAAAGAAATCTGTTCATACTGAATTGAATACTCAAGTTTTTAGCCGAATGCAAATCAGCCAATTGCAATAATTTCAAGCAAACATTCATTAATTATAAGAACAAGTTATGCCTTAGAGAAATTCGGAATAATAACGTCAGTAGCGTATTGAAAAGAGATAGCCCAAGGTTAAAAGCATTCATTTTTGTTCCCCTTCACCCTTCATTATTTATTTTTTGAAACTTAAAATAAGTACACAAATATATATTTTTCATGGCAGTAGCAAGGTCTAGCATTCGGTGTGAATATTTCATCTCACTTTTATAGCAGTGCGCCACTGACTATAATTTATTTCGCTACTACAAATAGTTTGTCCAGTTTTGTATTTAATTATTGTGTATAAATTTTGCCATTTATTTTTAATACTAATTTATTAGGCGGCTTCATCCAAGATATGATTCAGACTAATTTTTTTTATTGATTGTAATTTATTTTATTTATTTCATTATCACCTTCCTCTTGGGGCACTTCAAATATGAGTATGAGAAGCTTCCGGCATAATAATTGGTTTTCGTCACCAGAGTAAGTACAGAAATGATGGGAGTCGGCTACCTTCTACAGATGATGAAAAGTGCTTCTCACGGGAAGAGTTGTACCGTGGCCGGTGATGGTCTTTAGGACTCAGTTCCCACCAATGCTGCGGAGGCTGTTCGATCATTTAAATTAAATCCATTTGCCTTATGATTGGGCACATATACTACTCCGCTCGCTGTGGTTATCTGATTGCTTCAAATGTATTTCAAAACTTTGGCTATAGACAATAATTTTGAATTCCTTTTGATCATCAGCTATGACGAATAATGTTGATGGATCTATCGATTTTAATATTTCCACGAGAAGAAATCGTCAGTCAAATTTAGACCTGTCAATAGAAGCAATTGTCCTTACATCTTGTCATTTGCTATGATAAATATAAATCAGAGAGTTTTATTTATTTGGAATTTTTAAAAAACACAGAATGAATGAAATCAGAGCGTGTCGCTTTAAAATGGTTTAATTAAAAAATTTGGAGGTCACTGCAGAGCTTTGAATTCAAATTATGTATCAATATAATTGACATACAGTCTTCAGTACTCTTCTCTATAATCTTATTTATTTCCTATAAATAACTGTAATTTAGTTCGAATTTCTGCTTATAAATGAAATAGTTTCTCTTAATGCTTCGTAACATTAATTGTTCATACTCTCGCCGTTCTTAGTTATCAGCAACTCTCGAGTTTAGCATTTGTAAACGTTCTGCCTCTCAGTTCTAGTTCCTTTCTTTTTAAATCTCATCAGTTCCTCTCGTAATCGATCGTGAGAACAATGCTGTTTAATTTAATCAGGAGTTACGTTATTTTGTCTTGCAGTTGTCCGAAATCTGCCATTCAGAACGTCGCTTTCTCTTTTCTCTCTTTTTTTTTAATTCGTTTGCTCCTTATCGTGTTGAATTCCATTCATTTCGCGGGTTTCTGATACGTGTTTTTCAACAAGCTTTGCTTTCGTGACTACTTTTTTTTACATTTGATAGCGAGACGTACAGGATTAAACACCTGTTTTTTTATATATATACAAATTCTTTATAAAGTAAATGTTTTCAAAAGTTTCTAAAAAGTTGATAGCTTATTAGATCTTTCATTTAAATTAAATAAAACAGTTTTTCTAAGACAACCTCATTCTTCGGATCTATCCCTCGTTGCATTGTATCCAATTCCCTTTTTTTTATATATCTTCTTCAGCTTGCTTGCACTATATTTCTTTTAATACATCGAGGTGAATTATGCAAGATTAAATATTTTTTCCTTTTTCTTTTGAGCGATTACAATATAAATAATTTTATAAGAAATATCACTAATTGGATAATATTTTCTCAAAAGTAAATAAAATAGTTTCTGGTCCCCGTGTGTTTTTGTTCAGAAGGAGAGGAACTTATTAAACCTAAATTATCTGTCGCGCTGATTAGAATTATATAAGTTTTCAAGATGGCGAAAATTAAATATGAAGCATCATTTACATGTAGTGATATTGTAAAAACTAATTTAAATCCTAATTAATTTCCAAATTTTTATCTTAATTTATAATTTTTATCATGTTAACATCATTCTAAAATGCTCACGTTTTTTCTAATCAGAATTCCAACTTTTTATTTAATTAATTCTACACGTACTCTATAAAACAGCCAATTTCATCCTTTTCTCACTCTTCAAGTGAAGGCATAAAAATCCTTAATGCTTACAATACTCATTTTAGATTCATTTTCCTAAGCCGACACATGGCAAAGAAACCCCTATAAATATCTCATATTAAAATCACTAAAGGGAAAAATTTCTTTCTCTTGTGCTCTTGTATCAAGATGTAGACTGGAATATCTCTTACTTTTTTTTTATCTGTATAAATGATGCCTTCAGGTATTAAATAAATTGAAATTAAAATTTTCAAAAGTTTTTTTTTCTCGGACACGCATCCGCTGAAATATGACAAATAAAAATCGACAAGGTAGTTAGTTATATGTGTTAAAAAATTTCAAATTATTAAGGAATTATAATTATACTCAAATCTGCGAGATGAATGCGAAGCAACTGCTAAAAAATGTTTACATGTATATAAATTTAAATTATTAGATTATTTCATATGCCTAGTAAAACAAGTGACAAAGTGTATCAAACAGGATAGTAGAAATTCAGTCTTGAAGTTAATGTTTGAAGAAAGTAATATTTTCTTATCATAACTTTCAAAAAGCAAATACGCTCATATTAAAATACTGTTATATTGTTCTTTTTTTAATTGTTAAAATATTTTTTAAATATTGTTAAAATTTGAAACAAAATTAAACCGCGATATATGACGCGAATTAAAGAGCAATAAATCATTAAAAAGGTGTATTATTGCTTTTTAATTTAGAGTAAAAATTATTTTTGAGCAATAAATAACTCCGAAATTATTAGCAAGAAACGGTGAATAAGGACTGACTATAATTAATTAAGAATTAATTTTAAAATTAGAAAATAGTACAATTGACCTAGAAATGTGCGCAAAAGTGTCATGTACTTTTAGATCGCTGTCATTCACCGTTTAAGAGAAGTATTTGTGGTCGATATATCGATAGCCAGATATTGATATTTTCTGCTTTAGCTATATATATTAATTTATTCCTGCCATTTTTATTAAGCTTTCTAAATTGACGAAATCCATTTTCCTTTAAATAATGGGCATCAAGAAAGATTCGATAAAAACTATATGAATATGATTAAGCTTTGCTTGGAAAAATTTCTTTGTTTTTCTTCAGACACAAAATAAAATTTAGCGAAATGCTCTATGAATCTTCCGTCGAATCTCAAAAAAAATCTTACACCGCGACAGAAGATTTTCCTGATGCTACCGATCAGTGCCTCCATAATTGCTGATAATCTGCTACATAGGTGGCTTTAAATGTCGATCAATTCTAGTAGTAGTGCTCGTTTAAAATCCACAATGATAAGAGATCACAATCGTTTTTCGTGTACCTCGGTTCCACTGGCGCCCAACCTTTCGTACGCATAACCTATTCCACCTCCAGTGGAATTGATTAAACATCAACAGGTTGTCACCTTCAACCATGCCGATGATATGCCGTCAAGTGTGCTCATTTCGTATTCATCTCCAGCACTGTTCCGGGGAAGGTCAAGTGTCTGATGATTATGTAAAAGCGCTGAGCAGAGCAAGTGGATCATAAGTTTTTATCTGGGACGTACTGCTTTTTTTTTTTTTTTGGTTCAATGCTCAGAAAGGGAAAAAATTGAATGACTGAAAACTCGTTTAAATGAATGGTAGAAATGGAATAGTCACTCGGATTTGTCTTGCTTTTGCTTTACACTTCGAAGTCGAAATAGTGATTTAAATGTTCTGCGTTTGGTAGCTGCATGAACCACACTGTGAGCTACTGATAGCAAATGCCGCTCAGTTGGTGCTTAAAAGAGTGCTGATTATGTCTTTGAGTAAAAATTAATTAATTAATTAATTAATTTAATTAAACTGCCTGTTTCATGACTCTAAAGAAATACCTAAGACAAATTTTTTATAGAAGCTTTGTCAGTTTTGATTTTTTTAAACACTTATCAAAATATTTATTTTATTTATTAATTAATATTCCTCACAAAATAAAAGGAACCAGGTTATTTCAAATTTTAAAAGAATTAATAAAAAGATAAATTTAGGTTAAAATAAAGTACTTGAATTTTTAGAATTGTTTTAATCACCTTTTCATATACAAAGCATTTAAAGGGAAATCGTCACAAATAGACATCTTTATTGTAATCGTCCTCGCCATCGTAATCGTAAAGAGAAAGTAATCATAAATTCGAAATTTTGATGAATCGCGACATGTTTATTCGCGTAATGTTTATTATTTTTTTAAGTTCCCGATTTTTATGCTGAAGAGAAATATAATATCTTTATGAGGGAGTATTCGAAAAAGATGATTACAATTGATCTTTACAATGTAATACGTAGCTTCTTGTAATTAATATCAGCCATAGAACAAAGAATCTCAAAACACATGTAAAATAAAATTATGAAAGTGGGATGCATTCGAATAATCACTTAAAGTGAAATCACAGTCGTGCGATAAACATAATTATTTATGACAAACATAAGCCTATATGATTTTATGTAATTTTGTAATTTTGCCATGTAATTTTGAACTATGGTCAGATGATGAGAATGACATTTCAATATATATCCCCTTATCAACTTTCAAAGGAAAGATATTTAACTGTCAGATTTATAGTGCGTAAAGCCCTAAAAATGAATATTTTGTAGAATCATGTCTTGAGCCTGCGAGCCACCTGTTTCGAGTTCGAGTGCACTATCATCTTATTAAATAATGCAGGCCATCATTTTTTGGCACCATTCGCTTTGATTTGAAGTCAACAATGGTTCGGATTTACAGTAATGGGTAAAATGAAAGAAATCTTCTAGAAAAAGTGCATTTTGGAAATTCGGTGGCTCATAATAGCAGTAGTATTTGCCGTATGTAAAGCTACATATCATTTAAAAGAAAATTTGAATAAGAATATATGCACTGAATTATGCTCAATTATCATTATATTTTTTTAAGTTAATCAGACTAAAGAAACACATCTTATTTCTACATTGATAAAATACTTTTCTTTCATTTGAAAATAGGCAATGAGTACGGGATTTAGAAAGCCATAAAGTGGCATCTTGTTAACAATAGAATTCAGCTTTTTGTGATATGTTTTGGAGCTAAGAGAAAGTCGAATTATCGTGTTTTTTGTTATTGGTACTAAGCTATAATTAGGGTTTATTCTTCCGTTCTGTGAGCTGTTCAAGTGTAAAAAAATTAGAGAAAATGCACAAAGATTTCTCTGGAAAAAATGTGACTAGTAAAACCGATTTGAAAATTTACATAATAAAGGCTAAAGTTATAATAAAATTAGGCAGAAAATGGGTCAAAATTTAACAAAAGATAGTATTTTTAAATTTTTGAAGAAGTCTAAGGAAACTCAGTCGCTAGAACATCAAATTAATAAAGGCAGGAAAAAACATTCAACACCAGTTAATAATAGAAGGATTAAACGGCAGTGTCTATATAACAAAAAAATAAATGTTTAGGAGTGTACAAAGTAAAATCGCGCAATGCGGTTTGTTTGACGTTGAGCGCGAAGACCTTTAGACTCAAATTAGAGGAATCTGATCTAAATGCAAGAATTTTAAGAAAAACTGCTATTTTAAAATACGAAGCAAAGGTTGAAAAGATTAAACTAAGCCAAAAAAAAAAAGAATTTGTTAACTGGACAGCAGAACAATTGGACAATGAGATTTGGAGTGATGAGACCATGATTTCATTATATGGTAATGAAAGTATAAAATGCTTAAGGAAAGGAATTGAAGATTTTTCATTCTGATGACATTATACTTAGTGTTAAACACTCAATTAGTGTTGCGACCTGAGGTTGTACAACAGCAAACGACTTAGACAAAAGTTATTTGATTAATGGCAAAATAAATGTCCAAAAATACATAAATGAAATACTCATTCCAAAATTGCTGTCTTCTGCATGCGATATTTTCTCAGATAATAAAGAATTTATATTCCTTCAAGATACAGGTCTATGCCATAGTGGCATTGCATATAAAAACTGGTTTCGAGACGATTACCTTTTACTGCCTAACCCAAACCTTAACCTATTTATAGCCCAAACCTTAACCGAATCCGAAATTTAAGGAGCAGACCAAAGGAACTGGTAAAGCAGAAGCAACTCAATAAAAAAAACAATTAAATAAATAAATAATTCAATATTTGTATTAAATTATAACAGCTAAGTAACTAAAAGCATTGGTGAATTTCCTGGATGGCTTTACGAGGTCATAATTGATGATAAAAACCTCCCAACTAAGTATTGGCTGCCATTAATGAGTGAATTTTTATATATATTAATTCTATGTTTCCTTTTTTCTTTTCTAAAACTGCTATTCCAACAAAAATATCTATGATAAAAATTATTTTATTAATGTTTTGGTTAAATGATGTTGAAAATTGCTGTTCTGAACCATCAAATCTTAAAAATGCACTCATTTGAAATGATTTCCACAATTTTGGTCTCTATTGTGACAGAGTCTAATAACAAGAAAGGAAAAGAGAGAGAGAGAGACAAGGGAAAAAAACGTGTTTATGCGATCTAACTACACATTGTCTGCAAGTTGCATTATAATGACTCGTTCTTTATCCATTTTCAAGATAAGCAAACGATTCCAAAATTAAATCCGTAAGTCTTATTTTCCGTATATCACTTGAATATGAATTTATTATTGCCTTATCATATTAATGCTTAAATTTGTTCACAGATACTATTCATTATCGTTCTCTGTTTCGTTGCTAGCTGACTTCGTTATCATGCAACTATTGGTATAATTTTTTCTTGTCATACTTTCTTTCCCTTCTCTCTCATATCCCATTAAACATTTTACTTCTATGTCCCCCTGACTTTTCTCTCACAATTATTTCTGATGAAATTTTGTTTGAGTAATAAATGTAATAATTTCTTTATAATTTGTCCTTTCAAGTAGAATAAAAGAAAATTTATTCGGGCTACTTTGTTATTAAAAATATTGTTCTGTATGAGAATAGATCATTATTTCTGATGATTCATTCTCCATTTTAAATGGATAGTTGATTCAATATTAAAATCTTTTGTAGCTTTTTTAATTCTTTATAATGATATCTTATGCAATTAAGAAGCTTGATGTTTATATATTGGTCAATAATGCTGAATAAAAGCTCTAAATGTCTTCAATGTCTTTCAAGAATCGTAAATGAAGCTGTTCTATTTGTGCTCGGTAAAGGAAACTGAAAAGCTGAAAATAATGCTTTATTTCACAAGAAAGCACAGTTTAGGCTTACAGAGATTAGTAATAATAGAAATTGACAGTACTCAAATGTATATTAAATCTCTTCTAGCAGTTGTACATTTGCTCTCACCGTACCAACTCTATACGATAACACTGTGAAGAAAGAATTCCGTGAATTGCTTCAGTTCCTCGCGCTTATATAGATTTTCTGACATGGGATGGAATTTTCCTGAAGAATCCTCAGTTATAGATTCCAAATAGAGATAAAGTTAAAAATCCTGCTTTCCCACATTCTTTATTTTTGCTGTCAAATTTTTCGCCAAGTCGCAGAATGGTCGCCAAGTTTTTTTGCTAGAGTATGGAGTCAGTAGCCTGGCATTCATTGATCATCCATTAAGAACATCTGCAAACATTTCTTTTCAAAGATGACACTAATATTGAAAGAAAGAAATATCCCTAACACTGTATATATACCTGCACATGCAATATTAAATTTTCAGTTGATACATATCTTTTGTTTTCCTCTTCATAATCAGACAGAAACGCTCATTTTGAAGATGACTTTTAAGTTACTTTGTTGGGATCAAAACCCAAGTGGATATTTTTAGTACGGAAACCGAACAAATAGAGCGTTGGCATGTCATTCTAACTTTTTATGCCTTCGAAGCTGCACTTTCTAAACAAAAGTTTATACTTTTGAGTGATCTTCTTGTGGAACAGCCAATCTGATTTAGACAAAATTGCATTTGCTTGAGAGGTGAAAGATCCAAATGTCCATGCTACTCAGAAATTGAAAGAAACATGAAAAAAATCTAATATATCTCATACACGTGTAATTATGAATGCATTTATGGCGCATGTGTGTATGTGTGAGAGAGAGAGTGCTTGAGTGCATGTGTGTTTGTAAATATATTCGTGTGTATGTGTATAATATGTTATGATTAAAATAATATATCCAATTAATATTAATAATTAGCAATAATTATTCATACTAACCATGATTGCTATACTTAAAAATCAAGTTAAAACTTCTATTAGTGTGAATAATTATCAGTTATTACTAATAATAGCCGGCTAATTTCATCGACTTTGTATATTTGTATGTGCATACTTGAACTCACTCGTATTTGCGTATGCAATGTGTCCAAATATATAAATATTCAGTTTTCATAAGAGATGCATTTATGCTTCCTAGAAAGTACGATTAATTTAACTTCAGAGAGTAATAACTTAATAATTCAGAGAGTATAAAATACGTGGGCTTCTGCTTAAAAATTTTATCTTGAAACAAAGTCGAATAGGTTGTCAATATTTATTAATTGACTATCGTACCGCATAACGTGTCAGTAAACTATAAAACCTGTAAGGTTATAACAATTGCTTTGCTTAGTAATGCTATTTATTGGAACAGCTGGAAATATAATTAAAGAGCATTATTCAGCGATATTTCTTTTCTTTCTCTCTTTCTATTTCCGCTGAACTTTCAATACCTCTTAAGCCAGTAATGATAGAAAATAAAATTTTTAAGACTGGTGGCAATATTTCTAGACTTACCTATAATTATTGTTTGTTGAAAATAGCGTTTTTATCAGACTTCTAGCTAAAAAAGATAGAGCGTTTGCCTACTATTTTCCTCTGGGAAAAAATATTCTTACTGAAAGCAAATAAAAAATATTTCTCAGTCTTATTTATCTTAAAAAGTATTTGAAAGTATTTAAAACAAGAAATGATTAAATCTATTATGATATACTGAATACAATTATCTTTCTTAATTTTCATTCTTTTACTGCTTAGGTTTTTACCTTATTATTATTAGCTTTTAACTTTTTTCTCTAAACCATAAATGCCATATTTTTATGCCCAATTGATAAGAAAGAGCTCTGCTTTACTTTCTCGTGTACTCATACAATGTGACGATTTTGAATTAAACTCCAAAATTTAGTATAAATCCGCAACTTCCGAGTTTAGAATCATATACCAAAATTCATTTATGGAGTTTACTGCATTTTTCAGTTATCACAGAAAATGGACAGACACAAGTTTGGTCTCAAACACATTTGATACAAAATACCATATCGAATTCCATGTATCTACCATTATAGTATGAAATGTAAATGCTCACTCACTTCTGCATTCATACGCATACGGATATACAGATAGATAATCTTCTAGTTGATGCATTGGATATTGATCTTTAATTCAGGAGAAAAAACATTATACCAAGTTTCTTTTATCTAATTTATTCCATTTTAAGACCTTTCCCTTCTCTATTTGTGTTTTGAAAATTTTAGGATATCTTAGGAAAGCAGAAATGAACTGCCATTTTCTGAATATAAAAACGCAGATTCTACGGTCAATTTACCTTATCGCATTCACAGGTAAATTTTTTAGTTAATTGCCTGCGTATGAATACGTGATATATCATCGCAAAACAATGTGAAAGTGATTTATAGAATTATAGAGACGTTTTGATAAATTTAAAAGCACAATAATAACTGATAAATACTTGCTTTTGAATCCTATAATGCAAAATTCTAACACGCTTTCAGGCAGCAATCTGATCTCTTTTTCTAATTTAAATCACTAGAATTAAACTATATACCCGCATTATAGATGTTTCCTTGCGCATTATCGAACAAAATTAAGAAAAATATACGAAATCTTGAGAACAGATAGCATGAAATTTGATACCTGATATCAGGAAACTAGTATTTTTCCATAAACTAAATAAATCATATAAATTTCCACAGTGACTTCTGAGTGTTTTGAATTTCATAATATCTTTTAAATATAAAAAATAATAACTTGATATGGATCTTGAAAAGAGATTTCTATATTCGCAACCATCTCTGAAATAGCAAAAATGTCAATCATTTACGACTACTAATAGGTATTCTGTATTCTTAACATTTAAACTGATAACATGTAAACAATATCAAAACAGTTTTCCATCAGAAACGAAATCACTATTCATCATTGATAGTTGACTAGCCTTTTTAATAATTTTGAAAAAAAATTCATAAAAACATCATATCAATACTTCTATATTTAAAAAAGTAAAATCGCAAAAATTGTTGTGGTTAGGAAAACACCCAGCGAATGTTACTGCGCAGATTCAAGCCAATTACGGAATTTTAGGAATACAAAATATTTTTCTTGCTTGAGTCAGATAAATATGTTTTCCTTAGCTTAATCAGAAGCATTCGAATGATTTTTCACAGGTTTGAAAACAATCTTATCAAGATTCATATATCGTGAAATAATATGACTCACGGCATGGTTTTGAAAAGTCAGATATTGCAATTCCTCCTCTAATTAGAGATAAAATAATATTCTTTGTTTTTTTAGCAATAAATTGATCAACAGTGTGTTAAAATACTTTTCTCCTAAATTGCCTAAAAAAATAAAAAGAAACTCCACAAGCAACTTGATTCTTAAAGAAATGCTCTAAATTAAAATGAATAGAAATATTTTTAATATTTCGTTGTTTCGATCTTTGCGTTTAACTTACCGCTCATGATGGTAAATTTGTAGGAATCTTTTCTTGTGTTATTCTTCACCAATAAAACTATTTGCAAATATTGATTTGCCTTTAGGCAAACATTTATTTTCTCACAGAAATAAAATTATTTTTACTTTCTTACATACGAAGTAGAGACAAAACATTGTTACCGTCAAAAAGTTTAAACTAGAGATTTTGACGAATCTCCAAGCTTCAAACTTCTCAGAGTTGGAAAAGCATATTTTTGGTATTATGATGACTGTCTTTTAATACGATAATTGAAAAATGTTTAGAGCTACACAAATAAAATTTCGATAAATGGACCAAATTTAAAGATTTTTCTTATCAAATTTTTAAGGAAATCCATTAACAAGAAGTCTGGCTGGCTGTTTAAATACAGGGGAACTCGATAACTACAAAACACAGAGAACCTGGTAGATAAAATTTGATACACTGTTTTAGCAGCCAAAATGTTGATTTTTACCAAATTTTGAGCCAAATTTGTCAAAGGTATGACCAACTTTTAGTTTGTAATTTCGAATGTATATAAATGCAGTAATTCATAATCTGAATGACTTCAATCAACGAAATTTGGCATGTGATTTTGAGACTACAATTCCAGATCAATGTCAAATTTTAGTTTCAATTTGTCTAAATAGAGTCAAAAATACATATTTCTACGATAGATTCAGTAAAGTGCCAGGTTAAAGCTTCCCAGGTTTTCATCACTAATCCCATACAAGGAATTCGTAATCTCACTCAAGGACCGCAATTTTAAGCGGAGAGAGGATCAGACCTTTATTGGAGAGTCTGCAAGAAAATTTCAAAGAGACCACGGTAATTTGTTTGTCTATGGAATAACACTACCTTGACATATGATTATAACCAAATATTATGGTTTGGATTGCACTAAATGGCCAGTTCAACAGTCATTTTTTAAAGATACTTTTATTCTTCTGTAATTTTAAATCAGATAAATATTGTTCCGAAATTTTGCATTATGAAACAGATACATAACCAAAGTCACTTGTTGAGACAGAACAGGCTTTGATCTAAATTAGTCAGTAGAATTTAATTTGTTAACGTTATCTTCCAAATGTACACAAAAAGCATTTGCAGTATATCTCTATTTTGAGTATTTATTGATCATAGAAGATCTGATTTGGCAAACATGCACTTTTCGCATTCTGATAATCATAAGAACATTCCTTTTCTATTAATGGCCATTGAATTTGTTCAGTAATATCAATAATGATTGCTACATTAGGAGAATCGAACAAAGATGTCTGCATATAATGATTCTTGCATTTAATGATTCTTTCAATGCATTTAATGATTCTTGCAACAGTGGAAAAGTATAGGTATTCCCAACAGCTTTTGCCAAAGCTCAACAACTGAAGCAGAAACTCTCGATTTTCTAATATTTATAATCAAACTCACCTAAAAGTTTTATTTGCATTCCCTTCATGTTAATTTGTAATTGAAACGCAATTTCCAGTGTGTTTTGAAATTTAAGATAAATAATGTTAAATTACATCTGTATTATTTATATACTTCTATCTATTTTTAAAATAAGAAGATTTTGATTTTAAATAAGAATAATATAATTTATTATTTTGATCTCAATAATTAATTCTTTTTATATCTTTTTTATTATCTCTTTTTTTTATTACATTTTCTACGATAGAGTTCACTGAAAATATAAGTTTACAGCTAAGCAGATAAAGAAATAGGTAGCATTTGCGCCTATAAAAGACCAGAATGAATTTAAAAAATAATGCACTCATTGAACTTCAGAAACATATTTTTTTATGAAGAGTTTTAACAACGGCATTCTTCCTCATGTAGAGAGGTCTATTTCACTGCCTATTCCATTTTTTTTGGGAAAGAAAACATCGAGTGCCCTCAAATGGGCTACGCAGATGCCTCAAATTAGCTATCCTCACCTATGCTAAAGCGTCCAGGGTATACTGAAAAATAAAGTGATCGTGACATTCATTTCATACCACGAGGTTTATAAAAAATAGTCACATTATAGTGCAACTCTTGCATCCATTCTATCCATTTCCCATTTAAGGAGCATTACCCATCATCGGCGTGCAAGCAGCTCGATCCGATACAATTGTTATATCTATTAGGAAAACGGGAATTTGCTTACTTATGAGGCAACTTCTCATCCTCATATCCAATTCGTCCCTCAAAGGAGTGGAGTGTCTTTATGCAAGAAATATGAGTTCAAGAAACAGTGGAAATGGTCGTTTTCTAGTAATTTATTTGTGGGGTGATCTTCATCTAATACGTAGTTTACAACTGATGAACAACTTAAAACTAACATTGGATATCAAGAAATAGTCATTAAAGATAAAAAAAATGTTTTGATAAAAACTCTTCGATACATATTGCCGTGTTATATATATATATATATATATATATATATATATATATATATATATATATATATATATATATATATATATATATATATATATATATATATATATATATAGATAGATAGATAGATAGATAGATCATTATATCAAAAGAAATCTTTGTAGATAATGCTCTTTTACATTAAACCATTGTTTGTAATCCCTGCATTAGAATAAACTATTCCATTTATTCAAAGCTATGAGAGTGAAATCCCAAGAGTTTACATTCTGACATTCGACGCTTTTTTACGATTATTTACAAGTGTGTAAATATTTGGAGATGGTGAGATAGGGATCAGAAAGACATTTTTATGGTTTCTAAAGCCGACTCCTTATCTTTTGACATCTTACATAAAGATGGGAGAAATGTTGAGCTGCAGATACTTTTGAGATTACTTTTGATGCTAACATCTAAAAAATATGCTGGCAAAGGGGCAAGATATGCCGGTCTATTAGGATAACACTATGTAGAATTCTGATGTTCAGTCTCTGCAGGAATTCGATGGAAAGGAAAAAAAGCTATTTATATTCTGTCCTAAGATTTGTAAATGTGTCAATTAAGAAACCTGACGACTGACTTGATCATTCTTATTTAAACTAATACTTTATTAAAAATTGAAAAATATAACAAGTAGCGATTAGAGCTATCTAACCTCTAAGTTTTATAAAGGATTTTTTTTTCTAACTTTCAAATGTTCAAAAGACTTTTATTTAATCATTTATTTAATCTAATATAGCAGTGAAAGTAATTCAATTTTCAGTTTTTCTGAATAAATCCATTTTTATGGATTTTTTTCAGATTAAGTAAAAATAAGCAATGTTATACACTATCATTTTTATGTTCATTTCTATTTGAAATAATTAAAAAGTAAAAATCTCAAATTTCCAACAAATTTGAAATTTTTGACCAAAACTCAAACGTTAAAAGGCATGATTTCATTGCATGAATTTTTAATTCATTTGCAAAAAACGTCTCGTGGTTATTTAAAAATAGTAATCTGAACATATAGAAAGGTTTCCGTCTTATTTCGTAAGATGCATGTGTAACTAGCGAAGTCCTACTAAAATCTACTTAAAGGCATCCTCACGTTTACAACCAAATAGAATTTGCCTTTTACATTTTGCGTTTTTTCATTTGATTGTTACTTTTAGTTTTTTTTAATTTTATTTCATCATATAATAATTCACAATAATTTCATAACCAGCTAGAATTCATCCTCTGGCTCTTCTATCCAATTGCTTGATCTTACAGAAGCGTCTTTGATAAAGAAGTTATTTTCTTTAAAATATCTAAAAATTGCTTACTTTGATCATGGATGATATCACAGAATATCCGATAACATTAAGTAAAAAAAGTCCTTCAATCAATTTAGATTCTTTTTGTAAATTTAAGGTTCATTTCCTGCCTAATTCAGATTGACCAATTCTGCTTTCAGCCATGATAACAGCCTTCGAATATCATATTGTTCTTATCAGTGAAAAAAAGAATCGTTCCTCTGTAATTCTCTATAATTGAAGCTGTACTTAATTTCACACTCTTCTAATTCTAATCCACTATAATCATGCTTTAAGTGATATTTTGATTTTAATGTTAAAAGCATAATAAAATAGAACATAATAAAGACCGGAACAAAATAGGGACAAGATTTCTTTTGAAAGGATAATAATAAGTCATTATTACAGCCACTTGTATTTAATTCCTCTGCATTTAATATGCTTAATCTCTTTCAATGTATAGACGAATCATGAACGTATTGAGAAAATTCATCACAAATAATTGGTTAGTATTGAAAAATCTCAAGAAATTCAATAGCATATTATATTTCCTCAATTTGATAACCAACCTAAATAATGGCAGTTCAAAACAGCAACGACTGCTCGGTGAAAAGCATATATCTTCTTACAAAGGAAATTTTTTAGCTAATCCAGTTCAACACCCTCCTGTAATACCTTTTTATCTTCTTTTTAAATATAGCAATGATATCTTTGCTAAATAATTAAAATGCTGAACCTCCCAAGTGACCGTTTTAGCATCAGTGGCTATATTGTCCTCTAAAACCTTAGGATTCTTAATGCGCGTTCTTTTTTTATTGTTTATTTGTTTATTCCTTTGAAAATTTTATTAAATAATATTTGAGCTTAGCATTAGAACATGAAATGACTCCCGAAATGGATCAATATTTTAATAAAAATCTCTTCGTATAATCGTCATTATATTAACAATCAAAAATCTTAAAATATATGATTAGCCTATAACGTACCGTTTGAAGCAACATCAGATTTTATTATAAAACGGACTTTGTTATTTTAAACTCTAATCAGCACTCTCTCCATTCAAAATATCTATGTAGCAGAAACATAATATTTATGTAGACATCTGAAAACTCGAAATCAGTTTTAATGCTCACAAATTTCTCATATTCGGTGGATATGAATGTTAGAAGTTCGAGCCCTCAGATCTCGACTTTTTGCCATCATGCCACCGAGCCATCAAGTACACAAAATATACGCGTCATATTTTAAAACCGTAGGAAAGTGAATAAGGAAACAATTCATTAAAAGAGCAATGTGGTTAAATTCTCGTTCTTAGCTCGTAGTTTGAATAGTAATACTAATAATACGTAGTAACAAAAATAAACTCCGCTTACAAATAACAAAATATTTATTAATAAAACAGTATAACCCCACACGCAAACAGCTGTTGTTACAAGTAAGTAAAAGGTACAGTGCAATTGAGTGACGCCACATTATTTATATAGTGAAGATCAATTCGGTTTCAGTTCACTTCCCTGAATAATGATTCATATAGTAGCGCCGCCACAAGCAACAACGACTTAAACGAGAAAAAAAAGAATATCTCCCCTTCCGCTTTTCTGTCTCTAGTATATACAGAGCCGGCCTTTTCTATAAAAGGACCTGGGTGCAAGAAACCAATTAGGGCCCTAAATTTTTTGTAAAGTAAAAAAAAAAAAAAGCAAACATAATATATTATATTATTGCGTGTTTATTTATGACGTGATTTTGTTTTTGCTATTAATTACTTCTGAATAATTACTATTTTTTGCACTGTTTTTTCGATGCTTAGAATAGCACGTTCATTTAAGCGTTCTGCACACATCCCTGATCAATGGCAATACTTTGTTAATTTTAATTTGATGAAAGATCACTCAGCATTTTCTATGGTTATGGGCAACATCAAGGAAAGTTTTAACACTATTAATACAATTAAAAATAACTCATTATAGTTATTATTTAGTATATTGCAATATGGCATGTGCTTTATTTTCATCCCTTTCATTCAAAGCAAATTCTGTAGCAAACCAACTTCCTCGATTAGGTTTACATTTACATTCTCTTATAAAACTTTACTAGATTTTTCCATGTTTTACTGAAGTTTTTATATCAACGTTAATTGACATACTTTTAAATCTGTCTTCTATCTCTACAATAACAGTATTAGTTATTGCATTAAAAATAACACGTAAATTCCTTTGATCGATTTACTATAACTTCGTCTTCTATTATTTCAAAATAGAATCTTTTTCTTTTTCTAATTCATTTTTTAAGAAAACAATCTAAAATATCCAAATTGCGTCCTATCACTTTTACTTCGTATAAAAATGTGTTACATTTTGTTCTTAAATTTTGGATTTCAGTTTTAATTTTACTGACTAAATTTAAAGCCAAATCAAGACGAACTGTTTTTGCTTGAAATAGTTTATTGGTAGTGTTAATTTTAGATGATATTGCAAACCATACTATTAAATATAAAATAAATGTCCCTTCTTGTATTGAATCCAATAGACTTGTAACTTCGAATATCGGTGTATTATCATTATTTGCGTCAATAAATTCTTCTATGACATTACAAATTTTTTCAAACTGTGTTAATACTGTTTTAATTGAATCAATTTTGTCTTCCCAAAGAGTATCACATAATGGTTTAAGACTAATTTTTAAATGCCTTTTTAGAATTTACCATTTTTTTTTTTTTTTTTTTTTTTTTTTTTTGTAGATGCAGAAAATAAGCAATATAAAAGGTGCAATATCTATTTTTTGCAATATATACTGCTGGAAATAGTATCACAAATTAATATTATGTCTTACCAATCATATTCCTTAATAAATTAAAAGTGTATGATAGGCAAGGCATATAAATTTCATATGGATTTAGAGCAATTATTCTAGATTGTACAACTTGATATTATTTCCCTATCGTGTTGCTACCGTTGTCATACACCATAAACCCTCTAAATGACTCATTTACATTTAATATTTTCTCTTCAAAATTTATATACCCAATAAGGGCTGAAATTTGTTCCTTATGGGAAATATCAAGAGTATATTCCATTTGGATACTGTTGTACGTGGCTACTTTTATATCGTTTTTAATTTTTTTTAAGGACTTCATTTCATAACGCAGAAATAATTTGTTCTGGAGATTGATCTCTGAGCTAAATGATGCACAATTTTAATTTTCAATTTTTTATATTTTTTTAACATGATCTATTTGCACAAAGTCGTATTTACTAAATAATTCGATTAAACTTTAAAAAATTGCATTATTAGGTGTTCTTATTATTTTCACGGTTTCCCCGAAGTGAAAGATTATTAAATGATAAAAATAGAATCACATCTACAATTCTCTAAAATAGTAATTTAGTCATTCCAATTTTTTGTTTATATTGACTTGATTTGTTTTTATCAATAGTCAAACAAAACTTTAGTCATTTTAGTAATTCTTTCCAACCAATAAAAAAATTAAGTAACAAATAAAACGTTCTTGATCTTGAATTACAATTGACAGCTTTCTCCAGCTATTATAAATAGTGTAAATTATTCATTTCCCTTTTTTTTTTTTTTTTTTTTTTTTGGAAAATAGTACACAAAAAAATATCGAGAGTCTTGTGTTTTTAAACAAATTAACCAGCTGCGAAATTGGGTATCTCCATTTGGTATTTCTTTAAGTAGTACATAGAGGAAAATGACCTACCTTTAGCATTCTTATCAACAGCTTCTTTGTGTTGTAAGGGCCAGATTTTAACACAAAACATTCTAAATTTATCAGTTAGAATATTTGTCCACAAACCTGGATCACTTATATTCATTTGATCATATTTGCTATTGAAATGTTCACCGTTAGTTTCTGATACGATCATATTTCTATAAACATACATTTCTTCAAAGAGTTTCAATCTCTACGTTTTTATTGTAAGATTGTGCAGTTTGTGTGAAACTTTCGCCTCCAATTGTAGCTTGAATTATAACTTCTGAAATCGAAGCAATGTTTTTGCCAGAATTACTTAATAAACAAGAGAATAGATCTACTTGTGACTTCTTGAAGTTTAGCTTTTATTCTTTTTCCTTTTAGGTAATTTTCTTTTTTGATACCCAGAGGAATATTTCCTTGACGTGGACATAATTAAATCTAACAGTATTAAGCATTTTATGGTACGAATTATCAAAATATTATATGCAATCTAACCTAGAAAATGAGGCAAATGACCGTAAATCTACTTTATGTTTATATGTTGCATACTTGCACCAGGCTATAATATATCTGTAAACTTCGTATATTTCCAAACCCGTCTATTGTTCCAATTAAATTTCGTCCTCTCTTCTTCCCTTATTGTTATTATTATTCAGATAACTATTTTAGTTCATCATGTTGGGGCTCCTGAATTGCGGGGCCCCGGGGCATTGCATCCACCGCACACCCCAGATGGCCGGCACTGGGTATATAAAAATATATATAAATAATCTGTAAATTCTATATTGTTAAAGTAAGCTAAAGGCAATCATTTTTTCTCCGCTTTCTTATTTTTAAATATACGATATAAAGAAATTAAAAATACCCAATATTCTCTGCGAACTAAAAGTAGCCGAAGGCGAATAATTTTAAATAATAATAATTAAAAAAAATGCTCCTCTGTACTTCAACTAAAACTGAATGAGTTATGAAAATTTGAGTATTACTATCATAAAAACGAGCGAATTCAGACTACTCTATCGACCGTCTCAAAGAAGTATACGCCAATCGACGCTCAACGTTTCCCAGAGATTGACTGACGTAAGATTATGAAAATATTGATAGTTCTAACATTTCAGTATACAAAACTGAAGTAAGATCGCAGAAGGTAGAAACTTTTTTATTTATTTATTTTAAAGGTGGAATATAGAGGATATTTCGCATTATATGTTTCCTAAAGACTAAAGGACTATTTAAAATCTAGACTTCTTAATTTTTTAAAGTATATTTATTAAAACAAAATAAAATATTTTTATTTAATTTAAAATAATATTTTTATTTACGTAATTTGAAAGTAAAACTACAAATTAAATTTATTGATAGAGTAAAATTTTATGATAAATCAGAGAATTGTTTCCTGTTCTCATATTATATATAATGTTTGATTTTAGCAAAAAAAAAAAAAAAAAAAAAAGTTTTTCTATTAAGTAATGTTTAATCACTTTTACTTCTTTAACTTTAAATTAAGTTAAAATTTTATCGGAGCAGATAGGACGTTAGAAATATATATAGTACAGTGAATTGAATGTCTTAAGTCTTTTGTAATAGTGCGAGTTATATGATTCTTAAAATTTGAAGTTCAAAAATATTTTGCTGAAGAAGTTAACAGACCAAGTTGCCTAAAATATTTAATTTAAAATTTTAACAAGCAACTGATTACCAAAAGTGAAAGGTGGCTAGTGTGAAAAAAAAAAAAAAAAAAAAAAAAAAAAAAAAAAAAAACCGACGAAATCTGTATAACAGATGAGGCAGATTTTTTTTTTTTCCATAGAAAATGTGCAATAAAGTAGTGTTTTTGTGATTAATGCGGAATTGGGGTCAGGCGATCGTATTAGGGCATACCAAGAGAATTCTGGGCATATTGAATTTTCATATTAAATAAAAACAATCAAATTCGGACCAGTGATTTGAAGCTGAAAGATTTCTTACTATTATTATTTTTTAAATATTGATTATTGTATATGTTTAAATTCTTAGAAGTACGATGCTGAAATAATTTGTTTTATTCTTTTTGTGACTTTTTTGCTAAGTCATTGACTAATCAAGCTCACGTCCATACTAATATTTCTTGTAAGTCTTTCATACTTATTAAAAGATGCAACGCAAGAAATTGACCAATACACGTTTAAGCAACTGCAATTAAAAATCGGCATGGTTCTCAAAATCAGAATTTGACTTGTTATATTTAATATTCATTGACTTGTATATAAAATTATTGGAAACGTAATGCCTAAAATTAAACGGAGTGTTGAGATATATAATCTTTCGAAAAATCAGTAATTATTATATATTATTTTTAGGTCAAAGATTACATTAAATTAAACAGATTTTGAATTTTCTAATTAGAGAACTAGTATATATTAATTAAATGGTGATGTATTTTTTGAGTTCGGAATCGGATCCCAAGGTTCACAGTTATATTTTCAGGTTCGGAAATTGAAAGTTCTGAAGCTTGCTTCAATCCGTAAGTAGGTCAAGTGGACGTTAAATCTAATGTTTATGATCAAGCGTCTCTACACTATTAATGTACAAACTTAGGGGAAAATTTATGTGAAATGGAGTTTCACCCTGTTAGTGTGAAACTCCACTTCATTTCGAAGCGAAGCTTTCTCTAAATATACTTAACAGTATTAATAAAACTATTATTTTTAATGCAAATTAAAAACAAAATAAAGGACAGGAAGTTTAAATTAAATTTTTTTCTAATATCATGTCATGCATCCCACAACTTCAAAATTTGTAAATGGAATGTGTTGCATAAATTTGTACTCTATAGTTAAAAGTGATTAAAAAAATTAATGTGATATTTAAAAAAAAATATTGTGTGAAGTAAATATTTGACGTATGCTTCTTCATACAGGAAACTTTCTTTCAATCCTAAGTTATTTTGTTAGCATATTTTCTGGTGAATTTGCGGTTTTCTTTGAATACGTTAGACAAAGCTTCCTTTCAGAAAACCTACTTAACCTACAAGTTACTTCACAGCTGGTAAATGACTTTCCACCTTGGAAAAATCTTAATATGCAATTTTTAAACCCATTCAACACTTTTAACAAATCTGAGATAACAGAAGTTATATATCAGCAAATTTTCCTTGAACACAGACAGCAATACAAAGACTTTCTTCCAATTTATACCGATGGGTCAAATCATCTATCATGTCTCTTTCGCTGTTGTCTTACCAGATACAGTCATTCTTTTACACTTCATTCCTTTTGTTCAATTTTTACGGCAGAAATAACTGCGGTTTTATATGCATTAGAAGAAATCTCTGAGAGACCGGCAAAAAAGTTTATTATTTATACCGACTCTCTAAGCGTGTTACAATCACTAAAAGCATTTTATCTTCACCGTCATAATCATCCTTTGGTTTTCAAAATTCTAGATATTTTTAACTAACTGACTTCTCGGGATTTTATTATTTTATTCTGTTGGGTACCCTCTCATGTAGGAATTCTGGGCAATGAGGAGGCAGACAAGGCTGCTAAATTGGCAAGTATTCCAGCGGTCACATCTATTTCTGTAAGCGACTTAAATAAGCACACTAAAAGACTTCTTTATTCCAAATGGCAAGCTCAGTGGGACCTTGAAACTAACAATAAACTACATGCTATTAAACCTCATGTACAACCGTGGTCTTCATTACCGAATCGAAAAGCAGACACAGTATTAACCCGTTTACGTATTGGACATACGAGATTCACCCATCTCCACTTGTTGCTAGGTGAACAACCACCTCCATGTTCCCAGTATGACTGTCAAATGTCTGTCCAACATATATTATCAGAATGTCCAAATTTCAATGCTCAACGTTTGCACTTATTTCAAAATACGAACACTCCATTACCTTTCTTACTTGGTAAGACACCACATGTTCAAATTTTAGCATTTTTGAAATCAATAGGTTTTTATCCACATATTTAAGTTTTCTTCATCTTTCTCAAACGTTTTCTCGTCGTTTTTACAGCTGAAATTTTATACTTTAATCTTGAAAATTACAGTTTGGCGCGGTATAGCCAACATCATGGCTCTTGTGCCAATAAAATCCAGAAAATCCAGAAATCTAGACAAAGCTTATAGAAAAATTTCATAAAATATCATATTATCTTGAACACTTAAAAGTTTTCATTTTTCATTCGTTTAATATCTGTCCACAAAATAATTAAATTAAATTCTTCAGTTTCATTCATCTTTCTTCAAATTCTTTAATTTTACATTCAAAAGTCGTATTAGGATTTACTCAGTATAAAACTATCTTGTTTTAAACATTTTCTTTAAATGGAAATATCGAACCTGCATGTACGATTGAGAGAGCTATTGCGTGGATACAAATCCCTACTCTGGTTTAGAGCATCTTATTATTTTTATACCATTTTTAATAACATTTCTTTCATTGTGCGCTTGAAATTTTGGGGAAGAACTGAACAGATATTAACAAAATATTTTGCTTAATTATGAAATCCGTCCTTAAATATATTTTTGCATTAGAGAATATTTTGGGAGAAGTTAAAAAAAATTAATACATTATCATGGCATTTTATTTTTACCAGAAAATTTTTATTTAAAATTTTTAAAGACAGGATTTGTATTACGTGATTGAAAATAATATTCAATTTTAAAATTTAAGTCGATATTCTTATTCTTATGTATTTATTAATAACAAACTAGAACAGTTCAAAAATAAAAGCTCATCACATAATACTGCTTATTGTCAATCTAATTACAAAAAATATATATAAAAAAAATTGTTATATATTAATTTATTTTTCAATATATTACGGGAAAAGAAGCCAAAATCGGGAGGAAAAATATTATGACATCAAAATTACTTAGAATAATTTGTGAATTAATATATTTTAAGAATAATAGAATTCTAACTTTGAAATTAACTTTACTTTCAATATTAAATAATAAAAAGCATAATTCATTTTGTCACTTTTTTTTTTCGTCATCCAAAAAATTGCAACAATTACAAGTTTTTTCCCTGTTTTTTTAAAGTAGCAAAAATATTTAGTATTAAATTTATTAAAATTGATTAAAGGTGAAATTGCAGTTTTAAAAAATATTTTGTGATATGACGCAGCTAAAAAAATAATCACTAACTTAGCCAAGAGAACTATTGTAGACAATATACTCCATCCTTTAGCACCGCAAATTGATTCTGTACCAAAACGCAGCACAGACTAACAGTCGCTGACAATACAACAATGACGGACAATTCTCCAACCAATAGCGTCACCTCATGCTTTGTTCAAAGAATCGATCACGAAAGGGCAAGGGCGGGAACGAAATCTAGGGGGGGAGGCACCGAAACGGCATAATCACCAAAACCGGCTTAACTCTTTTCTTTGTTCCAGGCACTAGGCTCCTCCCCTGCCTACGATTGGTCGCGTAGCGCGCATTACCCAACCAATGCTGCGGCGAGAATTGCATTTGGGCAAGCATGAAGGGCGGGCATTGGATGAGCAGACTCGAACGGCGCTTAACAGTAAGCTAAGCGATCAAAATCGCACAGTGTTGGTCGCTGTGTTCTTCGGAGTTGCACATGAACTTGGACTGTCTCCTTTGCCGACAATAGAGGGCGCCAGGGAACAGATTTGGTGCAAGGTGTTGCCACTGATTCAAGGAGATCGCGCTTCAACAAGAACTTATTGTGCAGACTTTCGAAAGCATAACTGCGAACCTTGAGTCAAGAGCAGTCAATTAAATAAACGCTTTGTTTTCAAAATCAGGTAGGCTAATAGGATTTCTTTTTGTTATGTGATTGTGATTCATTCAAATTTTGATTTCTGTTTTGAAAACTTTATTAAATTTATATTAATTTAATTTAATAATGTCGAATTAAATTATTTTTATGCACATTAGTGATATCATTTATCAATTAAGAATTTTGGTTTCCAATTTTTTGCAACCTGTAAAAAAATTGGATTAATTATTAATTATTTTAAATTTAATTTAAAATATCAGAAAATTTTTTTTCCCAATAAATATAAAATAATCACTTGAACGGTTTGTGAGGGAATGATACGATTTCCCAACAAAACTTATTTCTATTGTTTACATCTAAGTTACAGAATACAACTTTAATTCCTATTTGCAAATAATTTCATTCCCTCCCCCCTTCATATTACTGTTGCAACTTTATTTCATTCCATATGTGCTTATATTTTTTTATCAATATTCTTATATAATGGAATCGTATAATTTCGTAATGTAATCATATAATTGTAAGCATATAGTATCAGATCAGCTAGAAACAGCTTTCAATAATCGTGAAGTTCCTCTTCTTGACTTATGGAACCGACATCGTGCCTTACTTGGCAAATACGTCGGCATTGATACGACCTAGAATAATGAAGGGTTCTTCTGTGACCTTGATGTATTATATGATGCAAGATATGAAGTTAAAGCTTAGCTCTCGACCAAAAAAAATGCTCGGCATGACTTTATATTTTGTTTAATATATAAGAGGGTGTAATATATTTCAGAATTAATTTTTCATGTTTTTTTATATTTATGTATTTTTAGCAAAATAGATGTCTTTGTCAAACTGTCTTTACTTAATTATTTCTTTTAATGTTGATAGAATTTTTCCGTGTATTCGGGTTTTTTTTATGCATAAACTAGCCCAAATTTAAATTAAAATAAGCATTTATATAAACAACTATTTTATATAAATGTTTGCGTAATAGAAAAAACCTTTTTGGCGCATTTTTGGGTTTAATTGTTAAAACTCATGCGCAATCTCAATTAATAGTTCATTAAATTTCGATCTCCGGAATTATGAAAATATACGCTTTTCTTAAAACCAAGGATATTAATTTTTATACTATAATTCAGATTAACATTAATGCAAATGGTGAAATATTTTTCAATTTTAATAATGTCGCGTTTAGATTTTCAATCACTGTAACTAAAATAACTGTTATTATCGAAACATTTTACACATTTTAACATTAACTAAAAAAAATTACTTTTTTATTTTTTTATATGGTTAATATTTATAAAACTAAAATTCTCTACTCATAATTTGATTAGTTTGAACTTAATAAAAATTTATTTCAATAAAGTAAACTTCCAAGAATGGTAGTTTATTGATAATGATTTATATATTTCCACCAATGAATTCAGTAAACATTTCTTAAAACTGGAAGTACTCAGTTGATTTGATTTGCTACCTTTTAGATTGAAAAATTAACATTTAAAATGAATAAATCGATTTTGTTTTGTATTCAGTAGAAAGTTCCAGTATTTTTATTCAGTATTTGAAGATCTTAAGAATATTTTAGATGTGGAATTTTAAGAAAGAATTGTTTCGCGTGCAGCGTAGATCGTCACAGAAACATAAATTATTCATTGTTGAAAGAAAAAAAAAATGAATAAGAAAAATGTTAAGGCCGTTTCGGTCATTTAGAAGGTGATGCATTAGCCTTGTTGAGCTGCGGTTAGTGCATTAGCCTTGATGAGCTTCACGGCCCTATTTTAGGATCTTTATCAGAATTTAGATTTCCAGAATTAAGAAAATTATAGCCTAAAAATAATTTATAAGAAATTTTATTATTATTAAGCTGCAATTTTTATTACTTTTGTAGAGTTAATTTAAATCAAGTTAATCATTAATTAAAATATTTCTCTTTTCTGTGATCTAGTTTAAAATTATATAATTTATGTCCACACTACTCCCCCTTTCTTCGGAAACCATATCGGTATAAAAGGTGCAATATCTGATTTTGTTATTTTTGCAACAATTCCAGTGGCATTTCTCAAATTCTGTAATCTTATTTATAATCGACACAGAAACATGTTCGAATTTTCTGCTTAATGTGATATATAATGTGCCTATAAATATCATATATATTTATAGGCACTATAAATATCTATAATATTTTCCCATAACAATGACAAATAACATCCGAAGATTTGTATTTATATAACCTTTGTAAATGAGGTTTTAGAAAGTGAAATATGCCTTAATAGTTAGTTCTACTGGTACTCCTTCCACTAAAAGAAAGTTCCCAAAGTATTCTATTTTTATTTACCCTGCCACTTTTTCTAATTGCTATGCTGCTAAGTACAGATAAAATTTAGTACATGATTATTTAAAATAAAATATAAATACCTAAATAATAGATATTAGGCGTTCAATTTCATGTGATCTTCTTTTTATTTGTGGTCACTTTCTAATACGTTATCAGAAAGCTCCGCCACACCCTACCATTTCTTTCTGATTGATCTATTGATAGCCAATTAGTTATTTTCCGCCTATTTTCGCTTAAATCGCACGAGGAAATATTGCAGCATTCCTTCTCATTTTAGTATTGTTTAGATATTAGTAAAGGTATCAGATTCTAAATACTGAATTAAAATTCTATGCTGCTGATGGAAGAGAATCTTAATATTTATCAATAAGACATTCATTCACTGATGCTATAAGGTGAAGAGAAAAATGAAGTTTTTGTTGAGAAATGTGCTGACTCATATAACAATTACAGTTGTTTCGTAAAAATACATTTTTGAATCGAATTAATTTCATAGCATAAAAGAAGAATGCAAGTATGTTATTATTATTGTTAACTCGATCTTTTATTTATTTGAAGCCTGAAGGTTTTTTTAAGGACATATTGTTTATTATATTTACCTTAGATGCTGATTTTCATCATTCCAATATCTTTCATTTTCCTATTTTTTTATTTTTTTTTATTTCATACTAGCCGCCTTTGGCGACCAGCCGGTTCGCCAATCTTAATGTTCGTTAAAATTTTAATAATTAAATATTTTATGCAATTTCTACTTTAATAGCTTCTTCATCAAAATATTTTAAAACTTCAAATTTTGATTATCATATAATTCATTCATAATATTATAAAGGCCTTCAGTCATAACGTAATATGTATCTCTCTCATTTTCTGTTAGCACCCGTAGAATTTATGCTTTAAATTAAAGTGGAAAGAATTTATCTTCAATTAATATAATAATATTTTTTACTGAAACAAAGCATTTTTTTATAATCTGATTACTGAAAATAGAGTCACTCAGCGTTTAAACTTTATGGGCACTAAAGAATATTTTTTTAAATTTATGTAATATCTCAAGAGTTGGTCAACAAAATTTTCTTAGATTCATTATGAGCAGATCGATTCATTAACAATGTTTAAATTTAAATGCATCAAACACTAAGAAAATAAAACGAATCGTTTAAAATAAACGGTTGAAAACAGGTTTTAAAAAAACTACTTAAAAAACGTTGTACTTAAAACTATAAGCATATACATGTTGTCATGGCAACAATCAGAACAGAATGCGCATGCGTGAATTTTCTTCGCCGGTTACGTAACGCAAATACGTGATTTTTTCTACGCCAGTTGGGGTAACGCTATGCGGATTAGAAATTTTTAATTTCCTTTATTCTGTTTTATTTTAATTCAAAAGTACTTCAGAATGAATCTGAAAGATTGATTCATTAACAATGTTTAATTTTAAATGCATCAAACATTAAGAAAATAAGCAGAACCGATTGAAATAATCCGCCGAAAAATTTTAACCCTAGCCTCATTACTGTTGGGAGAAAAAAACAACGGAAGCCTTTCTCGTTTGGCGCTGGGGATAATGGAAGAATTTTTTGGCGGAAAAGTTGGCGGTGGGGAAAATGGAAGATTCTTTTGGCGGGAATGTTAGTTTTTAATTAATAATTAAAATTCTAATTAAAATTTCAAAAAAAGGGACCCCAGGTGCACATTCCCGACCTCTAAGGTATACATGTACCAAATTTGATAGCTGTATGTCAAATGACCTGGCCTGTAGAGCGCCAACACACACACACACACACACACACACACACACATTGAGCTTTATTATAAGTATAGATATTTTTTTTATTATTTTGCAGCTAGTGTTTTTTTTTTGTTTTTTTTTTCCTTGTAGGGGAAAAAAATTAGACATAATTTTAATTTAGATATCTGCCATTACATGCTTTTGACATATGTATTTCGTCGGCATGAAACACACCAATGACATTTTATTCGCTGCCTACTTAAAGAAGTTGAGTTATATAAAATTGTTTGAGATATTTTAATGAATGCCTTTTATCAAGTCATTTTTAAAATATTGAACATAAACTTTAAAATTATTGCACAAAAGCAAATCTTATAATGTATTCAGACCTAAAATTTTAGGTTTATGACCCTATATAAAGAGAAAATAGATAATTTTTGGTGACATCGTTAAATTCACAGCAGCTTTATTTGTTATTGTAAATAAAACGTTATATATATAATCAGAAAAGGTACATGGTTTCCGGATTTTAAATTATAAGAAATATTGTAATTTTTAAAGGAAGATATTTTGTAATGTACTTTTAAAAAATAAGGAAGCGGTGTCCATCTGAAAAAGATCTTATCCATTATCCAAGTTTAACTATTCATATTATCTTTCGACTTTGATAAAAACTATTATTAAAACAATTATTATTATTTAAATATTACACTATTTAAATAACAGAAAATATCTAAATGCAAATAAAGAAATAGAAGTTAGGCTATGATAAACTAAAATGATAATAAATTCGTAATAGAATAATTTAAATTATTTGAAACATTTCGATGTATTATTTCCAATTTCTTTTATATTAAGATAGAAAAAAAATAATGTGATTTTATGCACATTTTAAAACAAAAACAATGTTTAGGTAAATAAATTATTTTATATATTCAATTTTTTTTGTCTTGTTATTTAAGGGCGTGAATCTAATAAATCAATCTCTAAACATATGCAGAGACAAATTAACGAATTAATTAGTTTCCTTTTTGTGAATTCAGGTGTTTACCTTCTAGAAACAAAGAATATGAAAGCGATTTGCTAGGTATTAATGTTTTCATTGCTCGATGCGGTTTAAAAGCTCTTGCACTGAGATATCTTCATCCATTAAAAAAATGATAAAGCATGGCTCAAAATACAGTGTCAAAATGTTAAAACAAAGAAATGATATTCTAATTAAATTAACAATAATATTTTTTTAATTTTTAATTCAGGCAAGATAAATATCAAAATTATGCTTTTAAAAATGTGTAAAAATATTTTTAAAGCATAATTAAAATGCAGTGCATAGTAAAAAAGATATCCAACTCATTTTTCTCAGCACGATTCACAGGCTTATTATTCTTATTAAGCAAAATTAAAAATTTTAAAAAAATATTCCAACGGTGTTTTCTTAATCAGTCGGCACTTTTGTTTTAGTCAATGCAGCCTTTTGATCATATCTTAGTCATGAATAATTTGCGGAGTGTAAAATATATCTTAAATTGTTTTGCGTCAGATACCTTTCTGTAGAAAACACATATGTCTGACAGAATATCTTATCTGAAGCACTTTTTCAGAAAATTAACAACACTTGCTGACTGTGCTTAAGCAGTTTCCATATCTTTTATCAATCACTCTTTTTTCCAAGTTTCTAAAAGAGTTGAGAGATTTTGACATATCAGATTTACATCTCTCAGTGACTAATCTAACCTACCGGTTCTGTCAGTTCTATCATTTCATCAAGTTCTTTTAGAAAAAGCTTAATTTCTTTTATTTCTTTTCATCTTTTTTTTTTCTTTTTTTATTGAGAAAAATAACAAAAATTACACCAATAAGTTTTTTCTAACTTCAAAATAAAAAATAAAATGTTAATCAAAGAAATATTAGTTTACGTAAAATTCTCATTCTTAATTTGATCACGTTAAATGCATCCAAATGTACACGGTCAAATTATTAAAAAATTATAAAAACAAGAATTTTTTAAAATAATGTATGTAAAAAAATTTATTTTCAGTCGTGGTTTTTTCTTTTAGAAATAAAATCAGATAGATAATGCAAAGCATCAAATTTTATTGATGAGACCCGTCATTTATTAATTTAAGACTAACGGTAGAAAAGGTCGATCTAATATTCCTTCGGTTTGTTTTTCAAAATCATTTATTGATTTTATGTTATAATTTTAGCTAAATATAACGGATGAAATTTTGAATTTCTATTATGTTTTGAACTATTATCATACATTTGAACTATTATCATAAATTTAAACTATTTTCACAAAATTAAATGTCTTCTTTCGGGGAATGAATGCAGACTATCAGATTTTACATAAAATAATTCATAGCAGTTCTCCTTTATCATCTAACTATTTTATAAGCATACAAATAATGCAGTTCGAATTGCAATAGCTTGATAAATAAACTCCTTTCTTATATTTTATTACTTGTTTGTATGTGCGTTTTCTTTATCTCATTTTTTAAAAAATAAAACATCGCGATGATATAAAACGAAATTTTCACTGGTATCTTTTACGCCACGTCGAGTGTCATCGAAGTACGAACTACACCATCATTAATTTGAACGCGTATGCCATCCTGATAAAGCAAAATAATGTAATTACTTCAACTCCAAATGCGTTTCTTGACATAAATATATGATATCCCACAATTATTCTCAAAGGCAATAAATTTGCGTTTAATCTTCCACCAATTTTCTGAGGTAAATTAATTGTTCTTTTTATGACATGTAATATCACCAATTGCAAACATTTTAAATTTTACCTAGTGAATTGTTGCTTCTCTAAATTTATTCAAATATTAAACATTTTTAAATACTGATCATGAATTGATCTCATTTTTCCTTTATACATTGCTTGCCTCGAAGCATTAAAATGAAACTTGCAATAAAAATGAAGCAAAAAATATTTACAGTGAAACTACTAAGTCATTTTTTTTTATTTCCAATCGGAAAAGTCAATGACTCATCAAGACATAGAAACAGCAACTCCGCACAAAATTAATAAATAATAGAGAATAGCTTTGACTTCATTCATTGTATTCGAGTCCAAACTTTTTTTTTTAATTATTATTCATGTTTAACAACTTTTTTTCCAATTTCTTTGTTTAACATTTGTATTGAGTTACGAATGATGAGCAATGAACTTAATCATCCCCAAATCAGTAAATTCATTCTTTACGAGCAACCATATGTGGAAAGACATGAATCAACCTGTGCGTATCAGGTGGTTCGAATGTCACCGATCATCATCAGAAAGTCATTTTAAGAGGAAAAACTTGTGGAACTCATCAAAATAATTGTGCAAGCTTACTTTTGGGTCATTGTTATTTTCGAAGCATTTTAATAGAGTAATTTTTTTCAAACTTTTTTAGATAACTGGAAATGCATTAATAGATTTTTTGAGCGTCATATTTTTTTTTAAAGTTTTTATTGTTGATATTTAATGCAAAAATAACAGAAAAAATAAGCGAAGCAAGGAATGTAAACTGTATTAAGTTCATAATGCTTTAGTAGGGGGAATCTAAAACTTTTTCCAATGGAGAATTTTGTTTCAATTGAAGGATATTCCTTGGTACCATTTTCCTCACAAAATCCTCCGAAATTAGATACAATTATTCAAGGTAAGCATTAATTATTAATAAATGAAAATAAATTCAGTTCAAAGCAATTATTCAGCAAATTAAAGAAAAAAAAATGTTTTGAGAAATGTATATTTAAAAAAACCTACCTTTGATAGTAAATGTTGAGCTAATTAAAACGAAGAGGAAGTGTAAAAAAAAAAAAAAATCAGCCCACTTGATATAGTTCCAGACTATTATCACCATCTGTTGCATCTTAGAGTTCACGGGCTTGAAAGGCGTTTCTCCGGCATAGTTTATCCAAAACAATTCAGGCAATCCTAAAAATATTGATATTTACTTCAGACTGCTAGGTTGTGCAAGCTTCCAAATACGAATTTTTAAAAAATCCCAAATCAAATGCAATGTTGGCTAATGGACTAAAGTTTATTAATAATTTATGAGTAACAAATTATTTCTTTTTTTTTTATTTGAAATTTCAGAATGCAAGCAGAAATAAAATGCTGGATGATGGTGCTTTATGTTATTAGCAAGAAAATAGAAAAAGGTTATATTACAAGGCAATATAATTTTTAAAATTTTTTGCATAATGTTTATTTTTATATTTTTAGGTTATTAAAATAGAATATGAAATAAGAAAAATTCTGCATTTTCTGCAGCACTCACTTTTTATATTTAATCGAGACAACAGATACTTCTTTGAGATGCATAGAGAGTTTAGAGTAGGATAAATGCCTTAATATACGGCTCGCCATTAGTTTTCGCACTTAAAAAAATGAAAAGCGATTGAATCATCTTTGTGAAACGATTATAGGAATTAAAATATATATATGTTCAAAAGTTTAAAATAAATCTGAATAATTCTTATGAACTATTAGTCAGTATTATAATTGTATAATATAACTACGCTATAATACTAAGATATAAAGCCTTGTAAAATTCGGGATGCATATTTGGGATATCAAATATACTACTTATCAAAAGATTATTAGATTACAGGATAAATTAGATTACGGGATTCTTAAACTGAGGATCCAGACTCCAGATATTTAAATAATTCATTTTTTACTTTTGTCCGTGACTTAATTTTACTTGTATTGAGAATAAAAGCGAAAAACTGAACTATTAAAAAGTTTCGGCTCCGAAAAGAAATCATAAAAAAAGTTTATGTTGCTTTAAATAGATAATTTAATGATTAAAGTTGAATATCATTATAAAAATGGCTTTGTGGTCTTCTTTGAAAGTAGTTAATGATTTCAAATTATGCATCAAAATTTAATAATAAATAGTGCGGAAAAAAAAAAAGAATAGTACATCGAACTTGCGTTTTTTCAGTAGCAATTTTCATCGGCTTTAATTTTAAACCGTACGACAGATTGGGATGGCTGTAATAAATAATGAAGTAATACTTTTCTGAAATTGTATGTTTATTTTGTAATATGTAAGATAATTTGAAAACTTATTTAAGTAAAAAGATATGTTTTTAAAATGGAGCGAAAAATACAAACCCGACGGAAATAAAATAGTGGAAACGGAAGTAAATGTATTACTATTTTCCTAAATTCGTTACTTTTGTACATCCGTCACTATAATTTTCATCAGATCAACGGGGTTCTATGATAATTATGTCACAAAACTGCAAATCTGATGATTTCATTTAAATAAATAAAAATATGTCACCTAATATAAAGCATTCTGATTTATTTTAAAAAGTAATTTCGTGGATTTCGTACCGTATATATTTCAATAAAAACGAATGCTGCATCAAATTCAATATACAATTATCATTTTATGTTTTATAACAGTTAAATACTTAAGCAGTTAACTAACTTTTAAAAATG
This sequence comes from Argiope bruennichi, assembly GCF_947563725.1. Classification (NCBI taxonomy): domain Eukaryota; kingdom Metazoa; phylum Arthropoda; class Arachnida; order Araneae; family Araneidae; genus Argiope; species Argiope bruennichi. The sequence continues at coordinate 54,591,454 of NC_079158.1, forward strand.
AAATTAACAAAAGAATTGTGTTAAAAAATTTCTTCGGTTTTCTTCGATTTTTGAAGCATAAAAATTCATTCTAACTTCTTCATACTTTATAAAAAGGACTTAACTTAAGGATTCAGAGGAACTTTTCTTTTTTAATATGTTATTCAAACATTCAGTTATTTGCATGACGTTGAATCTGAATCAGTTCGAAATTCTAATCTCTACTGCAATAATTATCATATTGCCACAAACTATTTAATACTTTTAAGGGGAAATCATAATTCAAAATACTAAAATGCTTGAAAAATATAATGATATGAATTAATCTCCTATGATGTATTCTTTTATGATTAGAATGATAACTACAAAGTGGAAAGACAAATTCAATAAATTAGAAAAATATTAAGTTGAATGGTAACGCAATGGATTCCCATATTTTAATTAAATTAATATGATATGCTTTAAAATAATCTAACATTAAGATTTCCCAGACTTAATACATTATGCAAACTGAATTATAAATTACATAGGATGCTAAAGAATATATAGTTTAGTAGAATAGGAAGAATATACAGTTTAGAAGTTTGGTTTTAACATTATTAAATGATTACACTAAGTATAAAATCAAAAGGATATTAGAAGCCAAATGTTTTTCATTAAAATCAGAATTCTATTTCACGTTGAAAATTAAAGTAACATAAAATTAATTTTAAATTTCAAAAGATATTTCTAAATGTATTCGTTTCAAATAATTTGAATACGAGGTAAAAAAAAAAAAAAAAAAAAAAATGAAGTTTCAAAAAGAAATATACTATTGCAAAATGATATTATTTAAATAATTTTATTGGAAACTATTTCTAAATAAATTATCTTTGGCTAAAATCAAAAACGTATACTAAAGAAATTTTAACACGCATACGCAGATATGATATCTTAAAGAGTAAGTTGTAAATTATGAAAATAATATAGGAATTTTGAAATTATCCATTCATCTAGATCTACAAATTTTTCTAGACCAACTGGTGGCGGGTATTGAATTTTTTTAAAAAAAGATTCCTGTACAATCATATATTTTTTTTATCAAGCCTGATTATTGTAGCAACTGTATGACAAAATATTTAAGCATACCATCAGCAAATACGCCGAAAATCGACATGACGCATATACATATGGCACACGGAGTATCGAAGTACACATAAAGCGTAATATATTCATAGAGAGCGGGTTAAGAGCCCTTTCAAAAGAAAGGCAGTAAACTCACGTCCACCAAAAAAACTTTAATTAATGGGCGAAGTAAAATGAGTAGCAATAGTAATAAACATTCATATATTATGTTGTTCTCTGTTAATCCTTTTGAGCCAAATGTTAGTTAAATATGTTACTATTATCTCGAAAAGCGAATCTGCAGGCTCATGTTGCATGTATGGAAAACAAATATTATCATTTTTAAGATAGTGCTAAAAATTAAATATGAGGCATAGATCAAAAGAAAAAAAATTTTTTAGAGGAGTTTTAATGGTAGAAACTCTTAAATGTTATGGAAAGAAGATTTCAAAGGAAAGAGATTTGATATTTTCGTTTTGTTCTGCTTTTCCAATTTCAATTCTGTTTATGATCACAGCTGTAAGTTAGCTTCTTCCCTTTATATTTATCTTTTAATCATGCTGAAACTATGCCAGGCGATTGGAAATTGTAGACAAATTTGCAATTTTTTGAGGTACTGTTTTCAATGTTGAGTGCAGCATTCATAACGCAAATTCTTGCAATAAAGTATTTTATGTGATTTATTCATTTCCAATGCATAATAAATTAAAAATAAAAGATAAATAAATTGAAACCTCTATAGTGGTATTCTATCATTTTGAAACGATATTATGGGTATTTCGAAGTAGATTTATTGAGGGAGAACTCTGATGAAAATTAATTACTTTAATAATAATTTTTAAAGCGATTGAATTTTTATTCTGAGCCTTTTTTAATGATTCTTAGTCTTTTGAAATACTTATTAGTGCATTTAAAAAAAATCTTTGAAAATTTATTAAATTCAATTTTAATTCTCAAATAAATATCAAATTAAATAGAATTTCTGAATTTATTATAACTCAATACTCTATTTCCCACATGCAATTAAAAATTTTTTAAAAGACATCGACGCAATTTAGGAAAAACTCAAGTTCAACATATCATTGAAAGATTTTTCAGTGTTTTGTTTTTATGCAAATTTTGCATATTATTAGTGCTAACACGCGATTAATTATTTTTAAATTAATTATTTTTATTTTATTTTTTATTAATTATTTTTATTTATCGAAATCATTTAAATACTTTAAAATATGTCAATTGTTGATGTGTCAACACTATTAAACAATTATGCATTTTGATCAGGTGCAAAAATAAATAATTTCGACCTTGATTTTGTACCTACATGTATGAAATCCTCGTGCTGCCATCTATCGGCAAAATTGGGAATATAAGTATTTCTTTTTAACGTTGTTCCTTTTCATAGTTCAATTCAAAATTAATAATCCGGTTTTATATTATTTATTTAAATGGTCTTCAATGAATTTATAATGCTCTTTAACATTTAAAAATTCATTAAAAATGGAGTCTATTCTTTTTAATATTTTTTTCGAATTAAAATTAAACCAGGCTCAAGAACAAAAGGCAGTAAAAAAAAAAAAAGAATTGATCCGTTAAAAATATTTTAGTATACAATTATCTTAACATTAAGAAATATTACTTTACGATAACACAATATTGCTTTATAAATTCGAAATCCTGTTACAAATTTGTTATAAACAATAGATGATTTTTTTTTCTGTTGTAGAATATGGGTATGAAAATATTCATTTATATTTTAGAAATAATTTTGGGCAATTTCCAAAACATAAATAAATAAGTTTGAATTTGACTATTTTTAAATAGCTATATATTTTAACGTTTACACAGTTATACCGTTTGTTATCTGTTGTGTTATTTCTTAACTACGTTCTTTTGTAAAAAGAAACCTTTATTATTATTTTTAATAAAATGAATAAATATAAATAAATTATTAATAATAAAAATTCCTTCGTAATCACAAAAATAGTTACTGGCATTTGCAACAGCGACAATACTTAATATGCAAAAGAGGGGAGGGTGATTAGTTTAATTTAAATGAAAAATGGATTCTAAATCCTTTTTATTTCATATTTTTGATATTTTTAATTTCCTGTTTGTTCAAAATATTATATTCATTGTAATCAATTCCATGATACAGGTTTGCGATTTTTGCTAATTTTTTTTCTCAGAATATATTTTTTTAAGGGGATTTAACAATGACATTTACAATAATATTAAGCATAGCTTCCTTTTTAGTAAAATCAGTTTCTGATACATTTCTTTATTATTATTATTTTTAAACGTTAAAACCTGTTCGTGAAATTGCGCTTTCAGAGCAATATTATACATTTCTAATAAACTTGTCTTGCCAGAGAACGCCTTGCATGTCAGTGACGTACAATAGTTACAAAATATTCTAACTTTTGGACTGTATTTAGCACTTTTACTGAATCTATCATGCCATCTTTGGCGAGATATTTGACCATTCATTCCTAGCATGTGTTAATAGCATTCCAAAAGTCGTACTTGCATTTTGGACAAGTTTTTCTCAACCAACTGAAACAAAAATTTGACTCAAAACTGCGTTTATAGTCACAAAAATCCCATACCACATTTGGTATAATTAAATCACTGCATTTTTGAGTTATCGCATTTACATATTTCTAAAAGTACAGACCGACAGACCGTCAACCCGTAGTTGGATCTGGCTGAAAATTTGATATGTGCCTACACTATAGATGTTATATCTGTGTGCCGAATCTTATCTATAGAGCTATCTTCGTTTTGTAATTATCACGTCAACAGCCGGACAGATGGATTTCCTCTGAAAAGATTTTACTCAAAATTTGATAGAAATCTACAAATTGGTGTAAAAACCGCGAACCAGGTTTCAACCATCTACCTCAAATCATTTTTAGATTATTTTTACTACTGATAGACAGACGGACATTTTCCAAAATTGAGTTTTTCGAACTAAAGGAGGTCTAAAACGTGGAGATTCGTCAAAATCTCGAGTTCAAATTTTTTGACGATTACTGTACTCTCTCTGTACTAAGTATACGAGAAAATAAAACACTAAAACGAATTATGTTAACAAAAGTTTTGATGATATTTTTGTTTTATTAATCTGGCAATTGGTCCCATACAATTTTTTAATTTTATAAATACGTCAACTTATAATAAGTGATAAAAATGATAAATATTAAATGAAAGAGTAAAGGCTTTTCTTTAGACGAATTTTGTGAAGTAGAGCAAAGTCCTGAGATAAAGCGGCACCAAAACTACGAAGACAAATTGTCTTGTGGGGAACCTGGATTTATGCTTTAGACTCTCCCACAATCAAGGTAAAGCACAGCTAAAATTTCAGAGCATTATGGTTTTCTGCAATTTTTGGGTAAATTTTTTCTTTTTTTTAGTGCATTTAACATTTTTACGTTTTTATATGTTGAATGATATACGGTAGCCTTTTATTAAAAACTGCAATTCGAAATTCTTTGAAAGCATTATAAAATACTTAAGTTATATATTTCACTATAAATACAATTCAAATGCATTATTATACATTTATAAATGGTATAATCTAGCATTAAAAGAAGAAAATTCAGAATCTGAATATTAATGTAGCTGTAAAAGTTGTTCTCCATTTAAAAAAAAAAGAATTTAAGGGCTACTCCTTTGATGTTTGAAGTACGATGGTTTGTTATACTTAGTAAAAAAGTTTACATATACATAGTTTAAAATTCAAAAATGGTTTGCTCCTGTTTCGAGTTTTCCAGCATTTCTTTTTTATATAAAAATTGATATCAACCTAATATGTTTGTGCACAGTGAGCACTAATTCATTTTGATCAGGAAGATTATAACTGATTTAATTGTGTGTGTGTGTGTGTGTGTGTGTGTGTGTGTGTGTGTGTGTGTGTGTGTGTGTGTGTGTGTGTGTGTGTGTGTGTGTGTGTGTGTGTGTGTGTGTGTGTGTGTGTGTGTGTGTGTGTTTATCTTCCTGTCTTAAAACCTCAAAATATATAAACTATTAGAAATATTTATATTTGATTTTAAATATCATATACATCCATATTAAAAGTAATTAAAACATTTTTGATTTTAACGTAATTTAAACCGTTTGTGAAATAGCTTATATTAGATTTTGAATCGAAATTTAGTTAACACATTTTTTCGCACATTTTCACACATTCATTCAAATAAACATATGAATGAAGTTGTGTGAATTATAATCTGTGGCAAACATGCAATACGAAAATTGCTTCCCCTCCCCCTTCTTTCTCTTTTATAAATTGATAATGAATGCAAAGTGCGCAAATCTAAATATTCTTAAATTCCATACAGTTACATATTTACATTAACAAGTACAAAGAAAATACATAGCAAAGCACTCTGTATTTGTAATATGTAATTACATAAATTCTAAATTTAAAAATCATTGCAATTATCGATGCATATTATCGAGATGGATTGATGACTCTGATTTCATCATTATATTAGAAATATAAAACAATACTCTTCAAGATGAAGCTATTTGACCCATAATGCATGAGTCATACTTAAAGCAAGCAAAAATCCTCTGCAGTATCTAGTCCTTAAACCTCTTCGAGGATAATGAAGTTAATGTTCTAAAAAAATATTAAAAAAAAAAAAAAACTTTCTGTCAGTAAGAACGGAGCTGACATAATCACTACATCGCTTATTAAAATGCCTAAAACAGAAGAATAGAAATAGCTCAAAAGAAAAATAATTAGTCAATTTTCCTCATTTGTCGACAAATGCGAAGTCACATTTTCAGATAAATGAAGTTTCCGAACATCTTCCAAATTACTATAATTGCCACCAAAACAAACAGAGGAACCACAAGGAGACAGATAATAACGAAAGAACCCAATTTCAATTGCAGCCAATGCCATTTTCTTACTTCAAAATTAAGGGTAAGCAGGTCTACACATACAAAAGAGAAAAGTAGTATGATCCATCACTATTTACCACTGTAGTTACCGTAACCGTGACTGTAGTTTCTAACAATTAGATGCCACTATTTGGAGGTGTATGGAAAGTAATACATCATGGAGAACATCAACAAAAAGTACTTTCTTTCCTTTGCTTTTTTTTCACCCTTCGCGTTTCCGGTGAGTACAAATGATCAAATCATCCATTAGGACCCACACAGGCGTGTAAGTTTCAGTAGTTCGCACTTTATCAGGGTGTTCGTAAATCATCAGGATCACCTCTTCAGGAGGCTGTTAAGGAAAGCAGCAGACCGGTGAGCGTTTATGAGGGTTTAGATGCCAATTTTTGCACTTCTCTAAGTAGTGCTATATGCCCAGGGGAATGTCTACGGGTTTCTGAAACGGTGAGAAGTAATTTTGGTGAGAAACTGTAAACAAAACATGCTGTGTTTTGACGAGAGAGTTAAATATTTAGACATTGGAATAAAAATTCAACCTTTTTCGTCACGTTGGTATTTTTACGTGGTGAATTAATTCATCGTCGACTGAATCATCAACTGTGTCATTCTAGATGTTTTCTATTTTTATAATAAAATACATAATACAATCAATAATAATAATACATAATGCATCCTAAATTGCCAATTTCATTTTATTTTATTTATTTGCTGTTATTCTTCTATTCATTATATCAAATTTTCAGTGTTGTATATTTAATATTTCAATTGTTGTTTTTTATTTATAATTTTCATTTCAAAAGACAAAATTCATACATTCTCAAATGCAAACTTTGATCTTTTCTCTGTCTTATATTTCTCTTCCTTCCGTGCTTTAAAAATTCAAACGCTTTTTTTTTTTCTTATTTAAGATGGAATTTCCAAATTTTGTGCATATGTTTATATTATTATGAATATAATAAACTATTTATGGAATAAGCATGCAATTCTTTGTTTCTTTATTTACAAGAGACAAAGTGAGGCATTTGTAAATTTCTTCATTTTTCTCTGCATAATGTAGTGAAAACTTTATATTAAGATGGATAATTTGATGTTTCTTAAAATTCAAGTTCAATTTCATTGAATCTACAAAAAAACGATGAAAATATTTTTATTTGAAAAAGAAGTATTCCTAATTCTTTAAGTAATTTAAGTTAAAATAAAAAGACAAATGAAAAAATAAATCTTTTCTTTTCTTTTCTGTATAATTTTATTTCAATGTAAGTTACAAAATTATACCAATTTTTTCAATATTTTTTCAAATAAAAAGATACGTGGAAGATACCGCGTTCTCTTAAACTATTAATAATTTCAATGATTTATTGCATGTGAATTTTGTTGACGATAAAACGATACAAGATATTATGACCATAAAGAAGTCCATCCCATCGATGCTTGCAGAGTGCGGCATTCTTCATGTTTGCATTGTGTACTTTCGTCACATATTAACTAAAATCGAACATTCATTGTATTTGGAATTTCTTCCTGTTGATCAACTGGATTCAAAATCTGACATAAGCCTACTATTCTTGTGATGAATGTAGCAAGTTTCATCAGTTCTGTTTCGGCTTATAATGTTGATGCTAAAGGATGGATAGATTTCTTTTTTATGTATTTCATACGAAATTGCAAATATATCGACAATATCTATATAGAAGCTGCATATTAATTTCCATTAATCTACCATTTTATATAGTGTTTTTAGATAGAGACTATAGTGTTTTTAGATAGAGAAATAGAATTTCGAAAAAAATGGGGGAGAGAGATAGAGATAGAGAAGAGGTCTAAAAGAAGAATTTATCACAATTTTCAAGTCGAATTTTTTGATAATTATAATACTTTCTCTTTGTCTACGAATACGAGAAAATGAAAGAGGAAATTGTGCAAAGATCTATTTAATACTAATCGATGTTCCTACGACTTTGAAAGCGTCTATTTGTTTTATACGTATGTAAGAAGTGGAACAAACCCCATATACTTGTAAGTCGCACAGATAACCATACAAAAAATTAAATTAAAAAAAGTATGTTTAAATTAACTAGAATTAAAATAAAAGAACTTTGATTAAAAATCAGAAAATTGTATTCACTATGAAGTAAATTGTTTGAATTTTAAAATAGTGTGATAATAGTATTTTTGTTGTGATTTATTCAGAAGTTTAGACTTTCTTTATCTTAAATAAGTTAATGGTTTAGAGAAATTTATGGTTTTATAAAACCTTTTTGTTCCTTCCTTTAACCTTTCTTGTTCCATAGATAACGCAAAAAAATATTTTTACCGTCAGAATTGAAAGCGCAAATATTTTCATAAAAAAAGGAAGAAAAAAAAAGTCTTTCAAAGTTGCGAGCATGATACATTCTAATGAGTAGCGAACATAAAATAGAACAATTTTAAAAATTATTTAATTTTAATTTATTCTAACTCTAATCTAAATTAATTCAAAAGTTCATGCGTTAGTCTTTAAAGGCATTAGTATGGAAGGCATGAAATCTAAAGATTATTAAATTATAAGGAAGTTTTTTTTTAATCAAGGTACATAAATATGTTAACAGTATGCAATTTCTCTAAAAGATAGGAATTGTTAAAAAGTTTTGAAGGAAGATAAAATTGTGGCAGACTCATTGAAATTCTCTCATATTGTCAAATAAAGATAATTTTTAAATAAATCTTGAAAGTTTCGTCACAATTCGCCGCTTTAATGAATTCATATTTGCCATTAATTAACATTCAATTTGGAAGTTGCAAATATTTTTATAATTAAAAAACACTAAAACTAAGAAAAAAAAAACGGAAGAAATTGTTTCATTAAATGACTTTTAGTTTTCTTTTGCTTCTATAAAGCTTTTCGTGAATGAATTTTTATAAATTTTTTCATTAAAATTATTAAAACTTAGGATAAAAGTTTGTCGTTTAGCCACAGAAAATAAAAGATGAAATTATACACGTTTTGTGCAATTACAACATTGTTGAGTAAATGTTCCAAAAGTTTATAGATTTTTTAAATTTTTTTTTTTTTGGTAAAATGCTTAACAATAGATTTTATTATTGTCAAAAAAATTAAACTGTTTTCATTATTTCATCATTTTGTTTTAACAGCATGATTTTCTTTTATTGTTGAAGGATTGTGTTAATTATTTAAGAAGGAATTATTTTGAGGAATCAGAAAGTGAAATCGCTTTACCAAAAAAATGCAACGTTCAATTTGAAATGGATTACCCAGACACTTAACATCATAACTAATTAATTATGATAACATCATAACTAATTAATTATGATAACATCATAACTAATTAATTATGATAACATCATAACTAATTAACATTACATCATAATAACGACTTCATTAAGCAAATTTCTCCTTTTTTAAGAGAACAATGAACATTAAGTTAACATAGCATCAAGGTATTTAAATTCAATAAAGCTCAATCAATATTTCCGGACTAAAGTCCATTATTATAAATTATTAGGCAGGGATGAATAATAATTTATAACGCTGAATTTATTCTATTTTATTTATAGGAAACTAGCTGTTATTGGCGACGAGATAAATCGAAGAAAATATTGATTGTGTTTACTTTTATTTAAAGCTCATGCGTAACTTGGCGTAAATAATTCACTCTAGAAGTAAGGGGGACAAAATTATTAAACCGTCAGATACTAAACCCATGCAATTTTAATGGCCTTACATATGTTTTATTTATTGTGTACATGAACCATACTAATGGTATATGTTGCATAATTTTGAGATTCGTATATCTTTTAATCACGCTGTAATATTAATTTACTTTCTTATCCCACGTACATTACATTTATACCAACCAGAAAATTTTTCTCATTTCTTATAATAATAGAAAAAACTCATGCAATTAAATATTTGATAAAAAATGCATCAGTTTCAAATTTCAGAGCAACAATAACTCTGTTGCTGAAAACTAAGGAAAAAAAAAGTATTTTAAAAATTTCTAAACTTTTAGGATAAATTTGCATAGTAATTAAATTGAAATCGTTAAAAAGACAACTTTTTAAACTTTAAAATGGCATAAAAATCAGTTGTGTTCAATAATATATTAGTGAGTTTATCGTGGACAAAACGGCAAATATCGTATTTAATTTTTAATTAATTAAAATTTGAAAAGAAATGGCTTACAGATATACATTCCTATTCTGCAAAATATATATGAGTCGATTTTGGACCTGTAGGTCAAGCAATTTGTTCTTAGGGACCCAATATACATACCGAGACGTACAGATATATTACCTGCCACTTTTTTATAAATGCATCTAAACCGCGGTTTTAATTTTTTTCTTCGAAATTTCCGCTGAGAACTGTTTTTTTAAGAAAAGAAAAACTTTCATCATTTCATTGAAGTTTTTCATTAATTTCAAACAAAAAGTGAAACATAGAATATATGTTTTGATTCAGAAAAGATACAAGATCTTATCTAGGATTTCAATGTTGCTAATATTTCTTTCAAGTCTTAAATCAAAACAAAAAAAAATTAAAGAATTACAAACAGTTATTACACTTTTATAAGAAAATATTGAAAGTATTGTATTAAAGTGGGTGGTTAAATGAAACGTTAAACGAGAATTCGATGTTTACGAACCTTTAAGCCAGTTTTACAAGAAAAGAAGCAGGGTTTAAATTTGGAATGAATACACTGTTTCTACTTAAAAATGAAATAAACAGCAAGAATTTAAAAGTTTGCATTACCATAATATAACAATTTTAAAATCGTTTGTATTTTCTTTTAAATATACATATAGTTTTGACTACGAAAGGTTTTTAATCTCTTACTACATGTTTGAAAATCCCCATTTATCTTACTACTCGTAATTCTTTTTAGATTATTTAAACATGCTGATTGATAAATGAATAACTTTTTATTTTTATGACGCTTCAGCAAAAAAATTAAGGAAACTCTACGTTAACATAAAATTCTATTAGCATTACGTTGCAGACACACGAATTAATTAATCTAATAAAAAATTAATAATAATGAAATTTTCTTAAATTTTTTGGTAGTTGAGTAGGATTAATTTATTAATAGAATGTATGACATTTTATGACATTCTTAATTAGAAAGCTCTATATTAGACTGAAGACTTCGAAGATAGAATTTCCGATATGTTTAGATATATTAAGAATTTATTTACAATGTAATTTTTCATGTCAGAACATCAGCCAAGAAAGACAAATTGGATACAAATAAATATTTTAGCAAATAAATTAAGTCAGACTTCCATTAATCATTTAATTAAATTAATTCTTATTTCATTTAAATCAGTGATGTCAATTGAATCTTAGTATTCCGAATTTGTTCCAATAAATAGACTTTTAGATCCCTCTTTTACGGATTTCCAATTTATAAAGATAGATGTCTTTGATATGCAATACATTTTATGCATTCTATTCATTCTCCGATTCTGAAACTTTTCGAGCCTTTGCGTAAACATCAGTTAAAAAAGGATGATAGGGAAGATACAAGGTGGAGATGTTTACATTTAACAATCAGGTGATCTCAGATTATTCGCAGAATTCGGAAACGTCATAACCTCTCATCTTTCTGTGTACCACCCCTTAGCAAGCTTTAAAAACTATTCATTTCCGGATTGATATATGTATACTTTTGGTACGTAATGAAAGATGATTTATTCATACATATTCACAAACAGTACTGATATATATATATATATATATATATATATATATATATATATATATATATATATATAATGAAAAATGATTTATATATGCATATTCATAAATACATACATTCGATCCTGGAATGTGCATCATACATCTAAATTAAAAGTTAAATAAATTCAGATTCAGTAACGATTAATAGATGTAAACTATTTTGAAAGAATATCAGTCCATAATGCATATGAATCATAATTAAATATTACAAAAGTTAAGGTAAAAAGGAAACAAATTAAAAATATTTAGATTAAAGATTCGTAAAAGTGAATTCCAATTCAGAACCTAAATCTAACATTTAGAATTGCGGACAAAGTCCCTTCGTAAAACATTTCTCAATTCAATATCTCGTCTGGTTAATAATACATTTGGAGCAATTCTTTCCAGGGGGAGGTGGAATAGCTTTAAGGGGAGGGAACTGCCGAAGGAGGGAGGGGGGGATTGGTGTCTGACACAGGTGACTTCACATGCGCACAATATTCATTATTCCCGTTCGCCCCGCGTCGTTCCAATAGAATTATTTCCGTTTGTAATTTTCGACTCCGAAATCTATTACGATTCTACTTCTTTTCTCGTCCAAAAAAAATCGGTTTGAAAAAAAAATTCCTTTTTTTTAATGCTGACTAATAATACAGTAGAAATATTAAAATAAAAATAAAAAACACTGATTTTTTTTTATTACTGATTATAATTTCCTACAGTGAGTCTAGTAATGATTGTGAGGAAAATATAGTTGTGGATATTCACATAATGTCAGTTAAGATGACATTGTAATAATTACAGGTTGAAAATGTTTAAGAAAAAAAAAAAAAAAACGGAAACTTTCTTTTTAAAGTTCAGTTATAATTTATTTCTTATAATGTTAACAACAAAAATTATTTTAAAATCGAGTTTTCCCAGTAATATTCATATGTTTCCAATTTATGAGCTATTAAGACAGAGATACTGAAACGTTTTCATATGCTTTAGAAGTGGAAAAATTCTCTTCGACTCCTTGGCATGAATAATTAATAATATTTCAGACATTAAAATAACAATTAAATATTATTAAAAATAAAAGAAATTGTATTAATTCAAGCCTGTTTTTCCTTCTTTATGCGTATGAAATTTACATAAGAAAATACTGCCATCGTTAAAAATTATGACCTCGAAATTTAGATGCTTTAAATCACCTGAATAGGGGAAAAAAGTCCTTTTAGGAGTTAATCTGCTTGTCTACTCATGTGTACGTGAACATGATAACTGAAAAATGCAGTCAGACAAATGAGATTTTTAGCATATGGCCTTTTTAGCATATAAAAAATTTCAGATCCATATCAAATGTTGAATGAAGAGCTACTTTTCAACAAAGACTTTATTTATGAAGATTTCCTAACACGGACTTTAGAATTCATATTTAATGAAAATATTACGCATAATACATATATTTACTCTTCCGCTGCCACTCAAGTCCAAGGAAACACTTCATCATTTAATTCTTTTACAAAATTCTTTATCCATCTCACGCGTCATATACATTTTGAAAAACCTCTAATTCTTGCCAGAAGGCCTAATCCCCCCCCCCCCGCTTATTATTGATATTCTAGTTCCAAATTCTGCTAGGTACTTATTTGAAAGGAAACTAAAATAATAATTAAATTATAATTATAATTTTTATATAACAGTGTTTTTTACTTTCTTTTGCGCGATATATGCGAAAAGAAGGTACAATAATCGCCAAGAAAAAAAATGTTGTAAATTATGCTTAAATATGTAACTATGTAAAAAGAAATCATTGTAATACTTAAAAATTTTGAATTAAAGATTTTGATGAAACTCCATGTTTGAGACCTACCTGAGATTCTCGAAACACAGTTTTGAAATGATACCCGTCTGTCACTCTGTCTGTGAAGCGATAACTCAGAAGCTAGAAGGATGGAATTTCGTGTATGGTCTTTACTCTACTAAATTTGTGGATTGGGACCGAATCTGTTCGGAAGAAATCTGCCTATTTAGTTGTCCGAATACAAGAGATCACATCAATACAGAGCTAGAGAGATAAGTTTTTGTACTCAAGTTTCGCATCCAAAATGTAGATCCGTATCAGATTTGGAAATAAATTCATCCAGGAGCTGACCGTCTGTTGGTTTGTTCTTTTGCTTACAATTAAACGTTGTAATTCCAAAGCATAATAACTTAGGTAAAGGAAAATTTGGTGCGCAAGTTAAGTATCGAAATATAGATCCTTTCGAAATTTGGAATCAAAGCCATCAAAGGGTTGACATTATCTGTATGTCAGTCTGTAGTTTCGCGTGCATCTAAACACATTAATTCAGCAATTAACCACTAAAATAAAATCTCTAAAATAATTAGATGCAGTAAAAGCGCTAAATTCAGTATTTCGTAACTGTTTGCTAATGCAATCCAGTTAATATACAAGTACCGGCTTACTTTATAAAAACAGCAAACATACAACTCTCATGTACAGGATTTTGAAAATAAAAATCTGACCATTCGCGATAATCACGGTGGCTTTGTCCAAAGTTTACAGTGTTATATCATTTATTCATAACACATCTCTAACATTTGAGTGTGCTGTTTAATTTTACCGTCTAGCTGCATGTTGCATTTTTAAATTATCCTGTCTTCATGCATTCGAATCTAACAAAAGTTATCGATAGGTGCTCAAACACGGACTAAAAAGGGAAAAAATAATAACTCTTGGATATCTATAACAAGCAGATTCATCAAAATACAGTTCTCTAATTTTTTGAAGATTATAATAGTTAATGTAATCTTCAAGTATATAGTTAGTGTCATCTTCAAGTGTTAAGTATATTTAAAAAATTAAGTATGTATTCTTAGCAGCATAAAGGTCAAAAGAATAGTATTTTGTATTTCAGAGGAACTGAATGAAATCGATCAACATGTGATCATTTATTTTGAAGAAAGATTTTTCATTTATTTCGTATGATGTATCATAGAGTCGTTTGTTATGAGGAGCAGCCTCGAACTGAGTCGATCGTAAAGAACTTCGTAAAGCACCTGTTTATATCGTGTTAATAGGAGTAGAAGAAATCGTTATGAAACCATTTTGATATACTAACACTTTACTACACGTTATTGCATCAAGAAATGTATTTCCTTTTATTTTTCATTGTGGCTTCCATCTTCTCATTTCCTTTAGTCTAAGTATTCTCTTGAAGAAGAGGAAGATGAATCTTTTCTTAGAAAATGAAGAAACTCAGGAAACACCAAAAAGCATGGAGAAACGTAGGAAACAACATGCATCCGAAACGAAATATTACATGTAGTTTGGTTTATTGAATCCAAAAAAAATTCGATATTATTCTGGCTGGAGTATTAGTACTTGGGATTCCTCAGAAATGATAAGCAATTCAGTATGTCGAAAACATTGTTATTAAAATTTTAAAATATTTGTTGTTCAAAAGTACGTCTAAGTAACAGGATTCAATTCTCTGTTGAATATTTTCTTTCCTTCAAGGATTTTAGATAATTTTCAAGAAATCCTATAATATTACTAGCTTGAATCTCCAGAACGAGACATTACAGGCTAAAGTTAAGAGCAGCAAATTACATATAAAGGGAATATATTATTTTTTAATTGCGGAAGAAACATAAAAATTCCAACTTCTCCGATTTTTATTAATATTTTATGATTTTATTAAACAGCAAATAGATTGCCGAAGAAATCTAAAAGTGTAAATAATTTGACGATGCCGATCACATTAAATTCAAGATAATCCGGATAACCAATGTCCCATCTTTCTAATCTTAATCTGAAATTTGTTCTAAAAAATTCATTCTGTCAGATTATAGACAAATAATGTTACGCCAAAAGAATTCAAATAATGTTCTCAACCTTTGCTTAGAATGAATCTTTCTGTTGTGCGAGGTATAGAAAATTGCGAAATACAAAATCTTGTCACATTTCTTATTAAAAAATATCTCAGAAATTTATTATAGAAAAGAATAGTCAAAAATAATATCCGTAAATGATAGGGATAAGATAAAATGTAATCCTTCAAAATTTAATTATTCGGCAGACTTTTATTACTTTTTTCCACTATACCAATTTTACTATCAAAAACAGACTCAAAAAGTTTTAAATTATTATTTTCTCATATCTTTGCCATTCTCTTATTTATTTTTTTCCCTTTACGGCTTGATTTCTTCTTATTCTTGTTTCCATATGTGCCAACAAAAAAGAAGTCAATATTTCTGACCCTATTTGAAGTGCCATAAAATCCATTATTAACAACTTTTTTTTTCTCGTACTAGAAATATGCATAAATTTTATTTTTAACTTTTTCTGCCCTCAGTAAAATTCCCAAGATATTATATTATTTATTTTTCTTGCCCGCAACCCGCAATGAGAGGTCTAATAACACAACTCCATCTTCCTACGAGGCCCTTCACACTGCAACCGTTGATGTGCAGGATCGAAACAATAGGTGTTTGCTGGATGCTCAAACACAGGGCGAAGCGAGAGAGAATACGTCAAGCATATTAGAGTAATCAAGGCTTTGGGTTGAAAGAAAGAGTCAGACGTCTCCTCCTTGGATAGACAGGTGCAAACATTGGGCCCCTCTCGCCCCCTTTTGTTGTTGGGGCTTCTTTCTTCACACCCCTGCCACTGCAGCAGAGATGGCATGTCATTTTCCACTTAAACGCTGCGGGCTCTTCCACATCTTCAATTTCACGCATTGCTGCTGACGCACCTCTCAGAGTTAGTTCTGCGTTCAGTTTTTGGTTCAATATAGTTGCTTCTATTATTATTTTTTTCATTATTATCATTTCTTTGCTCTCTTTCTTTCCCATCTTCTCTATATCTTATTGTTTCGCTTTCTTTTTTATCTTTATTTTCGACAGAGAGCTACTGTATTTCGCGCGGTGGAAAATCGGATTGTTCTATGCCTTTTTAGATATTGAATTCATAGAAGTTGCTGGATTAGTAAATTGAATATTTTATGACCAAGCATTAATTAAATTATTTCTATATTAATTTATTTATCAAAAGATCATTAAAAATTTGATGGTAAATGCACAGCTTAACATCCTATATGCTGATAATGATGTAGTATATGTTAGAGGATGGTTTTGGAAGCACACTAAGAATTCGATTAATTTAAAAATTTGAATTAAAAAATCTGGTACATTTTAAACATGAACATATATTAAAGATTTTAGAAAGTATTAATAATTTTAATAAATACGTCATGATTAACCAACGTATGATAAGTATAAATAACAATTTATTAATTTTATAAAGAAAAATTTTGAAGGTAAGTAAATAATAATAATAATTACAACAGTATCCAGTACTTTGAATGCAACAACTTCACAACAAAATTTCAAATAAAAAATATAATTCTGATCTAAAAAGTTCGATTTAAAAATGACTAATTTATTATTACTTTTTATTTAATTTATTGTGTGGAGCAGAGGATGTAAGGAAGTGGGGTATAGTTATCGAGTATGACAATCTTAGATTTCCAGAAGTATGATGCTATTTATATTAAGTCCGTTTCTAGATGCTATTTATATTTGAAAAGAGCTAATGATTGCTGCAGTTAAATACTGCATCCCAGACGTTGTTTATCCTAGCTACGCTACTTTACATTGTGTCGCAATAAATTCCTGGAGTGAATTGAAAGTTACTAACGGTCATTGAAGGATTGAATCAAAAAGAAAAAGAGGGGGGGGGATACAGTTTTTAGTTTTGATTTTGAATTAATCGAAAAAAAAATCTTAGTTTAAAATAATTATCGAGAACCTAGAATCCTAGTTTAAAATAATTATCGAAATTTAGAGAACCGGAGAAAGAATTCGAAATGAGACATACTTAAATTTATTATATATATATATATATATATATTCAGCAATCTTTCCCCTTTCTACCATTATTTATTTACTGTAATTTGTTCGAAATATCAGACATTCAAAGAATCTTGGGCGTTGTCTCTCATTTTAGAATTTTCAACTTCCCGTTTTTCTTGGAATTTTATTGATAAATCAGAATTAGAAGAAGGAAAAAAAAATTAAGAAACTAAAGTCTTTGGTAGTGTATATCTGATGCTGATATTTGTTTGTTTTATTTCATATTATATTCATTAATCGATTTATACCAGTTTTCGCAATAGAGCAGCTAAGAGTAAAGGTACCTCAGAAAAATCTGCATTATTTTTTAAAAGAATTATGATAAAGTACACATGTAGTTAAAAAAGTACTGATACGAAGTTTAAACATTTCGATCATAAGGAAGCATACAAATGATTTGAGAACTTCGTTGTAAATAATTTTAGGATTTCATGCAGGGAATCATTATGAAAACATTTATTCATTAAATTATAGGTTTAGTAATAACAAGTTTCACCCCCTTGTGTTATATTCATGGCAATCACACAACGATACACTGAAAATGTGGTCACAAATTTCATCGATAAGCATTTCTTAAAACTTCTAGGAATTCTGCCGTATTACTTCAAACTGTCTATGACGTCAAATACATTTCCATAATATCCTAAAGTTACTGAGCCGAGTCCTAGTAGAATTCGGTGGAATTGGCTATATGAAATCCAGTAGAACGTTTCTCACATCGTATAGTAGTCAAATGATCATCTAAAAGGACGAGTTTTCCTGCATACTCATTCCTTTTTCGATTCAGATATTGATATCTGGAATTCAGTTGAACGGTTCTCAGATCATTTAGTATCCAAATGTCCTTCTAGAATTATGAATTTTCATGTGTGTCCTTCCCTTTGCTGCGGTTATGAAATGGATATCTAGCTTTCAGTAGAATATTTCTTAGACCACATGGTAGTCAAATGGGTCTTCTTGAAGGCTCAGTTTTCATTTGTGCTTTCAATTTTCAATTCAGAAATGGATTTACAGAATTCATTAAGGCTTCCTTTTTTCGAAAGAATATTTCTTAGACGTAGTATTCTTCTTCTTCTTAAACGACATGTTTTTTTGCATTTCACCCTCTTTCGATTCAGATACTGATATACTGATAGAATTCATCAGAATGTTTCCTAGATCAAAGAGAAACCAAATGGTCTTCTGGACAGACTTTGACAGTGTATTAATTCCCTTTTCTATTCAGAAATATATACAGAGAAGATCAAGAGTAATTATATTATCTAAAATATTCAAAGATATCCTAAGGAAAACCAACCTAGACAATTAAAGGAATTAAATGGTCATCCATATTTACAAAAATATTCAGTATGAATGATACATTCATGAATTTGGAATGAATGATTTAGGTTTGAATTTGAACGAACTGATTTAAGTTTCTTTTAATGATGATGGAATGATTAGGTTTCTATTTTCACCTTCAGGTTTGAGCGTAAAATACAATAAATCATTATTTAGAACAACTCTAATTGTCTTATTTATAAAATTTTATTAAATTTTCTAGCCCATGTTAAGAGATTAGTTTTGCTGCGTTGATTTACGGGATGTATATTTCGTGAAACTTACAACTGGAAAAATAATAATAATAAATACAAAAAAAAAAAAAAAAAAAAAAAAGGAGATAAAAATCAAACTGGATACATCATCGAACTGAAAAATGGTCTGAATCAATATCTGGCTTCATTGGTTACTTATGATACTTTTTATCCTTTTCAAAATAAGGTCAGTGAAGCTTGAAGCCTTTCACAGTTTGTTGATTGTTGATTTTTTTTTCAGCATCTATACTCTTCTTTTAAGGTACACGTGAAATCAATGAGCATATCAATATTTATGTTCCATCCAACTATTTTGGGAAGGATATTGTTTTATTCTCTATGCTAAAAAGTATTTTGAAATGTTACAAAAACAGAAACAGTTTCACTATTTTTTGTTTATTTAAATTTGAGATATACAGATATGTGTTCAAATAAATAAGGATCTTTACAAAATCCATATAGTTTTACTTCTCAATGATGCTTACATACAAAGTTGCGAATTTATGGATAAATTATTTTATGTTTGAATCAGAAATTCATAATTGATAGTGGAGTTAGCAGGTTTTTATTTTAATTGCCCCCTTTTAATAATAGTATCATAGATAGTCAATTTTATTTCAGTTCTCTAGGTAGCATAGTATATAGTTAACGATATAGATAGGTAAAACGGAATTATTTCAAAAATAATTTAATTTTCGAGTTTTTCAATTTTTTTTAATTTTTCAAATTAATATTTCTTTTTAAAATTTTATTTAATTAAATAAAAAATAATTTTTAATTTTTAAATGTGTTTTATATGCTTGTCCTTATCTTCTAGTAATTTAACAAATCTCGTCTTCCAAATTTTCTTAACAAATCTGAAGTTTTAAATCTAAAATAAAAATATTATTTTAATTTTTAAATATATTCTTATATTTGAAAGTTTCAAAGGTTACTATGAAAGAATTTTTAATCAAATTCCAGGGTTCATCAACTGCCTCTCAATTCATAAATAAGAATAAATACTTTATTTCCATCTACTTTTGCATTTTACAAAATATATATTTGTATACATTTAAAATACAATAGTATTTTGTACAGATAGTATTTTCACATACATTCATGTATATGTTTAAAAATATATAAATATATATGCTTATAAATTTCAATAAGCAAATAAATTGGATATAACTAAACGGATTTTACCCTATAAAACCGATTGTTTATAACATGTTTTGAAATATGGAAAAGTTTTGCACCTATGGCGTAAACTCATAGATGCCTTTCCTTTCTTCTTCTTCTTTCTTTTCATAAACATGTTTTATCTTTCTTTTATTCTTTTTTAGTTCGCAAAAAATAGAAAGGAGAAGATGAAAAAGGAAAAAAATTCAAAATATTAATATTTATTCGATATATATGTATAGGGTATGATCGATATAAATTTTTTGATGATGCATTTATAATTTTGGATGAATCAGTGGTTATTCCGTTGGCAAAGGGTTTTAGTGATGCCTTTCTAGACTGATGTTTCTGAACTTTTATAAACCGCTAAGAAAGGTTCAGAAAAAAAGGACAAATAATCATCACAAACCATTTTTTCCCTTCATAAAAATAATAAGCTCTTCTATTTTACATCATCTCACATTAAAAAGAGAGCCAAAACTTGATCATGCATAAACTATCGCCCTGAACCTTACAAAAGAGGTCTAGTGCCTTTAAAAAGCTTGAAATAGCGCGGAATCAATCAAATCCTCGTTCTTATTATCTGTCTTCCCCTGAAATCAATTAAAGATTATTGAAAGTCGCATATCTTTCAGTCGACGGCGCCGAATGTCTAAGAAAATTGATTAAAAGAAAAAATAATAATAAAAAGAGACATAAACTGATTGAATGGCAAGCGCAAAAGACGCGTTTGGGCGACCCATTAGGGACGCCGAAAGGACGCCAAGAGGTCACCTCGGGATGGTCGCGTGACGGCAAAGACTTTGACAGTCCCTGATATATTTCTGCGTCTCGTGCACTTAAATCTGCAGAAGCTTGCAGAAATCTTTTTCATTACTTAACGATCGTTCGTGCCGGCCATCTTCTTCAATAGCATTTCGATCCTTAAACCAAACACGGTCGCTCGGCAAGAATCGATTACTTTCGTGTCATTTCGGAGTTCTTAAATTACTCCCCTCAAAAGAAAAAAAAAAAAAACTCCCACCACAAAATAAGTTCTAAGTGTGTAGTATTAGAACGAGGTTAGTATCGGTGAGTTTCCTAAAAAAGAATAATGAAAGAAGAAAGAAAGAAAAAGATTGCAACATTTTGATAAAAACAAAGATTTGAACGAAATTTGATATTTTAAATATGATATCTCAGTAAAAGAAGAGAAGGGAATGGGGAGTAAACCAAAAGAAGCACATCAAGAATGGTTGATAAAAAAAACCCCACTAATATTTAAAACTAGTGGTAAAAATCTCACAGAAACTTTCTCGCATACTTCCTAATAAATAAAACTCCCATCTCTGCACTACCTGATAATTGCAGATCCTGAATACTGATCTACGATTGTTTACATTTTTATTTTCCGGTCCGCGCATTAGCATTTTGTTCTTCGTAGTATAGAGAAGAAAATCGAGTTTACGTTTAGAATGACTTTTTTCGATCTTTAACGAGATTAAATCTCGAAAACAGAATCTGTCACTAGTGGTATATCCAGGGTCAGATTAAATCAATTAGGGGCCTTTAGGCATTTTAAATCTCACCCCCTCTTTTTTTTCTCGAACTTCCAAAATCAATTTTTTAACGATTTAATTTAATTGTTATATAAATTACTTTAAGTAGTAAAATGAGATAAACGAAAATAGTTATTAAAAATGCACTGATATGCAATAGTTATTAAAAAGTGTAATAGTTATTATAACAATGAATGCAATTGTTATTAAAAAATGCAAATTTAATAATTAGAAATTCATTGCTAAAATCTTAATAAAATGGTGAAGAAAAAGAAATTTAAAAATCGTCAAAACTTTTACGCAATCTATTTAATAATATGATGTGAGTACCTATTTTAATATTACAATATCACCACAATATCTTAAAATTATAGATTAACATAATATAAAATTTGCAAATGGTTATTAATTTGGAATATTAATAAAATAATGTTCCAAAGTGAATTTAAAACCGTATCTGATTTTAATTTGAATAATTTCCACTGCACCGTCTCTATAATCACATGATAATCTTTCTATTATTATTATACCACTCTCTTCATTAATCCGGTAGCGGGACATGGACGTAATAATTTTTTCAAGCTCCTTTCTTATCAGTGGCTCAGCAAGATTAAATGGCTTCCAGTTGTAGTATTTGTAGTATTTTTTTATTCTATCATCATATTTCACTTTAAAAAGTGATGTAATGCACTTTGTCATCTTCCCTAAACCTCCGAAAGACTAGAGCCTCGGTCGGTTATTTGGAATGCCCTCCCCGCCCCCTCTTCACTTCATCACTATCTATCATTGTGTCCCTACATGAACTATGCAGTATTACTATTTGGATAAATATATAAAGAATCATAACGTGGGAAAGACTATGAGGAATGCCTTGTATAAGCCAACCCCTTTGATGAAACTTATTTTATGGCAGATAATAAAGGGGGTTATTATCAGTCTTTAGATACAGAAATCCATCACGTTTTTCCATATGCGCTAGTTGGCAGTGACTTTTACCATAACAGGGTGAAATGGCAGACGGAAAGGGAGGTGTTTATTTTTTATCAAGCAATATATGGAAATATTGCAGATTATTTCATAGATAAAAAATAGTGATGATTATGATATGATTATTCAAAATAGAAAAAGAATATTAATATCGAAAAAAAAACCAATTAAAAAAATTCGTCTTACAAAGAACTCTCGTTCTTCTTATTTACCGTGTTGACTCTCGCTTTGCTGAGCAAAATTTATCCAAAAGTGATTAGCACCGATTTCTGAAACGAATAGTATTGTGATCTGCGTAAAATAGTCATCATCATCCCTTAAACAAATTCTTTCTTAAGGAGGTATGTCCCGTCTTCCCTGATGGGCCCTTTCACCAAGCAACACATTATTTTTGGACCATTGAGAATCTGTTTATTATTTCGGGCACCTTCTCATCCACATACAATTTGAATCATCCTGGGGAGGAATTGGAAATAGAGGTGAAAAACCATTAAAATTAAAGCATCTTACTAATAATATTTATCTACCTTATAATTTCAAAAGAGCAATTCTTTATATATATAAGGTTTTGCTTTTTAAGTTTACCTATATCGGCATCTTTCCTGAAAAAACGCGATTTTATACACAAAAACCTTATTTTTAATAACTAACTATTAGAGCCCTTTTCTATCTGCTCTCATGCTGACAATGTCACATATAACGCCATCTAGTAAATGTTTGTGGTACTTACATTATTGCCATAGGATGATAACTTGCTCGTACTTCAAAATTTTGTGAGATGGCGTTATATGACATTATCCGAATACGAATACGTTCCGCTCACATCCAATAGTAACAATGCAATTATTGTGTTAACCAATCCGAATAACATGTTAAACTAAATGCATTCATGACTTTTTTAATTTAAATGACCATCCCATATGTAGGTAAGATTGAAAAATATTCATATGTAATCAGTATGAGATTCGTATCTAAATATTTTCCCTGAAGAAAACAATTTTACGAAAAAAAAAAAAAAAAAAAAACTACCAAACGAAGCTCGGTTTACCAGATATTGTTACAGTTAATGCGATATTTATTATATATGCGATTATTATAAATAATAATCTGTTAATGTTATTAATTATCAGATTAATATTATTCCAATTAATGTTATTAATCGGGATGTACTATGGGCTAAAATATTAATATAATAATTTTTATGCAATTAATATAAAAAAATGTATTTGAAAAAAATCTAACAAATTTCTTTTGCACAGTTACTAAAGTTTTTAAAATTTAGTGATTATTCACAGGATGCACATCATAATTTATTTAAATATATTTAAAAAAAATTAGAAAATAACAACTTTCTAGGAAAAATAGCGCAAAAATAAATTTTAAAAATCAAGGGACGAACTAACGATTATCCTCAACAATGAAAAATTCAAAACGCTCGCTTTCATTAAAAGCATTCTAATTTTAATAAAAATATGAAGACATTACTCCTGCATTCTTTCCCACGGGTAAAAACGTATCATTGTGCAATTTTCACATTAAGGCATAGAATGAATGACTGCTATGAAAAAAGAGGATAATTGTTGTTTATTTTCTTACTTGTTTTGACTAAGAAGGACCTTTCCATATCTAATTGTGCCCCGTGTTTCTTATGAGTGTAAAATGGACGAAAAGAAGAGCTTCTAGTTCTTGAATCCTAAGTGTTGCACTGGAAATGTTTGTTTTAGTCATTTTGGGTATTATTTTTTTGAAGACTGCTATTTATTTCAGATCAAAATCTTTGAATTTTGAAATGCCATTTGTTTGAAGGCTATCATCATTGTGTATGTTTTCAATTTCGAGGATTTGCTTTATTTTCGTTCCTTAAATTTGAAAATGGATAGTCAGAGTCCTATTTAATATTGCCAAGCCCGGATACAACTCTGAATGGACGGGGGTGGGGGGCTTGAACTGACTTATTATGTTTTTTGAAGAAATTCAACTAAAATGTTAAGACATTTGGGGGGGGGATGGTCACCGTTTGAAATGAAAATATAAAGTATTTTGAAAATCAGGAATAAAATATTTGATTTATGTTTTTGTTATTTAACTTCAAATAACAAAAAAATCGAAATGCAAAAGAAGAAATATTTAAGTGATTTTTCATTGCAGAAAGTATATATTTATATTCAATCTTAATAATATTGAACAATTATAATCAGTTCTGTAAATTATAACTTACAAATTCATAGGTTACAAATTTAAAAAAATGTTGATTTTAATTGATTTTCATTTTAAAATCTTAACTGTTTATTTAAATTCCGTTATTATATGTAATACATTTTAGCCAAATGCAAAACTTTTTGACTATCAATCAAATTCCAGGATAAAAAATTCCAATTTATTATTTACTTTTAAACACTTTAATTTCAAATGATATGCTTCGCGTTTGTAAAGATGAAATTTTGTAATTTATTTTTCAATCTTAATTATTACTTATTTATATTTATTATAAATCCTTAGTAATCTATTTAAATATTTATTCTGTCTTTTTTATTTCAGGATTTCATAATATAATAATAATAATACGTTTTAAAATAAAAGCTACAAATTAATAAATTATTAAAATAAAGAAGCTCTACTTTTGAATATGTGAATAAAAATATTTTTAAAAATCGTTTTATTGTATTTACTAAAAAAATACATTTAAATTGTATTTAAATAATTATTGAAGATCCACCTATTTCTAAGTAAATACATGCAAAACATGAATTTTAGATTGCGATTTAGTTATTTATTGAAAGAACAGCAAACAGTGCTAATTTTCATTATGTATATGGATTTCATATGGACATGTTATTTTGAATCTCTTTTTATTTAAGATCGCGCACTATGTGAATAAAAATAGGAAAAAATGGGTTTAATGTTAATTTTTAAAATTGAAGTAAACAAAAATGTGAGTAATTTTTTTATATTTAATTGTTGTTTGTGGATATTTATAGCAATACAGTAAAAAAAAAAAAGCACTTTTAAAAGTTTAAAAAAAATCTCTAAATCTTTGATATTTAACTGCATTTATTTATTGCTGTTAAAAGTGTTTAAATGATTTTTTTAAATAATTTTCCTTATTTATGGAAATAAAAAACGATGCACGTTAAAAGAAAAACACGTATAGTGACTTCAAATTCGTTCTTTTCTAATGACTGATATTCACAAATAACATATTTCTGATATCAGAACTTATGCGAAAATTCATTCTTGATCCATTTTCTTACAAATAATGACCGATTCAGTTTAACAATAAGGTTCAATACTCTCTTTTTTCTTTGAGATAAATTAATATGTATGCCAGTCGACTAAAAAAAGTTTGTAGTTGAAATTAAATGAATTTTCCGAAATTGTAGACTTTTATACTCGTTTTTTATTTTTTTGTAAAAAAATAGATGAAATGTTGTTATAATTTTGCTATTTGGGTATCAATTAAAATATTTTAACAAAAATAGTTCTAGGAATATTATTATTAAACGGAAATGGTTAAGCAGTTTTATAATGAAGCAAAATACCCAGACATTGCTTAAAAAAGTATCATATTTATATGATTTTATATTTCCTTTTCAACGATTCATAGTTAGTCTGTCCCGAAATAATGAAAGCAATGGCGGAAAATAAATAAATATTGTTTCATAATATAAGAAAAAGTTTTATAATCCAAATTAAATAAGACATATTCTTTGAAAAGAAAATGAAATGTCGCTTTTAAAAAATTGTTACAATAATATAATTGAAACAATACGTATTTTGATATTAATAATGTAATAGTACACTTTTTAATGGGAGATGTTGCAATTAAAATTGAAATTGATGATACAGCCAGCATTCAGATCCCAAATGCTAAAAAGGTGAAAAACTTTGCTTATTGCTTTGATTAAGCTAAAAATATTTAGAGAAATGTTTAAGATATAAAAATATTGCATAATACGACTTCAATTTTACTCATTATCATGCTCGTGGTGGTCACTTCTTTCTTGAAAGCTATTAAACATATTAAATACGCAAAAATGGAAACTTTTCTAAAAGAGCATGCAGGTTAAATAAAAATATTATTATTAATAATAATCTAAACTCTAAATTTGTATAAAATTTTGTAAATCAAAGTATCAGTAAAACATGTAGATCAGTATATCGGATTATTCCCAGTTGTTTGTCTGTGAGTAATTTAGAGACTAATTTATTAGTTACGTAACTCTTCTGTTTTCTCTAACATTTAATTAAAGAACATTCTACAACAAACTCTTTATCTGTGGTTTTACGGTGCGGTAACCGAAAATGGACGAATTCCGTGGATAATTTACAAAATTACTAACAAAAAAAGGATAAAATTAAAGGGAAGATGCTCTAAAAATAATTTTTATTTAGAGAAGGAGGCTTATACAAAAATTATAATTTAATAAATATTAAATTTCTGTACTTACAAATGGTTAATTTATTTTCATTACGAAATAAATTCCAGATTTTTCTTTTAAACATTTCTTTTTGTGAGTGAAGTTTTTTCAAAAGATTTTTAATAACGTTTTGGGATTAAAGAATGCGGACATCTGACGAAGCAGATTTATGCATGCTTTGCTGTTTCAGATGAGAGTTCATAAAAATCAAGAGAGCGTTACTGTATGCATGTAATTTTTATATTCGATTATAACGATATAAATAAATTTTAACTATTCAGTTAACAAATATCTTAACTCGAAAAAGGAATGACTTACGAGCAAATAATATAAGTGGTTAAGTGCCAAAATGAAATGATAATTAATCAATGTGAGTTATTACTAATAACCTTTTTAAATCTTTTTAGATTTCTTGTAAAATGATTAAAACTTAAGATTCTTTAAACTTAATTTTATTTACAAATGTCATATTTTTTTAATTCAAAAGTTTAAATAAATATTTCTATTTTTCCTGGAAAAAAGGATTTGAAAAAATATAGTAATTTTGTTTCCTCCTATATAATAATTTATTGCGTAATGTTTTTTTTATTATTAAAATATTTATATTACAACGTGTTAAAAAAGTTTCTTCTTCTTTTTTCAGTTTTCTTGAATTTGGTATACGACCATCTGATTGAATTTTTCTTGCTACAGGTAAGTCTTTTCCTAATAAGAATAAATTTCATTTCATTTCAAATTTTCATTCAAATCATCATTTCATTTTCCTAATAATAAAATTTCATTGTTTAAGAAATATTAAGTTAGTTCTAAATATTAGGAATTCAAAATCAAATACTTAATCTTATTTCAGATTCGTGAACTGGAATTTTTAGAATATTAATCTTAAAAAAAATGACAGAAAAAAAAAGCAAATTTATTCGAATGTATATACAACATAAAATAAATAATGTGAAAAAAAAAGATACCATTATTTTATTTTTTAAAAAAAATTGCATTTAAAGATATTTATATCGAAAAGTTTTTTTGAGCTCTAATTATCATTAAGTTATAAAATTTGTATGTAATAGATTTTGTAAATACAAATATTAAAAAATATCAGCTTGAAACCTTTGCTATTAAATAAAATTTCAGATAAAAAAAAGAAATTTAAAAAAATGTGTAACGGCCAAATCTTCAACATATTAAAACAGTTTGAAAATAGTTGCAATTGCAAGATTTTATAGACATAATTACTATAAATGTATACATGTAATTATAATTACAATGTATTTAACATTTTATACAAAGTTGAAACCAAAAAATTGTACTTCAAAACCTACCCTCTTAACTGCATTTCTAATAAGCCAAACATGCTTAGATTACAAGTAGTTCACATATCTTCCCATCTTTAATTAAAACATACTAATTCAGAATATTTCTTTTAGAACTGAATGAATGCTAATTGACATTTTTAGATGACATTTCAACCTTCGTTCCATATATTTGCGGATTGTTCATTTATTTATAGAAAATGCTTAATTTTAGAGAGATTTATAATGATTTATCTAATAAAATATTAGCTCTAGAAACTTGTCCCAGTTTTATTTACACGAAACATCCTATAACTATTTATATTAATCGTTATGAATAGCATTTTAAGTATATTTAATATTCTTCTTTTAAAATTAATTGATTCTAACATGTCTTCTTTTCATATTGTTTCAATGGTATTTACTATAGTTACACTATTTAAACAAATTTCTTTTAAGTGATTAGGATGTTTAATATCTTCTAAATGTTAAAAGGATTTTAACTATGAGAATAAAATGCAAATATTTCTAATTAAATGTTTCTCTTCTTTTTGTGCTTATTATACTATTACTTCTAACTCTAAATGCATATGAATGACTGGAAATTTATGGATGAAATGAAATGAGATAAAAAATTATTTAATATATACAGGGAGAGAAACATTTAATACATGTATGTACGTATACGTTAAGGTAAATGTAATAAATTGAGGATTATTTATATTCGAAAATATTTAAAAATCTAAAATGCAGATACGAAGTTATTTTTAAAGAAAAATATATTTAATTTAAAAATTTAGAAAAATACACTATAATTTTATATGTTTACTAGTTTTGAAAAAAAAAAAAAATAAGACGACAACCGGAAAACATCCTATCATCATTATCAAAGAATCTAAAAATATGTTAATATTCCAGTAAACTTTCCAAAACCTCTATAGTAATGATTGAAAATGTTATTTTTAAATAATTCTGTAGAATATAAAATAAGGGAACATTTTATCTGAATGATAAACCAGTACGATAATAATATAGTTCTCATTTTGGTTTTATTACCTTTATTTTTAATGATTGTTATAAATTGCGTACATTACGGAGAAATCTGCTCGTATTTTATTTATGTTTCTCCTTGAAACCAGTTTATACAGTACAGATCCTGAAGGAAATTAGTTCTGAATGAGATTAATTAAAAGATGATTGCAGTAAAAAAAAAAAAAAAAAATTCTTTTCCTATAATACTCTTTGGAACTTGCACAATTGATTTACAAAGACAAATATATACGTATGATTGACATTTTCTCTATCTAGGACAAAAGTGAAACGTAGATTTAATTTAGACAGTAAAATAAGCGTACAAATAATAATTTAAAAGATGATTATATAAAAAAATGTTGCACATGGTTGATTAAAATTTAATAAAGTAAATTTTCAGCAGTTACATTTTTTTTCATTTTTGACATTTAATTAAATATCCAAACCAAATGCAGTTAACTTTATAACTTTACAATTTGGAGTTTAATTTTTTTAATAACGTTTCTTCTTTTATAACCCTATTTAGTATGTGAAATATATTAAAAATTGTTTCTTTTGAGCATCGTTGCGTCGTAGTTATTTGGCACTACTGACACTATTAAGCATCATATTTCTGTCTATCTGTCTGATGTTCAGATCGATAGAAATATAACGGAAGTCTCTGAACTCTGTTAAATTATCCAAATTTACCGAGTTCATAAGCTGTTCTAATTGATTCTTAAAATCTTAACTCATTAGAATTCAAAAAGCTAAAAAGATTTTTTTTTCATAATTTTGCAGGAAAACACAAATTATAAATTTAAGAAAATACATTAAAAGTAACGTGTTAAATGTTCATTAAATAATAGCCAAACACATAAAATATTGCTTTCTTTTAAGCTTATACGCCTGTTTTACTGACCAAATACAGCCAGTAACGCCAGTTTTAATGCAGGTGCGGAAAAATGCAATTATTATTTCTTTTTCTTTATAAATCGACTTCCCTCGATACTACGTAATAAGATAACGCTGCGTTTGTTTAAGAAGTTTTTTTTTTTTTTTTTTTTTTTTTGTAAATGCTCTCTAAACACTTATACTTTAATCATGATTATCCTGTATTGGATTGAACATTTCAAATATAGATTGAATTATTTCGTGAAGAGAATTTAAGTTTCCGCGAAGAGGATAGAAAATCAATAATTAAAATACCATTGAGCAGAACAAAATAAATAAATAAATAAATAAAAAATAAAGTGTTTTATACCATGGGAATTTTCCACTTCGAGGTTTGTAAAATAAAATTGTGGTAGAGCGTTTTCAACACTACCTTTTATTAGATTTTCTGAACAATTATAAGGGAAAATAGTTTAAAAAATGCTTTTTATTAAAAGAAAATTCCCTAAATTCGCTTAATAATTGTACTGAATGAAATATATTTTAACTAATGAATTTATGCTAACCTATTTATCAATGCTTAATAATGACTTTTTTTTGTATCTTTTTCTCTATTCCTGAAATCACAATATATTATACTAAGTAAAGTTTACTTTTATTTTTTATATACTTTTAATTTGTCGTTTTTCTAAATTTCTTAAATGATAAATATTATTCTGCTGAACGATATTCATTTTTTCCTTGACATTAATGAACGCTTATCTATTATTCCTTTTGTTTCATTTTCTCTTTTTAAAAGGGGAGGAAAGTATGCGGAAAACAGAAAATATGTAATAAGTGAATGGAACCCATTCACTTTATTGCAGAGTTCACATCATAAAAATAAATTCTCCTATCATCAGCTGACAAAATGCACACAGTATTTGAGGTGTTCTATGACTTAATACAACAAGCAGTGAATTAAGAGAACGAAAAGTTCAAACTTATTTTGGTGTGGAGTGGCGTTTCATGTATATAAAAAATATTTTGTAGTGGCCTCCGTATGTATTTATTTAGGTATATCAACTAACAATCATTTTTAAAAAGCTTCGAATTTTAAATTACTAATCTAAGACGGTGGAGAGACGTGAATCGTAAATACGGCCATAAAAATGTGCTCCAATTCTAGAATCCATTTTTCCCCTGGTGTTTTAAATTCTACCCCACCATGAAACCATCGTGACAAGAAAGACAAAATTTCCCACGAAAGGCAAGTGTCGGAATTCTGCAAAGGCTCCAAAATTTGCTCCGTAGTCATGTATTTGGTGGCATAATAACCAACAAAACTCAAAGCATTCCCGCCGGACACTGGCCGAATCAATCCTTTTGTTTACGCGACCATTAAAAGGCAGAAAATATAATAACGATTGACTTATAATGGCGGGCATAAAAAATAAAGATAACTCCATAAATGCAAACGGACGATCTTCCACGTACAGTACGGAGCTCCGCATGTTATTTAGCTACTCGAAACTCATTATTTTGCCATTAGATACGGTTCGTCGAAACGTTTGAATATAGTCAAGGTACTTACAGAAAAACGGTGCTGTAATAAAAAGATTCTACTTCAATGTTCCTCAAGACCTCAGTAATTGAATTTTTGTATTTGTGTATGATTTTTACATTCTTTTCCGCGCGGTCAGGATGTTTAGGGTGGCTGCCAGAAAGCAACTCCAAAGCCGGCCCCCGTCTTTTTCGGACTGACGAATGGCAACGGGAGGACAGCTTGGTATTAGGAATGAAAACCAGAGCTGACCACATAGTGTTTCGCTTCGCTTCACATTTATGTTTATGGTTTTCAAGAAAAAAGGTTGTCTCGAGAATGATTGAAATTGAAAGGTACGATTCGGATATCTAAATGGATTTGGGCATCCCATCCACAATGAAATTCAAAAACAGACATTCTGGAGGATTTTAATGATTGGATTTTAGGCAGAACATTCCATTAATGTAGAAATTTCTTTCGACTTCTTTCTTTTTTTCTTTGCCTTACATTTATAAACTTATTTTTCTATTAGGAGCAATTGATATTATGTGAAGATGAGTGTGTTCGTGAAAATGAAAAACCTTTCATCATTTTCTGCTTTTCTTGGACAAGACCCTCTAGACACATATTTCTGAATACAGCCTCAAAACAAAAATATATGACCCTGCAAAAATAACTTTGAGTACAAATTTTAGAATGAGATTTATGATTTTACAAGAGGTAGAATTAATTGCAATTCGTGAGATTATTAAAATGAAATGATTAATAAATTTGGGCCTTGAATGAGCTATATGGGATTATTCTAAAATCAAGGATAAACTTCAAATATAGACTTAACATGTAGAAATAAATGATTTTCCAATAGGACACGGATTTGCAAATGCAAAGTATATCTTCTACAGAAATCTATTTGTTAAGGAATTTTGTAAAAATATATGAATAAATAATAAAAAAAGACACACTAGATTAAATTTCAATAAATATATGTAATGGGATACAAATTTACGACAGTGTAATAATACAGTTGAATGGAAAATGATATCTGAAGTGTGTATTATTAATGATCTTTTGACTATCTTAAATATTCTAAGGTTTTGTGTTACTTCATCTTGTTTGTTTGCGTCATACTGCGTACAACTCATACTAGCACACAGAATGGATTGTTGTTTAAGCAGATTAGGTTGCTGTCTAGGACCACTAAGCTGAGAAAAGTACGCAAGCAGATGGATTTTTCTTTTCTTAGTTGCTATAGTAAATAAGTTTATAAAAAAAGCAAATTTTATGACTACAAAATAATAGGTTAATATTAATACATTATCACATAATTGCTAGGTCCTTATGTTCCATCACTTAGTTATTAGAATATTTATAAACTGAACGATTGCTTCAGTAATATTGGGACTGCTCGGCAGTAAGGAGCCATAATTGATAAATGAAAAAAAAATATATACTTTCCCAAAATTAATAAAATAAAAACGATTAATCTAATATAAATCATTAACATGATAAAATGTGTTGAAATGTGAAAATAAATTAAAATAAAAGGGGGTCTTACAATGTACATTGCCTAGAGGTGCAAGATACTTAAATCCACCACAGATAGCTTAATTCATGCAATAGCATTTCTGTGTTAATGTAATTTTGTATTTCATTAACTCCTGCACTGCTCATTTTATATGTGTTTGCTTAATTTATTTTTAAAGAGAACCGCTATAAAACCCCTTCCTCTTTATGTTTGCAAGTCCATTTTTTAAAATTACAAAATAAGCAATCTTTGTGATTAATTTACTTTTAGAGTCCCTCCCATCATTTTAGAATAGTTTTGCATTCATTATTACAGAAGTAGAAATTTTAAATCATGAATGAACGATTTTCTTATATGAATGTTGATAGTAGCAGATATAGTTTTTCGGCATGTACAGGATTTATTATTTGAATATCAAATGACTATTTCTTTTTAGTTCTATGGTTATGGTCTTTACTTAAAAATTCACATATTAGAGGAGAGAGATCTCTTTTTACTTTCTCGCACATGAAGTATGCAAAAAAAAAGTATTGAGATAGTTAAAAAAAGAAATCGAACTCGAAATTTTAGCGAATCTCCACTTTCAACTTCCATAAGTTAAAAAAAAAACATTTTTGGAATTATGTCTACTTCTGAATACAATTAACTCAAAATCGATAAATGGACGAAATTTGATACATGAACTTTACACCAAATGACAGATTTCTATTAAATTTTGAACAAATTCAATCAGAGAAAGTTTGTCAGCACAAATGAACCCATTTATTCAAGAACATTAAATGCTAGATAGATAAAATGTAATAAATAGAAAAGGCATCTGAATGTAGAACTTTTTCAAATTTGGAACCAAATATGTTAAGCATTTAATAATCTGTCGATCTGTAGTAGCTTAAATAAACAAAATTTGATGTGAGGTCTTGTGACTGCAATTGTAGCTTGGCGTCAGATTTTAATTTCAATCGGAAAGCAAAAAGAACTCCGAAATGCACATTCGATTTTTCTGGTACTTGTGTATTAACCATTTGCTCAGCCCTTAATTCTCAAAAATCTAATTCAATAAAAAAAAGTAATATTTCGTAAATATTGCTCGCGAATGCTATGTAATTAATATGCAAGTAATGATCTTCTTTATTATGTATGAAGAACACAAATCTCATTTATGGAATTCTAAAAATAGATTATAACAAGAAGCTAGATAGAAAATAGAAACCAAAACTGTGATCATATGAGTCCCAAATTTGGTTTTTGCATCCCGTTTCTATATTTAATTAATATAAACATTAAATAATAGGATAGTTGTGCTAGTAGACCTTTGTGAAGGATCACAGTTTTTTCAATAAAATAAATTATATACAGTTAAATTCTACAGTTCATTTTCTAGATTTTAATAAGGATTAACAGGGATTTTTCTATGTATTCACTTATAAAAAAAAAGGAAAATATTTATAGGTATTTATTAGCGCTTCCTTTAATAAGAATTTCAGGACATTTTGTATTTTTTATATGATTACAATGAAATAAATGCTAAAATGCAATATTTTTGGCAACTCAATAATATTTCAAAAAAAAAAAAAGGAATTTGTTCTCTAGGAGTTATTGTAATATTTATGTGCATAGTACTTCGACCTTTTAGTTTTAATTATATTAATGACAATGACATTCTGATGTGACTTGTCAGAATTTCCACTTGCAGAAATTCTTACAGACGTTTCAAGGTGAACTCATTGAGATGAATGGAAATATAAAATGTGATTATTAAGATCTTTGAAACTATATATTCAAATTAAACAAAATCGTTGCATGTTGCCATTATGCTGGCAGGGCAGCATTAACATTTAACCTTTTACTGCAATGATTGAAGTTACAATTATTAACCTCAACCATTATGATGCTAATTAAGAAACTAAATTAGATTGAAATGTAAGATACTTTGTTCAGTTAATTTCGAAGACAAGTTAAATGTTGACCTTTACGATACAGAAGTAACAATTACTTTCACCAGACCTTTAATTTGGTCAGTTGCACTACATCATGCCTATGCCCTGTGTATAATTGTCTATGACACGGAAGGTCAGTTGAAACAAAGAGCACATGCATGCGTTAACAGCTTGGAGTACAGAAGTAACTCATGCCTTGTAAAAAAGTACATTGTGCACATCAATCTATATTGGGAACTAGCTCTAAGAATAACGTGAAGTGTCTGCAAAGACGCACTCTGTCATTTTTTCCCTTGTCGAGATTTGTGGCAGAAGATATACATCTTGGACGGTTATCTCAGTTCGCATATAAGGAGTCTTTTGAAGCGCTTCAAGGCTAAAAAGCTGCGCAGGCAGTCCATTCACGTCAAACCTAATGTCTCGCGGACTCTGGCGATTATTAGTTATGCAAATCGGGTCGTTTCAAGCCGCCTCTGATTACGTCTCCAAGAGCCTAACACCGACCAGACAATGGAATAATTAAAGCTGGACGTTATTTAAATAGATCATTTGATGATCGCGTGAGTAAGAGAAGTCATTGTTTTGTTTTCTCGATCATTGTTCACCTTCGAATAAACAAGAACCTGAATTCGCGTGCAACCAGCCTTGCATCACGGAATCGGGCAAAATGGTCGCGTTTTGTTATTCCCTGCCCCCCTCTTGCCCTTTTTGTTTAACTCGCCGAACAAATGTGATAAGTTATAGCGATAAAAAGATTATGAGTGATAACGCTGGGTGAGCCAGGAAAGGGTGGGTTGCACACACCAGAGCGTTATACTGCCATTGTTGGTATTTTCATTATTATTATTATTATTTTCATTTCCCTCATCGATTTGAACTGCTTAATTACGCTCAACACGTGCCGGCGCTGGACAGTTCAGACCAAAAATGCAATTATTCGTCTTATTGGTCGCTTTAATTGTTGATTTTGTGGTGATGCAGTGATAGTGCGAGTTATTCGAGCGTGGAAATGCCTCGAGGAAGTTGAGATCAGCTTTATGATTGAGCATTTTAATGCAGAAACACTTGCAGATAGAGTGTAATCATATCAGACATAAAATTCCATAGTTATATTTTGTTTTGTCATAATAATGCTGTAATGCTATTTTGTTGCAATAATGTTGCATAATGAAGGGAAATACATTTTAACCATCAATACAGAGTTAGAAGGTTCAGTTCAAGGATTAAACATGCAAAATTTACCCTTCTACCATTTTCAAAAATTTCAGATGAATAAAAATGGCTCATTTCTCATCTTCCAAAGTTACATTATTATTTAAGGATATATATATATATATGTTTAATATACCGAAAATGTAAGTTTAAGCATAAGAAATAACAGACATATCTAAATAATCTATGATATAATGAATGGAAATATGTTTAGAATTGCTCCTGCCAATAAAAATATTAACAGTTTTAAGTCAGCAAAAATATCTGTTTTAATTCTATTAAAATTATTTTCCAAACTTAAAGCTATGAGATTTTGTTAAAAAATTTTATATAAAAATTGGTAAATTATATTACTTTTTCTTGAAAATTATGTTAGTAAAATTCTGATCCCGAATTTTATGAGGAATACCTAAAATGTGTTTTCTATCAAGTTTTTTTTAATGTAGACATGCATTTGGACTAAAATTATAATTTACAGCTTAAACGTTATAATTGGAATGAATAATTTTATTTTATTTAATCCATCCACAAAGGACATTAAGATTATCAAAAAATATTTATTTTTATTGAATTCAATGTTTCTAGAGAAATTTCATTTCTTTTAGATGTTATCGAGAAAAAAAATGTTATGATGAGTTCGGAAAAGAAGAAAATGTTGATACAGATTGAAATGCTTATTTTCTCATAATTTCTTAATTGCTGAGGGTAGAAAGATAATTCAAAGTAGCAACTTTTATTCTAAAGTTTTAAAATGCAAATTTCTGAAATTGAGAAGGGATTCTCTTTTTTACTTACATGTCACGGAGCATCAATAATTAGGAAATCTTAATCTCAATAAGAACTCTTTGTCCACGATTTTTCACTATTTACTGTTATATCAAAACGTTGCATCATGTTTTTTTCTCAATGTGTTGTAGAAATAAAATTTGCCTCATTAAAGTGCATCAGTGAAACGTATAAGCATTTTATCAAAGAAGAACAAAATAATTAAGATGCAATTAAAACCGATAAATTATTGCATTATATATAAATAACAATATTCAAAAACATTACAAGTGATTGAAAAGCATTCAGGCATATAGACTCGAACTCTAAATGCCGTATAGAAAGTTAAAACCCACCACCAATCTTTGACCTTTCTAGCAAACGAAAACGAAATGAAATAAGCATCAAAATACCACTTCAGACAACGAAATGAAAAGCAACAAAATCTCTAACGCTGTTCTAAAGCAAAACCTGTACAATTAAGACAAGAAAAGAAAAAAAGAAGGCATTGAAAAATTCTCGGCATCGCATTTTGTTTCGCAATGCAGGCCAATTAACGAAGCGTCCAATAATTAAAAGGGTGAGCGGACGAACAGTTTAATTGCTGGTCTAAGGGACGATCCATCTCTCGTTGCAACGAAATACGCCCAAAACTGCAGCTACCAGTCACCGCAAGAGGAGATTTGGGATTCCAGGGCCGGACGATTCCAATTTATCAAGGCCCGCACTGTTTGTTGTGAGGCATATGAGTAGGCTGGGGAATCGCGGGGTACGATTAGGGAACGATTTACTGCCGTTTAACTGTCAATGGGAGTTGAGCGCGACATTTCTTTGCAGTGGGGAAAGACAGGCGATATTTTATGGGAACATTCAGTTGCTCCAATGGGTTTGAAAAGAGGTGGAATTTTATTAGATTACGGTCAATGAAATAGTTTGAGGGAATAATTGGAATTGTTAAATCCTTATTATTAATAATTTGGATATGTTATGGTCAAAGAAATTTTAAGGAACCATACCGGGGAAAGTTACCCATGTGTTAATAGACTATACCATATTCAATGCCATTTCAAACTGAAAAGCGAGGGGAAATTTATTCCTTATATATTAAGAGAATATATCATATTCAGTGTCATTTTAAAGCGACAGTACAGGCAAGTTGTTCCCCATTTATTAAATGGGCATGCTATATTCAGTGTTATTTCAAAGTGACAGTACGGAGTAAGTTACCCACCTGTATTAAATGAACATAGTATAATCAGTGACATTTCAAAGTGATAGTATGAGCAACTTATCCTCCACGTACTAAATGAACATATTATATTCGGTGACATTTCTATATAAAATTACCAGAAGGGTATCCTTGTGCATTAAATGGATCTACCATATTCAGTGTCTTTAAAAAGTGATAGCATAAGCATCTTATCCTCTACTTATTAAATGCATATACTATATTCGGTGACATTTCAAAGTGACAGTGCAGGCATGTTATCCGCTTGTATTAAAAGGATATACCATATTCAGTATCATTTCCTATTGAAAGCACGAGGAAAATTATTCTCCATTTATTAAATGGATAATTACATTCAAAGTCATTTTAAAATTGATGGAAGTAATGGTAACCACTGATAGTAATTTCTGGTGATACCTGTCGTTGATAGTACAAAAAAGTAAAACAGCATTTTATTAGTAAATGCATTGATATCATATTAATTCTTAATATGATCTTAACGAATTTATTCCAATTATGTGTGTGTGTGTAGATGTGTAGAAATACTTATTACGTCATTTAAAAATAATTATAAGTACATAATGTAATCTTGGTTGAATATAATCTAGTGGATTATTATTATTTAATTACTTATTATTTTATTACTTATTATTATTATTTTATTACTATTATTATTATTTTATTACTTATTATTTAATAAATATTCATTTAGTTTTTCAGCATTGAATTATCATATGAAAATGATTTCATAGTTTTATCATGGGAAATTAAATAATTTTTTGTTGACATATGATAAATGATTAAATAAATTGATTAATTGATAAAATTAAACTATTTGTTGATACATTAAAAAGAAAATGTGACTCATTCGACTCCATTTATTTTGTTTTATGAAAGAAAAAAGAAAGGAGCTATTTTTTATGGGTATATCAGACAGAATACTGAATTTTTCTTGTATTATATTCAAAACTGATGTAAAAAAATTATAAATTATTAAAATATTATTGAATGTCTCTTGATTTTAGAGAATAAATGTGCGCAGATAATTGGTTTGACTCACTGCTTTGCTAAATCAATTACAAAATGAAATAAAAGTCAGAATCTATATTTGAATTTGATGAAATTAACATTTGATGGGTGTTGTATAATCCCCCCCCCCCAGCATACTACACTTAATGATCCGCAAGTTCACTGCCTTGATTACTTTAATGCAAGCCTATCAGTTTTATTGTATGATAGCTTATCATTAATTCTAAATTTAAAACCTTGAAAAGGTATTACATTTTACATTAAGGATTCCATTCTTCTAAGAACAAAATAGTGAATTTGGGTGAAGTAGCCAAACTTACAAGCGTTAAAATGGGTTGATTAAATTAGCACTCAAATTTTATTCAAAATAAATAAACTAAAAGAGTGATAGTGAGTTTTTTAATAAGATTTTCATATATACGTTTTTTTATAATCTTTTCAAAGCATGCATTTATGTATCTGTAGTTTGATTAATTTTTCGAATTAATTTTGTTTTTTTTTTAAACGTAGCCTGTAGGGCTGAATGTAATCATAGTTTTATCAGGTAATAATAAGAAGAAAAAGTATTAATTTTGTAGAAAAACGACAGTATTAAAAATATCAACATTTAAACATATTTTTTATGAATCTGAAATAATTTGACTATCAAATATGTAAAGATTTGGTATCAAAGTGAAATACATTTAAAAATCTAGTTAAAATACATTTCATACATAAAATACATTAGATACCAAGTTTATATTTTAAATTTTAGTTTATAGGTTTTATACTTAATGTGTATAACCTATATGATAATTATGTTAAGTATAAAACTACTTTCATACTTAACCTAAAAGAACAGGCATAGAAATTAATTTAATCTTCAATATCATAAGCTTATATTAAATTTTTTTTTATTCACAAAAGTATTCAGATTATAAATTTCATGAATTTTTTTTTAATATCTCATTTTTTTTGTATACATTCATAAACCTGATTACCTTTTTCAGAAATAATTGACTTTTATAATATGCTCTTACAAAGTACACAGAATTTTGCATTGAAATTTCGTATTTTATTTTTAAAATATTTACAATTAAAAATTAACTTAGATACTGTAAATAGTGTGTTGTTGGTAAAGCAGTGTAAAAATGACACAAAATTACATTTTGATTTTTATTTTTAATATGTGAAAATTATTAAATATTTTAAAATATAACTTAACATAATAAACATAACTTCTGTACATAAACTTCTTTTTTTTTAAACACAAATTCTGTAAAAATGTTCTATTTTATATTTAAACTATTTGATGAGAGTAAACACATTTTTTGTATAAAATAATCAAATTTCATGCAAATATTAAGTTATAAGTCCTGCTAACTCTTTTAAAATCATTTAAAACCATTGCACTCACAAAACACAAGGATATACATAAAAAAAATAAGCAGTTATTGATTTCTAATGTTACCCACGAGCTTTAGTTTGCGGCCTGGACATATATTTACAGCTCTGAATCATATTTCTGTCTAAACTGTTTAAATTTGTTTCACGCGATCGTGCTATTTTTTGTACGTTTGCGCATTTTCACAAAAAATATACTTTTTACAGCGTTTTGAATCATAAAAATGTATTATAATCTTTCTCTTTTATGACTCGATTAACAATATTATTTGGATCTTACAGCTTAGCATTATTTTGGATACCGTGTGTTCTTCTCCAAATTAGGAGCGATATTCCGTTATATTTTTTTCCGTGTCTGTCACCTTTCTAATTTATCGCTTTTTGTGCATTTGTTATGGATGCTTATAGTATTTTCTTAACTAATTAATGGGTTATGATTAAAGAACCCTTGATCGGAATTGAGAAAATACATTTATAAATTCCAAATTATTGATACTTATTTAAATTTTATTTATATGCAATGATTATGGGATCTTATAATTAAATTTGCTCGGATTCACAATTAAATAGCGTCTCTGTACTGAAGTAAAACTAAATAAAATTATGAAATTAACTGAAATTTTTTTTAAAGAACGTATATATTAAATTATTATAATATGATATCTGTTATATCACTTTATATCGTGACTATATGATTGCCCAAAATTTTATAACTCTAGAACATTAAGAAGTGAAAGAAGAATCGATTACACGTTCTCACCTTTACAAATCTGAAAATGAAACAAATTTTTAAAAAAGTGTTTACAAGGTTAAAGAGAAGAAGAAACATAGCTTATAAAATTTTATTTCTTGAATATGAATGCCATTAGAATAGTTTTAATGCTTCTTGTTATAAAATATCTCCTCTTTCGAAAATCTTTGAGAAGGGGGAAAAATGATGTACTATTCATTTAAATGCCTGTTAAAATCGTAATAATGAAAGATTAATTGTTTTTTTTAAATGTATTTATTAACCAAAAAAGGAAAAAACTTTATTGGGAAATATTGGGGAAAAATAATTTAGAAATTAAAGTGCACTTAGCAAACATTTTCATACCTTATCATTTTAATTTGTGGATTATAACGATCTTTAGAATTTATTATTTTAAAGTAATTCTTTAAATAAATACTTCACAAAGTAAATGGCATTAGTAATTTTTCTTGCTTTATTATCATAAGTGAAAGTTCATTGCTGTAAACATTCGAAAGTATATTGCATTCATTAAAACCCTTACTGTCTTCTTTCTTGCTTTGCCAAAGTAATCTATCCTATAATTTGTTCGGAAGTAAAATCATTAAAACGACCCCAACGTTAATTTAAAATATTTATTATACGGTGTAATGATTAAAGGTTAGAAGCAAATAAAAATATCCGCAATACAAGATGCAAAAAGTTCTTGCTAACAAATTTTTATGCTAAGCCGTTATTTTCCTGAATTATGAGCATCAGCAAAATGCTCTTTGATTAAAGGGACTTCAGCGGCCAAAACAAAATATCATATAATGAAGTTTTTATCCACTGTTTTCTTTGAGAAAATAACTGATTATTGATACAGAAATAGACTATTAGTTGAACCTATAATTCGGATAAACGCAGATAATAGGTAAATAATCATACGAGTCAGATTTTTCATAATACAAAATGGTTTTTATTTGAAAAATGATAAAAACCTTGGGAACTGTACGCCTTTAAAACCATTAATAACGATATCATAGAATTTTAACAATGCAATGGGTAGGAATGTAATTGCGATATATACCATAATGGTGCACTAATCTGAGCGAAACTGAAACAAAAAGAAAGAAGTATCCAGTAACATAAATATGGGGATATATTATTGATAGGAGATGTATAATTTGATTAATTTGTCTTTCTTCTTCGTCATTTTTAATGAGCTCGAAATTTTTCAGTCCATCTCCTCATTTGTATTTGCTGGATATAAACTTCACTCGTACCTAACCCTTTTTCCATTTTTTAATTATTTGAGAAAGAAGAAAAGAAAGAAAGAAGAACGAATTTTAGAGGCCAAAGCAAATAATAAGTTCAGTGACCGCCTGCCTTGTTGTTTTATTCTCCCCAAAAATTGAGATTGCACCGAGTAACAATCCTCTGTAACTAATTTCCTCCATCCATAAGTGTTAAAACTCGGTTGCACCATTACTCTGCGCATGACCAAAACCATTTTTCACCCCTCTCCCGGTGCTTTTAATGACTGCCACACAGATTTAACGCTTTAACACCAAAACCGTGATAGCAGCGATTAGATCCCCGTTTAACGGCTCTGATCGTGTGAAGAGTCAATGTGTCGAAATAACGAGCGGGATTGAAATCGTGATGGCGATTCGCTCAGAGCGCGCGTGGGCGAGCAATTAGGTCCTGATTCAATTTATAATCGAAAAAAGGCCCAAATCGTGATCCGAGGTTAAAGATAAAAAATGTG
The DNA here is from genome assembly GCF_947563725.1 of Argiope bruennichi. Lineage (NCBI taxonomy): Eukaryota > Metazoa > Arthropoda > Arachnida > Araneae > Araneidae > Argiope > Argiope bruennichi. The sequence goes on from NC_079158.1 coordinate 54,635,021, forward strand.
TTCTGGCGTGCCTGATTTACATGAGAAAAGCTCTCGGAAAAACGTTCTTCAACGTCTGCTGAATAAGAAACGTGAAGTGTGAACGGCGGGAATAATTTAATCAAAATATTGTAAGTTGGTAACATTCATATTAAATGATCCCCAGTCTTTAAAGTGAACACGACTGCAGATGTCAGTATGGGCAAGCAAATAAATTATTTTTTCATTGTAATATCATTTAAAAAATGATATTATAATGAAAAAAGATCATTGGTATTCTTCTAAATTATCAGAACCGTGCAATATCCGACTCTTCATCGGTTGAAATTTATTTTAGCATACTTTGTTAATCGTTTCATAAGTTCACAAGCAAATAATCATTGTAATCTATTTCAAAATTTAGTATAAAAAAATATTAAGGACGAAAAAAAAAATCCAAAATCACGAAGAAAAGTATAGTCGAAAATACCAATTGGGTGAATTCGTGGTCTCTGTTAGCCAATTGAATTTTTTACGCTAAAAGTTCCAACTGCAATGCACAGTTTTAAAATGTTGAAAATGGCTATATATTAACTCTGCCTCCAGAATCTCTATCGGAGTTGCGAATATCTAAGAAATGCAGAATATTTTCGAAAGGATTAATCAATTTGTGTGTCGAATCGTTAAAGCATGCATATCTATGAATGGTAATAATTTTGAGGGGTTGATATGAAAGTAGTAAAAACGTGTATATATACTGTCCATGCGAAAAAAATATTATTAAATGAAAAGTGTTCTTTTATTATTGAAAGTATCCTTTCAGCATCTTCCAATATTTACTAGTTTGTTCCGGTGGCGTTTTTGTTCATTGTCCAATTTCCCCTAATAGTACACCTGAATTTGAAACCATCGTACATTTTAAAAAACGATAGAAATTTTCCAGTCGAGTATCGCATATATCTCAACAGAATATTTATTTTAACTATATACTTTTACTTTTCAGTGTTATTTCTTGATATCAAATAACCGAGATGCAAATTCTCCGTTTAGGACTTTTTTAATTTGAGTCATGCTTTTTCTTTCTGCTTCTTCACTATATTAGTAAATTTTTGAATAAAATTCAAAAAGCATTAATTTTGAATCTAACTTCTATTGATATTCGTCCAAAAACACAGACATCCACTACACAGTGTTTTTTTAAAAATAAACTATAATACATTGATGCCACAAAAAAGTTAAATTTCGAAATAAATATTTTCAATGCTCTCTGAAACTACTTTTTGGTAAGGATTTAATTAGAGATTCATCATATATTTAACATCATATCAACGTCTTTTCAGCAGTATTTTGGCAAGAATTTGAATTATTTAGTTTCAATTTATTTCTAATTGCCTAATATATAAATTTTCTTAAAACTATATATATATATTTTAATCTTCAAAACTATTTACAAATGTTTCAAGGGCAATTTTTCACTACGAAGAAATTTATATAAATATATCTCACATTTCATAAAAATATTACTTATAATTTAATAAATTTTAAATTTTATAAACTTAATTTATTATTTTAACATTTTATAAATTTAATATCTGTCGGTCAAGGAATTCCTAAACAAGGAGAGAACTCAGTTTAATTAAATGTTTATGTAAATTTGAGCATGACTATTAATAATGGTAGTTGCTCGAAAGGGGAAGCATTTAAAGAATAAAATGAAGCATAATTTAGGCTTTGCGTTACCGAATAGAAGAAAAAACTTTAGAATTTTAACCTCTATCTCTTTCACCACGGAAGGTATAATTTGTAAAAGAAACAAGCGATTATGAAAGATGCGGCAGTCTACATCGCGACACAAGAGCAAAAGAGACAGAAATTTTTCATCTCACTGCCGTTAATATGAGATTTTTATAGGGATTTCTTAGACACGTGTCGGCTTAGGAAAGTTAATCTTAGGTATCTTTAAAAGAATGCGTAAGCGTTAGTAGTTTTTATCCTTTCATTTGGAACATGTGAAACTATTGAAGTGAACAATTTTATGGAGCGCGTGCAGTATTAATTAAATAAAAAAAGTATGAATTGAATCAGGAAATAAGAGAATATTTGAGAATTTGTTCTAAATTAAGATAAAAATCGGGAAAATAATTAGGATTTAAATTAGATTAAGAGATATCATTTATATATATATACCGAAGAATTTTGATATAAATAGTAAATTTTTTTATCGAACTATTTGATTTCAGTCCACTTTTCTTTAATTTTAAAATATTAAATTATTAAAAAATTGCATTATCATTGTTTGAAATCAGAAGAAAAATGTTTAATCGATAAACAAAGCTGCTATAGAATCTTGACAATCCAGTTACCTGATCTTGAATGACGCTTTTTGTAAACATTTTCCAAGCAAACCAGACACGTTTATCATATTTTTGATTCAGAGATTTGGCTGATATGTCAAATAAAAAATATAAATAAATAAAAACGAATGAGCAGTTAATTCCATTGACATTAAAGAAATCCGAAATATTTACACTTTTCTTCAGGGAATTCACCAAGTATAAACATGTTCGATTACTCTCCAGTTGAATTACCTGGCCTTTACTAATAGATTTTGTACAGATTATTTAACTAGATTATCCATCTGTAATAATATTCATCTTCTGTAAACATGATTGGCTTGGTGGGTTAGAAACACCATCCAAATATTTTTAACTTTCTAAAGGCAGTTGAATTTTTTTATTTGCATTTAATACTTTTTGACTTTAATTATTATTTTTTACTATGCAACACCTAATTCCCTTTTCAAAATTATTGTTCATATTGTAATCCCTAAATTTTAAATTTTATACACATACTCTCAATGTATCAATATTTAACATTTTTATTCTTTTCCTAATAAGTATATTTTAATATGGCCTGATGTCCAACCATATGCTTGGCGCAGTATGGCCAAATATGTCTCTTGCGCCATAAAACTAAACCAAACCATCTGTAATAAAAATTGAGTAAATTAGCTCTATATCAGAATTAGCTAAATATATTTATCAGAAAAGATCTTCTGATATGCCACAGGGACAAAGCCAAATTATATGATAATATATAAAAGCCAAATGATATGCCACAGGGGCAGGCCTCAAATATCCTCGATATTTTTTAAATATGAAATACTGAAAATTTTTCTGAATAAACTGCGCCAATAAACATATAGTAATATTCCGTAGTTTGACTTCTCGAATTCAAATTTAAATCTTATTCTAAACATTTAATTGATAATATGTCCTCATATTCTATATCTTTTATTCAATTCATCTTCTCTTCAATTTAATTCATTTTCCTGAACATAAATGATATATTAAGGATTTAGTTAAAACGGAGCTCAACTAATACTTCCAATGAGCTAGCTTGTCATTAGTATTCAATAAAATGATACCATGTTTAGGAAATGGTCATCTGAAATATCATATGTAACAAAGCCAAACAACTCATTTCAATACCATTTTTTAAAAATCTGAAATGCACACATTTTCCATCGAGGATTCGGCACCAATAAACACTCCCGAGTCCGACTCTCTGCCCTTGACAGCAGCCACGAGCCTAATCAGAGCCGCACAATGCATTCACCTCAGGTAAAATCGAAAAGAAAGGCAGCAGCCAACAATGGGTAGCAGAGAACTCTGCTTTTAATTGTTGCACTCTGTCTCCACAATGGTTTGTTTACCTGGTGATTTGGGACGGAGCGAGGAGTGAGCAAATGTTAATACAAATTGAAAGGAGGAGAGGGCCTGGCAAGGGCTGTCAGTGATTAGCAGAGACGGACTGACGTTTAACAGAGCCCACCATCAACAGGTGTCAGGTAGAGTTTGGGCGCTCAGCGGGGTGCTCATGCTTTTCCACGCATTCAGTCCATTACTCATCTTTCTCGCCTGTTTCATTTATTCATTTAGTTCCTGTCTTTTTTTTTTCTTCTTTTACCTTTGTAGATATGTACACTTGATTCGTGTTTCTTTTCTTTTTTTATTGTACTATTAGGTTTTGATCAAGCATTGAGGTTTACTGTTATTGGACATGATGTTTATAATATAATAGGTGACGTGAAAGTTTTTGTAAAGGCATTCGAAATGATGACTAATTAGTTTTTGTGAAGAATATTTATGAAATTTATTCTGGAAGGTGGGAAGGTAATGAACGGGAAAATACAAAAGAACATAGCAATAATAATATTTGAAGATTGCTTTGCAATAGCTTCTGCTCGCATTTTCATGTATTCTTACACAGAATCGAATCTATAGAAAAAAAGTTGTTTTACAATTAGAACCCCATATCTTGTTTAACACTGCATGAACTTCGGACGCTTCCCTCAAAATAATATTCTCTTTTTTTTTATTTAATTTTTCATTCATTTAGATCTAATATTTCTTTTATTGAAGTTATCTTTCGTATTTAATTATTGACTTATTATTCTTCCAGATTTCTTACTTCCGAAACAAATTTCACAAAAATACTGGTTCACAAAATACTGGGTTTGATCTATACAGTAAATCCCGTTCCAATTTTTAAAAAGACGATAGAAATAAATTATATAGCGCCATCATTCATTAATATAAGTGGTATTAATATATGCATTATCAATAGATAAATCATAAAACAATATGTCTTCTTACTATAATTTTGGACGCATGCACGTGCTAATAAAATTGAGCAGGCTTTGCTAAAATTCACAAGGGTATGAGAGCCATATCTCACAACATTATTATTGCCAAATTATTAAAGTATTTGAAAAGTTTTTTACCAAAGAAATTAAGTATCCGAATCTTTCAAGGAAAGGAAACTATTCGATCGAAGTCTCTTTTTTATTTATCTATATAAGCATTGCTTTGGGGCAGTAAACATTGCCACAAATATATAGAAATTTTTAAAATATATATAATCATTTTGCGCCCCTGTGTTCTAGCCATAACTCACATGTAAAGGTTCTATCGAACAAGTACTACTAAAGATGTCACAGAACGATACCTTATTGAACAGAATATAGCAATAAATATATGAGGTTACAGACGGCTATAAATAAAATTTAAAAAAATGTTTTGCTTTAAATAGTTAATTAAATTTAAAGCTAATATTTATGGGATAATACATTGTATCACTATTCATAGATGAAAAAATAATGAACCTAGGAGTAGATAGACAGCATGAGTAAAAACAAAAATGGTATTTTTATTTTAGCTTTGATGCTTACATATCAAAACTAAACATGAATAAATGAATTCGAAATTTTGTATTATTAATCAATTGTTTTGAATTGAACGATATTGACAGCGAGAACATAGGCAATTTGCGGCTGAAAGGAAACAATACACAGATTTTTATGAATTTAAAAAATCCCATAATATTTTATTTTTAAGGACATTAGCAACGCAAAGCACTAATAATCATTATTCAAATTGAGAAAAACACAAATTGATGGGTAGCATCAACGTATTTTCCATGAAAGAAGTAATTCAACTGTAAAATAAAAAATGTAATCAGTATATATTTGATAATTTTTAAAGGAAGCAAAAAAATTTTATCAAATACTAAACTTGTAGAACTGATTTTAAAAAAATATTACCCTATAGAAATGAGCCATTTTATTGAATTACTAATTTCTTATTATTAAAACTGAGCATTATTTAAAGATTGATAATTGAATTTAACAAATTCTATGAATAAAAAAAGTCGAGAGAAAAATTTCACAGAAACTGAAATGAATAGAAACAATCAATTTTTACGAACACTCATAAAATCGATCTATTAAAAATAAAGGGGGGGGGATATAGTTGGATATTAAACAATATTGATAAAAAAATCTTTTTGTCGCCAAAATGTCTGAAATAAGAAATAAACGAAATTAAAGCAAGAATGAAAGAAAAATGAATAATGAGAGAATAAAAATGAATAAATGAGAAAGCTCACAATGTTTTAAAATAACGTTAGCATTTGGCATGTAAATTTCCAGGATAGTTTTCGTCAATAAATTTAAACGTTGTTTTAAAAAATAACCACCATTCCCTGGCTATTATTCTGATCTTTTAGACAAAGCATTCTGTAACAAACCACGAAACCTCCCGTATAATTTAATTTCACGCTAACCCGAAGCAAAGTGCGATTATCTTTTGATTGTGGCGATGCCGCAAAGCGTCACGGAAGGAACGAATTGCAGCTTAGAGCTTTTTTATATATTTGTTTCTTTTCTTTACTACCTAAAGAAAAAAAAATTGCACAGGAAAAATCGAAGGAAAAAAATGAAAGAAATTATCTTAATATGGCTGACTTTTTCCTAATTAAAACAGAAGTGACGGTCACTATTGTCGATGACCGAATCTCGAGCCAATTGTAAGGCCTGGCTGCTGCAGTGACATTGGCGCCAATTTGGTGGATCTCAGGTGCCTTTTTATCTCAATTCTTTAGCACTTACTGACAATGTCTCATGCGCTTTATAATTGAGATGGAGAGGAGGGAACCTTCCTCCTCATTTCTTTTAATCTCACTAAGATAATCGCATGAAACCGCAACAGACTCATTCATTATTTTTCGTTGGGGTTCATTGTCAAGGACCACAATGCTCAACTGCTAAGTTAATTAGGGGAAGGTCTTTATTATTATTTTTCCCTGTCTTCCTTTTGCATTCTTTTACTTCGCGGTATTCATAGCAATGACGGTAAAACCATGATTCAATAGGACTATTCAAGTATTTTTGCTCTTTTTTTTTTTTTTTCCTTCGTTTTGTTTATACATCAATTACTTTAAAAAGACGGTTTATCTTATTTGTTGCGAATAGTATGGCGGTGAAATTTCATTGTTTTGATTGTAATCGGAGTAATTTGATGAATGATTAATAGAAAATAATGAAAATGAAACTTTGTAAATATGTGAAATATAAGCGTTAATGAATATTACATACCAAATTATTTCGATTAACCCTTTAAAGGGCCATTTTTTTCTAGCAATGGTATATTAAAATAATTTCAAAATTAAGATAGACTTAAGAAAAGGAATTCATTTCGTTTATTAGATAAATATAAATTTATTCATCAATCCATTTTGTTAATTAATAATTATATTGAAAATATTATTCAAACATTTTTGAGAATAAATGCTAACCGACTAACTTCCTACAAAGATCAATGGATTTGGTGGGAAGTATAATTCCCAAGGCCCTAGAAAGGATGAAAATAAATTATTTTGTTGTTGTTTCGATTTTTTTCTATCTACAGCCCTGGTTCTACTAATTATTACTGCAAAATATAAAAGTTTATTAAAAAAATACTAGTAATACAAAATTTATAACAAAATATAAAACGAAACGTCTGCATTTTTTTTTAATGGTAAAGGAAAAAGATCTTTTTCAAAGAACATCCGAGGCTCTAGTTCGAAGCATTGTTGATATATATTATATATATATGGTTTGATTCGACTGTTATTAGATTACTTTTGAAAATTTACTCTTAATTATATAGCAACAATAAGTATGTACAAAAATGTATTTAACATCATCGTAACACAAGTATGTAAAAATGCAGTAATTAAAACAATAAACATTTTCTTGTAAAAAATATTTTTTGAATTTTTTAAAACAGGAGGAAAAAAATTGCATCGAAATAATGTTATCAATATCATTCTATGAATATTTAATGTAATGTTGAAACCTAGTTGATGTGTTTTAAAATAACGCCATAAAATTTCCATTAAAGAGATGAATTCTGTTTTGTTATCATCGTAATTTCCAGTCTGTTATGCTTTTACAATAAAGTTTTTTTAAAAAAATCCATTTAAAAAGATTGTATAATACTGTACTTCTTTTCGTATAGAAATGTAAATACGAAAATTCACGAGCAAGAAATTGCCAGCTGTAATTTTGCTTTTTTTATAAATTTTGCAACATAAAATTTGGAATAAATAAATAAAATTAATTGTGAAAAATAAGGATTATTTAACACTATTTTTAGAAGCATACTATTCAGATTAATTTCTTAACAAACACCAAATCTTTTTTAAAAGTTTTAATGATAGTTTGAAAATAGATTACAGAAATCTGAAATAATTTCATTTATAAAATTATTTCATAGTTAAGAAAAAATTAATAATGAAATTTCATTTTTTTTCAATCAGAATTTTTCTAAAAAAAACAAAAAAAAACGGAGGAGCAAAATTAAAAAAAAGTTCTATTCTATGTTAGTATTACTTTAAAAAAATCAATATAAAGGGAAGAAATAGATTTTCGACAACATTTTCCGTCACACAAACGCGCTCATTAAAGAACCCAATTCTATCACAGGACAGTGACATCTACTACGGCGCCAAAGGGACTTCTGCCATCGCCAAATTTCTCTCTAAAGCTTACTGTCTCTTTTAATTGAGAGAGCAATTTTCTTCTTGCTTCAAGTCTCTGAAACTGTAATTGTTAGGTCTCCATTGACTTGAGAAGATCCTATCCGGCGATGATCAAAATGCTTACCGGAGAGAGCTAATTGGCAATTTCAAGTTGCTTTTTTTTTTGTTCTTTTTTATTATTGTTCTTTTCTTCGTTTCTACAAACAAAAGAGTTGTGAGCTATGACACTGTATTGGGCATTAAGTGAATTAACTACTAGTGTTAATTGGAAGCTTTCCTTTTTCATTATAGGACCTTGGATTATAGTGCGCAATTAATTATCATAATATTGAAAGCATTTGATATGTATTTTTAAAATTTTCTCATACTATGCTACATTTCCAATTTGGGAGGAAAGAATGTACGGAAAATCATTAACAGCAATATAGAAATTCAGACAAATTCACTTTTATGAAGAAGTAGTATGTACATATACTGACATGACAAGATGTTTAACTATTTCAAAGACAATGTTATAAATGCGCATAATTATACTTTTTACTCATAATAATGAAAAGAAAAAACTCATAGAATTGTAAAAATGGATATTTTACGATTTTCCCATGAAATTATGTTCTCACTATTTAGAAAAAGGAACAAAGAAGCAATTAGAAGGATCCATAACAATATTATATATATATCCTTTTTTCATATAAAAAAAAGTAATATATATTTTTCCTTTTCCTCATATAAAAAAAAGTAATAATTTGAACAAATAAATGGATTTTGAGATTTTTATGTTTTAAACCTCCCTAAGTTTCAAGAGTAACAGGTTCTTAGAACTATATTCCTCATCGAACATTCTACATTAAATAAAGGAACTAGATTGACATAAAATTTCTAGGTGATTTTTACCACCAAATTTTTGACCCGCATCAATGGAAAGAAGGAACATTTGCTTTCTTTGTGCGTTTGTGCGCATGTGAAAACAATAAATAGAAAATGCAAGAAGTTACGTGCATGAAAACTCGTGTTTAATTTTTTTCACTTTTTCACTACATCAGATTTTAGGCCACATAAATGAAAGTGTCGTTTATCTATCCATCTGTTTATTCGTGAACATGATGATTCAAAATGATAAAAAGGATTGAAAAGCATTTTTTTTTTTCAAAAATAAATGGAATTTGGTATATGATCTTGACGAAAACCATGGATTTGTTCCAAATATTGGACTCATTCGGGTCTCAGGGAAGAAACTAAAATTTATCCACTATTTTCTGTATTGTAGTACGAGAATGAAACACTCATGCTGCTTCAGTTTAAAACTTTACTGTACTAGAACAATCATTACGTTGGCGTCTAAAATCAATACATCGTAGTCATTTGAATATATTATTTGAAATTCTGAATTGCGATTAGCTTCATTTCTTACTCGGATTCGCCAACCAAGTTTGAAACTCACAACGATCCCAACATGTAAATCTAGAGATTTTTTTTATCTTTTGACATTGCCTCATTTAGTAGTGCCCCTGCACAAGATTTCCCTGATGATTATCCGATAATCGTTTGATTGTTCGAGCAAAGCTGCACGCGTTTCAATAATAGCGCCGAGCACGGCCCTCCCTGTGTCAATACAACTTCTATTTGCAACCACCACGCCGAAATCTCGTTGAGCCCGCACTGTCAAAATGTAAACAAGACGAAGAAAATCATTATATTGGGTAAGCACGAAGCGCACACAATCTCTATACTTTTATGAGCCAAAGCGTTGCAATTAGATCCAGGCGGTAATGTAATAGCATCACGCGATATGCAGCATAATATGGGAAGATAGCGGTTTTTAGTGAACAAATTGCTGGCAAACCTGTTTAAGGTGGACGCTATTAAGATAGGAGAAATCGTCGATCGACCCCTCCCCCCCCCTCCTTTTCCTTTCCTAAGAGTGGAGGGGAGGGGGCAAGTTACGCAAGGTGTTTTTATTATTTAGTTGTTTTTAATTTTTTTCTGTCGTACATTTCTGCTGTGTGAAGGTTTGTCAGCCAGATACGCGATAAGCAATGATCAAGTCATTGGAAGGAAAAAAACAGTTGATTTTTGCCTGAGTAATGGGCAGGAGCAGAAGGGATTCGAAATGATTCTCGATTTTGAAATGTTATCGATATTTATGAATCATGTCTAGTCATTTCCTTTCCTTGTTGATACCATGCATTCAGAACGATTTGAATAATCTAAAAATGTAGATTGCAAAAGACTGACTTTTTGTTATCAGATATTTAATTTATTTATTCAAAATTCTTTTTTAAAAGACAAAACAAAATATGTGTTAAATTGTGAAATGCCCTCGTGACATTCTTTAGCGCACGTACCACTGACCTGCGTTTTACTGTATTTTTTAAATTTAAAACCAAACATTTATTTGTTTCCATTCCCAAGTAGATAATTTCTCTTTATTGTTATAAATATAGTATGATTACACTTTTGTCAAATATAAATAAAACATGCAAAAATTATGAAATTTCAAAAAAAAAGAATTATGAGATAAATAACAAAAGAAGAATGTTTCAAACACGTGGTAATGACTAACTTTTTACTTATTTTAATTAATTAATTTTTTCTTAATTATTTTTAGAGCAGTGTGTATTGATCATAAGCTTTGCAATGAAATACAAATGGAAGCGTGCACATCTTATTTGATAATTTTTTTTAAACTTTATCGTATTCAAACTATAGAAAGTACCTGAATTGTGGAGAAATTCCATTTAATAATCTGCTGCATCTCGTCATTTCCGATTTTCTTGCGCCCATATTTGGGATTATGGTCATCAATAGATAGGAATATTCAAAATCGGAAATGAATGAAATATGAAATTCAGCAGCATTAGAATCGTGGTTTTATATTAAATTTTGGACGAAATCAACAAATAGAAAAAATGTCAATTGACTTGTATGTATTCGTGAGCAAAACAGTTCAAAAACGGTTTGATTTATAAACCAATGTTGTGATTTTTTTTTTCAATTTTATGTTTATCAGTCTGTTTATCCGTAGGAATTTGGAATTTATAACTCTTAAAGAAAGCCCATTAATCGAAAGGAATTTGATAGAATATCGTTATAGGAAAATTGTAAAGCCGACAGTAATGTCATGGTTGAGTCTAAAATCTCGATAAAATTTTCGTCTTCAATAAAGAGCTGGTGGGTTTTAGTGTCTTGGCAGTAGAGAGTCAATGTAGATTTTTTTAATGGAGACTTTTAAAACTTGCTGGACTCTCTTCTGCTGTAAGGGGCTATTTCATGGCCCACTCATCGTTTGCCCGTAGGGCTGAGGTTATGGCGAGCTTTGCTTTTCTGCTTACCCCATTGTCGTGGGTTCGAGTCATGTTTCCACGATTGAAACGTTGTGTATAAGAGGCAAGTGTGTGCTAAATCTGTCTAGATCAAATGCACCATGTTGGTGTGGTATGGAAGTTTGGAGTTCAGATGTCATGTACTCGTGTCCAAAATTATGAAATACATTCCAATATAGCCATCATGGAACTTCAAAATGAAACGTTAATACCATCCAATTAAATCAAAATCTCATAGATCTGCGTTCAATTTTTTCTCAAACTGTTTTGGAGCCAAATATTGTGTACGTGAAAATGCTGACTCACGAAAGTAAGAAACTAAATGGACGCAAGAAGATAGCCAACCTCTTTTCACCTCCGTTTGATACTTGTCAAAAAATATAACGGACCAAAATTTTAACTTCTGTTTTACTTTAATCCTGTACTATTAATGCATTTTACAAAGTTTGAATATATCGTGATTCCATTATTCGACTACTACTAGGAATTGGGAATAAATTAGATAGATTGTAATCCCTTGCTTATCTTTCATTAACCTTGAATGCTTTTTTTTTATCGCACACCAATATTTTTAGTCGTTGGGACTCCCCTCACAAATAGGTATGACGTATATAAAGTTATGACAAAAAGTTTCTTAAAAGATTAATGATTATTGAAAATAAAATCAGATATAGCTTTATTTTAGTGTAAAAATACGATTTCAATCTCAACAATAAACATTCAGCAACACAAACAAGTATATTGGTATTAATAGTAAGTACATTTGTACATACAGGTATGATAATAAAATTTAAAAATTTTAAAGGTAATTAAGATAATAGGCTAGATAGATTTTTTAGATATGGAACGGAGTTTTTAGACATATTTCTGTCATCAATGTGTATCTATCCATTCTATTGTGATATTCTTTCTATTTTTTTCTCTCAATTCGGAGGAATATTTCTACACTCAGATTTAATCATTTCAACCTTCAAGTCCGATTTACTCACAAGTAACCTAAGTTTTAAAATGTAATTTTCCATCCCCATCGCTCGGCGACCATCATTGTTTCAGTGTTGTAATAAACTGTAAAAGAAGTCTCTTGTATAAATACCTGTTTTTTATGCTAAGCTATCATATAACGAGCCACTATTAGCGCGTTCCTTGGGGCGAAACGACATATGCTGCTGCATTTAAGCGGGTCCTTCCATTTGCCGCTGCAATTACACCAGAATCATTTTCTAATGGTTATCGTTCACTTCTGAGCACATCTGAACTTTCCAGGCCTTTTTTTTCCCCTCTATGAATGTCCGCTTTTTATTATTATTATCATCATTTGTATCTGCTTCCATACGGTGGACACTAAATGTGAGCAAAGATGACCTTGTGTTTCCGCTGCTGCAAATGCACCAGGTGCATGATTTATATATAGATATATATTTTCATTTTTAATTTACTTTTATCACATACTGTTATTTCGGACATTTTCCCCCCTTTTCATTTCTGTTACGGGGTCCGCGAAGATTGGATTGGATTGGATTGTCATTTGGTCCAACGATCACAAGCTATGCCTGAAGCATTTTGTACTAAAAAAGTCAGATGTAGCACTGTTATCAAATATGTATTTTTGGGGTGTGGAAGGGCAATGAGGAAAGTATAAAATCGCATGCGATTTTTTTTTTTAGAATGTCTATAATTATGGGGGCAGATAGGATGTAATAGGGATTATAGAGAAGTCACCAAAAGGCATACATTATGAAATTTACATTATTTAGTAAGAAATATTTCTGCCTACTGAATGAAAAATATTTTTTTCCATCATCTCTTCTGGAGGAATGCGTAATTTATGTGCAGATAAGGTGTGATTAGAGTTATGGGTATTTACCAAAAGACGCATATTATGTAATTTTCATGATATATTTTTAGCCTATTAAATTCGCCTTTTTCGTCTTTTTTTTTTATTGAAGAATATTCCATGCACATTTTATTTTTTCAATAAAAATGCAATGTATTCTTATATAGGATAAACTATTGTTTGCCAACCCATTCTAAATCCCTCCTCGTTTTAGCGCATGCGTTAGGATGGTTTTAATTCGACAAAATAGGGGTGAGTGGAAAAATGAAAGGAAGATATATTTACATTTAACAATAAAGTAAATTCGGAAATCTGTACTTCCTTTCGCATCTCATACCTTAATGAGATAAAATCATCGAAAATCATTTTAAATGAAATTTTTTTCGCCTCCCAGTAATTTTTATGTAATTGGTATAAATGTGTTGATTCAGAATGTAGCTAAAATTTTCGCTTTTAGCAATGACTCGCTATTTTTGCATTACTAAAAGTTATCTTCTGTTATTTTGGATTCACAATTTGTATTTTCGCATTTTCAGCCAAGGCTTCCACATTTTAACGCTTTAATAGACTGTACCCCATTAATTGAAAAGTACTAAAAGGAATTTCGTTTAAAAGTTCAAAGCAGTAAATTACTGGTTTATGGAACAGTTTCAAACTGCACCTGAATTATCTACCAGAAATTTTATTGGTATACTCTTTAATATATGCACTTGTAATCGATAAACCCCAGGCGATTGATGAAAATCACTGAAATCATATGTCATGAAAGATCTTAATAGTGTGCGATCTTTATTATTATTATTATTATTATTCACCTGGATGCAATTAATAGACAAGTGCCAGATAACCAAATGTATGTTTTGTATACTTTTTTTCTTGCCGTTTTTAACGAAAATTTGGCACAGAATAAAAAAAAAATCGAAATGTTTGGCTGTTATAATTATAGTCACAACACCACATACTGAATTTCTAGTATTTAAAGCATTGCATTTTTGAGTTATGTTGTTATAATCTTGTTTTATGTGCAACTCCTAGACAGATTTACTTGAATGTTTGACTTATATCTACAATTGTGGTGTTAAATCTGTATGACAAATTTTATCGGCCTATTTCTCTTTGATTTGTATTTATCCAGTTAACTTATTTCGGACAACTAGACAGAATAAAAGTTCTATTAAACCTTCTAAGTTCCAGTAGAAAAATTTATTATATACCAAATTTCACCCATCTAGTTCACAGCCTGTTTGACTTATCGTGTTCACACACACGATTCCAAAAATGTGTTTTTGAGACTCGGGAAAAACTGAAACATGGAAATTCGACAAAAACGAAGAAATCGAAATTATTGAACGAAATATTATTTGTAGTATTTTTTCTCTGTATACTTCGTATAGAAGAAATAAATAAGTAAATAAATCTTGCTTTCGTATTCCATTTTAAAACTTAAATAAAATAAATGCGTTTTCTAAAATAATCAGCAACGTTTACTATCTTTGTAACATGCATTAAATTTACATTAATTCACGTCAGTTAATAAGAATTAAAATCAAGTTCGTCAGACATCTGTTTTGAAAAGAAAAAAAAAATTATGAGAAATTTTGATGTTAAGGAAAGTGATTCAAAAATTGAACGATGCAAAATATCTAAATATCAGAAAGTAGAGGAAAGTGATTAATGAAAAAAAGATACCGAAATTATATTATATTAATAAATATCATAAAAAAACATATCCAAAATTCAGAAAAGAATTAATAGCTTCTCTAAAACGGCAAACTGAAAATAAACTTCCTTACTCCATTGCAAAATACTTTTGCTAATTGAAAAACTTGCTCTTTTGTTCTAACTGCTGCATTGTTTTCATTTTTTTTAAAGCTCCATCGTTTTAGGAATGTTAGATTTTATGTACCTGGATACTTTACAATAATATTTGTGGAATAATATTCGTTTATTTTCGTACACAAAAAGAGAAATTACAATTGTTGCATCATAAATTGAAATTTTATTTAATCTTAAACAGTAATTCTGATTAATTTTAGAAACACCTTTTAGTGCTATTGCTTAAGACTCAGATAAAGGAATTTTACTAGTCACGTCTTTTCAGTTTACCTTATCTTACTGAATAACTCTAGCAGGCTATCATGAAATTGAATGGGAAGGTGAGTATAATAATAATGAAAACTAGTTATGTTAAAAGAGAATTCGAATTTTATTACTTTTTTTTCTGGGAAGGAATAGCCTGATATCTGTTTAAAATATAGAAAAGGCAACGAAGCAGACATTTCGTCTATGATAACGAAACACTAGCTCTTACTCTTGTTAAAATTTTTCTAATTGACATGTAACTAGAATTTTAATTCTCGCTCGTACATTTTAAATTTAAAGGGTATGAAATATCTCCGGTGTATGTGTATATATTTATACAAATCCCGAAGAATGTATTATATATATATATATATATATTCCAGTTTTATAATACATTTTTAAATAAGCAGAAAAGAAAGTAAACAAAAATAATAATAATAAAAAGATCTCGGGGGGAGAGGATCTGAGGGTACATTCATTCTTAGAACGAACGCGTTTTTTAAGCACTCATAATTTTAATTACCAATTTTATAGACAATTCTATAAAACTTTTCCTTGTAACAGAACTTTTTCACCGATATTCTTTATTTTTTGTAATTTCTTTATTTTTCAGATAGGGACGTTTTAACTTGCCTCAATAAATTCGTCATAATCTCTTTACTATAAATACATGTTACTTACCTGGCTTTACGTGACTTTTAGGGCGTGGTTTTACTTTAAACGGCTTAAAAGGACAGTTTTATAATTCAATAATCTACAAAGTGACGCGTTTTTGTAAGTTAAATCAGTGAATAAATCTATTAGAAGTGAATTTATTAGATCTACAAGCTGATAGAGTATGTTGGAACGGATAAGTGAGCACTATGAATATATTTTCTTGCTCTTTCAAATCACAATTAAAGAGACAACATTTAAAAAAAAATTCACAATATTATGCTTTTTGTGTTCAGTTTTATTACATAATAAAGGTGAAAAAGCTTGCACTTTGGAGCAATATCACTTCCTGTTGACTGATTTCCAAAATTTTATAAAGAGCTATAACTTTAAAGTAAAAAAAAAAAAAAATCGCATTTTTCCCTTTATGGCGATTTTGGATAAAAATATAAACATACATATAATAGACAAAGTCAATTTTTTCATGAATTCAATCCAAAATTTCATGTGGATCAACTTTTAAAATAATGACCTCGATTCAAATTTCATTCCTTCAACTTGCCACATTTTTGAGTTATTGTGATCATATATACATGGGCAAACAGATTTAACTTAAACCTACATAAATTTCTATAATTTTCAGATTTAACTTAAACCTACATAAATTTCTATAATTTTGTTTACACTAAAACTAAACTAAATTTTGTTTACACTTTGTAAACAACTCACACCAAATTTTCTCTGTTTAGCTAGTTCCATTGTTGAGTTATCTAAGATGCATACACATCAATAGACACAAAATGAAATGAATAGGCGGTCAATAATATGTTGTTTTTATTTTCTCGTTTTCTACATATACGAGAAAATATAACAATCTAAAAATTCAAATCAAGACTTTGACGAATCTGCACATTTTAGACCTTCATAGTTCGAAAAACACATTTTTCGGAAATGTACGTTCTTCTGTCTGTCTGTGACAAAGATAATTCAAAAACTCTTTGAGCTAGACGGTCATAATTTGTTATACGGTCTTTGAACTTAAATTGCAGATTTCTGTCAAATTTTGAGTAAAATATGTTTAGAGGAAGTTCGTCTGTCCGGCTATTAGAAAATAAGTTAACACGATAAATTCAAAAGGAAGAGAGCTATACAGATAAAATTCGGTACACAGATTTAAAATCTATAGTTTAGACAGGTATTAAATTTTGAGCCAAATTCAACCACGAGTTGTCTATACTTTCAGAAACAAGTAAACACGATTATTCAAAAGCGCAAGGAATTAAATATATCAAATTTAGTATGGATTTTGTGACTACAAGTGCAGTTTTGTGACAAATTTTTGTTTCTATCGATTGAGAAAAACATGTCTCAAACATAAATTCGATTTTCGGATATTATTAACTGCATGCCAGGGATTAATCGCCAAATAACTGTCAGGAATAACACAATAGGTTCAATAAAAATGCTAAATCACGCCAAAAAATGTTTCGTAACTACGCCAATGCCATGCAAGGCGTTCACTTGCATGACAAGCTTATAAGAGAATATGCGATGAAATTTTGTGGAGATCATTCCTGCTAATTTTAACTTTTCATTAAATAAACATGAGATATTTTGTAGTTCGTTAAAAAAAAAAAAAAAAAAAAAAAAAAAAAAGGTTTTCTTTTACGTCTCTTTTTTTATGATTATAGAAGTGCCTCGGTTCTTTCTATATGACGAAACAAAAGTCACTAGAATATGCTAAAGAAAACGTGGTTCTCAGATGAAGTCGCCGTTTCACAGAAACAGGCTCGAAGTGACTTGCAGCAAGTCTTAAGCGAGCCCAAAACTGGCCTTTTCCACTTCCATTTTTCTTCCCTCTAGGAAATTCCCATCAGGAAGAATCGCCCACGTGCTGCCCGTCGCTATCGAACCAATTACCCTTTAATGTTTCTTATTATTTTTACCAAATTCGATTGATTAGCCTTCCCCCTCCGCCTCTCCCCGTCGGCTCACTGCACGATTTGGCCCTACCTTCTTCTTAATTAAAGATACCTTTCTCTCTCCATTAATGAAGATGAGATTAGATTTTATTATTATATCTCCATCGGAACAGTTGTTGCGCATTGATGGATGCCGATTTTTCATCACACGATCGCTGATCGGCGCATTGAATTAGGCTTCGCAAATTACATTGTTAGGGCGCGTCAAGTGGGAATTAATTTGGGGCGGACCTCGCTGTTTAACCTGGGAAAGGGAGGTTAAAGCATGGACGGGTTTCGGAGTTTGGTAGATAAAGAGTTTGGGCTTTTGTCGGATCTTTTTATCTTCTGGTATATGAAGTGTATTAAGGCAAGTTTTTCTTGCATTACAAAAAATTTGACTTGGACATTTCTTTAAATTTTAGACCTCCCGGGATGAAAACACACACTTTTGGATGTCTTTCTCTTTGTGGTTAAGATAACTGTAAGACAAAACGAACAAGAAAAAGGAAATTTTGTATGTCAGCTTTATACTGAAATTGAAGATTTGCATTAAATTGTTGACAAAATCAATTCAAATCGGACAAATCTATCTGATTAAAAAGTGCAATAAATTTAATAAATCAAATTTGGCATGCGTTCTGATTGTTGGAATTGTAGATTTTATAAAAAGTTTTACTAAATCAACCCACAAACTATTTGTCCCACTATCTATTTACGTATATGATCGTAATAACTTTAAAAAAAGTCAACAATCCTGGCATATTAAGTTTTGCAAGTGGCGTTTACAAGTTTTTGGGTGTAATATAATATTGGAAAAAAAAACATCAATGAGACCAAATTATATTAGTTAATGCCAATTTTGAAAAAAAAAATGTTTTATTCGGTGTAAAAAGAGGTTAAAGCAAAAATCTTAATTTAAAAAGTTTATCAAACGATTTGCTTAAAATTAGATAGCTTTAAATATACATATTCTAGTTCCTGAATTGGAAAAAGAAGCTCTTCTATGCAATAGTTAAATATTGAAATTCGGCTAACATATGAAATGAAATTTCCAATTTTTTTTCCTTCGTATTGTGAGGCATTTAAAACTACTATGGATTTTTTTTAAATAAACAGATTGTTTATTTTCTAGTTAAGGAACTGCGAAACTCATTGGAAGTTATTATACAAATTTGAATATAAATTTTAATTTCCGATGTTCTGAATAAGAAAATTCTGTCAAAATTTAGAATTTGAGAAAATCGCCTTTAAAAATGAAAAATAGCACTAAAACATGTATTATGTAAATGTAAAAATTAAAATAATTTCCAAAGAATAAGCTTAGAAACGAAATTCAAACGGTTTTATGAAGAATACTACTCAAAAATTAAGATAACCAAATAAAAAAAAATTAATATTTTTGCAAAAAATAGACTTTCTAACATAGTTCAACAACTTTCATAATAACCTGGATTAAATATTTAAATTTAATTCAAAAAGTATTTCTAAAGTAAAGTGAAAATAACTCTCTTTTACCCAGCTCTTTCTCATTTAGCAGAAATAATATTCGTAGCAATTACTTCCAAATTTATTTAAAATGAAAGTCATTGGTAATGCATCTCGCAAGAATTTTTTTTTCAGATCGGCAAATAACTAGACAGGCATAGCAATAACTTTAAGAGAAAACTTTTTTGGGGTTTTCAAATCTGGCAGTAATCAAACTGCAAAAATCAAGCCTTTCAATTTCTCAGAATATTATCTTTAAATCAAAATCCCACTGATTTCTGGATTCTGGTCACTGGATTTCTGATTTACAAATGAGTATATTAAATATCATATTTATCTAAACTGCAAACAAAATTCTTCTTCCTAGAATTTGAAATCTCCTCATTTCTCCTATTTGGCATTAACCTAAAGTTTTCCCAATATATTTGTCAAATAATGAAGCATACCTGATTTGTTCATGTAACTCATAGGAAAGCGAATTTATATATATTTTTTATTATATATTGTTACCTTGATTAGGATGTAAGGGTTTAAAGGTTTGCTGTGATTCAAGAATCAAATAAATTTGCTATTAACTTTTGCGAACAAACATTATTTCCCTTAAGCGCCTCGTCATATAAATTCTTTTCTGCTATTTTTAAACATCTTTCTTCCTTATTTATGAATCACAGAAACTTTTTTCGCAAATATGAAATAATACATCTTGAAAATTCAATTCCACGAGAAACTTTAATCACATTTTTTTTTCCTGGCGAAGTTCTGCAATAATCATTTAGAATGTTGTTGAGTTCGGAGTACATTAGGATTGTCCACATTTGAACGATACCCTTTACATCAAAATGATGGTCATTATGTTCTTAAAATACCGAGATAAATAGATAATGGCGGTTGTATGTTGAAACTAAGAATGTAATTAAGTGATCGTGTGTTCTATAATAATGGGTAGCTTTCTTTGTCTCCGTTTAAAGAAGAGAATGGAAACAAAGTTCCTCTTTAAAACACATACTTAAGTAGCTTACCCGAATACATCAAAATAATGTGGACAAAAAAATGGTTATTATATTGTTACTATCCAGAAGAATGATTCTTTGTAAATCGAAGGAATTTTCCTTTGATTCCATTCAAATAGTCAGCAATCATTTTAATTGTGAGAAAGTATAGAATAGTTTTTTTCCTCCATTATCTGACTGCATATTGAAGTAATTAAGCTTTCGTGTAATACTCGGAACTCTCAATATGTTAGATATCTAGCCAGAATTTTGCTGATTTAACGAACGAGCATGTTTATTGAAAGGTCATTAAAAATACATTTTATTAAAAAAAAAAGTTTATTCCATAAAATATACATGTTCATATAGAAAAGGAAAAAAATTATTAATAACTGTAATATTAATAAATTAGAAAACATTTTTTTTCTGCGGTCAATAGGACAAATTGTTTGACCTAGAGCTACCAAATTTTGTACAGAAATGATTTGCAGAGTAGAAATGTGGACATCTGAAAATTTTAAAAAAATTATAATTAATTGAAAATGAAGCGAGATTTCAGCATTTTCCCGCTATAATTCTTGGAATCCTTATTGGTGATAACCAATTTTATACCATTTTGAAATTTTAAAAAAGTCATCTTTTTAATGATGCCAATTTAATGATGTTAACGATGCAGTTTATATCTAAATTTTGACAAATTTAAAAAATGCATGATTTTCCGCCATATATTTCAATGTTACTGAAATTCAAACCTTTGCAATTGGCTAATCAAATATTTCATAATGCGATTTTCTTCCATTGTTGAATGTTAAGGAAGAAATATTCTGCTATTCGTTCTATGCCTTTACATAAGGAATTAGAAAATGAACTTACATTACCCCAAAAGATGGCATGCAATAAATTTTACTTTCCAGCTGAATTTCTCTTCTGTTCTTATTCTTCTCTTCTTATTTCTCTTATGATAATATCGCATACTATTGAAATGTTTCTCCCTCATGCCACAATGTGAAACCGCGACCCTTATCGACAACAAACGTTTAACACGGACTGACAGACAATATACTGCATGTGATGTCGTGATGTCTCCTCGTCACTTATTTTGTGGATCATCCCTTCTTAAAACAGTCACTTCTTAACGCTTTTCTTTGTTCGTTATGCGAAGCATTCGTCATGAGAAACGCTCATTAAAGCGAAGTTTAACTGTACTCTTACAAATACAAAATTAAATCACTAATGCTAAAGCTAGTGACAGTCCAAGTTGACTGTATGTAGAAAACTTCGAGTGACTGTATCACAGTTTGTATTCTTACACGTCTTAGGACCATAAAGACATCGGGAAATGAAACATTTTCATTTAAAAGACAGTGCTTTACAACATGGAATATCAATTATTTCGAGACTAAATAAATGTTTTTCTAAACTCATCAATTGCTTTAAACATATTAAATTCATTTATATATATAAGTCACATGACGAAGCAAGTAACTTTCGCCATGCAATCAATATAATGTGTCTATATACAAAAAGCTGGATATTTGCAGAAAAGTCTCATGCAAATTTTTTATTTAATTAATCATTACCAAAGTAGTTAAATTATCTCAAAGCAGTTTGCACTTAATTAATGATTAAAAACTTATTATAGTTAAATTATGAGGCTATATGAAAAGTTTTTGTTTAATCAAGATACAAGAATTTCATAGGTTTTTAAAGTATTTTTTTTCTTTCTGTAGAAGTCACACATGGTTTTATAGTTATGAAGGTATTTTGTTTTATAGTTTCATTTTATAGTTTGAAAGCATTTGAAAGGATAGAGCCGGACAAAAGTCTCTAGGAGTTCTTAGGTAATGCAAGTCTCAGGGTCTGATGTATTAACAGAACATTTAATCATAGGTCTCTTTCGAGAGAATTGGTTTCAATACATCATGTATATATGTAAAAAAACCAAGATTTAATTTTAAAAGCAACTTGAAAAGAAATAATTTCAAAAGACTTTTCAACAAAATCTAAATATTGTTTAAGAGTAGAATCGAACATTTTTTGAAATTATAAAGCAATTTAGTTTGAATATCTTTTATAAGATACAATATAAAAGTCGAAAAACATAATTCAGTAGGAATACTAGAGTAATGTTCCAACTTTTAAATAATACTTAGCATTAATTTGTATCAATTTTGCTGCTTGTTTTAGAAATGAAACGAAAGCCTGCAGTTGATATATTCAGAAAATATTGCAAAATATTTCCTCCCAAGCTGCGATGCTCTTAGGATGTTGTCTGTTTTGCTTATTTGATAATTTGACACAGGTGAAAGAAAAAGAATTTTTCATTTATTTCTTGGAACATGTGCAAGAAGCTAAGGAATTAAAAATTAAGCATTTTATGCTGTGTAACTAGATTCTGAATTTATACATTTATTTAGAAATATATTTATATATATATCTAATAAGAAGTTTTTGTTTGAGTATTTAGAAATATATTTTTAAAAATATCTTTCACTAATTATAAAAAATAAGTGTTTATAATTATTTCTTTAAACATCTTCACAATTGTGAAAAAATAATAAACGGTTACAATTCTTTCTTATAATTATAATTCTGTTATCTGAATAACTGAAAACAAAGTCTTTTGTATAAATAAGGTGACATTTTAGATGAAATGATATGGCTTGAAAAAGCACTGATATTTTTATTCAATAATAGAATAAAAATACATATTCTTAAATTAATTTTCTCGGAAACTCTATAAAAATTTATTAAAAAAATTGATATGCAAGTTTTTGTTGCCACTCTACTTTAAATTTTAGAATAAAGCCTTTTTTTCCCCTTTCCAACCGAAAATCTATTTAAAAATATTCAATTTATAAGACTTAATTAATCAACGTTATTGCATAGAAAATTTGAATTTCAATGAAGCTTTAGTTAATAATAACCCAAACTAAAAACTGAATAAATAAATTTTAAAATTATAGCTTTGTAAGCCGCATAATCTTTTGAAAATGTAGACAGGAAGATAATGACGTTATTGATTTACATAATTGAACAGAGCATCACCACCGTATTTGCATTCTGACATATTATTAAAGAATCTACATAAACAGATAATACTGACTACCGAATCTATCAAAAATACAAGCTCTCGTTAATCTTCTGGAAAATAAACAACCAAAATTCTTTTTTTTAAAAAAAAACTAAGAATGCAGCTGCTGACATTTGCAAACGATCTTCCTTCGCAGCCAAGAACGGGACGCAAAAAGTCCCTGACGTAACGGATGGTAATTAACGGTACATTACAGACGCGAGATCGTCACATAACTCATGCACGTAACGAGCACCTTGGGCTAATTAAAGGGTATGACGTCGAGGGATGCGTTTTTTTTCCTCCACGAACCGGTCAAGATTGATCATGCTCAACCAGAACCGAGTTTTGGGTAACACAGGTGTTCTAAGAATTCCAGTTCAGGTAGCGACGAAGAATCGCGACAAATAATTATAGTCTTTGGTGGATTGGGACCGTGGGGGGCTAATTTCGCGACAACTCTAATGGTTTTTTTCTCCCCCAGCTCCCATCTAATCACAGCGTTTCGGATTTTTAATGGGTTGCCCGTATCTCTCCAGGCGATGAATGGGCTTTGCAAGGGATTTGAGCAGTCGCTGTGGCTATGGCACGGAAAAGAATGATGCCTCCTATTTGTTCTGGCACTTCTGCGAAAGAAGTCTGATTCGGACCTTTTTTACTTCAAAGGTGATACGATATGGGGAAAAAAATTGTAAGGACGTTCACCAGAAGCTCAGTAAAAACAATTCTGATTGCCTTTTAATGATTTTTTTTCAGTATTTCAGCATTCGTGAGCAAATTGTATGTACTAAATAATGACGCACGATTAATGGTAACATTATGCATAATTTTAGTCGACACGTAATAACGTAAAGCTGGAAAAATGACCATCATTATTTTCATTACATTACAATGACATCCCAAAAAATAAGTTTACTATAATCAAAATCAATTCAAATTGGCATTATATGAGCAATAAATCAAGATAAAAGTTCTAAGTGTTAGTGTAAGTAGAAAAACTACGAATGATTATACATTATTGGCGAAAAACATATTACAAATGCTTTTATGTCTTAAGGCAGTAGACAAAGCTCCGTGAAATTAGACATCTTCATTTTAAATATGAGACTTTATAGTATAATTATTTATTATTTTTATTTAAATTCTATTCAGGTATATTAAACATATTTAATCAAATCAGAATAATATTCAAACTTATTTAATTTTTCTGTATCATATATTTCTGAGCTCGCGATACTACATTCTTGAATTATTTCTGACAATAAACGAATTAAATCTCATCCAATAAAATCTTAATTAACTCCACATGAATAAAGTATTTTTCAAAGGTACGATTGACAAATTTTCCATCTTCCAATGACTTATACCATCAAGTTGGAATCGCGTTGTATCCTATATAAGGATGGAACCATTTGAAATCTCTCTAGAAAGACATCACGACTTTTTATCTGCCCATAACAAATCAATGTTATAATTTGAGTGTTGAGATTCGTAATTAATAAATATAGTAGAAAATCTCTAAAATAAAAATTTATCCACGAAATTTTTATTAATTTTTTTACATATTATTTTATTAATTCGACCACAATAGTATTTAATTGAAAATCATTTCTCGAATTTGATGTTTGATCTTTTCTTTTCAGTTTCATAATATTATTCTAATTTAAATGCATTTGTTTCTTCAGCATCGATATTTCTGGAACAGTCATATCCGCTCATATACAATTCAAAAACAAGAAATAAATGGTAATCTTCGAGTCTCTCTTAAGAATACAAACCTGTTATGATAAATGTCAACGCAAATTACTTTCGAATTAGATAAGCTTGTTTTTTCCCGATTTTTCTCTAAAATTTTACTTGGCTCATTACGTCCCGAAGAATATTCACCCCCGAAGGGCTGCAGTAGTCAAATGGCATAAACAAATCGAGTCTCTTCTCTGTCTTAAACATAGATTCGCGAATAGCCTTAAGTCAAGAATTACAGCACTGCGATTCAGCTGTTTACTGCATTCAAATTTGGGAACTCGGTAACAACCGTTGCGACCGTCCCCCAGAAAGGTATTATTAATTCAGAGGCGAAAAATAACTGACTGACAGACTCGTTAGAAGACTCTATATTCATTTTGGTGTAATTTTCGGAGTTCTTCTGCCCCCTCCCTCCCCTCCACACGGCTCTCCATCGTTCTCTTAGTCTAGTCACCAGGGGATGACTAGAACATTGGCTTTGCTGTAAGAATAGTTTAGAAACTAATAAAATGGTTATCAGTTGAAAAATCAGAAATTGAAATTAAAAACATATGAAATATTGAAATGAAGTTTATCATTTCTTGTACAATTAAGATCTTTCTCGTAAGAAACCAAAAACTGATGCTAAATAAATTTTGTAAAAAAACTATATAAAACATTAGGCTTGAAAACCTTTTATTAAAAAAGAATTATTTTTGTTGTTTTTTTTCTGAGAAGGAGAATATTTATTATTATTTCATTGACAGTTTTATACTATGTTGACTTTTTAAAAAATTTCCTTTTTGCTTCATATTGCTTTATGCATGAATTCAACAATTTGTCATTGAAATAATAAGTTAGGGATTTGTTGTACTCATTATAATTTGCACCTCAGCAAAGGATAAAAAAATTGCGCTCGATTATCTGGAAGGCAACGTAAATTGGCATTACTATTTGGCAACGTAAATTGTTGATGTTAGAAACTGTCAGAATTAGGGCTTGAAAATCACTTTTCAGCTCTTAACTTCTAAGGTATTGTAGTCATCGAAAAACTTTAAACACAAAAGTTATTCATCTTAATAAGGCGCTCATTTGGCTAATTGAATTTATTTTATCCATCCTTAATATTAAGAAAGTTATAGCGAAATGAAAACTTCAACCCTCTCACCATTTCCACCCCCTTTGAGCTACATGGGCCATTTACGAACTCGTCTGAGATTTTTACATTTCTAACAACATATTCCAAGCCAATTAAAATCCAAACAAAATTACTCTAGATATCCTGTTCACAAGATAACATCGTGATATAAAGAGAGAGAGATAAATATTTTTCTGTCGCATTTAATACACCATAATATAAATTCGTCATTTTTCACCGATTGTAAATGAATTATGACAGAATTTGGAGTTTGGGGAAGAATATTTTTATGGTCATTATTATAGCATTTGCAGAATTTTAGCAATTGAAACAAAGTTAGCCTTGATGGAATTTATTCATTATACTGTACTTGACACCAATGAACAGTTCTCATGCCAGAGAAATTATAAATGCTTTGGTTTTGAATGCGATAACCAATCGGAAAACGCGACACTTACATAATACAAATAGTAGAGCAATAATTCTTTAGTTGATTCTCTTATCGATTATTGCGAAATTCTGCAATGACATTTACAGTTTTCGCAAACAAAATAAAGCTCGGGGTTATACGATGGATTCATTATATTATAACCCAGACCTATGAACTGTTTAGATCTCTTTTTTGTGAAATTTTTAAAAAAGTTCTGAACTAGTGTTCATCAAGGCTTTTTAAATGAATTAAATAATTCAAAAAATGAAATGTTTTTCAACAATAACTCATTAGTTAGCATGTTTATTGGTTATCGTACAGCTATTATACGAATTTGATACCAGTATGTCAGCACAATATGCCATCAATGATCTCACTATTGTGAAGTTACAATACAAATACCGAGAATTTGGCGCAGCAAGGTAGAGTCTTGCTTTCTGTATTATGCTATTAAACCTAAAATAATCTAAAATACTTGGATGGTCTTAATTAAACTCGTTACCAAAATGGGTTCTTTTTCCTTTTTTTCCCCTTGCTTTGCATAAGTTCATTAAATTTATTCGCTTATCAAAAGAATCATTGAGCGAATGAAAGTAGAGCTGATATTTCTTTCCCTCACTGATCCTATCATGCTTACTATCCCCGGACCAAATAAGACCCCCAAGTATATATGTATGTGCTTAGTCAAAATAGTAATATACAAGAAAAATTAATTTAAAAGAATGAGTACCTTAAGCTTTATTTCAAATTCCCATCTTTGCTAAGTTTCTAGCTTTGCACAGTTATCCATATTTTTAAAAAGGAAATATGCATGTTTAGAACTGAATTTAAAACTAACTTCTCAAGGAATTTTTATCTAATTTTTCAGGGACAAAATTACTCTATTTTGGCTTGACACTTCACGAAAACGGAGAAGTAAATCTAAAAATAAAATGGATTTCTATTAATTTGAAGGCTCTTTTTTAATTCAAGACCTTTTTAAACCTAAAATATATTTAATATATAATGGGAAAAAGGAAGATTGGAACAGAAGATAGTAGAAGCCGATATGGAAAATGCATTTTAAAATTTAAAACTAATATTTTTTTTTTAAAAAAAGGATACTTCAGAATATTTTGTAAATGCTATTGATAAATTGAACAGTTGGATATGTTTTGTATTAAAAGTTCTGCAATTATAAACTGATTTATCATTTCTTAAAAAATTTTGAATGCTTTGAATTTTATTTAAGTAAAACACCTTATTTAAACTTTCAAATTTTCATTCTTTTTTTTTTTTGCTTTTTTTTTAAGATTTGAAAAAGAATTCATTTGCAAAATCTTTTTGTGAAAATTAGAAAATAATAACTGAGCAGAAAAGTATTTATATGCCGTTCAACTATCCAAGTTTTAATAATTCAGATAGACTTGAAAATGAAGAAATGAAATATAACGTCTTAACGAAAAATAAAAACAAACACAATTTTTAACAATACAGAAAACCATAAGAATCCCTCACAGATAAATGCTAGTTTTTTTGCATATAAAATGTAAACAACCTAGTTTTAGAAGTAATTAAATAAATACATTATAAACAAATTTCATTTTCTCCTAAGAAATAACTTTTTTCACCACTAATAATTTATTACATAGACATTCGAATGTCCAAGTGGAGTTTGGTTCGAATCGTTCGGATAATCAGAGTATTGTTATAAATTTCTAAAATTTTCGTTTTATCTTACTAATATTCAAAACTTTTTGTTCAAATATAATTATTTCGTTCAAAAACTACGCAACACTCCCTGCAGTCTCAGTTATTTTTTTTTAAACATTCGCCCTTAGAAACAATAAGGAAGTCTGATTTAAGGAATTCCATTCTTTAATAGTAGAAAGAAGAACACACGAGGAAGAAAATTTATCGAATATTATAAACATCCTATCTAATCCAATCAGAGTGGCTTTCCACAAACAATTTGTTGCGTTCATTTCATTAATATTTATATCAAATAATCATTTATTGATAAAAAAAATTAAATTGTATTCAATTGTCTTTCGAAAGCATTTGCATTGAAAGGCATTTTAAAAAATGTGACACTCCCTTTTAATGGAATTTTACCACAATTACTAGTTGTATGATAATATAATAGGGGCGATATTACAAAAGTATTTACTTGGGAGGGATGAAGATGTTTCTTGTATTACAGTTAACCTTTTTCCAAAATACTTATCATCTTGATCGTAAAAAGTAAATATTTATTGAAGAAAATTTTATAAAGTTGTCCAGTCAGTAAAATATCAAAAAATGCGAAGGAATGCAATTTTAGACTTTAAATATCCATATAGAAATATATATTGAAATTGCATGTTGTTTGTAACTATTGTAGAGTTTAAATTATTTTTTAAATATAACTAAATAAAATTTGATAGCAAAATAATTCATTGTTTATTTGGGTGGAATAGAATCTTTATTTTGCCCAACGATTTATTTCGGAAAAGAAAAAAAATATAATAATAATAAAATTTTCTAGTAACCAAAAATTGTGCATATTAATAAAAAAGAGACTGGAACAATTGTTAAAAATTAAATGAAAGAAAATCAGTTACATATTTGTTTGTGAAATATTATTCTATGTTTTGAATTAGAACAACTATTTAAATTTTTTTTATTTGGTAATATTCTAGAAGCTAGTTGTATTTTTGACCTTAAAGTAATTTCAGATGATGTCTTTTTCGAAAATAAGTTTATTTACATACCTTCAATATTTTTTGAAATTAAAATAGATTCATGATTTATTTTTCGATATTATTGCCCTTTCATTTTTAGTACTATTTTAATTACTTTCTTTGATATCACTTTAATTCCTTTCATTATTTAATTATTTAAATTCCTTTCTTTGGTATCATTTTTAATTCTTTTCATTAGTACTATTTTAATTCTTTCCTTTAGTATCATTTTTAATTCTTCTCATTAGTACTATTTAAATTCATATCTTTGGTATCATTTTTAATTCCTTTCACTGGCACTAATTAAACTCCTTTCTTCAGTATCATTTTTAATTTTTTTATTGGTACTTACTATTTAAATTGCTTTCTTTGGTATCAATTCCTCTTATTGTTACTATTTAAATTCCTTTCTTTGATATCATTTTTAATTCCTATCATTGTTACTATTTAAATTCCTTTCTTTTATATCATTTCTAATTCCCTTCTTTGATATCATTTTTAATTCCTTTCATTAATATTATTTTAATTCCTAACTTCAATACTATTTGGACTCTGACCAATGTAGAACCTTATATGTTTTTTGATTAAAAAATCCTTTAATAAATTCCACTTTCAATCATATCATTATTTCCATCTTTTATATATATTATTATCTCGGCTCAATTTCTAAACCATTAGAGATATACATAAAGTTCAAAGTGCTTAAATGCTTTAAATGGTGGGAAGAATTATGCCTCATGTTGTTTGAGTCAATCAATATAGTTCTTAAAAAATATTAAAATCTAACTTTTTACATGGTCATCCGATACTGTCAGACATATTTAATAAAAAAAATTAATGGCATTCTGAAATATATTAATGAAAAAAATTCCATCATTTTATGATTAGAATTTACCGAGCTATAGCTGTTTAACCTAAAGTCAAATTAGCAAACGATTCATAAATATATCTGAAGACCCCAAAATTACCTGAAAAATTCGTCTAAAATTAAAGATTTTCAGCTTTTTATTAGTCGGTAAGTTTTAGTCGTAGAATAAGGAACTAGATTATTTATTATTATTATTGATAGGATTGGAGGACTGTATAAAAAGTCCGAACTCGCAACTTTTTCAAAAGGGCATTTATTAATTTAAACAACATAAAATGTAATTCTTTACGGTATTTAAAGCATTTTTCCTGATAAACTATATGTTTATTTCGAATGTCTTAGAAACTTGCTATTGGGCCACGATAAGAGTAGTAACCTTGTATATTTAAAATTACAACGGTTTTCTGAATTATTTTTAGATAGTTCGAATCAGGAACCTGATGAATGAAGGAACTGGCTATAATTTAGCATATTAAAGGTATATCATAGTGTCTTCATCAAGGCAGAGTTTAAGAAGCCATGTTCTGTTTTTAGGGCACATTAGTGATAGAAAGTTGCAAAAGTGGAGAAATTCGTGACGAACAACAAAATAATGCGGTTATAACCCATTAAAAAATATGTAAGAACAATTTTATCATAAATATCATATTTTAAGAAACTGAAAATTAAACATAATTAGCAAAAATTAAGTGAAACGCATTAAGCTCTTAAGAAAGTTTTAAAAAATGATCTCAAACTTTATAAAAGAACATACGCGAAAATATTACAAATTTTAATCCGAAATTATGTTCGGAAGTTTTATTTATTAATTAAAATAGTTTACCAAGATTTTAATTTCCAGTAAATAAATAATTGATAACTTGATAATTTTTAGATTTTTTTTGTTGTTAGGAATATTCGAATCTGGAACAACTTCTGTTACAAGGTAAAATTTATTGATGCTACAATTCCGAAATTTTATAAATATTTGTCAAGAAGATGCGAAGTAACTAAAAAAATTCTTTTATTAGATAGCTTTCATGCGTCTTATCTGTAAACATCCTATACTTAGAAAAAGAATAATTTTCCTTTCAAATCCCAAAGGAATAATAAGAGAATTTTTTTTTATCAAAAATGGGGCTCTAGTAGATATACCACGCTTTCAATAAAAAAATGTTTTACTTGCATTTTTTATACAATTAAAAAAAATCTTTTATTTTCAATGAAAACTCTGATTTTTAATTCAAATTATTGTAGTCATTTGATTTTTTACGAGCAACATGCTTTGCACAGGATGGTGTTCTTCAAACTTAAAAGGCCTGATTCCTAGAATGGCAGTTTAAATGAATTTTGATGTCATCAAAATATGTTGAACAATTTCTTATGTGAAGTTTTTTAATTATAGAAAGAAAAATTAATTCAGAGAGCCATATTAACTTCAAGCATTTCTTAAATATTTTAAAAAGGAAAATATTTAACTTATCTTCTTGTTGTATAATATTATTTAATCTTCTTTTTGTTCACCTGCTGACATTTGCATTTAGGATCTAGAAAAAATATTGTGATTATAAATAAGTCACAGAATATTTTTAAAAAAGGAATGAGATGGGGGAAAAACATTTAAGAGCTTCTGACGAAGATTACCAGCAGTTCAATCCTTGCGTCTTTTCTTATATAGCAAAATTTGATTAAGAGTAGTGAAATTTCCAGTAAAAGATATTTAAACCTATTTATATTTTAATTTTAAAAAGCTATTTCAGGGAAGACATAATAAAAGAAATTTGGTTTCATGATAACGCGATCAGTAGTTGTATTTTTTTAAAAAACTTATTGTTAATATTCTTATCATAAATGCCACATCAATAATATTATAAAATTATTTAAGTGTGCTTAGTAGTTTTATTATTTTCGTTTAAAATAGATGTCATACAAAATATTTATTAAACATGAAAGGAATTTTGTAATTCATTATACAATGATATTACAAAGCTTTTATGAAACTTTTGTAATTCATTATACAATAATATTACAAAGCTTTTATGAAACTTTTGTAATTCTTTACTATTTAATTGTAATATATCTTGATCATTATTATCTTATGATGATTATAGAAATGATGAAGTCACATTTTATGATTATTCTTAATTTATTTCTGAAAGGGTTACAGTGTTTTTTATTTTCCCTACCAGTAAAAGTGTATTGACATATGTATTATGAATTTTTATTATACGCGCGTAAATCGTTTGGGGCATTTTCAACTTATTCAATATTAAATAAAAGGGATTGATAGTTTCTTTTGTATGCTTTGTATTAGAAAAGTAATTATTTTTCTCTTTTGTTTGAGTTAAATTCATGCTACTTTTTATTAATCCTCTTACGTTTTAAGCATTGCAAGTTATTTAATTACGCTATTGCAATAAAAATAAATCCCTATTTTGTTTTGTCAAAAAACGTATGCATCGGTTCACTGAATTTCTATAATGATTTGTTTTCCTTTTCATAATATTTTAGCATTCATTTATCTTATTTTAAGATGTTAATCAAATTTTTCATGTCCTTTTAACTACGACTTTTATATAAAGTTCAGGTAAAAAGAAGCTTATTTGAGGAAATAATAATTTGCATAAAGAGTGATTGTATTGTGTTTCGAATAGATGATAAAAATGTAGTCATACTTAGCCTATCCCATGGAAAGCAAACATTTTAACAATCATTTTAAGTAAATATTTTGAATATAAAATGACAGAGCATGAATAGCTATTTGTCTGAATATTGCGTGTAAAGTTGTCAATTTGAAAAAAAGTTTATTTATCTATTCTTATTTCCGTTTTATAAGCTTCATTGCCTATGTTTGATTTTACATATACTTTAAAAATATCGATAGAATTCTAGGCTTATTTTATTCATTTCAATTATATAATTTTAATAGCAATCCCTTAAAATTCTGAAAATATTTTTTTTAAGTTTAACATATTGCAACCCTGCAAGTTTATGGCTTTTGTTAATATTTCGGAGAAAACAAATCGAAATAATCTTTTGATAAATATTGTTACATATATCAGGAAAAAATATTCACAATTTTTAAATAGATGTATTTTTCTGTTTTAAATTTTAAAAATACATTAGAAAAAGTTATAATTAGTTAATTAAAAATGCCCATACCCATTTAAAAAAGCCACATAGCTTCTACTTCTTAGGTTAAGGTGAAACTATACAAGAGAATTTGGATTAAGGTAAAGAAAATCGAGTGTTTTGTCTTCTGCTTGTGTCCATACCTGGCGTTATTCAAAACCTGGTGGATCTATATTCTTTAGCAGCGATTTTGTTCACTGCGATCTTAGCACATTCTTATATTTTTCTGAATACTTAGAAAATCTGATCAATTTTTTTCCATTAATAATTATGATATTTTAGAACCGTTTCTTAAGTTAACAATCTAAAATGTATAGATAATGACGATAAGCACTTTCCATATATGAGTTAGTCAGTTTCAGTTTCTTATAATGTATAAAAATATTCCTTATATAATGTACTTATATGCTACGTATTCTCTTTATTAGTAATCTTAGTAATATATATATTATTCTAATGTTTAAATTTATCCAGACTTTAAAAAATACTTAACAAAAATCTGAATATTAAATAGAAATTAAAGGAAATTCCTAAAAATTTATATTTTGCATTTCCCATTTCACGTAAAACAAAAAGGATTTTTTGGCATACAGCTCAGTCAATAAATATTTCTTATTAGGAGTTTTATTTTATAATAAAAAGATATTCCATTTTTATTTTACATTCTGCAGAATATTTATAAACTTTGCTGGTGTTTTTTTTTTCAATAAAAAATATGATGTTTTACAACTGACATGTTTACAATTTATTTAATATTGCAATATCAATTTGGTCATTCAATTTACTTCTTAAAATAAAGATCAGTACATGAATCAAATTTAATATTCACCACGCAAAATAATCCATCTTGCAAGAACTGAAAATAGAATCCAAAAATCTTTATTGGTCCATATTATACAAAATATCTTGAAAGAAGTTACCATTCAAGATATAAGAAAACGTACACTCTTTATCTTGACTGAAACCTTTTAGGAAATAAGTTATTGGATATTTGATATCAATAAAGATATCCCAGGATTTTTAAGTTGGATGAAATGCAATCAAATCACTCATAAGTTAATATTTCATTAAACTAATCGCGGATGTCTTCTGGCCTTTTATCATGTTATGTCATGGCATCACATCATTTTTACGCCAAGCAATTTAAAATAATACTCTTGGAACGCATCTGACGTGTACCACTAAAATATAAAGTAACTTCTGTGGTTTTTTCCTCTGCTCTGTGAATACAATCCGGTTAGCCATTTCTGGAAGCATGGTAATTATCAGCATTTTTAAATCTAATCAAAAGATTTTAGAGCCAAATAAGTTAAATTAACCACACAAACATATCTTTGTCAATTATGACTTCGCTTCCCAATTAAAACTGATTTAACACCTCGCATGTCAAACCTAGAACAATTCCATCGAGGGGATTCTCAAAATCCCACCAAATTATTTTCTGGGGTAATCCCACCGAAAACGAATTATCACGTTAACTGTAACCGAAGCAGGTGACACTTCTTTTGAACATTCCACGCATGCGTGACATGAAGTCCTCATTTGTGGAACGTTAATAACGACTCATTAACGAGGGAAGCTCTGCAGATGAGGGAAGCTGCCACAGAAAAAAAAAAAGTTTTAAGCAGAGAGCTACAGTGACTACAGAAGGGGGGGGTAGATAGTTATAGAACAGGTTTGTGATCACACCGCTGTCGTAAAATACCCTAATTTAATGTTGCGACGGTGGGTAATTGTTATCTAGCAACAAGTGGGCGATTCTCGTGAGTAGAGCTCAATGTGACAGGTTGGACGATTTCGGCAGGTATGTGAATCGACCCCTGAGGGTATCTGTCTCTGCTTTTGCTTTTTTGCCATTTACAGTTTCGGGTTACTCCGCTGATGAATCATTGCTGCATAAGCAATAAGAGATATCATTAGAATTGAGCTGTGTCGATTTCAGTCCTCGAACCCTCGCGATTATCCTTTCTGCATCAGAGTTACTTGGAGCAACTACTGGGGATATGAAGTGTCTCCACAAGTAATGATGCATTATATCACTGCATTTCTTTTTTTACTATAAGAACAATTCATGTTTCTTTAATGCATTTCTAAGATTCTGGCTTGAGCCCGTGTCAGATATTTTTGACAATTTGTTTTATATAGAATTCAGTAAATATAAAAAGATGGGCACTATCAGTTAAAAGACTACGACTACGATTTTAAGAAATTGGACAGTTTATCTAGAAGAGAAAGGCTGTCAATTAACTGCATTTTTTAAACGCTGTCCTTCAATTAATCTTAAAATCAGTTAGTTGTAGATTAATCTTATACATTGTTTCAAAGAGCAAGAACCAACAAATCGCACAACATGCATACACTTAAGCGTATTAGTGCATTCTGAAGCAATGAATTCCCATTCTTTAATTAATTTCAGTTTATGACCATTTGTTTCCTTAAATTTGTGAACGACAATTTTGTTTGCTAAATCTAAAATTCCATAAATATACAGATTTTCAAATTGATATTGATAGTTATGTCATCAATAAAATCAAAAAAATCGTTATCACCAGAAAATTAAATTCGAAGAATATGTAATAACATCAACATATCGTAGGAAGAAATCCCCTAACTAATGAAAGGACAGTCAATGCCTTTACATACAAAAGTTTATGTAACTGCTTGCATAAAAAGACTCAATTTCATGTCACATAATTCATGCGTTTTAACCTATTAATCAGCTAACTTTTATTCCCTAACCTTCCCTTTTAATTCCCTTCGTTTAATTCCCTTTTATTAACCTAACTTTTATTCCCTTCGTTTTACATTGAAATATTCCGTCGTCCCGAGTTAAGAGGTACAGAGGATTGAAAAACGAGTGAGAGTGGTTTCCATGAAACTTTCTCGTATATTCTCTAATAAATCTGTTATTCTTTCCTCCTCCCCCTTCGTTACTAAATTCATGGACTTTGATTAAGGCCGTAAACATCACAAATACAATTCTTTTATTATTATTTTCGAAGTCCTTCATATGTGAGGCACATGTTTCGTAGTATAAGGGGAAAAAAAACACGTCTTGAGCGAAGTCTCCTGGAAACTATCGCATACTCTCCAATAAACATCTCTCTCCCCTTAAAATTGTGGACCTTTAGGGGGGGGGTTAGTGTGGATTTTGGGCTTTTACTGAATTCTACAGTTCAAGTATGTATTTCGGAAGCTTTTTTTTTTCAATCGATTGTAAGCAAAATTTGATTTGAAATTACAGCTGTAGTCAGATCACATACTGAATTTGATGGATTTAAGTTACTGCATTTATGAACTATTGCATTTGCATATTTTATACAGATCTTGGACAGATCTGATTCATAATTTGTTAAGTATGTACATTTTAGATGCTAAATTTGTGTACTAAATTTTATTTATCTAACACTTTATGTTTTGTAGTTATCGAATTCGCTTGTATTCGAACAACTAAACATACACAGCACTTCTAAATGGATTTTGTTTAAATTTGATAAAAATCGAAAAATTTGGTCTAAAGCCCATATATCACATTTCATCTTCTTTGTGTTTGTGTGTGTGTGTTTTTTTAATGTGTGTGTCATTTTTAATTCAGAGAAATCTGAAACATGGAAATCTATCGAATTTTTTGACGACTACAATATTTTCTCCTTGTATATTTTGTATACATAAAATTTACAAGATAGTGGGCAGCTAGAGGGTATATAAATACACAATTACAATTTTCATACAATGGTATATCATAGAAATTCACTAACCTAAAATACTGAGTCAGAATTATTAAAAAATTAAAATCAAAATAAATCTCAGTACATAAAAAAAAATCAAGCACTTTCTCCATATTCATATATTTAATGTATTCCAGCATTTTACGTTATACTAATAGTTGAATAATTTTAGGTAACTCTATATAATTAGAACTTAGATTATAATTAACTAGTTGGGCTAATGACCATGTTCAAAGCAACAGCTACGACTATTAAGGCTTGGATCATACAATTATGAGTAAGATAATTTGACGGTCCATCCCTGAAACGATTACATCACGAAGACGCCCCTTCATTTGTCACCTCACTACACAAACTTTAACCTCTTTTCACGTCAGGACATTTTAGTTACCAAATTTTATATGCATTCAAACTAAAAGTATAAAATTGTAAAATAAATTCTTTGTTTCCCCACCCCTTCCTCCATAAAAAATAAATAAAACAACATAATAAAGAAAAAAATATTAAATTTGTTTAAAATAGAGGTTGCAATGACGCAGTAATGCAAGAGGCGTAACCATTCTTTATCTAATTACAGACATGGCTATTTTAATAAAATATTTGACTAGAAGTCAGCATTTAACAAATACATAAAATTGTGTGTTTTTCTGAAGTAGTTGACTATGTTGAAAAAACGGCATTTGGCAAAAGTATCAAATATTTTCATTCAATATTCCTAATTTCTAAATAGTGTTTTTTTTTTCTTTTTTTGTTAAACTTTTGAATTTTGTTTCTAAGTTCATTCTTTGGGAAGTTAGATTGATTTATTTTATACGTTATGATACTATTTTACATTTTTAAATGCTATTTTTTTTAAGTTTTAAATTTTGGTAAAATTTTCATAATGAAACACGACATATATTAAGTTTTAATGCATATTTATTATTCAAATTTGGTGCAATAATTTTTCAATATGTTTTACAGCTCCTGAACTATAGTTGTTCATTTAGAAAGATTTTACAGTCGTTTCAATTTTTCACAATTCGAAAAAAATTAAAGATTCCATGCTATTTATCGAACCAATGCCAATATTTAAAGTTTGGATAAAACTAAGTAATATATTTCTGAAGAGAAGAAGAAGAAAAGAAGAAGATTTTAAACAAATCATTTGATAAATTTTTTAGCTAGATTTGTTTTTGCTTTATACAATTTTTTTAGTAAATGCTTGCGTTTGTGTCAATTTTGAAAGAATTTTAATCTTATAGTTTTTTAAACCTATTTTATGCAAAAAAATTTTTTAAAAAATTTATATATGAAATACATGTTTTATAGCATTTTTCAAAAAAATCCATCTCGAATTTAATCACACTTCTTAAAACAGTAATAAGATAGATGAAAATGAAATCATAAACAAAATAAGCAAAATTGCTGAGATACTAATATTGGTTAAGTTGTTCAACTGGTGGCATAGATTTTAAAAAATGCGTTTACAATTTCATATAGTTGCTTAATTTATTTGGCGTTTCGTCTTCCTTATTTTGTCATGAGAGCAAATTGTTGCTTAGTAATTTTTTATATTATTTTGTTATCCTTTTAAATTTATTAGAAATTTATTAAATAATTAATTGACGCTTTTCTTGATGAGAACTTCGCCTCTCCAATTTTCTTTTATTTATTTATAATTAATTATCCTCCTAAAAATTATTATATGCTCCCATGAATCATCTCTTTTTTATTGAAAAAAATTTAAGAAAGATTTACATCAGATTAAGACGGACATTTTTATGATTTCAGTCACTGATTATTCACATCATTTCTTAAATATACACCGCAACTTTCTATTAAAAAAATAATATGTGACAAAAAAAATGTGTTTTTCGAAAATATTGCCAGTAGTTCCAACAAGAAACTACTGCATTCGATAACCTTAAGCATTTTTTTTTCATGGTATCGAACCTTGACACAGAAAACCCCACGCGTGTGGTCTTGTCTCCGAGAAGCAACAGAAAAACGCTTCTGAAGGGAAGCGTTTCTGCAACCGAAGAAACGCTCGAACCAATCAAAACCGGCTAGTTATAATCATTACTTTCGACTCCACCGACACATTGTTAAAGTATAGGCTCGCAAAGTAAATATTAAATAATATGTAGCGAGAAATAATTCATTTCGGGAACGCTTTCTGTCTGTTTCCAGGCTCGTGAGGAGGCCTGCCTACTCCGATGGATACCAGAAAAAAGGCCCGGGTGCTCAAATGCGCAGTTCGGGCCGCGGTTTCGATTACAGGGAGATGATTGTAATTTGGGAAAAGTGAAAAGGTTGAGCGAATCACACGTGCACGGACTCGAGTGTTTTTTTTTTCTTTCTTTTTTCTTGCTTTTTTTCATTTTTGCAATTTTGCTTTCGATCTGGCAGGGGAAAGTGTTTCAATGTTTAATATCTGTTTTGATATAACCAGTTGAATAGTTTTATTGAATCATCAAGAGTGAAACTAGCAACAAAATCAAAGACTTTAATACCGTAGACATTTTTTTTAATTATGCGAGTATCTTTCTCCCTTCTCATATTGAAGCAAACATTGTCCTGTTATATAAATTAACAAAAAAGCAAGCACGTTCATCATCGATTTTTGTAAGGAAATAAATCATTATTTATTATTTTCAAAGTATTTATGTAAAGTAAAATATAAATTAAAAACTTATAATCGAAATTTTAATAGGCTGATTATTACAAATGTATTGGTATTAATACACATTGATTTTAAAAGTCATTATTTTTTAAATTTTATAAGAAAATACTGGTATATTATCCCACAATATTAAAAATAACATTTAAATTTTTAAATTAAAAATTTATAATTACAGTGAGAAAAACCATATGTTTTTTTATAGACCTAGAGTATTAGTTATAAGTTTTGACTTAAGTGCATATAGACTAAATATTTAATTGTCGTCTTGCAATTTGATTATCTGTGAATATTAAATGCAGAATTATGAATGACATTATGCTCAATGAGTGTCTCTATTATTTTGGGGGAAAAAAATTCTAGGAAAAAAACTCGCAATGCCAGTGAAGTTCAACGCGTTTTCAAAGCAAGGTGGAATAATTTTTTCACACATCCCTAATTACTGCTTTAGAGCGCCAGATAGTTTATCTTGTGCTAATTATAAACTATGATTTTAATGAACTATGATATTAATTAAGAAGTCATAATATTAATATCATAGTTCACATGTCCCTCGAAAGTAATTTGAATAAAAAAGTGACAGAAAATGCTTTACATAGTTTTGACATGCTTCGTGGCTGCAATTATAGATCTTGGTAAGATTCAAAATTTTTACCTGGAAACATTATCCATACAGCGGTAAAAATAATATTTTAATATTCGCTTTAATAATGGAGCTTCTGTACCTATTCCCTTCTGGGCTCTGTACCTTCTGTACCTACCTTAGTTCTGGAGTACCTATTTCTTTCATTGGCTATGGGCGCAGCAGCATTTGGTGTTTTCAACAACAGGGACACAACAAATACCTTTGTCAATCAACATAGGCACAAAGTTTGGGGAATTTGGAAGAAATGTAAAGACGCCCAGTTCTTCCCTTATCCCCCTCCCCTTCCGGAAGACTTAAATTTCATTCACAGCGAAATTCGATCAAGCTTATTATAAATTTCAGATGTTTTAAGACTTTTTACATATATGGAATCGGCCTACCTTGATTGATTTAGATTAATAACAACAACTATGAAGCATTCAGTAGGTAGTAGTTTATGCCTGAAGTCCTACATCGACATGGAGAGGGTGTTTATTATGTGTGAATGTAGATTAGCATTTGTTTGATTTCAATTATTTTTTTTCTAATCTAAACCATTTGATTTTGAAATAAAAAAAATAATATACATTGCGTTTTTAAAAATTTCTATGAAAAAACATAGCGGATTTAAATTTCATAAAATGAATTATATGAATTAAATGAATATTATTACTATTCATATCTACTTTTAAAATTTTAATTTTTTATTAAGTGATTGATTTGTCCTTGACTGTTTGTTACTCAGAATTTTATCCAGAAACTTTGTTAATCGTTCATTTATATTAGGTTTCTATAAGTAATAAATCAAATCATACATTTTTCAAAATATCTTTACATTGAGTTGAAAGAAACTTGAAACCTCAACTGCACTGAAAGTTTTTAAATTGATATTATTTGTTATCGTTTTAACAAAATAATGCTTTTAGATTATTTATTTTTTACAAATTATATAGGATTAAACATGAAGCACAGAATGCAGCATTGTTACGATCAAATCAGATAAAATAGGCAAATAGAATCTAAAACATTATCATAGTATGATGTTACCGACTCGAGAATCTAATTTTCCTTCACTTTTGTCTTGCTATTCGATCCCTAATTTCCCCCGACTCATGGAAACAGATGCGTAATTTCTATAGGTCCCCTATAGACAGTAGCTCGGCCCGTCTATTGATTATGTAGGTGTGTTCGTCACTTGAAGAGCAATTATAGCCGTAGCCACTGAACAGGAGGTGCGAACAATAGAACCCATCTCACTCTTGCTACGTCCCTTCTCTTCGGAGGAGGCAAAAAACAATGCATCGGCTCCGGGGAGTTCTCCGTCGAAAGGACCTTTTTTTTTTTCCCGAGATAAATTACTGCCTTTTGCTTAATGGTGGGCAGCGCCACAGACACACGAAAACGGAAATTAATATCCTTTGCATAAATGTTTCTGAAAATTGAGGGGGGAAAATTAATTTTCTTAGAAGTAAATTTTGTTCATTTTTTCGCGATGCTTTTAAAATGACAGAGATTGTATGATTTTTATCAATCAGATTTATAAATGTGTATATTTTTGTTTAAAAAAAAGGTGGCTTACTTTATAGCTTAAATTATAAAGTTTCACTGAATTTTAAGTTTTCCTGTTTTTTAAGCAGAAAATAAAATTTCGTTGCGTATATAACCAAAAAGAATATTCATCTTTGGATTTCTCATATTCTTTACAAATTCATCTTTGTATTTCTCGTATCCTTGGATTTCTCGTATCCTCTCGTATCCATCTTTGTATCCTTGGATTTCTCTGTTTTCATATATTTTCAATGTATTGTCGGCATGTAAAGAAGATTATAAGAAACTTTTTCCATTGAAAATTTGGACCGAACAAATTATTTTGATGTCAAAACGTCGTACAATGATTCATTTACTTGAATTGCTTATTTTTGAGAAAAATCAGTCATTGAATGTACGATTAGACTTACCAACAAATCGTCAGCTAATGAGCAGATTGCAACCGAAAAAGATTATATAGAATTCTTGCCATGATACTAATATTTCATTCATCAAATTCATCGGGTCCCGCGTTTTTTTTAAAATCATTTTGCACGTATTTATACAAACAGCCATCCCTTTATCGGATTTCTTCCAAAATCAAATACAAGTCTGAAATCTTGATATGAAAGCATATCAAAATTTCGTTACTCTAGTTCCTCCAGTTTCTGAATAACAGTTATCAGAGATGAACAAACATAAAACATATTTTTCCTTTTTTGAAGGACAAAGAAAAATTATTGCCATTTTTTTTTTCTTTGAAAATGACGGCAATGAAACAGAATAAAAGTCATTAAAAATATTTGCATGAAGAATGTTGCAGATTCTTTACATAGAAAATGCTAGTAATTCATCATTCCATTAAAATTTGTAATCAGTTCAAATGTATTTATAAAAAGATTTTGATGTTATTGAAGTCTATATGATTGATATAAATTTCAACTGATATTCAAAAAGAAATTATTTTTTCATATTTGTGTTTTTGTTTCCCTCATAGTCACGAATTTATAAGTGTTTTTAAATGTTGCTGGATGAAATTTGGGGGAATTTTTAATGTTGCATTGAAGGAAAGGAAAATTTTACTTCATAAAAGTATGGAAGTAATAATATTTCATTAATGTTTTAAATGAAACGAAGTCGCATTTGCTTCTATTATGTTTTTGTTTTATGTGTGTGTCTTTCTTTCTTTCTTTTTTTTTTTTTTTTTGAAAGAAATAGATAAAATAGTAATTTTATGCTTTTAGTATATATTATTGTATGGCTTTAATTAATTTACAATGTTTAAGAATATTGTGTGTGTGTGTGTGTGTGTGTGTGTGTGTGTGTGTGTGTGTGCGTGCGTGCGTGCGTGCGTGCGTGCGTGCGTGCGTGCGTGCGTGCGTGTTTCCAAACATGTTGTTTTTTCTTATATTACTTTAACTACTTTACTACTAACTTTAAGGAATTGCTGGAGAAAAACTTCCATGCCCTGCATAAGATTTCTGGACAGATTTTCATGTTTTCGAGATTTTTATTGTTTCAATGAAAAAAATTAATTATTTGAGTGACATTTTCTTTCGCTATTTTATTTTAACTATACAAACTAAGTGCATATTTTAAGTACTCGAAGAAACCAAAACAAGTATTGTAATCATTAAAAACTAACTGACCTCGAGATTTTCATTGATCTTCATGATTTAAATTTTGGTGAATATGACAAAAATATAGATGGAATTATATCTGAGCTATATTGATAAATATATTATGAATATCTGTCCATTAATATATGAAAATTATCTCTCAATTATTAAGTCCCAAAGACTAGATTAGTTATATTTTGGCATGCATTTTTTTTATATATATTATTTCAATTGGACCGAATCTAACCCAAGAAAAGTATTTTCTTACGAAACTATTCGATTTCCTCTCTTCTCTGAGGTTATATAAATGTTTTTTACATGCTATTGACATTTGATTTTAAAAAAATTATTCATTTACTTTATCGTTTATTTTATTTATTTACATGCGTTTTGTTTTTTCAGTGTTTAAATTAGTGTGCTTAGTGTGTAATTAGTTTCAGCGTGGAAATTAATAAAAAATATATTATGACAATTAAACGACTAGCAGTGAGCAAATGAATTTTATGATGGTTTGATTTTGCAAAAATCGCTTTCTTGTAATATTCAAATTACTCCATAAAAACATAAAAATTGCGAAATCAAAAAGCTATATTGATAACATTTCTGTGTAAAAGGTTATTTTAAAAAGGAGTTTTAAAAAATAGATAAAGGGTTCTTGCTGTTGCCAACTGAGAGCTTATACTGAAAATCATGCAGGAAAAAAATATTTTTTACTGTAGTTTTAAAGTAAATTTCTTATATGCAAGTCTAGAAAAGGTAGGAGAGGGGTCCAGGAGGGAAATATTCCGATTATTTTATTCGAAAGGAAAGAAGCTTTTACAGCTTTTAGTAGCCTAACAGAAAAACTATATCGTGAAGAAAGGATGGAGATTTAATTCCACGTTTAGCAGACAAAAATCACTTACTGTTTGGAAAAGCTGCTCCTTGCTCTAGGCAGAATACGGAGAGACATTAATACCTTACCAAGAATATAATTTCGTATCTCTTCTTCTCTTACACCTACTCCATTCATTTACTTTATTTTATTTATTTATTTATTCGTTTTCCCATTCTATAATCTGCTTTATTTCGCTTTGTCCAGGATATTTTATTCACATACTGAGATGTTTGACCCTTT
The DNA here is from genome assembly GCF_947563725.1 of Argiope bruennichi. Taxonomy (NCBI): domain Eukaryota; kingdom Metazoa; phylum Arthropoda; class Arachnida; order Araneae; family Araneidae; genus Argiope; species Argiope bruennichi. Next base: position 54,680,002 of record NC_079158.1, read on the forward strand.
TCCGAGAAACTTAACTCTTTTGCACATGCGTAATTCCCGAGATTTGCGGACAATAGCCTTTTCCAGCCAGAAAGGCAGAAAAAAAAAGAAAAGAAAAAAAAACCATGGGAAGTTTTTGGGATTAAGCGCAAATAAGTTGCAAAAAAAATCAACTCAGAGTATTGAGGAAAACTGTTTCGGTTTACATTTGGCAAACATTGTGTAAGATTTATCTGTTTGACTTGTTCCTCGGTTTAGTTTGCTATTGTCCTTTTACCAGCTTAAGCGAATTAAAGTGATTCGATTGGAGTTAAGTGCTGTGGTACTAACTGCAATAATCGTTTAGATCATGTTTTAAATGAATTATTTCCTTCTTTTGTTTAAGCTCTTCTTGAAGTATACTTAAAGGGGGATAATCATCATATTTTGCTAGAGAAAAATTCGTTTTATTAGGAAGGAATTAATGCATTATTAAACAAAGAGGGGAAAAAGGTGTCATATATTTAGTAGACTGTTTATTCCTCTAGCAGAATTTTAATCTCATTAATGAGTCTTTTCCAAAGAAAAAAATTAAATGTTTAGAATTTAAAAACAGCATTGTAGAAAAGTATTATTCTATATTTAATCTTAAACTATGCAATTTTATTTTATTTTTTAGCACTAGCTATATTTTTAAATGTATATGAGTTTTAAATACAGAAGAAAATCAATTTTAAATACCAGTTTTTCTATAATTAATTGATTGATAATAATTAACAGACTAGAATTTATCAAAAACCGACCTTATAAGTTCAGATTTTTGTTTTAATTTCAGATTCTTTATTTATATATTCTCATAAATTTCTTCATAAGTTAAATTGTGTTTTTACTTACTTCTAAGCATAAAAAATGGGATTGGCCAAAAAGGATTTTAATCAGACTATATCACTTTCTTTTAAGTAAACAGGATCATGTAGTATGAATCAACATGGCAACATGATATTCAACATAGAAAGAGCCTAAGCTTCCAGTTAAAGGGAGAAATTCGTAGTGATCAAATAAACAGTATTATTTACAGCAAATAGATGAAAATTTCTGCTGTTACAATCATACTATTCAGGATTTCATTAATTAAAAAGTACTATCAATTTTTTCAATCCTGTCTTGTCATTTCTCTTCAATAACAGCTAAGAAAATAATTAGGCTTAAATTAAACAGTTTCATTTCAGCTTCTGCATATAGCATCTCTATAATATGGCATTAAAAAAATGGTGCACCTCAATATCACAAGATATTTTTCCATGTTAAATAATTGATTTAATTATCGCACTTTTAGAAGAGGAATGTTTCCATGATAAAAATACGAGCTGTTTTCAAATATATATTTTCCCCTTCGTTTGTTTTTTTGGTTATCAATAGATTAGCTATGCCTGTTTTTCTTTTTCATACTTATACAAAATATCCTTTTGATATTTTTGAAAAATTTCTTTTGGAACAATACACTTACAGGATTGAGAAACAATATTATCCTCATTTTTCTTATCTTAGAAATAATAATATCCTCAAAGATTTTTGGATAGGTTTAAAATTCAAGATTGTTCCTTTGGAATCCAACTTTAAATGAAAACTGAAGGAAAGATGACAAATCTTCCAAAATAAAGAATAACGGTCGAAACAGTAAAGTGAATAAAAGTATTCAGATAATTCAAATACCGTCTGGAGAACGTGATTGCCTGGATGTTTTTAAAACTGCGCATGTAAGCAGGTGGAACACAATCGTTCAGATTGAACACTAAGGGAAACACATGCTTCGTCTGGAGACAAGTGAAAACAGCTGCCGATCATTAATTGTCCCCTAACCGCTAGATGGGCAAATCAATGGCTATGACTAATTATACAATTCATCCGATCAAAATTCAGTCTCCAGGAGCAAACAAGGATTAAAAAGCCCTCCCCCCTTCTATGACATGATGTGTATTGATGTTGTGACATGACATAAGGATTACATAAAATTACTATTCAAGTCTTCCATAAGAATTTAAGATTGTGCTCTGAAGTAATCAACAGAGAATCATTGATTAGTAATTCAGTTTCAGTTCCTTTGTTTAGTGTATCGTACATTGTCGTGATGACTACTGAAAATTGTTATCCATAAGGTATACATATAAGCTAGTATATTACATAACATTATTTTGTTCTTTAAAACTTCATTTTGCAGCGTATATAGTCAAAAACATTGCAAATTGAAACTCTGAGAAAAAGTTGGAGGTTAATCATTGTAGCAAATTAAGTAATCCTGAATATGATACTAACATGTTAAAGTAATTAATCATAAGAAACAATATTTGGCATTTTCTGTGTATCAAAGTGCACATTAAAGTTATGAAGTTCATATCGTTCTAAAAGTTGCAGAAAAAAAATATTATATTATCTATTGATTACGTAACTGATTTGTTTATTATTATTTTCTCTTCGATCATAGTAATTAATATAGTATATTTCATTAAAAATATTTTGCTTTGCTAAAATGATTGCAATTTGACTTTTTTGGATTCATGTGTAGAAAGTAGATAAAGAAACCTTTCAAATGTAATTCAAATATATTTTTAATATTCTTAATTTGGTTTCATAGACTGTTAGTCAAATTATTTTTAAGCAAAATGTTACTCTTCCTCTTTATGGTATTAAAATAATACCATAAATTTTTTTTTAGCGTAGTACATTTTCTTATAACTTCTTTTAAATATTTATTTGGTGATAATTATTATTATCTTTGCTCAGAACTTCACGAAGTTATTTTAATCCGATTTTCACTTTTGCTGTATGTTTAATAAAAATGCGAAACTTGAATTTGCGAAGCTGCATTTAAATGTCTTTCAATAATGAGATTAATACTTAAATTTAATATTAATAGATATTGAATAATTCCATAATATTAACATACTACATCTGAAGATAACCATGATTTTTGGAATAGGGAAAACATATAGAAGAAAATAACATTTTTGAAGATTATATCGGCTTTGTATGAACATTATGAATATAAGCTTATCATTTTTATCTAAAAATATTACACAGCAATGGAAAAAATTTCTACTTTGGAAAGAAAAAATAATAAAATATTTCGGTATCCCCCCCCTTAAACTAAAAGATTCTAAGATGCTTCCATTTTTCTCCCACGATGATTCAATTTGCTGATTACCGAGAACAAAAAGCATAAAAGCTCATCCGCACAAAAGAGTCAATGGGCTCAGCCTCGAGAAACACAACAATGCCAATCAGTGGCGTCTTTTAATGGAACGTATAATCAAGCTTGCCCAAAACAAAACAAGCAAAAACGGCCGGCTGTTTTTAAATCACCCTCTGATGAGGAATCGCTTTCTTCTACAAAAGGACCCACCGATCTAAAATCAGTGAGCATAGAACGAGGATAAAAGAGCTTCCTTCATTGTTCACTTTGTATGGCAAAACACCACTCGGTCTTGACAAGACATGCTGATAAGAGGGGGCAGACCGGACCGTCCTTGAGTCACTTTCACTTCTTGCCTTTTTAATTGTTTTAGGCCAAGGTGTTTTCATCTCATTAAGCATCTAAGGATTATAATGGTCCCCCGATTGTGAAGGTTCCGGTCTCTTTGTTCCAGGGATGACCATGATTGTCTGAGACAATGAATTGCTCATTAGCGGCTGGATGCTTGCCTTTCTGAGCATTCAGTGCCACCGCAAGACAGAGGAAGGTCTTCAATTAACAAGCTTCCGAACAATGTCTGGTTGCTCGAGGTGGTGAAGGTGATTTGTCAACGGCTGGGGAAGGAGAATGCACAAGATTCACTTCACAAACCTCTGGAAGCAGGCATTAAATGTCTTTCATAGTTCTAAATTATGCCGTCAGTTTTGAAATAATCTTCATGTACCGTCATACCGTACATAAGTTTAACTGAAACTAAAAACCAATATATTGAAGATTTAAAACATGAGTAAATCATTTATACATCATACGAATGCTTTATATTCCAATGAGAATGTGCTCCCTTCAAATTTCTAGTGCTATTACTTAGTATGGTGGGGATAGGTGCTTGTTTGCTTGTTTATTTATTTATTGAATTTCAAAATATAATGAAAAAATACATATTTATATTTTATAGAAAGATTTCACATGAATGACTTTTTGCTCTCTTCTTTCTCCTACACTTACACATTCTGACTGTTTTGTATTAAGCTTCGTACTATAAAGAAAAATGATTTGCCTTTATGACCTTAAGACAAAATTTATTTGTAAAGTTGCCCTCCCTCCAATTTTGAGCTATTGTGCTAATATATATACGAACAAATAGATTGTTCAGATATCAAATAGATTTGAATCAAATTTTTAAATAAATCTATAATTCTAGTGATAGAGTTGTACGCTGTATTTCACCGTTATAAATCGTAGTGTTTTTGATTTATCAAGTTCGCATACATAAAAACAGTTAGATATACGTATTTATTACAGATGGATTATGTTCAAAAGTTTAATAGAAATCTACAGTTTTGATATGAGGATCGCATATCATGTTTAGATGCAGTAAATGCTCAGAAGCAATAAAAAAGACGTACACAGTGAAGTATGCAAATGCCTTTGACCTATGTTTCATGTGACACCACTTCCTATGACCGACTAAGATATGTTTCAGTCAAAATGTATTCAAAGTGTTAGCACGTCATATTGATTGCCTGTCAAATTATAAACAAAGTTATATATGGGAATGTCTGTAATTAATGCTAATTATTTTCTGCTCAATAATAAAAATTCAATGTATGAAACAGAAAAAAAAATATTATTCATCTTTTATTTTTCGGCACAATTGTCTTTTAAATTTATCATTCATTTTGAGGCATTTTCCCCAGGGCTGGATCAGTTTGAAAATCCTGTTTACATAGAACACCATCAACCCGCATGAGATTGTTATAAGAGTCAAACTTTTGACCGACAAGAGATTCCTTCAAAGATTTAAACACATGAACATTTATCCAAGTCCAGGGCTGCATATTGGGTGTCCCAAAACTTTCCAACTAAATACTTGTATTTTGGCACGAAAAGGCCAACGACTTTCTATAAGAGAGAAATTCTCAAACTGATCCAGCGCTGGGATAAATATCTGAAGCATGGATGGCAGTTACACTGAAAAGTAATAAATTGATTACACTTTCATTTTAGCTTTATATTAACATGTTTAACACTTTTTATTATTGCATATAAAATTATGTACGTTACTTATTGCCAATCCTTCGTACTTTTTTGATTACAAAAAAGAAGTTGCATGAAAAAAATCTCCACACCTCTACAAAAATCTCCAATTCTACCATCATCCGCCATACCTATCCTTGTTGCCACCGTATATGTTTGAAGAATTTGTCCCATACGAGATTAGTCACTAAAACTGACATTGTCTCTCAAGCCGATAATTAAAAGTTAAGAGCAATCGAATCACACACACACGCACACTTACAAAATGGTGTTTATATGTATGTCTCACTACAACAGATAGAATGGTCTCCACTATTTTGTAAAGAAAACTAAGAAAAGGAAACTGAAGCTGTATTAACTCTTCTAACTTTTCATGCGGACGAAGAGATCTACTCTGCTTAACTTATGAATGGTCATTATTATTTTGATTTCTCAAAATTATTTGCGTTTTTCGTGTTATTGAATAAAAGAAATAGTTATTGAATAGAAGAAATAGTTATTGAATAGAAGAAATAGTTATTGAAGTTATTGAATAGAAGAAATACATTGTACCTTTGAATCTGGTGGGGTTTTTAATTCTCTTCAAAGATATGTGATGAATCTTCTCAAAACTTTTAAAGTTCTTGAAAAAAATTGCATAAATCATGAATAAGACCACAAGTGACTGAAATGAAATTATACTGTAATTCTATTGGCATCCCAGATCAATTTTGATTAAAATGTTACTCTACCCTATTCTTGGCAGAGTAACAGTCTCTGTTTTTTTCGAGTGGAGGGGTGGGGGATGATTTCAAAATTCTGATCTTTGAACTTTCGAAAATATTTAAAGTATTTTTTGACTGAAAAGTAATAAATTGGTTACAGTAGTATTACAGGTTAAAGTAGTACAGGTTAAAGTGGTATTTCTACAACAATAGCAAATAGATTTGTCAAGAATATTTGTTTCAGGTTAGGAAAAGAGAGTGATATTCATATTTCTTTTCTTTATACAATAAAATCTCAGCCGAACATCTATTATAACTTTTGCGATCAAATGGTCCATACAAAATAAATAATAGGATTCATGTTTTGGCATTAAATATAACACTACAGAAATTCGAAACCAAAATAAATATTGTTAATTTAAAGAAAAGAGTGCTTAGTTAAAACGTACGTAAAAAAATGAATATAATGGAAAGTGACGATTTCTTATTTAGCAAAATGATAAAAAATAAGTAAAAATACTTGAGATTTCAATTAAGTGATAAAACGTACCACCTCATTAAATGGGAATGAGGTTTTAATTAGTGCAGATAAATAAACAAAAAAAATTATTGAAGAACTGTTTCTAAAAAACATTTTTTAAATACTACTAATATGAAAAATAGATATTTAACAATAATAAATTAACGTTTTAGAGTATTCAGTTTGTTTCAAATATTTCAAAAATCTTTAGCAATTTCCCTACCACTTCCATAATACATGGAATTTCATTAAATGAAATAAATCTTCCTATTTCAGTATATATATATATATATGTGTGTATAATTTGATGTAACAATCGATCGCGATTAGTGCGTTAATTATTTCTTTTCTTTGTGAGCTGCTTGCCATATTACGTCACAGAGAAAGTCAGGTAAATTACAATCTGATCATTAGAGGTGAGTGTAGTTATTGTTATCACGTGCCTGTGACGCCATGTGGATTGACGTCATTGTCATTTATTCTTATTCAATAAAATGGAGATGTAAAGCAAATTTAGGCTTACATGATGTCTATGAATTCTTGAATGAAGTAATATTAAGAGAACTGTTATATAAATTTCTAAACATTGTTGAATTGTTAAGTCTTATTTTTGCTCTATGGTATAATATATAAACAAAAGAAGAAGAAAAATACAAATTTAAGACACCTTGAAATACATGAATGACTAAATGCTAAAGCTCAGCCCTATTAATTTCAGATTACTTTTATAATTTCATTATTTCTTTTTAATAAATATAATGTAATATCTTCCTCAAAAAATAGAAAAAAAAGCATCTCTTACATTGTTGAAAAATAATAAAAACTTGATACATAGAAATATAAACACTCTTATCCCCAAAGCAAAATTTACGATATCCATTTCTTTTAATAAAGCGGGCCATTTCTTCTAGAAATATGATCCTAATTCTAACTTGTAGGCTTAGTGTCATCTGTCTTGGAAGTCATAACACCAGAGATTAGATCGAGCAGGTTGCGCGCAGCCGGCGATAGCGTCCTAAAGCCAAATCACCTGCTATTAAACCGCAAGTGCAGTCACCAGCTAACGAAACCAAAGCATGCCAAACAAAAAACATTAAAAAAAAAGAAAAGAAAGAAAACGCACACATAAAAAAAGTGGAGTGTAGTGCGAGAAAGATGAATACCTACTCAGGTGGAGCCAAGGTGAAGGCTGGTGCCGTCAAAGCATCATTTTTAATACCGCCAAATGCGTGTTTTGGCGCTTCGTACGCCCTTCCGGGTGTTGCGGGAGTTGATAAAATGGATGTGTCTTTCTCGTGATATTTTTTAATGGGATGAATCGGTAGCACAATGGAAACGGATATGTGGCAGGTTTGGCAAGAGAAAAAGGGATGAAACATTACTTTTTTTTAATGAGAAATAATAACTGAAGAAGGATGAAATATTGATGTTCATTGGTGGTAATTCATACTGATGAAGGATAACTGAATATCTTCAATGCTTTATTTCCGAGTTTAAATATCAGCTGAATATGCAAACACTAATCAGCTAAATTAATTCAAACACTTTGAATTGCAATTCCTTATTGATTTGAATTTGTTCCTTAGTCCCTTAAGTTTCATATTAATACATGTTAAAATACAATTTATATTTTTAAGTCAAAACTAAAAGTCGCAAAAGAAATTTTGCAATTCCTTTAATTGTTTCCGTTAGTGTATTATACATGTATAGTTGTGCACTCGGTAATCATTTTTTTTAAAAAAATGTATGACTCTTAATTCGCTTAAAACCTTGATAGGAAAAAAACTATAAAAAAAACTTTGAAATAAGATATAAATTATTTTGAAGTCTTATTGTATAATTGTTGCATTCAAATTATAGTATATAGTTTTTCTTTTCAAAGTAACTTATTTCATGAAATTATTACAAGCAAAATGATAGATTATAATTATTATTATTTTGTTCCTTTAAAACATTATTAGATCTATTTTTATTATATAAAAAGTATTAAAATTCTTAAACATTGATAATATAAAAAAGGCCGTGTTGTTCTGCTCAATTTTATTCATAGTTATCTTAAGTCGAATTTTTGCATAAATCAAATATTTCATTCTGTCAATTTTGAGTTCCTCGACTTCTATTCATGTTGCGCTAATTTGTCAATATTTTAGTGTATTTAAAATTATGCTGCTATGAATTATTGAGATCACATTTCCAAGGAATTTATCTTTTTAATAGAATTTTAAAAAAATAGCTTCCACTAAGACAAAAATAGTGGCTTAAATCATTCATCTAATTTTTTAAAAAAAATTTTGAGCAGCTGACTTTCATCAAATTTATTTTTGTTAAAAATACTTCAGTAACATAAAATAAAACATTCGTCAAGTTCTCTCTAGAATTAATAATTACAACCTTTCTTATATGGATTAATAATATATTTAAAAATTAAGCAGAAATTTTTTCGAAGTCTTTTTTAAATTAGGAAGCTTTTATGCTCTTATATTTTCCAATTGTATTTCTTACTAATTCAATATTTCATTTAACGTTCTAATATATATTTAAAATACAATATGTTACTAAATTTTTCGCTTCTGAAAGCCTTTTACTGCAATAAGCATATCTATTTATAGAATTTTATATAGAATGGCTGTCGAATTTACTGATGATCTAGCTAAAAAACATAAACTTACTGAATGTTCTGAAGTACGACGATTTTTATTATGTATTTTACACAAATCAATTTCAAGTATTACATGTTATTTCATCAGTTCATTTTCTAAACACTTAAAAAATTTTGTTAAAAAAATTAATTTTGTTTTACATAATTGTGACAAATTTTACTTAAATTTATGTAATTACAGAACACGAAAATTCAATCTAGTTGCGCTAGTTTGTATTATCCTTGGATCAAGACTAAACCAGCTTCAAAATCGCGAATCTCAATTGATGATATTTAAAAACTATTTTTAAAAAATGAAAGTTAACTTTTCCGGATGCACAGTATTTGCTTTCCTTCTTCCATTATTATCCTCAAGTTATTCTTTTTTTTTATATGATTTATTCATCCATGTATTCGGTGTAAAGTTTTAAGAGAAGATTAAATTTAACAAGACGTACTTTCAGTGGTGAAGGCATAAAATTATAAGAAGTATTCTAGCAGCAGCACGCTTCTCCGTTCAAAAACCTTACTTTTGCGTATCTTTGACCTCTCGTTCAATGTTTCCATCATATATCTATTTGCTCAATTATATGCTATCAAAGCCTGTCTTCGTTCGCTGGTAATTTTTATCTTCTCCTAACAATACAACATTAATATAATTAAACATCAGTTACAATAACCCCTGAGCGTAAGAAGTTCAGCTCGTGGCAGAGAAATCAACCTTCGATAAATACTGCCCAAAATTTTTTCGCCAAACATACTTAGACACAGTTGGTTCGCTTTTTGCATGCGAAATCTCCTCTCCAAAGCTCCCTGGCACGCGCAGAAAGTGTTCCTGCACGCGCAACTCATTTCGCCTTCAAACAACAATTAAATCGAAATGAATGAAAAGTCAATGCAGCAGAACAAAACTTCCCAATTGATGATTCGGTCCACCAAAGTTATTTGTATTCAGTTCGGACATTAATCTCTTTCCTCATTGTTCAACCTGTTGATTTTTTGGTTACTCTCCTTCCGATGTATACGTTTGTTTTTTAACAATTTAATAATGCTTAGATTTAATTCCACCTTGCCTGCCTGTCGAACCATCCCATCCAACGTACAGGTGGTTGCATCTAACTAATCCTGCTGGATTAGCAGCTGTCCCGTCGAGGTGGATTTTTAACGTATTCCCATCACGCGCCCTCCTTCTCAGAGCAGTGTTTGCTGCTGTTCAGAAGCACGACTATCAATTACCCTTAATTCATTATCACGTCTTGGTGCATAACAATGTTATACTATGCCTATCGAGTTTATTTATAGGATGCTATCGAGTTTACTGATGGATTCAGATACTAGAAGCTCTTTTACTTTCTCGCATATGAAGTATACGAATATAAATTGTTGCAATTAGAAAAAACTTCAAACTCAAGATATTTCAGACCTCCCTGAATTCAAAGAATACATTTTTGGAATTATGTCTGTCTGTCTTTAAACACGACGAATAAAAAAAGGCCTTTAATTAGACGGACGAAAACTGGTATGTGACTTTATATGACTGGTATGTGACTCTATCCATACAAAATCCCAAAGAGAGAGAGACATTTACGAATTTAAAACATCATCTTATCTTATGAATACCAGATCTGTATCAAAATTGGGAACAAATTCGTCTGCGATAAGATTGTTTGTCTGTTGTCTACGCATGCGTACATGAATACGACAGCTTAAAAATACAATAAGCTAGATTAATGAATTTTGATAAATGAACTTCATACTAAAAGTATTGATATTTGCCTAATTTCGGATTAAATTAATCAATGAGTAAATATTTTTTCTTCTGTCCATTGTGTGTATGGACACAATATATTAAAGCTGCAACAGACAAAAAAGACAAAATTTTGCTAATGGTCTTAAACTAATAAATAAAAACTAATAAACTTTTCATATAGTGAGCTCAATGTATCAAAAAGAAAATTGAATAGTCGATTTTATTCAATATACTTGGCAGCTAAACGCAAAACATGTCGTCCTCTGAAAGTGCACGTGGCTTTAAGAAAATCTCTATTTTTGATTATAAAAAAATTAAACTTTATTTTGGCAATGACGAATGAAAGACTTAAAGACTTGCTAAGGTAAAAAGAACTGTAACAAGATCAAATACTCCATATTTCGTGCTTTGATGTAATATACAAGTTTAAAAATTCAAAGAAATTTTGCTCGGTTATAGCTATTTATTGCTGATTATTTCAGTGGAAAATTTTATAACCTAATTTTAGTTATAGCTGAAAAGTAATCAATAACATTTCAATGTCCGATATTTGTTATAAGTTCTCATGATTTCTCCAGTGGTGCAGGTTACATTTGTTTAATTGCTAAGCATGAGACATGTTAGGCTTTCATGAGACATTAGAAAGCTAGATTAAACTTTAAAATTTATGGGAATTTTGGAAATTTGAATTTGAGTTGCACAAATCAACATTAACCGATTTGTATAGTCTGTCTCATTCTGTATTACTGACTTAATGGAATGTTTGTTATGATAACAGCAATTTTTTTAATTAATAAATTCAGAACTGACATTGAATGAATTTTCACTATGAATAATCTCCATATAAATACTCAAATTCGATCAATGAATAGCACACGATAATTTTTTTTAATTGTCTAACAGAGTTTAATAAGAGTGCCAACTCCATTCAGGCCTAAAACACTGTACTGGTTGAATTTCATTACGACATAAAATGCAAATAACGTGAAAATGGAAATGTTACTAGTAAACAAGATATCTAGATTTCATATTATATAGCTTGTCAATGACTTGTAGCTTATTCGCATCTCTTTGTAAGATTTAATTTATGATTAGAAATAGCTTCTTATGTAATATCAAATAAATACTGAGATTTAAAAATATTGAATTACGCAACAATGCATACTAAATTTTGAGATGAGGTAATTATAGCCATAAATTAAATGTAACCGCTAATTATCCTAAATTAAATGCGACAATGTGTGATTTTCTTCTCAAAAGTTGCAAATCATGCAAACCCTAAACATTCAACAATGGCACATGTTATAATTTCAAAACCGCTATTAAAACCCGAATGCAATAACTTTACATATCATAACGCATTAATCATTTTCTAAAAATAACTTTTAATTGAAATGCGTTTCCTTTCAACAAAACTCAAATAGTTATCTTTATCAATAAAAAAAATCAAGATCATTCAGGGCATTTAAGTAAAACTTATTCTAAAACACAAGAAATTTTCCTCGTTCAAAGCATGCCAAAATAAAAATGAAACAAAGACTTTCTTATTCGTTCGTGAAGAAATGGTAGCTGTTGAGGAAGTCATTCTGAGTAAGTTTGTCCACATTAAAGCATCGATATAAAAGGCTGAGATTAACATGAGGAATCAATTTGGGACAATTAGGATTGCAAACATATTCAGGCATTCCGCTGAAAACCAGATCAGATGACTGTCGATCTGTTATTATTCGACTATTAATACTGCTTTACATGTTTCAGAGGAACCCTAAACTGTTAATTGGCCGAATGTGCCTGTCCGCAGATTGAGCAAGGTCAAGCGACACTTCGTTGATATTTTCTTTATTTCATTTAGAAATACCTCGTAATGACACGACGTATAAATCAATTTCTGTACACTAAGGAAAATTTGACTGAATAAATGTATATCTTTACGCAGCAGAGGGACATCCTTTATTGCTGCTTTACATTTGTCAGAACAAATCTATTTTACTTTCTCGTATACGTAGTATAAAGGAGGTATAGCAATAGTCGAAAATTTCGAACTCGAGATTTTGACGAATCTCCACATTTCAAAAGATTCTGAGTTCGAAAAATACATTTTTAGAAAATACCGCCATTATGTTTGTCTGTCTGTATGTGACAAAGATAACTCAAAAACGCTTGAAGTTTGGTACACGATCTTTACATCAAATTTGCAAATGACTCTCGAATTTTGAATAAAATATGTTCAGAATAAGTTCCGTCTGTCCGTCTATTCAGTATAAGTTAAACGGTAATTACAAAACAAAAACAGCTAGATCTATAAAATTCGGTACGCAGATTTAACATTTATAATGTAGACACTTGTCAAATTTTGAGCCAAATAGAACAAGGGATTCACTCTTTGTCTGTCTGTACTTTCAGAAACATGTATACCAAATTTGTTATGGGATTTTATGACAACAAATGCAGTTTTGTCTCAATCGGTTGGGGAAAACGCGTATAAAATACAAATTGGATTTTCGAACACTATTAACCGTTTTCTAGGGAATTATCGCCGAGGATGACATGATAGATTCGATAAGCATACTGAATTCAAGCCAAAAGTTAATATTTCATACATATTGTTCGCCAATGCCATACAAGGCATTCTCTGGCATGAGATGCTTATTAGAGAGTATGCGAGAAAGTTTTGGGAAAAAAGCTCACTCTGGTTTCTAACTGGTTTCGATATTTAAAACAATCTATGGTATGCTTTCATTTTCTTTACTTTATATGAATTATGCAATCAGAAATGATATGGTGAATCATAACGACGTTCTGAAAGATATGATACATCCGTATAATTAGTTTCCCAACTTGAAAGTACTCATTTTACTTTCGATTCATTAGTGCAAGTTTAAATTTCTGGCTGCTTCTATCAATTGAAAAAAGAAACACTTTGATGTCTTTATTTTATTTCGTTTATCTAAACTACGCTTTCGGAAAATGATGTCACGAATTGTAATTATAAAAAAGACACGTTCAGAGAAAAATTTATCTTTTTATGTGACAGTATACAACCTGTTTTTCTACATTGCGTTCGTTTCTGAAAATTAATCTTTCTGGTGACATTTTTATAAAAACATCATGGTGACTTCATTTTTTCTCCTTTAATGTAAATTACACATTTGAAAGCTATTTTATGAATCTTGATGCTAAGAAACATGATTTATGAAAAATATTTGAATGTGAATATTTTTGCAATGCAGAATACTTTTATTGTACTAACCAATTAAAATCTTGCATTTTACATAATATACTTGAATTTTGAAATTTTGTGCATTTGTGTATTTTTGCTGACAATTTCGGTTAAAAGATTAATACAATTAAATTTTGATTCCATAGTTGTGCCGCTATCTGATAATGAGTTCAGGATTTCATAACATTTAAAAAATTAGATTATAAGTAAAAATCTAGAAAAAAACTGAAATAAAAAATTAATATATTAATGAAAGCAAGCTTAATTTTTTTTTATTAACAATAAATATTTAACTGAATTATTAACTCTGTTTTCTTATTTTTAATAGCAACTCAATATATTTAATAGAAGAATATTAATGCAATCATTTCAATGATAAAACATAATAATTTTATTTCTTTTCTATTGATTTGGTATTTAGAAATACAGTTTCAAGTCATAAAATACAAAGCTTATTTGATAATAATACTTATTATCAAACATTATTATTATTCATAAAATTATCATTGATTAACTCAAATATTCATATCGGAGAGGGAGGAGTTATTTTTTTTAGATTTGTGTTATTATTAGTTACTACACTATCATTGATATCCATATTATTATTGGCTATGGGGACATTACAGAGTTCGAGGTGCAATTCTACCACGGAAAGATACTTTGAATGTTAAATTTCCTTTTACCAATGTGGCGTGGAAGCTAGAGAGAATTGTCGGTTCAAGTGCCGTCGTATATTTCAAAATCATGCATTATATTCCAAAATAATTCTCTTGCGGCTTCTGAACGGAAAGGGTACCGAACTAAACTGAAATACACTTTCCGAAGGACCAAAAGAATACTGGTGTAAACTGGGTAGAGAGTAAATTTAGGGAAAACAATTGTGCAAATAAAAATGTTTTGAAAATCTAATAAGACTATAAATAAAAATTATAAAGACGAGAACATAAATGCGGTATAATACTGTAAACTACATGAATGTATGGAAATAATTCTTTCTCTGCTAAATTCATTCTAACAATAGAAACCTCTAAATATTTCAGTTCTTTTTGCTGTTTGTTTATTTTTATATGAAAATTTGCGCTTAGAAGTCCATTAAATCTCAGTTTTTTCTGAGAGGTTTCAGAAATATCAATTATAATGAATAAATCACTAAATATGATATGGACTCATTCGGAAACGCCCTATTTAATGCAAACTTCTTGCGATATAATTACAATTAAGAGGTGATTGATTTAGATGAGAATTGTTGCCTTCAAGAAATACACGTATTTTTAAAAGTTTTTTAACCATGTACAGATAACAATTAATAATCTACATTTTATATGTTTTCTTTATGATAGAGGATGATCATCCAACTTTTAAGGCGTGGTAAAAGCATTTCCCTCAAGCTCTTAATTCCCTATACACGAACCTGTTGGTTAAATAGCATTAATATTCTTAAATAAGTGGTTTTCTTAAAAAAAAATAAAGTGCGTGGGTTTAAAATCAGTGAGATATATAATTTTCAATGCAAATTTGTCTTATGAAGACTGTAGTTAATACTAGAAATTACTTTCGCACAAATCAAACCAAAGAGCGATTCGCAAGTTGTTTATATCCTTATTAATTAGCACGTACTGCGGTGTATTTACAAGATTTTTTTAAAAGAATTCTTATACATAAATTAAAGAATTTCTGTGCATAAATTAATTATATTTCGAAGATTTATGCTCGTTTCCTTTCCTTATTAAACATATACACAGTATCTTATAAGTATTATTTTTTTCTCTTATTATTAAGTAGTTTGTTGAAGCGTATAGTGCTAATTATCCAAATGTAGTAAGTGAAAATACATGTTTATTTATTTTACACATTTATGTATTTATCCTAACAAAGAAATATTAATGGTACCAGTTTTGTAATATACGATGATTAAATATTACTGATTGAAGCATAAATTAATTGAATTGTTTTATTAAATAAAGAGACAAAAATTAATATGGAGCTTAGAAAAATTCATCAGATCATTAAATTCAATAATTTCAAAACATTTTAGGGGGAAAAAATTAGCTTTCTAATTATAAATATTAAATAATATTAACAGAGTAGAATTTGTTTTATTATATCCATTTATCAAAATCTTATTTTTAAATAATGTATTCCATTTTCTTTTATCAATTCATTTTTATTCAAGGTGAGTTATATTATCTAAGGAATATATAGATATAAATATATGTAGATATAAAACGTGGATATTAATTTTATGTGATGCCAAAAATTTTCGCAAATTGTTGTGTCAGTGTATTTATAAATATTTGATGTTACTAATTATGTTGTTAATATTTTAATAAATTTGTTTATATTCTTATATTATATCAAACAATAAAATATATTTCTTATTTATTATTGATAATTCTTCCTTTTTTGGACATGAAAGTGTAATGTTCTTCACCAAAAATTATTAGCTATTGGGTATTTTTTTTTAAATATGATTTTGAAATGAAACAAAATAATCTTTTCATTATCAATTAGCTAAAATTGAATACCGTGTGACATTCCATGCTCTTTCATTATTAATAAACAGATAATTTAAAAGCAATGTCATTCCTAGATTTGCGATTCTCAAATGATAACATTCGCTTTCTTGCCTGGTTTAAAAAAATCTCAAGACTAAAAAAAGACCATTTACGATGTATGAAGTTGCGCAATCAAGAAGGCACAAATATCCTTAAAAGTCACCAATACACTTTCCACTCAGTAGCCACCGATAAGCACCCCTTTTAGTGTGAGTAATCAGCACCAGCTGAAGAAACTCGCCCACAAGACATATTTTAAATGGGTCTTCCTCACCCGTCCCTTGTGTTTCTGTATTCCTGATGATGATCCAGAGTTTGCACCTTTCCCCCGACTTCATCATCCATCCTTCTTCACTTTTTTTTTACTTTGTTTTCTCCACGCCAGCTTTCTCCCTCAAAGTGCATCGAAGCGTCTCCTGTCCAGTCCGTCTTCTCACTCGATGGAGGGCAGCCTTTTGGAGAGCACTCCTCATTCAAGGTAAAGTCCGCAGAGTGTGTGAGAAGCTCTTTTCTCTCCCTCTCCCCGCGCGCTCACACACAACCGGCTTTAATTGCTCGTCGGAAGCTGTTAACAACCAAACCTCGTATTCGAGTATCATTTCTTAATTGACTCCGAGGTGGGGAAGAACATTGCGCAGCGCTCTCCGCTCTCTCTTGTTGTTGTTGGATTATTGCTGCATGCTCACGAAAGCGCGAAAGATCGAATTAGGTGATGATTGTTGATTTCGTGATGTTATGTGACTGATGCTCAATGAAGCTCTGTGTTGTTTGTTTTCCAGTGCACGTTCTCAGCGAAGAAAGAGTCTGGATCTGCAGTGGTTGTTCGTGGAATGACTCATCATCATCATCATCAGTCTCTCTAGCTGCCATCCTTCCAAACCGGCAGCCGTGTTGATTTTGTGAAGAAATTTCAATTGGAAGATATCTCTTGGAGCACACGCCTGACATCTTCTGCTTGCTAAAGGATTCTGACGATCGTTTTTGCGCATCATCACCCAAATTATTTGTTCTTCTGCACATCGTCTACTTGTGGCTGCACCTGAGATCGATATCCAGGTCTAAGTTCCAGGAACTTGTGAATCAATCGAATTGCTTCTGTGACCAATTAACGTTGGACAAGACAACCCTTCAGAGCTGTCTCTATGAAGCCATCCGTCTAACGCTGTGTCGGGTCTGACCCATGCGGACAGTTGTTCCAGTCATCTCTCTGCTCACTTCGTCGCGCGTTCATGGACTTAAGCGTCCCCAAGCGGCCCAGCACACCCCCGCCGCCGGCCCCCCTGCGGCCGCTCTATCATCCGTCCTCTCCCGTGTCGCCACCGCTGACCGGCATGGTGCACTTTCCCGCTCCTACCGCAACCTCTCCGCACAGGCCACCGCCAACCACCGGCCTTACCTCGTCGGCACCCTCGGCCGGGGTCTCCGTAGAGCCGCCTGCCTTCACGACGGGTCTTCTTCCCGGTAAGTGAACAATTTTATTTGGAAAAATTAGTTTTTCTAATCATGCTTTTCTTTTTACTTAAGTTAGAACGAAGTATGTAAAATGTTTTCCCATTCTTGAGCTCATCTATATGTCAAATTATTTTTTCTCAAACCGAAATATGCTCGTAAATAAAAATGTAAATTAATCTAATGAAACGTTAATCAATCCACTTAAATGCTTTTATTTGGTTAAAAAAAAGTTAAAACTTTTCAATTTTGATTACTTTTTTTTCTTTTTATTTTTGTTAGTTGTCAATAAAGTTTTTTTTTTTCTAATAAGTGTCCATTTTTATGAGTGAAATTAATTTTTCTTGCCAATATTTTCAATCGTTCATATCAGTTTCTGTATCCACATCAGAGCAAAGGTTTTCAGGTGTCTTCACTAGCAACAACTGATATTCTATCAGCCCAAGAAAAAAAAAGTGCATTTCAAAAACTCACTACTGGAAAATGAACGTGTAAATGAAGCGTTAATTAACAATAGACAAGCGGTATTTTAGTCCATTGTACTTATTTGGAAAATGTTGATGAAATACTTCAAAATAAGATGAGTTTCTGACTTCTGCTTGTTAATTATTATTTATAAATGGTCTTAGTGGTTTCATAACCATAGAATTCGTAATATCTGCAGTTCAGTGAAGAATTCCATATCAACTAAATTGTATAATTACCTGGAACAATAACACGTTAGTAATGCTTTCTAGTCCAAAAGGCCCTAGTTTCTATTATAATCCTAAAATTGCGAATTATTATCCGGATTATGAGTTTCTTTTTTACATTCTATAGCGATATGAAGACTGAAGTCATAATATGCGTACCCTACAAGTAGTAATATTAAAGATACCCATCTAATAATGGTTTGTAAATTTATATTAATAAAACAGGATTTGAATTATAAAAGCGTAATGTCAAAATAATGTATCAAATCAGTAAAGAGTAAACATTGTTCCAACAAACAAATCGAATCATTATTGTCATCTCTCGAATGATATATTATTGGCAGATATATGTAATTTAATACTAATATGAATGTAGCTCTTTTTTATGTGTTTTTTGGAGACGGTTTTTTTTATCAACTACACTATCCAGTGCAAATTAAAATAGCTGATTAACTAAAAAAGAATATTCTGCCTATTAATGTAGATATAGTCTGAATATCTTTAGTTTTATTTATTTATTTATTTTTGCAAAAGAAATGTAGCAAAAAAAATGAAATAGTTTCATTATGTTGTTCGTGTTAACCTGCATTTTGGAAGATTTATTTAGCATTTTAACTCAACAAAAGTACTAATTTCTTGATAAGTTTGAAGAAATACTAATTGTGAATGAATTTCAGTTTAATTAATTGTCATATATTATTTCAAGAACTCCATTTCTTTGAAAAATTTATTACTCTAGGCTGCTATTAATTCGTCACCAGAACAGACAATAAATTCTCAGTTTTATACTTATATTTCGCTACAAATTAAACGCATATATCAAAACAAATAAATTTTGGAGAATGATTTTCTTTAGATTGATTTACTTTATGATTTACTTTACATGTAGAACTAAATGATACTTCTTAAATAGATGATAGAAGCCCATTTTTTCATCGAAAGTTTTATGTCTATTTCATTTGTATATCACGTGTCATAATATCTGAGCTTTTCACTTTGTTGTTCATGTTGGCCAGTGCGAGATACTTCATAAGCGAATTTGATGTGTCAGATCGTCACAAGCTTGTGAATAGGTGTTTGAAATATATGTAACCTTGCTTAGCATAAATGTCCCATAACTGTTACAATTTGCAACAAGTAAAACCTGTTAAAACTCCTGTTCGGTCTCATTGAGCAAAAATCAGGTCATCAGCGCTTTCTCATCCTTCGAACGGAAACTTATGATGATGATGTAATTAAATTAAAACAAACTGGTAATTAAATGCCAATATAGCAGTTGTTCTCAGTTTCCTTTAGATAATTAATTTGTATTCCAATATCTTTCTTTTTATTGCGCAACGTAAATGTTAAATGACATTTTCCTTATCTTGTGTACAAGGTTGATACCTACGATACATAAACCTCGCCAGTTGTTTAGAACTGACTAAATAAGCATTGATTTCCATTCTATAAATAGAACTTCGAAGACATAAAAGAGCTGTATAAAATCTCTTAATATAATTGTTTACAATGTCTCTTTAGGTTACAATTTTAAAAATGAGTTTTAATCACAGTTCTTCCTTCCATTAATTCTAGAATTTTGAATAATTAAAGTCAAAATGGTTTTATCATCACCTGCATAAAATTAATTATTTTTAATTGTGACCCTCTATTTTGTATGAGTTAAATGAAACTTTTATCTAAGTTTCACTAAAAAATGTTTTGAAACATTTTGTACATCCCCCCCACACTTTTTAGTCTTTTCCACCCACCCTTAGATGATGTACCCCATAAATTAAGAATCCTGCAAAGCGGGGATTCTCAACTTTGGTTAGCTACATGGCCTAATTTTTTTAAATTAGTGTAATTTCATTAATTTCTTTTTCCATTTGGGGAAATCAAGTGTGGCCATATGGTGTAACTTTTAAAGTTATAACATAGTTGAATTGAAATTCAAACTCATTTACTCATTTTAAACTCATTTTAATTTCTCAAAAACACATACTCATTAATTTTTCGTTAATGCATAAACTATCTTACAATTTTATTAAAATTCAGTAAAAAATGATGATCTTATTCGTTTATAAATTAAAAAATTCTCTTTACTTTTTTTTTTCCGCAACATTTTTTTTTTTTTTTTTTTTTTTTTTTGCTGTTCTTTGAAGAAATTCAGAAATTTCATTTTTTTTAGTTTTAAAAAAATTATACCTTAAAAAAATACTTCAGCAGAATCGTGTCAAAAAAAAATAATTCTTTAAGGAAATTCAAACATCATAGAATTATATGTCTTTATAATAATTTTCAAATTTACTTCCAATTACAGCAATGATAGTACATAGCCAAGAAAAATATATTTAATACCGTAACAATGGGCGTATTTATAAATTCAATAACAAATATTGCAATAAAATTTACTTAAAAATATTTTAAAATTTATTAAAACTGGAGAGAAAATTATATGTAAATAAATTTGCTAGTTTTAAATAAAGTAGCTAGTTTTTTCCCTTATTTTAAAGTGGCGTAGACATATTTTGGGGTAATCGGTGTTTTCCAATGTTAATATACGATTACATTTAGCATAATTTTTAATTATAAACCTAATTAAAATTTTGATAGATTCTTTTTTTACGAGAACTTACTATCGAAAAAGTGATTACGAACCGAAAAAGTAATTCGGCTTTGACTTTATAACCGAGTAGCTACACGTTCAAAGATCTGGCAATAGACCTTTTGAACTATTTTTTCACTCCCGTAATACATCATGCGTCACGAAATTTCAATATTTAGTGTATGAACATTATCATATTGAAAATAAACTATAATTTAATCTCCTCAGCTAATGTATACAAAAAAAAAAAAAAAAAAAAAAATCTAGCCAAATTCGGTAAATTGATTGAAAAGGCGAAATTTTAAAATAATCTTTTAATGTTCTTATGTAGTAAATAAATAACTCAAACTAAGTACTAAATAAGTAATTTCTTTTAATTAGGTTGTAAATAAATAATATTTGAAATGAAAACATATTGCTATCTGCACTAAAACAAATATTAATGGGTAGCCTAAATATTACATTTCATATTTTAACACCAGTTAGAAACTTATCTTTACGACGATTTAACTTTCGTTT
Organism: Argiope bruennichi; assembly: GCF_947563725.1. Classification (NCBI taxonomy): domain Eukaryota; kingdom Metazoa; phylum Arthropoda; class Arachnida; order Araneae; family Araneidae; genus Argiope; species Argiope bruennichi. The sequence continues at coordinate 54,701,821 of NC_079158.1, forward strand.
TTATGGCAACTTGTAATAAAAACTAAATGCTTAAGTCAGCTTATTCAGGTTTCCTAAGGAGTTCTAAAATAAAAAGATGGTTGCTTAATGATGCAAGGCTAAATGAAAACAAAACCTGTACAAGCTCGTCAATGTGATAAACTTTTTTTCTTTGCGATATATCACCTGCTTTGTTTTTAATATTGATCAAAATTACTTTTAAGCTAGTAATTGAAAGAATAAGCAATATAGAAATCTTACATAAATGTTATATGACATCCTCATGTGTGTTTATAATTCATTATCTATCACAATCAACCTCATCCGCTTTTCAATAGGCGATTCCAGATTTACAAATAAATTTTAATTGTTATTCCATTTTTTTATAATAATTGGTCACTGCTAATAATGGAATAGAGAAATATTTTTATTATATTTGTACTAACTAATTTATTTCCTTTTTTAAATAAAGTTTTTATATCTTTATTATGGTCTCACCAGTTGACTTTTATCCAATTTTACTTTTCATGCCTTTAATGTCTTTTTTTCTTCTTATTATTATTTTAAGTCGTTTTTTTATGGGATTCACAACTAATTTAAGTATTAATACAGTTAAAATGGTGAAGTTGGCTCAAACAATTTTAGCTCCAAATGAAATTAATTTGAGAATTTTTTTTATATGCATACTACAGCAAATATCAAATACTATATCAAATAAACTATTAGATTCTGCTTTTTTTTTATTTAGTATTATACATGTTAAATGCTTTTCACCTGTTCAAATAACTTTAGTTTCGATTGGAATTTTAAAATAATACTTGAAACATATGACATAATTTTTTACTTGCGAATGATTTTACAGCCTTTAATTTATCAATTCAACCACAGCGGCTTATGTTTTCGGAAGATTTTCCGATTTAATTCACATCTAAGAAAATATTTTGTTGTAGCTAAAAATATAAAATACAAGACAAAGGTTCATAGTTTCAGGAAAGAAATTTTGTTTTAATTTCTATTTTGTTTTAAAAAGTCTTATTCAAAGATGGGATTCCTTTTTTTTTCACAGTTTAAACAAGTATTTTGATTGATAGGAGTGATAATCCACTAGGAATAATAGAAATTTTCCTTATTCACTTACAATGGACATTTTAAAAATATATCTCGTATCTCGTTTCCGAAAATCTGTTTTTAAAACTTAAAAAAGCCTGTTTGGCTTGCACAAAGAAAATAGTATTTGTTCTGACAGTGATGCATTGAATCATACCGATTTAAATCAATGTAAGCTCAGTTGATAAACTCAGTCACTCATGCGAACAGTCATAACAATAAATATTTTCGATACAAATGCAGATTTGTGTGTGCATGAAACTTATTTGATACTTAGCTAAAGAAATAAATAGTAGATACTGCGTTTTCAATTTATTGCAATTTTCGTGTCTTTAGTTTGTAAAAGAAATTCAAGTTTGCAATCATACGGACCCTTTTTGGAGACATCACTAAAGGGCGTTGTTGAAAAACGTTGTTTTCAACTTCTGACAGCTTGCATTTGTATAAACGATATGATTGGTTTAAACATTGTGACAAACATTGACTAAAATTCCTATCTGCAGTAGGATTCTAATTATTTAATTTATCAAAACATGGGAATTTTCAATAAATAAAAACAATAATTTGGCAAGATTCTATTACGCTTATGAAAACAAACATCTTAAGACTAAAAACCAGGGCTATATTTATAAATTTCTTACAAGTAGTGATTATAAATGCCTAATAAACATATAAGTTAACATAGAAAGAAAAGAAAGTTGTACTGTTCACCAATTATTAATAGCTAATGATTGGTGAACAGTTTTCATTTTCCTATCGGCATGACACCAAGGAAACCTTATTTAAAACTTCTGCATCTTATCTCATCAATCGAATGATATATATATGTATGACATAGAAATAAATTGAGTGAATGTTTCTTAGATTATTTTCTCCCGGAATTCGCTTGCAAGTGCATATAGATCTAGATGAAAAAATGATTAATAAATTATCAGTGAAAATATTCTCGAACCTATATTATTTATTCATTTTATTAATGATTTAAACTAAGGCGGCAACTTTATACATAGTTTTGGAAAATTAATGCAGAATTTTCTCGATTGATTTGCTGTATTAGATTTTATAATATTCATTCCAAAAATAAATTACGTAAACCTCATGTGAGTCGCGAATGATAATTAAAAATTTCAAGTTTAGATAAACTTGGACAAGTTTGGATAAGATAACTTTGACAACTTTGGATAAGTTTTGAAAAATAATATTATATCAGTAGCGTTTTCTAGCGCTAATGCTAATTAAAAACAACGCATATGCATGAAAAGGAAGTAATTTTTGTATTTTTTAAACATTTAATTCATACTCGAAAGAGAAATTATTTTTTGAAACATTAGAACCCTTGTTTGTTAAGAAATTTATTATAATAGCTAATGAATTTTTAAACATTGCATTAAAATAATGCTCTGGTAACTACTATCTAATTTTTAAAATAATTTGATAGCAAGTGCTGTCAATTTAAAATGCACCATCATCTTTTATATTTCAGCCTCCCCATTATAGAAAACTATTTTTAAAGACATAATTTCCCGAGAAAATCATAAGCAAATATTCAGTTGGTTGAGTGATTTAAAACGACAATATAGTTACATATTTAATTTGCAAAATTTAAACGTCATCTATTATTTACCTTCAAAGGATTTGAACAAAGGAAGAAAATTGGGGCTAGAATATTTTTGTGTCGATGTATTGCTTCGTATTCTTAAATAACAATGCGCCAATTGAATTTCTTTTTTTAAAATTAACGCAAAGCGGTAGACATTATTAAAAAGTAATGTCTATCACTTTGCGTTAATTTTCTACTTCCTGTCTACTTTACAGCATATTCTCTGTCTTTCATAATAAATATTTGCTTCAAATAAGAAGTCAAAAATCGATTCTTTACTCTGATTTGGTACACAAATTTTGCTATAGTACAACTTGATATCCACCGATATCGCTTATGAGAATGAATGATTCAAAGTGCCTGAAACAATCGTTGGTTCCTCAACAGTAATATTATTTTTAATCACAATTTGGATGCAAAGATTACAATTAGATCTGAATAATTAATTTTGTAACAGCTCGTATTATTATTTATATCCAAAATCAATGATAGTATAATTCAACTCTGTAATAATGTAATATAATTTATATAATTAAATCTGTTTTATCAAAGCCATAGAAATCGTATGGAGTGTTGAAGCAGAATTTTTACATTTTCCAACTCAAAGAGGTTGATAATTAAACTAAATTAATAATTAAATTGAAAATAAATTTTATTTTGTGATTAATTTTGGCTTTATTTATCTTATATCATTCCATACTCATTTTGGATTGCTAAAACTTTTCCAGTGACGTTGGGACAATGATTTTTTTAATGAACTAGAATACCAATGGTGATATTTACAGTAAAATTTCGTAATTGTTTTTACTAAAACTGATGCTGGTGTTTCTTGGATTTGAAATTCGCCTTAAATGACAAATATTAAATTTCTAGGGTTTTTTAATCTGACGACTGTCAAAGTAACATTCAATAAAAAGTCACTGTTATGGCAAACAATTTAATTCTGATAGCAAATTTCTTTAAAAAAAATTTAAAATTTAATTTTATAAACAAAATATTAATGGAAGAAAAGTATTGTCTTCCTTTTAGTTTGAAGTAATAAATAAAATACAAGAGACAAATTTAAAAAAAATTAATTAAGAATTAAAGGAACAATTTTGAAAGTGAAATTATATTTTCAAAATTAAAAGTCTTTCTTCAATAATTTTCATTAAAGTGCAATAACTATGTTCCCCATTTCTTTTAATAGAATACAATTTTTGAATCTAATTAAAAAAGAGAAGGGAACCACTTCACTTTATCACATTCCTTTTTAATCAAAAAGCGAGAACATTAATTTCACTTCCACGTATACCTATATCAACTCATGCATTGCGTTTACCGAGTGCATCTTCAATAGGTAGGAATATCCATCGCACATCCTCCTCGGGCAAAATAATTAATTTATTGCGCGAGACACAAGATTAGTAATTAGTCATGGCTGCTTAGCCCTCGAGCTCGGAGGTGATAGACAATAAAAATGAATCAATGTCAATCTAACTTGTTTATTATGAGTTCTAATGTAATATATGTAGTTTTGTCGTCTAGAACAACTTTATCCAAATATAAGTTAACTTTTGTAAGGTAGGCTTTTAGTGATTTGATTTCATTTTTAATGAAGATAGTGTTATTTATATGGCTGTGTCTTGGGAAATAATTGCTCTGGAAATGGGATCTCTATATTTGTGATGTAAATATGGTAAATATTCATGTTAATATAAATAATAGCAGTAAAATCATTTTAATTTTTCAGCGTTCGAAAAACTTAACATTTTGGAATAATTTAAATGAGAAATATATTTGAAAAATTTTAAAGAAATTCATATCTTCTGTATGAAATACTTTAAGGGGATTTTTTAGACTTGAATAGCCTGTCTTTATAATATTGTTTTCTTTTTTTCAAACTTTTCTCTGGATTATACATCATTGACAAGGAACACAACAACAACAACAACAAACGTATATATAATATTATCGGAATACATGCCTTTTAAACTAAGAAGGAAAAATATTGAAAAATATCTGTGCAAAATATATTAAAAAATATTTTTAAGATTTTAATTGGAAATAATTTAATCGAATTTAAATTGGAAAAAGCTCCGATATCACATGAAAACTATTTTTCACTGTTTTAAAGTTGTGTGTCGTCTCGCGAAGTTATTTAAAGAAAAATGCTAAAATTTCGCTTAATTTTTAATTAAAATTTTAGGAAACATTTCTTGTCAACATTTACCACCCAAAATGAAACTGACAGATTTGACATTTCCTGCCCTGCTGAATTTACTAATCAATTTATTTAAATTTCTTTTTTATTTATCACTAATTAATCAAAACAGGCAAGTGAAGCACACTTGGGGCAAGTGTAAACAATTATTTTCTTCCCGATGGGGAATATTTTTGTTACAGAAAGGGAATCGAATAAATGAAGAAAACGAATGAAGAAATCCTCATCCAAAATGAGAAATAACGCCTCATAACTTCTATTATTATCTTAAGACGAAGGACATGATGATATTAATGTCCATAAAGACATTAATATCTTAATATCTTTAAGGACGGCTGCAAAATGCAGCATCTTTTATGGGTGCATTAATTTTATCTAATGATTCGTGAAATATTTAAAATTATCAGAAAAATTAATTAATTTTCTTTTTTTTTTCTATAAAATCTACCTTAAATGATTTTTCGAGATGCTCTTAGGAGAATGGAGTTTCCTTGAAACACTGTATTTTTCACAAAGTCGTTTACTAAAATATATGCGAACTCCGAGCTGTTATTGCACTGCAGTTCTATTTGTCAAGAAATTCCGTTGATCTTTATCATTGTTAGGTTCATTTAGAATTTTTTGTTATAGAACTTAATCTGTACTCTATAACTTTCAAAATTTGCTTCATTCGATGTATAGATATAGTATAAACATATGAATTATTAACATTTATAGAAACAGAAATTAGTATAGCTTATATAAAAGAAAAGTGTTTTCACAATGTTCCCGATTATATCAAATGGAGAAAAATATTTTTCAATATTTTTTTTCTGAAAGGTTTGTAAATTAGGATAGAATTAAAAGATCTGAAGAATACAAAACACAAAATATACATTTCTCAAATTACATTTTATCATTAACATTGAAGTAAGGTTAGAGATTTTTCGTACTTGAAACAAAATAAAAACAACACATTTTTAAATAAATTTCCGGAATCTTTACATATAATATCTAATGAATTTAATTACAATTATTCGCTGAAATTTTATAGTAAAGAAAAGTTACATCATTTCCATTTTACATCATTCCTAATTTCCAGTTACATCATTCCTAATTTTAAATCACGAGTCACCTCTGCTGGGATGATGTGAATGACGCTTCCGAAATAAAATTTAATTTAAATAATTGTCATACAGGCATTTAATATTTATTTAATCAAAACAAAATATCCTGAATTTCTTCTGTATATTCTTATAATAGATAAAAGAATTGCATCGAATTTTCTGCTTAAAATATATAAAAGTATTGCATCGAATTTTTTCTTCTTATAGAACAAATTATTTGAACAAAACTGTTTAGATCAAATTCTGGAGTTTTTCCGATATTGATCTAAAAACTTCAGAAATAAAATAACAATAAATATCCTTTTTGCAAAACGAGAATTTTAAAAATTTCTCTAACAATTTGAAAATCATAAAATAGAGTTTCATCGCCCATTCGACTGAAACTACACGTTATTGTAGCACAACTCTAATATTTTTTCAAGATTAAAATAATCACTGTCCCTTCAAATACAATGAATTGTCTAATTCCTGCATCAAATCAAGGAAATTTGATACTTAGACCTTCAATTAATACCAAAGCACCAGTTAATTGATAGGAATAATAGCTCTCTTAATATAAAACATTATTTTTGACATAAATACGTTAAAATGAAAGGTTTCCGCATATCGGATTCATTTCTTTTCGTATATGGTTTGGAATAGAAATAAATGTTCCAAATAAATTTTGTCATTTAACTAGGAGAATGAATAAATTTGGAAGTGTAAGTTTAAAGAAAAGTTTATATTATGAAAGATTTCTTATTTTTGATAAAATTTTATTTCTCGTCAATAAAAATATATCATTATTCAATATAACGATTTACTTTCCTCGATTTCATTTTTTCGACTAGTATTTAAAAATCATATTGTTAATTGACATTTTTTTAGTAAAACCTCATTATAAAAACGAACTACAACAATTAAATATGTCGATGATATAATAACTAATGTTTTTATTTTTAATATTTCACCTGAAAAATTATTTTAGCTTCGATTTCAGTTTCAAATTCAATTTATTTAGGAAATTCTGTATGTATATTTTTTCAGAAAAGACTATTAGATACTGCTTTTAATGAGTTCATTCAATTAAGTTATTTAATAAGTATGGATGGTGAGCGTTTTTTAGTTTATCAAATAACTCGCCAAGTTCAATCATTGCAATCTTTATTTTCAAAGTATTGTGATGATTTACTTCATATCTATGAAAAGTATTTCAAAATTGCTGCAGAGAGGCAGGCTAGACTCACGGAAAATTAAAATTATCAAATGATTTAAGGTTAAAAATATGACAGGCTTTTTATTCAAAAATATTATCTTATATAATCAAGTTATATTTTTTATAGAATAAAAAAAGCTTTAAAATTATACAATCGTATTATTTTCATTTTCGCTTGGGGAATGATTCTTCTTAGGTGTTATAGATGTTCAACTTAACCACTTTGAAAATTGCTAACCTTGGGGGGGGGGGGTTCCATCGAAAGCCTTGATTTTAGAAATAGTATTACAGTACGTCTGTTTCGTTGTACCTAATATCTGTACAGTTGTAACCAAATAGAATGTAAAAAAAATTATTAGTATCTGAAAATCGTAAAAAAAGCTTTTTTATACTATTATGAAGAATTTTTTCCAAAAGATGATAAATTTTATGAAAAGAAGCATACCATTTCTCGTCACGTTGTAACGGTATATGTATCGTGGCCTATTAAATAATTTCTATAAGAAGTTATAATGATATGCCTTTTCTACGAAAAACTCATATTTTATAGAATATTAATTCACATTTAGAAAATGTGAAATTATGATTATGATTCTCTTTCCTCAATTATTTTCTTTCAACTAAGAATTTAAACTACAAATTATTTATTCTTAATAAAACCTAACTAGATCCATTAAAATTTTAAATTATCTCCTTTAAATGACTTAATATTTTAAAAGTGGCACACTCATTTGTTATTTAGCAATTGTTTCTCTTATATAATCGCTTTATATGTTTTTATAAAATTAAACTTATATAATGGATTTACGTTTCTTAAATAAAAGCCATAAAACTATGTATTTTAATCATCTTCGCGCTAGTGAGATAATTAGACTTCCTGCGTCTTATCTCTTGTTTCAACTTCACTACTTCGAAAATTGATATTCTAGCTCTTCGCATGCACGCACTTAATTCCAGAAACAATCTTACAGTTCAGCAGATTACTGCTTTGCAATGCCCAAAACCTGTACAGTTCTTGAGAGATGGAATGTAAAAGAATTCATTAGCATCCGAAAATCGTAAAAGCCTTTTTATATATACCATCTGATAGCGGAGAATTTTCGCCGAATGATGGTAATTTTTACAAAAAGAAATAAACATAATTTCTCGTCGCGTTATGACAGAATACATATCGCGTTTAATATAGCTTTAATAAAGATGTTAAGAATTATCTTTCATCTGTATATCTTAAGTATGACAAAGGAATATAAAATAAGTCAATGGAGATAGGTAGAATTTTTTCATATCTCCACGGGCCTGTTTTGTATCTTTCCAGTCATGTGTTAAATACGCAGATGTGACTTTTTTATTAATGTAAAGGAAATATTTTGTGTAATTTCAGTAAAATTTAGTCCTCATAAAATCTCTCTAAGAAATCAACTCGAGTTAGGCAGCCGTAAGCTGACTCGTCTATGATTTTTTTTTTTTTTTTGCCTTGAATTTGATGAATCAAAAGGGTCAAGAAGGGGAAATACCAATATTAACAAGCAAGTATATTTTTTTACTGAGATGATATGGAAATATAAATCATTAAAAAATAATTGGAATTTGAAATATAACTAAAAGTTTAGAAACAAAGTCACTTATTTTTATGTTGTATTGAATGTAATATGCTTAAATATATAAGTAACATATCTTTTTAAGTTAATGCAAGAACTGAATTAATTTAAAACGTATAACGTATTAATAACGTATTTCTGCTATATTAGTATATTTGTATTTCTAATTCTTTTTGACAAAGTTCAATTCATATGATACTCCGGAATGAATTTGTGAATTAAAACAGAAATTTCTCTCGTTTCTAAAACTAAAAAATATATAACCTCGCGGCTGAATAAATAGTATATTAAACTATATATTTTTACCTACCCAAATTTCAGTACTGCATTAAATTATATTTTTTTAATGCTTACATAATTTTTTACAACTACTGTGTTTAAATATTGCATTAGGTTGTATATTTTTTCCTCTACCTACCCATACTTTAGTACTGCTATAAACGATACTTTTCGATTCTAAAATAAGTTTATTTTAACGATAATATCTCAAGTCTGGTGTACTATACATGAAATGCACGAAGCATTCAAAACGCTTTACAGAGTATATCGTTGAGTATAATACTTTCAGATTGAGGCATTTAGTTACTTTTTGAGTACTAGATGTTTATTAAGAAAAGGTTTTTCAAAATAAACAAATCGAAATTTAGTTTTTTTAACATCAATATAAGTTATCGCACAAAAATCATTCTTACTTCACTTAGCAACTTAAAAAGAAAAATAACTTCTTGATATATCAATTTTAATACTAATTCTATTTCCATGTGGTATTTTTTCTTTAATTTTAATTAATTTTTCAAATTTAGCTTTCAACAAATTTTTGTGAGACAATATTTGTTCTTTATATAATATTGACCAAAAAAATAGCTGTATTATAGATAATAAAAATAAATGTTTTAACAGGGCTCATATGAATATACAAATATTATTATATGAATATTTTTAGTTTATTGCTAATTGAAATTCAAACGTATATTAAAACGTATTTTTTCTACATTGGTAGTCTTTTTGAAAGTTGCGTATTGTAAGAATCATTTGACACAGAATGTAGCGGCTGATTTAATCAAGTTAGACAGAGAAAAGGCAAACGAATTAAACCTAAGACAATATCATTTTCATACTATGCTGTTTTATTAGAATCGATGAAAATCACTGTTTATGAAACTTATGGTAGAGTTTCAAAACGTATTAATCATATTTTATTGTTAAAATGTCTTCACTCTTTCATAGATAATTAATGTACATATGTGCATTATTTAAAAATCAAACTGATCTTCTATAATAAAAATGAAATAACATTGAATTTACAAGAAAAGAATGATTCGTTGAAAAAATTTACTAAAAATATTTAGAAGATATTTTTAAAAAAGGAAAAGCAATCCTATAAGAATTTTATTTTATAAAGCAAGTGAATAGAGGCTCCTTCTGTAATGTATGTAAATCAAGCGCATATGCTTTTAAATTCAAAACAGAATAGGAAGTTTTGGGATACGAAATAATTTATAACAGTTAATTAATAATGGAAAATTTTATTAAGGCACAATTTATACTGTAAGTATTTATAATGCTCAATTAATGTTTTTTTTTCAGTTATCTTAAACGTTTGATGTAAATTATTATTTATAATCTCTTCAAATCTCTATTAAAACTCATCGTTTCTATATTAAAACTGTTAATTATGTCAACATTTGTTTTTATAAAAAATTTAACATTTTATTTATCAGATATTTTTAAAAATCAATTTATCTAGAAATAATAGTGATTCTGACAAGATTGCCTTTCGATGTTTCACAAGAAAGGTATAAAAAAGATCATCCATTGGACGGCCAGCAAAGTAAAGACAAAATTTATTTCTCATGAAAATGAATGAAAAAATGAAATAAATGAAAATCATTTTTGTCTTAATTAGTGAAATCAAATTGAAATAATAAATTCGGCAACTTAAAATTTACTGTTGAATCCGGTGCTAAAACATATAGGATAGTTAATATGTCCTATTTAGCAATAAATAAAATATTTTTGCTAGAAAATATTTACTTGAAATATTAAGAAAAGCAAGATTTCTTATTACAATAATGTGTTAAATTTTTAAAGTTCAAATATCTTCTGCTAAAATATGTAGTATGTATAATTTTAATTAATATAAAGGGAAAATTTACACGGATTTATCAATTAAAATTTTTAATGATATGCAGTAACAGTGAAGTAATTTTCATAAAAATTAGAGTAGGTTAATTATTTTTTTTAACAACGCAATTAATTTTTGAGTGATACATTTCAAAAAAGTTAAATGATAATTTACTGAAATTACATCATCTATCCATCTATAGAAGCCATAAACATTAACCTGTATTATAGATTAATCTAACACAGACCAATTTTTTTTTCACAAAAAAAATATATATATCTTATCTTAATCTTTAAAGTATTTTGATAAGTCTTTTTCACTAAATTGTACTGAAATAAGTTTCCTCTCTAATGATACGATAACTTTTTTTCCCTAGATGCTTTGAGGTATCTTAAGAACTATTAATCCTTTGTTAAAATATTTATTTCATAATTTAACATTCCTTCACTAACTACAACCGCGTAATGTTTATTCATAGAAATGACTCCATTTTCTACATATACATCGCTATAATATGTGTTTCCTTTTTTGCTGTTGGCATCATTAATGAAATTGAGACTACGATAAAGGTCCGATGAGACGACGGTTTAAATGCGGCAACTCTTCAATGTTTCATTCAGGATTGCTTAGATCTTAAAAGAAATTAGAAGCATGGAATTTTATGTTTAAAATTAATATAGAATAAACAATTACAAAAAAATATTAAGCAGTTATTTTGATTTCAAAAAGCTAGAGATTAAAATCATTATAAAATTATTTAAATAACTGATATAACTGATTTTTTAAAATGTTTTTATTCTGTTATATTGATATCTCTTTGTATTCCATTAGCTTTAATTTTATGCATTTTAAATAGATAAATTGCATCAAAATTAACTAGAGAGTGCATTGTGATTCTTTTGTAGATAATATTGTTTTTGAAAGTTAAATGCTCCTAAATATAATTAAATTTCTATAATAATACTAATCAATATAAAAATACTATATCAATACTATCAAACAATACTTATCAATCAAAAAAGTATTTGTGCTATTGCGTGTTTTACTCCCTTTACGTTAATTAGAACAATATTTTCTTATACATTCTTATTTTTTAAAGCTGTAAATCTCACGGCAAAATTTTCAAGATTGTTTCAAGAATTTCAAAAATAAATTTTCAAAATAATGATAAAAAATAAGTCTTTCCTCAGAAAAAAATTATTTAATCTTTTCTTGAGAATTGTTGTAATTAAATGCTCTGAAAAACATATATCCAAAATGGCACAGTTTATAGAAATGAGTTTATTAGATATACAATACCTCTTTGTAGATGTTATACAAGGTTAGAAAGTAATCATCTGGAATTTATTATTTGCAGTTTTCAGTAATTGCTGGAAAAATATTGTTAGGTTACCAAAGGAATTTAAATTAGTTAACTTCGTAAAATATGGGGGGGGGGAGGAGTATGAGGAAACTAACATAAAATCGATTGTTCTTTAATCTTTTTCTTTTAACTTAAATCTTAAACTAACAACGTGTTTTAACGTAAATTGAATATGCTTAGGTCAGAAGTCGATAAAGAATTCTATCAACTGATAAACTATTTAACTCTGCAATTTTTGTATAAGGGGGGGGGGAAAGACAATGGAATCAGAATTGATAATTCTATGCACTGTAAGATTTTATATAAAGCTGCCACTCAAAGTTTCGAAATATTTGTTTAAAAATTAAATGCTTAATTATATTTTTCCCTCCTATAAACGCAATAATGTTAAAATATGTGTACACCTATTGTGGTATTCTCTTCGTATTTGTTTTAAACCCTTAACTTAAAAAAAGCAAATTATATAAATATAATTTGAGAATTTTTTATTATGATATAAATAAATTTTATCAGTTTCTGGACAGCATCTTTATTTTGTATTTAATAAAATGATTCTTTTTACAGTAAAAAGAATTTTAGAATAATTTTATTAATTTATTGTATTCCCTTTTTATATCTAAAGTGTATTAATGAAAATGTAATTTGGTTCTCGGTCTTAAATAATTTAAAATTTTTAATACCTGTTCAAAGTTACATTTTCTCTGTTTTGATACAAATGTATTTCTAAAGTTCGCATTTTGTATTTTCTTAGTTCTCTTAAAATTAGGGAAAGATCATTTTCCCTTGCCAGTGTTAATGAAGTACAGAAGTTATATTTTCCTGTAAGATAGGATGACCAGGTCATAAAGTAACTATTGAAACTTTAATACTTAAAATTTTATGAATGTTGAAAAAAAATATTCCAAAATTAAAATAATTGGTGGATGAGAGGAAGATTAGTTAAATTAACTAGCATACTCCAAAACGCTTGATTATATTTAATAGTCTATTGTAAGCATCTTAATTTTGAGTTTTGAATTGGCTGAGATAAATTAAACTATTTCAAAGCATGCAATATTATCGAGCGGGTAATATTCTGGGAAATAAAAGGAAAGTATATATAATTGCTCAGTTGCCTAAAGAAAACACCTTTAAGCAGACTTATAAAGAAATGTATAAATTGGATTTTTTTTTTTTACATAAGATATAGGTTTGATAGATAGAAAAGAACAATTGAATGTTAGATAAGATCATAAAGAATTTTTATAAACAGCTAATGACAGAAAAATTTTAACATGCAAATGATTTGTATGTTTAAAATAACAATAAGAAAATTCTAAACAAAAACATGAGAAACAGGTTTCGGGAGAGAAAATTCCGATCAAGAAAATTATCTAATAATTGAAGAAATATAACGCTGAAAGGATCGTTTTTGCTGTTGTTATTATTATTATTTGAAGAGGAATTTTTTAAAGATTAGGATATTTTTTTTGTCAAGAAATCATTCAAGATACCTTCAGATGCTACAATTATTGTTGTGATAGACAATAATAATGTTGGGAAATTATCGATTGATAAAATGGAATTAATTTTTCTGATAAAATAATAATTATATATTAAACAACAAATAATGATTCAAAAATTTTTTAAAGGCAACATAGAAAATCTAACTTTAAACGTATATTTAATATTTATACAAAACACTTCAGTTAAAAACGATTAATGTTAAAATTTTATGTTTAGATTTACTCATAGACAGGATTTTCCTAACAAAATTAGATGAATGTATGAAATAAAACAAATAATTTTAATTATAAAAGAAGAGAAAAACGAAAAGGATTTTATTTTTCTAAATTTTCCAGAAAATTAAATTAAAAAATGATTATTTCAAGCAGTATAATGAAGTGGATTGAAGCATGATATGAATTGCTCATCACGTGTTATTGATAAACATATTTGTGACGTACATGCATTTTCAACCCTTACCAACAAACATAGTTTTAAAAAATACTTCAAAAAGGAGTAATTGGCGTTGTAAATATTTTAAAGATTTTCTATCCATTAATTGACTTTTTAAAAAAGTTATTTTGATCGCTGAAAATATCACACCATGAGCATTGTAATTATAGTGTTAACGAAAATCAAGAGTAATCATATTTTATTTTGAAAATTTTGGAATCTGCAAAATCATCTTTTTGTGTTAAAATAATTTCTAAAACAATTTTCAGTGATTGCCTTAACATCTTATATTACAATCCACTTTATAATATTATGGCAAAATTTCAGTTGCCCAAACATTCTACAAAAATCCTATTAATAAATAGTAATAGAGTATACTATTAAATTCCAAAAAATTCAAAATAAATAATTTTTTTTGAATTTATTTATTGTGAAATAACATTTCAAAAAATTTGTTTCAAAAAAACTTTTAATCCTATTAATAAATTTTAGTTACTTTTTTATAACAGCAAATTGTAATTCCCTGCAAATATTTCAAATAACATGTAATATTTTCAAATTAATTGAAATTCGTCAGCATAAGTTAGCTTGGACTACTACAAAACCAGTGGAATTTCCATATTAAAACCAGCAGCAGTTTTACCCGACAGTAACTTATTTGTACAATGCATCAACTGCAATACAATAATTTTGTACAAGCTGAAACCTGAAAACTCCTTTTTACTTTTCGTGCTGTATAAATTCTTTTTAACAGCATGAGATTTTCTGAATTATATATAGCACAGAATTTCTTGAAATGTGGATCGCGACCGAAATTGCGTAACTTTAAATCTGTTACAATCAAATTTTCCATAAAACCTTTATTTTAAAAACATCATAAGTAAAATTATTTTGGAACATTCAGTTACCTATAGTTAATTATCTACGAATTCTCTAAAATGCAGTTTATAATAATTTTTAATAGATTTTCTTGTTATTTCTCAAGAAATAATATAGGCTTCCTTTTCGTATTTATCATCCTTTTTTTTTTTTTTTTTTGTAGAATATATGATCGCAGCAATTTTTATATCTTTTAAAAGGGTCGAAAGCAGAAAAATCCAAAATATGTTAATAAATTGCCTTTGCTAGCTGGTTCCATTTTGTAAGCGTATTTTTATCAGAAAGAATTAAAATTTTGGTAGCAGATATGCCCAAAAGATACGGGAATAACTAGATATGGGATAAATAATAAAAAAAGATGAGATAAAGATAGATATGGGAAGGATAATAAAAAGCAATGGAGACATCACAGCACAGTAAAAGTGGCAAAACGAAAAATGTCATGATAGAACCTCATACACTTGTACACAAGACAAACAAAGATAAAGTGCATTAAAACGAAAATATAGCGTCACTATCAAAAACAGGAGAACAGATATCTTAACATTATAGTTATTTTGATTACTATAATTTAAAACACAAAAATTATTGGTAAAGAAGTATGATAATTTATACCGAAAATTGAGCCCCAAAGCTAAGTATTTAAAAATTGTTAATTTGGTATCAGCGGCCAGTGGAGGTAACAGGCATCCAGAGCAAAATATAATTGTTTTGCTCCCAGGTATCATTAGTACTTTAATAAATGTGAATGTCTCCAGAGGTATGACATTATTTTTCACCCTTTTCGTGATATTTCATTGCATACATATATACCTCCCTTATCCTCAGTCTCTTTGCTACTGTTTAATATGAATATTTTAAGTAAGACTAGCTTTGAGATAGAATGTTCGAAATAAAAGTAATTTAAATTCTAATACTGGGCCTTGTTTTAATATAGTCTTTCAGACATTTTATAAATATTCACATTTATTTAACCATTCGTTGAGTATGCAGGCATGTCCCGCCGCGGCGCCAGAAATCCTGGCTTAATGAAGGAAATGAAAAAAATGAATCATTAGAATAATTGAGTTGCTGCGCCACAATAATGTTCGAAAAACCAAGCCAAATGGAAGCCAGTTATGAGCAATTCTTAGCTTTTCTCGGATTAAGTATTCTTCATCAGCATCGCTTTTTAGATAAAAATCATTAACATAATATTAAAGGCAAAAACTCCTCATCTCCTTATCTGGCTGGCCAAGACATTTGATAAGTGTCTTATTAGAGACACCTTGCCTGGCGATTATCAAAAAGGTCATTACTGAGCCAGTAGCGTCGCCCTGCCGTGAATTTCAATCCCCGGATAAAAAGACATTTGGATGTTCAGCAAGTTGGATAAGTAAACGCGCAACACTTTTTCCTTTAGAAAAAGCGCGTTGAAGTTTTACGAGCGTGGTGTGGTGTGGGTTTAGTTCAGTTCATCTCGAGCGAGGTGTGTGGGGTGAATTCGAAATCTGTTGACCTTGTAATCAATTAAAAAGTCATCTGTATGGGGCAGACGACAGAGATAAGCACTCATTAGATCCCGGCCTTGGCTTATATGGGTGATCTTTTAAGATTTTGGATAAGGGGGAAGCAAATTTTTTTTTCGTTCTTTCTTCTTCTTTTTGTTTTATATTTCATGTGCGATTGTGCGAAAGGCATTCCGACTTTTATAATCTACAAGATTGATGCGCGAACATGCCTGAAGTGTGGAAGCGGAAAAGATTTTTCTTGGCGAAAAGTGTTTGTTGGAAGACTCGTCTTTATTTATGTGCTTCTGGTATTATTTCGTTTCTCTCTCTCTCTGCATCGGAATTTTTTTTGAGCATTAACAAGTAAATGTTACGTAATTACGTGCTTTTATGATATGCATTTTTCAGCCGGTTCTTGCAGAGCGAATTTATGCGAATTGCTTTTTATCTTCCATCACATTTTTTTTATGGCTATTATGTCTTGCTTATTTTAAACACCTAATTTGCATGTCATTTAATGGTCATATGTGCATGTTAGATCCTGGCTGGGAAGAATACGGAATTTTGATTTGCTCACAATTGGTAAAGAATTGTTATAATTCGTTGAAGGTCACCTTAAACTTTGATAATAAAATGCTTCATAACTATAGAGAAATTTAACTCATTTGAAGCAGATTGGGTCACAATAACAATGAAATTATTCTAAAAAATTACATTTGAAAGAATCGGATTTAAAAATGACCGAAAAGAAAACATCAATTTTTCAAATATAGATAAGCAGTGAAAAAACCATTTTCATATATTAAATAATTATAATAATCAAAGTATAATTATTCGATTTGCAATAAGTAATTTAATAAATAATACAATGAAAATTAAAAATTCTTCATAAATTAAAGACTTTTTCAGTAAATAAGTGTTTTAATATATGAAATGTGTATCATAATTTAAATTCAACAAACATAATAAAAACTATAATAAGCCTTCAAATAATCCTTCAATTTATATCCAATAGGACAAATGATTTTTAAGAGAAATTTTTTATTACTTCTATTATCGAGTATATATACATCAATGTTCAAATAAATAAAAGTTCTTACCATTATTCGCTTATAGCCATTAAAGGATAAAATATATTTAATTAAAAAAACAAAAATAATTCGGAAATAAATTTTTCAAGATTTTTGGTTCAATATCGAATTACAGAACGATAGGATAATATTAATTGAATAAGAAAAAAGGACCAAAACAAATTCACATTTGCTAAGTTCCACCATATTATCTGATTACACTAAAAAAGAAAGCGATCGACATTATTTTAGTTTTGAAAAGTTGTCCGAGTGGTAGCCTCCTAAATCGCTTTTTGAATAGTATCAAAAACAGTTTTGAAAGAATTCAAAATCTATTGTAATCGAAAAGAAGTGATTAAACTTTTTGTTTGAAAAGCTTATTATCGGAATATGTTTATGTTTCTAAGTGTTTATTTTCCTATGGATTCTGTCCAAAATCACATACATAAACTATTGATAAAATACGGAGTTTGCAATCAGATAAGATTATTTTGAATTGCGCGACTGTTTTGTTTTCAGAAATGTGAAAGACGGAAATTGAATGGAACATAAAGGAAATTTTAAATGACAATTCATGCTTGAATGAATAATGCACAATCTGATCAAAAGTATCCAGAATCAAATTCTTTCGGATTTCTCAAGAAAAGCCTGAAGAACTGCTCTTGTATTTCAAACCATATAAAGAAAATGTTTGAATTCGCTTTTTAAACCCAAGATTAGATTTCGTGGACATTCGTGAGACTCGCTAGAAATGGATGGATAAGGAAACTATTTTGCCTCTCCTTCTTTCACTGACGGCAATCAATGCTTTGCGATTTTGGGTAGTAGTTTCGCTTATCAAACTCAATACTTGTACGAATTTAAAAATAACACGGATATTGGAGAAGATATAAATGATTTATAAATAAAATCTTTAATATTCCTTCATATTTTTTAATAACTTACAGAATTTTCTATTAAATCTTGCAGAACATATGTCTTAATGTAATAAAATTTATTGTTATTTATTTATGACGTCTTATTTACTGTTATTTAAATTTGATAATTTATAAGTATTTAGCATATTTCTCATTTTTATAAAATTTATTCATTTCAAGACAAAATTTGAAACATCTTTTTTCGTCATCTAACAAACAAACGAACAATCATTTTGCATCTTTTTTGCGACTGAAATTAAACTTTGAGACCCGAGCTACTCAAAGAGGATTTTTTTATCAGTTGAAACTGCACTCTGTTGCACCCTTACTGGAGAAATTCGAAAGAAAAAAAATGAGCAAATCTAAAAATGCCTCGGTACTTAATGATTTCACTTATGCATTATTATACTATCATTAATGTAAACAAAAGTAAACATTCTAATTTGAAAAAATCTTTGCTATCCTAGAATGCTAATTTACCAAATTTTGTAAGAAAATTTTATAATCTTCTAAATTTCATTAAATAATTAAAGAAAACGAAGCATAATTAACTCATGTTTACTTTACTTATTTAAGATTTTTTTGTATTTAAATTAATATTTTGTTGTTAATTAAAAATAAGAATATACTGAAGGGTATTCCACTTTAAAATAATCACTTCCAATACAGTAACACGCGAAATGAATTAAAAAATAAGCCAAAATTACAAAAAATGCGATTGGAATATATCCTCTAATTCTTTTGCAAAAGGTATTTTTCAGATAAAAAAAAACGCAACCATCAGCATACCTTCCCACATTTCATTTATAAAATTTGTGGAAAACAAAATATTTCTAAAACAGCATAGTACGCGACCAAAAGAGAAAAAAAAGCATATATATTATTCTACAGGCATATTTAGGAGTTAAACACGAAATATAATTTTCATGAAAATATTAAATTATACGATGCTCAAATCCAAATTTTCCTATCAACTACCTTTGACGGCAATTTTCCGCCACAGCATGTCTAATAGCAAAACATAACTAACAACCGTGAGCTCCACCATCTTTGTGAGAGTACGAAAAATAAATAATAGGAGAGAGAGAAAAAAAATTTTTTACAAGTGGAAGTAATGGATTTAAACATATATTACTAATAAAACATATTTCACGCCATATTACTTCAAGTCCTTTGAACTCCACCGGCGATTTTTTACCACTTCCAAACAAAATGACACATTTCGTCTTCACTTTCCACTCTTCAAATTGCCAAAGATGCATTTTTTTTTTTTTTTTCATCCCTCGATAAACACTGTTTTGGAATGAATCCCAAGCAACGGAATCACAACTCTCGGTTTAACCAAAGGGGAATATATATATAAGAACACCAGAGAAAGGAGCTAAAAAAATAATAAGTACACATAAAATAAATCCGTGCGTCACCAGAACCCATAATAGAAGATTCTTCATCCTCCATGTTTACCCAAGCATAATACTGCGGGGGCACATCATTTTATCTGCTTGTTTTTGTTGTCTCCGCTAATAGCAAGATACCGCTGCAGTTTCTTTATATTTATTACTTTTCTTCTGCAATACTTTTCCCCTGCAGTATCCAAAAGGCGAGAAAAATGCTCTGATTCTGCCTGTTGTTCACCTTGCTGATCAGTGATGCGAAAAGTTGGAATACAAGTCCACGCGACCTTTGCTGACTCTCCTGTTAATTCCCAAACCACCTTCATTGGGATGAACCCCGGGTAAAAAGAGGGTTGAACCTACCCTTAGGATGGCATTTGAATGAAGATTGCCAACTACTTCTCTCGCCTCTATAGTAATTTAGAACCAAGCTTTTCAATTTTCTTCGACGATTCTTGTTGGTTTGCTTATTTATTTCCAGCTTGAGAGGACGTCGTGGCGCAGTGCCTTCCTTTGCCATCTTTTTTTTTTTTCCGGTTGCCTGCGAAACACATCGGAAAGGGGCTGGTTTCGATTTTTATTTTTTTTTATTTACTTTTTATTTTCATTTCGCGACTGAGTCTTCCAATTTTCGAAACTAAGCATTGTTATCTTGCTCTTTGGGAATCTCCTGTTGAAATGGTGGAATGGCACTTCAAAACTAGTTTTTTATTAACTGATTCAACCCAATTTGGTAAGGGACTTCGGATAACTGCATTTTTTATGTTATATCTGCATATCTATATATATATGAAAAATAATTATCACTTTCCAGATAAGGTACAATTAAGTTTGGAACAAAAATAGTTTCCCTGCAATACAAGCTCTTTGATACTTTTCTTTTGTAAATTTGATTTTAAAATTATATATCAATTAAGAAGCTAATAAAAATAAAGGGGTAACGGAATTTTTAATCATCGTGTATTAATTATCCAATGAACTAAATCATAATAGAATTAATTTTGATGGAATAAATGGAGATAAATGTTACCAAATACTGCCGTATTATAAGCTAATATCATTTAGAAGAATGTCAGAATTTATGCTTTAGCTTAAAATGCTACAATTAATTTTTTTTATTTGTGAAAATTTGTAAACATTTTTAATAACCAATAGCCAATTTTTCTAAAATCTCAGATGGCTATTTTTGTTCTTTACTATCTGGAATGGTTAATAGAAAAGACAGAAGCCTATTACTTCCCAAATTGATCGTAATTGACCATTCTATTTAATGCTGTAAAGCAGAAATGTTTTATCATCTGAAATGAAATAAGCCGATATATACATCAGGAATCAATCCAGTCACTAATGTTCATCAAATTAAATAAAGAGCTTTTTTTAAAATTACTTTTGAAAATGAATCCATTTATACTGTATTTAAAAACATGATTTACTTTGAAAATCATTCTTTCAAAAGCACCGGAATTTATTGCGATATTTAATAACATTTTTGTAGGCCTATATTGCTAAATATCCCTCTTATTATTAGTAAACGCTTTATTGGATTAAAGAATTGAGAAAGTTGCAATGGAAACAACGAACTTGAACGATTTAATAATTACTTTTTAAATCGTTTCCACCTTCAAAACAGCAACACATTTCTATTTTTCCTTTAAATAAATAAATAATGCTGAAACAGAATCAAAGTTATGGTATTGAAATTCTTCTTTTTAAAGAAAGTTGTAAATAAAAAGTGAATAAAAGCATCAGTTCAACACAATCGAAACATTTTTCTCTCTGTAATTCCCCCTCCCCCTTTGTTTTCGGAAACTTTCTCCAATTGTTAAACAATAGGCTGTTGATAGTAAGACGCATTGTATCTCAGAAAATATTTCATTCGTTTAAACAGTCACACCCTTGCATAAGTCGTTTACAGGAAATGAAAACGTTAAATATAATTTACATTTTGGAGAGATTTTGTTTCATCAAAAAAAAATGAGAATACAATATAATAAAATACAAAATAATAAAAATTTATTCTAATGCAACTTTTTAAAAATATATTTAAGACGTATTTTCTTATTATCTTTTTTTTTATTAAAATTATTTGTTTCCGGCAAGAGAGCAAATGAAACCCTCAGTGTGCAATATTTTAAACAGTGCTGTTAAAAAAAATTTAATATTGCTATTCCTATATCAATACTTTTTCGGGGCAATGATTTAAACGTTTCGTGTCATACATTTATTAAGTCTTTTAAGAAAGAATATTTTTCCAAATATTTTGCTTATTATCTTATGCGCTTTTAATTTTCATGCATTTATATTTTTCACCGTGTCATTTGCATAATAATCTATTTGTTTGATGGCTGAGTAATAGTTTTAATTAAGAATTTTCTCCCAATTTTTGGGGGGTCATCTTATTTTATATCTTATATCTTTAAACAGGCAGTTCTTTGATATATATATATATATATATATATATATATATATATATATATATTTCGTGTATCTCGGAAACGGCTCTAACGATGTGGATTAAATTTTATATTTAATAAGGGTTTGTTTTTTAAGTTTACTTATATAGGTGTCTTTCCTGGGAAAACCCGATTTTACACACATACACAAAAAGAAAAAAAAACGGTTTTTAGAGCTAACTATTACAGTGTTTTTCTATCTTCTCTCATGCTGACAGTGTCATACAGCACCATCTCGTAAATTTTTGTGGTGCTTGAATTGTTTCCATAGGGTAATAACCTACTAATCAAAATTTTGCGGGATGGTGCTATATGACATTATATGAAATACATTCGGAATATTATATAACATTATATGAAATACATTCGGAATATTATATGACATTATATGAAATACATTCGGAATATTATATGACATTATATGAAATACATTCGACCAAATATGAATACATTCGGCTCACGTCCAGTAGCAACAATGCAATTATTGGGTTAACCAATTCAAATACAACTAAGTGCATTCATGATTTTTTTAAATTTAAAAAAAAAATTTTTTTTATTTAAACCACCAGTTTATTTGTAGGTAAGACTGAAAAATATTCATATGCAGTCAGTATGTAATTCGTATCTAAATACCCCCCCCCCCAAAAAAAAGCTGCCGATTGAGGTTTGTTTTCCCTGGTACTACATAAATGAGACATTAAAGTACTCTGATAACAGAATTTTTAAGAAAGTACAAAGTTACAATACTATTACATTTAATAAAGTTTTATGCTCATTTTGCAGTAAAAATACTGAAAATTCTTTCACTGGGCAATTTTGATCAACTTAGATACATATCCCGAGTTCTTAACGCATTATATCCAATAAAGCAATTTTTAAAATTTTATAAAATAATCTGAAAACACATTAAAAATTCAAAAAAATTTAGAAAA
Organism: Argiope bruennichi; assembly: GCF_947563725.1. NCBI lineage: Eukaryota > Metazoa > Arthropoda > Arachnida > Araneae > Araneidae > Argiope > Argiope bruennichi. The sequence goes on from NC_079158.1 coordinate 54,725,170, forward strand.
ATTTAAATTGCAGAGTTTGACTCATTTATGCATATAGTTCCTGGAATAGAAAGGATAGTCAAAATGAAAAGAAAAAATAAAAAGTTTATTTATTTGTTCTTATTAAAATAGAAATTGAATCGCAAACATTACATGGAAAATTATATACAATAAATTGAAAATATGTTATTTTATTTAATAACAAAATTTTATATGAAAATAATTTAGTAAGTTTGAATATGCACTTGAATGTAATGTATATTTGTCTCTGATCTTTTATGTAAAAGAAGCGCCACTGCCATTGAAAAACTAATGTTTGCACGTTGTCATATATGAAGGGTTTGTTGCAAAAAAGGAAGTAGCTCTAATTATTCAAGTTTGCAGAAAACTGGCGGTAGCACCAGAAGCTACCTCTATATTGCAACAAACGAATGAGACAAACAACTCCATCGCTAGAGTTAACGCGAGAATTAACAATTGGAGCTATATCTTTCTGGTACTAAACGAACAAATTTTTATTTTACAACATGATAGTAAATGTGACTCCAAATTCCCCTAATTGGAGCTACATCCTTTTTGCAGCAAACCCTTCATATGTTTTCATGTTATAATGCATGTTTAAGCCCACTTCCTTCGGTTAATTTTAGCAAGAAATTTTTTTCGAATAAAAAATAAAAGTTTATGCAACATACAAAGTTCACATATCCAATAAAAATTAATTGAACACAATTCTAAAACACCACTACAACCGCATTCTTCCGAAATCACTCTTTAAAATTATTTGCTTGTCAATCTTGGAATCAGTAAGATCACATCAAATTCGTGCAATTAAGACGACTCAGATGCTTGATATGATCAGACAAGGAAGTTTCTCGTGATAATCCACTGAAGACCTCTCTATTAATTAGAAGTTTCTAACAATTCCAAGCAAAAGACTGAAACAATGAACCGAGGTTGAACGATTTCGGGAAGTTCACTGAATTTTTGAACCTAGAGCTTAAATATAAGCAATGATTCATTAGCAACATCTGTAGCCCGTGTGTCTTTGCTTCAGGCAAAATGCGCACCATTTGATATTGTGCCGGAAAATAATAACGTTTAATCCCTTCTGCTTGCACACATTTATTGAGGAAGAATAAGCTAAACCTTTTTTTGTGAAATGGTAAAACTTGACTTTATTTAGTTCATTTGCTATGAGTAAGGATTATGCGGAGTCGATTTGTTTCTATAAAGAGTAAGATAAAATTATTTTATTTAGAAAAAAATAATTCCATTTGCATTTTTATAAGTAGATATTTCGTATAATATTTTCTAAGAGAAGGTAAATTTAAAATAATAGCCAGAAAATGGTTTTACTCTGTCATTTGTTTAGTACAGAGATGGCAGATCGTTAAAAGAGATCACTGTAATTATCCTAAAATCGGATTATCCTGCTATGTACTATACAATTTCTGCGAACTTTGTAGTCGAGAAGGTTATAAAGCATATTCTCAAACATTTCTAAATATGTCTCAAATTCTGAGAATAAAGAGTTGCATAATTAAATATTTAATAGTTATTATTAGTAATCCATGCTTAACTGAACTTTCATTCGGATAAGTTTGATTTTGTGTCCGTTTCATCGCAGAAAATGGGAGCATGTTAGCAAGGAAAAGAAAAAAAAAAGGGGGGGGGGGTTGGGTATTTTTAAGGGGGAAGGAAACACAACAGTAAGTAAATATTTTTGAGAAATACTTTCCATAAAGAAATAGTTGTTATCCGACATTTCGATTTTAAAAAGCTATCAAAAATTAATAAACTATTCGCCTAAATCATCTGCATTTCTATCACCACTGTGCCCTATATTCAATTTCATAAAAAAATTTTGGGGATTCTTTTTCAATGAAAAATATAAATGAGGTAACAGTGTTTTTATTAGTGGAATTTCTGAAACTCCGAACTAGTTATGATTATCGGAGCTGCGAACATATATAGTATAAATATTTAATAGATTTTTTTTTCTTAAGAGCAGCTACAGAATTGAAGAGTAATGATGACTCTCATGTTCATAAATGCAAAAATTTTTAGGAAAAAATATATGCGTACGATTATTAATTTATAACAACATTAAAATGAAGCCAATTTTATGTGATTAAAAATATTTACTCCATATACTTTTTATTTTTATTTTTTATGCTTATCATTCTCAGTATTGATTGAATTAAAACAGTTTTCGTTAAAACTTTTAGTTTCATGATGTACGGTTATTTATTTATAACATCATTAATATAAGAGTAGCTTTATGTGATTACAAGAAAAATTTTACTACGTATACTTTTTTTTATTTATTTATATCATACTCAGTTTTGTTCCTTTTAAACAATATTTTCATTTAAACATGAGGTTTTTCAGTCTCTTGATTAAAATAGAAAAAAATTAAAAATATGAAATTTATTATTTATATTATTTTCTCCAAAATTATACTACACTGTTCTAATGAATACTTCTTCTGATTTCGCTATAAGTTGTAACTTGTTTCCTATATCTATACATTGACATCGAAATAAAAACACACACCTTTTCCTGAAGCTGTCAGATATATCATACTGTCTGAAGCTACTCGAATTACGAAAGATCGTTAAACACTAAAAATCTTTAAAGCACGCCGCAATGATGGATTCCAGTCTCCTGAACTAACTTTTGAGGGTATAAGGTTCAGTAATTGGAGAGTTGAATATCTTTCTTTATCCACATCTCTTTTTTAATCATCTGCTCTTTTTTTTTCTTGTCCTCCCTTTTCTGCTGCTTGCAAACGATATGACAGTCACAGAAGCTCAGTCGCAGCAGCAATTAAGTAAAAACAAATCACAAGAAACGGGGATGTCTTATGACCGATTACCGAAATCCAAAAGCTGATCCAGCAGACATTAATTACCATGAATCCCCTTGTGCTCACACACGTAACATGAAGAAGACGATTCGGCTTTTATAGGGGGGTGGGTCTGCAGTGGCCAAACGAGGGGAGGACTCGCCAGAAGAAACTTCTAATTAATGCCTTGGTACCGACCGAAGAATGCAGACCGTAGCGTGATGGAAAGTCCTCTGCTAGCGAGCCATTAGCTGGTCCCACATCTCGCGTGTCCAGGTCTCTGCAGTGACAGGGGCCGTGTAAACAGGCCTAATGACAAGGTAGTATCTCCCTGCCCTCGGGGTAACCAATTAAAATGGAACTCTGCGACGCTTCGGTGAACATACGCGTCTCGTATAATCCTTTTTATTAATGTCAACAGTCGGAATGAAAATGGCGCGCTAGGCTTTTTCTTCTTCTTTTGGCTTCTTTGACTCTTCTTCCTTAACCTTTTTCTTGCCCACTGCTATTGATAATGATCGGGCATTTATACGTTTTTTTTTCTATCCATCCATGCACACCATATATCTGGAAGGTTTTTCGTGGTAGCTTTCAAAGGAAAGTGGAGTAATTCTAAGGTATTAGTTGGCTTTTGATTAATTAATCGATTGAAATTCTTGAGCAAGTGGTCGATCGTCCACTCGGTTTTTTTTACCATCGGCTTTTCTCTGAAGGCCATTGGACCTTTAGGGGATCATTTGCATCTATGGGCATCTACCATCATGCGATTCAGTTATTAGCTTAAATCAAATGTACTCATGATCTTTCATTGCTTGAAACCAATGCAATATGGCTCGAGACAATAAATTAATTATATATTTTAAAAATTGGCATAAAATATATTTTTTTAGTTTTTCAGAGAATGTATATACATGTGTTCGATACCTGAAATTCGCAAATCTTGCCAAAGTATATTTTCTCTTTTTAACTTGAACTTTTAAAAACTTGAATCTTTAAAAAAAATGGCAAATGAAATATCTAAGAAGCCATATCCGATTGAAAATCATGTTTCTTTCTGAATCATGTAAATTTTAAAAGATTGTATTTATGGTATGAAATTGAAATGTAATAATCCCCACACATGCAACTATATTTCATTTTTACCATGCCATTTCTGAACAATATTTTAAATGACTGCTTTAATTAGACTAAATTTTCCGCTAGTTTGAATACTGAATGAGGAAGTAATTCATATCTTAAATTTATCTATTAGTTCAATTAGAAGAAGAAATTTTATGAAAGCATATATTATTAAATATATGTTTTATGGGGAAAAAATAATAGGAAAAGTAAAAATATATAGATATAAACGCACGAAACTAAACAATAATTTAAAATTACTACCTTTTTTTTCTAAGGAAAAAATATCAGTGAATGTTTTTTTTTAATTAATGACTGATGACATTGATTTTTTGGTAATTTTAATTGACTGATGACGGATTTATTACTGATGATTCACTAAATATATTAATGTTCTAATATTTTCAAATTAAGAGAAATAATATTTATTGATAACAAAAGTATAAATATTCATTTCGATTTTTTTTTTTAATTTTGAAAAAAAAATTGTTTTGTTTCCAGATTAGAAAATTACCAAAAAAAAGTGGTTTATCATAATCTAGTTTTTTACAAAAAGTGAATGGCACACTCACGTGATAATGTTATTAGAATCAAATATTTGTGTGACAAAAATATTGAAATATTTCCAATGGAAGCTATATGTGAAATTTCAAAATTTCTGTCTTTAAGACTATAAATATTTAAAAAATTAAAGAAATAATGAAGCAATATGTTATAAAAATATCGCCATAAGAAATTGGCTCATAGCAAAAATTTTCTATTACGCTATTGAATATTTTTCAACTCCAATAAAACATCAAATTTATTCTATACGGTAATATATAAAAGTGACTTTAAAACATAGAAATGATTTTTTCTTTGATGTTCATAATCCTGCCATAAAGCGATATTTACAGATATCAAATAAAATTTTAACCTTCTTAACTGATATGCAAGTCATTATCTTTTTTTATTCGAAAAAATATATATAATTTCAGAAATAATTTTAAAAACGAAATCCATACAGTGATTTAAAAACAAGAACCTAAATAATCTATCAAAACAAGAACCTAAGTAATCTATCAAAACAAGAACCTAAGTAATCTATCAAATATGAAAATTAAGATGTCATATTATGTCATTGATAATGAAAACTGTAGTTTTCATTCATTATCTGTTCTTACTGTTATTAATAGTATTATATCACACCGACTACTGCTTGTTGCTTTAAAAAAAAATATTTTCAACATCTAGTTGTGAAGGATTTATTGCTCATTATTAGATGCGGCTTAAGTTGAATAAAATTCTAATTAATGTTATTTATTTATTTCCTTTTAGGTAATCTTAGTCCGCTGTATTTAAATACAAGACTCGGTGAGACTTTGCCTCAACCTAGGATGGTCCACGATTTTTCTCCATATGGGCTAAGACCCTACGACTTTGCTCGACAACTCCTTACCTCACAGACTGCAGTAAACAAAATACTAGGTAAGCAGCTGATTTTGATTCATTACATACGAAATTAAAACTATTTTTGCTATGGATTACTTGTCGAAAATGCACAGAGATTTTTTTTTTTTTTTTTTTTACCAATAATTGCAAAATCTTTAAAGAAATTTTAAAATTGACATTTAAACAAACGATTCATTCATTCATTATTTCTTTGATTTTTCAATTTCAAAACTATGTTAACATGATCAGTACACTTTTGAAAGTCTGTAAAGGGATCTTAATTTTGTTAATTTTACAATAATCTTGTTTATAACTTTGAGTCTTTAGGGTGAGATTTCTGATATAATTTGTCGAAATTCAATGCAAAGTGAACTTACTTCAGTCTAGTGAAACCATTTGCTATATACTTTCTTTACTATTAAAGAGGAAAATATATCTAAATAAAACGTTAATGAACCAAAGAAAAAAATTTAGTATTATTTTAAACAGATTATATATTTTTTAGTAAGGCTTGATTTGATATTTATGTAATTCACAAGCGAATATGATTCGCTTCAAAAAGTTTAAAGTGCTAAGTTTCAAATTACAGCATGTGAAATCATTTCCTTCAAATTTTATTTTTTAATCAACTGAATATTTTACAATTATTTAATACTTTCATATACTTTTTTTGGAACAAGTCATTTTATAAAACGAATAATTAAATTGATAATAAAGAAGTTTATATATTTTACATGCATTCAGAGGAAAATTCTGTAAAAATTAGATATGTGAAAAGTTCTTTTCACAAAAAATATTGAACTTTTATAGAATATTTGGTAGTGCAGGACTCGAAGTATTTTACATCTGATCGTTCTAATATAAAATTTCGAATCATAGAAAAAGATAAAAACACAAATAGCAACAACCTGTTAAGTACGTCCAAAAAAGTTTTTGAAAACAATATCATTTATTACAATTTTTTAAAGAGTCACTTATATTTCAGTGATACTAGAATTTCTACACAGCTCAGGATACTTACATTACTTTTAGACTAAAAATCTCGGATTTATTATTAAATTTAATGAAATATCGAATACAGTCTGTATATCAGAAAAAATGTCATGGAATTCATGCGTTTTTCCAAGCTTCAGATGAAAATCAGCTTATATAAAAATGCTAGGTTATCATTTTAAAATTTCAACAATAATTTTTATTATAGTTAAACTAATACTTTAAGCCATTCTACAGCAATAAGAAGCATGATGCATTCACTTGTTTCATAAAATAGCAGTCAATCATATGTCCGCCTTATATTTTTTATTGGTGATGCCAAATTGTATTTTTATTATTTTTTTCAAGTAAAGTACAGCATCCTACACAGCAGCGAGATCTCTCCACAAAACGCTGCTTTACTTTGAACTTCGTGCTAATGGGCCGAAGGCAAAAACCCCTAAAGGGTCTAATATGAATGTAAATCTCCAGCGAAAAGAAAAAAAGGGTGGGCGAAAGATCTTCGAGCTCAGATCCGCCCTCCCTAAGTAATAACGAGTTTGGGCTTTTGCTTTTCTTTCTTTTTCCGAGGCTGCCGTATTACTCACTCGGCAATAAATGATGTTTGACTCATTAAACGCCCTATTACCATAAAGGTGCAAACTTACTCAGGGAGAGATGGAGCGATTAGACCGAGTCTCTCTCTCTCTCTCGCTCGCTCTTTTGCCCATTTCACTTGTTGAGCGGCAGTAGAAAATCATTACAAATTATAATGAAACTTGCATGAATTGTAAATTTTTGTAACGTGAGAAGAAAAGAGTGATTTTAAAAGTGCTGGCAATGGGTGGTAATGATGGAACTTCTACTTTTTTGTTTTAATTTCTGTTCCCGACTGCATGCCTTTTTTTATATTAATTTTCGACGAGTTGACAGCAGTTCATGCATATGTGCATTTGAATTTTTGAGCAATTTGAATGTTGTACCGAAATGTTAAATATTTTTGTGTTTCATGTAAGTGTGATTAAATATGCTCAATTTTTAAAACTTAGGAAATATTAACCTCTTCGTCGTCCGTAACGTGTTCTAGCACGTTCAAGTGGAACTTCTGCAGAGCGGTCGTAACACGATTCAAGCGTTCTTCTACATTTTAAAACTTTTAAACATTTAAAATGCTTTGTAAATGTTTACTTGTTTGTTCTGATGCGGCGAAAAAAAGAGGAAAAACAGAAATTTTCACGGACAGGAGAGGACGGCGAAAGGGTTAATACAGCTTTGTTTTCAAACAAATTTTTAAAAATTAGTTCCATATATTTCATAAATATATTTATTTCTAAAAATTGAAGAAATATTTCTATTAGTCTATCAGATATTTAAAAAAAATTATAATAATAGAATGCAACAGAAAAAAAAGATATTCTTTCTCGTATTGGACTCATTTTATATAGAAAAAAAAAATCGGATTTACTTTAAGATACCAGGGGAAAAAAATATAAAGAAAAAATTTTAACAAATTTCTAATTATTATAAGACTCTATTTTTCATTAAACAAAGGCAATCTAATCATTAAATTGTCTTTTCATTGTATAGTTTAATCACAATAACTTATTATAAACGTGGCCACTAAAAACTAATTTCTTCTGTTCCTTTATATTTTTTTAAATAAAGTTGTTTCATATTTCTTAGTAAAATTTAGAATAATTGTGTTTGTATAATTGAAATTCAATTATGGTTGCTTTGTGGTTAGTGATTAATACTTTAATCAAATCATTAAATTTATTTTTGATTCAAATACAGTGTTAATCCATAGAGTCAATAAATCAATTCTTATAATGTTTTTGATTTCAACTATCAGTTCAATTTCTGATTAGTGATGTGCTATCATTTTATTGACGATTTTTTTATATATATGATTTTCTTTTCTCTCTCATACACTTTCATTTTCTTCTCTGTTCAGTAAATTTATGAAACTACTTATTCTCTTCGCTTATTTTAAGGTTCTTCAACCTCTCCTATTACATCTGTGCCCCTTTTGGCGAATAGTAAGTTTCATTTTCAAAATAAATGATTTTTTTTTTTTTCTTAAGCGAAAAGCTATATTAACATATATAGTAAAATATTATTTTTAATTTTAATATTATTAAAAAATTAATAAATTTTAATATTATTTTTCCGTTTACAATGTATTTTATATTGCATGGTTAGAAAATAATAGATGCTTTTTTTTTTTCCTTTTTTTTGCATTTAGATAAGCTTTTACGAGCTCAGATTTGATAAATTACGACATTTTTTTTTAATTTAATGCCCTCATTTTATGTTTATGATGAATTAATACAAGGATGTTCGATTCCATTCGCATTATTCTAAATATTTTTGTCTATCAGCAAAAGAGAAAATAATTACTCTAGGAGCCACTGAATTAACAAATTCAACATTTTGCCATATTTCAAATTAAATAGTTTCAAACCAAACTATTGGTGGTGGCTTCATATCCCAGTAAAAACTTTCAAAATAAACACTGAGCTTTCCTAACACTTGCTTTCCTTTGTTCTTTCTTTTTGACACTTGCAGCGCCTCTCTATTGTATTTTCAGAATGAACGAGTTTCATTACGGGTTTTAAAATTCATATACATGATTTAATGCACTTTGTTTAGTTAAGTTAGATTAATTTCTCATTTCGAAAAGAGATTAGAGTTATTTTTAAATAGACATCTAAATTTTGAAGTGCGTTCAACTGAAGTGTTTGACTTCGACGGCTTTAACCTAAACCAGGTCTGCACACGCTTCGGATTTTTATAGATTATTCTCTCCCCCCCCCCCCCGCCAATTTTATATTCTCAAATTCAAGACTCTTCCAATAGGTCGCCGCAGTCGAATTTCTTGACGAGATTTTTTCAAACTGTACATACACTGAGTGGTATCCATTGTAAGTAACAGCAATAAATAAATCATGAGTACGACGTATCAAATATATATTTTAAAAAGAAAGGTAGTTTTACATAATTTGAAGGGGGGGGGATATGCATTAAATTATTTTATGTCTCTGTGCATTTTTCTTTTCCTTTTTTTAAAATTAGGTTTGAACATGCATCGAATCGTTGTACATTTTGTGTAATGCAAAGAATTTCGAATCATAGCTGCTTAGATAATGATAACTCATTATTCTGCTATTAATCTCATCTTAATCACCTCATTTTGCGCGCAATTTCCTCCTTTTCATGCATTTATTTTCCCATGCTCACCGATTTCCACACCACCGGTCACCCATTCGTTCCCACAAATGGAAGCCTATAACAATACGAATTACGCGATTCATTTCGCTCATTCGTTCTTAATTGCCCGACGCCGCACAATGAGCCAATGAGGAAAGAGCGGCAGCTGCGCTTTGCGCGTAATCTGCGTGGGTGGGGGAGCGTGCATGTCGTGCATCGCCGGACTGCCACTGTCCATATGCTTTGCACTCAACGTCCTCCCATTGGTCCGTCGCCACTATGATAATGAGATGTAAAAGAACGCTTTGATATCAACGCATTGCCGTCCACTGCTTTTCAATGCTTTTTCCAGTCAACACTCTTAGTAATAATGCGGTAATTTGGTTTTTATTATGAATGTAATGCATTACGACCCACTAGAATACACATTATTTTCCGCAGAGCTCAGCAGAGTAGGTTACCTAAATTTTGAAACTTTTTTTTTGTAAATAAAGTCACAAAAGGGATGTAATTCATTGTATGTTCTTTTCGGAACAACAATGAGTTTTTATCTTTGTAAATTTGGAAAACGGTTTTTGAAGTTTTGTTCAATACTACGGAAGTGACCGAATAAACTTGGTATCAAAATAAATCATTAGATTACAATGATAAGTATGAAATTGAAATGGAACTGAATATACAAACCATCGCTTCTTTTAAAATATAATGTGAGGGAAAAAAATAATTTTCGAATGTCTTTCTATTTTTACTGAATTATTTCATAGCAGTAAATTCAGCATACGTTTATATCTAAGATAGCACACTGTTTTTTGATTAATTCAATAACATTTTTATATAATTTTATTTAAAAATAGAGTGTTAATTTAGAGATTGAAAATTAACAGGTACATTATTTGTAATATGTATATATTACAAATAATAGCCTTTTATTCCTCCTTAGTTTGTAAATTTACAGATTTCAGTAACTCAGTACTTTCTATACTGATAAGACATAGATTTCCGCCAGTGTAAAAATTTTGTAATCGGCATAATTGAATTACTTTTAATTACAACAATGTATATGAAGGTAAGTTGGTATCCAAGATCCTTGACATTTTTTTTAATTTAATAAAATTTATTTTAAAATAATTATATTCAAATATTTTCTCGGTGTTTTTAGAAATAGTTGCAGATTTTATTTAAAATTCAGTTGAAGATAAATCACTTTTATTAATTTTTTAGCTTTACGTCAAGTTAAAAGTTTATTACCAGAAGAATTAAAATCATAATTCTCAATTGCATTTAATCATTTAATGTATGAGTTTAGTGCCATTTAGTGTATTAATCTTTTAGCACATTTAATTTTATTATTTTTTTTTCCGAAACTGATTATTTTGTAAACAGGTTTGAATTTGTATTAACAACAAAATAAACCCAAAGCTATCAACCATGGAATAACTACTATAATCAGCGTGCTCGTAATAGTTTCATTTCTTTAAGTAGATACTTGGTAACATAGGTATCAAAGCAAAATCAACGTCGACATTTTTCATTTAAATTACGTTCAATTCCAGCAACAAAACTTTTATTTTGTTCTGTACAGACGTATTTTAGTTATATTCTACCTGAAATAAAACAAAAAAGAACTCCAAACTGATATCAATTGAAATCTCAAAACCTTCATCTAATCTCAGCAGTCACACTGATTAAGATAAAGCAGCACTATTTATACGGAACCACCACGTTCTACCACCCGATGGATTTTTAGAACAAAGTAGCCTGTACCCAAACACCTTCATCGTTACATTCCAAAGTTAGCGCCTCGGGGCGGACCTCATGGGGTAGCAGCTAACATTTATTTATAAAAGATCTGTAGCTACTAAGTGCTCCCTGCTGTACACCCAGCATGAATCAGCGCTATAAATCAAAGCCGTCATCGTTTGAATTATGATTCTGTTAGAAGCGGGTGCTTTGGGAGATTATCTCACAGGCAGCAGAGACATCGAGTAGCGTATCATTAATCTAAAGACAGTTAACATCCACATTAGGCGTCCGCTTCCAAGGATATTTCTTAATAAGCACTGTCTGGAGAGACATTTGACTTCTGGAAGAGAAGTGTCTTTGGGGGTCTTTTTTTTTTCTCTCTCTCTCTCTTTCAAATTGAGCGTTTTAGATTAAACAATTTCTCAAAGATCAGGCCCATTCGGAGCAAGAGATCATCAGGGAAATTTTATGTTGTTTAGTTAAGGAATCGGTTCGCTAAAACAATAGTTTTCTATCTGAGGGGAATATATAGGGACATAAAATCACCGTGGAGCGTCAGATACCGCTAATTGCTTTCGTAGTTATTTGTTTTAATTGGCTTATTTCAAACCTTAGGTAATTAGTTTTCAATGATTTTCACTACTGTTTTTTACACTTTTCCTCATCGTGTCACCCCCCCCCCTTTTTTTTTCCTTTTTCAATGAAAGAAATATTTTGTTACCCCTTTTTCATTCCGAAATTTTTCTCTTGAAATGTACAATTTCGTGTCTAGTACTTCAATCCGGACACGAAATCTAAATTTCATCTGAAATTTCTACTAAAAATATTAATCTGTTCGTTTTAAAATTTTGTGAAGATCACACGCATACTCAAAGATTTTTAATGTCATTTAAGAGCAACAAAGAATGAAAGTGATAGTTACATTTTATACATTATTTTCCAGAAATAATTACATTATTAATTTTATAATTACATTATTTACAATTTTTACAATTACATATTTTCCAGAAATGAAAGCGATAATTACATTTCATAGAATTAGCTTAGTTTCAAGCGTATAATTTAACAATATGAAAATTCTTTCAAAATCTATCGACCGAATTTGTTTCTCAAATTTGCTGAAACTCTTCATGTTTCTCAAGATACGAAAGAAACGGTTTTTTATTTTCTTATCGACTTCTAAAATAAAACAAATGACGATAAAAGAAGGGAGAGAGTGATTTTAATATAAGCTATTCAAATGAATTTTCAAACATATTCAAACCACAAATAAAATGAAAACCACATTCATTTTTTTTCTCGTGACATGCATCTTCGACGATCTCAAACCACCAAAAAATTATGCAATATCTAATGATTTCTTGAGGACATTTTTCGGTTAATTTATACCTCAAGCAGACATGTCTCCAAGAGAAGAACTCGGCTAATTGGTGATCAGAGCACATATTTTTCAAAAAACTATCAGCGACTTTTTTCAGGGAAGGGGAGGTGGGAAGATGGAGGTCTGTAATGACATACCGTGGATGATACCACTGCCTGAGGTGCAATCGGTTGGACAGCTACCAGTAAAACTATGACGAATGTGTTGGATAATTTCTCCGCCAAAATGATATTGGGAATTAGCAAGGCTGCAGCAGTGAGCGAATCACCGGTTGCGGAATTCGGCTTCTATTTTCGGTCTTGATTCAGATTAAATTAATTTTCAGGCTTTTATTTCTTTTTGCTTTTTTTGATTCGTTTGGGATGTTGTTACGCATGGATGCAGTTAACAATCTATTCGCCTGCAAGCCTTCGAGCTGTGCGAAAATAATAGCGAAAACTAATAGTAAACAAACGGTGATGATAGTTGAAAGAAGTGCTGCAGATTATGGACACCAGAGTAAATTATTGCTGAAGCTCTTTATAGTGTCGCCGAATGAATTTGTTTGGCTTATGAAGTTGATCCGGGCTTTTCGAGAGTTCAAAAATGATCTGTTAGCTGGAGAAAATGAAATGACTTATTTTCTGAAAAATATTTACGGCTGTTTTCAGGAGGATGTTGCGCGAATGTTTATTACGTTGCCATTTAGAAAAATACTGGTACTTTTATTTATACCTTATCGGAAAGAATAAAAGAATATATTTTATGCATATAAAGACAACAAATTCGTAATGTTTTGAACTAATATTTTTGTTATGATTCTCCTGGATGTGGTAAATTGGATTCATACAGAATATAACTGAGAATTTGGACATTTTGATTTCTAAATATACATAAAAATTTCGATCTCTATTTAGACCTTCTATATAAGTGAACTGAGAAGTTACTTTAAATTGCGTGACATACATTTTTATAGTAGTAGGTATGATAATATTACAGAACGCTTTTTATCAGTATATATATATATATATATATATATAAAGTAATTAATAATAATTCTTGATAACTACTTAATCTTTAGGAGATTATTCTACGTTAATAATTATCAACAAAATGTTTTTTGCTTTAGAGCTCTAAAAAGCACACAAATGCTGTAACTAACTGTAAACTAACTTTGCAGCTAGTTGGAGCATTAGATAGATTAAAGCTAGTTACAACCGTAAACTGGCTTTAATTTTATTTTAATTATTTTACAAATAAAATAAACAATATTTCTTATAATTTTGATTTTAGAGCGGAAAATTCTTAAACTTTCATTGTTTTTAGGCCATTAGTGTAATTTTAAATAAGATCATGAAATTTTATTTGAATAAAATTATTTAATAATAACTTCTTGACCCTATCCTGGAGAAATTATTATTACACTACCTTAAGCAGAGTGATGATACAGCAGTTAAGTCCATACTGTTATATCAAGATTCATACATTTTGCGATATTATAAGGGAAGAGCTTAGTCAAATTTATTTAACTAGGCTATAAATAAATAAATTCATATTTATTTAGCTGGACTATAAAGAGTGATATTCAAATCTACTCAGCTTCACTAGAAAGAATTATATTCATATTTAGTGAGACTCTAGAAGTCGTAAGAAATGTTTTTCATTGATAATTATTCGTTTAGTCTTATTTGATATTAATAATTTCATTCAATTCCACTTAAAACTCTTAGTACAAGTTCCTAGATAATGAAAAAAAAATGTCAAAATTAGAACGAAAAGAATAACAAAACGAATCTCGACGTATATCATTCAATAACAATCATTATTAACTTCAGCTATGTGTATTTTATTGGCAATGTTATTATTAAGAAATGTAAACGGCCAGTGTCAAGTTTCCTCATGACTCCATGTTAACTACCCTCCTAATCATTGCTTTTCGTTCTTCCGTTGTAAATTTGGGTTAATTTTTTTTCTCCAACGGATGAATTCCCCTTTTGCTTGTATACATTGTGATAATCCAGATTGCTCGTGGAAAGCTATATTCATTGCTCAATTAACTTTTTATGGGTATCTTTAAACTTCAAACAGACTAGGCACGCACGCATTGAAAACATTTGCTGCTGCCTCCGTTGTGGCTCTGTCTGCTTATTTCTGGATAATGTAAAAGGAATCGCCTGGACATCAATTACGGAGCGAAATGACTACCTTTAGTAGTAATTTTGTTCTTTCGTGAATGCCATGAATTCAGATGGTTAATTTGTGGAATCTAGAATTCCGTTAGTTGCGTCGTTTTTTTTTTTTTTTTTTACTCATTATTAATTCGATTTAATAAATTTAGAGAGATTAAAGATGTTTCCCAGAAAATGTTTAACTGAAGAATTTTTTGATTACTTCGACTTTTTTTCTAATGAGAGAATTTCTTTTTAAAATGTCACACTGAGAACAGTGTAGTGATGAATGTGTAAAACAAATTTCTTTCGGTTGTGTCTTTTGTCAACTATTTATTAATAATTTTATTGGATATCTGTAAAAAAGATTGAAGCGACTTTTTTGATTCTATGTGTTGCTGAATTTTTGTTAATCTGATGTTTACAAAGATTTTTTTACCTCTACTAAAAAAAAAGAATTTTTGGTAGAAATTGCCCTTCTTTAGAAAAGTTATGACCTTAACCCTTTAATCAGTTATAAGTTTACTAAAACAGATATTTATGCTTATTTCAGATTTATATGAAAATCAATGATATAACAGATTTGATTACAGTTTATAGAAATAAATAAATCACTAAGAAGGATAGCGAGAGATACTTTTTTCCCTCTTACCATGCAAAAGAATTACATAGTAAGATATTTTATTTTAAAATATATATAATTTTTAAAGAATATTGCAAAATAGATAGGTTTAATAAGCTTTATACACGAATCATGCTTATATTATAGAAAATGCTATGTACGCTATGAATTTAATTTAGTACGTTATTACAATATTACATTAAGTACAATATTAAGTTAAGCAAGCATAGTTAAATATAAAATGAGTCAAGATGTTTTATCAATCAACAGTAAAAAACAGTAGTAAAGTAGATACAATCAACAGTAGTAAAGTAGATACGAGATTCGTCTCTCGTAGAAAAATTTTCTAGTTATAAAATCATTATAAATTTCTGGCATAATTATTTCGGCTACGCATTTGGTAGATCTAATTTTTAAAACTCATAAAGGAATTTAATATTCAATATTCTTCCATTTAAAAAATGTATCATATAATTTTTAAAGAATATTAGAAAATAGATGGGTTTAAAAAGCTTTATGCATGAATCATATTATATATATATATATATATATATATATATATATATATATATATATATATATATATATTATAGAAAATGATATGTACTCGTTATGAATTTACTTTTATCTTAATCAATGCAAATAAAAAATCTATATCTTAAAAAATGAATTTTATAGACGTCAAGTACAATATTAAGGTAACATAGTTAAATATAAAATAAGTCGAAATGTTTTATCAATTAACAATTAGTAAAATTTAAAATAATTTAAAAGATACGAGATTAAGTGAATAAAGATACGAAATTCGCCTGCTGTATCTACTCTTTCTTATCATAAAGTAGACATGAGATTCGCTTCTAGTAGAAACATTTTCTAGTCATAATGTAAATTGATTAAATCATTATTAACTTCTGGCATCATTATTTGGATGTAAGCATTTGGTAGATCTAATTTTTAAACCTCAGAAAGGAATTTAAAATTCTATAAACGAAATCAATTTATTTTAAGTTTAAGATAGATAGCATTTTTGAAATAAAATCTAGAAAAAAGATAGCTGTCATTCATAAAACCAATACGAATGTATAACTACAGACATATTAAATAGTAACACTTTTCAATTATTTACAAGAAGGCATAAAAATATGACAAAAACAATAAAAGAGAAAACAGAAAATTTTAAAACCTACCTTATCTAAATGGGTGGATATGATGGTATAGCTGTCCTAATTGGCGTTGACAACATAATAATCTTTATTACGCTGGCTGAGCTGTGTAAGAAAAGAAAAATTTAGTTCTAAAATAAAAAAAAAGACCTTATTTTTCGATCAAGATCAAATGATAAGCATATATTTTCCAGCGTTCACAGAGATTAATATCTGAAATGATGATGACATTTCAGATGCTAATTTTACATACACAGCTAATAAGGATAATCAAGTTATTTAAACAATGATGATAACAATGAGAGCCTTTTCTCATATACAGTGCTCTCATGGTTGTAAAGTAGCGTTCAGTACTTGACAAATCATTGCAGGCTCATAAAATTTTACTCACTTGAAATCATTTTTATTGCAATGCATTCTTCGACTTATCAAAGTGTCATAAACAGCTAAGAATTTCTACAGAATTATGAACTGTTATTGTTTGTATATTTAATTTTGTATTATTTTAAATCTATTTATTTAATATGATTACTCTTTGAACAAGATTTAACAGACTGATAACAATATGGATTAGTTATACTTTTATTTTTAATAGAACTTCTTAAATTGTTGATCAAGACTTCCTATGAGATCATGAGAACAATTAAGGAATGATTTTCTTTTAAATTCTTTAACATTTGTGAACAAAATAAGTTAAAGAAATTATTTTATTTAATCTTTCATCCAAATTTTATTAAATGTCTATTTTAAATAGAATTTAATTTCAATTATTAATTAAATGTGTTTTCATATTCCAATTTTGGTAAAGTAAAAAAAAATCTTGCATTTAGATAAATATTTAAGAAATATACGTGTTTAAAACGCTCCGATTTACAACATACCCACACAACCAAAAGAATGAATGCAATCAAAATTCGTCATTTCACCAAGAAGTTTATTACACTTTTTATCAAAATTTTTTCAGATATTCTCTTTCTCTTAAAACTCTTTTCTTTGTCTTTTACATTTAGGTCGATATTACGAGACAGGATCTCTTCGTCCAGGTATCATCGGGGGCAGCAAGCCCAAAGTGGCCACACCCGTAGTCGTCGCCAAAATTGAACAATACAAGAGGGAAAATCCCACCATATTCGCTTGGGAAATCAGGGAAAGACTCATATCTGAAGGTAAGATGGCTCTCTTAAATTCTCATTTATTTTTAACAAGAATATTGCAAAACGGGTACTCGCATACACGCATTTACTTTAAGAGAATAAAAAATAGGATTTTGCGTTTATACTAATCCTATTTCACGATTAGACGAGGTCTCACACTCATTATTTAATCAAAGTTCAAATTTGCATGGCTCATCGCAAAGTAACCCTTATGTAGCAGAGTTAACTGAAATAAGATTGATAAGAAATAAGTGAAGACATGTTTATCTAAAAATTATTTATAAAGATATTTATTTATTAAAAATTATGACCTTCAAAAAGGAATAATTAAAAGCATATTTTTTAATAATTGATACTTTATGTTAATTATTCTGCTTTACACAACAATCTGAATAACTGAAGTTCAACACTGAAAGCGGTAATGACTTTTTGACATATTTAGTAATATAAACAAATATTTTTGAAAAATTAATTTTGTTGAAAAGAGCTTTGAAATAATCCAGCGTTTAGCTATATTTATAAAAATCAAGTCACTCATAGACATTATAATTTAATATGTGAAATATTTAAACATCTCAGTTAGAAATGTCATAAGCGTTCAAAATTCCACGGAATTTGATTCAGTCAAAACAAAGCATTCCTGAAAGAAAATATATTAATTATTCAATCAGGAGTAAGAAAATTCTAATAATTTTTAAGATAATAGAAATTAACTGAACAATTAACTATTTTTTATTTGATATCTGTTCATACATTAAGTGAAATCTTTTAGGTAATAAATAATGTCTTTAAATTTCCCCATTTAGAAAAATGTGATTCATTTGCCATTTATAAAAATGAAGAAACAATTTAAATCAAGTTTGGTACATAAAAAACAATATTTTGAATAGTAAAATGTCATTTTCCCTTTAGATTATGTTTCTGCTTGTATGAAATGCGATTATGAGTTTTTTCATGCGTTCAATATATATATATATATACATATATAAGTTGGGCAAATGTAGTGTAATATGAGCTAAAAATCAAAGTTTCCGTCATAGAACTTGTATTGGAGCACTTATACTTTAATATTTTTCCTAACAAACAATGTCTTTCTCAAAGAATTTTGCAATTTCGTTTCTTAAGAATCTATAGAGATGCAACCTAAACTTTTTATTTAAAAATGAATCATCGGCTAATATTTGAAATAAAAATTCCAGAACGAATGAAACATGAATATGGCAGAAAGAGCACTATGATTAGATATGACATAACAGAAGATAATTGCATTATAATTTTAAAATACAAGCGTATATAGAAGTAGCTTGGACAATGTTGGAAAAGCAATCAGTGAAGACAATGAATGAAACATTACTATCCAAAAAGTAATCATCTAACAAATTTAATAACAGTTGAATTACACAGTCAAATACTATAACATTTATACAACGGCCGTGAATTTCTTTTCCTTTCATTTTTCAAACACGTGAATTCACTAAATGTTTGTTCTGGAGGTCGAAGTTAATTCTATTTATTCATAATTTGTCCAGTGCGAATGAGTTAAGGGCCTGTCATCGATTCAAAAAAAAAGGGGGGGGGAGGGAGAGGAAAGGGAAAGCAGTAGTACGCTGAGTTAAGTCAATATTTACCCATAAAAAAGCGAGAACGGTGTTAGCTCAGAATTCGAAATGAATCGAGTCTGGTTCTCAGTCATTTTAGCCATCGGTCATTGTTATTTGTCATTTCTTACGTTATGCAACTGCATATGCCTCTTCTGCTAATAATTAAGATTTCGTGCCGTGTTTCGTTTCTCATCGGTTGAGATGAGCGTGTAATTAAGGGGTCTCATAGCCTTTTAAAATTGTTATTTTTAGATTAAATCTACCGCATTTTTCAAAAATCAACCCCTTAAAAGTGTAATCAAATGTATTATGGCAGTTTATTTGGAGACTTATAGGAATTAAGCTCTAATACGGGAAATAATATTTACACATATCTCTAAAATCTGTTGATATTTTTTGAATTATAGTTTTGTGCATTTTATACATGACTGGTTTAAATTCGTTAACAGTTGTAATTTCCTTTCTCTTAAACTTTTTCCCTCACAAAAATCATGCGTTGAACTCGCTTCTTGCTTCATTGGGAAATGCCATCTAAACATTATTGTGAAATATAATTTATACCTTCTTCTTCAATATTTACGATATATGACAAAATTGTTTGAAATAATAATAAAATCTCCCTTAATGGTTTAATTAGATTTATATTATAGATTTATTCACATTTTTAAACCGTATCAAATAAACTGAAATTTAACAAAATGCATTTCGTATTAATCGTTTAATAACCTAAAAAGTCAATAATCTGGACGAGCAAGCGGCTAGTATACTATATTCACTGTATAAATGATATTAGTATCAAGTATTATGTTGATTTGTTTCTTATAGCCATTGCTGTTAAAACTACCATTCAAAAATATTTACTGCGATCTTTTTAGGTGAGCTTCTCAAGATTTTTTCCAGAGCAGCAATTAGATCATGACAGTAAAATAATTTCACGATCCTATTTCTTATAAATCATTTTTTGTGCATCCAAAATCCGAAAATTTTATAAGGAAATAAAGTACTAAATAGTAGCAAATAGAAAGCAATTCACTGTATTTATACAATTAAATAATTATTTAATAGCATTAATAAAAATGATTTAAATTGAGATAATAATTTCAAACTATTTGCATTTAACAAGCACAGGTGAACCAAAATTATCGAGGGAATGCTAACGAATACCCTCAACGATTCCACAAGATAATCGGTGAAATAATTGGTAGAGTGAACCTGGAAAATCTCCATTTCATTATGTTTTCTAAAAAAAAAGTGAATTGATCTATTAATTTTTACTTAATGAGTGATATGACAAATATTTTCAATTCAGCGTTATTTAACGAAGAAAAGGAAACGACTCTTAGTTTAAAAAGTTCCGTAGGAAAATTCAGAAAACCATCAACCTCTTTATTTTATAACAGAACATGGATGACAACAAACCCAACCGAATTCGCAGAACTTTGGAATCTTTTCAATAATCTCTCTACCATCGAGTGGTACAAGACCTCACAATTTCATTCTGAACGCAAACTTATAATCCCGAATCAATTATACCACCTATTTGACACCGTGCTCATCATTTCCTCCCCCTCAGCCACAAGAAAACAAACAAGAAAAGAAAAGATTGAATCAGACGCTGACGGCCGAAAATCCAACTCCTCCACTCACTGACACACCACTGCGTAATTGAAGGTTTTTAAACCGTCTCCGAGCTACCGTATTTGGAACCCTGGGGTTTTCCCAGTCAAAAGAGGGTCAAAAGATCACAGCCTTACTCAAATATCTGAGATGGGCGAGCACAGCGAACAGCGGGGGGTCGTGAAGGGAAACAATCTCCAGTCATACCATCCCCTTTTTTACAACGGTTATGGACAATGGAGGACGTTGGGTAATCTTCTTAGTATGGGAATCTTGCGGTGATATCAGACGATTAGGAGTTCCCGCTAGTTTGGGACTACATGATTTCTTTGGTTGTCTTGATTTCATTAAAATATGATGAAGTGTTTGGGAGAAAGAAACAAGTGTTCTTTCAAGGAAAATTTACTTCATTGTTTTGTAATCGGACAAATTTGATTCTTAATGCTTTCTACACCCAAAAAGAAATTAAGATTAACCATTTTTTTGGATAATTATTAAATGCTATGTTGAATTCGTGACATACGCTTGTGTAATCCGCGTAAAAGTCTTTCATTTATTTCTATAGCCATTAGCAACACAAGATAACAATTCAATCGTCCTTAATTTACCTGAAGCACCTGAATATTAAACAAATGCCTTTAAAAGAAATTGAAGGATTTGAGTTAAATGCATTTTAAATGCAGTAATCGATATTCAGCCTTATAGAATTTTATAATTAAAACCAAACTTGAGTGAATTTTAAACAATTCTTCTCTACATTCCCAATGAACCCATTTTGTTGGAATATATTTTACATTATTCACCCATTACTCGGTTTCTCGTAATTTTTTAATGGGATCAAATCGGTTGCCATTGGCTATGGGAAGAATATAAGCGTGCTTTATGAATCACACAATTGAATAAAGTTTTATTATTTTCTTTTATAAAGTGTGCATTTGTAGGTCCTCTTATCGACATCTTTTTTTAAAGATTCGTCTCAATTTGTTGCAACGATTCATTAACCGAACTTATTTTTTTTTATTTTTTTACGCACTGTCCAATTTATTAAAAAAAAAATAACTGCACATTTGTTTCTACTTTTTTTTTTTTTTTTTTTTTTTAAACTAGATTCGTTCAAGCTTGAAATCTGATTTAAAAAATCTTATTCATAATCTAAAACTAAATAATTTTGTTAATATAGAAACCAAGCAAATAAGTATCAGAAATTCAATAAAACTACCTGACTAATCGCCCTTCTGTCCATTCTCAAGTTAGAAATGATACTTCTTTTGAAGTAATAATGCGTTGAATTAAAATCAAAGGTATCATTAACGATTCAATTATTGGCTACTAGCCAACAAACCCTCTCCTTTGAACTCGTCTTAATAGTATGATTTGAAAAATAAATGCAGTATTTTAGTATTTTCTCGTGAAAAATAGAAGGAAATGTCTTGTTTCATATTATATATAAATATATTGTATAATATATATTACGAAAATTAATTGTATGTGTGTGGCCCAAAGAAGTGATATACTTGAAAACTTTATCATCATGTCAATAATATCAACTTTAGAAGGGAAAATATTGTGTGAGTTCAGCAAAAAATGTCGAGAGACATTGATTTGCTTCTGTGTAAGCTTTAATGTATAAGAGAAGCTCATTGTAAAGACTTTGCAAATATGTTAGTGAAGTTTATATCTTCCATTAATAATTTCTATCTAATGATGTTTAAAAAATATTACGATCTTCAATCTACGAAGAGGAAATAGTTCAGAACATTTAAAGGTGAAATACATAAAAATGAAGCTTTAAAACTGCCTTCGTTTCTACCTGAATTTAATTATTTGTAAAAAAAAAAAAAAAAAATACGTTCATTCGATAGAGCTTAAGACAATATATCTTTGCTGTAAAGGTAATTGTGCAATCAATCCTCTAATCACAATAGCAACACATGGCTGGCCCCTTACTCATTCGATTATTATGTTCAGTAGGTCACGATTTTCGAATCGGAAGCATTAAGAGATTCATAAAGAGAGAGAGGGATCGTCGAGCGGGGAGGTGCACGCTGCACGATTAACAGGTGCATGTTGTCAAAAAAATCACCAATGGTTTCGATATGTAAGAAAAGGAGAGATAAATCAAACTTTAACTGTTGTTTTCATTGGCATAGCTTGCAATTTAAACACCTCTCTTTCTTTTATGTTTTTTCATTCATTTGCTATAATTGAAACTCAAGGTAGGGAAATTGTATCGGCACCTTTTTTTATTAAGACTTTAACCTGACACTAATAACTCAATTTGAAAGCAATTTCGATAACTTTATCGAACAAAGGTTATTGTTTCAATTTGGAGATCAATAAATGCGTTTTTATAACAGAGCGATATAAAAAAGTTAATTGAGCTTTAGAGTGATTCTTGGAAATGAAGTTCCCCTGGCGCATTTTCCTGGCACTATTTGAAGGGGGACACATAGAGCAAGTATCCAAGCTCCATTTGGTCTATTTTAAATAATAACTAATGTTTGAACAAAAACAGATCATTTCTCGTGAAACTCAATATAAGCAATCAGCAAATATTAAAACATTTAAATGATTACTTGCCTACTTTCAAAAACATTAATCAGGAAGCCCCGCGAGATCATTTTTTTTTCATTTCGAATTATTTTAAAGCATTATTTTAGTTTCAAAAGAGTCACAATATCTTTAATTAAAAAAAAAAAAAAAAAAAGAGAGCGAATCAAAAAATTTCCCCGTCTGACTGTCAAATCTTTATTATTTTATTGAAATCAAAATATTTTATTTAGGAATATTCTCTCAAGCGTTAAAATGATTTTGTTACATGCATTCCCTATAACATATCATCAATAAATGAAAGAAAAGGTCGGAAATTCATATAAATCTTTGATACGCACGCTATTTATATAAATCTTGGGTTTTATTTTTATCAACGGTTATAACGGTTTGCAAATTAATATAAACTTCTTACGCTTATGTACACTACTTCAAGTACATTTTTAATAAATATATTTGATGAATATTTACGAGCATTAAATAATTAATGAGTATTATGACATGCTGAAGATTATGAACTTTATTGCTTTGGAAGGAGAGATTTAATTTATCGTTGGTTTCAAGTTTTGTATTTTATTATGCTTTGCAAAAGGAAAAAAATATAGAGTTATTTTTGTGCTATACAAGAATTCCCAGCAGGCACTACAAGTACGTGCAATAAGACGCTATATCTATAGAAGATCAATGGAATGTGCTTACCTATCATCAGATAGGTAAGCGCATTCCATTTTTAGATTCCATGTAATTGTCGTGATAAAGACCAATCACTTCAGATAAGTAAGTGGGTTCACGCTTCTCCTGCAATGATGTGGATTGAGTTACCACCATTCTAGTAACGAAATATACTTCATTGGAAGATATTTGGCTGCATAAGGTGATGGCGAAGTTTGTGCTTTATCATGTTTTGTTAATGTAAAAGCACATCATCTTATATTTTTCTATATGAGAATCTTTCAGAGGGATGGCAAGTACATGTATAAGAAGTCTCCGGATAAATAATTATACTTCAACCTTAGTTCTCAGGACGAAGACCATTCAGCTAACCTAGGATACATAAGCGAAACGGGAAAAGATTATTGATACTTAGGTTTCATCTACTTAAAATAGCATTAAAGCTGGGTGAAAGTATAAATATTCTTCTGAATATATGTATACGAATACTAAGGCATAAATTTAAAAAAAAAGCGAAAGAAATCATCAGATATTAAAGCAATAGATTATCAGATCTGACGTATTCATGAATAGACTGCAGTATTTAAATACAGCTTATAATCTCAGATTAATTTCAAGTCTGCTTTGGAGTTTTAAAAGATGTACTGACATGGCTTAAATGTGGAGAAAATTTGACGTGCTTGTTGAACAATGTTAAACTGAAGGCTTGATTCCAAACAGCACAGAAATATTATGAAATGAGACAAATATTATGTGTGTGTAATGATATTTTAAACTCTAATTTCAATTTAATTAATTTCCAAGGTTTTATCTTAATTTAGCTCATAGTAACTTCAATATAAAATATTCTCTTATTTCTTGACCCAATTCCACTTTCTCTATTTAATTAATTCAAGAGAAGCTTTGTAAAATTGCTGAATCGGCTAAAAGCCTAACTTTCCCATACTCTGAGTGAAGGGCTAGAAAAATGTCCAATAAAGCACATTCTTTTTAAAAAGATCCATGTGTTTCCTCTGCCTTGACGACGCGTGTAGCAAAAATCCATATCGAAATCTTAATAATATATTAGCACTGTAAAGAAATATTTTCCCTATCAAAATCTCAGGTTATATAAGACCAGGGATAAAATGTTCAAGAGCCCTTTCCTCATTCCTCTCTGTGTCGTGTGTTGCTCGTCACTTTTTTTTTTTTTTAGTTACTTTTTATTAAACTTGCAACAAATTTGGCGATATGGCGACCAAATAGAAATTACTGGACAAATTTAATTAATTAATTAATATTTGAGAAAAGGAACTGTATGAACATCAAGTGTCATCCACTACAAGTTTTAAAAAAATGTATTTGAACTTGAGTGGATGAATAAAAAGTACTTTATTAACGACTGAAAATGTGAGCAAGATATTATACATATGTATATAGGAAGAGTGTGAACCAATAATAGGAATTGAAAAGAAGATTCAAATTGATAGAATTTTTCAAGAACTCTTAATGAAGCCTTCACTATTTCCCAAACCCTTTACATATACAATGACATATCTCATTCTATAAAATTTTTGGTATTTTAAATAGCATTTATTTCAAATTAGTAAATAATTTATGAATTATAAATCGTTTTGATACATTTTTAGCCACTGATCAGAGAGCTTTTGCAATCTAATATGGATGAAAATAACAGGTAATGTCCCAGCTTTAAAAAATATGCAGGATAAGTGGTTACAAAGTTTAATAGACTAATATCGAGAAATTTGTACGAAAAAGAAAGCAGAGTGCGTACTCTGGAAATCCCAAAATCGTTCTGCACGATCCCAACTCAGAACTTTCAGTTTAAGAAGTTTTCCTATGCACACTTAAAAGTTTCTTATTACAGTTAGATTATCAGAATATAATCTGCTTTCCCTTCATAAGATTTCATTTTATTGTTCTGTTATGCTGATAACTGAAGATAACAGTAGCCGTTCTTAGCTTTTTCATGCCTCGCACCTCAATCCGCATCCACTTCAGTTACACCCAGTCTGTGATGAACTACTTCCCTTTTACCGGAGGGCATGACAGACGATAACTCGAAACAATGAATTAATGCACCTGACCCCCGCAATTACCTTAAAACTCGCGTCAAGTGAAAATGAAGTACTAACAACTCTTTGCGAAATAATACCATTCGCAGAAAACAGACGCACGGGAAGTCCTTATTTATGCGCTTCCTTGCCAAGGCTAGCCTGTTACTGAGATAATAGCCGGGGCGCATTTCTTTTTCACTTGAAAGATATAGCCTCTAATGGCCGGTCTAGCTGAGAGTGGGGTCAGCCCCTGATGGTAGGTTAGGGCCGGAAGTCACTTTCTAGTCCACTGGCCGTGACAGAGGAGCTAGGTCGTATTTTTATCCGCTTGCTTTTTCAGTTAGCTCCGGCGTTGATTATTTCTAGGGCAGCGTCAACTGCTTTTCGGTTGAACATTTACTAATCGGTGCGATTAGTGGAGTGAGGGGTTGGATTTTTTTGTTGTTTTGTTTCTCTTTTTTCCCTCTTCCTTAGAGGTTGCGAAAGTTGAGACCGTAAAAAAAAAAAATGGCTCAATTAAAATATTTTTAACTTTGAGTGGTTTCCCGTTGAATGAAAAAGCGTGCGATATCTGTTGAAACCATGTTTGCATAAACTAATTGCCATACTTAATAAATTGAATAAAGTATATGGCATACTTTCTTGTTAAAAATATATATTACTTCAGTTATTGCTTGCGCTTTTTCCTTGTACTGAATTATCTATATTTGCAGTTTTCCAGTTAAATTATAGAAATTTGACGAAAAGAATTTTTAAAAATAAAAGCAGTTTCCTAAAAAAATATGAAAAGTATTTATTACTAGCAAAATAATATAATTAATATTTGTACAGCTACCAGATAAAAAATAACCCAATTTTTAATGGTCAGAATTGTTTAAATTGATAATTCGCAATCACAAAATTGGTAAATTGACCATTTACCAATTTGACCCATTTTGAATGGTCCAATTGGTAAATGGTCAAAATTTTCCTATTCTTTTAAGACGTATTGACTGACACTAGCCGCTTCATTGAAAATGTCCTAAGCTAAATATACAACTTACAGTTATCTTCATACTGAATTGTACCTCAGAAGACATTTCAGATAAAAGGGTTCTCACCCCTTTTGCCATAGAGAAGTAGCCAGATCAAAGAGCATGTTCCCTCTTTAGAGAGTTCAGAAAAGATGGTGCAAGTTGTCTTATTCACATCCCGATGATGAGTCGTAGTTCCTAAAAGAGGATTGGTGCATGTACCGGTGATGCATATTTTATAACTGATCTTAGTACATGCGTTACAGCTTTGCGATAGCAGAACATTCAAATGCAATGGACGGTTTGAGCTTGATAAAGGATTGTGTTGAGTTGGACTAAATGCAAAAATGAAAATTATATACAGCTGAACTACATATCCTCACAGAAAGTTATTTATATTTTACAACAGTTCTATAATTTGGTGCAATTAGCATTAGATTGACAACGATACAGGAAGTTTAAGTAACAATAAATTTCCCCCTGACAACATCCAAAATAACTCGCCTGATAATCTACCACTTTTTTACAAATCTAATAAAAAATATTCAGTAAAAAAATGTATACTCAATATACATATAAGGCAAAATACTTATATATTTTAATGAATCGTGGTCAAATTTTAGAGTTTTATCAATATTAAATTGTTACTAAATATAAGGAACTAGATATAATTTCTCACAGCCGCATGTAAAAATATTTTTAAAAAACGGGTTGGTTTAATAATTATCGTTAACCTCTTAATTTATCGTTCATTTAACTCGACATGTCTACTTAGAATACATTATTAAGTATCAGCTATCTCACAATGGCAAATGTTCAGCATCATTTTTCTTGGAAACAGTACTGCGTTTTTAGGTTTAAAGCTACTAACAATCTCCTAATTACGCAATTCAAAACTGAACTAATTGCAATTTTGTGGCCTCTCAAAATACCCCTGAACCATTTCGTAACGCCAATGACAATCGCTCTCGTCGCTGATAACAGTGATCCTTCTGTCCTTGAATGGCGCAATTTAGCAGGAAGGACAAAACTCGAGCAATTGAATCAAGTCTTCAAGTTGCTGCAACAGATAGGCAGACAGCAGCACTTAACCTTTCCCAGATCAGAGGTGTGCATCTTGCACGCGTCTCGAGCCACAAGCTTAACCTTCTGATCTCCCCCCTGCCAGAAGGCTTGAGATTAAAACAATGTACTCTTCGAGATAAGAGCATGCACTTAAATATGTGGGGGACGGCTGGAAATCGCTGTTATCGAAGAGAGGAAGTGCTCAGTATACAATGCTCATGCGTGCGTTCAGCACACCGCTCGCAATTGTCCGGCGAGATGTTATCGGCGGTAGATACGTATCACGATAAAAACGGGCAGCAAAACTGACTAATGATCAGCCATTCCTCGCACCATGAAATCGCGTGATCAGTTCATTGATTAAGTTGCGCTTGCGTGAGTGGAGAAGTTGCACTTGTTGCCTGTCTTCGTGGGGGAATTCAGCAATTGTTAGTTTTGGGAAACGACAAGCATAAAAGATGGATCCATTTTTCCGAAATGACATGGATCTTTTCCTTCTCCGAATCAAAGACAGAAAAAGGGAGTTTATATAAGAATGGAATACTTCAATGTTTCCATTTTAAACATTGAAAATTCATTTCAGAATTGTTGTTAAAACTCGAAGAATAATCGTCCTGAAAGTACAATGAATTGCGGCGTTAGAACCGGGTTATCTGAGCTTAACTTGCTGAAACTCAGTACTTAACGATTCTAATATTAAATGCTGCAAGAATGTTAAATGAGAACATGGAAGGTTTGAAATTAATGTAGGAAACATTCCCATTGATTCTCATTACTCTTCTGAAAGACAAAATCTTTCAAAATGTGTTATAATCAAAATACATATCCATGCCCCCCCACACTATCATATACTAAGTCAGAAACTATATTTTTTATGATAAAATTAGTCATTGGCTCCTTTGATATAAAAGTTTAAAATTAATCCTTGATATCCGTAACAAGCCTCCCTTTTGTCCTCATTCGGGTAAAATAAATCCAAACAATTCAAAAAGAAAAATTACTTAATTTGCTGATGCAACTGCAACCAAAATATGATTATTATTTACAGTTTTGAAGATGTAGCTGCTATCAGCGAAACAACAAACATTATATTTATAGTCAAAAATAAACTTTATATAAAATTTTGAATAGCTATTATTTGGTAAAAATATTGAAATTAGTAAATCAAAAATAAAATTTCAAAATGTGTAGGAATTTACATTCTTTCCAGAAAACTGAATTTAAATACTAAATTCAATTTTTTCAAGAGCAGGGTTAAAATTTAAATTTTATTTTTTTAAAATATACAATTTTCCTTTGCCAATTATTTTTCAGATGTCTAAAAAAGGTATTAAAATGCCGAGTCTTGATTATAATTAAAATATTTTTATATGATTCTTAAAAAAATTATAAAGGAATATAAACGATTTTCTTATTGCAACATCTTATAAAGATGGATTACAAATTTATATGTTTAATCCAAGTAGTTCAATTCTACCGCTGGATAATGAATATAAATTTAACATTATTTTGATTTCTAAAATTAGTTATAATTTAAAATTCACTTAAAAATTGTTAAAATGATTACCTCCTGTTTCTTTAAGAAGAAAGAACCAGAATATTCAGTGATTCCATGCTGATGGCCAAAAGCTGTGTTACTTACAACCTTGAATTACTCTAAGAACCATGCAATTCTCTCAAACTTGAGTCTTTTTTAACACAGTTGGATGGCAAATGTAAACAATTTTCTCTTCTTAACAGGAAATAAATTCACCACATGGGATTGTGAAACCATGGAATTTCAAAAAAAATGGCAAACTTGAAGCATCTAAACAATATGTTGTTGATATGAAGCAGAATAAATTGAGCTAAAATGAAGATCATTTCCTTACTTTTAAAGAGTCTATCATTAATACCCCACACCCACCTGCTGCCTTGAAGCAGGTGGTGGACTACGAAACCCCATTTTTTTTTTTTTTTTTTTTTTTTTGCATCTGTGAATCCTCCCCCAATTGAAAGCTAATCTTTATCGCTTGACTTGCTTTCATTCTGACAGCGTGGTTAATGCAGCGATCAACTGGAGTAAACTGCTTCAGAGTTTCAGCAGCTGTATTCATGATTCTGTTTATACACAGTTTTCATCAGTTGATATGAGCATGCAGGTATCAGTTGAGATTCAATCTGTTATGCTTCAGATATCTTCTGGAACTGCAGTAGTTTTCAGACGTATCTCCCATGTAAAGACAAAAACCTGTAATTATAAAGAAACAAAGAGATTACATTGAAACTAATGGTATTTGAATTTTTCTTCTATAAACTGTATATCTTACAGCAGAAATAATGATTTAGAATTCTGTTGAAATAATTGTTTAGAATCCTGTCCCATGATAAAACTTATAGTTTTTCAGGTATTACATCTTTATAAGATGAACTTTTGCGTCAAAATATAAAGAAAAATTATACTTGCCGGCTTGTAGTATAAAATAAGGAAGGACTGCAATTTCAGCAGATATTCTTGACGATTGTTAGTGGATACAGTTAGGAAAGAGCTTTCTTCTTATTTAGATTTCTCTATTTTAAACTTTGGATAAAAATATTTGTTTAATTTTGAGGATAAAACTAAGTTGGCTTTATATTTTGTACAGCAAATATGCAGGTAACTATTAATTTGAGACAAAGCAGTGTTTGAATTTTTTTTTCCTGTAATTCTTTACTAAAATATTGGATTTCAAAATATCTGCGCTAGAATTGGCACCCAGTTGCATATTACGTCCAGATATGCATGGATTTTAAAAAAAATAGCGGAACCGTATTTCGTGAAAAATAATAATCACCCACATTATTATTTTGATAATATTTTTCATAGGCAAAATATTCTGTAGTTATATCCTAGATATTTTTTTTTTTATCCTAGACTGCAATTAAACCGGAATTAACCATTTGTACTGGGAAAAATGATTCGATCCATACTTATTCACAAAATATAAGGGTTTGTTTATCGTTCCGAAAAATAAATATATATAATTATTTTAAGTCAAATTTCTCCGAAAAATTAATCTACATCTTATGACTTTATAAATATTTTTAACAATCAAAATTGAAAAGTAAATAAATAAAATATCAAAATGATGCACCGTCTTGAATGGTGTCCAAGAACAGACAACCGAGTGAAAAAGGATTAAGAGTAAACTTCAGAAAAAATGGGAGCAAGGCTAATATTTATTTAGAGGAACTTTATAAGACTATAATATGAGCATTTTTTGAAGAATTAAAAAAAAAAAGAGCTTGATAATATTTTGCCAAATAATTTTTTAACATTTATTTGTTATCTCAATCAAAAGGTAATACTATTAAATAAAATGCACAATAAGATAAAAAAAATGTTAAAAGTTTTATTGTTAACAGTAGTCGTTTTACTAATTTTATCTTTAGATGTCGCCTAAAATTTCCAAAAAAAGATACACCTCTTCCATATTACTCTCTTGAAATATCAATTATATTAGTCAAAAGTGAACTTAGGTTTACTTTAATTATTTTTTCTAATGAACAGAAAAAAATTCGTACAATAAGACATGAATTTAATTTTCACAAATTAATGATAGAGTAAGTTCTGCGTTCTAATGTCCAGCAGGTCTTTTATGCATCAGATTCCAATAGCAGAAATATGAAAATGGTAATAATTGCATACCAGTCATCAAATACTGTAAAGAAATCATCAAAATTATCAAAGAAAAAAAAAGTTAAATCTGTTTCATCTGTGCCTTGAGAAAAGACAACGTTATAAAACTTCCATCCGAATCATTGAAGGACAATCCTAGTCTGGGTAAATAGGGGATGAGGCGGGTATCTTAGACAAGGAAAAAAAAAATCAAAAAAGAAGTCGAGATGATCTTGAGCAGAAGTTAGAATTGGAAACTCAGAAGAGCGGAACGAAGTCTCGTGTGCTTTAAGCCATGATTAAGGGTCGCGAGATATCTCATATCCGGTGAAACCCTCTCCGACTAAATCGCCAGACGAATGGAGGTTGCAGACCCCTCTTTAAGAGCAAGCTCGTGCAGGGCATGCCTAATCGAACACTTGTGAAACGGGCCGATTTTCTCGATCGTTTACTGCCTGCTTCTGTTGCGCGTGGCTTCTGTAGATGTTTGTGATAAAAGGGGTCGGGGTCCTCCTGTCCACTTCCTTCACATACCTGTTGCATGGAAAGGATTTAAATGTGGATGGCCCTAAGCACTAAGAGAAAGAACGTGTCCTTGCATCTGAATGGAATCAGATAATGTTGTTTCTCCCTGATTAACTGCAAAATAATAATTTAGAAATTGTAATTTTGTATTAAAGTATTTAAAAATCAATTTTAAAATGAGTTTACTTTCAAATTATTTGCAAGTAATTTGTAAAATTTATCTGTTTTACCTGGTACTGTTTTGATATTAAGAAATATGAGGTTATCTTTGAATCCGATAGCATGAAGAAAAGTGTATTGTGCTTTTTGGATAAAGACAGAATTCCAGATTTATTTTTCAGTAACTTCTCAAATTTGGAATTAAACTGGGAAATGCAGATAATCTTTTCCAAATATAATGTCATAGTGAATATATATATAGCAAAAATTAGGTGTGTGCATGATATTATGAGAGAATTCTTCCTTATTTTTTTCAGAATGTGTCTCGCAACATTTATTTGTAAAAATTACAAGGATAATTTGTTGAAATGCTGGATAGCTTAGCAAAATCATAAACATTACACGAGCTATTCTCGTTTCATAACTATTCCTTGCAGCCAACAGCAGCTAATATATATATTTCAAATATAAATAGGAAATTTGGAAATTTAACTGATGAATCATAACCTTCATCAAATTGTTTTGATTGTCACACTACCAAGATTATAATAGTTTCTTGCAATTAAAAAAATATTTACAAAATAAACAATATTTTTACTGTCTTTGACATATAAATCCATATTTTAACATCATTTAATTCTGTTTTATCATTAGTTTTCGCTGTAGAAGTACTTGAATACTTAAAATATCATTAGTATAGTTCTTACATTAAACTTACACAATCGGTGGCCCAGTTCCAAAAGGCAACAAAAAATTGCATTTAGAATATAAAAATCCGTTGCTGCAATTTAAAATCTAGTTCATATTATTTTCCTTTAAAACTCATAAATTGTATATCTGGATTGGAGTTTTGATTTTTTTGTTCAAAGTAAGTAAAATGTAATTCTTATATGCGTATGGCTACCTAATTAACTAAAAAAAGCATTGTGTTTTAAACTGTACTCTAAACATAAATTTATGATAGTTTAGTAGTTGAGTTTCAAAATATTTCATATTTTGCTAAAACATGTCCGAGTCCCCATATTAGGCTTTAATTAACTATCGATGTTCTAATAGGTGTTATAAATGATCGTCAAAGATAAGATGCTTGTGCAGTCATCTACTAAGTCATTCTGAGCTCATAAAATCATGCATTATCGATCTCTTCATCAATAAAGTTCATATGGAGGATGTTAATGAATATACAACACATGCCCACTTCCAACAAGAGTTCACTGATTCAAAGAATCATTAATCCTTTTATAGTCATGGAATGGAATTTTTATAGTCAATGGATTGATTTTAAAAATTATTGCAGGGAAACATTTATTTTGCGTCCATTTTTAGAAATATATCAAGAAATATTTTTTTTTTCAATTTTATTGCTTATTAAATGTTAATTGGGATGAACTGTACCACACATTTTGTGGGATTTGAAACATTTGAAGGGTGAATATTCGTCCATTAGGTCAATTATTCATTATAAAATTTTTCTATTCTTTACTAATGTAACAAATCAAATATTTTCGTACTAAATCATTTCCTTTCTAGGATAAATTGCGTAAAAGATTTCTGCACAGTAAAATTTACTGAAATCATTTAAAAAATATTTTTCAATGGCACTTCTAAATAAATTCTGTGTATATCTATAATTTTTTTTAAAATTTAGTGGAGGAGCGTCAAACCTTTGATCATTTGAAACTTATTATAGACTAAAAACTACAATTTACATTCATATTTTAATTTTAGGCATAACATTTTATATAATATATATTCAACTTTATTTTTAATTATCTATACAGAGTAATATAAAGAAAGTTAATTAAGAAAAGGGAGAAAAATTATAATTGCACGTAAAATTACCCATGATTCAAAATGGTCTTGTACATTGGATCATTTTGAAGGTTCTAGTGTTGTCAGTCCAGTTTTGTCCTTATTCTATAAGAATAGATGAGAAAATGGACCTAAGCTCAATTGTGTATCTTCAAGATTTTTTTTAAATGATATCAAAGTTGGTAGAGTTGAAAACCGTTATCCTTCACAAAAGTCCATATTCTTGCTTCTATTAGAAAGTTTCGCAGCGTCTTAAATAATTTCAATTATTTTACTTCGGCATTTTTTTCTCCTTCATTTCGTTGGTTAGTTCGATTTTTATTACTGATCATAGCGAATTCTTCTTTACCTTAATCCGTAGTTTTCATTTTTGTCAATTTGTTTACATAATCTTAAGAACAGTGATTTTCTTTTTAAGGAATAATTTTCTGATGTCGTAACATTTTTTTTCTCAGAACATCTTAAAGACCTTCGAATGTTGTAAACTTTAACATTAAAGATTCACATGATTCTCTAAATGAAATTTTCTTTTGCTGTTCAACATAAAAAGATAAACTGTTTATTAAATGCAATAATAACACTTCAAGTTTCTTCCCTTTTTTCTTACGCTGTGACAAATGATAGTATAATTTGAAAAAGACCACGGTTATATTGTATAGCTTAGATTGGTGAACATGGTACGGAATGTGTTTGTGATTTCATGGTATAAACGGTGACAATTCGCCATTCTGTCATGAAGAAATCTTTAAAGATTATGTTTGAATTCAAAATCAACATGTAGTTTTGCTTACCAAATTATATTGCACAAACTGGAACATAAAAGAAAAAAAATGTGAAGTTGGTAAGTAAATAAAGAAATATAAAATCCAAACTTTTTTTTATGCTTTATAAAAAAATATAATTCTCCAAAAAAAATTATTATTTTACTTTTAAAAATAACCATTTTATATCTGCACTCATAAATTATATGTGAATGTAAACAATAACACATTTCTACTAAATAATAGACGGTATATAAGTGCTTGCTAGAAGAGTATAAGTGCTAAGATAAGGTTTAAAAATCCAAAATAATAGAGTTTTACTTATTATTTTCATTTAAAATGGAATCATAATATTATGTGTGGGGAAATTATATTTGGTAAAAAAAGAAGAAAACAGCAGGAATAGTCTCCCGAAAGCTTTCTCGCATATACTTTAATAAAGGTGTTATTCCAGAGAACGCCATGGAGAACATTGGCGAACAATAGTTAAGAAATATTGATCTTTGACGTGAGTTATTTGGCGATTCATCCTTGGCATGAGGTTAATAGTATTCGAAAATCAAATTTATTTTTTGAAGTGTTTTTCCCAACCAAATTATAAAAAAAATTGATGCAAGATTACACTTATATCCACAAAATTGCGTACTTTCAGTTATCGCATTTACATGTTTTAAAAGTACAGACCAACAGATGATCAATCCCTTATTGGATTTAGCTCAAAATTTGATTGGTGTCTGGACTATAGCTGTTAATTTTGTATATCGAATTTTATCTATACGACTTTCTCCATTTTATAGTTATCGTGTTAAATTATATTCGTACAGCCTAACAGACAGACTTTCTCTGAATGGATTTTGCTCAAAGTCTGAAAATGTAGCGTAAAGACCGTATACCAAATTTCATCCCTCATCTGAAAGCTTTTTTCAATTAACTTTGTCACAGACAGACGGACTGACGGGCAATTGCCAAAAGTATGTTTTTCGAACTCAGAGAGATCTAAAACGTGGGAATTCGTCAAAATCTCGGATTTGAATATATGTCGATTACTACTTCTTACTATGTTTACAAGAAAGTAAAAAGGAATCATACCCCCCCCCTTTTTTTTTTACCCGTTTAAGATTTGTATATTAGAATTACAGTAAGACTTCAAACACTCTTCCGATTTTATATGTCAGAGCTACTGCATGAAAAATCCATACCAAATTGTGGAAACAGACATTGTGCACTTTTGAACCTTTCAACGCCGAAGAATAATGCATTAAATCTTTACTTTCGTCTCTTCTTCCTTTAAATGTATTTCTTTACGCCTTCATTAATGATTATTAATTATTGTTGATATAATTAATTTGTCTAAAAATGATGCAACTACGGTGAAACGAAAACTTACTCCGGTGATGTTCTTCAGTATGAACAAAACACCGATATGTTAAATAATCAAAATTCTAATTGTCAAAATGCAAATGTTTCAACAGGAAGTGTTATTAGTATAACTTTGGCAGTGACCTGAAATTGGCTGTTAGCAGCAAAAAGAACTAGCCGATTACTCATTCTAGCTATTTTTGGTCTTTTTTGTCACATTTTGATTTATAAAGTTCATGAAATGCTAAATTTTCTTTCTTACTATTTGCGCATATGCGAAAAATTCAATTTCATTCAAAGTTTTTTAAATGTTAGCTTTATCAAACATATTACATTTAATGAAATATCATGTTTTCTATTTTCATTTACCTTCAACAGCACAAGGATTTTTATTTAAACCTACAAAACTTCCCGATAAATCGCAAAAGCTCGTTAAAAAAAGAAATGTAGAGCATAAGCAACAGGCAATTCGTATGAAAATAGAAACCTTTTATTTTAGAAAAGCAATCCGTCAATCGATTTGAGTAGGAAACATAGACAAACATAGCTTTTAGCAAACTCCGCTCAAATTTCCTTTTATATAAAAAAAATCAACAAAAAAATATATAAATGGATGAAAACTTCTAGAAAGCTAAGCAAATAAGGGAAGAAAGATATAAAAAAAAGAAAAGGCGACATTGTTTTTCTTCGAAATTTTCCAGGCTGTTGGCCGAGCTTGTGTATCATTAAAGCGCAGTCGCCTCCAACTTGTGACAAGCTGGACCACAGGAGCAGTTGACGAGTTTAGACACAATCATGATTATTAGAGAGCCGTCAAGAAATCCAAATAGCCGTAAATGGGATGGGGTAGCCTGCGTTGCCCTTTTTCTGGTTTACAGGGTAGATGACTCGTTGATAGGGGTTGTGAACATCAAAAATGAAACGAGCACCGTCAAGCCTTCCCTTGAATCAACTTATTTCAGTGAACTCGGAGCTATAGTTAGTTATACAGAGAAGAGAATTTTTTTTATATTATATTTTGAAAATCTGAACTCAATAGCACTTACTTTGTAATTCAGTCGGAATTAACCATTCAATCAGCATTGTACTGTAGTCCAGTTCGGTTAATTCAGACATTTTTTTTAATTTGAATTTCTCCTAATCGATCAAAAATAGTAAAAGTTTCTCAATTTTAAAATTTCGACATTTTAATCTTTATCTTGAAATTGTATTGTACATTTGTGGTATTCAAACTCTCAATTATGTGATTCTCTTAATGTTTATTAATTTTTTTAAATAATCCAGAGCTTTGAATTTATAATAATTAATATTATTTATTAATTGCAGTTGGTTTTATTAACTGTTCAGCGTTTATTAAAACACAAAATAAATATTTCTGCCGTTTTTATTTCAATAATATAGCTTTCTTTTGTCTTCCTATTTCAATAATATAGCTTTCTTGGCAAGCTGTCTTCTTTTCTGAAAAGAAAAGAAGACAGCTTGCCAAGAAGAATTTTTTAAATTTATATCTAAAACACCATTTACCTAAAATAATAAGCATCTTCGGCTTTTTTTAATCATAAATTGATAAAGACTTTGACTTTTAATTTGTTATAGATTGAGAAAGAACCTTTTGGTTCACCGGGGATAATCTTTATATTTAATTTTAGTTAAGTGGTTATGTTAATTTAATTTGTTTGCGATTCCGTCAACATTAAAGCTGTTATTTCAACAGCTTACGTAAGTTCTGTTCATTATGAATATATATTTTCTAATGGAAACCAGTCCCATAACATCAGAGAGCTCTTACAAACGTAAATGTGTGATTCATCAATCTTCTAAATTTCATGGCATCGTAACTTTACCTTTTTATTTGTCATATAAATTGCACTGATATTAAGCAGAATCCTTCTTTTATAGCTTTTAAAAATGTAAGATTAATTTGATGAAACGGTTTGTATTTCAGGACACCATTTAATTTATTGTTAGAAATTAGACAAAAAACATTTTTTTATAAAAATTGCTGAACCTCAGGGAAAATTTGCTCAGTTATTAAATTAGTATAATTGAAAATATTTTTTGAATTTTGAAATGATATCAAAATCTTTTTTGTTCTATAATACTGTTGCAAGTTATCGAAGAAAAACGACAAGATTCAGCTTCATTTTAATTCATTAAAATTTCAAAAAAATTGCTTTGAGGTGGGCATACCCACTTTCAAAAGGTATGTGCCAAATATGGTAGCTGTAGATCAGACCATTCCATTCCCAATTTTCGATAAGATGAATTTATAGTAACAATTGAATAAATACCAAAATATCACTAATTTTTCCTGTTTTCTCTTGCTCACCTGGATCTGTACATTTTCAGAAATATTACTTACATTTATTTTTTCTACATTTTATTTGTTAAAGAATAATATGTAAAACGTACATGCATGTTTAATACATTACTTACTATAAATGTTTAATACTTACCATGATTTTATATGGTAAGTATTAAACATTTATGAATGGTAATGCTTATCATAACCATTCATTAATTCGTTGACTTATCACTGACTATGCAAGATATCCTATTCCAGTTTATTTTTGAAACTTTTTTCGGAGAGTACGTATACAAATTTTAACAGTTTCCTCAATTTTTTTCCCAATTTTTTTTTTTCACAATTGAAAGTTCGTAATACATAGTAAATATTGCCTATCATGTCTAATCCTCCATCTAGTGAGTCACATGACGTTTGTCCTCCACACTTCCTGCCGGACATTCATACCGTGAACGATTATATGGTGAGTGGATGGTGTCCAACAAAGAACGATCTCGGAAAAAAGCTCAAGTGAAAAAAAAGCAACAGAGGTTAGGCTTCAAATAATTGCACAGAAGAGGATCGTTCTCCTAAAAAACAAGCCTAGTGAGCACCTGCCTTTGATATCCGGTCGCCGGGACAATCGTATAGGCGGAATTACCAACCTGGAACCAGAGCTTGAATATAATGGGTAGCGTCCACCACACACCCCCGCGTCACTTTCGCCTGCTCGTTTTTTTATCAATTTTCTTTGTCTTTTCGGGGTGGTTGTTTCACAGTCGCTTGCTTCCTCAGCGATCGGGGAGATAGGAAATGCTGGAATTCAGGCGAAAAGGATAGAAAAGGGTTAGAGCCAT
Source organism: Argiope bruennichi (assembly GCF_947563725.1). Taxonomy (NCBI): domain Eukaryota; kingdom Metazoa; phylum Arthropoda; class Arachnida; order Araneae; family Araneidae; genus Argiope; species Argiope bruennichi. The sequence goes on from NC_079158.1 coordinate 54,764,908, forward strand.
TTAATGTTAAAGGCTGCAAATGCTTGGTTCCAGATCGCTAATGGTGCTAATTTTGTAGCTGAGGGGATTTCCGTCACAACGCGGACGACTCATTCTTTATTTTTTTATATAAAAAGTGGTCATGACGGAGAAAGTGATGCTTTTCTTGTGGGATTGTGTATTTCGAAGTTTCACTTCTTTATCACTCGTTATAATCGTTTCCGAAAATCTTAGACTACTGTTCGTCGAACCATTTGTTAAGTGTAAGATTTCAGCGAATTCAGAAATGATATTCTTTCGTAAAAACAAATTGCTTTATGTATTGTTTGTTATTTTCTGGCAAATGTTTCAATGTTATCCTTTTGCTCTGTTACATATATTTCATAGAGACGTTTCTTGTGATAAAAGAAAGAATGAAAAACTATAATATTTTTTCACTGTTCTGTTAAAAAAATTGGTATTGATATTGCTTCTTCCTCTTCTAAATTTTTCTTCCAGATCTACCAAAGAAATTTTTATTTTGGAATAATCTTTTAAATCAAAGTGGTGCAAGAAATATCACTCCTTTTCTCTCCATAAAATTAAAATTTTGTTTGACATTTGAAAAAAACTGAAAGGAAAAATGATACTTGGACGTAAAAACTGAGCTTGAGTTGGAACTTGTACTCAATAGTTATCCGTCCCAAAAGTCATTAACTATATCGAGCATTATAAATGTATGTATGCGTTATTCTTCTATGAAAAATAATTAATCTCAATATAAATTGAAAGTCGAATACTGTGTACTTCAAAAAAGCATGTATGAAATGGCTTTTTGATGCCATGTACGAGATACCTCACGATCAGCAAATTTCTCTAAAATAGTCTTGATAGTCAGCTTGTTAGCAATATAATAAAAAAAAGTTATTCAAATTTTTTGCTTCCAAAAATTGCAACATTTTTAAATTTTTAATGAATTATCAAATATTTTAAAATGAAATACTTTTAATCATTAATGCCAAAAATCTAACTATAACAATATATATAACAACCAAAATCTTTTTTAATTTATTAACTATGTATTAAAAGATCATGTAAATAAACTAGAAATTATCTGTAAAGCGACGAGCTTGATTAAAAAATCATTCAAACACTTCACAGAACAAACTGTCGGAACTAGAGCTACTAAATTTATTGACAATTACTTATCGAATAATAGATATTTATAAATGATGGATTTATGGAAATTTTAATTAGATTTTTAATGAAACATTAATAGAATTTAGCAATCAATAAATTTTCGTCAATAATTTTCCGAATTTTTCCAAATTTTTCTTCAATAATTTTGGAATGTATTCGTGCACAAAAATTATCATACTAATTAAAAAAATTGGCTGTTTAGGAATACCAATTTTATTTTCGCATATTTTTCCTCTAATAAATATTTAAAAACGTTTTTCAGTAAATTTTATATCAATAATTTTCATTATTTTAGTAGTTATACGATATTAAAAGCGTGTTTTTTCTGTGCATATTATCCATTACTATAAAAATAGTAAATTTTTAAAAATAATCTGAAAAGATAATCAAGCCTAAATCATTATAGTATTTTATTTCAGACTAGATGTTTGAATCTCTCTCTCTCTCTCTCCCTCTCTCCCTCTCTCCCTCTCTCCCTCTCCCTCTCTCCCTCTCCCTCTCCCTCTCTCCCTCTCCCTCTCCCTCTCTCCCTCTCCCTCTCCCTCTCCCTCTCCCTCTCCCTCTCTTTTGTACATACAAGAACGTATGATTTGGCAATAACAACTCTTTCTTCCCTTCCAACAGGTGTGTGTACTAACAGCACGGCCCCCAGTGTGAGTTCGATCAACAGAATTCTCCGGAACCGGGCAGCTGAGCGCGCGGCCGCGGAGTTCGCCCGGGCGGCCGGATACGGAATGTACCACCCGTATGCGGCTGCTGCGGCCTTTCCCTGGAGCGCTGCCGCTGCAGCAGCAGCTACCACGCCCCACATGTGGCCCACTTTTCATGCCGGATCGGCCGGACCTCTTCCCACCGGATCGCCAGTTGACCCCACAGCGATGGCCGGACTCAATCCCCTCAGAGACCAAAGGCAATCGGGTAAGGAATATTAAAGTGCAAAGATGCATTTTTGTCGAAAATGCTCAATCATATAACATAATATATCATATATCAATCACATATCAACAATACATATAACATAAAGCAAAAGAGTTCTAAGAGTAGATTTTTATGCAAAGTTTCAGTAAATTTGCATTCACACATTGTTTAGTAAGTAATAATCGGTACGAAATGCATTTTAAAGAAAGAAGCTGATAAATATGCTGAATAGAAAGAATAATATGCTGAATATAAATCAGAGATTTTTAAAGGAAAGAAATACTTAACAAGTAATAAGTACAATAAATTAACAATAATAACCGTTTGAAAACTTGTTACAAAGTTCTAATGCTTTATAATTTGAATATGAGCATATGTGTGTTTTACTTATGAAATTAAGCGATTTCACAGCAGTCTTTTATAAAATAAAACTAGAGAGAAATATTTTAAAAATCAATATAAATAAACAAAAGAATTAATGGTAGGAGTGGATATTTTCTGTTAGATCAGAATCGTTTATAAACTTTATTATTAAGACACTAATTAGTTATTCTAAACTATTTCAAATATCAAACAGGTATTCAAATTTGCATGAATATGGAAGATTAATTCATCTTTCAAGAAATAAGCGAATCTACCAATTAAATGCTTAACAGTTGCCTTTGCGTGCTGTGATATCATTCAGTTTGGAATTTTTAATTTAAAATGGTGTCACTCCTAAATGTTAGAATTCGATACAAAAATTACTTGTAAGCCATAAAATTTTAATAAAAATACTAACTTTTAACTGAATCAATATGAATGCATATTCCAGAAACATAAACCAGAACAGAAATTTCCAGACTTGAAATTGTGACAGTTAATCGATTAATGAATCCCTTTAAGATTTTTGATACCGTAATTAATTTTAATTTCAAATAGAGAAACGAAAAGTAATTGGAATAAAATCTATCGTTCTAGAAAAAGTAGTAGAAAAATGAAAGAGCTCTTTTATTCTTGAATATGTTACTAAGAGGCAGCTTTTACGTTTTATTGTTATACTACTTAATAGCCAAAACATACTGCCAACGTTTCCTTCCCTCAAACAAATTCATTAAGTCTGCTGAGAAATTCATAAATGTATTCAGTGCGGAAATATATTTTTCTTCGAACACTCTTCCTTTCTGCTCACTTTCAGGATCCCCCTTCTTTTCCCAGCTGTTGCCATTTGCTTAAGCCAAAAAAATTAAGCCCCATTTAATCCAAAAACTGCCAAAAATTCTACGATTGAGACAACTTTTATGGCAGACCGCATGAAACAAAGTGGCGCCGTCTTGAGACCCAAAGCACAGAATCACGAACCTTGATGATACACAATGCAGAAGCAAAACAAAAAGGGGGAAAAAAAAAGTTAATAATCCATAGAAATTAAAATATTCTCATCCAAGTCCGTGAATGAAGTTATTAAAGATAATAGGGAACGTGAAGCAAACACTCTGAAGATTCCAAAAAAGTGCGCCCAGCCAATTTTTCACAAATGATAAACAATTAAGTTCCCATAAAACTAAATTGAACTTGATCCCTCTCATGTAATGGCCTTCATGTTTACGGCTCGCGGTCTCCCTTTGTTTCGAGCCTCCCCCTCTCTCGCCCCCCACTTTTTATCGTCTTCCATTTTTATCTTAATTAAGCCTGCCCGCCTAGGGGTGTATGCATTAGCATTAGAAACGGCCCCCCTCTTCAAGAAAGCACGATTATCGAGCCCTGGTCGATAAATACGTGTGCATTAGTAGCCAGTTCGATGATATTTAACTGAAGATCCAACCCGCAAATACGATTTTAAAAGGAATTGGGAATAGGGATGGATGGATACCTGTTGCGTAAAACTAGAAGAAACTTAGTATTTTTTGTTTTTTAATTATCTGTGGCTGTTTTTTTTTATCCATCCCCACATGCCAGTTTTTGATGTCTCTATCTGAAGCTTAGCCGGCTTCTTTATTGTTATGACTTCTTCATCTTTTCGGTTCCTTTTTAATTTAGCAATTAAAGCAATTACCTGATTAGGAATGTGGAAGTCTTCCCCCCTTCCCTCTGATTCCGTATGGTAATGGCGGCCATAAGGTAGCCTTGATTGCGTTTCGTTCCGTGACGTTTATATCTCTCAGAGGCTGTGAGTAAGTGCAAGAATGCTTTTGTGGAACTGTTGCCGACAATTGGGACTCACAAAGAGATGGCGATCTTCTCCAGAGAAATAAATTTGCACGAAGAGTTAATGCCATATAGTTAGGTTTCTGGGGAGAATTCTTCACCAAGATATTTCCTATGTGGCATTTTGTTTTTTAATCTCGTCTATAGGAATAATTGTTATCGCTTCTCTCTTTCAGAAAAAGTGGGATATATGTTTCAGTTATAATTAAATCCTGTTATTTACATCTCACAGAAATATATCCTTTAACTGTCAGGTATTTAAGGAATTTTATTTTTAATTAATTGGACAGAATTCTAAATACGGTGATAAGGCAAGTATTTGACTTTATTATCAAGGATATTATGATTAAGGAAAGGGCCAAGTTTAATTTGAGTAACAGGATATGTGCCTAGAAGAACAGTTTATCGTTAATTAAAGGACATTTTTAAAAAAGTTACAAAGAACTTATTGCTCTTTCATTGCATTTTTAAAGATCACTATATATATATATAAGAAGAAATTACATGGAGTGGAATATTCATAAAAAACTAAAATTATTCAAACATGTCATGTCCCATCGAGTATTCCATTGACTTTCTTTTTTTTATCCCAAACCATAGAAGCTATCATTGCATAATTTTCTTTGTTCTCAGCTTTTTCGGAGCTTAAAAAAAAAAAAAAAAAAATTTAAAAAAAAACACGTAAATATTGAAAAAATTATCTGGCAGCATATTTCAAAAATGCATTGCGTATTTACAGATAAAAATCAGACACAGATTTCAGGCGAACATGAGTAAAAAAATCATTTTCTTTTAGAATTTTTATATTTCTTGAATATGATAGGAATTTTTCTAATTAAATGCAGATAATCAGTAAAATTAATTAACCAGAACAGTAATATTTACTCGCTTGTATAATTTCTACACAATGGATTTTAGATCAACCATCAATATAAGTTAATATGACAATGTGCATACAACAGATCTTTTGGAAAAGTATAGAACTCATAGTAGTATTCTCTCTTCAACTTTCTCAAAAAAGGTTCCAATTCAGCTTCTTTGCTAGAAAGCTAGTCTAAGCATTTTGACATTTTACCCTTGATCGATTGGATCCAAAGCTTAATATTGATCAATAATTTTAGTGACTGGATCAGCGATCGAATTTCATTTACATAAGTCGTTGCTTTTTTTTCAATCATAATGAAAATATAGTAAAGATATTCAAATGGCTTCTAACTAATTTTCCGAATATTACTTAAGACGATATGCCAATTCTACGTATAGCTCACAATCAAATATAGATTTGCAGACTATTTAAAACTCTTACTTTTAAATTCATTGCCCAACCCTTCGCAATTCTGAATTATCAAGTGCACATGCACATAGATGAGCAGAAAATTAGACATCTCACTGATGGAGTTCGTCTATAGTTTTATAGAAAATCAAATCAATATTAAAATTTCAGAATTCAATAAATATCAACATTTTACCCATTTTTAGCATTTTTGAATCCCCGAATTCATATACATAACAGACGCAAGTCCAAATATTTTTTTTTCTGAGATCACAGGAATGTCTAAATTTTGGAGGTTCATCGAAATAATGATGTTTAAGTTTCTTTTTATTACAATTTTTCTTCGAATATTTCGCAATTGATTTTACTGTATTTGACGGTTGAATAAAAGAGGTATAAAGTTTTCTTATTTACCATTAAATAAGTCAGTTTCACAGTAAATTTAATGAGAAACGTCATGGAAACAATTCTTTATCTCCGTTTACTATCCGCTCCTTGTAGAGCAATTCCGTTCACGCACATAAACTAAGAAAAACAAATAATAAATTTTTTATTTGTTAATATTAGCATTCTCACTCGAACTTCTTTTGTAAATACAACATTTGAGATGTTTATTCATTTAATTTATCAACCTCAAACAAAACGCACTGACCGTATCGACTGCGGTTATAAATCTGAATAAACGTCTTTAAATATCATTCATTTCCAAATTCGTATTCATTACTAACTTCATTCTTCTTCCAAAAGTAATTATTCCCGAAAGAGAGTCGGACCGTTGAGATAACAACACTTCATCAAACACGTCTGAAGCGAAGAGAGCGGGGACGGATTTACCCAGCCCGAATCTGTGCTGGGGGTTTATAAAACGAAAATTGGCCTTATAATTTGGAAGTGAATTACTGCTCCCCTCTTTTCCGAAGGAAAAATTCTACGATTTATTTTTTTCCAACACCACCAGGTCGTGGGAAATTGGAAGCTAAGAATTCTTTGCGCCATCTGTCAACCACTTTGAAGGCGCCACAGACCAACTAATTGCCCGACACGACATAAAGAACCGTAAGAAAAAGGAGTCGGGTAGGAGAGAGCGACGCGAAAAAGAAAGAAAATAAATAAATAGATTTTAAAAAAAACGGACGAAAGTCGCACTGCTTGTTGACTTGTAGAAAGGAAAAATCAAAGCTTCGAGCAAGGAGGGATGAAAAAAAAAAAAAAAAAACAGAAGAAAAGGCAAAGAGGGAAGATGGCATATTAGTTTGACATTTTATGGAAGAACTTTCTAATGGCGGTGTTCCTTGAGCAGATCGGTAAACAGTAGACTTAAGAATAACCTTAAAAAAAAAAAGAACCGGAGAGACTGAAGAACGGGCATTAAAGAGTTTCGGGGTTGCGTGTGTGTTTATATTGGCTCATTCGTGTCCACATTTAGTTGCTGGTAGCAACCGAGGCAATTGGAAGAGAGAAAAAAGACAGTTGGGCAACTGAAATTGCCCATGAATACTTCATCAGTTTGAATGTGAAACTTGAAGCAGTCTTCTGATGAGGAATTGGGACCGAGACGAGAATTACGGGGAAAATGCATTAAAAATTCATGGCCAGGTAGTTTGAGGAGGGAGACCATGCATGAGATGTAATTATTACATCATTTCATTCCATAATAAGGTGCATCATTACGACGGGGGGAAAAATCGATTAATTCACATATAAGCATCTCTGGGAAGTTGATTCGGATATGTAATAACAACATGTAGCAAAGTAAGTCACTGCTGTCACGCAATCTTGCTTCAAAATGCAAGTAAGAGTACCGATTTCTGAAACGTAATGTTTTACTTACAGGCAGATACGGTTTTACTAGTGCCTAGAAAATATATATCCCTTCCCAATCACTTCACAATTCAGAGTGTTATGATATATTTTATTATTTATCATTTATCCCATTATTTGCGAGAAAATATGTTTGTTATTATGACCCAGTGGCAATGATGTTGGTCATTTAGTGCCACTTACTTTCCAGGACTTCTTACAGAGGCTTATGCAATACAGTTCAATAGCATGTTTTTATAAATAAGTAAAAATTCACTCTGAAAAAAAACGTCAGTATAGGGGGGACGTCAATAATCCCCATTTACGAAAGATTTTTGTCACCGATAATAAATAACTTTAATAATGAAAATTATAAATCATGAAATTACAAACGTCTGAATTTTGAATAATTGCCCCAAGTTTTATTCTAGTTAACCAAAATTGGACTAAAGTAATAAATTCTGTTTGCTGAAATATGAGAATTCCTTATCATAAGTGTGTATTTAAATTCATTTAAATTGTTATGAAGTGTAACATGATTCCCCTGATGCAAACAAATGACATACAATCATCAGAATCTTATTAAGTTCAAAATAAAAATTCACAGTTGGAAGTTTTAACAATCTAAGAGGGATTTATTTACTTTCTATTATTCACTAAAGGCATTTTTGTTTTTGGTGAATTAAATTTCAATAAAAGTCATTAAGCGTTAACGGAATGCATAAATTTTAATAATATCTCAGTTTGTTGCACTCAATTTTCGAAATTATTTGGTTTAATTCTTTGTTTTAAATTAAAATGATTCAGAAAAATAGGAATTATTTTACATCAATTTAATACCTAATAATTACTAAAAGGAAACATCAATTTAGAAACCTATTGGTTTCAAAAATAATCCTCCATGGTAATACGTTTCAATAATTAAAAAAAAAATATTTTATTGGATCGACAAATTGTAGCTACTGATATTCCAACCTATTTTAAATTGTTTTGAAATTGTTGGGATTAAAAAAAAAGCATTATATTGCAAATAATAATGCAATCCAATTTTAAACCAACAATAAATCAATTTTGTTCATAAGTTTTAAACTATTATTCTTTCGCCTGACAGGCAATTTATATGTCGGTGAATTTTTATAAGGGAGGACAATACAGGCGTTTTAATTTACTATTACAAATTTGAAATTTATTTCTGAGTTTTTTTGAGATCTGAAGTTATTTAGTCAAAATAATATGAGTCAGTGCATCGTCAGTATTGAAATATATGTAATATTTATGTTGCAATAAAACAATTAACGAATTTAATGTTCACCTTATTATTACATAATAATGTCTTTAATAAAAGTATGTTTTTCAATAACATGCTTTTATTAGTAAAAGAATATTATTTATTTCCATTTTTTTTACTTTTTAATACTTTATTTTTTAAACAATTTCTATAAATAATTAAGAATTCTTCACATCAGTTTTATCTTTGATTCACTGCCAGATGGTGCATTATATATTAAATTAAAATTAAGTAATATGATTCAATAAACTGTCAGTTAATTTTTGAAAATTTTAAAATACTGTATTTTTATCCAGGGCATAAAATTTCGAAACTCTGAAACTCAGGAGATGAGATAAAAATCGACAATAAATTGCATCTTTATCGGAAATAAGATAAATATATGTAATCAAAATGGAACCATATACTGATTGCCTCAAATTCCTTTTAAATGTATGTTGATCTCTTAGACACATTCATCAAATTGATCAATTAAGTGATTGTTCTTTCGCAGCGGACAAAGATCTGGACGAATGCGCCAGTTCCGATTCCGGAGACCGACCGAAATTCCGCAGGAACCGCACCACCTTCAGTCCAGAACAGCTTGAAGTTCTGGAAGAGGAGTTCGAAAAGACCCATTACCCGTGTGTCAGTACGCGAGAACGATTAGCGGCCAAAACAAACCTTTCAGAAGCCAGAGTTCAAGTAAGTAGTCTACATGTAATTAAAGAAACCCAAATCTCATTGAAAGTAGTAAATGTTTGTCAAAAAGTGGAAATTTGTTTCTTTATATAAGTAATTGGCAAGCTTCGGTTAAAAAAAGCCAGGAATTTCAGATTAGTAGAATGCAAATTATCAGATCAATAATATGAATTTCCAATATCCGAATCGGACTTAAGAGGAATAAAAAAAAACGCGTCAGAATTGTGTTTTCTTTTTCATGCAAATCGTACAGAATTTACTTACCTTTTGTTTACTGAATCTAATAACTTGAAATAAAGTTAAGTTTCTTCAATTTTAGAAATCTTTTTTCAATTAATTTCCGAGCTTTATCAAACTATCCGAAATAGTCCAATACTTGTTTCATTGAGATAAGTAGAACTCTAATGCATTGAGAGTTGTATGTACCAATCGGCAAGCATCCGTTACATACTTTACAGGTGAATTGTACAGTTAATCGAGCTCATATACTGTTATAAAAATGTATCTTGACATGTAAAAGATTAAAACTATTCATTTCATACTTTAATTCTAGATATTAAAAGCATTAAAGGAAATGAAAACTGATGTCCCCTTTTTAATAGATTAATTTTTGATCCAAGTTTGTGATCCAATTGTAAAAACAATTAGAAAAAAGTTAAAGAGCATATAGCAACTCTCTAAAAGTATTTCGTAATAAAAGCCCTTTGAAAAGAAAAGTGATGTCTCTTAAAAATTTAAATAAATGGATATACATTTAATAAAAACTGATCATAGAAACTGTGTGGCTCCCTTAAGGTAGGACTCATTTTGCACAAAAAGGAATGAAAGAAATATTAACCATTATTTCTAAAAGAACTTTGCATATATATATGTGTTCTAGTTATTTGTATAATTGTGATTTAATATTGCATTAATCCTTTGTCCTTGATTTAAAGACTGATTAGTTTAATATAGATGGTTAATTTAATATTAACATAGCTCTTATTCCATGTCTTTTAATTGCTAGAAAAAATAGTTTGCTGTTCTCTCAGATTTTTGCTCAACATAAGAAAATTCAGCAGATCCTGTTATATTAAAAAAAAAGAGATAGAGCATGTAGTTATTTACTGGAGGCTCGCTATGTTGAATTCAAAAAAATTATTCATTAGCATGTTATTGCCTAGTCGGGAGTGACAGAAGGTAATTATGATGAAGGGGAGAGGCATTGTTGAATCGTTAATTTTCGGAACCTGGAGTTAACATTATATTTTTATCGATCCCAAGAGCATATGTTGGCAACTGCTGATTGCAAAGTTCTTTGCGTTAAAGTATAGAATTAGTATTTAGTCCACTGAACCAAATCTGACTTCTGTGCCAAAAAAAACTTCGAAATTAATTAGTAAAATAAATTTTATTTTCAAATATAACTGAAGTTTTTTTTATCCAAATTTTAAAATCAAATCATTCGTCAAATATTCATACGAAAAAGAATATATATGGAGAGAAAACATTTCTATCGCTGCGACATGTAAAGCTAGTACTTATGGAAATAAATTGTGTAATTTTTCGAAGTTAGCAGCTTAATAGCTGTATTCGAACATGAGAACTTTAAAACAAACACTTTAGTACCCTCCTCAGAAACTGAGCATTGCCATTAAGAAGACAATTTGGCAAGATTATTAAAGCACGGTAATGACCAAAATACTTTATTCTCCCCCCCCCTCCACATACTCTCACAACCCTTGCATATGAGTAATTACCTTCTTAACGAGCTGCTATTAGTGATGTCATAAATGCCTGTGGGCGTGTCGACATTGCAATCAACCAATGACAAGAACCAAGAACGTCACGTGGGTCCCCAGTTTTAACGTTAAGTGGTCGCGCAGAGTTGCCCATAGCAACGTTAGTGTAATCAATGTGGATATTATTTTTATTAGATTTTTTATCATCAGTTCCGTTTATTATTATTATTATTTTTTACGAAATAAAAGCGAGTGCATTTGCTCTCATGGGCGTGGGCGATGTAAGTGATGTGTCTGTCCGTCTGTCCTACTGTCCTGGCAGGCGGGGCCGGAATCGTCTGCGAGCTGCTCGCCTGCTTGCGCACAACTCAACTCGACCGCGCTGGTTTATTCAGGAGCGCGCCGCGATATAGGGGTGGTGGTTATTGGATTATTTTTCGCAGGAAAACGCAGAAAAAGTGGAAAAGAAAAAAAAAAACATATCCAACAGAATAATAATAAAAAGAAAGAGATAAAAAGAAAAAAAGAGAGAATGAACAAAGCATGGACTAGCGAATGAATAATAATAATAGTGATGATGATGAAAAGCAGTAGCAGGGCGTAGGAAAAAATCCGCCTACAATAGGCGTACCTAATGCATATTATATACACAAAGCGCAAGGTCTTTCCCGTGTTATTATGGCACAGAGCGCAAACATATTCTTCACAATATGAGAATCCATTATCGGATAGGCAATGATATAGCTACTTCTTTTTTTCCACCGCTTCCTCTTCTATTATAATTTCGTGTTTTTAATTTTTTTTTCTTGTTACTCTACTCTTTGATTTGGGCCTTTTAACTTTATGGAATTTCTACCCTAGTTGCGGTCAAAGCCTAATGAACTAATATAGTTTTTCTGATACTGTTTTATTAATGTAGATCAAACCTAAGATAGATGGATATAGGCAACCGCAAGAAAACTGACATTATTTCAACTTTATCCAGTAAAAAATAAAAATTTAATGAGATACTTTTCGATAAAATTCCCCTTTCATTCATTTGGAGTTTTCTTTTAATAAGTACTTAGATTCATCTTCCTCTTTTTTCGAGTAATGACTACAAATTTTTGTATTATCTGCATGAGCTGGGTAAAAAATACAACAACTAATAACTTAGAGTTGAAAATCAAACTAAGTTGATAAATAATTTTTTATTAGAATATGTGTAAATTTAAAAGGTATATGTTCATTTTATTCATAATAGCGATTTCATGCAAACATTTTATAAAACATATAAAATTCTGAATATATTATAAAACATATAGGTTCTGAATATATGGTTTATTAATGAAATCAATCCTATTCTACATTTCAATGTAATGTTAGGCAATTATTATTTATTTATGTGTTTTTATTTTATACAACAAATTATAGTGTTGTGTGAATTCATATTTTTAATTAAGAAACAATGCTTCCTACGCACTCTTCAAGCTCTGAGAAAACTTTTTATTAATAACTTTAAGTAAATCTTTGAAATTTCTTATTTTAACAAAGTATTAAATTGATCTGAACATGCTCAAAAATAAATTTTTTATAAGATATATCGTTGATTTTAAAAGATCTACCTACTTTCTGCTTTTAATCAAATAAGCAAAGAAATTTTTTAGTGAGAAATTACTCTACAGGTTGATTCTAAAAAACTGTTAACAAAATAAAAGCAAATCAGCTATAAGAAAACCATTATCTAATTTCAGTGCAAACGTCTTCCACAGGTGCTAGACGTCCTTTAGATGATCTGCCTTATAAGAATGGAGAGCAAAAATTAACCAACATTTTGTTTTTATCTTGTTTTTTACATTTTATAATTATAAAAATTAATCATTAAGTGCAATAATACTGAAAAAGATTCTCAGTTTTACTGGAAGCATTAACTTATATCAACACTGCATCAAACTTTCAGCTTTTCGAAAGTTTCAAACTTTTACTTAGAAACAGCCATTTTTTACATAAAATTTTAAACGTGCAAAATTTGGATCGGTAGGGTTAAAAGGAAAGCAATAATTACTAATTCTGTCACAATATAATTTCTTAATAACTATTTAGATGCTATCTGTGCAAAAAATATCTACACATTTCTGTTTGTTTGCACTCATTTGACCCTTTAATCGTAATTCCCTTAAGTCTTGCTTCTTTCGAATTGCCAATCCTCTAACGTATAAAATAAAATCATTCACTGATCCTTTAGTTCAGTGCAATGTTTACGCATAATATACAAATGCTTAAATATTCTATGAATTTTCAGTTGAAATCGTAGGATATCATATTCCTGAAAGGGAAGATGTCATTTTATTAGATAGCTAGGAAAACAAAACAAAACGGATCGGATATTAATATTATTATTCCATTCAGCATTATGTAAGAAGTAAATATACTGGTTCGATTAAATTACTGCATGCAATAGAAAAAAAAATAGATTCCAAAGCGTGTAAATCATAGATAAGCATCAGATGTATATATCTCGATGAATTCATGATTCGGCTGTTTGTTCTGCTTACCTCATACCAGCGTTCTCCAAATAATGCTTAACCCCCAAAGCTTCTATATGACTATTATTTCCATAAACTAGTTTGCCCTTTCATTTTGTTGACGTCATTGTGAATCATCTTGTAAAATAACTTAATGAAATTGATTGTTAATCCAAAACTATACACATTGACTGAATGATTGATAGTCGTAGAAAGCATTGTTTCCGTTTTTAAGTTTAATATTAAGAGTGACTGCATCTTCTTCTTGAAGTCAGTGATGTTGGTCGTTTGAAACAGGTATGGTTTTCTAACAGACGAGCAAAATGGCGACGCCACCAGCGCATGAACATGATGAAGCCGGTGAATGGGGTCGTCCCACCTACATCTCCGACCCCAAGCCTCAGCCCAGTGCCTTCTCCAGAACCACCCTCTAGTCAGCCCCAGCCTCCAAGACTGATGGAGCACCTGCCCAAAATGGGAGGCGAGAATTCTGCTTTCACACCGGCTTCACGACAAACTTCTTCGTCGCCATCTTCAGAATGAATAACTTTGCCATGTTACTCTGACCTCAAGACATCATTGTTGGTGTGTAATGACAAACTGCCAAAAGGCTGCTCTCTTCATGATGTGTATTCATTTACCATAATAATCATCTCACTCATCGCCTCATCGCAAACTTCAAAGACTGCACTGGAATCAACCCATTTTGTGGTCAGATTCACAGATGAACTGATGCAAGAACTTTACAAGGTAACGACAGGAGTGTTTGCATAAATTTGGAAACTGCTACAGTTGTCATAAGTAGTGATCTGTAAAACCGAACAAGGAAAGTTCCTTCGGTAGTTATGAAAAGTATGTTATTCTTGTATATTTCATTTTAGAATCGAAAAGGTAATACCGCCAGACAATTTCATTTATGTTCGGTTTTATCAGATGTGGAGATGCGAATTTTACTTCTGTAATATATTTGTTCCGTGAAAGATATTCAGAATTAAATTTCAAATCAGCTTAATAATTAAATCAGGGCTTCTTAAACAAAGAGACTCGACCTTAATGTGAATGCGAAATCTTTAACAGCAAATGTTTTTATCAAATTTTTTAAGAATAGAGTGAAAAATATTTCGGGCAACTATCTTGATTTGAAATATTACATTGAACATATAATATTACTTTTAACAGATGTATTTAACTCAGCTGTTCTTAAATTTATGATTAATTAATAATTCATTATTTATTTTGTTTCTTACATTTCCGGGCTGGTAAGAAAAAAAAATTTTTTTTTTTTAAGTTTAAGAAGCCTTGCTCTAATTTAAAAAAATTAAAAAATTATTCCTAAAACAAAAAATTGCCGATTTGAAATAACTAAATTTTAAACTGATTTTTTATTGAACTTATATAAGGTAACAACAGGTGAAATTTATGAATTAAATTAATGGAAATATATAATCAGTTTTTGCACAATGCAGGCAAACATTGCCAAAATGCAGTATTACTATATTACAATCTACTATTTAAATTATTCATTTAATGAGGCTATGTATTAGCCAAAAATATATTGAAAATAACATATTCATTTGTATGTTTTTGAGTATTAGTTATATATACCTCATGAAATCTTAATAGCATTGTAGAATAATCTTTCAATTAAAACGCTTTATAAATGTGACACTGCATAAATTTTTTTATTAAAAATTATGATATTTCATAGGTTTCTTTTCAAATTTTATTTAAATTATAAATTATGGAATAACTGTTTTTAACGTATGCAAATTTTCATACCAGTATTCTTTCGCTTTTAGCCTGTAAGGATCAATGCTTCTGTATATATAATTTTATTGATAGTATTGTTACAGTATAAAATCAAAAATTTGTTCCAGCTTAACAGGAATTTGTTATTAAAGGAGTATTTTGCTCAAAATATTGTACAGTTACAGAAATGCGTTTTGAGTTAAATGCGTTTGTCTTATTTTAGCAAAGCATGACGTATTTTAAATATTATTTTGTGAATTCTATATCCATTTTTTTTTCTATAATTACAAAAATTAGACTACAATGTTTCTAGTGACTTTATTCTTAGCAGGTGAAAGCGTTCACTTGTTTTATTTATTCAAACTGAATACGACTGAGCTCCAAAATTAACATTCAACAACCAGATTGCCATTACTGGAAATATAAATGCGTTCGCCCCAGCTCGAATCGCCGATCTCATGAAGATGCATTTAATATAATGTTGCATGATGATGGTGACAAATTATTTAAACAATTCAACTGAGATTAAAGCTTAATTTTACAGAAAATTGGTAAGCTAAATAACTGAAGAATGTACGCCGATATTAATTTGATACTCTATTCCAATATCAGAGTTGAACAGAATTTTCATTTTGAAATATTTTAAACATCGTGTTTTCAAATATGTTCCCCGAACTTAACACATTTTAAAAATACTGGAGCTCTGTCATTCAGTTTTATTTCTTAATTTATTTTTTTAACTAATGCAAATTTTAGATTACAAACTTAAAATATACGAATATTAAGCATTTTTAAAACTTAATGAAAAAAAGTCTACTATTATTGTTAATAAAATGTTTTATTTTTAAAATATTATGTGCTAGCAAAAAATATTTTGTGGCGAAAAGTATTCACATTCACGTAATACGTAATATTTATTTATTTATTGTACATTAATGAACAAAAACATTTACTTTATACATTTATGTAAAAAAATATGTGCTATCGGCAAAAACTGCTTTGTTACATTTGTTTCAGAAAATGCAATGGTTTCGTCACGTCTTGGATTAGATTGTGGCGATTTTTGCGAATTATTTGCTGATTTTTGTTATTAGTCCTGCCTTTTGTATCACCTTTGTTTTTATGTGTGCATGTAAGACTGTAATCATCGCATTCGTGACGAAATATAATTTATCATTTTTTTATAAAAGCTGACTTGTGTTTTTATTTACTGCTTATCCTTTTTATCACGAACAAATCCTTGAAATTTTTATATCACTTCGAATATAGGAAAATATACAAAAAATTATTACAGTGAATTTGATTTTTAATAATAAACAATTAAATAATTCTGAAACAATTAAATAATTTCTATTCTAAGTTCTTTCTTGTATCTAAATTTTGAACATTATAAATTAAAAAGAAAAAAAATGAGGATTCCAAATTTGTTTTTAATACAACAAAAAGCAATGCGGGACTCAGACATGATGAAGCTTGATGCTATTCGAGATACGGATTTCTTTAATTTATTAAAGTATGTGACTGTTTGAATTAAATTATGCTTTGCATTTGACTGCTCATTCGGGCGATTCCCCCTCTCCCCCAAAAAAGTGAGGAACTCTAAACTATAATTTGTGTAGCTAATGCGTAAATCCTGCACTGCCAGAAGTCGTCAAATATATATTTGTAATTCATTACTTCTTCAAAAAATCATTAAACATCATCGTCTTAATCACATGATGGTTTCATTTATATAATTTTTTTTATAATAATAGAATGAAAAGCTTATATCAATTTCAATGATATTTCAACATATAATATTGTTTATAGATAACTCACGAAAGCTAAGATTTTTTAGACTATATTAGCTTCAGTGATATTTTTGTATATAATTTAAGGGAATTTTTAAACTTGTGTAATAATTTCAATAACATATGTGAAACCATAAAAAATAACTGTGAAACTTACGAGACAATCTTTTAGATTTTTCAATACTTTTTTAATAATTATAGTTAAGAAAAAAATCTTAAAGCATTTCATCATAAGTTTCTGCGATTGAATCTTAAATGTCAATTTTACCATTTGTAATGAACTTATTTCTCTCTTCTTTTGAATTTCTTGTTATATTATATAACTAAAATATTTACCGAATAAATATCGAATCGTTAAAATTTCTAAAGTTTCTTCTAACAGAAATGTGGTAGTAGAGAAACGCAATTCATTATAATCTAAGCACTTACAATTCGAAATATATGTACATATTTATGTCATATTATATATATATATATATTGAAAATATAATTTTAATAAAACTAAAACTCTATCAATAATTTCAATAGTGAAAAAGAAATGCGTCTTTGAATATCTGAACATATTTATTTGCGATTTGCAGGCCAGATCGTTTCACTTTGGACAACCTAATTTAGCACAAATAATCTTCAGAAATTGAAAATATGCCACTTATATGTGTTAATTATATTTTTTGAAATTTTAGTTAGAATTCAAAAAATTAAACATTAATTATTAAATTATTAAATTTTTCGCGAAATTTTATCCTGCATTTTGATAATCTACTTGATATTAGAAGAATGATTTTAAATAATATTAAATCTTTGCTAATAAAAAGAAGAATGATTGCCTGTTAAAGCTCTGTAGGTTCGACTGTTTAACGAAGAACTACTTAAAACAAGTCAAAACATGTTAATCTGAATA
Organism: Argiope bruennichi; assembly: GCF_947563725.1. Taxonomy (NCBI): domain Eukaryota; kingdom Metazoa; phylum Arthropoda; class Arachnida; order Araneae; family Araneidae; genus Argiope; species Argiope bruennichi. Next base: position 54,782,878 of record NC_079158.1, read on the forward strand.
ATTAAATGACAATTTTTTAGTTAATTAAAAAGTATGTATCTGTTAAGACCACTATTATTTATTCTGCAAGTATTTTTTCATGAATTAGAGGAACTTTATTTTTGACATAACTGATGTATATAACTAAAATCAATAGTTTGTTCGAACTTAATAAGATATTTCTAAAAGGTATTCACAATTTCGTGTACAATACTATCCGAATTTATTTTATTTTTTTCTCAAAGCTTTGTACAGCAATGAAGCTCTTATAAGCTATGTATAGTCCTAGCAACGCATTGCACATTTTAAATATTAATTAATTAATTATTAACTACTTGAAAGTATAAATAATAAAGATAAATAATTAATAATAAGGATCCAAAATATTACTTAATAACAAATATACGGATAATTTGTTACTTGATAATGTTACATGATTATCTCACATGAGTTTACTCCTGTAGAAAACAATGTAACCGTACTTAAATCATAGTATTTTTTTGCAATTTTTTTTCATAAAAACATTATCTTTCTAACACCTTACCATACTCTTAAAATTATTTTTAAACGATTGCTAATTATTTATAATATTGTACAACAAAGCTTCCTATTGCTGTAAGTTTCTTGATTAGTTGAAAATATATTGCATTTCTTATGAATATGCGCTCGTTCTGGGAATAGAAAAAAATATTATGATAAGCATATTATAGTTCCAGCCATTGGCAATTTTCCCCAAAAAAAATGAGGAAACACTGTAATAATTTTCACTTCAAAATATGTAGTTAATATTGTTTACTTTGCAGTAATATCCAATTTAAAAAAAGAGGGGAAATTTGAAAGCACAATTTTGAAACTAATAGAAAACGGCAACATGTTAATAAGATAAAGTTTTTATGAAAATAAATTTCTAAAATATTAATATATAAATATGTTTGTCTTAGGAATAAGGAATAAAATAGTTGTCTTTAGGAATAAGCTAATGTGAAACTGGCACAAATGCTTATTATGTAACAAATTCTCCACATACTTGCTATTAAGTAAGGTATTCTTCGAAAGTTTAATAATAAACTACAAAAAGAAAAACAACTAATTTTTCAGTGTATTCAAATAAATTCTGTTAATTTCATTAAAAAAAATTATGCAGCATATACACAGAATATTAAAATCAGTTTTAGAGTTATAAAAAATCATATCAAAACTGATTAATCCTTCCGGCGGCCATGGAAACATGCATACTATCAAATTCATCACTCTTGTTCGAACTTATGTAGGTTGGCATAAGTTCTGACAAATTCTTCAATAAGATAGACGATTCAAGTGTTTCAACTCCTTATATCACACAAAATGGTGCGTCTTAATTGGTTGCTTACTTATTCATTAACAAAATTGATTAATAAATAAAATTAATAAGCTAAATAAATCACTTTTCTTAAGTCAAACTAAATTTTTTTAAAAATATATGTCTAGAAAAAATCATTGCCTTTTACAGGGTTAAAGCTGTAAAGCTGTTTGTAAGTAATAGTTTTTCTGAGTAAAAGATTTTTTCTCGACTTTTTATAGTATACAAATATATATAAAAAAATTAGTTTTCAAAACTAAGAACTACATGAAATTTCAGTTATTAAAGAGTGTAATACCGTTTAAATATTTATGTAATAAACATAGAAAAAAAGGTAATGCGTTTATTTCCCTTATAAAATTGCTCATTTCCCTTGGATTATTATTTATTTCGCCTTTTAACTAAAAAAAAGTCTCTAAAATAAAATAAAATTATGCGTATAAAGTTCTTGTTGTTAAAACAGCTAATTACGTAATTAGCAGAAATATTTATAATTTAAACAATAATTTATTTATTATTTTTTCATAAGAACCATCAAGATTGTTATGATGGAAGTAAGTTGGTCATAGATACGATGGTTTCTAAACAATATTGAATAGATTGACTGCTTAGATGACAAACTGATACTGTCACAATTTCGCAGCAATATTGGTATTTAGTAATTTAATAATTTTCATAGTTAGGTCAAGAAATCAGACAAATTTAAAGCAACTGCAGGATTATTTTTCAGTATACTAACACGCATATTTTTTTTTCTCGAAATAAACAAGTTAAAAATATATTTCTCTAGATCATTCGATTACTGCATTACTGTTTAAAGTGTATATGATTTTTAAACACTTATTTAACTTTCGCATATTTCATGTTTATGGAGATGAATTTTGTAATAAATTTTTCTAATCTGGATGTGCTAGACTTTGGAAATACCGATATTGATGAGAATACATTATTTTAATATTAATTAATTAACCATCAAATAAGTGATTATTTTAAATTTTGATTTCAAATGAATGACTCCATTTGGCAGTGAATTTAGAAAGATTAACTTCAAAATTTAAAATTATTTATAATAATGAATTATGAAAAAAAATATAAGTAGAAAATAGAGTGAAAGATTCCTACACTTTAATTTATTAATAAAAGCTTAAATTTTTTTAATTCAATTTTTTAAAAAGATAAACAGGTCAGAATTATTAAACATTTTCTGTTTAATAAATCATTTTTATCGTATTATAACGAAAAAAACGGTCATTTTCAAGAAAACTTACAATAGCTTCATTCATGTTTCGTGAACACAGTGTGCTCAATTAAATAAAGGGATAAATTGTCTAAAAACGAAGAATGGTATTTTTAATCAACTTCAGTCAAATTTAGATAAAAAATCCTTCTTTCCTTTACTTTTAATTTATTGTTGTTTTTCAATAAACGATTTTCCTTCCACTAGCATTCAAGTTTCACGAAACAAATCTAAAACAACATTTACGTGAACTTTAGCTTTTTAAAGCTCATACGATGATTGACACTCATGATTTCATCTGTTATTGAGCTTTTCAGTCCCGTCAACGTTGTTTACAGTAGAATGTACTCCTTTACAGCCAGCTCGGTTTTGACATTGATTATGATTGACTTAACGGAAAGCAAAGGCTGAATCAGCAGTAGTAAAGCGACAGAGATTTCAAATTGATTTTTTATTGCACACAAACAATGTAAGCATGTAGTCTTTTGTTATGCAAATGAGTTGATATTCAGTTGAAATAGAAGAATAACAATCTTATTCAGTTGGTTGGATCAAATATCACGAATGAAAAGGAAAAAATCGCATAAAAGAGTTGTTAGTATTACAAAATAACTTTTGTGCTTAAGACACGGTTATTTTCATTTAATCGTCAGAGAAGTCGAAAAGTAAACATATATAGAATTATTTTAATAATTCATGATGGATGATTTTGTAGAACATATTTCGGGGGGGGGGAGAATGTAAATAAGCGAAATTTATTATTATTATTATTATTTGCATTTAAATCTTCATTTTTAACTATATTCTTGTTTCATAATTCATAAAGAATATTTCTTGATGAATGTTTACTTTCATGTCTTTCATAAAATTCTCTATTTTTTATTCTGTTTTTGATTAAATTCTAATAATAGGAAGAAAACTGCCAATTTTTCAAAGGCCAAAAATAAATTAAAATGTAGATTGATTAACATTTATTCAAGTGTTTTGCATTTTTCAGCTATATCTGCTGAAAATATTGTCTCATAAAGATGATTTTTGCATTATCTTAAAACTTGCAAAAATATCAATAATACCAACTTCATTTTCATGTAATATTTCCTTCACTTTTAAATATTTTTTAAAAATTTAACTTGAATCACATATTATGACAATATTTTTACTACTATAACAAAATTCAAATTAATTGTGATGTTCCATAATATTATTCCTTCGCGTCTTTTTGCCAAAATAAACAATAATAATTGCTCTGTTGAGGCAATAATTACAAGTGAGGAGTCAGTTTCTATTTTCCTACGTAGTAAATCTGCAATAAACTGATTCCGTCCAATTTATATTATTCAATTCTTATCAAATAATAAGGTAAAATTTAAATAAATATGTTCCATCTTAATAATGTAACAATCGGGAAAGTCAACAATATTCCGAACAAAGAAGCTAGTCAAAGAATAGCTAGATTTTAATAAACGTAAGTTTCCTAAATTAATGATAATTCAATAATATTATTAAAATTAATACAATCGTGCGGTGTATCTTGGTGCAGTAGAGCTGCAATTATCCAAATTCCACTTGTCTGGACTATCAATTAGCGTATCAGATTGACGAAAAGAAAAAGGACGAGGGAAAAAGACTACTGAGTTTGCTTTGTTCAGACAGTGCTATTTTAAATACAGTACATAAGTACAATATGTAACCAATATTGATTTGTGATCATTAAATTAATATTTGATAAGCGTATTTCAGGAATTTTCTTTTACTTCGCTTCTTTTATATCTAATATTATTGAAAAATCTGATTAAAGCAAGAGTTATAAAAAATTTTGCCAACAAAATAGTGGAAAGAAACCTGATTGATGTTACGATTCACAATTGATAAGCAATAGTTGTTATCTTTTCAAGCGCTAAATAAAAATAAACCACTTTTGATTCATATGAATGCAAATAAAAAAAATGAGCAAATACTGTTGGAAATGTTATTCAAAAATATTTGTTATACTACAAATTTGATCATCAACAGTTGATTATCGAATATATAAATGGTGATAAACGAAATTTTTTTGAATAATTATCTATACATATTACATTCAAATGCCGTTCATAATTCGAACCTAATTACATCTGATTACACAGACATATTCATTCGTTATACAGATTTAGTCAAAAAGAAGGAGTAGATTTAAATATTTCTTTCTAATAAACTATTATAGATAGGGACACATACGATGCATCATTACAAATGTAAAAATACAAAGTTTTGTTTTATGCATTCAGCATGACTTTCATTTTTTATGCGTAATAATTAAATTCGCTTCTATAATATTTGATCTCGTTGATTTTGAAGAGTAGCAATTATGGGCGATACATGCAAGCTGTCGTTTATGTATTCCCGCAGATAAGGTTTTACATCCTAGGACTTGGTTCGAAAGAGGCCAGATACGATTAACATTTTCATCTGACGTCCGAAGATGACCAATGCTTTTTCTAGGAGATTCTTGTGCGACTGCGATAGCGGATTCATTATTTGCATGATGCAGCATACAAAATGATCCTTCCAAATAGATTGCCATTTTTTTTCTATATAAAGGACTTTTACTAAAATTTTCTGAATGCTTAAAATAAAATTTCGAGCTTTTCCCTGTCCAGTTTTGTACGGTGTATGTATCTATCTACTGTCGTTTATTAGACATAAATATTTTAAATCTGCTTTTTCTTTTTGAGTTACCATGTATTTTTCCAAAATTAATATTTCATTGTAATAGAAGGGATAGAATGAAGTTAATTCACTTTTCAGAGGAAAAAAATATCTATAGATTCACACTGTTTCGTGCAGTTTTTATTGTTTAACCCGAAATTGATAGGGTAAAAGTTACATTTTAATTCATTATTGTGTCGAATCAAAGTATAAAATTAATAGTTGCATTTTTTTTATAAAAATAAAATAGAAATTTTTTTCAAGCATTAAAAATGTGAAACTGTTAGAAAAAATATTCCAATTACAGGTATTCCGCGAACAAAGAACATGTAAGAAAAAACTTTTATCATTGTGATAATTTAGCTTTAAATTATTTAAAATAGCATAAGCTTTTCAAAAAGTTAACATGGGATATTCTATAAATGAAATGCAATTCTAAATTAAATCAGAAAAACTTTGGAGTTTATAATATTTGATTATTTTAAAGATATTTCAAATATTAATATTTAAATTAGATTTATCATTATTATTCATATTAATTGAAAGAATAGATAAAATTATTATGTATTTTACGTCTTTTTAATATCGTTCCAAATCGTTTGAAAATCACTTTATTTCTAGTAAGGATTTAACTACAAGTTATTCTCATAGAACAAAGAGAAAAATCCAATGAAATTCATTCATGCACACGTGACACATCAAATGAACCACGCCCATTAATTTCGGAATTTATTGCGCCTTTTTTTGTTGAGAAAAAGACCTAAGCATCGTAGAACAGTGTAAGATATGTGCAGTTAGATGATATGCACAATTATATTTGTCAAGGTATTATTTATTATCGACATTGGAAAAGTTTAATGAAATATTAAAGTGCCTATCTCTCTAATAACACAGAAATGAAGTGACTACCAGTGCGTGATCTGAACACAAAGCGATTCATATTTCATGTCTGCAAAGTTCTAATAGATTAGAATCTCGATATGATGTTGCTAATTTTCCATGCTCAAGGAATAGCATTTAAAAATTAAAAAAATACTAATCAAATAGAACCTATATATTTCTTAATGGGATATTAACTAACATTAAAGTATTTATTATTTAATATTAGACTTTTTTTAAAGTATCAATTATCAGCTCGAACAGAGTCGTGAATATTATATTATGAAATATTAACAGCATTTTGATAAATATTCCAATGTTTTATTAATAAAGATGAAATTCCTCCCCTCCGTCTCTATCTTGAAGAAAATGTTATTTTAGGAGAAATATGTTTCCACATAATAAGGTGACCAATGTCTATTACAAAACATTTAAAAGCTTGCAGAGTAAATTTTATGATGATAATTAAAAAGTAAGTAATTAAAATGAAATATATTCTGTAGTGCATGAATAAAAGTGTGTTCTTAAAATTGTGAATAATATTAATTATTTCTCTTTCTTATTCTTCATTATAAATACTAGAGAATCTATTTCTACTTTTTGTCTTTATTACAAATGTTATAGAATTTTGAAATCGATATTTCTCATATTCTTTATTACAGGACGCCTTTTTATATAAAATTTAGATATAATGATAAATCTGATAATAACGAATTCAAGTATACAAATTTGAAAATTAGGAAATGGATAAATAATATATAACCAAATTATAACTTTAGAAATCACTATATTTATAGCAAATATAATTGAAAAATATTTATACCTGTTAACGTATATATGCATGTGCGTGCATTTTATAAAGCATTTATGTGTGTGTGTTTGAAAACCAAAATTGTTGGACGAAATTACAAAAAAACTATTTTTTTATTTTATAAAATATTTAATAAAAACAGCTAAAACAAATGTAAACTTTCTTTAGTATAAAAAGGCTCTTCCTTAGAACAATTAACGGTTAAAGATAGTTTTACAGATGAGATTATAAAGATAGTAAATAGACAGAAAATGGTGCATTACTGTAAATGATTAGAAACTGCACTAACAGAAATTTATATTAGACAAATGAAGCTTTTCTTGTCCTATTCCAAACGAAAGTTTATTGCAAAGAGTTTCTTATATCTTTTTATTTTTTTCGCAAATAAATAAATACCAAGGTAAATAGAAAGAAAAAAAAACAAGACAATCAATAAGATTTATGATACTAATTTTTAGTTTTGTGGTATAATGCTAAATTAGCAGGTAATGAATACTGTTACAATCAAAAATAATTTCGATAAATCCGCCACTTTCATCGTTTCAGTTGAAATGACCATAGCAGCAAGTAAAATCGAATCCTATGATAGACTTATTGTAAGATGTATCTAACTCTTTTACTGGTTTTCAGATAACTAATGTAACCATGAAAAATTCATTGTTATGTTAAAAAATCAAGCGATACTCTTTTTTAAAATATAGAACAAACTTGGAATAGTTTCCCATTCAGTTCTTTTGTAAATGTTGGCAATAGATTGAAACCTCTTTAATTTATTTACTGTTGAAATAAAACCAGATGTTCTACATCACTATATCCTGTTAGATGAATTTCAAAAACAAAGAAATTAAATTAGGCAAAAACACTCACACATGACTATAAAAAATGACAATTCTTTAAAATTATTCATACGCATTTGGTCTATAAATGAATTACGATTTTAATTGCACCTTTACTTTCTCAAATAGTTGATTTTCCAAGCTCCCTAATGACTTTCGTTTTCCTGCTTTCCGAAATTATATGCTACCTAAATTCAATTCCCTTGATTCTACCAATTTTTTTACTACGATCCTCCGAACCGGGATGTTTTGAATCTACATTTTTACTTTATGGAATGCGAAGTACAAATGAAGTATCACAACCGTCAAGAATTCGAATTCGAAATTTTGACGAATCTCCACATTTCAGAGCTCGCTGACTTTGAAAAATTCACTTTTGGAATTATGTTGGTCTGTGAACATGATAAATCAAAAACGTTTTCAGCTGGACTGATGCAATTTGGTATATGGACTTATGACTAAACTTGAAATTTTCTCTCAAATTTTTAAAGAAATCCATTGACAGTCTGACTGTCCCAGAACAAATGAACATGATAAATACAAAATGCAAATAGCTAGGTAAATAAAATTTGGCACACAAGTTTAGTATCTAAAATACAAATTCTTATCAAATTTTGAACCAAATCCGTCAATGAGTTGACCGTCTGTTGATTTGTACTTTCGCAGGATGTAAAGGCAGTTACTCATAAACGGAATGATTTAAACAAATGGCATTTGGTATGTGGTTTGGCGACTACAACTGTAACTTTCTATCAAGTTTTGGTTTTAGTTGGTTGGTAAAGAACATCAAAATACAAAAGCGATTAAATAAAAATGCTAGATTTATGCCAAGGATTTTCATTTTGTAATTATTGTTCGGTATATGTTTATTGGTGAGTATGTGAGAAGATTTTGTGAAGACTATTCCCGCTGGTTTATAATAAAATTTATTTCTCTTGTACGAAATGTATAAACGAAGAATGGTGCAAACATCGAAAAGTTTAACCATTGACCCATTTTTAGTCTTATAACCTTTGAACTGCAGAGATCGGTGTGGGAAATAAATTAATCTTGATATTTTGATTAATCTCCTCATTTTAAAACACTTTAATTCGGAAAAACTCCATTTGTGGAATTATATTTATATTTGTTTCACCATGTACATAAGATTAAAAATCAAAATCATAATAAATTGGATGGTCCGGAACATTATACACAAACCTCATATATTAAAAGATTTCGGATCAATCCGACAAAAGATGAACGTCTATCGATGTGTTTAGGAACACATAGCTGGCTTAAGAACGCGCCAACGAAGAAATTTGAGGCGAATGACATTTAGTATCAGATATCGATATCAAAATTACGGATTTGCATCCAAATTTTGGGATAATTACATCTATGAGAAGAGGTACTTTTTCAAAGCGGCCAGTAAATGCATCCCACTGAACAATTATAAAAGAAAGTGGCAAGGAGAACATGCCGATTCATACTTCATGCCTTGCAGATTTTTCCTTACAGTTTTTAAACGCCCTTTCACATTCAATCGATAGTTATTGATAACTCAAGTTGAGTTACTGCAAAAACTATGGTTGTATGATTACCTTAAATAGCTCTAGGTTTATTTTGATTATCTTTTAAACAATAGATACATTCGAACAGAAAATAGTTCTAAATGCGAATAATTGATTCTATGTAAAAATTGTAAAAGTAAACGATAAAACTGAGGAAGGAACACACCCTCTGGTTTGATGGGAGAGGAGGAACATAAAAATGCGAGTACCCTGCACATTTCCTCCTTGGAATACTATTAAGCAATTTCAAGAACAACTCGCGCGTTTATTAACGTTGGCAGGCACTAGTGTTTTTCTATCTAGGGGGCTGCAACACTTATTAAGGCAAACTGTCATATTGGGAGGGCGGGAGGTCGTTTGTTTGGCGACCGGATGCGTTGACGTGAGCAGGGGCGTAATTCACCGCGTTACGCTCTCGTTAAAATCCTCCCTTTGCACCTTCTTGCTCGCGTCTTCTGCTGACGACTTCGTTAGAGATGACCTCTTCATCCTCAAGACACATGGCTTTCCCCATTCATATCGAAGAACCCATCTTGTTTGCTTAATATATTTGCGAGTTGACAAGCACAATTCCATGACCCCCTCCTTCTGCACAGTTGGGGGGAGGCCCTTGTTGTGTAATGGGTGCTTGAGAAGTGGTACATCGAGAGGGGAGGAAATGAAACGTTCTAAGTGAATGAAGATTAATACGGGACAGCGATATTTTTGGTCTTAACACAATGCGTTTACACCAGGCAGATAATGGTTAAATAAAGATCACACTTCGCGTCAAAATTCATGATAATTACAGGGTATTCGGGGAATAACTATTAAATAAATAAATAATATCACAAATTATGATTTTACAATTCAATTAATATAAAAATACGATATCTATAATCGGAAGTGCTCAAATTTTTGATCATTTGTATCCAAGCACTGCTAATGAAAAATATAGAATGACGAAGGTTATCAAGCTTATCAATTGATTTTTGATTCAATTCTTTCCCCTTTCAAATGGCTACCTTCATTCGTGAAAATCAAATGATCATATTCAAGTATCTCAATAAAAACAATCTGCTATGGAAAAGATATGGTGAGTGTAAAATTATTATCTTATTAGTATGTTACTAGAATCTTATCAAGATAGGGCGTCAATTAATATTTCAAGACTTAATTAATGCATTAATTCAGATTATAATTAATATGCAAATTAATTTGATGATCCAGTGTTGTATGTAGTTATATGATTATATAAGGATTTTTAGAAATGTGCATGCATATTTAGGGGAGATTATATAAAAATTATAAAAAAAATGAGAAGGAGAAATAAATTCTGAAAAAAAAATATTAGATTATTTTCTTAACTTTTCACTTCAATATCGAAAAAAAAAATATCTCTGTATAGTGTTCATTTTTCTTTGCGTCTCATTTATAGCTTCACTAAGGAATAAATATAAATAAATAGAAAAAAAATATGACTATAGAATCTTTGGCAGCATTTTTCCAGGCAATTTTAACCCTTACTTTTTCTTATTTCTCTTAGGATAAATAACGTGAGTTTATTTCTTTCCTTCTTGTGAAATATTTTTCATTGTAAATTATATCATTTCTTTTTTTTTTTAACTTTGTTAACTGAATTTACTGAAAGGCAAATTTAATATCTTCTTTGAGATTAGAAACTAATTTATTTTGAAAAGTGTGTTATTTAGATAGACTCCAGCCATTATTGAAATCGGTTATATAATGAGCTAGTATTAATCGCTCATTTGATTGCGAAGATGAAAAGATAAAATTTCACTAATTGGATTCACATCGAATCTTACAGTAGTGGTAATTCTTTTGATTTAATTGCTAGCCTGAAAGAAAAAGTTAAACGCAGAACTTGGAAATTTTGTAAATATATGAGTGCGCCAAGAGAAGAACACTCTAGTTGATTTCTTTTACCATTGAATAGATCTTCCCTGACATATGACAAGAGATTGTAAAACACAGTCGCGATAACAGCTGACAACTGCTACTTGACGAAGAAAAAAATTTCTCGGAATAAAAGAAAGCTTCTCTCTCCCTAAATACCCATAGAATTGCTTCACGACTTCACAAACAACTCATTCAATTATTCTTGAACGGTTGCCCCAGGTCTTGAACGCAGAACATATCCTTAATAGATATGAATTCACTTTTCGTAAAGAAGAGAGGAAGGAGGATAGATATTTATAGCCGGAATTTGCTCTCGGAGTCGGAGCCGTGCAAGCGACGAAAGGGAGCGCAAATTTTATGGGTCCCGTAAATTGGATTTGTTTAGACACGAGGGGGTGGGAATAATTTTTAACGAGTACTCAAATTGGCGCGAAGGGTGTTTTTAGCGATGTGTTTTCACAGTGGTTGCTTTGGTAATGGAAGAAACACAGACACATAGATCTTCCTTAGTTTTGGATAAATAAGCGGAAGTGACGGAAAAAAATATTGCGGTGGATGGGGGGGGGGAGAGAAATCTCGGAATATTATTTTCAAAAAGTTACTCGGAGTTACTAAGGAGGTAGAGAACATTCCTATGGAAATTTCAGGAAAAACTTATTTTTGTACTTCACTGCTAGCCAGATTTTATTGATCAATTCGTTGTTAAGGTATCCGTTATTTTATCTGTTACTTAATAACGCTGAGTAAAAGTTTCGCTAAAGGCTAATATCCACGTTCTTATTCCTCTGATCCATCCATATCCTTGAAATATTAATCTAGGTAAATAGAAGCACCAAAATATGCTGCTATGACATCATTTATGACAATTCGTTTTACTATGCCATTTAGGTATGCCGTATATGTCTATACATTAAGCTCTGACTCTTCTATATCGTGTATCTTCTATACGCCATACATATATTCAGCCAAGCTGATTTTTGTTACGTCTGCACTAGACAGGTTGGAATATTTTATGGCACAGCTGTTACCAATAATTGGATTGGGAAATAAAAATGTCGTCCTTTTTCTGTTTTAAATACCCACTATGGGTTGGACGAAGCTAGTATGAAGACTCGGATTATTTCACTTATAGGTTGCCTTGAAAGATACGTGGATTATCTGGATTATGGAACGCTTTGTCCGGAATGATTGCAGATTTGTGAATCATTCAGTGCAGTACTGAAGCAGTGTTTTTCCTGATATGATATGTAAATGAACATCTTTTTAAGGTTTAGAAATACCTATGGATTTCTCCTACATAGCCCAAGTTTATCAAATGACGCGATTTTCGAAGAATATAGGCGACAATAGAATTACTTAATGAAAATTTTTAATATGATAATTAGTAAGTTTTCTGTAAAATGCAATTAAATCTAAATCTAATTAAACCGAAAAGAATACAATTAAATCTAAAGCATTATTATAATGCAATGCTCTGGAAGTTATAATTTTTTTTCAATTCAATAATATAAAAGCTAAAATTTTAATACACCTTCAAAATTAGAAAGTCATCAAGTAATTTTACAGCACAGTTTTGGATTTTATTATTCTTTAATTTAAAACTTATTTTGTTAAAAAATTTTAGTGAAGTTTATTTATTGCGTGTTTCAAGCGACGGAATTTTGTAATTGATTTCAATTCTTGATATGTTAGAGGTTTGGAATTTTGCACATTTATATATTCTGGATGACAATATACTATTTCTCTATCGTCGGACCTTAGTTACTAATTAGTAATTAGTGATATAAATGTGTTTATCTGTGACGTCACCTGGTGGTGCGTTTAGAATTAATAACTGTCGGGACTAAAATATAGATAATAAATGATTATATTATATATATATATATATATATATATATATATATTGCGTTAATGAAGTAATATATGTTCTTAAAAATATTTTCATTAATAATCTAAAGATATTCTTTTTAAAATGTAAGAAATACTTCCCTTCCCTTAAGTGTTTCTTACATTTTATTAGCGCAGTTGCATATTTTTAGAAGAATTCGAAATACCGATCAGATCCAACCATCTTTAGCTTTTTTCTTTAATAAGCCTAATTTGAATGATCACTTATGATGTAATCAATAAAACTAATAACATAAATTGTCAACAGATAAGGTTCTACTATTGTTCACATCACGATTGAATCCCCTAATATGTGTTTATATGCATCTAGGAATTATGGAGCTAACAGCTGGCTCCCCAAAACTATTGGTTCCTTAAAATTTTAGTTAAATCATTTGTACATAAACTAGAGTTAATGGTTGATTCAGCAAAGTATTTTTGAATTTCGAATTTTGATAGTCACGTAAGTCAATTTAGAAGTATTAAACTATGTTAATTAGGCTGTACACTTCCAAATTTCTGTCATTCGTCTAAAATTTGAAGTTAGTTTGAAAGGTGGACAGAGGGGCTGTGATCAAACATTTGCTAATACAATAATATGTTTACTGAATCAAAGTCTCCTCACGATAAATATAAGAGAAAAGTATTCAATTATGTATTCTAAAATATGTTACATGATTTGTTGTTTTTATTTGACACTTTACAAGCCTGGTGAATTGTCAACCATTTAAGCCGAGTGTGCAGTAGTTTCTGAAAATACAAGATAGAGAACAATCATGCCCGAATTAGAACTCGAACCTGGGAAGCCCAGATTACGGGGAAGACGCGCTATCCCTAGTCCAGGTCGCCGGTATTACATGATTTAATTAATAAAATAAATTGCTATTTAATTAAAATTCCCCGATTTAATAAAAAAAATTCAGTTTACTACTATAAGATATTAAAATTATTACCAAGCTAACAGAATCAGACCAAGAACAATGTCAAAAGTATTACCAAGAACAGTACAAGTGTTTAAAAATGAGCGAACTTTAAAAAATATTCATCATTATTTAGCTCGAAAGTTAAAAATTACTTGTAATTCTCACAATATTCTTCAGTTTTATTAAGAATATACTTTAGCAGTATTCTTTCCAGTATGAAAAATTAATAAGAAATTTCTCATCATGATAATCAACAATGAAAGAAAAGAAAACTAGGATGAAATATTATTAGCAGCAGTGAAAACGATTTGGATTCCATTTACAAATTAGAACTATTTAATCGGATTCAATGATATATCTTATTTTTCTTCGTCATGTCAGCTTCAATTATCACTATTCATAACATGTAGGAACAAAGGGATACTTGTCAGTGTAGAAGAAAATCGTATTTATTTACTGTGCTATTCACTTTTAAAAAGTGTGCAGGAAAATATAATGAAACTCAAGAAAATAAATTAGAAACAGATTCCTTCTTCGAAAACTAAGCAACAAATTTCCATAGAAATAATATTCATTAGAAATAATAAATTAGAAATTTTGATCTTTAATATGTTTGTGATAACAATGTTTTTTTTTACTATGAAGTATCTAATGATTAATCTTTATGTTTAATGAAATTCAGTTTTGAAATTTAAAATTATCTTTATAAAAATCAATCAAAAGGAAATTTATGATATTATTGACAGAATTGTTTATTTTTCTGATTTAACTTTTTTACTACACTTTAGATTTGTATAAAAGTAATTGAGGGATTTAACAAGAATAGTTAAGAAATAAAGAAGAGATATAGATTAATTTAAGGAATAAAAATAAAAATGAACAAAAAAGAGTTATATCTAAATAAACTTAATAAAAACAGTTCATTAGAAACACAACTTAGTGTTCTAAAAATAAATTTTATCTTATCTATTTTCTAATTTTTTAAAATTCGAAACAAAATTAATTATTTATAGAAAGTTCCAAAAATGTTAAAATAATACATTGCCATTTAGAATGTTTAAATTCACAAAATTTCAAAATGTAAGCACATCAAGAAGTGAGGGAAAAATCGTTTTCAAAATCCCATCTTTATAAACAAGTCAAGTAAAAGTATATGCAAGGACCTAAATTATTGGATTAAATAACTGGAATTATTTAATTCATTCGAATTTTTACAGCAAAGATATTTTACTCCTCAAAATTGATCATTGAAAATAAAATGTTTAAAGTACTGTACAATAAATATGATTTTTAAAAAATAAATGAAGGAAACAAGTGATTAAAAATAGCTACATGATATTTGTATGCTTGAAAACATAAAAATGAAACAAAGTCTGTTTTAAACATATATTCAAATAACTTTTTTTCAATCCATCTTTTTGGAAATCCTACCTGAGGATCAAATGTCCCCATTTAAAGTACCCAACTCTTACATATATGAGAAATTTTGAAAGAAATCAGACATGGAACAAATGACCCCCTCTAATCTCTTAATCCTAATACCAAGTGCAAAGTGGCTGTCTGAAGCACGTTGAAAGATAGCGCACACAATTTTAATCGCAATGAATAAGACTATATTTCTGCAAATAATTAATTGCTTGCGACTACATTAAATGATTAAAATTTGAGTGATTATAATAATCGATATGTTAGTATAAGACTCAACTAAAACAAGAATTATTTATTTTGAATGATGAAGTTGAACTTGAGTATTAAATTAAATAATACCAATGACTTTCGATATTTGAAGTGTGTCCCTAAGGATACTCAAAATTATAATTAAGTAAAAGATAGAAGGCTTGAAAGAAAAAATAAACAAACAAAATAGAAAGATCGGACCAGAGAAGTCCAAATATGAGAATAACTTTAATTTTATTGAGCATCTTCTTATTTCCCTTATTTACTTATTTATTTTTAACTCGGTGGAAGATTTTGGAATAAAATCATGAACAGATGGAGTTGTAGGCACGTAGCATGGGCAAATGATTTAGTTTATTTTTTTACTCCTATACTTCTTTATCACTTATTTAGAAAATTTAAATGCACATGATATTATTATTTTGTCATCTCATCTTGTTTAGCTTTCAAGATGGCATCGTACTAATAAAAGAATGTTTGACTCACGATGACATATTTCCTTTCTCACATAAATATACATAAAAATAAAGACATCGCTCTGATATTAAATATACATATTTATAAAATTAATGGAAAAAAGGGAAACTGTGCAATATCTCGACCTATCCAGAGGCCATGCGGGAAACTTGATGTGGCCCAACCCCACCTAGCAAGAAAGAACAAACTAAACTTGACGACATTGGACCTTTACAAACAATGAAGAACCCTCTTGAGAAAAAGCATATTGGTACAGAAAAAAAAAATATATATATTAAGTTGTAAAATTAAAATTTATAATCAAAACAGTAATTCGAGCACTACCGTTACGATACATTCAATTAATAAAAACTTTGAGACTTTGTATTTAAAATTTTGTTAAGTTTCTAAAAATTTGGCAATTTGCGATAAGCATGGAGTGAATTCTAATTATGAACTCTAGGATCTCGATGGAAATAATTCAGTTTTCGAACTTCTAGAAAAATCCCTTTTCCTCTTTCATCTACACAAATCAGAGGAAAAGGATTTCACTAATGGATTTTCGAAATGCCAAGTAAGTGACGACGCGCGACGGACAATATCTGTCACTGATAATGTGTGAAATGCACTTAAAAGGTAGACAAAATAATTCAATAACGGAACAGTAGCAGACATAAGTCGGACGATGTCAATAAAAACTGGGAAAAAGTGTGAAGTTCGAGATAAGGATTCGGTTAATGACTATTGTGACACGTTTGTGTTCGACGTCGAATGTCACGTAAAAGTCACGTTCCTTTTATTTCTGACGTCCAATTTATAGATGTCTTATTTATCCGGACTTTTTTCAAAGTTCGCCAACTTGCTTTATCCTTCATCTTTCACAGGAATGTGTTTGTTGAACTTTTGTCAACCGATAATGCACAGTAGCTTGCTTCCTTGTCTAATTCCTCTATCATAGTGTTTCTTCAGATGGTAAATTAAAGATTGTGAAATTTCATCTTGGGAAATTCAAGCTGTCACACATGTGATAACAGTTTCGGGCACTCCCTGCTTTGACCTTTATATTTTAAGAAATAAAATTCTAGGACAATAATAAATTAAAAAAAGAAGAAATTGTTTTTCTGATGTAAACATTTCTGGCTATTTCATCACAAGATATATTTTCAGAAATTTATTTTCTTTGGTAGAAATAATTTTCAACAAAAATTACTAATTCTCCCGTCATGTATTTATTTTATTCTAGATAAACTACCGTTCACGATCCATTTGCTTATCCAGTGAATTAGCTCTTATGTCCTTTAATAATTAATAAGAACTTAACACCTACATTGTTTACATTTATTAATGCATTTATTTCAACTTTTACCTCGATATTTAATACTAAAGAAACAATAATTTAATGAAAACAGTCTGTTACAATTTATTGCGAGTGCGAATTAAAAAACGTATATATATGTATATAACTTAATACTAGCAAAAGCACGTGATTAAAGGGTCTAAATGGGACAGTAAAATTACATCGAATTTCGCCATAACAATAGAAACGTTGTTACAAGTTTTGTATTAAATTAAAATTTTAAAAGAATTATTAAAATTGGAGAAAACACTGTACAGAAATGTAACTGATTTCATTTAAAATGTTTTTGTTTTTTTTAATTTTCACGTAATGCAAAAATAATTTTTAGACGGTAATAAAAATGTATTGCTGTTAACTTTATTACATTTATTAGAGTGCTGAATATTGTTATTAAAAAACTTCAGAATATTTTAGCTGTGAACGAGGGTCAATGCTTCATCTCAGTTTTATAAATATTATGCTTTCAATAAATATCAATTTTGAATTAGATCCCTAAAATTTAACCCATGCTTTTTTCTAATTTTTTTTATCCTTGTCTCGTTAGATATGCAAACTTTGATATTATAAAACGAAATTTTAAAAATCTATACTATTTATCCAGTTACAATTTTGATTATTGAGTACTGATTCACATACAAAGGCTTTTACGATATGGCTTGCTTTTATCAAGATAATACTGCAGTATTCGCATGTTTCAGAAAGTTAGAAGGGACTATTATGAACACTGTCCATCTTTTATTATATTATATACTTTTATTTGCAAAAGATTTCACCTCAATTTGACATAGTTTCATCTCTTAGAATTTTATACCAAATAGTCGCAGTCAAAATCCATTAAAAGATAAAGTTTCATTAATTTTTTTTGCCACTAGTCAGATCCAAATAAAAAGAATTCGAGCATATGATTCAGCTATTCAATTGCCTATATTTCTAGACTTTTCTGGGAATTCTTTGGCACAAACGGAAGTCTTTCTTCCTATTACTTTCAATAATTAATAATTTTTTTTCTTTCATTTCTTTTATAATTCATCTTTGGGTAATTTCTTATAATTCAAAGAATTTTCTTTAATACCTGAACATGATACAATATATCACGTGATATTTTCGTGTTATTAATAAAAGCAGTCTGGAATCCAGGAATTCATTACTATGTTCCTTATTTTTTTTAAATTCATTTATTATTATCATTTTTTTTGCAGGTCCACACGTAAGCATGCCATAAAAAAATAACTTGAATAGTTATATCATATAACTAATGTTTGCTGTTACAAAGAATCAAAACAGATGCCCTTGAGTTTTTTTCTTCCGTCTAACTACGAATAAATGAAAGTCGTTCTTTTTTCTTTTTTCGAGCAATCGTTGATTGAATTTTCCTATAATTTTTTCCTCCTGCGTTTGTTTGGAATTCTTTTCTTGTTCTTTTTCTGTTTTGAAATTTTGGTCAACACGCAATAAATAGATGATCAGTTAGTAAGCGTAATCCGAACAAAGATGATTTTTTAATCTGGTTTATTCATTAACCGGGCATTCATGAGGTGCCCTACTAGCTTAGACTTTTCTTTTCGTGTTCTTATAGAATTGTATTAATGTGTTCTGGAGAAAATTCTTCGTTTGTATTCTTATTCGTACTATTTTTTAGTGTTCGTAAGCCATCTAGAAATAAAAATAAAGGTTTTGTTTTTATGAACAAGCAAGTTTAGATGTCGTTCTCTGTTAAAAATATGATCAGCTACAAAAGATTAGGAATAATAACTTTTACAATAAAATGCTGTTGATTTTTATGGAAATTTTATTCACTCATTCTGAAGAACCAAAAATAGAACGCATTTTATACTTTTTTACTGTGTTTATTTTTTTATTTCCTTTTTATTCGGAAAATAAATGCAATGGACTTTTATACAATGTGGTGAATATGTTTCTCGTAATAGGAAATTTCGCTATACAATATATAAATTATGCGAAAGATTTGTGAATGCTCAAACATGTCTTTAATTTGCGAAATGTCCTTTTTTAAACTGTCTGTTTTATTTTTCATATGTAAATAATAGGTAAGTGTATGCATTTCCTTTTCTAAAGAACAACAACACAAAGATATCAAAACCTATCAAATTGTAAAATGTATCTTTTATGTAATGCTGAACTGTTCATAGGCTGTATGAGAACCAGTTACAATTTTTTTCCAATGCAATAAGCGAATTCATGTCATGAAGAGGTGCGCTATACGAAAATCCGCTGTATTATAACAATTAAAATGTTCTACCTTGATGTCAGTAAAGGTCATCGTCTCAGAAATTAAAAAAATATCTATCAAGAGATTACAATATCAAATAAAGCTGCTTTATTTTGAAATAACCTAAGAACTTCCATTTCAGAGGCAAATATAGTTGGTATATTTCCAAATATCAAATAACCGCTATGGGATATAAATTTCCTATAGTTTCTTCAATAGAAAATTATGTGAACGATAAAGGTATCAAAAGCGCCCCCGCTCCTTGCAAAATTCTATCTTTACTTACTCCTCTCCATAATACTAAAACAAAGATGAATATAAATAAGATGTGCAGTATATGATCTGCGATTGCATCATTTTTACATCTAAAAATTTATAATAATTTATTTCTCCCTATGAAAAACTTCATATAAATAATATTTTAAAAACTGCCAAAGTTCTTTTTTCGAAAAGAACGTTCTAACAAAAAAAAAAAAAAAAAAAAAAATGAATACCTAAAAAAGCGAATGTATTTCAAAATTAGATAGGAAGAATCGAAATTAAAACGCATAAACGATAAATGAGGAATTAAAAAAAAACACTGAAAGAATGAAAGCGAACATTAAATGAAAGCGAGAAAGAAAGGAAGAAAAGGAAATAATTTACCGCCCTCCAAATTGAAAAGATTACTTTCGTTTCAAAACAATCAATCAATTGTGCGCGTAGTGAGCTTTTATGAGCTACGCGCATACTAGCCTCGACCTGAGTTCTCTCTTGCTTGTAAATTTATCTCCTATCTTATTTTCACGTTTTATTTATTGTTTTATTATTTAGTTAATCATCAAACGCTTTGAGAGGATAAGCAAGCAAATTAGATTTTTAAAAAAAATGCAACTTAAAAAAAACAAGTTCAAGGCATGAAGTAGCTCTACAGCTCTTACAAATTTGCAGAATATATTGATGAATCTAAGTTTTAGATTTTCAGAGAAAAAATATATTTGATGTTCTGTGCCTCTGCTCTATGAACACAATAACTCTAACGTACTATGATCCAGACAGATGAAATTTGGCATGTAGTCTTTACAGCAAAATTGTATATCTAGATCAAATTTTGAATGAAAATCTACAGGAATTCTGCCTGCTTACTATTGTCTGAAATGTAATAATGAACTAGACATTTGAAGTTTGATATGCAGTTTTATCTTGAAAAATGCAGATCGAAATTAAATTTTGGTTTAGTTTAGTTTAGTTTAGTTATATTAACTTCCCGTTTGAAGCAACACTAGGGCTATTTTGGGACGGACCTCGTCATTTTGAACCGCGATCAGATGACGAGGACGAAACCTGAGCTGGCACCCCTCTCTCCACACCACACCAGCGGGAGGACGTTTGCTCAGGACGGATTTAACGTGCAACAGACCCCCTTACACGACGGTTCTTCGGTGTAATCGGGTCTCGAACTTGAAACCCTCCGGTTCCGAAGCCGAGACCTTACCACCAGGCCACCACGGCCCAAATTAAATTTTGGATCAAATTTACTAGCAACTCTGTTGTTTTACCTATTCGTATGTATGTGAATGTAATATGTATCAAACTAAAAACTATGTGGTTAAATACAGAATTTAATATATATCAAACTAAAAATTATTAAAAAATTATGTCGATCCAAACTGCAAATTTGTATTAAATTTTGGAACTAATAGGTCGAAGGGAAGAGGCCTAATTGTATTCTTGATTCTTTACACAATGCGATGAAGCTAAATAAAAAACATCCCATGTTGCGTAAGTACACAAGTAAAGAGTAAATTCAGGGAAAACATTCTTATTTGTTAGTAAAATCAATAATGCAAATCTCTTTTAGTTTCCTGTGATGAGAATCTTTTTTAATATTCCACTTCTTTAAATCTTTTTAAATATCAGATTTTTATTTTTGTCTTTTAATTTTATTAGAAAAAAATTTAAAAAAAAAAGCTTCCAAGAATACGTGAATTTTGCATACATAAAAGTTATGTATGCAACTTCCAAATTCTCGTCAAGGTGCAAAAATTGTTCATATTTCCTTTTCGTTTGCAATTTTTATCACCACATTCACTTGGAGAGTTTCTTATTGTTCTTGGCAACTCCTTCATACCCATTTTTATTTGCTAATCCCCTCTCAACAGAAGGCAGAAAGATGCAGTTCTACACACCTAACATACAGAATCGATTTTTTTTCTTACGTGAAATAACATATGTACGTAGTCTGAAAAGAGAAAAAAACCTACAACACCAAAAATATTAATGCCGAATACATCATCTACAAATTGAGACATTTTTTTCCAATAATTCTATAATAATACTTAATTTGTAGTTGGAACACTTCAAAAAATTCGATTCATGGACGAAAGAGATTATCCTTTTTCTAAAAATAATGCATTGCAGAAGATTTACGCATTATAGTGAAGTAACTTTAATTAGTTTAGTTGTAAAATCACTTTACAAAAAAAATTATATTATATTATATATATATATATATATAATTGCACTTGAAAAATTATAACATATTAGTCTGTTATTTAGTTAAATAAACTTCAGCGACTTCAACGTATTCCATTGCTTGCTATAACTAATGCTTATAACACGGCATCCACAAACGCACTTCAAATTCTGAGAGTTGACTCCCCCCCCCCTCCGTCGGTATAGTTAGTAAAAGAAAAAAAGGTGGTGGCTAAGTTAATTAGAGAGGCAAAGAATGCAGAATAAACAGAAAATAGGCGCAATTTTGATTTTGAGTTTCCCGTATGGTCTCTGGCTAGGTCGGGGTATTGCTTCCATATTGTAGTGAAGTCATTTTATTTTCCTCTCATTTAATGTTTCAAATGAATGTAATGAATCTTGGTAAATAATCTTAATGCTTTGATGTAATGAATATTGGTGTCAGTATCAATGTTAGTATGTCAACTGCTGTTTGAAACTTTAATCAAGGGAATATGACATTTTTGAAAGTATGAAGGGAAGTTTGAAAAATAAACAAAATCTCTTAAAAAAGTCACTTTATCTCTAAGAAACCCAACATTTTAAATAGTTTTCCCTCCTCTGAGCTTTAAAATTATCGACTAATTTTCTCTGACGCTTGATTTAGAACAAAAGAAAATGAATATGCATAAAATAAGACATTTTTCGGACCTGCAATATGAAACGAAAACATTACAATTGAAAAATGCGATTAAAGATATTAGTGAAAAGGTTTATTAGAAGTGAGAATCATGAATAGCATGTTACAAAATTCCCAGCTCAAACATTGCTTAATTTAAACGGAAACTGTTGCTTTTCACAGCCCTACATGTTGTTTGGCTATGTATGAGCGAATTCGATGCGTTCCAATGCTATTTGGTGATCAACCCCATTTTGTGTCTCTTAACATTATTGATTCATTTTCTGCTTTTCCATTTCGTTTTATTATTATTGTTATTTTCATTTTTGTTGATTATTAAATTGTCAGCTTGGCAAAGCAATAAAAAAAATTTAACCCCTTCCTAAAAATTAATATTTCCAGGAAATATAATTCTGCAGCTCTGATGAATAAGTTATCATTGATTCCTGCAAAAACTACTGCTTAACTTAACTGCAAAGAGTTACTGAATTCCAATTCTGTCATTGATAATAATATACAGTACAAAAAGATATTTGCATTATTGATTTTACTAATCAATAAAAATGTTTTCCTTGAATTCGCCTTTACTTGTGTACTTACGCAACATAGGATGCTTTTTATTTAGCTTCGTTGCATTGTGAAAAGATTGGTAAGTGCTTTAAAAAACAAATGAGGTATACTATTTTACTCAATATTTCACGGCCTTTTTTATTTTTAATTTTTTAATAAAACAAAATTGATTTTAAAACTTAAAAATTTTGGAGGAAACGAGAATTTATTTCGAAGAAAATTCAATTAAGGCAAGCCAATAAATCAAAATGGTTAATTATATGAAATCGCCATTGCCATTTTTTTGGAACAATATTATAAACGCAATATTAAATATGATAAGTTTATTTTGTATCTTCATTTTTTACACTTTCTACCAAATTCAATAGATTTTTTAATTAAATCTATTTGATATTAATGCTTGTCCTTGCAGAAATATTGATAATTTTGTAGCATTTTTATAGATTTATGTAACAGATATACAACGTTATGCTGATAATCCTCTATTGATTACTATAAAGCTACTATTTATAATAAAACTAAATATGCTTTTTATAGTTTTATATATGCATACATTTGCATTCAAAACAATATTGATTCCATGCGAAAAAGTTACGAAAATTTTTCTAAGAATTTAATATCTTTATAAAGGATATTTTTTTTTATTTCCATTACCATTATCGATTTAATCTAGTAAAGTTCCCGATTTTTTTTTTCTTTATCAGAATTTCAAGAGATGTTTTCAATATCTTTGACAGATTTGTTTAGGCTTCACAGATACTTTGATATAAAGTACTAAAGATACTTGCAATAGACACTAGAGTGTTTTGGAGACTTTTTTCCCTGCAGCTAAATGGAGCTGGACAAAAATTGTGAAATTCCAGACAAGTCAGATATAAAAAAATATCCATGATGAGAAAAAAGTTCTATAATGGTAAAATACCTATTTTTACGAAATTATGCAACTTTATATATTTATCGATTTATTTTATTTTTTATTCATTGTAATCCTTTCATATTTGACTACTTAATACTTTATTTTTCCTTAAAAAATTTTCATTTAGTAAATTAAAATTTAGAGAGATCCATCAAAAATGTGGACCTATTTAATAGAATTCATTGATAGATTGCCATCTTATACACTGAATTCAAAAATAAAACCTGATATGCCAAATTCTCAGTGGAATAAAGATAGTAAAGATAATCTTCGGGACATTTTGCGACACGACCGGACGTGGCACTTGAGTACAAATGATTAAACTATGTTCATTATTGGCCAATTATCATTTGACATCCAATTGCACGGATGTTAAGAAGAAGTTTTGTAAGAGATTATGTTATTTGCAATCGTTATATTTCTCAAAATTGGGAGTTCTTGGGTTACATGAATTCGATAAGCCTTTTTGACATATTATTTCATCTTCATATTCATAAATTTTCTATTTTCGATTCGTTCACTACTTATTTCTGATTTCAGCTAAGACTGTATTAAACATTATATTAACCAGATATTTGTAGTGATGAGCTACAAGTGATTTTTTCAAAGAGTTACAAAAGGAATAGATAATAAACTCTATATTATATATAGGGGGTGTTGCCGCATTCGACCGACAAATTCAGAGAGGTGATAAAAGATATCAAGAGGATAAAAAAAAAATCAGTATAC
Source organism: Argiope bruennichi (assembly GCF_947563725.1). Taxonomy (NCBI): domain Eukaryota; kingdom Metazoa; phylum Arthropoda; class Arachnida; order Araneae; family Araneidae; genus Argiope; species Argiope bruennichi. Next base: position 54,807,956 of record NC_079158.1, read on the forward strand.
AACATAGGGTCCTAAACGTCGATTAGTAGGTGAAAATCGTGAAAGGAAACCTGAGCATTGTTGGAAAATGTAAAAAATAAATAAATAAATAAAATAAAAAATAAAAAAATAACCAATGATGTTTCAACTATGAATTTTTTTTAAGTGAAATCACATCCTCAAAAGTTTATTTCATGTAGGTAACATGCCGATTTGATGATCTAGGAGGTCGTAAATTACTGAAAGCGAAGAAGTTGTTTAGAATCCTTATTTGCAAATATATTAAAACTTGAAGGAAGATAAAAGCTTGAAAATTTAAGAAATTTTATGCACTTTAATTTGACATGAGCGTGTAGTGTGAAAACTGAGGAGTTTTTAAGATATTCAAGAAAAACTAAAATGGGCACCAGAAAACATCGCTGCAACATCGGTACCGATGTTTGCAGAGAGTGTTATCGAATTCGAAAAATCAGTTCTGTGCGGGAATAGAATGCATTAAAAAGCTGAAAAATTACCATAAAACATAGGTTCGCAGTTAACGTTTTTCAGTGAAAATCGGAAAAACAGACGTCGAAAAGACAATGAATCTGACGAAAAGAATCGAGCTATGAATGCAAGGATTAAAAACAGGGCAATCGAGAAGAAGAATACTTCTCAAATGTAAATATTTCATGCCTTCAAGAAAAATAAAATCAGCTATCAAGTATTCATTAGTGAGCATTTCAAAATTGATGGTTATTAAACTTCATTCGCAAACGACATGTCAGATTTCACGAATGCAACTAAAATGTGTTGGTGCACCATTATGCATTAACCAATTGTTTTAACGTACAATTGTCGGTGTTCCCTGCAACAAATCTGGAAGAATGTGCTGCAAGAAAACAAGGTTCTTTGCACAGCTGAGGCATTCGGTCAGACCATACGGTCCCAATAGATAACCCTGCCAAGATGTTAATATTAAATTATGTTATACATTCGACGAGATAGTGATGTGGGGATTTTCAAATGACCAAAGATGCGCATTTTGCGAGATGAAATCGTCTTCTTTCATAAATCAAGCTTCATGTGAGAATAAAACTCTAGCAGAAGAGTGGATATCTTCCTGTGTGGCATCAAGCATCCAGCGTGTGAACTCCACCCGGTTTGCGATTTTCACTGAAAAACGTTAACTGCGAAACTATTTTTTATGGTAAGTTTTCATCTCCTTAATGCGCATTATCCCAGCCCAGAATTTATTTTTCAAATTCGACAACACTCTCTGCAAATATTGGTATCGATGTTGCAGCGATGTTTTCTAGTGCCCATTTTAGTTTTTCTTTAATATCTTAACTCCTCAGTTTTCACACTACACGCTTATGTCAAATTCATTTTCAAGCTTTTGTCTTCCTACAAGTTTTAATATTTTTGAAAATAAGGGTTCTAAATTACTTGTTCGTTTTCATTAATTTACGACCCCCTAGATCATCAAATCGGCATATTACCTACATGAAAAAAACTTTTGAGAATGTGCTTTCACTTTAAAAAAAATCAAAGTTAAAACATCATTTGTTATTTTTTTACTAATTTTTTACCTTTTCCAACAATTTTCAGACTCCCTATATTTTTGCGATTTTCATTTACTAAACATCGTTTGGGACACTATGTTGTATACTGATTTTTTATCCTCTTGATACCTATCACCCCTCTGGATTAGTTGGTCGAATTCGGCAACACCCTGTATATAATTTCTACAAATTAGTAGGAACACGCTACATCCGCTTTCTGTATATACTTTCACAATAAGTAACTTTCATGTTTAGCTTCCTAGTATAATGAAATTAGTTTCAAATTAATTAATTAAGCAAATCAAGAATTCTATATAAAGAGAATTAAAAAGAATTCTATATAAAGAGAATTAAAAAGAATTCTGTATAAAGAGAATTAAAAAGAATTCTATATAAAGAGAATTAAAAAGAATTCTATATAAAGAGAATTCGTTATTATCGGTATTTGCCTTGTCAATTCATGGTTACATATTGAAAGTGAATGCAACAAACGTATGTCTAATGTTAAATAACAAATGCTGCACAGTATGTGGCAATAAATAAGATACGGCCTTGATATTCTTCGAACTATTAATAAAACACACTTGGAAATTTGGTTAGACAATTTGTTTCATTTCAAATTCAATTACAGCATTTACAATTTACAAAAATAAATATTATATGTAAAGGCAATATTTTTTTATGTAGATTTTTTTAAAAGACTTTGGATTCTTCTTTATATTTTTAAACGGTGCATAAGTTTAAATCTTTTTTTTTTTCGTATATATTTATCATATAGTAGTTTTCGGTCATTACACATCACAAATCGGAAGATTGACACATGTAGGACGCCAACTTTTCAACTGTGCAAACATCGCGTTCTTGAAGTCTGCGAGAGACAAAAGCCAAGGGAAAGATGAACCCTCTGTTTAAGTCTGCGGCTCACTCAAACTGTCATGCTCGATCACATCAGTCATTGCATTCCGATCACCGCATTCCAGCCTTGGCGACGATGGAAAATAACACCTTGCAGAAGCAGCCGTGATGCGACACCGGATTGACATGGTGCCCCCATATAATTGCTCCGGCACGGACAATTATGTTTAAAAAATGAATGCGAGGTAGCCGGGCTCTAATCGTTTCTGTATGCATGAGGAGCAGGGGGTACGCATTTAGAATGGAGAACGAAACGGTCCACAATCAGAAGTAGCTGGGGAAGATAACAACCCAAAAGGTTAGCCTTTTTCAGATTGACCATCATTCATACCGTCAAATCTCTGCTTCGGGCAGGACAGATTAAAGTCTTTTTTTGGCAAGAGGCACCCTGGCGACATATTCTTCTGGCACGAAAAGGCGGACCGTTCCATGTAGGCAGGAGAAATGACAGCCGACAAGAGAGGGGGGAAAGAATTATTTTTGTCCCAGAAAGGAGACAAATGTAGATGAATGATTCGCTGAATGAGTAATGCTGTTTGTAAGGCCATATAATCGGAGAAGAGGTTTCTTTTTTATTGCAATGGGAAAAGTAATGTAATGAGTGCAAATAGAAAGGCAGAACAGATTTGTCGAATAATGGCCAAGGAAATTGCGTTTTAAATGCCTCACAAATTTATTCAAGTACAAGGAATCTTTTCCAAGGGTGGAGACACAGACAGCGTCGCATAGATAAAATTTAGGGTCCCACAAACTTGAGCAACACATGCTCAATCGAATTTTAGTCTGCAAATATATTATTGCAAAGAAAAAAAAATCATTTTCGAACAGGTCTTTTTGAGCTATCTTGTATTCATCATGCCTCTTCGTTCGCAAAATATTTTCTTGTCTGATAGCATCCAAGTTTTCACCTGTAAGAGTTTTTCAAGAACTAACTATTTATTTTCATACGAAAACAAAGCAAGAGCTCGTAGTGCATTAATTTATGAATTTACGAAGAAAATTTTTTTTTTATTGAATTGAGTGGTAATTAATGCTGACAGTAACAAAAGGGGTAAAAAAAGATGCTTTTGCATTTTGCAATAGCAAAATTACACTACCTACTACCATTTGTTGCCGAGATCCCTAGTTTAGTAGCTAATGCTTTGAAAATTCTTAGAAATATATTCCTTAATTGTATTAAACTAAGTTTAACACCATTTCTTTAGATGCTTATGGTCGTGTATAAGAGTGTACAAGGATCTCGAAAAAAATTACTTAGTGCAATTAGAGATAGAATTTTATTTTAAATAAAGCATCAAAACTTTTTAAGGTGAATAAAAATTTAGGCGATTTATTCCAGAAAAGAGATTTTTAAATTTTCCCAACTACTTTTTGACAGAAAAAAAAACTAGCAAATAAAAATTTACTTATCAAAATAATCAAGCTTCCACAATGAAATAGTAGAACAAACAAGGAAAAACTGCATCCCTAATATAATATCTATGATAGAAAAACACCTTTAAAATCATGCATTGGCTTTCTACAACACATTAATAAAATTTACGAATCAAGCGAAAATGTAGAAAAAATTCAAACAATAATAAAAATGTGTATATATTATTTGTCATAATGGAAAAAAGCACAGATGCAGTAAAGCAGGCATTGACTTAAAATTATAACAATGTTTATAAATGGATGTAATAGTAATAATTGAAATATTACTGCTAATAAATAAAGAATTGTATTGCAAAAAGTTGTGTACAGTTTATCTCTTTTAGATTATTGAACAATTATAAGTGAAAACATTTAAGAAATTTATAAGAGAAAAAAAAAGGTTCAAATTTTGTTAAATTTTCCTTAATAACTGCTTTTATCTGAACTTTCTTCCTATCATTATTATTCTCCTATTCATCTTAAAACTTTAGTATCGCTGGGAAATTTTCTAGCATAAACAATTTCTCGAAATCAAAATGTTTAATAAGTAATCTAAGAGAGCTATTTCTCGAATGAATTTCAAGTCAGATTTTTGTGATGAATTATTGGTTAACTGGAAAATAAGGAACTTGTCAGTTTTTAATCGATTAATGTTTACTAGTGGTAGAAAGTCTAACAAATATGTCTACTGCTTTACTTTTTTTTGTGATCTAAAAAAAAATATTTTTATCCTTAAAAACCTCTCTCTGGTGGGCCTTTGGATACAAGAAGAAAAAAAACCAAGGGCAAAGTTTTCACGTAGAAATTGGGTATTTTTTTTTCAAGCTCTTTAATAAAAAATAACCTACCATTATTGGCAATTTATCTTTCAATAAATATTTCAAAAACTTTAAAGACATCTTTGTAAAGTTTTCTTCAACGAATCGACAAAAAATGAAGTTGCAAAAGTAACATCATCGTCAATCACATCATATGTCAAACATGCGACACATACTTATTTGCTGCTCAATTCCAAGAAAAAATTTTAAAATCTTTTACCTATCAAAAAGTAAATCATTTATAGTTAAAAATATTTTTTATGAAAAATTTTATAGATTTTTATTTGCTGGAAAAATTCTAGCAGTTTTCTTATAGTATGTTTTATTAGTTTTAAAACGCAATAAAAAAATCACCGTTTTTTATAAGCTTGTTAGCATTAATGAAATATTAATATTCTTCTAAACAAAATTATGTAAATTTCTACAAAATACCATTTCAGCTTGTTGTCGGTATGAGAAAAATTTTAATGAAGTGTTGTTGCAGCTGACCTTTGGTTAATTTCTTAAAAGTAAAATTAAAGAAAATGAATCACTTAACTCGAAAATGAGTGCATCAAATCTCCGAGAGGTCAGAGTCTCTTGAAAATACAGGTTGATCCCGAATTCATGGTATACACTTTAAGAGTTGATACAGGACACTGTAACAATCATTTATTAAATAACAGTGTATGGGCACAGGTGACTCGGTGACGTGCGAACATAGTAAATAAAAGATGAAAGGATAGAGAAATGGACACATTGGTTGGTTCAGTTGAATGTAGAGGGTAGTATGTGGCTAAGGCGGATTGGGATATGGATTCGATATGGTGGACTAGTCTCCTGGTTGCCCCGATGTTCCGGTTTATCGAACCTCGGTTACTTTTTAAGGGGATATTCTGAAGAAAATTGTTTATGCGACGCTGCTTACTCAAATGAAGACCGCGTTGTTCGAATATCTGCGGTTGCAACATGTGTTTATAAAATATCTGGCATATTTAAACGTGTGCTAGATTGTTTCACTGACGCTGTGTAGCATGTACCGTTGTTAGTGAACATAGTTTTGAACAATTATTGTAAACATTGCACTTATCAACGAATGTCAATAAACATTTTGTATTTCCTTTCACTTCTTACTTCCACTGTGTCACTTATGCCCATGTATTCCTATACAATAAATGATGGTTACAAAAAACTTAAAGCTTGACAATTAATTCGGGATCAGCCTGTATGTCACAGAAAATGTTTTTTCAATGGAAAAACTCTAGCTTCACAATCGCTGCACTCGAGTTATTTGGTTGCAGTCCGCAGGAGCTTGGAGAATTTTTCTTATTTTCTGATCTAAAAATAGATATCCGAGCTCATGTCTTGTTCACATTTAGAAATTAGATTTCTTGGAGAAAAAAACAACAACCGGCAATTAAGTCTAATTTCGAATTTAGCAATATAAATTATCATTTTTTTAAACTTTTGAATGGTTGTATAAAAACATTTCCAAAAATTGTTTCGGGAAAGTATCTAAATTTAAAACCATTTTGCAATTTATTAAAACCGTAATTAAAATTTTAAAAATCGCACCGAATGTACATTCTTATAATTCGATGTATACATTTGCCAAACTTGTTAGCTGTAGATCAAACAGTATGGCCTGTAGAGCCCTAACACAGACACGTTTATTTTCATTAGTACAAGAGATTAAGATGTGATATTCATGATTATAGTTCTACTCTCTATGCATATGATTACATTTATTATTAAATTTATTATTATAATCATAAATATGAAATTTTTTGAAAATAAAAGTCTGCTGAATTAGTCCTAGAAGTTATCAGCCTATGATCTTTTGGAATAGAGGCTCGAATTTCCGTTAATGTTTTCCCTGTCATTGTCAGACTCATTACTCATATTCAAAAAATGTGCACTTTGATTTTAGATGGAAGCTATTGATTTAAATATTTAACTAATACCATATAATATCCAACACCATTTGACAGGAACTACTCAAATATATCTGCATTCAAACTATCGGATGTCGGTATGCATTCAAAAAAGAAATAACTTCATGACAGTGCAAAGTTTAAATTTTCGTTTTTTCCCCTCTCGAACGAGTCGTAGATCAGTTTCAATCATTAATCATTCATAATTTTTTTCTATCAACCATTAATCATTTCTATCATTAATCATCACTCTACCTATAGCGTTTAGATTTAAAAATGATAATTTTTTTAAAAATTTTGACCTTGGTGAAAGTTTATAAAATAAGCATGGAATAAGAAACAAAATTGTCACATAGCTGAAACATTAATATTTTTGAAATGATTTAAGCATTAAGGTAATTTCAATGAAACTTGTTTTATTCATAGTTATTAGATTTTATACAGAAATTTTCATTTTTCTTATCTGGCGACTGCAGAAACTGAAAAAAGGCATAAATATTGATAAGCAAAAATGGATAAGAAAGTCATTATTTGACTAACTCATAATTTATCATTGCTCTTTTTTTCGAGAAGATTGTTTTTTTTTAAAAATTATTTCTATCTGAGCACAGGATAGAGTTGATTGTTGTGTCTAAAGTTTGAGCTGCATACTGTAAAATCTATAAGCCTATATAAGAAAGTTGCTTATTAAAAACTAATTGACTCTAATTAAAATTTCCCAAGCAATATTTCATTTCATCTCATTTCACATTCAGATCTCCATATTGATGTTATTTTTTCAAAAAATAAAATTGAATTTTCATACATAATGTCTCAAAATTGATTCGATTTTTCATTCTTTCTACTACTAATAAAGAAGAATGTATATATGTAAAAGTAATTGTGTGTGTGCTTATTGGCGTTCTATAGAGCTGATCGTATCACTCAGTTCGAATAAATTTGCCAGTGACTGTGCACTTCTGAATAATTTTTTTTTTGGAATTTTAAATAATTAAGAATTAAGCAATATTTTGAGTTTTCTCGAGATAATTTCGAAAAATATTACTGTATTAAAATGTATTTTTACACGATTTTGAAATTCAAAAAATAATAATAATATTAAGTTAATTGGTATTAAATTTTTATAGGAATTTCCAAAATTCTTTGAATATAAGTTTTTGGCATAATTCTGAGCAAACATTTCTTCTCAATGTAACTCAAAATATTTGTTTTGTGTCAAATATTTAATTGTGTGTTTCCTTTCTCTGTTAAAAACAAAGGAATAAAGATTCTGCATATTAGCTGTCTAGTTTACATGAGTAACATTACATTAAAATTACGAAACCATCCACATATTGCACGGACAGTTACTTTTTTAATGGCACTACGGTTTAACGGGACTTGATTTCATTAGAAATGCTAATGAATGCAATAAAAAACAGATGCAAGGTTATTAAAATAACACAGCTTTAGTTATCACAATTTGATACTTAAAAATATTTTAAAAAGAAATCATCAATATTATTTTATGCGTAAAACATTTATTAAACTTCAATTAAATAAATATAAAAGATTTTTAGTTATCGCGCATTAGTGTTTCATTTCTTGTTTTATTTCTTTAATAGGCTGGTGATTATAACCCTACTTGATCCAGCGTATCTGGTGAAGCTCGTGAGGTGAGGACTCATAATAAAAATGTGGCATCTTCTATCAGCCAAAGCAAATTCGGAGGATATAAATAGGTAGCTAAATCATTAATTATTAGCATTAAAGAAACGTAATGATTTAGCTTCACAGTATGCAGTTTTGAGTTCTTTTTAGAGTTTTTTTTTTTTTCATCTCAAACTAGCATACAATTCTATTTCACTTCGAGGAAAAATTCAAAGCAGCCACCCCTAAGGCAGCAAGCAATTCGTCACTAAAATATAGATCGGTCTATCAATTTTCGAATGCGGGTTAAGTGACCAACCACAAAATAGAATCCATAACTTTCCTTCTTCCATTCATGCTTGTTAACTTTGCCGTATCTTAATCCAGCTGGCTACGATTGGGTAATTCTCTACCATTTCATACAATAAATAAGAAAGTTAGACCGAAAATGCGTTTTTGTTTGTTTTTTTGCACAAAAATATTGGAGCATGGTGAAATACTTTGCCTAAATGCAAATGAAAAAGATACTATCTTAAAAAAATACAGGAATAAATTTTGCACAATTTATTAACGAGTTATTCAGTTTTAAACTTATTGACTATCGTTTCATCAATCTCAAAATATGCAAAATAGAATTTTAAATTACCAGCACGTTCATAAAATTTTACCAACTTAAAAGGTAATTGTGCGAAGATTTATAACAAAGTGCTTCTAATTTTCCTCAATCATGATTATATTTCGTTTTGAAACAGAATTTCATTTATGCGCACATTTTTAATACGAATGAAATAATAAACTCATGAGGGCAAAAATTAATAATGAACAAAGAACTATTATTTAAAAACTTATTTAAAAGCGCCACAAATCAAAAAGAATTTTTAGACTTCAAAAAATTTCCATTAGTATAAAAACTGTAAAATAGGGGGGAAATATTGTATAATTAGAATAATTTAATTAATAACAGCAGTTAAACCATGAACTCCCGAATTTATTTAACATTCTGATAAGATGATTCGCTCAATATGAAACATTCTTTTTTATCCCAATCTATATAAAGGACACTTAAGTGATAAATGTGACAATCTATATAAGTGACACTTAAGTGATATAATACTTAAGTGAGTCATATCAGATAAGTTTTTAAAAAAATCTTTTCGCACAAAATGTGCTCATAATTATTTTTTTGACAGATGTAGATGAATCTATATTCAAAAGCAAACGCTAGGAGTTTTTTCACGACCCAGTAATTTTCGATGGGGCTCTCCTCTTGGAGATCGTGACACACAATTTAAGAGCCTCTAATCTATATCTACACTTTTATTAAAACAGAAGTAGCAAATCCTAAATAATTTTAATTGTGCAACTCAAGCAAACCTCACTTGAAAAAAAAAATATGGATGGAAAATATTCTTGATTTTTTCCGCTTGCAATTCGGCAAGAAACTCTTATTTTTGGCAGCTCATTCCTTATCCGACAAATCGCTCTCCGACAACTATAAATTTCAAGCTCTTTTGATAGCGATCAAGCGACAGTAGCCGTTTCCGCCGGTCGCAGCGTTTAAAAGTAAGGATGGAGCGACCTAATGGTGTCCTTTGCCCCCTCATCTAGTTGCCGTGGACTTCATTAACGTGTCGTGGTAAGCGTGTTTAATGGCAGTCATAAACAAAAAGAGATAAAGACTTCCCCCTCTCTCCTAGAAGCATACCTCTCCTGCAGCTTTAATTAGACATAATCAGGGGGCCCAATAGGTTCAGGTGTCGGAAACCTGTCGCATGACCCGCATTTTTTGTTTGCAGGTATTAAAAAAAATGGATCTCTGTGTCACTTATGATCCTCATCCGATCATCTCAAACTTTCTAAAGTGGTGGTAATATTTCTTACTCTAGCCATTAGCAAAATATAGAGAGGGTAAAAATACTTTAAATATTTGATGTTGTTACAGAAAGTAGCTTTATAAAAAATTTTCAAGTTTATATACACAGTTCTGTTAATTTTTTCAGGCAAATTCAGCCATATTTCACTGTTTACCTGAAATTCTGATTATGAGAAGTTGTGTAATAAACTTATGAAATTGTTTTACACTCTAAACCTTGGGTTCTAAAACTCACAACAGGGAGCGAATTATTAAAAATGCAAAGTAAGAAATTGTCAAAGAACTCCAAAACTTCAGAAGACTCCAGTCACCGAGATTTATTTTGCGGTATTCTGAAATATAATTCTGTACATTTATTTAATTATAATAATCGCACCATCTAATAAATTAAAATCAAAGATTGTTCCAATTAGTTTTGGAATATTATTTTTGTTAAGCATTCTTCAAATTTTATGTTATTTTATAATTTTAAAGTAATATGGGGCTTTATAGATTAAAAAACAACCAGTCCAATTTTAAAATATTAATTATACTGTGATAAGTTAATATTAGTTATACTGTGAAAAGTTTTGCAATTTTTGTTCTCTATTTTATTTAAAATTTTAAATAAAATAGAAGAAAGTAAAGTAAGTATTAAAGAAAGTAACTTTTAAATTTCAACTATGCTTTTTTTAATACACGACACATTGAATTCTCAGAAAGTGATCTGCAATTAAACCTTTTGTCAAAATTTAAAAATACTTTTAAGAAAACGAAATTAAAATCGATAAAAATATTTGGTTTTGAAAATTTGAAAAGAAAAATGCCCCCAGAAGTATATGCTTAAGGGTCCCTTAAAAGGCTTTGCTCACAAATTAGTAAAAAGGATTCAAGCGTTGAGTGTTCTCACGAAAATACCTCTTTGTCGCTTTCATGTTTATGCACCTTTCTTGGACAATTCTTTGTAGAAAATTGAATCGAATTGCAATTTTTATGTGAAATTCAGTAACCAGGAACTTAATTGTATTTTTATGAATTTGTTTTATGCATTAGATCAAAGCTTCTTAGTCTGGCAAATTGGCAAAATGGTCCACATATTTGGCGTTGTTACAGAAGCTCGCTTTGTCAGAAATTTTCATACTGATTTCCATTTCTAATGAGATTTATTCAAAAAATGAATATTTTCATGAAATACCAAGAGCTCAGAGTACAATAATAGTTTTATTAATTACTAGTCACTTCTGGCGATCAGCTCGTTAGCCAAGGATATTGGTTATATTTAATTTCACTTAACTCGTTTAGATATAACTTAATATCTATGACCATGAAATCACCAGATATTTACACTGCATTGCTTTAATTGTTTTATATATGTTTCGCTCATTGTGTACATGAACTTGCCTGGAGACCAGTACCACAATACCATGGTAATATTAAAAATGTAACTGTGTAGTACATCTATCTTATAAATTTCTCAGTATTGTAACTTTATTTCATTTATCCGTCCCTTAAATTGCATAGATATTAGACAAAACCTTTCTCGCTTATCTTTCAACAGTAGAAAAAAAAATCACGCGATCAAAATATTGAAAAGAAAATGAAGACGGTTTGAGTTTCAGGTCAGCAATGTGATTAGTTATTGAAAATGAAGCAAAGAATATTTGTAGAAAGCTCCTAAAATCAAGGAAACATTTTTATAACTATCAAATTTGGTATCATTTAAAAAGGCAACATTTTAAATTTTGTAACTGTATAAAATTTATTTTTGTACCATAATATGCTCAGAAATTATAGCGGAAAAGTGGTCAAATTAAGCTTTTTCTTTTTTAATTAAAATTCTTATAAAATTTTCAAAACATCTCCACTTTTCAAAGTATGTATATATGTGCCATAATTGATAGCAGTAGGCTGAAATGTTTATATTACTGTTGGCTTAGGGTCAGTACCTGTATCATCTGCTATGTCCTGAGGTTAAGAACTTCGAATTCAAGAATTCCGTGATTCATTTCTCAAATCAGCAAACTGATAACTGTAGAGTCGAGCAGTCTGGTCTGTAGAGCATCAACACATATACACACGAACGCACGCACATTTATTTCTATTGTTTAATGAGGTTTTCATACCCAAATTTCCAAATTCTCCCCATTCACTACCTCAGTAAATTAATCTATGATTCATGTACAATAGTTATTTTTTCTTGGCTTTAATTGTAAATATAAATAAAAAACAAATTAAAGATATGATGCATGAATTATAAATAATTGACACAAGAAATATTTATATTATATATACAGGGTAGTTATAATTAAAGTGCAAGTATTTGAAAGATTCTAGAAGAGGAAAAAAACTATTTGGAGTAATTTAAAGAAAATTGTTATTTGTCATATATTGGGGAAATGAATTACACAATAAAAAAATATTTAGTTCATCTTTTTCCGATAGGTGGCACTGATTACTTTGAATTATACATTATTACATTGAAATTATAATATATTTTTCTTTGTTAAAAGATGTGAAATGAATTATTATAATATTTGCTCAATAGGGATTGCAATACCGGTATTCCGGGATACCGAATACCGGTATTTTGAGCCATTTGTACAATTTTGTAATACCGGTATTCACAAGTTTAAATACCGGTTTTTCGGTATTTACTAGAAATTTTTTAATTTGTCTCCATTATATGTTCAGGGATCACCAACATAGCAAAAATAGTATACGTTTTTGTTTTTATGTCTCCCTAAAGGGCGAAATTAATTAGCGAATTATTGGCTTAATTAATTTCTTAAATCTAAATTAGAAAAACATGGATTATCCCAGAAAGATATTGTATCTGTAACGACTGATGGAGCAACAGTTATGAAAAAAGTTGGAAAGTTGATTGGTGCAAATCAGCAATTGTGCTATGCTCATGGAATTCAATTAGGAGTAACAGATGCATTATACCAAAAAAAATAAAGAACAGAAGATACTAATACTGTGGATATAGAAACTTCGGATTCCAACTTTGAAGAGAGTAAGAGTGTGAAGATATTGCCAATGAGGATGAAATATTAACCCTTCAAGAATTGTTTTCTATAATTTATAAAATTCGAAAAATTGTTAAGATATTTAAACGTTCCCCTATAAAAAAAATGGCATATTACTAAAATATATACTAACTGAAAGTAAAACATAATACATGTTAATATTAGGTTCTAAAACACGTTGGAACAGTTTACTCCTAATGTTGGAACGATTTTTGAAACTGAGAAATCCAATCCAAAAAGCAATAATCGACTTAAACCTGCAAATTAATTTTTCAGATAGTAAATTCGACTTAAGATCCAGAACTATCAGCTCTACTTCCAATAAAACTGACTATTGAGGCATTATGTCGGAGATATTCTAATTTATTAGCAGCTAATGCAACAATAAATTTCATATTGCAGTCACTGAAAGAACAGCACACATCACTATCTAAAGAATTATATATTGCAATGAAAATAGGCATACCGAAATAGAAAATGTATTATGGTATTTACATAATTATAATGATTTTAAAAGTTAAAATGAAAAAGAAGAAAAGAAAATAACCAATTCAAATCTGATTAAGTTTATAGTAAATTTTCTTACAATTTTTTACCCACAAACCTATCCACATTCAGAAGGATTCGGTTCAGTTATCAAAGATTATGATGATACTAATGTCGATAGTGAAAAGGAATTGTCTCTTGAACAAATAATAGAATTCGCGATAAATAAAAAAAAATCAAAGAACCAAAATACAATACAGAAATCAGCTATATCCAAAACCATCCCACGAGAAATTGATTTATTTGAAGATACAGGATTTAGAGGTAAATACTTGGAAAAAGTATATCGCACATTGCTAACAGTACTACCAACTAGCTTTGATGCCGAAAGAGCGTTTTCGACAGCTGGTAATTTGTGGACAAAATTACTTTTCAGGCTTAATGACAGTACAATTGATGCATTGTGTTTTTTAAGATCACTTTTAAAAAATTTGTAATAGTACCACAGACTGAATATTGATATTTGCCTTTTTTGGGGATTTAAATAAATAAGATGTTCCTTTACTTTTTTGTGATTCTTTATATACTGTTATAATTTATAGGTTACAAATTATTTTTGTAATATTTACACTCTCTAATAAAACTGGAAAATAAAACAAAGAAACTCCTGTGTTTTCTTTCTTTATCTAATATTTCTAATACCGGTATTAAAACCGGTATCCCGGTATTAAGATCTAAAAAATAACGAATACCGGTATTGAAATTTTGGTCCGATATTGCAATCCCTATTGCTCAATATGCCTCAAAAACGATAAATTGAATCGTGAATTTTGAAGCTTCAAAACCCCAAAATGTTCATGTTCGTACATGATAAAAAATGGAATAAAATTTAAAAAAAAGAATGGATGGAAGGATTATAAGAAAGATTGTGGGGGAAAAGATATGAAAAATTTTAATATATGGTTAATTGAAATTAATGATTTCTTTCAAAAGATCAAGAGTGAGGTAAAAAATAAACACTTAAACAGAGTTGTTCCCATTTTCATCGACATTAGTTAAAAACAAAAATAAGATTATTCAATTTTAAGTTGGAAAAATTAAACCTGTCTATATTTATAAGTACATTCAATTAAAAATATCTTTGTTAACAGTTAACTAGCCGCCTTTGGTAATCTGCTGCTTTCCTGGGAATATTGGCTGTATTTAATTTCAATAAAATCGTTGAGACGCACCTAACTTGATAACAATTCCATCATATTGTCAGACACTAAAGCCGCGTTATGTTAATAGCCATATATTTGTTCACTCACGACATCATAGGACTATTAAACACGTAAATGCCCAGTTTATATATCTTCTAACTAATGCGGTAAACTTTTTATTCCTCATATAAACCGCACAGATAGAGAGAATAGAATACTTCTTTCTTAGCTTTCAGTAATATTAGAAAAGCACGCGATTACATATTTGAAGAAACAATGAAAATGAATTAGATTTCAACCACAGCAATGAAAATAATACAGTAAAATAGACATAAAAATATATTTAAATATTATAAAATCTAACCTAAAGAATTTTTCAGAAACTAAATTAGCATCATTGGAAAGATAAATTTTTTGAGCTTTAAAATTCTGCCAAAGTCATTTTTGAATGGGAATATAGACAGAAGTTATTGCAGAATAACTTCAAAAATTTTTCTTCAATTTTAATTAAAATTCCAGAAATTATTTTTAAGTATCGCTCCGAGGTACACATTCTCATCCTTCAAAGTATATTTAGGATAAATTTGGTAGCTCTAAGTCAATCCTGTACAAAACCAACACATTCTCATTTACTAGTAATAGATATATAATTTCATTGTAGGTTGTACTTTCGCTTATAGATAATAGTACAAAAGAAACAAAGAATACATGCTTTAAATCCTTCATATTTGCTATGAAGGAAATGCACCGCTTTTACAAAGAGAAACTTTAAACAAAAAAAAAAGTTTAAAGATTCTTTTTTTTCCCCATCAGAAGTAAGCTTTTTTTCCAATGTGAAATACTTTCCTTTATGACATAGGCAGAAATCCCTAGAAATGTTGTCAAATTCACACAAAGTATTTTTGAAGATCTATATTTGAGATAAATATTTATTTTGAATATTTTGAACAATAATATTAATAATGGCATCTAAAATACGATGAGTAATAATTAATTGGTTTTTGCTCGGTTAAAACTCAGCAACAATTAAGTTGGATAAGTAGGAGCATTCCTCTTTGGTATAAAAATGTGTAATTTCCTATAATGAACCACTTTAATAGATTCTTTTACAGTCGGGCTATCCACTACAACCCCCATTTAGTCGTATTTCATTAATTAATGTGAAATTCTGCTCATTAAGTAAGCTGAATTTACAAAATAAACAATACTACACAAGAGCAAATTTAAGCAAAAATAATTACTGACTTGATGAAAAGCATTTTTAAACAATAATTTATTTCAGCTTTTTCACAAGTTTTTCCAGTCTTTTGGATTCTTAAGAAACCGGTTTCTTTAATAAAGGAAGCCTATTAAATTTACTTCTTTTCCCCTTCGAATCTCAATAAAATGTTTCAGTCTGTATTCTGGCACAAAAATCGAGTTACGGAGAACTAAAAAAAGCATTTTTCTGGTATTTCGACATTTAAATTACTTAATACGATTTACTCGAGGTTGTTTCTTGGTAAATTTCGAAACGATTGCTTAACGTAACGTCTCTCTCGCTTTAATCTGGATATCTTTATTGTCCGGAATGGAAATTATGACCTTCTAAATCGTCCAAAATGCTTTCTTCGGGGATTGTTGCCGAAGCGCTATTGTCAGTGAGTGCTCGCTACTGTTATACTAAAGAGTATTTATAGTTCAGGAATTAAAGAACATGTTCCCAGAACTCTGTATTTAAAGACTGTGAGAGTTCAGTTACTTTGTAGCCAGGCTGCAAGTAAACGGCGTCATTATTCAGCCTTGAAAGGTAATTTGCACCATCGATAAATCTGTCTGCCATGTTATAAGTGGCCACAATAAAATTGGTAGAAATTTTTAAAATGCAATATATTCTGGTTGATATAATAAGCTCGGAATATTTTTGGTATACTTAAGAAGTGTTGAAGTTGTAATTTTGATAACACTGAAAGTGTTAGATGAAGTGCCACTATGGTTAATAATCCCACTGTCATGGCTTGATCAAGTGGTTCGACAATAAAGCTTTCTTTTACGACTATTCGTCATTTCTTCAGTAAACAGTCTTGATGTTGCCGACTAAAAAAATTGAAAGAGTTTAAGTACTTCCAGACTAGAAGCAAACAATATAATTATTAAAGGAATAAAAAGGAAACTCAAAACTTTTTGTATCATTGGCGTCCAAAACACAATAACATAAAGCAGAACGTTTAATTCTAGGAACGCAAGCAAAAGTTTTCATGCCAGGAAAGGGTCAGATATTAAGTGTAATCCTTTGATGATGCATTAATTGAGTAGAATAGTATAACTATTTTGCAGGCAGTGTGCTTAATATTTTGTCAGCCGATTCAAAACAAGCTCACTTCAGAGTATTAAGTTCAAGCAAATAAGGCTCGAATCTGCTAATCTGAATATAAATCTCTAAAATAATACTGAAGCTCGAAATGAGAGCGAAATATTCCACTTCCTGAAAGATCTAGTCTGAAATCAAAATATATTTCATATGTTAACGTAGAAATGAAGGTCATTCGAAAATCCCTTGTAGATTAAGAGAATTCATGCTACTTCATTTTCCTATTTAATAAATGCATTTAATTATCTTTATTAATAATAATGAAGAATCTCTGTGTCTATTTTTTTTTTTTGACATTCAAAACAAAAGTTTTTCTTTGTTCACCGAAGATAGATCTTTTAATCTAGAATTGCATATCAAATAAATGTACTTTGGGAAAAGAATTGTGTACCTTTGGACGATTTAAAAAAATCTTAAATATAATTTTGCTTCGTTATAATTTAAGGTAATAAATCAAGCGAATATTATTGCACAAAATTGAATTTTACTATATTTTAAATCTTAAAAAAAAAAACATCTTTTGAATGGTACCACATTGATTATCATGCAAAATTTTCCAGAATTTTGGTAATTATTTAAAAATATTTTATTGCATAATTTCCAACAAAAGGTTTCATTGTTACGATGAAATTCAAATTGTTTTCATTAAATATCTAAATGAGTCATTTTCTTCCATTCTTAAAAGTTAAAAAAGGACGATTCTCTTTAATAATTGTATAGCTTTCATGGGACTTCACTCCATTAGGAAGAAACGAACATACTAATTTCAACTTTCTGTTACAATAATTTTGCTTCCCAGATTCCTTGAAAATAGGAAATATTATTTTATTCCAAAAACAAGGAAAAGATCAGAGACTGGCATCTTCATATCGACCCATTTCTCTCCTGCCAACAATCGGGAAGGTGCTAGAGAAATTAATGACCGAAAGGTTAACTTATCATCTTGAGACCACTAATAGCCTCAGCGAGCGTCAACATGGGTTTAGGGAAGGTAAATCTGTAGACACAGCCATCCATGAACTGATAAACAAAATTCAAGCTGCAAGAAGAGAGGGCAAGCATGTCTTAGTGCTCTCTATTGTTATAAAAGGAGCCTTTGACAACTTGCAACACAAAGAAATTCTCAAAAGTCTGGATGAAAGTCCCTGTCCTTTAAACATCAATCGCCTCTTTCACAGTCTCCTCCAAAACAGGAAAGGGACCCTAATGACTCCAGAAGGTAGGGCCATGAAAGATCAGAAACAAGGCTGCCCTCAAGGATCATGCAGTGGTCCTGCTCTCTGGAATCTCGTAGCCAACGAAATTCTCAAGCAGGTCTGGCCAGAAAATGTACACATCCAAGCCTTTGCAGATGATTTTGTACTGGTTATCGAAGCGGACACAAAAATTAGCCTGGAAAGAGAAACTGAACTTGCAATAGCCAAATTTAACTCCTGGTGCTCAAATAATCAACTTTCCATCTCCACGGAAAAAACAACCCATATTTTATTCATCAAAATGGCGAGAGGCCCCAGAATCATGTGGAATGGAGACATCACTAAGAGAAACAAATCTATTAAATATTTAGGAGTCCACATTGATGACCAATTAAACTGGCTGGAACACATAGAAAAACAAGGAGAAAAGGCCATTAAAATGCACCAAAACCACAAAAGAATCGCTGGAAGCACATGGGGAATCTCTCAGAAACACAAAAGAGTTCTTTACAAGACAGTAGTTGAGAGAATGCTCGCCCATGGTTCATCAGCGTGGTGTTTAAACCCAACATATAGAATGAAGAGGAAGCTCTCCACCTTTCAGAGACCATTTCTTCTCTACATTTCAGGCGCTTACCGCACAACTCCAATAGCAGCGCTACAAACCATTCTCGGCATTCCACCCCTGCACCTGCAATTACAGTTTGAAGCCAGACTAACGACAATATATCGCCTAAGAATCCCTCTTCCGCATAATATAACAGAAATACAACCAGAAGATCTTGAGAAGAAAGCAACTGGTTGGTCTACTCACCCTTCACAGCATCTCAATCCCAACCAAATTTCATTGGAAGATGAAGGAATAAATTTATCTCAAATAAATAATATCAATATCTTCACAGATGGCTCAAAAACAGAACATGGAGTTGGAGCTGCGTTTTGTGTTCTGTTCAATGATTCCTGGTCCTACCACTGGTCTGCCAAATTGAATGACAATAATACCGTTTTCCAAGCTGAACTCACTGCACTTCATGAAGCAGTAAAATATACATTTCAGTTTTCAAACAACAATGCTTTTAAAATACATGTTGACAATAGAGCTAGTATCATGACATCTTCAAATCCAAAGAGCACAAACCAAAAAGCAAGAGAAATTTTTTGTGTCCTGCTTTCAAAACCAACAATAAAAATGTCATGGGTTAAAGCACATGCGGGCAATATAGGCAATGAAAAAGCAGATTAACTGGCAAAGGACACAACGCAAAATGGGCAATTTTATATGCAAACAAAGATACCAAAACCACATATAAAAGCCCTCCTCCGGAAAGACATGCTTGAGGAATGGCAAGGATATTGGAGCAATGGTGTCACAGGCAGAAAATTTTTTAACATCCTGCCTTCAGTCAACCTTAATCCCACTAACTGGAACAGAGAGGAAATTATTTTCTTCTCAGAACACGGCCCTTTTCCTGCCTACCTCAAAAGGTTCAATCTGTCTGAGAGTGACCAGTGCAATTGTGGTGGGATAGGCACCGCACTTCATTATGCTACGGAATGCATCCTTACAATCTAATGGCATATGAAAAAACCATCACCAAGCCATGAACAGGAATGGCAGAAAAGAGTCGCCGGCAACTTCCTTTCCAGGCAAAAAATCCACAGTATAATCAAATTTATAAGTGGAAATAGAGACCTATTCTTGCCTCCATAGCACTCAACATCAAGTTTCATACCAAAAAAGACTAAGGGAAAAAACAAGCACTGCAGTCTCCTGTCACACATTTCAATCAAACAGAGATTGTCTTCATTTCCATTTCTCAAATTATTTTCCATCTGATTTTTTTTAACTGCATCTACTATATCATAAAAAATAAGTGAACACAGATTATATGTATATTTTTACACATTTTATCTCTCAATCTGCATTATATTTCTAAGTTTATTACTACAAATTATATTTCTAAGTTGAAAAATTATGTAAACGGTCTCATCATAATATAATTTCTTATATAATTGTAAATTCTGTAAATAGTTATTTTTTTTCGTTTTCCTACTGTAAATATTTTGTTAATTAAATAAAATTCCCATAACATGCCTACCAAACCGTTCAGTGACCAGAATGGTCACAGATACGGGGGTATGAAACGGCGTTCTGTTCTGTTACAATAGTTGTCACAATTCAATGTTTAAAAAAACTTTGTGCATGGAATCATAAATATTAAGTTATGCGTATGAGATTTTATTGAAAGTAAATTATCACTGGAAATAGGGTCACCCTAGGTGTAAAAATAGTTAATCAAAAGTGGCTATTTTTATAAAGCAGAATATGAATGACATATGAATAGGAATAAAATATAAATAAATATAATATAAATATCATTCATATATATTTATATATGAATGATTTTTTGACATCCATTTATATTCAGTCTTTCATGGTACAGTGGCATCTCTACTTTCTAGTGTTATTTGCAAACATTTCTGGGCTGATATTATGAGCAAAAGTATACGTCACCCCAGGAATAAATCGATGGATAATTGCTTCGATGATGTTGAAGATTAAGAAAACATTCACAAAGATATCTTGTAGAACATGCTTGAAACATACTCTCTTACATTGTTGCTTTAAATATGTTATACGGGTTGCATCAACTGTTTATATCAATGTGTCATCAACGAATCTACTGCTTAAGATATGATATTTGTGATTAAGTAACCAATAAAGAATGCTGGCTGATTGTATGGCATGGAAATTATAAACAGTGACATCTCAAATTGACACTAAGTGGAAAGTTAAAAGCGATTGTATCATTGTAAATAACATAACATTCATTTCCACGCATTTGAGAATTGCAGAAAGAGCTCAGTAAAATTAAATAAAATTGATTATAAATGCAAAATTTTATTATAAAGATCAATGATTTTTCAAAACTAAATTCATTTGAAATGTTTCATTTTTACTTTTCCTATACGAAGTGTACAAAGCGAAAGTACTGTAATCGCCAAAAAGTTTGATCACAATATTTTAACAAATTTCCACGTTTTAGATTTCGAGTTCGAAAAACACATTTTGGGACATATCTGTTTGTCTGTGAATACGATAACTCAAAAATGCTTTGAACTAGATGGATGAAATTTGATAGATTGTCTTTTCACAAAATCTGTAGATTTCTAAACAAAATCCAATTTTTGATCAACTTGTGAACAAAATTCATTCTTAGGGAGTATATCTGTCAGAATGCAGATGGACATGATATTTACAAAACCTAAAGAGTTAGATGCATAAAATGTGGCACACGTTTTTTCATGCAAATAAAATATAAATCCCTAACATATTCGAAATTAAATACATGAATAGATGGACCATTTATCAGTCTGCGCTTTTGCATACAGGTAAACTAGATAAATCAAATACACAATGATTTTGATAAATGAAATTTAATAAGTGACATTGTTCTAAAATTGTAGTATTGCATGAAATTTTGACTTCAACAGGTCGCTAAAAAAGGCATCCAAAATGCATACTAGGTTTTTTTTACTATATAACGAGGCACGAAAGCTCAAATGCGAAATTTTGAAAGTAATGATTTAAACTCTCGTAGCGTAGATGATCTTGGCATAACTTACAATTTTTATACTGAAGAAAGAAGGATAAAATACTTATTATAAGGTATACTAGAAAGTTCCGGAGAGACCATCCTAGTTTGTTTTTAATCCGATACGATTTTAGCCTTATTTAACTTGACACAATACTACAGCGAGACTTTATCCATATTGCCAACTTGAGCTACTATGAATTATAATTGAAGAATGTTCTTAATTTCTTCTTAATTCCTAATCAGACTTGACACCTTCAAGTTTGATTAGGTACATCATATTAAAAAATTGGACCTTACGAATAATGCCATTTTCGTTTTTCTTAACACTCTATATCGAAATGCCGCTTTAACTAAACACAAAAGCTGGCAACAGAGTTCTCAAAAACAACTTTGTTACAATTAAGATTATTTGATTTCCATTTCATGATCAGCCAAATGCTATTCTTGCATTTAACAAAACTACTAAAAAGTCTTTTTTTAACAGCTTGAAGCGATCTTATATGCACCCAGTTCAATTGTAATAAAAATGGCAGGCACGATACTTTTTAACTCAGGGTGTCTCACTTATTTGAGAAATATATTCCCAAATCTTAAGAAACGGCAAATTTCTAAGTATCTACAAACGTCTGAAGCAATATCAAAAAGGAAAATGAATTTCCTCTAATATTAATGAACATATTGCGAAATGCATAATGGCAATGTTATTTTGTTTTGCAGATGTTGACTAACTTTAAGATAGTTAGGCTGATACCTTACAATATATTAAACATTGACACAACAATCTACGCTTTCTGAAATTAAAGGTATCTTTCTCCACTCCTAGCTTGATCCATTATTAAAAAAGAATGTGATTATCAAAGATCATTAAACAAAATTGGTATCGCATTTTCTGATCTGAAAAAAGCGATGGTCGTCTTAGATTATTAATAGTTCTAGCGCTTTCCACAGTTAATGCAATAGAAGTTTTTAATTTTGCATAAAATTATATTTCAATAACAAGGATATATCTGGAATATAAAACTAAAAGATAAGAGGTTTAGAAATCTGCACTTTATGATGGGCATCTCTCTAAATCAATGAATGCAATTTCTTTTTCAGTACTAAAAGCTTTCCTTTCTAACAGAAATTGGTTCTTTTCGCTGAAGGATCTCCAATTGATTTCCTAACTTACATTGATATTATAGAAAAAAACAATGTATTGATTAAAATATTATTTCAAAGTAAAATTTTAAATGCAAGTGAATATTTTATTTAAATGTTTCAGGAATTTCGAAATAATAAACTGATTTAAACTTTATATACAATTACGAAAAAACTACGAATAGTCAGAATATTTCTTGTTTATTTTAGAAACGGCTAATATTGAAATACAATTGTTGTATTTGAAAAGTAGAATACATAAAGAAACGCTGAATAAAAAATTAATTTGATTTCTCATTGTAAGCAGATATATAAATGAGTTATAAAAAGAAGAAAACCGATTTTCATTATTTAGAACAGTTTCCTGGATTATATTACCAAATTGTGCAGATCAAAATATTTTTCTTTTACAATGAATAAAAATCTATTACGTTTCTTTAAATTGCTATTAAATAGCCAAATTGTTTGCTTTGCTTGCAGTGATGTGTATTTGATAACCCTTTTTGAGAACGAGTAAGTGCATTGAATTCGCAAATAGCACAAAAAGTTAATTTACTGTTGTGCAGCTCTTTATTTTTTCTAATATATTTTGTTTATTATTCATTATTTCAATAAAACGAGTGCTTTGATGTCTCAAATGTATTTTTGTAAGTATGTGAGGATTTTTTCTCCTATTTCTTGAAGGTAGGGCCTACTCAAAATATTTTGTATTATTTATTAGCTGAACCTCAGTAAAAATTTCATTTTCACTCTAGGCACACAAAAAATTTATTAACTGAATCTATATTTTTATTGATTATGCGTGAAAAAAAGTGAAAGCAAAGGAAGCTTTAATTTATTTCAAAAAAGAAAGAGAAAGAAAATTCAATTAAATGCAGTTATTTATCAAAAGAAATTTTTCAAATCAGATCAATCAAGGAAAGTCATATTTCGCCCTATGAACACATTATTTATACTGGAGGTCTCATATATAGAGGCAGAAATTTATAAGACAAATCAGAAACGTAGAATCAAGACATTTTTGCAAGCGAAAAGAGAAAAGAAAGAAAGAAAAACAGTAGGTCGCAAACTTAAAGAGAGGCGCCTAAAAGGAATTCATTGTCAGTGAATTGCAAAATAGGATACCCTAGACTAAGTATAGAACACATATTTACTAGAGAATATATTTGCTAAATCCGTACAAGAATCCGTTTATATGAAATAACAGCATTAAAAGCTGTATGCAGCTTGACAGATACGATGATGTCAAGTAAATTCTAGGATCAAACTCAAAACTTTAAAATACTTAATTTAACCTTTAACACTCGGAAAAGTAAATAGATGCACAAGGGTTTATTTATTGTTCCGAAAAATAAATATATGTAATTGTTTCAATAATTTCTTCAAAAAGTTAATTTACATCTTTTTACCTTTCTGTAGGTATTTTTAACAATCAAAATTGAAAAATAAATAAAACGTCAAAAGGATGCACTGTCTCGAATGATGATCATGAGTCACCTCTCGAAAGGGTTAAATGTTCAGAGGACCTGACATTCTTGAATGACACGTACTTAGCATATTGTTAATTGTTAACTCTGAAATTGTATTCCTTTAAACTATTGTTTTTAATTAGAATATTAATTATTTTTTGCGTTGCATATTTAATCTGTAATATTTTCTTTTATCTAATTCATCGACAAAGAGACCATTTAGCACCCCTCCCGTTTCTTTATGTTTGTAATGTATGTTTTATTGCAAAAATGATCTTTTTCGGAATGTCTGTCCAATCCTTTCAGTTTGCACCATTATGAGACATTCTGTAAACATATCAATAAATGTTATAAAAATTTTATTTCAAACAAGTAATTAGAAATTATGAATTAAAAAGCGATTAAGAATGTAATGCATATCCATAAAGTTAAGAAGATTAATTTTAAATGTATTAAATTGGTTAATAACCGTCATTCAGTAGATAGCGCTATACACTTGCAGAACAGTGAAATGATCAAGGCTTAACCTGCAAAGCTTCGTATAATATAACAAATTTAAAAACCTCAGACTTTGAATTAACAAAGAATATTACAATTTTAAATTCATTCAATGTTTTAAAGTAATTGCTTTTCATTGAATTGATTTGGAGACAAAATGAAACAGTCATCAAGATTCGAAACTTTTGTCTTATCAAGAAAAAAAAAAAAAAAAAAAAGAAAGAAAAAACCTACATATGTATATCTAAAATTTGATAATATGATACAAAAGAAATTCATTATTCGAAAGCATAATAATTTAAAAAAATAAACAATGCACGCCGCAAAATTATATTATTCGATGAAAAGTCGAAGAAAAATAATCTGAATACATAAAAAATGTCTAATCGCATACAAATATATATAAGATATTTTCAGATAGATTTAAAATTATATTGCTATTTGTCCATATTTGGACCTCGAAAATGAAAGTTTCTAAAAATAAAACTCCTTAACTATAATAAATTAGTTTAATTCTAATGATGAAACTCTGGATATTCTTTTTACAGACCATTAGTTCCAAAGAAATTTCCATTGTTATACAATTTCACATGCAAATTATTTGCTTAAGCGAACTGAAAATTTACAGTAATTGCCTCCTAACTATTTTAAAACAAATTTACTTAAAAAAGGTTCTTTTTCTTAAAAAAGGTTATTTTCTTAAAATAATTATATCAAGAATACCATCGTGATATGGCATTTGAATTAAATATTTAAAATCAGCAGTCTAGAATTTGCTCAACTACCAAAACATACGGTTGTAGTTTAGTTACATAATAGTATTATAAAAAAAACTAATTTGAAATTTTAATGAATTTTGGACGAACTTTCTAAATCTATATAGTACATTATTTGTATTTATGCCACTATTAAATCTGTATTTATAAATCTAACACTTCGATTTGAAATACTCAAATGACTCATTTACCTCATACAAAGCAAGAAGCGAGTTGCCATTTTACGACTTAAAAACAAACCCAAACCACATTTCGCTTTCTCCTCGAGTATAATTAAATCAACACGCATGATGATCATAAAACCTGCCAATAAACTCACTGACTTCCAGTTAGATCTTAAAATTCAAAAGGTGCAACCAAACCACAGTCATTACGTCAAAATTAGCAGTATATACGCCAGTAGACTCATTTAAATAATCGAAATCGTCTTCCACTGTATTCGATTTTTCCAATCACGCCATTTGAATTCCAAGAACGAACCATTCGCTAAATAGAATCAGCGAGATGGAAGATGGCTGAGTATTGGGGTTCGTCCTAGTATCGCATCAAAGTTGACAGTCCATTTGTCTTGGGAGGTTGCTAGACTGGGTACGATCGATTTGACAGACAACGCGTCGAAATCGCGAGATAAGAAAGTCGATGTTTTCTTCAGAATCGGCCTTTGAGATGCCGATAATTAGTATGTATCGAGCAGTGACGTCTGCCGGGTCGGTTTTGAAAGTTTATCTTGCAATTATTACTGGAGATGTGTTAGGACTCAATTGAACTCTCCGCGAATTCACCAAACGCATTTGTGGATCACGTTTCGACCATTTTGATAGAAATAATCACTTAAAGTGCTCCCATCCGAGTTGGGTTTTGTCTATAAGTGCCATTTCCGGAGCACTTTTGGATAAAACGATGCAATTTTGATATATATTGAATTTTTTAGTTTATTTTTTTTTTATCTCTTTGGGTTGAAATTTATTAGTAAGGATGTTCAGTAAACATTATCAAAAGGAATGCTATTTTTATTGCACTTAAACTGTCAATGAGAAATATAACTTTGACCCGAAATTTTGGAACTGTTGTGTATCTACAAATACACGTATCGTGGGAAGTGTGGAGGTAATTGGGTACGAATTAAAGGTCAAAAAGAAGGGCTTCTTTTCATCTATATTTCATCAGTGACATCTTCATCTTTCTCTACATTGAATGTCGGGTTTTTAAACTTTGTAAATCAATAAATGAATTATATAGATTAATTTGAAAACAGGTCCAATTTTCATTTCTTTATATAATTGTAACTATTTAGGCCAGTTTAATCTATTATATAAAGTTTTGATAATATTTTATTATTCTTTCACTTTCATTGCTGTTTTCTGGATAGAATATTTCTCTTTATCTGCCTTTCATTCATTAAAAATTGCATCATGATTGACTGTTGGACAAAAGGAAATAATTCATGCCATGATAAATAAATAAAATTCAATTTTAATAAATTATTATGTTTTATTTAAAAATGGGTTTCTTAACAATTTTTCTCGAAAAAAAATTACCATAATGAGACATGAATTCTTAAATTTTCTGGAGACAAATTTTGTAGGAACTTGTCACCAATGTTTCAAATTGGCGACTTTTTTTTTTTTTGGTGACATCCCTACTTCATCTGTGGACTGTTATGCTGATTTGATTATTGAAACGAATGATTTTAAGAACAAACACGTTACAACTTATTTAGAAAGTAGTGGAATAGATATTAATATCCCATCGAAATTTTGGGAAAAACACTTTTATCATAGAAATCACTATGCAGCCTTAAAAAAAGGATATCAGACCGGCCATTTAAAAAAACCCTTTGTATTTTAAACATTAATTAAAAGACATCGATATATTTATAAAAATATGTGAATATCCTCAGTATGTGAAGGCTTGGCTTAACTTTTCTATGAATCAATTGTAAATTTATTATGAAAATTGTTTACAATACCATCTACATTAATATTATTTATGTTTAAGTATTCAGTTCTGTTTTCCTAGACTGAATTTAATCAAAATTTTTTGGAAAACTTAAAACTAATGTCCTTTTGAATATAACGATTATGTCTTTAAATAAGCACACAACAAAACCACTTTCTATGAAATTAATTATCAATAGGTGAGCTTATTAAATGTAATTCAAAGATACAGAAAAAAAAACAAATGTTATACTAATTAAAAGAGAAAAGGGAAATAAATGTTAGTTAAAAGGATTTTGTTACTTTTTAATACGTAGAAACATGCTAACTTAATATTTTTAAAAACTTTTAAAACTGGTTAGATATCCATTATAAAGTCTGATAAATCTGGAGTATTTATTAAAAATTTGGCCTTCTGTAACGTACTGTACATTACCGAAAAGTCATTAGAATCTATAATGCTTGTTAAAGTATCCATATTAACAGGCATTTGAGAGGAATTGAAACTGAGAAAATAAAGGCCCATGGAAAGTAAGAAATTGTAGTCATGGATGGACTACATATATGGATATTTATTACTCGAGTTTTGTTGAAATTTCTGGCCCCAAAACTGAACATGCATTTTTGTTTAGAGAAAATATATAATATTTTACTGTCTGCACAGCACATAGACTTTCCATTCTCAAAAATATTCATCATTTATCATAATATTATTCACATAATTAAATGGATTTTCACAAATAGTTCCATGAAAGAAAGTAACTCATTTAATAAGTTTTGTCAAAAATAGTAACTCATTTAATAAGTTTTGTTAAAAATAGTAACTCATTAAAAAAGTTTTGTCAAAAATAATAACTCATTTAATAAGTTTTGTCAAAAATAGTAATTCATTTAATAAGTTTTGTCAAAAATAGTAACTCATTTAATAAATTTTGTCAAAAATAGTAACTCATTTAATAAGTTTTGTCAAAAATAGTAACTCATTTTTATAGCTCCTTTTTGATTATTTTCTGTTCTTATTCTGTTTAAGAATATTGAATAATTATTTAAGAGCTTTCATTCCTTGATCCAAATTTTTCATGAATAAAAATTCATTTAACAAATTACCTACCGATTTAATCAAAGCAATGAAGATTGTTTACTTACAATACAGAACAGGATTCGAACTGCTAAATTTGATGAAAATATTTCTTTAGATGCCATTTTTATCATCATGTAATCGGTTCATTTAATGCATATCTCTTTAGGAACGCATTAATTTTTTTCCTAATAAATCGGACATGTCAAAATTTCTAATACATTTATTAAATATGTTCATCATAAATATACTTTTCC
This sequence comes from Argiope bruennichi, assembly GCF_947563725.1. NCBI lineage: Eukaryota > Metazoa > Arthropoda > Arachnida > Araneae > Araneidae > Argiope > Argiope bruennichi. The sequence goes on from NC_079158.1 coordinate 54,837,036, forward strand.
TAATAAATTCAATAAAAATTAAATAATCCAGAAGATAATTCTCGAAATTCCAAACATATATCTTCAAAACTGATTTAAATGTTATGATTATATATTTGTTCCAAATAGAATTATACTAAAACGTTATTGCAAAGTTTATGAAACCCTCACCAAAAAGCCTCCATTTTAAATAGCGAGGGGAAAAAAAAAAACGGAGTTTCCATAAAAAAACATGCAATTTTCTTTATTTAGAATTGTATCCAAACTACTTGAATTGCCACATTTGGCGAGTTATCGTTTGAAAAAAAAATCTAATTTGGCGATCATAATGAAAATTTAATTAAATAATTTCCAGAAAATTAATGTTTAGTAAGAAATCTGGAAATTTCGGATTTCGAAAAATTAAAAGTCAGAAATTTAGTCATTCCTGTGTATGGTTATTTTCTTTAAAGTAGTCATACACAGGAATAGGCTTCTACATATATGCACACACAGAAATTATATACACCTTAAGCTTCTTTATACAGTTTAAGATGTGTTGATAGAAAAGATAATTCTTTCTTAAAGATTTCAAATATAATACAGTTTTTAAAAAAATGAATAAAAATAATGAAAGAGTGAAAACTATATGTCTTTGATTTCTTTTTAAAAATTCAAATAATTTTTCGTCTCATTCTTAATTCATTATTAAAATCACTAATAATTATTTAATTTAAGAAATTTAATAACTTCGAAATAATTTTTTGAACTAATAAATTTCATTTTAAATTAAATATCTTACCTCAGAAACATTCCTAGAATTCGCTTCTTTTGTTGGATATGTAACTGGAACTTCTTTTCATAGTATATTGCAAATTTTTGCATACTTTTCTTTTCTTGTTAACAGTCATATTTATTTTGATTTTAGATACACTGATTTCATGAATTCTTCTTGAATAGCAAAATAAGAATATTTGTCATCGGAAAGAAAGAAAACACAGTTTTGCATTTGCTATCAAATGCCATTTTTCAATTAAAAAAATTATAGTATCAGACGATAATTTGAAGTTTGAGAAAATAATTAGTATAAAATAAAATAATTTTATACCAAACGATCATTTTGTCCTTCGATTAAAAGCGTTAACAAAATAACAAAATTGAATTCTAGTAGATTGATTTTTTTTAAAATCATTTTATTCTACATCTCTTTATTCGTGCGATTTTTAACTAAAAAAGTTAAAATATATTAAGTCTTAAAGTGAAAAACCAATAATGTATCACTTTTCTTTAATTCTCGGGGATTTTTTTAATCTCTATTTTATTTCAAAGGATTAATTTATTTTTGAACCTCTGATTTTGAACTATCAATGTCAATGACGTACGTCAAGTACGTAGAATTCTTGGATGGATTCTTTCCGATTATTTTTAATCGTAATCGTTTTTCTTTTCAAGATTAGTAAATAAGAAAATATTAAATGCATCAATTAGGTTTCAAACGAAATTAAATTTTATGATTTCCATGTTTTAAAAACCAAGCAATGGTCACACATCTTATTTAATAAACTCTCATTTAAATTTTACTCTAAAATTCTGATATTTTCATGAGTATCATGTTGTTGTCATATGAGTGCATTTGCTTTATTATACTTTATGATAGATTTCATTTAAAATATCATTACGATGCAATCCCTATCAAAATGAAATAAGAATAAATAAAATATAATATATTTTTAAAAATAACAAGACCAATAAATCGATTTTTGAATCTGAAATGATTTTTTTTTCAATGGATATAGTTGAATTATATAATTTTTATTAGTATAGTTTAAAATAATCTATAAAAAGTACTCAAACATTGTTCAGTAGAAGTTTTAGTTCACCTTGTTCTGTTTATTCAATCCCTTCTTCTGAGTTTTGGGTTCAATAAATTGATCTCGATGATAGCAAAAACAATTTCTCGTTTGATGTTGAGAAAATGTCGGGGATGTTTCTCCAATTTGAATAAAATATTCTTGTTTATACTTGTGTATACTTGTAATTCTTGTGTATACTTGTATTCTTGTTTATACTTGTAATTCTTGTTATTAGTTGTAAGTTGTTCATTCTTGAAATCTAACTTTTTGAAGATTAACTAGATTTTATTTTTAAATAATCGTTTTTGAAGTATTCTTGAGTATTTGTGGAACACACAGGGTATGGATACTCTTATTGAAAGGATTAAAAAAAAATGCGATTTTCACTCTCTTCATATTATCCTTATTAGTTATTTTATAATATAAAAAAGAAATATACTGAACTCTCGTACATGGAAGGGGGATGTATTCCAAACAACAAGTGCACTATATTGCAATTGGTGATGTATTGGAACTAGTTTATCGTTATGGAACGAATTTATGCAAGTTCAAAAATTTTATTAATTTGTAACTGCGTATATTGCTACTAAAATATTATTCTTTTTAAAGCTATTAAGTTCGCTTTACCAATATAAACAACTGGTAAATGTATGCATTCGCATTACTATTTCGCGAAAATGTTAGATTTATTATATACATAATAATGTTTTTCTATGACTTTTAAATTTATTTTATCCTTTATACGAATTTAAAGAATACAAAATCGTGTTGTACGAGGTCCCATGTATTTCGAAGTATTCGCAAAATGATTAAAATTAGAAAATAGGTTATAGGTGTGCTCTTATTTTTCTGATGAACCAATTACTTTCAGAAATATTGACTTATTTTGGATTTGGATTTTGGATGGATCATCTATAAAGAGATTTTACGTGTTATAAGAGCCAGGATACCAGCAGTATTTAACACTTTTATTTCGGATATTAATAAAATGTTCTAAATTCCTGTTTCTACTCATATAAATTAATAATTCGCATTAAAAATTCGAAAAAATCATTAGGCAATTTCTAAAAATTAAGTTCTGGAGATTCCTTTTTTCTAATGTTCATGATATATGTCATTGTCAATGATAATAACCGGTTATTGGTACATGTTTATTTTTACGGCCCAAAAAATGAAAATGTTGCCAACCAACCATCTTAGTGAAGTTTTTGCATCATCTATATAGGGCCGGGTGGCCTGGAGGTAAGGTCTCGGCTCGTGAGCCATTAGGTTTCAGGTTCGAGACCCGATTACACCGAAGAACCGTGGTGTAAGGGGGTCTGTTGCACGCTAAATCCGTCAGGCCAAACGTTCTCCCGCTGGTGTTGTGTGGTGTGGTGTGTAGAGGGGGTGCCAGCTCAGGTGTCGTCCACGTCATCTGACTGCGGTTCAGAATTACAAGGTCCGTCCCTAAATAGCCCTAGTGTTGCTTTACAACGGAATGTTAATATAACTGAACTGCATCATCCATAATGGAGCCAGCGATCTTGGTGAAATTTGAAATTCGCCTCGTAAACCATTATTACATAATCTGAAAATCGTCAAGTAACCCGGGGCCTTAAAAATAAACAAATACTTATAATTACTAATAGCAACTGACCAGTGTGTTAAATCGATTAATCACATTAACCATAACATATATGCTTTTCCACTATAATATTATTTATGTTATGTATTATGGGTCTAGTTCTTTTGATATATCCAAAATTTATTACAAATCAACAGCCCGTATTCCAATTTTTATTTGATTATTAAGGGTATCGCAAGTTGAAGTTTTAAATCAAGGTGAATGCAAAAATATATTTGATCTTTTGACAAAAATTTTCTGAATTCGGAAAATGGGGGATTCATGTGCACCTATTTCGCTTTCTGTATCCAGAAATATTTGTTCAAATATTTCTTTTCCTTAATCCATTCTGGAATTTTCATTTCTGTTATCGATATAAGCCATGCTCCAGAAAAAAATGAAACATTTGTATAAATTATGAAAAAAAAAATAACTCAAAAATACTTGAGTAGTCTAAAATAGTAGAGATCATTATTAAAACAGACACTTGCTGATTGACTCAAATCTTTAATTTTTTACTTTGTTTTGGATTTTGTGGACTAAATCTTTTTTTAAACTTATCCATTGGTGGAAGAAATAATCACCACTTGAAATTACTTTCAATTGGTCAAACTCAATTGGTTAACTCAATTTCTTTACAAAATAAATTTATAATTAACATACTTTATTTACAAAAATGTATAAACCGAAATTAGTATGCACTACATTATTATTTATCTTGGATTAAGTTCTTTTTATATTAAATGTTTTTTACGAATATATTGGATTTTGACCACTTTTAGAGTTTTACATATAGTCAACTAGAATTGGTATGTTCTACAGACATAAGTAGCTTCCATCCATCCAGCAACCATTCTTCAGAACTGCACAGGAATTATAATAATCTCAATATTTAGATTAAGTTAACGAAATATCCATTCATTTCAAATTAGCTTGTTTAGATCTTCTTGTTTTGAAGCTACATTGAACTATGTATGCCTTAGTTTTTTTTCTCCCTTTTAAATTCTAAAAACAAAAATAAAATAAATGATATAAACTTCACTTTAACTTTTTCTTTGAAGAGTTTCACAGAATGTAAAATAGAATCAACTACGATAAGTTTTTCTAATTCATTTAACACCCAATCCTATCTTAATTATAAACGAATTCTGTAAGATGTTTTCGTTTCACAGAATAGTATATGTAAACTATAAAAATTAGTACATATCTTCTACAATGACGTGACAAATGTAGCAGTGGGGTGTAAATGTCATGAGTGTCTTAGGAGAATCATAAAAACAAAATAGTATTGCATTTTTGCCGTTTTTTTAGTGTGTAATCGAATGAGGGTAAAAAAAATAATACTCTAATGCTTAATATATTTTCTTAATACCCCCCTCCCACGCACAGTCATTGATTGAATTTATAGATAAAGTATAGAAGCGAGCAAATCATATTATGCCTCTAGAATCATTTATCAATGTTAAGCCATTGACTGGGAGTCCATTTTATCGTATGTCATCCTTTCAAAGCCAAATCTAGCAAGAGAGAGGAAAACAGATACCACTCCGTATACAGCATTGTTTAGCTGATGACGACCAGGGGTCGAAAAAAAGAATCAAATCATTCCCTGACATCGCTACGCATTTGTCCTTCCAAAAATGATTATAGAATCAAGTACTATTTATTGAATTATACAATTGTTTTACCAAATTTGATTAAAAGAGCCAAAAAATTCGAATAAAATGACCCAAAGGATTATTTGAAGAAATTTATTGCTTTGAACGATTCTTTTTAACATGCTGCAAATTGTACACATAGGTGAAATATTAACGAGATAACTTTCTTGCTGTGTAACTTTAAACGAATGATCTTTGCCAAAAGTAAACTGACATTCTGCTTATTATATGTGCAACTATGCTATACACTTTATCGTAGCTCTTTTTTTTTCTTCTTAAAACTAAATAAATGAATCTATATTTATTAATATATCTTGCCTTCTTTAGATTCCAAAATATTCTACTCTCTGTTAGCGCAATGAATAAATTCTAGAAATTTTAACATTGGGAAAGGATTGTTCAGAAAGGAGACGTGCCGCCATCTATCTTTTAAAGAAAAAACTAATGTTGATTTCTGTTTGATTGTTGCACTTTATTGACGCAAGAGTCATTTTTTTTTACTAATATCTGCCAATTTGTAGTAAGGAAATGCGTTCAAGGAAAAAAAAAAAGTTTTTCAACCCTTAAAAATACTCTTATATATCAAAGGAATAGCAAAAATGAGCTCTTGATTTTAACTTTTATATAATGTCGTTGCTGTAGTCATACTTCTAGAACATGTGACATGCATTTTAAAGAAAAGGAACAGTAGAAAATATCCATATTTCTTTTCTTGAAAGTTAATTAGATTTCAGCTGATTCTAGAAAGTCCCAAAACTATACTAAAAAATTTCTCAATTTTTATCCATGCGATTTACAAAAACAAAATTCTATTTCTACGTTTTCATTTTATAATCTTATAATTAATGCAAATAAAAATTCGACTTCATCCTAATAAGGAATATTATTTTTATTTTGAAATTTTACGATATCTATTAAAGCATATCATTTTCACCTAAGTACTTTGCATCTTTTTCAAAATCATTTGAAATACCGAAGTGAAAAATACAATAATGTCGTTGTTTGTATTTGGCCAGTAAAATTTTCTATCTTGGTATAATAATTTACTGAACTATTTTATTAAAAGAAGTAAAAAAGAAAAAAAACGTTCTTGTTTATAGCGTATAAAAAAAATATTATCCCAGTTGTTATTTTTTAATGATTAATGAGTAATTTTTAAATATGAATCTATTAAGTCGTCATTAATCAACAAAATTATAACTTGTTCCTTAAATCTCCTTAAACACTTAACCTTGAAATGAAGTAATCTATAAAAATAACTTTTAATGCTCTTGAAGAAAGGAAAATTTGTTTAGATGAAAGTTTAAAGATGAATTTTTTTTTTTTTTGCCTCTTGATATCAGAATAGATAAATCATCACTTATAATTAATGATCGATCAAAAATGTGTGATTTCTCCGTGGTTAGATTCATCATTTTAAAAACCTTCAATGACTTAGTTGTCTTTCTGTTAATTGATATCATCATTTTATGAAATTATAAATCGTTTGATTTCAATATATGCGTAACAAAATTAATAGATTTTTTTTCAGTCACATCAAATTGATTGATTGTATATAATAAGACATATTTCCAATGTTTAATGATACAGATTATTATAGTTATCAACAGCCAAGTGTGGGTCGCCAATGGATCGTATAAAAATGCGATCCATGTGTTATAAATCATTGGAGAGACATATTTGCAAATTTATGAAATTAGATAATACTGTTGCATGTTCTGAATTGAGGTACACAATAATTATTTTAAATGATTCGTTTTAAACAGACTTTATTTAGCAGTAGGTATAGAAAAGATCCGGTTCATTTGTGAAAGCAGTAGCTTAGTAAAGTTTGAACAAAATACAAGTATTTATACCTAATATTTAATTCTTCTCTCTTTATGTTTTGTCAAATGTAATCAAAGATATGCTTTCATACAACAGGAGGATCTCATGAGATTTCTGCATTCAAATTGTTTGTAAGAGCACGTCAGAAAGACCCCTCCTAGATTAGAAGTAATGCTGTTTCAAAATTTTCTTGTAGAAACCTCGTTAATTCCCTAAAAAATTCTGTCTTGTATATATATGTTTATATATATTTTATAAAAATATTTTTTTGACAAATTTTAAATGGAATTTTTATATCTACAAGATTTTTTAAAACAATTCTGTTTGAAATATATGAAAGATGGTGTTGTATATCTAATAATCCAGTATTTAACTACTAAGTTAATTCACTTAGAAATACAATTAATATTTTAAGAAACATCAAACAAGAAAACCAAAGATCGATTCTGATTCTATGGAATTAGGATGTAATTTACTATGTTTGAATTCTTAAGATATTCAAACAGAGGAAGCATTAAAATTTGCTTACGTTATTAAAAAGTAAAACTGTTATTTCTTATGTATAAAAATAACATGTATATAAACAACGTTTTTAAAACGAAGTGGGAGAAAGATTTATCATTTAACTATCCCCCTTAACTTATTCATAAATAACGGAATCCATGCATATAATTTTAATAAGGTTTTTGGTATAAAAAGGCCACTCACATTTCAGTCTAAAAACTGTGATGAGTATGATGATATTCAGTGATGGATGGATTAGTGTTAGTAGACATAGTGGGCAAATACCGAGGGACCGGGACAACTTTAAAAGACAGAGCTCTTGAGACTCTTTGCGGCGATTGAAAGGTATTTAATTTTGTACTTTCATTTATTTATAAAGGCTCTGGCACCGGGTTGCACATCAAATATGAGAATGAGAAACTTCCCGCATGCTGGTTGTTTCTCGACACCCAGGTGGGTACAGAAATGGTGGGGATCGGCTACCTCCTACCTACCAATGTCTAGGCGTGCTTTCCACTGGAAGGGTTGTACCGTGGCTGGTGATAGCAATTAGGATTCTACCTTAGTTTCCAAATGCTATTATGACGGTCAGACAACCTGCCAGTTAGATTAAATCCGGCAGGTCGAAGTACACATGTTTGTAGTTATTTATAAAGACTGTGCAATCGAATTTATTCAAGTTAATATTTTAATTTTAGAACATTATTCTACTACACTTCAAATAAATTAACATTTTCAAATACTATGTTTATATTATTTTGTAATTCTAAAAAAATTGTGGTGCTATATAATTTTAAAAATGTCCAATCCTATTATTAGATATTATTTAAATTGCGAAAAGAAAAGTTTTTTTTCTCTCTTTTTTTTACAATTTACATTTTGATTATAAATTTTTTTTATGCGCAATATACTGAAACTAAGTTTTTAGAAAGTAATCCGCAACTAAGTATTTTGTTGTTTCAGTTTGTCAAAATTTGTTACTAAAAACTACCTGTACAAAGATTAAAATGTAATAAAAAATATTCTGTTGTGAAAAATTTGGAAAAATTGCTGAATCGTCTAAAATTTGCCTTGCCTAAGAGCTCCTAAAAGGTTTTACTCTTTACTGGGGACGTGCGGTCTGTGAGACCGCTAACGATGGATTTTCGGTCACCTCTATTCTATTTTTAGCTCAATTGAATGGATTGACCCTGTAGCTTACTGTTTTGTGATCTTCAATACGCGTGCACTTTTTCAACGATTTCAGCGGATTCTTTAAAAAATGATTAAGTTATTTCTTTGAGCGCCGTCGCTAAGACCGCATCTCCCTGTCAGTGTCCCAGTGATAAACAAGGCTTAGTAGACGGTGCTAAAACTTGGGCCCCGAAATATCATCCAATTTACTGATCCTATTATGAAGCAGTGCTCCAGACACTTTTAAATGAAGAATAAAGTGTTTTTAATGATAAGCATAATTGTGCAGAAGAGTTTTCCGAAAAAAGTTCGCATTCAACTGATTCTGATATGTATGTTCAAACATAATTAATTTTTCTAATGATAATGTATTTTGAAAAATTTATAAAATATATTAATATACCAAGAAAGAGATATATATAGAATTTATAGGTTGATTTTTATACTAGTTCTTAACCTGTATGTTTAAAATGCCCTAGAAAACCGTGCTATGAAAGTCACACAAGCCGATAAAAAAAGGGCCAATTTTATCCATTGTCATTTTTTTTCTCCATATAATTGTTGAATTTTACATTATATTGTCTTCTATATACCTTCATATATAGTAAAAATAAATATAGCCGGCATCCTGGCATAGGGGTAGCGTGTCTTCCCCATAATCTGGGCGTTCTGGGTTCGAGTCCCGGTTTGGGCATGGTTGTTCTTCCATTGTTCTATGTGTGAATGTGCCCTCTTGTAAAAAGGGGTTGTGCCAGCGAATGAGGGATGCGAGAAGAGCAAACTCATACTCTTGACCCTAGTTGGCGCTACTAAAAAAAAAACAAGAGACGCTCCCTCACCGGCTTAGATCGCTGTCTTCGTAACAGCGGGCTTGTCCATGGCAAATGCCATAAGAAACAAAAAAAAAAAAAAAATAAGTATGATTTAAAAAGTAATACGTTTTTTCAAGAATGTTATTTATTGTAACATGTAATTTGAGAAGAAAATGTATGTTCCAACGCATTTACTTTTTTCAATGATAATATATTTTGACAAATTTCTAAAACATATCCATATATCAAGAAAAATATCTTCAAAATATATTGGCAGTTTTTCATACTAATACTTTCATTAGAAAATTTTTTTTGAGTGCAAATGAAATATGGTCCTCATACGCACCTCCTCATTTAAGTCCTAAAATTTCACCTCCCCAGTTAAGGGTTAATACGACCCTGGTAATATTTGAAAAAACTGAAAAAGCTTAGTTTTTTTTTTTTTTTTTTTTTTTTTTTTTTTTTTTAGTATTATCTCTAAGTTTTTAATCTCTGACTTTCACCGAAAAAATCAAAATTTTCATGAACACTTTTTTTAAAAAATGCTATGGCCAGAAGGCAATTTGACTGTATTTTTTTCAATGAATCCAGTTTTACTGAGTTTTATTTCTCTCAAAGAAAAAAATAATATGAGTCACAATTTAATTATTTTCTGAAGATAATTTATGTATTTCTATTTGAAATATTTCAAATGCAAAATTCCAAAAAATTAAAAAACTTTCAAAATGTCAACCAAACTTAAGCAATCAGTAAGTTTGAAACCGTCAACAAAAAATACTAAGCGACTGGACAGCGTAAGTATTCAAATTAGAAAAATTCTTAAATTTTGAAGGAATAACAACATATGGCAATTCTGGTCTTAATTTTCGATAGCTAGACAAATATCTTTAGATGCATCTTAAAAGCATCTTTTGTAAGTCATAGAAGAACCATTAATGTTTTAGGAAAATTCATCACATATTATTGAAGAATACTAAAACTCCCATAAAATTCAATAATGTTTTAAATTTCTTCCGTTCAATAATTAAATGAAAATAGATCAGCCTTAAAAAAACCAAAATAAATTTCCGTTCTGAGTGACAAGCAGATGCAGATTTCCTCGTCCGCTGGAAAGATTATTGGACTGGTTCAGTTCGGCGCAGTGCTATAACATCACTTTATTTTCCGTTTAAAATAGTAGAGTCATCTATTGGTAAAAAAATTTAAAGATCGTTAAGTGGCTAAATCGCCAAGTGGTCGTATAAGTAGTACAGGTTATATTCGATTTTGAGCCGAGAGAGCATCTCTTGTTTGTTTTTTTCAGTAGCGCCATCTAGGGCCAAGAGTACGTCTTAGATACTCACGCGTCACAACCCTTTTTACGAGGCGGACTTCATTCATGCATTTCATTCACTCATCCACAGATCATAATTTTGACCTGAATCGGAGAACGATCATCTCTGAACCAGAAACCCCAGTGGTATTACTCTCGACATGGAGGACTTTGTGACCACGACAGATTTATACGTGGACCAGCCACCACACACACGGAGAATCTTCGACAAGCGGGGTTCGAACTCACAACCCAAGAGATGCGAATCCAACCAGGCTATCTCGGCCATAAACAGTCATTGTTGTATATAGTTGATAGGTTTGTTCCGGATTTTCTCCTAAACCATTGACCGATTTTAACCAAGCCTAGTGGAATTAATTAAGACAAAAGAAAGAATGCTGTCGAATTCCGAAGGGCAAGAATTTATTGAATATGCAACTAATTAAAAATTAACCGAAATTTCAAGGCTTTTCCATGATGATTTCCGAATAATTTATTTTACAGGAAAAGACCCTTACTTAATCTAAAAATTCAAAAAAATTATATTTTTAATGACAATAGTTCTATTTCTAAGCACTGTTAATTTATTAAATGTAATTTGTAAGAATTCCATTCTTCAGTATAGCGAAATTTATTCCATTTTTTTAAGTTTTCATTTCTCAAAGCATTCAGTTCATGTATCATAAGTTCCGTCTTTCAATTTGAAACGGGCAATCTCCAAGCTTTTCTGCGTTTTTCTCTGGAATAGATTGTGTGGTATGATCCAGGGTTGCCTCTCACTAACCCCCCGCCCACAAATAACCTTTATTTAAGTCCCAAGAAGAAAAGCGAAAAATGCCCTTTACAGGCAAACACTGAATTGTAGTGACTGTTGCTTTGATTTCGGTAATTGAAGAGATGTTTATTTTCATATTTATTATACTAATTTGAATAGTACAATTAGTAGTTTCACTGCATATTATCTAAAAGAGTAAAATATATGTTCTTCTGTAAAACTTTAAGTGTATCATTCTGTTCTCAATTTTCCTTAGTTTACCATATTATTTCCTATTTTTCATTGTGTAACATTTTATATCCTTGCCATCCCATACTTTCTAAATCCTAGCTTCAAACTAGTCTATTTTAACAAATAGGCTGATTTCAGAAGGTTAAATTCAAAGGCACGAAAAACAAAGGAGATTTATATTTACTATTGAAAACTAATATCAATTTTTGGAAAAACAAAATGTGCGGGCCTATAAAGGAATTGTGGTTCTGAGCAGTTTAGAAAGCTTTGAAGAAAATTACGAATAAGAACTTGGGTTATTATTATTTTTTTTCTCATCTAAAATAATTCTATATGAATGATTTTTGAAAGTATCCTTCAATTGGATTATCAAGTAGCAAATAATGTTTAGAATTCATTTTGCTTATTCTTTCCTTTTGTTTCCCGCCGCCATTAACTTTGTTTTGGAGACGATCACCATTAACGTTGTTTATCAAATGTTTGCGTTTTAAGGAGATAAATTTCTGCTTTGTTCATACGAGAGGAGTAATCATATCAAGTACAGGTTTAAGTTTGCTCACATGATGATAGCAACGGATAGATTTCCCCTTTCACAAGTGTCAGAATATGGAGTTGTTTTTGCGAAACTAAATCATAAGGCGTGGCAATTTTCGGACAATTTTGTATGAATCTAGAATCTAGATCTTAATATTTTTGGGACATTTTGGTTTGCTAATGAAATAGAAAAATTTAATTAAAGATCCACTTGTTAATTTATCGTGCAGATAAAACAATTATTGTAATCATCAAAATTCTTAAGGTTTTGATAAATTTCAGTCTTATCAAATCAAGGTTTTGATAAATTTCAATATTATTTACCTCTCTGAATCCAAAGAAAAGACTTTTGAATCATGTATATCTGTTTCTTTGTGAAATTCATAATTCATAAAAGCGTCAAGTTAAGTGAATAAGATTTAGTATGAGACGTTTACACTAAAATATTATATCATTATCAAAATTTATACGAAATCCGTTTGTGAGAAATTAGTCTTTTTAACCATTCGCGAGTTACGAACGTGCTTAAAAAATATAACTGTAGGACAGAAAACTATGCCTGAAATTTAAGATTTTATTACTAAAATCATTAATTTGTATCGATTTTTTACCAAGGTTTGATTGTCTTTTATATGCATGTAATGATACCTCTTAATCTAATTTAAATCCTAATTAAGTTCTAATTTTAATTTTAATTTAGCCCATATTTACTCACTCTAAAATGTTCTCTTATTACCTGAGCCAATTCTCACTTTTTTTTATTTAATTAAGGCTACAAGCGCTCCATAAAATTGCCGACTTCAATATTTTCTCACGTTCCAAGTGAAGGTATAAAAATCCTTAATGCTTACTACATCCTTTTAAAGATATCTAAAATTCCCTTTCCTAAGTCGTCATGTATACCTTCGTAGTGAATATGGAGTATATATATATATACCTGTATGTGTTTAGGCTAATTTTAAATTAAATAAGCTGAATTGTACGTAAGCACGTGCATTTTAGTGTGCAATTTTCATCTAAGACAGTTGGCATGGTTTTTGTAAATTCCTCCTCATATATGTGAATCTAAAGATTTAACGAGCAAGTTCGATGTTTATCATGTGAACATGAGGTAATTTTTTCGCCATTAGTTGGCAAGTTTCAATTGCAATGATAGGAAAAATTTCACATAGTAATTGCTTCTCTGAATTCCAAACGTAGATCCTAATCTGAAGCTGAATCTGGCGCCAGATTAAAATTGAGATTTAATTTTTTATTGCGGCAATATTAAAAATATCAAATTATGAATTTAATAATTCGAAATCATTCTAGAAAGTTCTTGATGAGATTATAATTTTCAAGAAATATTTCATCTTTGTTAATTTTTCATCCTAAAAATATACAAATAATATATAAATTAAAAAAGTGGTATCTTGAATTCAATAAAAACCGATTTTTATTAGACGTAGATAACTACACAACACTGACTAGAATTTGCATTGTACATATTGTTGGCATAACAGACAATGAATATCGTTAATATCTCACAAATTTATCAAATGTGATTATCAATCTTATCGTCTATGTGCCATTTTAAAAAGGAATAAATGATAATGAAAACATTAATAAAACAATATGTTAAAATCGATATGGATAATGGTTAGAAAATTTATCAAACATAATTATGGGTCTTATCAGCTGTATTTCTTTGAGAGAGAAAAAAAAATGATAATGAAACTATTAATAAGACATTATGTTAAAATAACAAACTTTTCTGAAACTTCATTTTAAATTTATTCGTTTTAAATACACTTTAAAAACCGATGAAATAAAGGATCATAGTTGTGAAATTACAAATCAATTATCATTGTTCGGATTTCGATTTCACCGTTGAAAACTTCATAACAGGACATAGAAATGAAACAGTTACCTTACATGTAATAAAAGATTACCAATAAATGCTGCCATTAGATAAATATGACATCTGTATTTCAAACTAAATATAAAAACGTTATCCCTTGTTCTGCATTGTTTTTATTTATAATTTATCGAATGTGGCCAGTTTTTATTAAATTATTAAATATGCTCACGTGATCAAATAAAAAAGAATTCTATTATACAATATTTATCCAAAGTTTTTAATTCAAGTTTTATAAATGAAATTAATGAAATTCGCATTATGAATTTTAATAATACATATTTTAAAATATTTCTTTAATAAATAGCTATTTTTATCTATGTTAAACAGAATAAAGAAATTTATTTTAAAGTTATCTTACAACTGAAAGATTTTATTTAAATATATACGGAAAGAAATCATACACACAGACAAGTATTAAAATTCCAAGGATATCATAATAACAAAACAAAAAAAAGTGTGAAAGTCAGTTTACGAGAACTATGAAAAATAGGTATTAGCGCTCTATAGTTTTAGTTTAGATTCAATTTGTAGATTTCATCAAATGCGGTTAATAAGGGAAATAGGTTTTCATGGTTTAGGGTATTTTCAATAATAAAAAGAATGGAGTTTGTATCTGTGCTATTTCTGACAGAAATTTTAGATTTTTTTGAAATACATACATTTTTAAATGTTAAAATACCCCAAACATTTTTTTTAAATGCATTACAGAATAAAAATATTTATGTAAAGATAATGTAAGAAGATATGAAGACGTTTGATCAACAATGAAATATTACAAATATTGTACCAATAAAATATTGAGAAAAAATAATTTTTTAAAATAATGAAAGGTTAGGATTTGCTCCATATAGTTTTGCGGATTGCGGTCTCGATCGAAGAAAAAAATGGTACACAAAGAATTTTGAAAATTTAAGAAAAAGTTTCAGAAATAAATTTTGTACAGTTTAAAAAAATATTTTGTTAAAAATTTTTTTATAAAAAGTTCAGTTTGTTTGCAAATACCTTTTTTTAAAAATTGGTAAAAAGAAATAAAGAAAAAATTAAAATTTTCTTTTTACAATATATTATGAAATGAAAATGTTTATCTAAAGATAATGTGAAAAGAAATGGAAGTATAGGCGCAATAGAATAAAATCTTAAATATAGTAATATTAAATACACGATAGTTTTAAAAATAATTAAAAACGAGGATTGCTGTGTATTGTTTTACAAATTGTGGCATTGATTGAACACTCATAAATAATAAAGAATTGCATAATTGGAAATGATTTTCAATAATGAGATGAACCAAATTAAAATTTCATCAGCTTCTGACATAAATATTAAAAATCGTTTTCCTTTGAAAGTATTCCTACATTAGAATTTGTGAAAAAGAAAGAAGAACTCAAACATTTATCTTTAATATATATATAAAAAAAATTGAAAATCCTTATCTAAAAATAATATGAAAATGAATGAAATAACATAATAAATCGAAATTCCAAATATATTATAATGATAAAAAATATATGAAGGACAGTTTCAAAAATAATGTTAACAACAGAAATGAAATGAAATCAAGATCGTCAAAATGAAACAGAATTATATTTCTCTGGGGTTAGCACGAGCCCGCACGTAGTAGACAGCTCCTGGACCCCTCCGACTACCTTTGTACCATGTCTTGATACTCTTCCACTTGAACATAACAGCCAAGCCGAATGCCAGAATGACCAAGAGACCAGCGGCTAATCCCACAGATATGGTCTTGACCACGTGTGCGTGGTGGATTTCACTTTTGGCGATTTCACTGTTATAGTAATTGCATTCAAATTGACTTTCTTCCATATTGTATATTAAAGCATTGCGGAATTTGGCAGGCTCTGCACATCTATTAAAATAATGAAGAAAATATATTAATTTAAATACCATTTATTCAAATAAAATATTTCCAGTAGAGTGTGCTCTTTTAATTCTTTGAAGTTGGGACTCACTTATTTATTTATACGTTTTGTTCATATTTTGAATATATATATATATATATATATATATATATATATATATATATATATATATATATATATATATATATATATATATATATATATATATATATATATATATATATATATATATATATATATATATATACGCTAATCGTTCCAATGCCATTTGTGGTTTTTCAATTCGCGGATCAATTTGCGCAAGGAAAAAGTGGGTGTTGCCATTCGAAAATTTCAAAATTCTCTCACTGTAACCGTAACCGTGAGTTCTGCGTTATTTAGAATCATCACAATCTCCAGCGCATACCTTGAAACAACCATGTCTGAAATTTTGGTTCGATTGGTTGAGCGGATAGGCCGCTAGGGTTTCATATATAGGGGAAGTTTTTTTTGGACCACCCTGTATATATATATATATATATATATATATATATATTTAAAAATCAAGAATATGAAAAAGTAAATTCTTAAATATAAAGATTTTTCATTCGGTATAAAAATATCATTTAAAAAAAATTTTTAAATTATATTTTAATATATTTATTATTTTTTTTAAAGTTGCAGTTAAGAATATTTGCAATACCCTTTCAGTAATAATATATTCGACAAAAAAAAATCATTCACAAATATAAATAAATTGAAAAAAGTGATCTGAAAGAATAATAATTAATACAGAACTAATAACAGCCTGCAGAACAGATAAATATAAAAATAATGGTAAGAATTTCAAAAAGTATTTAAAATGTAATTGTAGAACCTTATTTTTGGGGGGAAGGGAGCTGTATTTAATATAAAAGAGTGCACCTTTTTATTACATTTTTTATGAATTTAAAATAAGTGCAATTATTTGATCATTGCTACTTGATTTATTTATTATCATTTTGTTACTTTAAAAAGTTTTAACTATTTTAAAAGAAAAAGTAAATGATTTATATTATAATAAAGGTTGATGAGCAATTTAATTCTTAGAGTGGAGCACGATTCGTTTTATAAATAGTTAAATTGCAATTGTATAGTTACATATTTTTTAATTAATTCATTAGATATTTAATCGATTTTTTGCTGCAAAAATATAGACTGTAGATGATATATTGTATGATTTTTATGTATGAAATTTCATTTCTTTCGATTCTAAAATCTCTATAAAACTACTTTTTTAAATTTCCTTTACGCAGCAGCTATAAATTATGTGTACTTGTACGCAAGTAATTTTGAAATCACAAATAATATCAACATTTGATGTCATGAGAAAAGAGCTTGTTTATTATTTAACCTTTGTACCATCTATTATTTTATATTTACTGTTCTTCATTACTGTGTTACGAAAATAGAAAATATTTCCTAACATTTTTTTAAAGATTAATAAATGATCAGTCATACACAATTTAATCGGAAAAAAGGCAGTTCTTTAAAGTTTAGAAGAAATAGAAAGAATAATATCCAGATGTTTTGATAACAATTGAATGGCTTTTGGGTTCAAAATCCAAGTAAGTATCCATTTTGCTTAATTTAAAATGTTAAATGTTGGATGCAAATTGGCAAAAAATAAAACGGTAAACTGGTAACCTGGCGGCAGTTTTTGATTATAATTTTCCTAAATTTGACATAATCAAAATTTTTAGTGAAAACATGATGGAAAATTAAGTTTGAAGGAATGATAAATATCATTATAAATATCATTATTATATCATTATAATTTGGGAGAAAAGTCATTCAATTATCAAAATACTTTTCAGTTGGATGAAGTCAAATAAGGTTAAAAATATTTAAAAGAAAGGCTATTGAAATTATTGTAAAAAGAAATATTACATTTTTAATAACTTTTTTGAAAAATATCATATGATTATTTTTAGGTAAACTTTGATTTTCACATTTAAATCAATATTAAAATTCTTTTTTGTACATTTTATACCTAGAAACCTATTTTGTTTGAAAATTAATCAAAATATTTTGCAAAAACACTTGACTTTTTCTGAATATGAAGAAAAATTCTATTCATTTATAACAAATTTTAGATTTTTAGATAACTGTTTTTTTTTCAAATAATGAAGCATTAAATTTGATTATATATATAAATTAAAATAAACACACATTTTTTTAAATTTCTGGACAGTTTAAATTTAAAAATTTCAGTGAAATTATTCATTTTTTTTATAAAATGGTGAAGTGCACCAAAATTTCTTAAAAATTTAGTAACTTGGATTTTCAAATTATTTTGGAAATACATCGTAAACATCTGTTGATTTTTAACAAATTTTTCAGGTATTAAGCAAGCATTTATTCCTATCTTAAACGTAAAATAAAATTTAAAAAAAAACTAAAGCCTTAATTTTTTTCAAGAACACAAAGTGCATGATGTTACAATCAAAGAACTACGCTTATAAGAATTTATTTCATATTGAAAAATGACGATGTAGTAGCATATTATACAGTAATTAGAGTGGAATTATAATTTAATTTTTTAATTAAATAATAGCTAAATTGATTTCTGGTGCGGAACCAATTTTCTGGATAGATGTTAATTATGGAAACAAACATAACTATGAAAAAAAAAACTTCAATTGTGGAAATGCATTATTTTAATACTTACAACTGCAAGCAACTTTAGTAAACATAATATTTTTAGTTGTATTAAATGATTTATGATGTTTATTTATCTAAAATTTTCAATCAATTAAAAAAAATGGAAATATTAAAATCCTTAAACTTTTTATTTACTTTAAAGAACGAACAAGCTTTTCTGAGTCGAGAATAAAAATATGGCAGTTTTCCATTTAATAGAAATTTGCTTAGGTATGAAAAAAACGCTGATAAAAATTGGTTATTTTTCAACATACAATTTTTGTGTCTTAGTTATCTTTATAGAAGAGAATTGGTGATATATTAATATAGGGAATGTAATTCAATAAGCACCAAAAACGAAGAAAATAAATATAATTAATTTTCGATATCCAAAAACTGCATCAGAAAATTTTTAGTTAATTTATTTTTCACTATCGATTTCGTATCATTAAAAAAAAACATTTTGAATTGCGTTTTGAGAAAAATTTTGAATCGTTTTCCTGGCGCATTTTTACATTACATGCAAATAAATATGTACAAAGACCGACAAAACAAAAGAAACACATCAAATTTTAATTAATAATAACTATACAATTTAATATAATTATATTATTTTTCAAGTTATAGATAATTTTTTTAATTTCCCCTTAAGTTTTTTGTGTTCTTAAATTTGATAATAGATTGCAATATTTTAGTTCTCTTTTGTTCTAAATTTCATCTGAACGTCCATATTTATATTAACACCAATTTTTTAAAAAGTGTTGTTTCATACCAGCATAAGCACTGTGTATTCAGGGTCTATAGAAAAGAAACAGCTGGAAATTTTTTGAATCAAAAATATTTTGGATATTAATGTTTTGTTTTATGAAATGTAAATGAAAAAATATTTTTTTATAGATAAATATGCAAAGATTATTTATAAAAACATTTCATAAATAAAATATTTTTTAAAAATGAAATTAATATTTGTAATTTTTTAAAATATGAAATTAATATTTTTGATTTTTAAAAATATAACATTAAATTTTTTAAATATTTGATAAATAAAATATTTTAACTGCATAAAAATTGACGAATTCGATTCGAGTTTTTTGAATTAAAAATATTTAGTTTTCTTTTACGATATATGAATGACAATAAAATATTTTTATGAATAAATATGCAATAATTAATAAAAATTTTAACTGCAAAAAAATTCTATTAGAATAACAAACTTTTGACTAGTATTGAAGAACAGGTAATAATAAGTATTTGTCAACTATTTGAAAAGTTATGTACCTCAAATCAGCTGCATAGAGTCTTTGTAGCTCACAACTCGTTATCCACTTCATGGTACAATCACAATTCCATGGATTTCTCTGCACATTAAATTTTGCGATTCGAGCACAAGGTATCATATCTTTATCCAATGAATGTAAATGGTTTCCTTCCAAATCCAATTCTTGTAAAGTTGGTCTGGATTGATTGAAAAGTCCTTCAAATGCTTTTGGATGCATTGTTGTCAAATGGCGATTGAATTTCATCTCTAGGGTGCGAAGATTAATTAAGTCCGAAAATGCACCTTCACGAACTTCCTTCAGATGATCCATATTATTCAACTCAAGTACCTCCAATGTCTGTAACTTTTTAAACGAATTTTTAGCCAGAAATTCCAGAGCATTTTCATTCAGCCTTAAATGCTTGAGACTTTTAGCACTTCTTAAGGCATCTGTCGGTACTTCATAAAACTCATTGGCAGAGAGATCTAGGAATTCCAACTGCCCTGTGGTGTGGAAGAGATTTGGAGGCAAGATGTACACATCCACATTCGACAAGTCCAACCATCTCAAGTTGATCATTCTGTTGAAGTGTATTGGATCTATATGAACAAGTGGATTATCGGCCAGTGACAGCTCCTGCAATCCAATAAAGTTGTAGAACAGTCCATCTGGCATGAAATCCATGCCATTACCACTCAAATTCAAAGATTTTAAATGATCCAAGCCATAAAATCCATTGTCATCAAGCCTCTTAATTTTATTATTTGCCAAGTTAAGGTATGTTAACTTGCTCAGTCCACCAAAAGCGTACTGGACTACTGATGAAATATGGTTATGACTTAAGTCCAAGACTTGGACTGAGTCATGGGAAAGTTCGAAATCGAGTGCTGTTATGTTGTTAGCACTGAGATCCATGTGAGTTATATTTTTAGGCCAATCATCTACTGGAGGCACTATAGAAAGATACACTCTTGAACAATCCACTTTGTAAAATCCTTCTTCTTCAAAATTTTCACATACGCACACGGCTGCGCACAGAGGATTAACTGCATTCGTTAGACTGATGTGCAAAAGTACTAGTAGAATGATTGAAGTTGTGGTCATGGTTTTGCTCAGAAACTTCAAAGCCATCTTCGTTAAAAGTATGCCTAAAATTTCGAAAATTTTATTAGAATGAAAAATTATTTCAACAAAAATAGATAATAGATACAGATTATTTATTCATTATGAATAAGCATAAAGAAAGTGTATTTTTTATTCATTCAAAAATAATTAATTCGTGTAAAAAATGCTTATTTTCTTGGCAATTACTTAACTTTAATAAATTATTAAACATAAATTCGTAGATTTATTCTTTCAAGTTTTTGTGTTAAGAAAAAAAAAAATTTAATTAGCTTCAAAAATTTTCAAAATGTCTTAAGTATTTTGTTATTTACTTTTATGAATAGTTAAAGAATATTTAATTGCATAACTATTTTTAAGCTATTCAAAATCGTTCTAATGTATATGCATCAAAAATTAATACAGAAAATTAAAGGACAATAATATACAAATTAACTCCAAAATACTCTTTGAATTGCAATATTTGTACTCTAATTATTATTTTTAATGAGAATTAGGGGAAAAAATTATAGTATTTAGAAAAATATTCTGTTTATTCTTTTTCTGTAAATATCATATAAATTTGAGCTAGATAATAATAATAAGCTAGTTAATAAGAGAGTTATATTTGAGCTTAATAATAATATTTTTAACATTCATATTAGGAACAATAACACTGTTTGCGTCAACCATAAAGCAAGGATGGCAATTATCATTTAAATAAACAATCATCGCACAATATTTTATAATTTTATTATAAATAAATAATTATGGTAATCTAAAAGCAAAGCATAAAATTGCAGCAAATTTTATAACGGACTATAAAAAAATTCATATTATTTTATACGAAAGAAGAAAAAATATAAAATGCACAATAATCTCCATTTTATCATATATTTTTTTATATTGAATGAATCGATTAAGTAGCTTATTTTAAATGTTTTAACTTACATATTTTATTCTGTAAATTTTTTTCCGTAATTTAATGTATTACTTGTAAAAAATTTTAAGTTTTTTTTTATTTATATCTAAATTATCTATATCATAAATTTATATTATTTTATATCTAAGAATTTCATGTAATTTTCTTATTTTAAAATAAAAATCAACTTACAAAAGAACAAGACTTATAATTTAAAAAAAAAAAATTCTCCATAAACATTTACTTAATAGAATCTATGTTGCAAAAATGCACCAAAATGAGGATTTTAAAGTGCGAGAGAAATAAGAATTTAAAAACTTTAAAATAATTCAGAAAAAAAACTAGAATCAAATATAACTTGTGATATTCCAGAACATTTCTTTTAGTAGCAAGACAAAAAAATGCTTAAATATGAACTACTCTTAGCCGTCATTTGAACAAATTTTAACGGAGTTTATAATTAAGCTATTTTAAATATCTAAACAACTATTCCAATAGTATTGAATTTAAAAATGAAAGAATACTAAATAAAATTGTTATTTTAATTAAATTCCATTATTTATTTTTAGTATACAATAAAATGGCACACTATATATGAGTCTTATGACAAAACAAACTACGTACCTTATTTTCTGTTAAAAGAAACTGCTCTATCAGTAATCAGAATTCTCTACATAATCTGATTCCAAGGTACAAGACCATCGCGTTGTCATGGTGCCACTGATATCAAGAGTTAAAAAAAATACCTGAGATTGAATCCTTCTTTAGGAAAGCTTCTACGTTGCCCACTTTGACTTAAATATTGAGAAATAAATCAAATCCGATTTGGAATGTGTCATTCTTTTTGAATAAAAATTCTTGAAATCTAATGACGCAATGAAGGATCTTCTTTAGAGCAATAGCAATTTTACGCAGCGGAAAATATTTACAAGAGTTGTGACTAAGAATTGATAAGGAAGGTTCATTAATGCTGAACTTTGTTCTTGATCTTTAGAGAGGAAAAGGAAATTCGAATACGCTTGTTGTTGTTTCTCAGACCTACGAAGTATCCTCCGTTTCCTTCTTCACATTCTTATATAAACGGACTAAACTGTCTCTAATTTAACTTGAGATATTCAAAATCTAGAAATAACATATATAGAGAAGGAGCGGAATATTGACAAAAAGATTCAAAAACATAAAATTGCTAATATTATTATGAAATTCCAAAAAAAACTGTTAATAAGCGTGAAGAGATAACGAAAATAAATGATATATTTTACTGGTTAGACTGATTTTTAATAACAGGTAGATTGTTCTTATTGCTCATATTATGTGTAACTATAAGATGAGAAAGTGTATTTCAAAACCTAGTTTTAAAGAAATTAAATATGGTTAAACGTTTTTTATTTTCTCATACACAATGTACACGAAGAGAAAATACTTTTATCTCCAAAAAATTCGAATTCGAGTTTTGACGAATTTCCACTTCCCTGAATCGAAAAACACACCTCTGATATTATGTCTTTCTACCTAATTGCAAACACGATAGTTCAAAAATGCTTTTATCTAGATGGCTAAAACTAACATTCACTTCAAATTCGTACATTTCTATTATATTGTGAATGAAATCCATTCATAGAAAATTTGTCTGTCTGACATACATTGAAGGGAGGGGGTTCCGAGTTTGGGGTGGGTGGGTGGGTGCAGTATCGAAAATGTTTGACTGTCCAAACGTAAATTGACTCGATAAGTACAAAACGAAGAGAGAAGAGAGCTATATAAATAAAATTTGGTACATAGTTTTAAAAATCGTAAATATAGATATGTATCACAATAGGAATAAAAACTGGGCAGGGGTTGACCATCTATCTGTCTGTACTTTCACAAGCACATAACTGTAATAACTCAAAAACGCGTTGACTTAAATATATGAAATACATGTATGATTACAGCTGTAGCTTTCTGTCAAATTTTGACTAAAATCTACTGAAAACAGCGCATCTTACAACTTCAATTTTTGGCTACTTATTGTTTAATTTATTTAGAGGAAGTCGGTCAGTCTGGTTGTTGCAATAAAAAGCGTTAAGAACTAGGTAGATTTGTATATATATTCTTATTAAAATTTTGTATCACGTTTTTTATTTTTATCAAATTTTAAACCATATCTATGAGGGATTGATCTCTTTTGGTGCATAAAGATATAAAGACATCTGTTTAAAAATAAAATGACTCAAATATATGAAATCAAAGTATGTGACTACAATTGCAGTTCTGGGTGAAGTTTGTTTTCAATAGGTATGAAATAAGGCATCCAAAATATGTAATCTTACGATGGATTTAGTAAAAATATTATATTCATGCCAAATATCAATATTTATTGCTATTGTACAAATAAAATTTGATAAATGAAGAGGATATTTGATACAATTCTGTTTTGATTTTGAATGAAATATTCAGTTACACTTGATTGTTTTCATGTATCATTTACAAAGTGATAAGCAAGAAAATCAAAATATGAAGTGTTATAATTACATCAAAAATGTTTTCAAAGTATATCATATAAATATTTCTAGACAGGATTTTTTTATATAGGCCATTAATAAAATGCTAAGTAAGGGAGTCAATTCATGTGCTGTTATTGACACATATTTATTATAAATATGCTACTCAATATTGCTGCTCATTATTGTTTTATAAATCATTTATAAATTGCTAAGTCAGAGAATCAACTCATATGATATTATAGTCACTACAGAGATCACTTTAAGCATAACCAGACAAACTCCCTGAAATTTTCTTGTATAGCCGAATGTATATTATCTCCTGAATGTTTATTTTGGACGCATTCGGATGGCCACAAAGCCTTGCGTGACATTGGCGAACAATAATAAAGAAATGCAGATATTTGGCATGAAATTAGCATGTTACTGAATCTCTCGTACGAATACGTAATTTGCATTCTTTTTTTATTCAAACTGAAATCAAAACCGAAATTTGGCACAAAAATGCATTTGTAATCACAAAATCGTATACCAGATTTCATTGATGTAAGCCATTGCATTTATGAGTCATTGGATTTATATGCCAATGAAAGTACAGATCAATAAAGGTCAATTCTTTGAGAGATGTGGTTCAAAATTTGAATAAAAATATATGTTAATATTTTATACCCTATTTTATCTGTACGTTTTTAAATTAGCGAGTTTACTTATACTTCAACAGCCAGACAGATCCTGTCTGAATGAATTTCGTTCAAAATTGGTTAAAAATCTACAAATTTACTCTAAAGTCTACGTACCAAATTTCATTTATCAGC
The DNA here is from genome assembly GCF_947563725.1 of Argiope bruennichi. Classification (NCBI taxonomy): domain Eukaryota; kingdom Metazoa; phylum Arthropoda; class Arachnida; order Araneae; family Araneidae; genus Argiope; species Argiope bruennichi. The sequence goes on from NC_079158.1 coordinate 54,862,300, forward strand.
TCAAAGTGCTGTTGACAGACAGAAGGACATACATAATATCAAAAATGTATATTTTTTGAACTAAAAGAGATCTAAAATGTGAATATTCATCAAGATCTAGAGTTCAATTTTTTGACAATTACAATATTTTTCTATACTTCGTATAAGAAAGAAAAAAAAAAAAAATGCCGGCGTCCTGGCATACGGGTAGCGCGTCTTCCCCGTGATCTAGGAATCCCGGGTTCGAGTCCCGGTTTGGGCATGGTTGCTCTATCTGTGAGATGTGTGAATGTGCTCTCCTGTAAAAAGAGGTTGTGCAAGCGAATGAGTGATGCATGAGTAGCTAAGTCGTACTCTCGCTCTAGTTGGCGCTACTATAAAAACAAGAGACGCTCCCCCTCAGGCTTAAATTGGCTGTCTAAGAACAGTGGGGTTGTCTGTGGCAAGTGTCATAAGAAACAACAACAAGAAAAAAAAATGCCACTGAATATTGCTCCTGGTATTATTTGCAAATGTCGTTTATGAAGTGTTAAGCTAAGAAATCAACCTGCAGGGTAACTAAATATATTAATATCTAAAATAATTTATTAATATCTCTATGAATTTATTGATATCTAATAATTAATAAGCAGGTATCTAAATATCCTACTAATTATTATGTTGGATCATTCAGTAAATTTATCTGTAATATCATACTCTGTGCCTGAATCATTAACATTTTGAGCAAAACTTTTGAGGGATAAAATTCTTATTAATGTTTAGATATCAATTTGGAACAAACACAGATTAAGAAACAACAACAACATTTTTTTTCTATTCTTATCTTGTGACTTTTATACATATACTACTGTTAGAAAGTTTTATAGTTCATATTGTAGTTACATGTTTTGCAGTTTCCTCTCTTGTTTTCAATTTACTGTTAAATTACCTTTAAAACAATTAATGAATTCTTTTATTTGCAGTCTAGAAGTGAAAATAGAAATTGCATATCGTAAAAAATTTCAAACAACGCAAGCAATCCTAACCACTGCTTCACTTTCATTTCTTGAAACTGGCTTACTTGCAGATTACTCAGATAAATTCTTTGTGAAGAACTCACCATTTTATCTTCGTCTATTTTAGTTGCGGCAGATGTTCGCTTTTATCATCAAATTGAACTGATAAGTCAACCTTGCACAATTTGAATTCCTTCTAGCTGTATTGAGAGCTACATATCAGTTTCGAAAAAAAATAATCGGTTGTTTTATCTATTGTTTGTTCCGTTTTACTGTAGATCTATTAAATTGTTCGGTCTAAGTTAAAATGTTAAAATGTGTTCTCTGCGTCAAGGTATTATGTAACTACGTTTTTGATCTTTCACATTAAGAAAGGGCTTCCATGTTGGCGATTTCCGGGTCAGCAGATCGCAAGATCGATTCTCGATTCAAGCGCATAATACAACTTAAATATTTTCTGAAGTTCTGGGTGGTTGCTATGTCTAAAGTTCCCAATGCCAAGTCCCAGTATGCCTACAGAATAGATTCTTAATCAGTAAATTGAATCGTTTCTGTGCCACACATATATGAAATTGCATTATTTCTAAACTTATAAAATAGAGTTAAGTCATTTGTATAGGCTAATTTGATACAAAAATTACGCAGAACCCATAAATTTCTTAAGTCCTCTATAGAATCTTTTTTAAATAGATATATAATTTAATCATATGTCAGAAGGAAATGAACTATCAAATGGTTAATCAAATCAAATCGTTCATTTTAGAAATGAACCCTCTTGTAAATGCGGTCTTTTAACATTTACAACTTAAATGCAAATAAGTCAAAGAACTCATTTATTTGCCCACACAGACGCACCGATTATATTGTTACGAATTTGTAATGCTGCTTCCCAGCATAGTTGATTCCATCATCAAAAAGACCGTTTTACGATCATCTGTATTGGACGGAGTCCGAGTGTCGCGTCGGAGGTTCCTGAGCTTGGCGACCATTTAACGACTTGGTGACGAATTTGGCGACTTTGGCGCCAAAATAGATTATACCTGAATCATCGAGAATTTTCCCGATCCGTCCATTAGGAACCGAGATACGCCTCGAACGTTCCTGATTGGTTGAGAGGCTTCTAGCCCCGCCTCCTGAGACTTATAAAAGGAGGCAGCCGCAGCTGCCAGAGAAGAGCAGTCGGAATCAACGGAGAGTAGTCGGAAGCGACAGAGAAGAGTAGTCGGAATCGACGGTGAAGAACTGGTCTTCCAGGGATTAGCAGAGCAGCGACGGAGTCAAGCTAGTGTTGAACTAAGCTGTGCGCTACTGTCTGCAGTAGAGTCTTGTTGTGTGCTGCTGTTTGCACGTCTCGCGGCTGAAGATAATTGTCGACTTTGTGCTGTCCTGTCCTGTCTTCTTGTAAATAAACGTCGTTGTTGTTTTTTTCTGCTGCCGCCTGCTGATTGAGCATTCTCCACACCATATAACTTCCACTATCCAAACGAACCACGAGAAATTTCGTAACAATATTAAATCCTTAGGATTTAAGATAACGAAATGAAAATGTTTGGAAAGTAATGTTTGATTTGTCATAAGAATTTGCTTCTAGAAAATCCCTTCATTTTCTTCATTCGTTCTCTTCATTCAAAGACATTATTCCATATCAAATAAATTTATTCAATGTTCATGTCATGTCCATTTGGATGATATAAAGGTAATTACGCTGAATGCATATGCCCGATTTCACGGACTTTATTCACTATCAATGTTTGTAGATTCTTCAGATGCCACGAATTGTGAACGCCCTTGATATACGTAAATTGTATTAAATTTAAAAGATGCCTTAAATACTTATTTTATGTCTGAACTATTAATAAAGCGGAGTGTGTTGATATCTGTTGGCACTCTACAGAACAGATTGTTTCGGTAGAGCTAATGAATTTGACACAAATATACTTTAAGGACTTGAGGAGTTCTTCAAGTTTAATTAATTATTGATTTTGCGATATGTTGGCGTAATTTCTCAAAATTCTAAGAAAATATTGAGCAAAAATAACTTTTTCTCCAATTAAAAATTCAAAATTCGTCTTTTTTAACGATACTAATTATCAAACTTTTAACTTTTATTATACAAATTTAGCTAACTTTATCCGAATTTTAACAATTTTATTACAATATTCCCCAATGTTTCAATGAAACTCGAGCCATTTTCAAAGTTTCATCTTGAAAGTTTGAAAGTTTCATCATGGCGTCAAATGAAAATGTCGGTGAAATCTAAGAACTATCCTTTTAGTTAGCTGAGGAATAAAGTACGCGTGAGAAATAAGAAAAGGAAGTTATAGAATTGCCAAAGATAACGCGAATTTTAAAATAGATTGATTACCTTGATATTTAAGTTCATAATGGCCCTATGTTGGCATGAGACTTGAATCTGTTAGGAAGATTCATTTACTCAATTAACAGAATAGGTACTTTTCCGTTAGCCGGGCGCAAGCGAAAAATCGCTAAATAATGTAGAATTCCGCCAAATATCCTGTGCCAAATTCGCGCTTGGTTCACAATTGGCGATATTTGCGCCTGGCTAACGGAAAAGTACCACAGAATAATGTGAACCTGAAAGTAGGTAGAAAGTAGTAGGAGATTCTGATTTATAGCAACAATGGCTTTTACACCTGTTCCCAGATGAAGTTTCAGTTAGTTTACAGTAACAAAGCAGTTCTGATTACGTGATTTAGTCCATATTCGAGATTCTAAAGTTCCAGTGAAAAGAAGAGGTACAAAATGGCGGACAGAATTATGTGAAACTATTAAAATAACATTATTCTAATGTTTATCACAAAAATCTTTGTTGAGAGGATCTTTAACATCAAATTATATGTGAGAATTTTAATTGAAATTAAAGACCACCAATATATAACTGGTGACTGTTTGATCGTCAAAGGAAGCTTGAGATAAAATTGATCTTATTATATAACATGTACAATTGTCTAATTATTTTAAAAATCTTCATTTTTTCTTTTAAAGTAATCAATATTTTTCAAGTAATGGTTGTCCATCAAGAACAGACGTATTTTAAGACAGAACTAAATAATTATTCTTTCTATTTCCAATAATTATAATCCTAATATTAATATTTATGTTGATTTTATAATCTTTAAATATAAATTAATGGAATAACATTTTATAGATTAAAATTATCATTGGATATTGAGATTGTTTAAATCTATATTTAAAAAAAACAAGAAAATATTTTAATTTAATATTTCAATTTATTATATTTATTTAAATTATTTAAATAAATATTTAAAAATAATAATTTTCAAATGCGCCTTTTTTGTTTTTTGAAAATAATTTTATTAGCTACCTGACTTAGCTACCTATGTCACATGATTCCGTATTCGATCCAACCAAGTTTCGAGGGCATTTTATCATTAATCGAATGCAGTTATGCAAGAAAGAACTAACCTCGACTTCTTGGTTTTTGTTACATTATTGAACAAACTTTATTTAAAAAAATGATACTTTCTGAATCTGAATGCGTAATAATCTAATTACAATGCTATAAAAAATTTTTGCAAAAAATCAAAGAGCAGAATGTTAGGTCTTTCGAAAAAAGTAGTCTCAAATTGAATGAATATCTTTCAGTTGGTTCTGAATGGCATTATTAAGTCCAGCTTTGAATAAATCTTCATTTTAATGCTTTATTGATAATTTGGGAAATAATTTTTAATATTTATATAAAGCTTAAAAATATAACTTTTCTGTTGAGAGTTCATGTAAACTCAAAAAAAAAATTCTTAAAATGTAAAAGATCTTCGGTAAAGAGATAATAAAACATTTAGAATGTTTAATATCTTTCAGAGTTCCTTTCATTATTCCATTATTTTTCTTTAAGTATTTTGAAAAATATGTCACTAAGATATTAACTTGATAAAAAAAGGAGTCATAGTAATCAAACAAAGTTTATTTGGCGCATCTATAAAAAAATCTATTTAATATTTTACATAGAATTGTCTCAAAAGCAAGTGGCAACCAAACTGAACAAAAATCTAAAACAATATGATTTTTTTTTATTAATCGGAACATTTAATTTCATTTGAATACATCATAAATGACAAAAAAAGCCTTTAAAACTCCAAATAAGTTTTTTTTTTACACCGTTAAGCATTTTTGGACATTAATTACAAACAGAACAATTAGAATTTTTATCCATTTCATTTTTTAAGATGCATCAAAATGAAAGAAATATATTTGATATGAAAACTTTCAAATGATATAAAATAGAATTTCTTTTCAGTTGTTTCTCATAAATGGCTAAAAACGTGAATGAATGATGAATATGAATCAAGTAGTATTTATAGGATCACTTAATTAGACATTTCAAAGCCTAGTATTGAAATGGGATCTTCTTTTAAATGATTAAAAGGCCCTTTCAATATAAATTCACAGCTCAGCTTTTTAAAATACAGATGCTGCTTGCTTCTATATAACTTGCTTCTCTTCTACTTGCCTCTCTCTACTTGCTTCTACCCTCTGATTCAATAATCGCCAAATCTCTTTAGGCCATGTTTTAAGGGCTAAAATTTATCTTATTTTCTTATACTCAAAGTAACGGTTTCTCGATTATTTATAAAAGCAATCACTTTCATCTGCCAATTTTTTTAGACAGAATTAAAAACGGAAACCTAACTCAATATGTAAAAATTAGGATTCACGTTTCTTATTTAAATAATTATTCTTTTGTAAATCGCCAAACGAAGCAATAAAAAAATTCGGAAAAAGAGGGATGGATTTTAATGAAATCTACAAAATCTATGGATATAAAAAAAAATTAAACTTCGCATTTTCAAAACTTCCTCTGGCCATGAAAATGGAATAAAAAAAAAAGATTTTAAATGTTCATCAGTACTTCCAAAACGGTATTTAAAGTTTGATCCCCATTGACAAAGAATCGTTTACGTTAAAATAATGGTCTATAATCTCAAGTTATCTTAAATAAACAAAAGAAAAACTTGTGTATATACTTTTTAAAATCAGACTTTTTGAAAATATTCATTTCGAATTTTACTCGAATAAAAGGAGAAAAAAAAATGGTTCATCTTTAATTTTTGATCAAACTGAATTTCATGTATTATTCAAGAATATATACTTCCTTAAGCAATTGTATCTTTTTTATTAGGTATAACAGGATATGGCACAGTTGTTTTTTCATCAATTTATAATTTAATATCTTTATTTCATTTTTTTTTCATTTAACTTGTTATCTTTAGGTCACATCTAGACAAAATTTTAAACAAAAGGTTTTCATATGATAATCAAAATATACAGAAAAGAAAAATATTAACAATAAAAAAGCGCTTAACAAACAATCAAGCAAAAATTGTGAAGTTTATTGGATAATTTTTCTAACATAAGATAGCTGTTGTTGATGGCTAATTTAACACAGAATAATGCTTATTTTAATCTAAAATTACGTTTGTACACGTTTTGAATTTTTATAAAATAAAAGAACATGCGATAATGAACTGTGTAAAATATGAAAATAAGTTTCATTTCTGTGTTTCAAGAATGTCTATATTTTCAATTTCGGAGGTTGGAGGGACACTTATAAAAAAGCGATAGTAAAAGCGATACCATTTTTAAATAAAATCAATGGAAACAAAGAAAAACAAGTTTCTAGAAACAAAACAAAAAATGTTTATTTGTAAAAATGAACGTGGAGTTATCATTGAACGACGTGCATTATGTTGTCTTGAAGTATGATAGTTGATGGACAGTGGAAGAAAAAAAAACTCATGGATTGCTCATTACTTATATCCCATCATCTCCTCCTGTGTAATCTATGTCATTTATGTGCTTATTTTTGGGAATAGCATAGAAGTAGGGTTTCCTGTATCCAGCATAGCTCCGCCTCCATAAAAGGAAAGCTACGATCAGCACCAGAATCAGGACTGCTGTGGCAATGGCGCACACAATCAGGACAACATCGGAGAGGTGTAAACCACATGTTAATTCATTATCTTTCAGGTCGGTCAGGTACATGCCTTCGAAATCTGAAGGACCAGCACACCTATTAAAAAATGAATTAATGAAATCCATAGATATGTAAATTTTAAATAATTAATATGTATATAATTATATAGATAATTAAATAACATATGAAACAAGAACAAAATCTGCAATTTAGTTTAATGATTCAATATTAGCATTTTATTTCAGAGCAATTTGAAGGCTATTTTGGGATCAACTTCACAATTTCAAACCTTGGTTACATACATTGAGCTTTTAATGCCTTTCGTCTAAAATTCAATACATATCTGGAGCGTTTAGTACTGCTCCCTCTATCTGCTCTATGTTTTTTTTTTTTGTTTTTTTTTTTGTCTTATCTAGTTGTTTGTGTTTTTGAATTATTCTGTTTGCACACATACAGACGGAGAGAGAAACTTTTCGAGAGATGGATGTTGCCAAAATTTGAGACAATCTCATACCAAATTTTATTTATCTATCTCGTTCTATTTTTGTGTTATTATGTTTGCAAATAGTGTACTTGTAAAAATTATTATTACTAACCGACTTCAACGACCAGCTATTAACCTACAATATTAATAATAAAAATTATAAAAACAAAAGAAATGACTGTTTTAAAATGAAATGAACTTTTACAAAAAAATAATTTAGAGCATTGTGATTCATTTGCTATACTTGCAAAACAGTTATATTATTGATAAAAAAAATTGACAGAATCTCTGCAGTAGATGTGACTGGGAGTTTTGCCAAAGTTTCTTTTGAGGTATCTCTCAAAAATTCAGGAGAATGGGGGAGGCCCCATTAATGACATATCTAGGGATTATGATATTTCATCAGAGATTTCAAATATTTATTTAAAAATTGTTGAAACTGACACAGTAGTTGAAGTTGAAAACTCTGTTATGATTTTTTTTCATAGAAAATTTTACAGTGAAAATGTCTTTTTGAAATATCTTATGAAAATAGAGATTGGTAGGGAGGGGAGGCAGATGACCATTGATGACATTCTGGAGATCATATGCTTTCATACGAAATATTAAGTGGTGAAATCGGATCAGTAGTTGAAGTCATTTATTTTAAATATATATATACTTAAAATTTCTTTTTTAAATTATTTTAAATTCATAGAATATTACCGTTTTTGATTCAAAGAGATATAAAACTTGATCATCAAAATCTCAGGTCATATTTTTTATTACAATTATACTTTCACTTCGCTTACTTCCACAATATTTTTCTTGCTCCAAAAGATGTCTTTGTAAGGAAATGTACGAGAAATGAAGGAAGGAGAACTCTTCATTATTTATATTTTTTAACTCAGTAAACACAGGTATATTGATCTTTAAAAACCAACTCTGTCCATGTATGATTCCAATTTATGCCATTCTTTATCGCATAAGCTCTTCCTATTTTAGATCAAGAAAGAGAGAACAATAAACTAGTATCTGTGTATTAGGGACATAAAATAAAACAGCGAATGGACGTCTTGCATAAAACTTGCTTATCGTAGCTGAAATGTACGCGCCCTAGAAAAAATATCTGTCAAATGTATGTTCTTTTAATTCTGCTTTCTTTTTATTGCTTATTTTATTTGCTTGTTCTTTTATTCTGCGCCAATTCTTCATTTCTTCATTTTATTAAAGTATCTTTAACCACAATAACAGTTGAGGTTATTGTTTTTGTCAGATTTTGCTTAAATTCTGTTTCTTATAAATTTTTTATATTCATTTTAATCTTTTTACCCCAGAAACCAATTTTGAATAATAGATTTAGTTGCTCTTTCAGAGTAATTAATACTAAATGCTTCAAAATGTATTCGAAGTGTGTTTAAATAATTTCATTATTTTTTTGAAGAAATTAATTCAATAAACTATCCGACAGATATCAGATCAAAGGTCTGTCAGTTTAACGAAAACTCTGGATCAGTAAGTGTTAATTAAAAAATATCATTTTTAATAACAAACCTACATTTTTTTATAAAATTTTTTATGAAATATACTAAATTATACTAATAATATGTTTTAAATAATATGGAAACCGAATGAACCAGTTGCCCATCCCCAATCACTGATCCGATTTTGCTACCTTTTGCTTCATATGAAAACTCATAACCTCCAGATATGTCATCAAGAGTCTCCAGTTCTCCTTCTCCCATCATTATCGAGAAAAAAAACTATATAAACGTTTTCTATGGAAAAAATCTCACCACAGTAATTACCAGTCCAATATCATTTGACAGATTTCAAAATGTTTTATTTCATATGAAGGCTCATGACTCTTTCAATCATGAATAACCATTTACTTATTTTCTCCTTTTTCCATAGATATTGAGGGGGGGGGGGGTCAAGGACTCTTTGACTAAGTTCTCAGCGTGAACACCTAGAACGATTTGGCCAGTTTTTGACGACTTCTTGACAGTTTCGTCACTTTAAAGTACGGTCAGATAGAATTATCGGAAACAAATTTGCAGATTTTATAATTTTGTTTAATTTTAATTGGTGAAATTTCGTATATGATCTTTGAACCAAATTTCTATATTTCTATTAAATTTTGTGTGAAATCCATTCAGAGGAAGTCTATCCATCTGATTGTTTGAATATAAATTAGCACGATAAGAACAGGACGAAAAGAGTTAGATCGATAAAGTTTGGTACACAAAATTAACATCTATTACATTTATATTAAATGTTAAAGTGCAGTTCGCAATTTATTTTGCAGTTTACTGTACACCTACTTACAGTTCACATGTTCAGATACATTTATCATGTGATTGTAAAATCTCGTGAACTAACATCGTATATATTTTTGTTGAAATTTAGATTCAACGCGTTCTTTTAAAGGCATTTTAGATCAAATTATTGAAAAAATGGATTTCAACAACAGAAAATTAATGTAGTGTTTATAAATTAAGATATTTTTGAGCCAAGTAGTTCAATTTGTAATTCGCTAAATACGAAATTTAGGATATTGTATTATGAATTATCAAACACATCATAATCTAACATTAAATCAATGCTTTTCAATCATTTTTTTTTATTTTGGCATTTCAGTCTTCTGAGCAATTATAATTGATTATTAATTTATCTGTAATGTTTTAATGTTGCGACTGTAATTTTCATAATACGAAATTTAATGTAATGACTATATTAAGCAACATCAAGCGTTTCAAAATCTAGCGAAATCAAGTGGCATCACAGTGCTCTATAGTGCATACTATTCAACAGTAATGGCTTACGCTTTAATTTTTTCCCCTTGCATATGCAATATGCATTTTCAATTTTCAAAATACAAAATTTAGTGTATAGAATTTATTATAAAATATCAAACGCATTATAATCTGTGTAAATAGAGTGGCATCACAATCTTGTGGTAAATGCTGTTGTAGAAAATCATAAAATACTATTACCTTACACTGTTCTGTTTAATATGTTGTACATACAATATACAAGGGATGTGCAAATGAAAAGGTACGAAGGGACACTGTGGGTATAAATTAAGGCTTTATTCAAAGTTACATCATAGGCCTGAGCACAACGATTCCATTGAATAACGAGACGAAGGATTCCTTACTCCCAGAATTCCTGTTGCCGTGACGAAACCCAGTCCTTCACAGCGTCCGAATTGAAGCGCTTTCTTTTCAGATGTTTTTCAGGGAACCAAACATGTGAAAATCGCAGGGCGACATGTCCGGGTTGTAGGGCGGATGGTCGAGCTGCTCCCACTAGGGCAGTTCCGCGCCTGTGACCCTGAAGACGTGTGGACGCGCGTTATCTTGGAGCAGAACCACACCCTCCGTGAGTAGCCTCGGTCTTTTGCTCTTGATGGATCTGCGTAGTCTTCGGAGTGTCTCACAGTACACATCGGAGTTAATGGTTCCGAAAAAACATCTGAAAGGGAAGCGCTTCAACTCGAACGGCGAACTCAAGAACGCTGAGAAGGATTGGTCTCGTCACGGCCACAGAAATTCTGGGAACAAGAAATCCTTCGGCTCGTTAATCAATGGGATTGTTGTGGTGTATACTTTGAATAAAGTCTTCATTTATACCCACAGTGTTGTTTCGTACCTTTTTATTTGAACACCCCATGTACATTTTGAATTGTCAAAATACAATATTCAGTATAATGTTTGTACTAAGCAATAACAACGCAACATCATCTGTCTAAATCAAATGACATCACAGTCTTCAGACAAGTAAAGTTGGGCATGTCATGTAATTCCGTTACCTTCTTCAGAATTTTTTTTTCCTTCATACCAGATGCGCAATGAATTCAAAACTAAGTTGAAGTAGCACATTTGAGATGCGTCACATTAAAATAAATTGAGTGTGCTTACAAAACGAAAAGAATATTAGTTTAATTTATAAAAAAGAATAGAAAACTTACTGGATTTCTTATCATGTAATTAATTATTTTATATTTTGGAAGTTTTTTAATGGAAATCTTCTAATTAATATAAAAATTAGAAATAAAAATGTTTTAGAATATTAAATAAATAATCACTACATATGAGTAAAAAATTGAGAATTATTTACATATTTAAATACATTTCAACATCAAATTAGTTGCAGGATTTGACTTCATTAATTTTTTTTTATAGGGATTATCTATCGAATACTTATACTTATTTCAGTTTAAAAATTCAAAAATTAGCATATAAAAATCACAAAATTGCGAAAATAAATTAAATAGGAACTAACCTTGCGTGAATTTGGAAGTTATTTTTTAATTTGATATTGACCATCCATTCCATGTTGCAATCGCAGTATAATGGGTTTTCTCTAATATGTAGTTCCAAATCTTCATTCCATTTCAATAGGGATTTTGGTATTGTTTTTAAATCGTTTTGCCTAAGGAACAATTGAGAGAGAGCAACCTTTTCATTATTTACTTTTCTGACAAAAGCTAGTTCACTGATTTCATCCAGTTGAAAATTGTAGCTGCAATGGAGCTCCTGCAAGTGGATCATATCCCCAAAGGCATACTTTTCAATTTTCTTTAGATTCGGCATTCTATCCATATATAAGTTTACAAGTCCTGTCATTCCTCTGAATGCTTCTGGTGGAATTATTTCGATAGGATTTCCACTCAAATCCAAAGATTTGACATGATCTAAAACATGTAAGGCGTCAGTTGGAACATAAGTCAAATGATTATTTGCCAGATTTAGGAATTTCAATCTTGGCATGAAGAAAAAGATGTGATCTGGGATGAACTTCAACAATGTGGATTCTAAATTTAAATCTTCTAACTTCTGTAGCTCCGCAAATTGCTTGGAATCCAATTCTTGAAGCGGATTCGACTTGAGGTTCAGCTCCCTGAGTTCTGTCAAATGTGCAAATAGTTCAGGGAAGACGGTAAGCAAGTCATTAGAGCTCAAATCTAGACTTCTTAAATTGGCAAGACCTTGAAAAGCATTTGATGGAAGATTCCAGAGACGATTGTGGCTGAGGTCCAATCTTTTAAGACTCTTAAAAGCCTCGAAGGCCTTGACGCTCACAAAATCAATGCGATTAAAACTCAAATCCAATTCAAAAATATCCCTTCCATTATAGAAGGTCTGAGCATTTAGACTTGATATCTTATTTCCTTCGAAGCTTGCCGTGTGTATACCTTTGGGAAAAGATATCAGATTTGGCAACTCTGTAATGCCCAATTCATTGCAATTGACATCTTTATCCAAGGCATTGCATACGCATTTTTTCAGGATGGTTTCAACATTTCCTTCAATCGATGTTATGAGGGACATATTACAGACATCTGCTGTGACAATCGGGGGAGGAGTTGTTGAAGAACCATCTTGACTGTAGGCTAAATGAGTGATACTTAATCCAAAGATGAGTGCTTCTAGCAAAGAAATGCTAAGCTTTTTCTGAAAGATATAAATAATATTATTATTTAAAGAATGCCTTTTTGGGTGAAATATATACTGAACAAAGTAATTATCCACAGCAAATTGCACCTAGTAAAAGTAATAATAAATTTATATGGGCTTCAAAGGAGTTTCATTTAGTGGTATTATTTCTTAATAGCGTGGTTTATAGTTGGAACATAGTAGTATTTTATAAAGTTATTAAAAAAAACTAAAAATATTTTACGAGGCTCATATGTACTGGTTCATTTTGCAGTAGTTTTTGGTAATTAAGTTAATTACTAACTTTCCCTTGTTTATTTATAATTGAAAAAAGTAAAAAAATAAATTCTATGATTTATAAAGCATCAAAACTTTTGTAAAATAAGTAGAATCTGCAATTTGAAATGAATTACTATAACTTGTGAATAATTGCAATTTCTTTCCCTCTTCCAGAGAAGTATTTATTATTATTATCCGCACAGCTGTATAAAAATGTAAAGTGTCTTATATTTAAATATAAGGTAGTTGCAATCATACGCAGAGCTAATACTATTCAACGAAAATAACAAATAGAATAAATACTTAAGACCGACTGAAACCTTAGCGATTATCGATAATCGAAAAAGTAGATGGTTTATCCTTATTATTAAATTATCTGTTCTATTCTAAAGTATTTCCGCAAATTTCTTTATTGAAAAAATTGTAGATTGTATGGATTTGCAGCCATGCGATATTGATTTGGGGGGGGGAATGCATAAATTAATTATTTCAAGTAATGGAAATATATCATATTCATTAAAAATTTTTCTAAATGTAGAACCTATTTGAATTTAAATTTCAAACGATGATTCAAGTTCCTATATTAATTTCGTAAAGCACAAAATCAAATTAAAGAGAAAAGAAAGATAATGAATATAACTATTAGCGGTCAAAGTTTTGTGTTATTAAAGCAATAAAATAATTTCATCATCATACTCAAGATCTGCTTCAATATAAATTTCGTTAATATACTTTTTTCACTTCTTTTATTAAAAAAACTAATTTCCAGAAACTATGTACTTTTATGTCATTATTATGGAAGAATTTTTTATATTTTCAAAGAATGTATGAAAATTTAAAAAAAATTTTGAAGATAAGATTAAAATAATTCTGATACATGTCGTGACATTAAATTTTCATGTTAAATTCTTAAATATAATTTATGCTTGTTATCATGAAGGTATTAAAGAAAAGTATTAACATCATCAAATTAGACTTTTTATTAACGGGATAAATATATTTTTAAGATTTTGTTCTGTCACTACATAAGTTTTATATTTTATTGAAAACTATTCATAAAGTAAAAAAAATTACAGAATTTATCCGAAACTAAAATCAAAATTATGAAATAAAAAATGAATTTGCAACAATTATGGTATTAAAGAAATCTTATTAAAATTTGAAAATTATTAATTAAATATTAAAATTTAAATTTATCTACAATTTGAAAAATATTCAAGAATAAATACTTATTTTTATGAAGATCTTAAATTGTTTGGCCATAAACAATCCAAAATTGATCACAAGTCAATTAGTAAATTCAGCGAAAGTTTCAAAATTTATTACAGCTTTAAAAATATTTCTATTTTATATCAATTATTTATGTTCTTGTCAGATTTTAATGGCAGCATTTTTAGAAGGCATAGTAAATGTTCTTGCCTGTTAAATATTTTTTTAAAAATGTTACTTTTTTTTTAATTTATTCAAAAAATCCGTTTAGATGAAAATGTTAGATTCTAAAATTTTGATGAATTCAATTTTCTTTTATTTGTTTATATTACTTTTTTTTGTAACTAAAAAGAAATAATGCTGCATGTAATCATTGATTTCTGAAATTTAAATATATTGATTATCTTTTATCTTTGTAAACATGGAAAATACATCATTTGTATTTGTAAAGTCTTTAGGTGTAAACTTAATCCAGGAATTTGCAGTTGCAATAATAATTACATAATAAACTTAAAAATGGAACATAAAAATTATATACTATCCATTAACTCTTCTTAATTCAATTGAAACAAGAATAATGACGGATATTATGCAATAATATACCATTTTGTAATTATTATACAATATATTTCAGATGTACGCATAGTTAAAAATCAATAACAAAAATAAATTATTCTATAATTATTATACAATGTACAAAGGCTTTTAGAATAGTCCAAAAACAATAATGCCACAAATTTGAAAAATATGATTCATTCAGTTGAAAATTTAATCTGTGGAAAGATAGCACATGAAAGATCAAATTGAAAATCAATTTTCAAGAATAATTTGTTAGTTTTGATTTTTATTAATTCGTACTACTTCTGCTAAAGATATTGAAGGAAATTCAAATTCTCAATGTTTATTGTAAAATTGATGCAACTGTCTCTATGATTATAATGCAATAAAAATATCCAAATATAAAAAATACACATAAAAATTTTAAAAAACACACATAAGAATTAATTTCTTATTAAACAGTTCCAAACAATTTTAACTAGAAAGAACATCAATTAATTTACAAAAGAAAAGAAAACATTACTTACCTTATTCATTGTTACTTTAGGAAAAGTTTGAAATAGTTAGCTTAGTTGTTGAGATGGAATTGTTATCTTAGTGCTTGATGTCAACTGACGACGCGCGATTCTAGGTGCGCCAGGCAAAGCAAAGTTCGCGAGATAAGACCGGAAATTTATCTTTCAAAAAGCGAGGATATCATAACGTTTTTTCGACAACACTCTTTATTTGAAGTAATTTTTGCTTAAAGAAAGTGGGTTTTATATGTACAAATATGTCTACTTCTTTTCCAAGTTTCTGACTTCAAATTAAGGTGTAACAGGATAAATCTGATTATATTTCCTTCATGACAACAAAACACTTCAAGTTTTAGTGTGTCTTATTAAAATGGCTCACTAAAACTAAAATTCATCGTTCTGTAGATATGATACCATTAGTTCTGTTTATTTCCAATTAAATACTTTATGTATAACTTAATGTTCAAGATTTCCCCGTGAAAGTTATTATAAATTGTGACATCCATAACAGCCTTTTTATTTAAGAAGCCTTACTCTTGCTCTGTTCATTTCGTATATGAGCAATTCTAATGAAATCTTCTCGGACCATTTAATATCATAATAGAGTTATTAAAAATGTAATTGGCCAGATAATTTATCTTCTAATTTTTACGGTGCTTCCCTTTTTTATTCTTCCCGTGAACTGCACGTTATTATAAACTAAGGAGAAAACTTCTTTCTTCTTTCAGGCGAAAGATCTTTCTTCCTTAACTTTTAATAATGGAAAAATAATTATTTCTCTTTTACTATTGATAAAGATGAATGTAATGCGTGTGTGTGTGTGTATGTTTCTATGTGAGTGCGTGCGTGTCTGTATTTAAATGTGTGAGTGTGTGTGTGTGTGTGTTTCTATGTGAGTGCGTGCGTGTCTGTATTTAAATGTGTGAGTGTGTGTGTGTGTGTGTTTCTATGTGAGTGCGTGCGTGTCTGTATTTAAGTGTGTGTGTGTGTTTCTATATGAGTGCGTGCGTGTCTGTATTTAAGTGTGTGTGTGTGTTTCTATGTGAGTGCGTGCGTGTCTGTATTTAAGTGTGTGTGTGTGTTTCTATGTGAGTGCGTGCGTGTCTGTATTTAAGTGTGTGTGTGTGTGGTGTGTGTGTGTTTCTATGTGAGTGCGTGCGTGTCTGCATTTAAGTGTGTGTGTGTGTGTGTGTGTTTCTATGTGAGTGCGTGCGTGTCTATATTTAAGTGTGTGTGTCGTGTGTATGTGTGTGTTTCTATGTGAGTGCGTGCGTGTCTGTATTTAAGTGTGTGTATGTGTGTGTTTCTATGTGAGTGCGTGCGTGTCTGTATTTAAGTGTGTGTGTGTGTGTGGTGTGTGTGTGTTTCTATGTGAGTGCGTGCGTGTCTGCATTTAAGTGTGTGTGTGTGTGTTTCTATGTGAGTGCGTGCGTGTCTATATTTAAGTGTGTGAGTGTGAGTGTGTGTTTCTGTGTGTTTGTTAGCTCACTATGGGCCAGATCATTTGACTTACTAAACGTGTTACATATATGTAATAGTATAATATTAAATATCTATTAAAGTCCCAATTCTTACATTAAATTTACCGAAACTACTTTATACTAAAATTTTATCTTATTTTCTGATCCAAATACCATGTTTTTTATTTAATTATTCCTAACTAGCACTCTAGAAGATTGATGACTATTGCATTTTCTCACGGTTGGAGCGAAAGATAAAAATCCTTAAAATCCACGCATACTTTTCAAAGATATCTAAAATTCCCTTTAACAAGACGACACTTCTCAAAGAAATTGCTCTGAAAATATCACATTAAAATCACTGAAAAGAAAAATTTCGGTCACGTTTCTTTTGTGTTCTAGTATGAACATACACATTCCGCTTTTCGTGCCCTTTTTACAAATTACGGCTCTTATCCTTTGTAAAAATTACGGCATATCTTAGAACCAGTTAAAATTAGGGCTTGAAAATCACTTTCAGTCCCTAACTTCCCTTAAGATATTGCAACTATCGAAAAAATTTTAAAGCAAAAGTTGTTCATCTTAATGAGGCGCTAATTTGGCTGACTGAATATCTTTTTTCCATCTTCATTATTAAGAAAGTTATAGCGGTATGAAAGTCCCTCTTTGAGCTAGATGGGCCATTTACGAACTCGTTCGAGATTTTTACATTTATAAAAATATATTCTAATCCAGTTAAAATCCAAACAAATAATTCTAATTATTATTCTGTTCACAACATAACATGTGCAAAACACACACACACACACACACACACACACACACACACACACACACACACACACACACACACACACACACACACACACACACGCATGCATATGCACGCGCACGCGCGCGCACACACACACACACATACATATATATATATATATATATATATATATATATATATATATATATATATGAACCATGACCGCCCGAAACATTTTCACGAAGTCTTGTCATCAGAACCATTACAATAGGAAATCTTCCTATAGGAATCTACCTAAAAGTAAACCTTGTTGTTTATCGGATATAAAAAAATTACAGTTGAAAGTTTAAATTCACTACATTTATGTGTAATTTAACAGCATGTGAAACTTTGAAAGGCTGCAGGTATGTTTGTATGAATATAGTATATTTGTTTCCCTCCTTTGAGGCGATATCAAACCTCAGGAATTTGTTCCACAACTATCAACTTATGTTGATGAAAATAAGATACTCACATCTGCAGCCTTGCTTAAAGCAGAGAATACAACCAGTTTATAAGATTTTTTTTACCCATTTGAAGGAATTATGTAGAGCCTTTAATGTTTATTTTACTTTTAAATAAGTTGATTTTTTTATGTAAGTATAAATCTGTTTTTAATTATTTTTATAGCAGCATATTTAAATGGTATACAAGCGATTCAATTAAGTTCTTCGTCATTCCGCCTAACAGTTAAACATCGACATTTAAATAAAAAAAAAATGGTGTCTAAATATATAATAATATTGGTATATTGGCTAAATATTGGTATATAGCAAAGAGATTATAGCGTTCCTAGCAAAACCAGGAATTACTGTACCTATCTGAAAAACTACATGAAATACAGGAACTAAGTATTATAGAATTGAAAAAGTGAATACTATTGACAAAGTATCAAATCGATTTAATACGAAGGAATAACACTTGTATATGAATACTAAAAACAGTAAAAGCGCAACGATTGTTTCTTTATTCTTGATTTCCATGTCTGTTTTATCAAGAAATGTACCAGAATGGAGATTGCATCCCCCCCTTTTTTTTTAACAAACTGCAGGGCTTTCTTCTGCTGACCGTTTATTCCAAAGGCGAAACGGATGACCACCATGTACACTAGACCTTACTCCCCTGCCTTTGAAGCTATTTTAAATAGCATGTGTAAGATCTAGACATTGCAAAACTAATTTAGCTGATGCTTATGACAGAGTGCAACCAGAAATGCTGCAAAATGCGGAACTTGAATTTCAGTCTAGATCTAAATGTGGCTTGAGGAAAGCAGATTAACCATCGACTGTTAACCAGGGGCAACTGATTTCTAATATATGATGTGTTTTGTGATGCAAATGTATTAGAAATCGTGAATAAAGAAAAAAAATTGCACGCAATTTGCTCTTATGATTATTTTTTGTATTAATTCGGTACCCCTGTCCTATTTTGCAATTTTTCTATAACTCATGTCGTTTTTAAGATATCAACAAAAATTTCAGTCTTCTCCACTTAAAGAGACTTTATTTAATAGTGCATAGCATTTTACCATGCTTAAGGCACCATTTTTATGACTCTAGTTTTAGCATTTAAAAATTAAACATTGAAAAATGCCTTCAGTGCACACCAAATATAATATTTGCATTTTAATCCACCAAATGATTTTGATTCAGTTAATTCATAAGTAATTATTTCAAACAGCTTCGATGTATCTCGGTACGCATGCATTTTGCTGAATTAACAATCAATAATCTTAAAACTTAAAATAGTGATGTCAAAAAAATTATAATGATGGCGATTTTTTTTTTTTTTTTTTTTTTTTTTTGCATTTCCGATTTTTAAAAGAGAGTATATGATATTTTCCCATTAGACTCGAATTAGCTATTTTTAAGCGAGCATTGATATTACTTTTTTGATGTTCTCCCCCCCCCCCTTTCAACTTTTCAGTTGCTCAAAATAGCAGTATTAGTCCGAAAATAGATATTCAAGTTTATTTTATGCTGAGATATACTGAATGAAATAACAATTTTTCCCTTCGAAAATTAAAAAAAAAAAAGTCAATTTTTTTAGAGTAATGATTAGCTATTCCTTTTCATCAATTTTAAACAAAATAATTTATTAGAGATGTATAGATATTTTTATTTGAATGAGAGACTTGAAGCAAGGAAAATACAGACAAAATTAAAGCAAAATGCATTAAATGAGAAATGTTTCTTTGCAATTATTATAAGCATATGCAGCAATATAACACATAATAAACACAAACATATTGCTTCAATGTCTCCGTAATTTTATTTGTAATAAAAATTAGAGAATCACTTTTATGTTTAAAATAGAAGCTTATGAAATATACATGTAAACTTGACTTTAATAGAGTAGTATTTGTGTAATGGTATTTGGAGAATATTTGTTTTGACAGTATTCATAAAATTTAATGAATAAAATTTAATGAATGATATTTAATGAATAAAATTTATTGAATAATATGCCTATGTCTCTAAAGTGAATGCTTGAATTTTAGAACATTTTTGATGATATTGCTTTGAATGTATATTGATATACTATTAATGGAATTGTAAGTATCTTCGTTCACTGATGAAAAGGAAAAGATTATAATAATTAGAATAATGCTGTCTTTATATTTTGCCACACTGAAATAAAGACAAAAACAAGCATGTCCACACATGCACATTTTAACTTACGATATATAACTCTTGAATAACAGGACAACATGCAGTTCAGAACCTCATTTAGAAAAAGAGTACTAAATTAGAACGCTTATTTAATAAAGATATTACTTTTTAATTTATTTTTCTGTATAGTTCCTATTCTGTACTGAGTTGTGAATAACAAAAATAAAATATGCTTGTAATAATATTTTAATGAAGAAAACCAATTTTATTGCTCAAGAAGATATTTTTTTCTAGCAATATTAAGGCAAGGCCAGGCATTTTCCTTTGTTGTTGAACTCTGTGATGGGATCTCGTCGTCCCTTAGGTCCAGGGAGACGGACGCAACTCAGATGGTGAGCACATATACCGAAAACATTCCAAGGTCCACCACATTCTTCGCCTATGCCCTGTAAACAAAATTCCAATAAAAATTCAGCAAGTAAACGGATAACGGCATAAGGATATATTAATAGAATATTATATGTAAGGGTTTCTTAAACTTGTCTGGACCCACAACATATTTTCCAATGAATAAAGGAGTTTTGATCCTCATTTTTGTCTAAAAATAACAGACTATTGCAACTTTAAAATTTGAAACAAATACGAAAAATCAATCACTAATGAATGAGGATATAAAAATTTCAACTTAAAACATTATTTAAAACGCTTTCATAACACGTTTTAAGTCAAGATGTTTCTTCTAAACGTATTTGATTATGTATGTTTAATAATATAAAACAGGCATTCCCCGAATCCAGTGACCTAGCGAAAGTAAATGACTCTCGGTTCATAATTTGATTATTACGCTCCAAGCTGTTATCATTAGTATAACAAATAAAAATGACACTCGGGGCGTGATATCACGTTTTCATTCTATGTAACTTTAAAAGTGACATAATAGTACTAATTTTTACCTTATACATATATATATGAAGCATTAAGAAAGTACTGTAATTGTCAAAAAAAACTTGAACTCGAAGTTTTGATGGATCTCCATATTTTAGATTCAACTGATTCAGAAAAACACACTTTCGGAACTATCTCCATATTTTAGATTCAACTGATTCAGAAAAACACACTTTCGGAACTATCTCCATATTTTAGATTCAACTGATTCAGAAAAACACACTTTCGGAACTATCTCTATATTTTAGATTCAACTGATTCAGAACAATCCACTTTCGGAACTATCTCCATATTTTAGATTCAACTGATTCAGAAAAACACACTTTCGGAACTATGCCTGCATGTCTGCTTGTATATGAACTCGATATCTCAAAAATGCTTTGAATTAGAAAATATACTTTTGGAATTATGTCTGTCCATCTATCTACGAACACACTAAATCAAAAGTACTTTGGACTAGGCGGATGAAATTTGGTATAGATCTTTACGCCAAACTGTTAATTTCCATCACATTTTGAACGAAATCCTTTTAGAAGAAATCTCTCTATTTGGTTCGCCAAATATAAATTAACACGATAATTGCAAAGTAAAGTGTGCAATATAGATAAATTAATGACTTAAATAAATGAAATTTGACATGTGGTCGTGTAACTATAGTTATAATTTTATGTCAATTTTTGGTTCAGTCGGTGGAAAAAAAGAAGTCCAAAATAACACAATGGATGCTCTAGTGCCTTGTGTAATAACTGTACTCCAGCGATAAACGACAAAAAAAAAATCGTCTAAGATCTCGCGATAATAGGTTATTTCGTAACTATTATTTGGCAATGGTCATGTGGTCAATAACAAAAATACATTCAATTGAGAATATGTGAGATAAAGTTTTTGAGCATACCACTCTCGTTATTTGTCTGCATGGCGCCTGGGGCATTTATATCCCCGGGCGTTATAACACTTGATATTTTTGTTACAATATATATGTATCACAATTGCAATACGGCGTTACAGCACAATCCCAAAATTCTTGAACATCTTCGAATTTAATTCATGACACAGTTTAAGAGGATTTTCAATAATTGATTTACGAAGAAATTATGCATAGCATGTAATCCATTTAATCAAGTAATTTGCAGAAAGCAGCTATCTACATTTATTAGGATAGGGAAGAGAGTGTTTTTTCTTTAAAAGAGAGGAAGAAAAATTACACTGGCAAAGATCATCCATTATAAATTTTAATAAAAACTCAATAAGCCAATTACTCAATGCGATGGGTGGAAAAGTAATTACATTTCCTGTAACCATATTCTGTAATAAATATAACTTTTTGCCATAAATATAACATTTTTGAGAGCTATAAAATTTCTGTACAATTATTTAAAAATTTCCCACAAGCCATAAAAAAATCTTTAAGCGTATCGTATGTGGTTCGCTGGCAGTAGTTTTCTCGTCTCTAAACAAAACAAATCTATGAAAGAGCGGAAAATTGTTTCATTTTACATATTTCCTAATTAATTCCGATTATTTAAAAACTCTACCTTTAGGGAGCTTGTTAATGTGAAAATAAGATATCTTGAACAGTAACGTTTTTAATATTTAAATTAACACGCAGATAAACAACTCAGTAATATTATGTATTACTTATTAGACTCATTAGACTTTTTTAATCAATCACCACTCCTGCTTAAGGTCATGACAAGTAAAAATGAATTTGAAAACGGAATTAGCTACTCTAAGCACTCGGAGTCGACGTAAACAATCAGGAAGTGGAGTTGAAAACAAAATGTAGACGACTATGAAAACAAAAAATGCAGCGGGAGAGGGAAGGAGGAAAGAGGGAGGGGGGGGGGAGTAACTTTTGAATTTTAACGATTTGGAACATATTACTTTGTAAAAAGTGCGGAAGAAACTTATTTCTTAGATGACTGTACACTTTCATGGGGTAAATTACTTAATCTGCAGTTACCAAGATGCTGTGAAACGGTAATTTATACTGTAACAAGAACGGTACTCGAAGAGACTTTTTAATTTTTTAAAGAATATATAAAAAAAAAGAAAGAAGAAATTGTTGAGAGATATTACTGTATTTATTGAGAATACTATCAAGAAAATTTGTTAAAATAGTCAGCTGTAAATACAACAGATTTTTCCCAGTTTCCAATGCTCTTAAAAAATGAGCTAATATTAAATAATTTTTGGGTGTAGTTTTTATTCCACATGAGCGCTGACAAGGTTCTCTTTTCCATTATATTTATTATCAAATTCCAATTTCAAAAAAAAAAAAAAAATTAATGACTTTTTTAACTTGAACGATATTATTTGTTAATAAATTTTAGCGTATATTGTATTTATACTCGCTTGAAATTGAAAAATCTCCTTACAATGTGAATAATATACATAGAAATACATTGCATTTCCAGTTATACACTTTTAATTATATAATATATATTTTTCTAAGATGTGCATTGAAAAGTATTCTAAAATTACTTTTTGTTGCAGACTACAGCAATGTACCTTTCGAAAAATTTTCACGCTGGAATGAATAAATGCATAATAACCTTCTATTTTAAAGAATAAAACATGACAAAAAATAAAATAAATAAAGAAGTATTGCAAGATCTTTCAAAAGTTCGCTCTAACCGTAACTCTTACCTTGTAGCATACTGGGCAACATCCGCAAAAGTCGGTGGTCTTACCCAGACGGCAAACACCAGGATCTCTACATGCTTTGATGTCGCAATCTGGACAGTCAAGAGCCAAGCAGCTGAAACATGCTCGGTCATTATAATTTGCATGGCATTAATTTATTAATAATTTATTGAAGATGGCAACTTAAAATCCAAATATTATCAAAGAGATTAATTATAAATCATAATATGAGTTATAAAGTAAAAAAGTTGTATTCTTTAGTAGAAAAAAATAATAAACAGGTAGATGAAATTTTTTAGCCTTTGCTTTTTGTGAATGCAGAGTAAAAAAACGTGTTTGATCACAAATCTGATGAATATTGTACTGACAACAGTAGGAAAGATCTTCTTTTGAACAATAAATGTCGACCCAATGGTAGAATTGACAGCTAGCATTTCCAACACCGAGAATAAATGCATCTACTAATAACTAATTATTCTGCTTTATTTCTAAGGCTTTTCTGGGGTAAGAATTTTGGAAATGGCGACTAAATAAATGGCATGGCAAAGGTGTCTTTTCGTTCGTACTCGAAGACGCTATAATTTTATAATTGATTTTCTTCTTTTTTTAACGTGACCGTTTTCGAGATAGGAACTCTAAATCAGATGTTTGTACCTGGTGGCGCTGTGAGCGCTAATTTCATGTCACTTTATCTAGATACCAAATTTGTGACAGCAGTTGTCGCCGTTCTCAAGTATTAACTTGAAATTGAAAAATCTCCTTACAATGTGAGGGAGGGGAGCGTAGAAGGTCTTCTACTTAACCCTACATTTAAAAACAACTGATATTAGGGAGAATTAAATATCAATAAATAATATTACATTAAAAAAAATTATATTTAAAAATGAAAGTAATTTTAAGGAATTATTATTATTATTACTATCATTATTTGCTCTAAAGCGTGTAATACGATATGCACCCATAATACAATTTCTCATATTTTTGCCCCTTTTTTATTTTTGTCTTATGATTTGCTATATTTATTTAAAAACAAAATTTTATTTTATCTGAAATTTTTTGCTGGGTGTTTCTGATATGAACACACCAGCAATGGAATAATTTTAAATTCTACTTTCGAAATCGGGGGTTTTTCTTATATCGTTTCCTCACAAACGAAACTTAGCTTAGTTGACTTTTTTATTTTTATTTTTTGATAAAAATTATTAATTATCAATGTGTCTAGTATTAGAAACGTATAATAATATCAGATTGATAATAATAATTTTCTAAATAAAGTATAAATAATTTTGAATGCATTAAACAAAATATCATAAAATTTAAATTAAAAATCTATGGGAAATCAGATTACCTTCTTGAATCTCGAATAATTTCAATTAATTTTAAATCATTTCTGTGTAGCTGATTCATACTATATAGTATATCTATTCTAATAATGGCTAAATGTTTAATTTCTGAATAG
Organism: Argiope bruennichi; assembly: GCF_947563725.1. Classification (NCBI taxonomy): domain Eukaryota; kingdom Metazoa; phylum Arthropoda; class Arachnida; order Araneae; family Araneidae; genus Argiope; species Argiope bruennichi. The sequence goes on from NC_079158.1 coordinate 54,887,610, forward strand.
TTAGAGATAGGCATATCTTTCCAGATGGAAAATTCTTTTAATGGTTTAAAGAATTTTTATTTTTATGTTATTCAAGCTAATTAATGCACTGTTGAAAGAATTACGAATTCTAAATATTTACACAGTTTCTTGGTCTTATTATTCGTATTTAGTAAAGATGTACAGATATTTTAAACAAACAAACAAAATTCCATTCTTCTGCCATTAGAATTAACATAATTTAAAGTTTTAGATTTTTATTTAAATCTGTATTCACCTTGAGCAAACACTATCTGTTGATTGACAGATTTTCTTCAAGATCTTTGGTAAAAATTGTCTCAAGTAGAGATATTCAAACCTTGTCAGTTATAGTTACAGTAGAGTGGAGATATGTTAATGTGTCAAGAAAATTGTACTAAAGGTGACAAGCAAGTGGAATTTATAAAATTTTAAATTTCATAATTTTGTCCAGCACTATATTTATTGATTATAGGAATATAAAATATAATTCTTCACATAATTTAAAGCCTTTTTTAAAAAACTGGATTGAAAGTATATCCATTTTTTAAATCATTCAGAAATCAACAATTGAACCACATTTAAAAAGGAAAACTTGTATAACAGATACACTTCATATAAAAATGTACAAAGTTATACTTTATTTCACCAAATACTTAACATTTTTCGAAAAGGTCATCATAAAATACAACACTTTGTGTAATAATAAATATAATTTATATTTTTATTTCGAAAAAAGGTATTGACTGGTCTTTAAATAAATCTTTTATATACAGAAAATTTGGTATTTTATAATTATTTGTTTTATAGTATTAATCTTTGAATATTTTAATTGAGTTAAACTCTTTGAAATTATTTGTCAGTTATAATTTTTGCTTTATCTCTTCGTATATATTTACATGCAAGTAAAAGTATCTCAGTTTAGTTTCAGAAATACATATTCAAATTTAATTTTCAAATTTTAACATAATTTTCATATTTAATTTCAAATTTTAACATATATTCAAATTTTATCAAATCGGTATGCACTAAAATGCAACAATTCTTTAATGGTTAATTTAGCAATATCTTATTAATAAAATTATTCAGCATGTTGTCTAATACCTTATAAATATATATAAATACTCTCAACTATTTGAAGGTCCATGACTGATAGCAACTTACTTCAATTAATCACTTACCTCATAACTAAACCAAAACAAACAACGATGCAAAGAGTTGCCCTCATGTTTTCTGAAAGAAGAATAGATTAAAGAAGCAAACTTTAATAAGCTATTTTAAATCTGATTCAAATGAGTTAGATTGTATTATTACCATTTGATAAAAATATTTACAATTAAAAAATTGTGTTCAATATATTTGTCAGTTATCTATCAGGTAGATAATTAAGATAAGGACTTCGAAATTCTATAGAAATATGCTTTGGGGGAAAGATATCAAAGCAATTTTTCTTTTCATTTTCGTGCAATAGAATGTTTTTCTAATTTTTAATTGATTTAAAATTAAATTATATTGGAATTTATATAGTGCAAGAATAATTTAAATATTATCTTAAAATTCAGAACATTTTGTTTTCAATAATACGTATTTATTTTTCGCTCAATTTCTCTTTTAAATTAGGAATTTTGAAAAGATTTTTCCAACAAAAATTTCTTTTATTATTGAAACTATTTACATTAAAACATATTAGCACTGGTATCTTGAAATTTTTCTTTTCATTATTGATTAAATTTTTATTAAACATTTTAGTATAGTTCCTCTAAATTATAAAATGAAATATGAAGTGTACGTATTGTCTAATACGCACACTATTAAGATTCTGAGTAATTCTATTTACTTTTCTTACCATTTTTGTCCACGTATCCCTTTTACTCGTAAGTTATTGGAATCAAATTAAATTTGACATTTAATTTAATATTTTTCAATTAAATTAAGCCTCAAATTTTAGACGAAATCACAAAGCTACTGCCAGAGAAGTATATAAGCATAATGAACACGATAGGAATAAAGCTTTAAAGTAGCACAGTCGAAATGTGTATCACAATTCGAAGGTTAAAAATATTTTGCTGGGAATTTTGAAGAACAGCTCATGGCATATGGATAAGAAATTTGACTAAAATTAAACGTGACAAGGACTGTAGACGAAAAGCTTGTCACCGAGGGTGTTTGACATAGGGCCATAAGTAAGAAATTGCTTCTTTAAGTTAAATATATTAGCAACACTGCTTAGAATAAATTATTTCATGGTCAAAATTTATTATTACTTACTAGTTGCTTCTGATAATCAACTGGTTTTCAGGTAAATTTGTTATATTTCATTTCAGGTAAGTCATTAAATATAACTTTATATCGTGATTCTTCCAAAGGCAGTATCAGACATAAAGCCTTATTATTTTAATCGTTTTACTTAAATTCTATTTGTTGTGTTGTCATTTTGAGCATTTCTAACGAAGACATATTCCACAATAACATATTGATATTAAAAATGTAAATAACGTTATTAAAAACTTAAATAGCGATATTAATAACGTATCCGTTTTATCTATTGTTACTTCGCTTTCTTCACTTTTTTATCTATTTTGTAAACTACATAGATTTACAAAAAGACGAAAGATATAAATCTTTCGCTTTTAGCTTTCAACAATGGTGAAAAGTCCTACCATTAAATAAATGTTTGATGAAATAATGAAAGTGGTTTGAATTTCATGGCTGAAATTGTTGGAAATTAGGCAAAAAAATATTTTTTTTATTACCAAAATCCAAGAGAAATTTGCGAAATTATTAAATTGGCATCCATAAAAGGACAAATTATTAAATTTTTAAAATTAAATTTTTGAAATGTTGCAAATTTTATTTTTATGCAATTTTACCTTCGAAAACTATCTCGGATATCGACAAAATTTAACTCAATTTTTAATTAATTGAAATTAAAAAAAATCGCTTCGAGGTACACATTTCCACCCTGAAAAGCAAATGCATGAATGCCAAATTTTGAAGTTAACATAGAACATTTTTATCATGCACAAAGAAAGTTTTAATTGACTTTAAAATTTAATTCATTCAAGTTTTAACTGGTTGATTTAAAATTTGGATCACCGGACTTCAAAATTCCTGACATTTTAGAAAATTCTTTGAGGGAAATAACTATTGTCATACGATCTCTTATCAAGTGGGGAAAAAATTGGATGAGATAGGATAAAGTGAAGGAATGCGGAATTGTATACCATTAGGCAATCGATAATCATCTCCGAATACATATTTTGGGAAAACGCTATTTTAGTACAAAAAAAAAAAAAAAAAGAAGAAGAAGAAGAAATTGAATAAAATATTAAATTTTCAAAAAAAAAAAAAAATTATTACACTCTGAGTAATTATAGTGCAACAACTGCTGTTGCATAACAGTTTGGATTTGATTCAATCTTTTATAGCTAGCTTCACATGATTAAGTATAAAGTACAGTTATGAACTGGAAATCCGTCACGTAATAGTTCAATAAATATTTCAGGCTGAAATTTTATTTTCCTTACTTTATAATTACTTACAATCTTGTTTGTCACGATCGTAGGCATGTGGAATTCCACCAAGTGCGCAAATCTTGTATTTGCTCAGTAGAATCAAGATGAAATTAAATACAAATATTAAAAATAGAATGATTAATAGAACATGGAAGATTAATTGATTTCTGTCTTAAAAATCTTGGTAATGATTTTCAATAAATGAAGAAAATAACAGAGTAACTTGTAACTATAGATGATTTGGATAAATAATTATTAAGTAGATAAGAAAAATAACTTCCTTGATTTGGGAGAGAAATTTAAAGACTCTCAAAAACTTTTTTAACTGTCAAATAACGTGAGGTTTTTAATAAAGGCATACTCGGTTCTTCAGAATTGTAATGTAAGAAATAATGTAAAGTGTTTTTATGAAGTAAAAAAATGAAAAACAATTTATAGTTGTAATATATTATGCCAGATGTAGCAATAAGATTTTTTCTCTCTAAGGAATGCAGTAGTCTGAAATGATTTTACACATGTGACACTTCCTTCAATTTCAAAAAATTCATTAATTTTTTTAAATAAAAAGGCATAAAGTGTGTGTTTGTTTCATATAACGTAGGAATTGTTCCTTCATTTGTTTTATATAATGAAGTGTTTTTTAAAAAAGGAAAAAAAAAATCCTAAATTATTTTTGTCAGTGATATAAAGAAATGAGTAAGATTTATTTTAATTATACTCTAAAAGTGAATCTCAAAGCCTGGTAAATTGAATGCCCAGATAATTTGAAAAAAAGGAAGAATTATTGATATTTTTAAAAAATCTTTAAAACGTTAATATAAAAAATATATAATCAATAAAACTCCATTATATGTCTATTATAGAACACATTTTTATATAAGTTTTTATTAAAAAAATTCACTAACTTAATAGCTCTTTTGCATTCAAAAAATTCAAGATAAAATTTAGGAATATATACAGAGAGCAAAAACAAGTTATTCTATTTCATGCGTTTTAACTACCTTTTTAGAGGGTAAAAGTGAATATACTCACCAGTGAAGCTTAACAGGTGGAAAGAGACAAGGTAACGTGGCTGCTTTGTTTTTATCCCCACCGGATTACTTATAGATCGAAACGTCATGAGAAAGAACAGGTGGGATGGGAAAAAAGCTTGGAAACTGTAATTAATTTTTCTCATGACCACTTTTGCACGTAGAAGGGTTTAAACATTTAAATTCAAGAAAGAATATATGTTTCATCGCGAGGAAAAAATTTTTGTAAAGCAAAATAATTCCAAATTATAAATTTTTGGGCCTTTTTTTAACATAGTGAAAACAATAGCAGCCATATAGTTTTGTAAAATAATTATTATATAAGCAGTGATGGATTTCAAACTAGATAAACTAAGCCGTTGGACTAAAGAGAAAATGTTGTATGCAGGTCACTTAAAAATATTGTTGCCTAGTTATCAAATAAACAAATTTGAGAAAAATTCAGATTCTATGAATAGTAAAATATTACGATAATATTAACACTTTGTCAACTACAATTGGCTAGTTTTCTATCTGTTTCATTATCTCCACGCAGTTATTATAGCATTTATAATCGGCAAATGCCTGCATAAATATAATAATGACTAAACTCAGATGCCGTGCATGGGTCATATCTTTAAAATAATGAAGTGTGTGCTTATGTTGCCGCTCTTCAAGCTAGATCGTTTGGCCTATAACTAGCCTTATTAAAAAAATATTTAGAATTTTAATTAATAAAAAACTAAGTGAATTTAACGTTTCTTCCGCAATAACTTCCGAAAATGTAACAGCATGAAAATGAATTTAACATCGTTCAGAAATTTGAAAAATATTCTTTTAATAATATCAATTTAATAAGTGTGCAAATTTTTTTCCTAAATTTTGGCAATTTTTTTAAAAAATAATTTTTTTGTCTAATTTCTAATAGATTACACTGATACACTAAATTAAAACTATTTTAATTTTTTTAGCAAATATTTAAGTGCATTATTTTTTTTCGTTGCTGGAAACCAAGGAAGAAGGTATCTCTTCAATATCTGAGTAGTTTATATAACAAATAAAAAAGTGAAGTTGCAATACCGCGGAAATTAAAAAATGGATAAACTGGGCATTTAAGTTTCTAATAGTGCTATAATGTCATGTACTAGTCCATATTAGAAATATTCATTTACACAACAAATAAAACTGAAGTAAGATAATTAAAATAACACGGCTTTGATGTTTGTCAATTTGGAGGAGTCATGGACATGAAATTATATCTAAGCTATTCAACTAAAATCATGTATAACCAATATTTCCTTCAACCAGCTGATAGTAAAAGACGAATAGTAATGAATAAAAGCATACTTCCATAGATTTACCAAAATAAAAAAATAACATAAATTAAAAATAATTAACATGGTGTTTAATTTAATGATATGCTGAAATGTATAACTAAATGGATCACTTCATTAAAAGAAGGGCCTAATAATGCACAATACCAAGGATAGCAGCATGACTAAATCCTCTCTATGCAAGTTAAAATTCCTGTTTTAGTAAAAAACTATTTCTTGAACTTTCTTCTAAAAGGAAATAAATACTGATATTATTTGACTTTTCTGTTAATTAAGTTTTTAAAAACCAAGTACAACGTTTACAAGTTAACGTTTAGTACAACGGTAGCAAATAAACAAACCAAAAACAGTTCCGAATTTTCTTTCATTAATATATTAACTATAAACGAGCATATTAATAGGCAATTTTCAATTACAAGAGTTTTAGGTGAGAGTAATTCAATTTGCTTGAAAGCTTATATTATGATATACCTTACCATATGTGAAATTCTTTTCGAGAATTCCTCAGACCAGTACTTTAGACTAGAATCATGACCGAAGGGGAATTACATTTGACTGCTTAAATGGTTAAAAAACACACACTAGTGTTAGACAGAGAATATAAATTCAATGCGAGTATATAGGCCCACATTATTCTGAAAATGTAACAATAATCGAACTAAGAAATCAGCGAGAATGTCTTCCTCAAATATTTCCCGATTACGTCAGCGAAATAACGTGTTTAGTATTCAACTTCATCGCATAGCGAATATAAACGAGTATTATTTTGGAACACTAAATCTCATGTATTTGTTACAGGCGAAGTATGAAATCTGGCCTTATATAGAATGTCTAGGTAGTCGGCAATGTATGAAATGATTAATATTTCACACATTTCCAAGGCATTCTATAGAATGCCCAATGAGAAACTGGCAAAGTATTAAATACAATAAAAAATAATGTTTTAAAAGACAATAGAAAGTATTCAAGCAATGGAAAAAGGTGAAATTAATCAGATTATACAAGAAAAAGAGCCTGTTTTAAAAAACATGCATGAAATTTTCGTCTCGGATACTTGTGTGTGTTTAAAGGAAACAAGTGATACACTTGCATGTAAAAAAATGTCATTAAAAAATTCATACCTTCTGCGGCCATGGTAGTAAAGATGATGAAATGGATATTCTGTGCACCCTTTGTTTCAAAACTCAAAATACTGTTGAAGCTAAAATAAATTCTAAAATCAATCTGGAAATACAAGCCAAAAAAAAAAAAAAAAAAAAAAAAATTAAAATGAATGCTTCTTTGGGAATGAATCTGCGCTTTCTTATTCCTGGCGTCACAAGGGACGTGGTGATTCGCGCAATATATTGGCAGTTGTAATGAGTGTGACAGAGGATGGTTTCGACCAACTTCTGATAGAATTTTAAAACAAATATATGCGAGATCACAATTCACTCTATGCCCTAAGAACTTGCTTAGAATTGAAGATGTTCCAGACCACGAAATTCCTCTCCGATCAGTTGCAGTTGCTCAGTCCAGTGAAAGTGGCCAAGTATTCATCAAATGTATACAAAGTGCTATATATGAAACGTCTTTGCGTGAAAAATGTAATGAAATGTAATTCAAAATGTCACTCAAGCCTACGATGTTGCAACAAGTAGCTAATTTGAATTTCTTATATTTTAAATGAAAATTTTGTGTCCCTTAATATGAAAGGCTTAGATTTTATTTTGTACAACTTTCATTTTTCGTTACGTATTTTGAATATATTTTCTTAATGGCACTCACATTATTTTTTCAGAATAACATTCATATATTTAAAGAATGTACGTCATTTATATAATAACCTTATCAGGACCTTTCTTCATACTTTACCAAAATACCATTTGTCATTCTATAGAATGCCTAAGTATTTTATATAGAATGCCTAGAGAAAGTATGTAATAATTCTTATATTTATACTGTGCCTAAAAATACTGGCATTTCATACTTTGCAAGAAACACATCTAACTCGTAACATTTTTACTTCCTTGTGTGTAATTCAATTTCTCGTGCAATCTTAAAAAAAAAAAAAATCGAGATTTTGACGAATCTCCACTTTCTAGATCTCCATGAGTCCGAAAGTCACATTTTTGGAATTCGTCTGTCTATCTGTTTTTGAACAAGATAACTCAAAAACACTTCGAGCCTTCACACTCGAATTTGTAGATGTTTATCAAGGTTTGAACAAAATCCACTCACAGGAAATCTTTCCGCCTGGACGTTCGATTATGAGTGAACTCGATAACTCCAAAAAACAAAGAACTATGAAACGAAATTTGGGTATACCGTTATATCATCTAAAATATTGTTACGAATCTGTGATGCTGCTTCCCAGCATAGTTGGTTCCATCGTCAGAAAAACTGTTTTACAGTCATCGGTATTAAACGGAGTCCGGGTGTCGCGTCGGAGGTCCCAGAGCTTGGCGACGAATTTGGCAACTTTGGCACAAAAATAGATTATACCCGAAACATCGAGAATTTTCCCGAGCCATCCAATAGGAACCGAGATACGCCTCGAAAGTTCCTGATTGGTTGAGAGGCTTCTAGCCCCGCCTCCTGAGACCTATAAAAGGAGGCAATCTGCGGCTGCCGGGAGTAGTCAGAATCGACGGTGAAGAACGAGTCTTCCAGAGATTAGCAGAGCAGCGACGGAGTCAAGCTAGTGCTGAACTAAGCAGTGCGTTACTGTCTCCAGAAGAGTCTTGTTGTGTGCACGTCTCGGCTGAAGATAATTGTCTTCTCTGTGCTGTATATAGTTGTCGTCTTTGTGCTGTTCTGTGTGTCTTCGTGTAAATAAACGTCGTTGTATTTTTTTTTCTACTGCCGCTTGCTGATTGAGCGTTCTCCACACCATATAACTTCCACTATCCAAACGAACTCGGGGAAATTTCGTAACAATATAGATTCATTCTTATCAAATTTTAAACCAAATCAAAAATCTTTCCGTGGGTTGACCATCTGTCGGATTGTATTTTCGTATGCGTATAAAAGTAATAACTCATAAACGGAATGATTTAAATCAAGGAAATTCTTTGTGATTATAGCTGTTCCGTGTCAAATTTTGGTTTCATTCGATCAGCAAAAGAGCCGTTTAAGATACATATTCGCGTGATAGCTTCAGCAAAATTGTTAGATTCACGTCGAAGATTTGTATTTTGTAATTACTGTGCACTAATGCCGTGCAAGGTTTGCGATCTTACGCAGAGTTCATACTTTTATGCGAATGTGTGAGGGAAGGGGCGGTAAGATTTGGAAAATATAAGTTAAAGTTTCAGAGACCACTTTCGCAGTTAAATTATCGTGTTTCAAGTGCACATATGTGAACAGATTAATACATGCGTCTCTAAATTACATTTCATTCGAAAATTTGATAGGTGCTTACGATTTTGATGTAAAACATATACATCAGATTTCGTCTGTCTAACTCGGGTTATATATATATATCATGATGCTCATTAACAGACTGATATAAGTCTAATGTTTTCTATGCGAATAAACCAACTTCTAATTAAATATCATCTTCTTCCATAGTGTGACCTCGCTTTCTTATTTCTCATTAGCAGTCTTTGGCCACCAGCTGGTTCGCCGAAGACACCGGTTGTATTAAATTTCAATGAAACTCTTAGACATAATTTCATGTCTTGAATTCTGCCGACAGACCATTTTTAATCACTGAATTGTTAAGACATTAAAACCACATTACTTTTATTAGTCTTACAGATGTTCTTTTCATTGAGTATATGAACGTTTCTGCTGGAGAATGAATGCTGTGACATTCAAAGAGTAAAAGAAGGAAAAGGAATCTACCAAGATAGATGCATAACAGACGTAGCGCAACTCTGACGAATTGGCAGTTGAAATTTGAACTCAGATAGAAGAGTATATTTGCTGAGAGAGAACAAAGTTTGAAACGGAGCATTCGTTTCAGCGAAATGATTTGGTTGCAATAAATACAATTATGTTGAACTCAAAGTATTTTTTTTTCTACTTCTCATTATTTGCATATCTTCAGTTGCGTTACGAAGGAGAAAAATGCAGTCAAATTTTGATTCAAATCTTTATCTTAACTTATCAAAATAGATTCGTTTATTAATACATCTCACCGGCCAACTCGTCAAATCTAAGGTATAATTTATATGGAGTAAGGAAAAATATACTTAAAATATGAACTAACTTCATGTTTAAGAATACTGGCTTTTCATTTGTTTTTGAATTAAATTTCATTCAATTCAAGATAAGGAAAACTAAAATGCTGTCAAAATTCTGCAAATGAATCTAAATGTTTTAGAAAAACAACCTGCTCTCAGTTTAAAAAATATAAATTGTCAGTGACGTGCATGTAAGGTCATCGTATATATATCGTATAGAATATTTGTAACATTTTACTAGTATTTATAATTTATTACCATCACTATATTTAGATTAAATTAAGCATCGTCATTTTATTTTGTTTAAGTTAATAGGAAATTTAGTTTAATTTGCTTCTTTTTCTGAATAAAAAGTTTCAACGTGTTATAAGTTTTCTTTTTTGTATTCACCCTTTTATTTATATAATAGAGTCTCTTTGTGTTCCCTTCTGAGCACAAGTAGACCAAAAATTAAATAGTAAACTACTTACAGCATGAATACTTTCTGCATTTTGCAAATTGAATGTGTAAATGATGTCTCTTAGAGAGTTTTTTTTTCAAAGATTCTTAACTAAGTGAAATCTTTATTTAATATTGTAAACCATCATTTAGTTTGTTCCAAATCTTTTAATTTGGTTTTCATTTATTAAGTTATTTAAAATTAGCTATATTTCTCTTCTAATTTTTTAGTTATTCATAACTTGTATTAGCAGTTTGTTTATTCAAAATATAGTGTGACAATGATAAAAAAAAATATATATAGAAAAATAGAAATTACATTTATATATTTTCACATCATTAATTACTAATATTGCCTGAATGAAATTGAATAACTAATATTCAGTATGAAGTATTTCTGAAGTAGATGAGATTTTTCTTCTTCGAAAAAGCAATGATTTCACTGATGTAATTCCACTGACAATTATTCATATATTTCAATTTACAAATATTTCTTCATTTGATTGCTATTAAAGTAAGTAATTTCAATTTTGGACAGGTGTCCAGGAAAGTTGAAGAACAGGAAAGAAGAGTTAAATCGATTCTCTTAAAAAATTAAATGAAGCTTTAAAAAAATCAAGTAAATTTTATTACAATATTTGTAACTTTTCACAACTATTGAAATTAGTAGTTTCAATTCAAACTGTAACCTATAGCTATAACTGTCTGACAGAGCTTATTTTAAGAAGGTTTTAAAAAAAAGCTATCTAGTAAATTTTTCATTTTTTTTTCAAGAACATTTACATAATCTTCATTCATTTCTAGCAAATTTTAAAATACAGATTACAGAACTTAGTTCAGAAAGAATAACGGATCATAGATCTGCTTTATGACATTAAAAAGTAATTAAATGAATTTAAATACTTGCAAAGGAATGACTGAATAAATTTAAAATCATGCTTGTTCACAAAGCAATAATGGATGGTTATTCATTTCACATAAAATGTATGCTCAAGTTACATAAATGCAAATGTAATGTTTTGTAATTTTCTAAGTACATTTACTTTTATACTATTTTTACTATATGCTTATAAATAGAATTAATTGCTGGAAGTATGGGTTTCTAAAATCAAAAATTTCATCTTAAGCTTCAAAAAAATCCTTTATAGAAAACTTTTGATCAGCCATTTGCCATCTCAAGAACATAGCGGAACAAATTATTTCACACTGCTAGAAAAATGAAGATTTGTTTAATATGATAATATTTCTAAGGAGATAGTGTTTTTTTTTTTTTTTTTTTTTTGTAATGGCAGATAAAAATGTTTTCAATTAACAACACTTTCAGAGAAGTTCCAATATAACTGAACAAATAGCTACTTTAAAAACGTGCAAACTTATTTAAATTCTATAGTTTATTTCTTAGTTAATATCATACTATTTACATGTGTATAAATATTAAGTAAGGGAGTGCAGTCAAACAGAAAAAATTATATATTGTCTTTTCTCAAAATATTATTGAATTTATATAAAAATTCTTTATGACAATTGCATAAATATGAATAGCAAAAATAGTCTGAGATTGGGTACCCAAGTATTTAACTGACAACAAACACAATCAAAATATAAAAAGTTCAAATCAAAGATAGGGCATTATTACCTAAATCAATAAAGCATGAAGTGGACAACAGAATTAAGTTTGCCTATTAATCTTTGAAGATAAACTGCTGCAAATTTTTGAAAAATTATGTATTGGCATCTAAAATCCTTATTTAATTTCCTTTCAATGTTTAAAATCTATTTTAAATACAGTAACACCTTAATTAATCAACTGAATTCTTCTTAAGTTAACAAAGTTACATACCATATTAACACATCTTCCATCTTATTAATATCAAAAAATGCAATTTTGATTTCAAATCAATCTTACAACCTTAAATATTAAATTACAATGAGTTCTGTGAGTAATTGAACTGGACATATCCCAAATATATCTTGATTCAAAATAATTTATGCAATTAAATAATATGTGACGAGAAAAAAATATTAAATTCATAATTGATGTTATAGCTACAAATCCTATGTATAAAGCACAATGTTCAATCAAAAAATATATAATTTTCTTTTAAATTAATATATTTTTGATATTCTAAACAGATAACTAGGTTTTAGTTAATAGAATCAGAAAAATTAAGTTAATAGAATAAGAATAAGTTAAGCTTTAATACCCAGCATCTTCATTTAAGGGCAGTTACATTTTCATTTTCAGGGAATTTGTGTGTGTGTGTGTGCATATATATATTATATATAATCGAGTTAAAATGTTTTAGAAATTGATCCTAATAATCAACAGAAGAACATGTTTTACAACTATTTCATGAATTTTATAAAATTTGAATTTTAAAAAAATGTAACAAGTTTCTATAACAGATTTTCTACTTTTTCGTATATTGATAATTGGCTGTAACCTTTTTTATACAACTCTCTTAATTCTTTTTTCTAGATCTATATGATGAAACAAATAAAAAATACATATAAACAAAACAAGTTAATTTAAATGTATGCATTTAATTTTTTTTTTTAACTTACATGACAGCTACACTGTAAATACAAAGTTTATAAATTAATGTTTTATCAATGCAAACAAACAAAACCAGTATAATAAACAATTAAAAAATAGACTGCACTAGCAAAAGAGAAAAATGCATAGATTTAATTATGTTTAGCATACAAATATGTATCTCTTTGTGAAATCCAGAAATGAAGACAATTACATCCAATTTAGCTAATTCACAGACACTTTATTCTGTTTACATTAAATTTGTTTTCTATAATATCCAATAAACAAAGTTGATGAATATTATAGTTTAGACTTGGTAACCCAATAGACTTCCTTTTCCAATGCATTCGCCTATACAGAAACAGAAATAAATTTCTGCTGCTATCAATGTATTCAGCCAGGCTTCCTGCAAATGAAAATATATATATATATATATATATTTAAAAAATATATCTTTTATCAAAGCATATAAAATTTAAACATGAAGAAAATAAAGTTTTAAACTTAAAATAGAATATAATTAACATTTTAAATGTATATTCATATACAAAGAAAACATCTAAACCAATAATATGAGGTTTCAAAAGGCTTCCAGAAACCAAATCAAATATTCAAACACTAAACAAGAAATTTAGAAGGATGGAAAAAGAAAGTAAAAATTTAAAAGCAAATAAAATTTAATTAGAAAATTAAGATTATTAAGCCATAAAACTACAATGTCTAAACATTCAAATACTTTTTAAAAAAACTGATTTCATGATTTTTTTTTCAGTATTTGCTCATAATTAAAAATTTTTTATTCTTAAACTTCAGCAGCTCATTTGGTTTTTGCTAATTTTTTACAATATTCATGCAGCAATTTTTAAATCTGACTTTTCATAAACAGCAAAGTGTAAATAGTGATTTGTTCCCAAAATGGGGGTGGAGTGGGGGATTGTTAAATAATGCAAAGGAAATAAACCAATTTAGTTTGATTTTTTTTCCATATAAAAGCATCAAAATCTATTTATAATACATTGCAAGAAAAAGAAATTTATTCTGATTATTATAAGGTATCTGAATCAAATATGTATTTCAGATTTTTATTTTACTTAATAAAAAGTATTCACAGAGATCCCTTTTTAATGAATAAAATTCAAATATTTTAAGAAAATCCAAACACAATAAAATTACTTATTTTAGACACAAAAATATCAGAAATATTTAAATACATAATGTACTTTCTAGTTTACTATTTCTAGATAATTAAATGAAGAAACCAAAGGGACTTCCTACCTTCATCTTTCAGTTAATAAGACAAAAACACAGTTTAAAGTAATACTAAATAATAATTTTGTACAAACTATTACTGCTTTTCATTTCATAAATACAAACATTTTTTAATTGAAGCAAGATTCATTAAAAAGTTAATCCTTCATAAATCTCTAACCAAACTTTGCACCACTACTGGGAAGGAAGAAGATGGCTACACATCAACAACTTTTATTCATATTTATACAAATAAACCGTAAACAATATGATATAAGGATTATATATTTATAGTTATATCCTCAATTTTTTTTAGTAATTATTTCAACCTCAATTTTTTTTTTTTTACTGTTTTTTAAAAAAATTATTTGATTCTGCCATATATCTGAATTCTGCTCTGCCTTTTCAGTTTGTTTGCTTGCAGTCAAAACCATTTCTTCTAAATTTACCTCTTTTAATTTCAAACCATTTAATTCACATGCAATTCAGTTTCTTCTCTTAGACTTTTCATCATTTTGAGATTGAAATAATCGCTCCTTCATATTTTTGACATATTAGAGTGAGTACTTTTCATGTATAGCTTTTTGTGATATGAAAATTCTCTACTCCACCACAGCTTTTTTTAAACTGATCTATAATTAAACATTCTGCAACACATATTTCTTCACCCTCAACATTTTTAATTGAAGAAAATCCTCTTTCAAGTATATATGATCTAGCTGTGGGATAAATATTATCAGAATCTTAATTACTTTCAATAATTTCTGATGAAACTTTTGATTTTCTAAACACTTGGATAAAAATGCATTATTTTAATTCTTAGAAACTTCATATTCTTCAAATCCTACTGAATTGCAAGCTACATCAATTAAAAAGTTGCAAAATTCTATTAAAATAGAATCAGACTTTTTTTGTTTGTAAGAACAGGAAAAAATGGGTATCACCTTGTTATAACAGGAATGTACTTGATTGATTATTTTCTGCAGATGTAAGCAACTTACACTCCTGGGAAGTACAAAGTTGACTTATTCAAACTCTACAACTGAAAGTATATACAAAATTATGGCATTCCCATTTCAAATTTCTTAGTTGCTTTTTTTTTAAAAAAAATTCCTGATAACTAAGACTTTTTCTGTTTCATTTTGTCCCAAAATGATGATCAGCATACAAATATTGATTTCAGAAATAAAGTTTGGAAATGTTATTCATAATAAGCTTTCAAAGAACATCGCTTTTCCATGCCACTGAAAGTTTTCTTGTAGCCAGATACCAACTTTTTTTTATATCCAACACCAAAAATGGTAAAAGTGAATTGTTTCTCTAGTAGAATGTTGAAAATAAATGGATAATTTTGGTAATTGACAAAATTTCAGATTGATAGGTAGGGTCTAAATCACTTCAAAATCTAATCTTATAAATTCGTTGCTACATTTTGCAATATATATAAACAATTTTGTTGTAGTAAATGGTTTTTCTTTCTTTTTTTATAACATCAAGTTATTATGCATTTCAATAGCTCATTATAGAAGTATTTGTATTCTTGAATCACCTAGCAGAGATTTTGGGGAAATTTCTTACTCTCTGAAAATTTTAATATTCTTTCTTCCTTGAAAGCAAATTAAATAATATATACTAAGTTAAAAAAAAAAAAAAATCAATATCCCATGGTGGATACTTTATGCCAGGTCTAAAACAATTATTTTTGACATACAGGCTATTCATTTATAACAATGCTGAAAATTCTTTTTTGCACTTTATCAACATGGGGAAAAAAGCATTCATAAAGTTACATCAAAACTTTCTCAGATCCAATTTTTCCTATAGATTTATGAAATTCTCATAAAATAGCTTTAGCTATTTTACACTTTTCTAATGCCAAAATCATTGATATACGGTTTTAATACTGCATTTGTTTTATAATCAGATATAGGAATCTACGCAAAACATTCTTGTCTCTTAAGCTAGACAACTTAAGCTTAAGCTTAAAAAGGCACTTTCCAAATATATCTGTAATCTAGAGGATTTCTAAGGCTGATAAAGACAAACATATACAAATGCAAAAAAGAATTCTTTTTGCAAAAGCCTGTAAAAAAGAATTCTTTTATCTTCTATCATTTAGATAGCATAGTTATATGGTTGAATTTAGACCATGGAAAATGATCAACATTATGGCATAAGTAGAGAGCTTAATTTACCATTTGATAAATTTCCTGAGGTTATTAATTTTCAAATACCCATTTCTTGAATGAACAAATTTTTACGATCTGGTAGCAAGACAATGCTCAAATTAATACTCTTCATAAGTCTATCAAAAATTGTGCAGACTGCTTGCTCTTTACAAAAAAGTTGAAATGATCAGATAGAAATAGAAATTTTAAGGGAAAACAAAATCACAAACATGTTTTTGCTTTGCACTCAAAAAATAATGAGTGCACATTTTGCTTATTTTTAAAAACTTTTCCATGACCCAACAAAATGTTAAATGCCTTTTTAAGGCTGAGGATATATAGCAAAATAAAGTTCACGAAATTTTCAGACAACATCATGGGAACCAAAGATTAGAATAGGTACAAAATATTCTTAAAACATTTAATTTAAGAAATAAAAAAAAATTTAGAAATATTTATTTAAAAAAAAAAAAAGGTAAATTTATAGATATGCTGCTTGTAGCAATCTAAGTCAAAGTGATCACTGCATCCAAATGATCAGTACGATCTATTATGCCTTAATAATACTTCAATTTTGTAAGAATACAAGGATGCTAGAAAAAAAAGATCATGAGACATTATCCATTTGTTTTAATTAGAAAATTCAACACAATGTAAGGAATAGAAAAAAATTCTATATATATTTAATTTTTTAAGCTTTCTATAAAAACTTGTCAAGCATTTATTGGATAAATTGTTCATATAAATAATGTTCATAAAAAGATTCAACACATTATCGGAATGATTACATTGAAGAAGCAATTATTCACTCACACATCTATCCTCTTCCTTTAGTTTAATAAATCAATTCTTGAATGAGTATTTCAGGTATCGATACTTCATACATCACTTTCATTTATATATCAAATTGTAATACTTCTGGACCACAAATTCAGTATCACTGTTACATTTCAGTAATTATTTAAAAAATAGTTGAGAAAATTTCAATATACCTCTTATTGACATAATCCGGAACATTTTTTTTTCAGAAGACCGCACTTTTCTTTCATGCTCAATATGTGATGTTTGCTTGCCATGAAACTTATAAAGTTCTTTGATCATAGATGTCAGCTCACTGAATGGAAGAAGGTAGAATATAACAGAGAAGAGAGGGTCAGTTCAGTGAAGGTAATGACCTAAAGAAAATGTCATCTCTTCCCTTTAACTTTACTGATGGACTTAGATTTTTCCATCAGTGCATTGAACTGACAAATAGTTGATCACGAAATCTAACAGATTTTGTATTTATAAATGGGAAATCCATTCCATGCTAATTTGATCAGTACAACAGATTGATTATTATGGTACTTACATATTAACACCACTGCAGTTACAGATTTGGCAGTTTTTGTGCTAATGCGCCAATAAAGAGCAATTCTGTTGTTCGCAAGCAGTTATCTTTTAGATTCCTTCCAGATTTTTTGTTGCCTTGTTGTTTGCTGATTTTTGACGCCATTTTTTTGGCAGGCGGCACTTAAAATCTGTAGCTGTGGTGGCGTTAATATGTAAGTACCATTATTATATATGCAATTACTACAAATGGCACCTACTGCATAAGTATCGATAATAAAATTAATATATAAATATAAATTTAAAAAAAAAATTAAACTGAATTCTTCTTCTGATTACTGCAATATATAATTTATATTGCACAGCAATATATAAAAGTATGAATTCAAAATTAAAACAGTTCTTGGTAATAAAAGTTATTTTATATTTCATACAATAACAGAGTACAATACTTTATATATGTTAAAATTTCTTCTTATGAAATGACGAGTAGCATTGGCTGCATCTAATTATGAAGAAACTCTAATATCACGCAGTGGTCTAAAAGTTCATCTAATCGCATACTAATACTACTTACGATGCAAAGGATTCAAAAGTTCATTGATTGGAGATCAACATCCTTTTAAAAACATCAACGGGATTTATTCATTAAGGTTCAACAGAAAATATAAAATCAAGAAGTTACTTTAACAAGATTTTAAAAGAACAGAAAGTATTATGTTGTCTATTCTCAGACATTTCTGAAACTCGTAGCAAACAAACGTCGCTAGAGCGAAAAGCAAGCCAGAGAGCGGGAGAATGGATTCGGATATATCCTTACAAAAGCTGGCATCCGCTTTTATATGATCTCATGGCGATCACGTGATTGATTTACATGTACATACAGATCTACATTTGCATATTGCACAGTAGTTACGACTCGAATCAGAAATACCGAAATCTTATGCTAATTAGTCAGATGATTGCATCTAAATAGTTTAATCTTAGACAATATTAAATTAGCACGAGATTATGATAATTTATTATTTACGAGATGAATATGTTTAAAGATTAAAAGAAACAATTTCTCAAGAAAGAACAGAAGCAAACTATGCTTTTGTTAAGTAGGCATTTTCGCGTACATTTTGAACTTTGGCTAGGAAAACTAACCGAAAAAGGTAATAATAATTACGATTAAATTATCTTTTTCTTAACAATATAGTGATAAATAATATGTATACATATTAACTTAGTAGCATCACAATTTTATCACGGATAAATTAACAATGCTTACTTTCATGGTATATTGTTTCCATGCTCCAGATTTTGCAGACCTCATTAAACGACCAAACCCAGCCATAACTTCAGGCATTTCTGACATTTTGGGAGGGACAAGTTCAACTTTAGCATACTTAACAAAAGTTGCAAGTTTTGGCTTTGAACTCTCCATCATACCTTAAAAAAAATTAATTAACTATGAATCTAAAATACTTTCAATAAAAATCCCTTTCAACAATTCAATAATAATTCATGCTGTTGACTAAGATATTTTCTTATCTCTCATTGATTTCTAACAATAGTCTTTGACAAAAAGCGGAAACAAGAAAAAAACTTCACAAGAAAAAAAGTCACGATAAAAAAAAACAATCAACTATACACAAATAATTTTATAGCTTCTCTATTATAGAATAATTGTTAAATTCAGTAACTTACAGAATAACTTCAGATTAAAAAAAAAAAAAAAGAAAAGAAAGAAAATGAACCGATAATATTTTTTTTTACATTCAAAATATTTTATTTCAAACATGATATTGGCCTAGAAAGTAGCACTGTATTATTCATTGATTTATAATGAAATGCTAAATATGTAAACATCAAACCAATTACAAGCACAGAAGAAATAATTCATCTAATAAAAAAACATTTTTAGTAAAGATTGATACTCCATATCAAATTATGTCTCCTCCCCTTAATTCTGCAAGTACCATCACTTTTTTCTAACAAAAATTTAACAAAGTTAATCCTAAGTGTACATACTTTAAGAAATTTATGGAATTTCTAATGAAAAATGAAAAAAAAAATCATTAAAAGAAAGATTATTTCAGCCAAAAATAATAAATTTGATGGAAAACTGAAAATCAAGATGTAAAATAGTTCAAAGATCCTAATATCAAGCACGAACAGATACAGAATTCTTAGAGAATAAGATCACTTCCTGATACAAAAGTGAGAATTATAATATGAGACAAAGCAATCCCAATAGCAAATAAAATAAATACATTGCAAAACATTAGTAAAACCAGAAAGCACAAATATTATACGAACTCTAAATAAGCATAGGTCACGTTCAACATAAGAAATCATTTATATCTAAAACAATGCAGAACTAACAAGTATCTGCAACTTGCTAGATGTGCAAGATTTTTTAAATAAGTTTTTATTTCATAATGAAAAAAAAAAAATCAAATTTTGACATCAGATGTAGGCAAAGATATGAAGATGAAATGCTAAACTACTGGGGGTGGGGATGAAGTTGAACACTGGTATAGTTTGATTACCATCTAGGGATGTATGATGGCAGAAGCAGTTTGAAATTTTAGTCTACAGTGGACTACCTAACCATTAAAAAAAAAATGCTGCCTATAGCAATAAGAAACTGAGATTCTCACAAATTGGATCTCCCAATAAGACAATAATCTTATATATATGTGTGTGTGTAAATATATGTATATATTATTGCCATACTTAGGGGAAGACATTTAGACCATGATGTTATATTTAATGTGTGTGTGGTACATGACTGAGAGTAAACTAAAATATTACAGCACAATAGCTGAAATGTGATATTTTAAAAATAACAAAATGCCAAACGTGATAGTCTTTAGTTGACATTTGGTAACTTTTCTTCTATTTGGTAAGGTACAGCAAAAAGTCTATACTGCACGCTTTAGTTTTACCCAATCAAGGTTGCCTCTCAAATTTGGAAAAATTCCCTGTATTTATATTCAAGATACGAGGAAATGCCACTCCACCCTGCCTTAATATATAAATCTTGTTTTGCTAAATTCTAGAAATCCTTTTTTTATCAGTATGTATTTAAAATTATTCTCAAGTTAGAAGTGCTTAACTGCTACGTATTTTGTAAATAAAGCGAACAAATAAAACGAAACAATTAACATAATGAATTCCACTTTGGCTAGAACCGGTCTTCAAGATAAAATATTTGGCGCGTTTTTCTTGTACATTTCCGCTAACTTTGCTTCATTCAGTTCGCAACCATTATTATCATAACTTGTACTTTTTTATTCTCGCTTTTTTTACCAGATGATATTTTTGATGCTGTTAATTACATTAGTAGTTATTAGTTTTGATTGTTGAGTATTTATTCAATTCGTCATTTCTATTCACTGGTAAAACGTTTGAAAAAGTGTTACCGCCGACTGCGCTGTACACACCTTCAAGACGAGTGAAACCAACAGAAAGTGCAGCTTGCAAAAATATGTTAAATGTTTATTTTGGACTCCGAGAAGAAAACCATCAAGATTCTATCAATCAAATCATCAATAAAATTTCGCATCTTAGAGGAGTTTTACAAAGAACAGTTTTCCATTTGAAAAAAGAAATAAAAGGCGTCCAGTTCTTTAAGTACCCATCGAAAGAAACGACCAGGCTCAGTAGGTAAACATTCAAGTCTTATAAAATATGATGACTTTACATTATCCTGTATTTGACGAAAAATCCATACATTTTTTTTTTTTGGAGAAATGAGATTCTAAAAAAAATCTCAGATTAGATACAGATATCTTTGCGAAAAACATTAGCCGAACTATGCTTTACAGGATATTGAAAGATTTGGGGTTTTCTTTTGAAAAAAGATGAAACGAAATGAAATAACTTTAATGATTTATTAAAATAATGAATCAATAATTTTGAAAAAAATCATGAAAATAAGGAAAAAAATTAATTCTCTGATTTAAACTGATAATAAAGTTAATAAATATTTACTATTTGGCGAAAAATTTGCAAGATGAAGTTTCGCGAGCAATCTGCATTTCTAGTAACTTTGTAGTTTAAAGTAACCCAGTTCCCCTGACAACGAGTGTGATTTGGCATGCCTAGAATATACTCTACTGCCAGGTTAGGGTGGAACAGAGTATACTAAGTGCCTATTTTTCCATATTACTAGTATCTTCTTACAGAGCGAAATACTGCAACAAACGGATTTTGCAGAACTTCTCTGACCCATTCAGCAAAATCAGAATTGATTTTTTTTTATCCATCCAATTTTTATTAAATATGGATTTTTAGAAGATCATTGTATTTTTTTAAAATTCTCTAATGTACTCTGAATAAGCTCACAATTTCTCAAAAGATAAGCCAACCATTTAATCAATTCATATGTAAGAGACTAAATGTCAACGTGTTGCATCCGCAGATTTAATGTTGCTACTCCTGCCAGAGAAATGTATTCTAATCTTTCATACAATTATAGAAGTCTAACGTATGCTCATTAGCTGCAATTCGGGAATCTTATGGAAAAAGAATAACTGTCCCATGAATTGAAACTGGTCCTGGAAAAAAGAGGAGAGAGTAGAAAATGGACAAGTGTCCGCATTACACAATATGGAATTGTATTTTTCTGTTTTTGGAAGCTATGACTAAGATCTTTTATTCTTGGAATCTTTAGAGATCAGTATTTTTTAGAGGAAAAAAATAACTAAGAAAATTAAATTTCCCAATTTTTTCTGGTGATTTTTAAATTAATTGTGTTTTCCAGGCTCTCTTGGTGGCATGACAACCCTGCAAATATATCTTTAGTGGAAATGGGTTTTGAATCTGGATGGTTCTGATTTCAAAACTGTTATCTTACACCAAACTGCCCCTACAGGATTCTTGATGCAAACATCACATAGTTTAAAGTTCTTCAATAAAGGCAAAATAGCTTGATAAAAATAAATAAATACATTAACTACTCAGTAGGGCAAGAATAAGCTTCCTAAGGGTTCTTAAACATTGAAAATCTCAGAGTCCCCTTTCTACCCTAAACTTTCAAAACCAAATTAATTTTATTGATTTTAAATTAATTTTTATATAGCAGCTTGATAAATTGAAAGTTTTGATAAATTGAGAGAGCAAAAAGCTTGATTGTAGATCAATTCCTAAAAAGCTGGATTCATTATATTGAAAAAAATTACAAAAGTGAAATATAAAAGTATATTTAATTTTTTTAACTATTTAAAAATTTAATGAAAAAAAAGAAAAAATTTTTTTCACTCATTCTAAACAATATTTAATAAAAAAATTGGACATTTTTTTAAAGTTACAAAATACTATAAAACTTGCAATTGGTTATTATTGCCCATAAAATAACTCTCCAAATTTAAATAATGCTTCATTTTAATTCAGTAAGTTTAATAGTAAAATATTTTATAATTAAATAAAAGCAAAGAAATAACTTTTAAATGGCTGCAGAATGTTCTCAAGGGCTCAATTCTCAGTAGTTCCTGAAGTTGTAGGTCTGTTAGGCAATTGCTAGCTTAATAATCTGGTCCTGCTACTGAGATATGAAGGAAAGCAATATTTGTTTCAAAGCAGTTACATTTTGCTTGGAACTTTCATGTTTAAAGGTAGACATAAATCCATTAGAGTAACAAGTTTAATTCTTCTGATGATAGTTATAATAAATATTCAGTTACTACTTCCCATATTATACCGAGGAAAATCAATAAATAAAAACTATATTTTTTATACATTCAACAACCTTTTTTGCACAGATAATACGAAACAAATGTGTTTCATAAGTTCATAACAAAACAAACCAAAACGTAAA
This sequence comes from Argiope bruennichi, assembly GCF_947563725.1. Taxonomy (NCBI): domain Eukaryota; kingdom Metazoa; phylum Arthropoda; class Arachnida; order Araneae; family Araneidae; genus Argiope; species Argiope bruennichi. The sequence goes on from NC_079158.1 coordinate 54,911,163, forward strand.
ATAAGGAATATTTTTAACTCTGTGATACAATCCTTAATGAATATCCGTAAAAAACTTCGGATATAAATTTCGAAGTCTTATAAAGTAAAAGTATATGAGATTATTGAAACTAAAATTACAAATTCAATTTTTATTCAGTTCAATTTTTCACAAGCAGTTGGATATTAGATATTTCTACAATTTACCTTTCATTATTATAGGTAGCTTGGATCCCAAAGATGTTGCAGCTTTGGCCATTTTTAAATATAGAGAAAGTATTTATTATTTACTAATTTTGTATAAAGATTAATTCAGAACTTATAGAAACTAAGCAAGGGTCAAAACCGAACGTACACGGTTAACAGTGAATATTGAGGAAACAATTTTAAAATATTAATGGTTGTTAATTAATCTTTCTGGTTTATTTTACCTGAAAGAAAGGTCTTTCTTTTAAATTAAACAGTAATATCAAATTAAAAATCATTTTCGTAATTATTCAGCTAAAAATAATTTTGAAGAATTCATAAAATCTATAATTGAGTTTTTAACTCAGCCCTCTTTAGTTGCAGTAGTAGTGTAGTCCCCGAGCATCTGAGCAAGCAACAGCAAACTTTAGCTTGGATGGCTGCCGATTGTTTATCATAGGAAAATTGTTAATATTTGGTATTAATAATTTGCAATGATTTCACACTAATTTTTCAGCATTATAATTGCATATAGTAATTACTATTTTCAGAAGTGTGGATCATAAAAATGGATTTTAAAGGTATGTGATTTTCTAAAATTAGTGCTAACTGATTTCATTGTTGTTCGACTCCATTATTTTATCTTTTCTTTAGTCTAAGCGAAACTGTAGATTACAGTACTAAATTCTCTCGCAATTTCATCTCTTAATTAATACCATGTAAAAAAAAATTTTAGAAAAAAAGCAATGGATCTCAATAAAACTTATAAATGATTTGTTGTATGGCATTTATAGTATTATTCAGTAAATTAATTTATTAACGTTTCATCATAAAATAGATTCATATAGAATTTTATTTACTTTATCAGAATAGATTACGACATAAACTTTGTTGAATATTATTTTTTTTAATAAAATTAAGTAAGGTAAGTTTGAGTTATGCTTGGTATGCACGTCATGTTAACTTAATGTCCTCTTTGATATTTTTTCCGAATTCTTTCAGTTATCACGTGGAATGCATTTTATATTGAAAATATATAAGAAATAAGCAGCTTTACGAACTCATTTTTAATTCTTATTTTATAAAATTAGCTAAGAATGTGAAATAATACAGACAAGTAGCATTGTTTAAAGGAAAAACTGCACAATGTTTCTGTAGATTTATTGAATATCTTGCAATAAATTTAAATAAATTCATTTTCATTTTTAAGCTAATAAAAAAATATTTAAAGTAATATAATAATGAAATAATATTTTAGCTATTTAAAATTATATTTGTTGATAAATTGAATATTTAAACATGTTTTCTTACATTGAGTTATTAGTCAAACAAATTAGCTGAATTTTTATAATTGTGTATAGAAATAAGACTAAGTTTTTTTTTTCCTTTACTGAATGTTCTGGAGCAATTGAATAAAAAAAAATATCTACATCATTTATCTTCATTTGTACTATTTGTCTGATTTTTCATATATTTATAGTTAATTTTATTACTTTTTCAGTAATAATTATAATTTCTGGAAGTTTTTATTGTACTTTATTACTCCATGAAAACATAAAATTCTTTCAAAAATGGATTAAATTAATATGTATGAAAATTTTGACAAGATTTTCTTCAATTTTTTTATGGATAATTTTATGTTGTTCACTTGCAAGCATTTGTATAAAAACTATGCATAAAAACGTTTCTGAATGTTTCAATTAATGCAGTATCTATTGGAACGTATATAATAATATGCATTTATTTATTATTGATTATAAATTGGATAGCTGTTTTGGAAGTTCTTTATAGGATCTAATATTGGTATAGCATGCTTGTTATCAGTTTGAGATTTCTTTGAATATTAGCAAGTGAAATATTTGTTTTAACTGTAAATTTTAAGAATACTATCTGTTTTAAAATCAGACAGTATTCTTACAAATGTTAGTAAAGGGCCACACTTTTTAAAATAAATTAATAAACTATATAATAATAATTTTATAATCTATTTCTTGATTATTACAATAACATCTAAAAACTTGTGTATGCTTCATATTCAGCTTTCGATGCATTTTAATTGATACTATGCTTTTTATAATCTATTTATTTTTACCAAGTAAATTTTTATTTTCTGAAGAAATTTAAGCTTTTTGATGGATGCTCAAATGTTAAAATGTGTTTGTGTATATGAATTCTTTACTTATGCTATGATTTCTTGAACTTCTATCCATAAACAAACCTATACACACATTCCAAACTCAAATTGCATCTAAATAAAGGAAAGGGGGAAAAAAAGAACTAATCTTAAATCAAATAATTGTTTTATAATATATTTCTTAACTAGTGGCTGTAATTGTAGCATCACCTTTGTTTATTTGTTCTATATGTAAGTTTAAAAAATACTATAATGCAGTTGTCTACCCCCTTAAAAAGACGTGGGGTATTCAACACTTTTAATTCCTAATCAGATTTTGGATAACGAATATTTATTGTCTGAAATTTAGTGTATATATATACGTATATATAAACTTCTTGGTGCTGTTAATATACAATTGACTATTCCGAAAGCATTGTTTCTTGGTTCATGCTGGCCTTTTTAATAATTAAATTTATTTTAAGAAATGAAGAAGGTCAAGAAAAGGCCATCTAAGATCTCTTTGGTATCATCAGATAATAGTATGACTAAATATTTCATATATTAGTAAACACATATATATCAAATATATTTGTAATAGTAATGTATATTGTAATAATATGAATATATATGTGATATGTAAATGTAGATACATTTGTAATTAATAAAATTCAGATAATGAGAGAGAGAGAGAGCCTTTCTTTTATTCAGTATTTATTTCATTCTAAGATATTCCAAACTCTTAAAATCTGATTAAAAATTAGATAAAAATATTATGCAATGAAATTAATGTCACTTTAAAGTCAATGTTTTTTACATTTGAAAATGTTGTCCCCCCCCCTCCCCCCTCCATTGCCTTGCTTAAGAGTTAAACTTAAAGAGTTGTAGAAAGTTTTTAATATTGCATTTTTTAATTCTTATGCAAAATATCATTTGAATCTGTAGAAAGGACAAACAGATTTTTGATTATATATATATATTCTTGGAGTTTTAAATCATTTCAGATCAAATTAGTTTATTCAATTATTTTTATAATAGCAAATTTCATATATTAACCTACTTAGAATTAGTTCTCAAAGTTTTAGGAAGCAGAGGTTTTGTTAGGATAAAAAGATTATTAGTTTTGTTATGAGAGATTGATAGAAAATAATAGATGTTGACTTCGCTATACATTAGTACAAATCTTATATGTAATGTAAAATATATGTATCCTCTTGATATAAAGCTCAAAAATTTTTCTAATCTTGATGAAATTTTGTGTATATATCTTACAAAATAAGTAGGAAATCACTGTGTATTTTTCTGATTTCAAAAGTTGAGATAAAAAAAAAAGGGTTTTAGTATTTTTTTTTTTTTTTTTTTTTTTTTGTTAGAAGAATGTTATCTTGCAAAAATAATTGTTACGCAGTTTTAAAATTGAAAAAAATAATTTTAGTGTTACTGATTTAACTATAAATTTCTTTTCTACTTTCAGATAATCTTTTAAATAATTTTTTAGTTATTTGCAACATTTTTATCATAATAAAAATTAGATTAATTTCATAGTTTTGATGTAAGATTTATTCTAAAGTGTAATCATATCATTTGATAGTTTTTTTTTTTTTTTTTTTTTAATGATCATTGTTGTACAATATTGTCATATTTCCGTTTAAACTCCTAAATTGCAATTTTGTGTTTTCAGGTGAAGAAGTCAATTTACTTGACACTTTATTGGATCCAATAGTCGATGATGAATTAATTGCTGAATTGGATAGTCAAGAAAAGAAAACTGGTTTGTGTTTCCTCTTTGATTTTCTTAACTGTTTCGGCTATCTAAAAACTCTTAATCAGTTTGTATCCATCTTAGGCCTCTGAAATAGTGATTAAGCAATTTAGAATTAATAATTCATTACATCCAAATGCGTTTCTTAATTTTACTTCTGTTAATCTGATGCATAGCTTTCACATTCTGGCAGTGAATTTTTAAACTTATGAAAAAAAAAATAGAAATACATTAATTTCTAGATTAAAAAAACCCTATAGATATCACCATATTTATATATTTTCAGTTTTTATAAAGCATCACTTAACCCCTTGGCTGCTGTGGGCGTATATATACGTCTCCCTAAGTCAATGTGTTAACTGCCCCTGGCATATATATACGTCTTTCAACTATATACATATATATATATATATGTGTTATGGGCAAAGCCTAAAATCGGCCAGTTCGCGAATTGGCCGGCCAATTTTGGCCAACGTTGCTATAAATGTTCGTTGCCAAAGTTCGATCTGTTCGTGATTTCAGGCTTTGGCCAGCCAATTCGCGAAGTGGCTTGGGATGATCGGCCAAAGTAGGAAAAAAGAAATCAAGAGCAGATATTTTTTACATACTGTTAAAAATGAAATATTTAAAAATAATTACTTATGTGTACTACTTTTTTTTTTTTTAAGTATAATTGTTTAAGAGACAAGTGCAAATATAAGTGACACCTCTGAATGAACAAGTAATATTAAAAAAAAATTTAAGTCAATGCCTACTTTCGCAAGAATTGAACTCACCTTCACGTGAAAAATACTGAAATCCTTGCATTTTACCGATTGCCTGTTGATTTTTCAAATTTCATTACAAACTGCTAAAACCCTATTTAAAGTATTAAAAATTAATTAAATTTAATAATTAATGAATGAATATTTTAAAAAACTGCATTAATATCAAGTGACATCCACTACAAGTTTAAAAAATATATATTTGAACTTGAGTAGATGAATAAAAAGTATTTTATTAACGATTGAAAATTTGAACAAGAGATATAAATATATATAGGGAATGTGAACTAATAGTAGGAATTGAAATATATAAAGATGTGTTCTTGTACTATTCTGTTCTCATATGAAAGCCATAATAGAAATTATTTAAGATTAGATTTGCACCCTTCAAAATGGCGAATCTTGAGTAAATGCGCTGCATATCGTGTATGAATACAAAAGCAAAGTACTCAGTGTACTCAGTATTGAGTACTCAGTTTGTCAACTACCTTTAAGGGTGATCCTTAGTCTTTTACTGCTTCACGTGCATGCCATCACACCAGAAGCAACAGATGTACCGCCTACCAGTCAATCTACCATTATCACATCGGGCTTTGGCCAAGGATTCCCAGCCATTTCGCGAAATAGCCAGCCAAAGTAGAATATACAATATTAATTGCAAGTACTTCGGACTTTGACCAAAATGCGAATTGGCCAGCCAATTCGCAAACTGGCTGAACTTTGGGCTTTGGCCGTAACATATACGTGGCACTGGGGATCGAATCTCACAAATCCTCAGCAGGTAAGGGGTTAAAATGAAAAGTTAATTTGGTGTACAATAAAGTGAAGAGATAATTTGTTATGACTTTTTTTTAAATGACATTAAGTCAATGTAATTACATTAAATAATCTTTTAAAAGTTTTATTTAATGCTTTTTTGTTTTTGATCCTTAGAGAAACCATCTTTATTTCTTTTTCTCTCAACCTCTTCTTTTCTGTTTATAAAATGCTATTTTGTAAAAATTTCTATAAGTAGATTTCTAGAGTGAGAATGAAATTTACATGAAGAATACCAATTAAAATTTAACTAATTCCTTGCAACCAATGTTTACCATTTGTCTAGTATTTGTAATTGATTATTATATAAATATAGATTTATTATCATTTTAAAATACTTTTGTCAGAGATCCTAATCCAACCTACTTTCTTAATTTAATGCTTTTATTAATTGTTATGAAAACTTAATTTTGCTTTAGTATCTTTTGGTATCACTTTCAGCTTCAAAACAAGTTTCACCAAAGAAACCTTCTGCAGCAAAGTCAGCTGATAAAACAGCAAATAAAACTGTAAAAAAAGTTGTTAAAACTTCAAAAGTGAGTTCCAAACTAGCTAAGCCAGCTTCATCTACTGGAACAGAGGGAAAATCTGCTTCTGCTTCTAAAGCTAAAACTGATGGTGATGTTAAAAAAATTGTTGTAAAGTCTGCTCAGAAGAATGAAACTGCACCAGCTACTGCATCTTCTAAGGTTTGTATTTTACTATATACACTTGCTGCTTTTATTAAACAACTAATTTATTAAGAATTTTGTGTATATTTATTACATCTCTTATATTGTTCATGTTCTTCAAAGCTTCTTGGGTATACCATTAGGATTGGTATCTAATCTATGCTATTTTATGAGCCCTGTGCTTATTCTGTTTGTTATGCTCATTCTCTTTTTAATTGCTGATTTTTTATAATTCTTAATTTTTTTTTAATTTTCATGCAGATTTCAATAAATACAAAAGTATATAATTAATTCTCTCTGTGTGTATATATATATATATATTATATAATTTAATCATTTGTGAAAGGATTTTAGTTAAATATTAATGAAAAAGTTAATGACAATAAGGTAAAATGCCAACTTGCAAGAGAAAAAAAAATACAAAACAATTTATACCTCAATTTAAAAAAAAAAAATGTTTTTATTTAGAAGTAGACAATCTATAAAGATTAGATATTTTTACGTTTGACAATTTTTTTGTCCAAAATTTTCTGTAGTCACAAATTAAATCAGATGCACATTTACTTTGATTCAGATTAGAGATTCTCATACTATATTGATTAGGTACCTATTCAGTTAATTCTGTGTATGGCTTCTTGTCTTGCTAGCTATTTTTATATTTTTAATTGTTAGAATCTTACTTGTGCTATTTTAAATTCTTTTCTGTACTTAACTTGAAATTGAACTGAAACAAGTACGAGATATATAGCTACAACATTTGGTAACTCTGGATTACCAAAAAGTTATGGTTAATAATTTATGATATGGTTAATAGCTATCAAATGGTTAATAATGATATGGTTAATAGCTATCAAATGGTTAATAATGATATGGTTAATAGCTATCAAAAAGAAATTGTCTTTTTAATTATGCTAATTTAATTGTCATGCAATTTTTTTATTGAGTTTTGATAAGTACTTTAAAAAATATTTTTGCATAATTTTTAACAGTAGATTTCATTGATGAGTTGAAGTTCAGATATTATCATTGTTCCATCAAATACTTAATCATGTGATTTTCTTCCATTATTATAAGTTAAGGAAGAAGGATTCTGTTTAATAACTGTATAGTTTGCATGACAACTGAGGAAGTTAGGTTATAATTTAATGAAATTAGATTATCCTGAAGTTTGTATTTTAATTAGTACTATGATATCATGAGATTTTATTAGGATGATTTATGTATAACAAATATAATGCTACAATGACATTGATATCTCACACAGTTTAATGGATAAAAATATCTTGAAGTAATCATGATGTATTAGAGATTTAATTGAAAATAATGCATATTTTTGATAAACTAGTTGGTTCTCAGGTCATCATCATTATTTTTCTTTATACCTAGCTGGTACATAAGTCTACAGGGGCAGCATGCTATCCTATCCAATTTAATGTTGCCTTCCCAGCATATTCCCAATTCAACCATTCTTAAGAATTTCTCTCTTTTATAGCCATGTAGCATTTGATCTTCCTTTTTTATCAGGCTCCATATCAATTCTAGTATTACCATTTGGTCTTTAAAAGTGGCTAGTGTGAGGAAATTATATGAATTCACTTACTTCAACTCTACATGAGCTCAGGGTGGCAACAGAACCAGGAAAACAAGGCTATCAGGGGGAAGTCAGGAAATTTGAGCAATCTAGAAAAAATTGTAAAACTATCCAAAAATTGGGTAAAATCTCTGACAAAATCATTTTTCTATAAGCATGCATGCTATCGACAATTTCGAGGTATCATTTCTGAGCATCTGAATTTTGATGTATCTGGAACAAGTATAACAAACAGCAATTTGAGATAGCTTTCTTTCAAAGGTATAGAAACTTTTTGGAATTTCATTACTATAAGACAGAATAGTAAGCAGCCGAACGTAACAGCTAACCTAATGAAATCTTCAAAAGATCAATGTCACTTTTTAGAGAACAAAGAGTGAGTGAATTTTAAATAGAGATCCTCTCAATTCAAAATCTTGAAATAATGCAATCTCATTTTTAAAGTTCATAATGATATTTTTCTTGGTAACTAATGTTGAAAGAGGATTTTCAATCACTAAAGATTGTCAACAGGAGAATATGAAAGAACAAATACTCATTGAAAGAATAATTATGACAGCACTCAAGCAAATTGTAGAATAAGAAATTTTGAGTTGTCAGAACTATTGATTTTAAATGTGAGGAATTCGTGAGCCAGATATCAATTGTATAAAGAGAAGTGAAAGGAAGAATAAGAATTAAGTAAACATTGGATAAGAAAATGGGCCCAAAGAATTAAAAGTAAAAGTAAATAAATAAATAAGGCAACTTATAAAGAGTATTTAAGTGTTGAAAAAGAAATTGCTAGTCTCAAAATTTTGCAAAAAGAAGCTTTTAAATCTTTTTAATTCACTTAAAACAGAACTTTATTTTAAGCCAAATATTTATATAATTGGTTTTAGTTTGGTTTTTTTTGGGGGGGGGGGGTGCCAGAACATGGTTAGCAAAATCTATGAGCACCAATGCAGATTTTTAACTTTTATTAAAGAGAAATCTTTTGACCCTATAAGGGTTTAATGTGATTTAATATAGGGGTTAATAATGATTTTTGGGGGCTATTGTATTGCTAGAAAATTGACTCGGGGGAAGAAAATCCTATTTTGTCATTGGTTCAACAGCTGTACCAGCTGGCAGCAAAGGTAAAAATATTTCTGCTTTAGCATTTGTATGACCCAAAAGCAAATGGTTAATAATAAGGATTAATAGTTTTACTTTCTTATTCTTGTACATATTTTCTTAATACCATGTGTTTAATTAAAAGATTTGAATCCAATAGTCTGTCACCTAGATCTGGTAAAAAATTTGTTTTCTTCAGGGCTATATTTGTAGATTAGCTTTATTTTAAATTATATAATTTTCAGAAATTCCGCCTGCTCTGCTTTAGGTATAGAATAGGTTTGTACAAAGAGTAGATAACTAGGACTTTTCTTCGCTTTTCTGGAATATCTTGTTACATAATCATTTATATTAATACTAGCTCTGACTTTATATAATGAAAAAACTATATATATAAAGAAATAGAGTATTAGAATGTCATTATTAAATATGATAAAGAGATTTGATTTTTAGTATTATTTTTATGTGAAGTAAAATGTGTGAAAATCTATTTCCTATTATTTTAGTTATTATTCTACAAAATTTTAATTCGAAACAATTTTTCTTAAATTTTGAATATTTTGCTGCCATTGCCTGTTCATTGAAGTTCTGTTTATTATTGAAAAAGTTGATGAATATGTTCAAATATACATTTTTTCTCAATGTATGTAATGTTTAGTGGTACATGACAATGCTTTAATATAAAGATTAAAAAATTAATTTCACATGTATGCATATTATTATTATTATTTTAATATTTTAGAAACTAGTAATTTAATTTATACTTATAAAAATAAGCACTAATGATTCTGTTCAGTTTTCTAGTAAGTCATTTATGTGATAAATTGATTTTTTTTATTTGTTTGCTGTAGCCTCCAGTCAGGGTAGTGAAAAAAGTTGTGCCAAAAACTGCCAAGACTTCAACTTCTAAAACAAGTTCAGTTCCTGCTAAACTTATTCAGAAAACTATTGTAATTAAAAAAGAGCCATCCGGTAAGAATACTGATATAATTTCTTATATTTTTTTCTTTATTTCCTGTTCAGTGACTCCTTTTTAATATTTTTCTGAATTACTTCTTTGCTAACAGTGTAATCAAATTCTCTTTAATTTATTCATCTTTTAATAACATAGAAGAGCACAGCTAATCTAAATATTTTCATTGATGCTTCCACACAAACAAAGGGTCTCCTGTTTCTATAATTTTACTTGTGATATATTGGATGAAAAGTTGATGAGAAAGTGTGAATTAAATAAACTTCACAAATATCAGGAGTTTTTAAATTTTATTTCAAGAGTTCACATATATAATGGTTTGTAAAAAGTTAATTGAACTCTCCGATTTGAATAAAATAATCTTCACTTGCATTATAACAGGTTTTTATTTATTAAAAGGAAATCAGATGTAAATGAGTATTGGTGTTCCTATTTAGAATTACATAGCTAAAAGAGAAATTTTAATATTTTTACTTCTCATATTTTAAATGTGATATCTCTGTAATTTAATCAGATTTCTAAATTTCTGAAAATTAGATAAAGAAATTATTTTTATATAAGATTCATAGTAAAAATGGTGCCTCACTTTAAAAAAAATATATCTAATCTTGTGGAATTTTGTTTACTTAAATCAATATTTTTTGATGCATAGTGAGATTTTTTTTAGGTTACAATACAGCCAATTATGCATATACTTTGTCCTTTATGATAGCAATGTAACCTCCTATTTAATATAAATTGGTTTATCCTATTCAGAACTGATACACATGGAAAGCAGTGCTTCCTCAGAGTGGCAAGCACTGAACACTTACAGACCTGAGTGCTTTCTCCAAATCTAATATGCATTATGTTTTGGAAAAAATATAATAACTCATAACATTTCTTTGTTCTTTGACATAAAAATGAAATAATTTTCAAATATATGACAATAAGTATCATATCTTCAATCATATATAAAAGTGTATTAAAATACTAGATATTTAATATTAAAAAATAAAAAAATAATAAATATTTTATTATAATTGATGAAATTATAGGTAATATCAAAACATTGATGCTAAATTTTAGAACATAAGAAAAATATTTACATTTAACATTTTAAAATGTTTGAAGAGAATTGTAATGATTAAATGTCTTTCAAACCAGTTGAAAAATCTCAAAATAAGTGTTGAGATAGACATTACACAATTTACATTCATAAGCAATATCTTGTCTTTTATCTTGCTTCCAACAAATTCTGCATTGTTTTATCTTTTAAATCTATTTTTACCATCAATAATTTAATGTTTTATAACTACCATCAGAAAAATCTGTAGACCAATTATTCATAAATTCATTCCCCCCCCCCCCCAAAGAAAAGTGGTCTTTTAGCTATGGCTGCACTAGTGAAAAAATGAAAAGGTTAAAACCCTTGTTATGATAAAATACTTATCCAAACTGAGAGTGTAAATTATAACAACCACTCCGAAATGAGCATGTTTCTCTTTACATTAGCAAACACATGTTTCTATTAGCAATTGCAAAAGATCCTATGATACAAACATTTGCTCAACCCTAATCTGACCTCAGAGAAAGAAATACTAATATATGGGACCAAGCTTTTGAAAGAAATAGGGATTTGTAACACCATCTAATAGAACACCTTGCATACTTATGAGTCAGTGGACTTAAAGTGTCCTACAATGATGTGAGGATGTGGTTTTCAGCCCTGAGGAGAATCCAGTACTAACATTCATATATGTTGTTTGTCTGAAAGGAATTAAAGAATATGTTTTCGAATCCTTGTGCAAATTGCTAATGTTATCATCTGCAAAAATTGTTTTGATGTCCGTTTTTATTTGAAAAATAGTGAGTTCAAAAATATCCAAGAATTGTTGTTCCATTTCTGCATTTAATTTGATTATGTTAATGGCAATAGAATTAATTGTAACTCTTGAAATTTTTTTAGCCCCTTTATTTTTTTCAATGCTTAGAATATATTATCTTATAAATAACTTTTATGCATATGATCACGGAGTAGAGACGCTAGAAATATTATTAAGTTGTTTGCTGTATAATTTGAAATTGACCAATTTTTTATTTTATCACTTTTTTCAAATTTTAAATCCTTACTCTAAAAGTCTAACATGTAGGTGGCTGAAGAGAAAGTCAGGGATTCACTAAGACAAATTTGTAAGAAATTTTCCAGTATGGTATATCTTTGTAAAGGGTTGTTTGTAATGGTTAATAATAATAAAATAGTCAAACGTTTTTTTCTTTTTAATTATGATATTATCACTTTTAACATAATTTACTTCAACTACCAGTGATTCGTTATTTTTAGATTTAAAATATGATTGTACGAATATCAGCTATATCAATTGTGAAATTTACCTTTGCTTCAATGATTACATAATTCTGCTTTTTCCAAATGGACTAGATTTTAGTAATTAAATACTTTATATATCAGTATGGAATATGTTACTCTTCACGATATAATTTAGCTTCTTTAGCAAACGTTTCTGAGAGTACATTTATTTCTACGAATCATTTCTATAATTGTACTCTTGATTACAGCTGTGAAACTGGAATGTCCACCAAAGAGGGCTATTCCAACTGGCATAGTTTCTGCACCATCAATGGTGCGGAAACCATTGAAAGTTGTTTCTAAAAAGCCTAGCCCTGTGCAACAAACTTCTCAAACTGCTGTTAAGTGTGTTCTTAAAGGTACTGACCCTGAAAGTAAAGCAATAGCTAATAAATGTAAGTCAGTGTCTGATAATTTTCTTATATATATTTCTAACTTTTATCTCTCCATTATCTCCTTGAATCTTCATATACTTCAACTTTTTAATACTAATTTTTTTCTTTGCTTTTATATTGAATCTTTAACTTTGTTTAAAGTGACTATTAATAATTTATATGAGTTATTAATGAGATAGGTGATTGCAACACTTTTTGAATTTAAAATATTTTACTTTAAATTGAACTTTTATATGTTTACTTATTATTTCCAAGCTTTGTTTTTTAATTTATGGTATAAATATTGTAATTTTGATTTAAAAATAAGTATTTTCAATTATATTTTAACTTTCAATTTAATAATATAAATGATTATTATGCAATTATATTATTTTAAACAATAATTTTTTGGGAATTCCTTATAAGTGCTTTTTAATATGAAAACATTGGTATATTAACTTTTAAATATTTTTTTTTTAATTATCAAGTCACTTAAGCTAATTAAAATAATCATCTTAGTATATTGTCCAAATTTAGATATTTTTTCTTTGAGTGTCATGCCAAGTTTAAAAAAAAAAAATCCTGAAAATAGTGAAATAACGTATTAAATTCCATTCCCCCTCTCCCCATTCCTTTTTTTCCCAGGTTTTTTTATATTTTTTTTGCTGCCAGAATTTTTAATATAACTATTGTGTGAATTAAAGCACACAATCTTAAATAGACACTTCTTTGAACAAAGTTTGAATCCAATAAGATTCTTAAAGACTAATTAATTGTAGACAAAGCTTCATTATTTAAGCATTTGTGGACAATTTATTATTTTAAATTTTCAGTTAAAATGTAAATTATATTATTTTTACATCCACAGAAATATGATATTGATATAATTGAATGCAATAAGTTAGCATAATTTAATATTGGTATGCCTTTGGTTAATGCATTGAAGTGAAGGGAATGGGGTTCTAATTGAGTTTTAGACTTGCAGTTTCTTTTAAATATTTCTTTTATGACTTCATCTTTTATTTTTTATCTGAATTATAATTATGTTAAGAATAAATTGCTAAAATACTGTTTCTTACCATCAAAGCCATGAAAATAGAGGAGAATAAAGAAAAATACTCTATATTGTTTGTTTTCTTTCAGCATTGGCTGCTGCTCAAGCAAATTCCCATCGGGAGAAGCATACATCTAGCTCTGGAAGAAGAGACAAACCAGAAAACTCAGATAATAAAAACAATGACATATCAGATGATGAGCATTCAGATGAAAAAGATATAAAAAATGTTTTACCACCGGATGATAGTAAAAATGCTCATTATAGTACTATAAGTGATGCTTCAAGCTCCATTGCTGATGATGTAACTTGTTCATGTGGACGTAGTAGTGTTATGTCATCATCACCTAGCATGTCACGCTCACCATCACCTAGTGGATCTGGATCTAATTCTGACTCTGAATCAGGTATCTTAATTTTTCTCCAAATATCCAAACTTTAAATTTTTATTCTTTTAATGAAGGCTATTCTAATGCTCTAGAGAAATTTCTTAATTTTGCTAGAATGCTTATTTATTATAAAAAATTTTAAAGCAAAATTTTTAATTGTTTGTGAAAATCTTCCATAACCTTAAGTATTTTTCTATGCTAATGAATTGAAAAAGGAGCTTATTGCAAATTTTTCTAAATGTTATTCAAAATAATAATAGATTTTTAAATGGTACATTTGTTTATATTTTGAAATTATATGTTTCTATTCATCATAAGTTGATGATTTATAGCATTCATGATGTAAGGCTCTGTGTCAAACAACCTGTTTAATAAATGTCTTTTAGCTAACATTTTAAAAGTGTTTTTCAATAAAACCGTATTTATTTATATTAGTTTGTAATGCTTCTTTGTAGTTAAAAATTGCCATCTTTAATTGCATTCTCAATAAATTTTAAGCATACTTAAAAATAAAGATGATATTTCTCTTAATTTTATCTTGAATTTGCATATGGATTTTTATGTGCGAGAACCATTTTGATATATTCTTAAATCATGTAAAAATTGATTAATGCATAATTAACTTACAGTATTGGCTTGTAAGTTTTCTATTTTGAATGTGCTGATGATCAAGTAATAAGTTTATTTTACTATTTGAATGATCATTTTAAATTGGAATGTTTATTTAGGTGCTTTTCCATTAGAGAATGTAAAATGTGCTTCTTTTCTCTTAGTAAAAGTTTTCAAAATGTGCAGCGTAAATAGTAGTCTATTATTGTGAAATCTGTTATTTGTAGAGTAAGATTTTTGTACATAATATGCTTGTGTATATTCTAAAAACTGATATGCTTGCAGAAAAGGCATATTTTGCATTAGCATTTATGCTGAGCTGTAACTACTATTAGTAATTGTTATAAAAATTTATTTTATAACATTAAAATTTCTAAGTATATAGTTAAATGCATTTTTTTAATTGTTGGAGTGGTTTGATCAAATTTAATGTGTGATCTTTGATTTCAGAAGATGAAAGGAATGAACGAAGGCAACGGAAAAGGCCTCACTCACCAGTTGTATATGAAAGAAAAGAAAGTAAAGAGCGTAAGTTTTTTTTTTTTTTTTTTAATTCATCTCAATGTAATTCAAATAATATAAAATGCATAATATTCCTGCATTCTTACTTATTTTACAAAGTGAGGTTACAAGATATTTAAAAATACAGCTTCAAAGAAGAGGGCAAGTTGATTTAGGGGAGGGATATATTATAACACACATGTTCCATAGTGGTTTTTAAAATTTTGAATTTAAATGTTTGCTAAATATGATTTTTATATCACAGTCACTGCCCAGCCAAAATAGTGAGAAGTTGTAAACATTTGTTCCACTTTAGGCAGTAATTGGAGGAAAACATGTTTCATGAGTTTTGATCTATACAAGTTTTGATCTATAAAATCTTTTAAAAAAGGATTTTGCATATTCATTTTGTTTATATATTTAGTTTTAAAAAGCTTTTTATTTTATTTATTTATTTTTACTGATCTCAATATTTTCTTGTAAATCAACAAAAATGTCTCAAAACTGTAATGGGGAAAGTTATATCATATTACAGCGTACAAGTTTTATCGCTATTTTTGTTTCATTCACTTAGTTAAGACTTTTTGCATTAATTTATTAACAAGCAACTTTAAAAATCAGATTTCTTCCAAAGAATTCACCTTTGAAAATGCTTAAGCTTGCTAAGGAATATTAATAAAGACATTCCAGCTGATAAAGAAGCTATGGGGGAAAACTGATATCATAATTAATAAGATATGAAAGGATAACAAAAAGGGAGAGATTTAAAAAAATCTAAAAGTGAAAGAAAAAGAAAAAAGGACAAAGAAGAGGATTTTGAACTTTCATACAGATTCTGAAAAAAAGAATGGTTTTGCTAGTGAAGATGTGTACCGCTATACAGATGCTATATTGTAGTATTTTACATAAACATTTAGTTAAAAATCTATGCTAGGGTTATTTGGGATAGGCTGCTTAATGTTGAATAATAGTCAGATGGCTAGGTAGCTCCGGAACTGGCACTCTTCTCCCTTTCTTCGCTACACCAAGACATTCAGCCTTGTGAGATTTCCCATACACCAAATCTGCTTATGCAGCAGTTTTTTCATTGAAATTGAATTTCAATCCTGGAAACATCTTCATGGCCAAAAATTCTTATGAAGGAGAGTGGATTTAATATTTAATTTCCCAAATGTAGATACTAAGTCTGTGGGGTAAGAACCTGTATAAAATTTGTATGCATTAACTGTAGTCCTGATGCAAACTGACTTATTTGATTGGTTAAATAATTTTATCTTTTACTGTAAACCACTTATCTTTATTACCGTTGTACCAAGTAATAATTTCCAAATGCCTTATGTATTTAAATGAAATTTAAGTATATAAGGCATAAAAATTACTAAAAAAAATGACAAAAAATATTTTTAAATATTTTTGTTAGCAACTTGCCATGTATGCCAGGTAAGTTATAACAGCGAACAAGCTTTGAAAAATATTTCTGATTGGTCAACAAAATTGTTGAATGTGTTTTTGGTACATTTTTTGAATGAATAATTAAACTGCATAAAAAAATAACTTATTCAAAGAGCCACAAATATATTTAAAACTCTAAACATTTTAAAAACATCTTTTTTTTTTGTAGTAGTAGTAGTAAATCTAGCAGCAGATTAACTAAAAGTTTTGTGGTAATTTTTTATCTCAATTTGTAAATTGCCTATTGATTTATAATATCTCATATTGAATCTTTGTTATTTAAAGAATCAATTTAATATTTAATAATTGATAATTTTTATGTAAAAATATTGAAGGAAAAGTTGAAATATTGAATGAAGCTTTATTGCAATTTGATATCTCTGCTTTCTTTGGTAGGTTCTGAGAAAAAACCCAGGATGCCTTCTACTGTTAGCAAAAGAGGTGCGGACATTATAATTGTTTTGTTTAATTTCTATTTCATAAATATTCATTAAAATTTTTCACTGTAATTTGAATTACATACTTTAAATTTTTAAAAATTTATATTTAAGCTAAAAGTTTTTTCAAATCAAACTTGCAATTATTTTGTTGAATTGGATGATTGTGTATGAACCTGGTACTTTGTACTAATTCCATTTTTACCATAGGATATGGAAAAGAAATCCACTGACTTTGAAACTTTGAAAACTTTCAGTGTTATGAAAGTTGATGCTCTTGAAAGTTTAAAAAGTGTAAATAGCATTGCTTTGATATTTCAACAGAGTAGTTTAAAATATAAATTTAAAATATTTTAATGACACACTGTTTTTAGTTTGTTCATTTAAACATTAATAAAGACTTCTTACATATATCTATCTTTTTACATTTTTACCCACCATCATCACTAGTCAAAATTAATTCTTCAATTAATTTTACTTCAGTTAAATTCTGAATGTGTTTGTGATGTCAACACCTTTTATGTGAAATTAGCATCTAGTTATTTCTGTGTAGTGCTTAACAATAAAGGCGATTTTGTTGTGCTCTCAAAACTTATTTTGCGCTGCGAATTGTGCCTTATTAGCTGAAGATGACCATAAAAAGTTTTCTTAGTGCTCTTTCCTTAATTTTAGAATTAAGAAACTAATTATGCATTTGAAAATTAATAATGGTAATGTTTTACTTAAATTTGTATTTCTTAATCTAAGATATGTAAATTTATTATCTTTGAATGTTCCATGAAATATCTTTTGAAACCCTCCATTTTTTTCTCCCCTTTCTTTCTTTAATAAGAGTTGGAAATCTAGTGTAATTTGTTTTTAAAATGTATTTTATTTTGAAAGTAATTGGCAACTCAAACTATTGAATTATTATTAATAAAATAAACTGAGCATTGACAAAAATTAAAGTTGGGATATGAATAGAATTTTCAGAATATAACAGTTTAAAAATATGCCTAAAAAAATAAAGATTTTTAAATATAAGACTAAACACTTTTTAAAAAAAACTATTTTATAAAAACGTGTCAATCTTTAAATTTTGTAAAATACCTTTGCTATTAGTGCTTTAGAAAGTGCACAATTAAAATTAATAACCAAAGCTATAGTTAACAAGAAATTAGAGAAAGGGTAACAATCTTTAAAGGTAATATCTCTTTAATTAATAGTATTTAATACATAAGATGGGAAAAGAATCAGTTACCAACTATTTCAGATGCTATTGAGATTATTATTTAACTATACCTAATACAGCAAAATCAGGTATAGACCCAAACTTATTGTAGAATATCCATCTATCTTAAATATTTAACAAGAACATAAATTCTTTTGACATTTTCTATGCATGACTGAATAATATTATATCCTATCTCTGAAATATACATGCAATCAAGTAGCATTGTATTTTTTTTTTTTTTTTTTTTTTTTGTAAAAGTGAAGTATAAAACATTTTCCTGTTATGTTTGAAATAATACTGTTTGGTATATTTATTTTATTCTATCATATGTTTTTTTTTTACATACTAAAAATTTTTTTATAATGAATGTCTCCCTTTATATTGGTAATGATTTAGATATTTCTTTAATTAGATTATGCCCACCTTTTGAAATACTTTTTCCGTGATGCTCGATTCTTTTTAGTGAAAAGCAATAATCATGAGAATGTTGCTTTGTCTAAAGCAAAGGTAATTATAATAATTTTTTTATTCATTCCAGCTTTTCTTTAAAAATAGTTAGCTACATAACTGGGATTTTTTAAATAATTCATATTTCTTTCTTTAAAACTTTGGTTTTATTTTTTCCTACTTAATTATTATTTTTTTCCTATTTTGCAATTTTTATTTTCAGGGTGTTTGGTCAACGCCTCCTCAAAATGAAAGCAAGTTAAATCAAGCTTTTAGAGTAAGTGTTAATTGCTGAATTCAGTCTTTGTTTCTCTTAATATATTGCTGTATTAGCAAATCTTTGAAATTGTTATCTCAGGAATTATCTATGATATATCAATATAATACCATACAAGTAATAACAATTGAAATTATAACAATTTTTTTTATATATATTCTAGACTTGCAGAAATGTCATTCTTATATTTTCTGTTAAAGAAAGTGGTAAATTTCAAGGTAATTATGATTTCATTTTAAGAAGTTTCTTTATTCCTGTTCTGTGTAATTTTGATATTTAATTTTTATATCTAATTCATATCAGGATTTGCACGTATGGCTAGTGAATCAAGGCATGATGTCCCTCCTATTCAGTGGGTATTGCCTCCTGGTCTAAGTGCTAGGGCTTTAGGTGGTGTTTTTCGTTTAGATTATATTTGCAGGTAAGAAATTAACTACTTTAAATATATTCATCTTTTAAATAAGCTATGTGATTTTGTTTTCTTTTTGCTAGCTGTGTTTTTACAAGGTATGCGATTTCTTTTTTGTGTATAGTGTTTCTACAAGGATAAAGGTATTATTGTTATTGATTTTCTAATTTAAATAGAGGAAGATAAGTGGTAATATAAATTACATGTTTTAAATGTTACTACAGAAAAACCATGCACATTGGAATGCAGAAAATACTTCTGACTAAACGGGTTTTTTTTTTTTTTAATGAAATTAAATTTTAGCAATTAGTTGAACATAGTCTATTGTTATTGCAGCAGTTTTTGTATTAATTCAAATTAAAATATTGTGTTTCAAATTCATTTCTTTTCAGTTGCACTTTATTTAGCTGTAAAAACAATAACAAAAAAATATTTTAACAATACATGTCATAGTGAATGTAAACTTTTTAAAGAAATTTCTTTATGATCTCTTTATATGTTTCTTTTAGACGTGAACTTTCTTTTACTAAAACTCAGCACCTGTATAATCCATGGAATGAAGGAAAGCAAGTCAAAATTGGCAGAGATGGGCAGGTAATATCTTGTTTTTTAATGTTTTGCTTTGGAGGTGTAAAGCAAAATAATATACTTGTTTTATTGAGTTATCTAATTCTAAAAATAATGTTTTTGAACTATTACTGACAATAGATCAAAAGAATAGTTATAATTTTCCATTTAATTAATTACATTTCAGAACAGGAAAAAAGTGAATACATTTATCATTCAAAATATCTAATTTAAAAATTTTAAATTGTTTCCTTCTTTTTACTTCATTTTTCTTTTATCAAAGTGGTTTATTTTTTTCCTTTTTTTTTTTTTCTGTTTTTTTAGTTTAAAAATGACTTTTTTGAAGGTAGTCTGTATTTTGTATGAGATTCAAACAAAAATTCATATACATCCTTCATTTTGGGATATTGTTTAGAATTATTGATTGCAGTCAAATTTTTGAGCATGTTATTATCTTAATAATGTTTTAAGTGCTTTTTTCCTAAATTGTTGGAACTATTTATAATTCTGTGACTTTCTTGTGGTGATGAGTGCTGTGAAGACTACAAATTTTCTGAGTAAAAGAATGAAATGAGACTCAAGTTGACAAGGTTGGGAATTATTGTGATATATTAGTACCTCCTGTTAAACAATCTTGAATATGATTCTAATGTATTAAAGAATAGTTTAATATATATATATGAGCAAAATTTAATTTTAAGTGCCAATAATTTTATGTATGTGAAATAAAATTGTTACTAAATGAAAAAAATTGATTTGTTTCCAGAAACATTTGTTCTAACTTTCGGTGTTATAATCATATTAGCATTCTGTGTAAACTTCAATTATCACTAATTATAGTGTTTATAGGCATAATTAATAAGTTTTGAATAAAACCTCACCATGTTAAGATTTTAAACTTCTTTTAGTTTTGTAAGGTGTTTCACAAATCCTTTATTGATATCTGTATATTTTTCTAGGAAATTGAACCAAAAGTTGGTGAAGAATTGTGCCGTTTGTTTCCTGTGGATGAAAATATTGATCTAATATCTATCTTGCGAAACATGAAGAGAAGCAAACCAAAAAGTTCAAGATCTTCAAGAGAAGATCATGATCGCCATAATAGACGTCGATCTTCTCATCCTTCTTCCAGAAGAAGTCCTCCAGATACCATGAGGTTAGCTCTATCTACATTGCCAACCTGGCAAAAACTGTCAAATATTGGATTATTGCCTAAGAAATGCGATTTGTTCTGGCATGGCATAGCTGCTGGGGGCTGATTTGTTCTGAAAAGTTTATGAATTTGAAAGATATATAAAGAAAGTTAAAGTGCAACAAGATTCTAAGCCCATCCATGTGCCATAAAAAGATTATCCATGTGTGTTAGGGATTCTGCACATAAAGTCCAGATTTTTTTCAATACCTTACTACTTCTGGTCTTATTCACACCATTTAAATTAAAAATATTTTTTGCATGCTGCACATCAAAATTATTCTTTTAATTGTTTAGATACTAAATGTGTGTTGCAGAAATGGTAATTATGTAAAGATAGAACTTAATGCTTTTATAGCATTAAGAACTTTTTACTGGGTGGACTATATTCATGGGAAATTAAAATTGGGCTCTTTGGGACTGTTTGAAAGTTTTGTGTAATTCTAATCTGTGGACTAATGAACTTAAAAATGGGTGTGTTATCTTTTTTCCCTTTCATCAAGCTACATGCCATTCAAAAAAATCAATTTGGACATTGGTAAGTTTGAATGTGCTGTGCAATGAACTTTCTCGAAGAAAATTTTGCTATCCTTTAAACAAAGAACTTTTCATCTGTTCCGATCCTCTTTCTAAGCCGTGCGATCCTTATATGTTAAAGGATCTGCTGTACCGATGAACATTATTTAAATAGATGGTATGCTTTACTGTGTTTACTTTCATCTACTTCTCCATCTAACCTGTGGACTTTTGATGAAATATGTCTAATGTGCGGTATTTCCGCACTGGTATGTTGTCACTTTTCTCTTTTTGTGTGAAAAATCTTTATTATGTTATTGCTTAGCCAGCACTTTTGAATGAATGTAACTATGTATGAACATACTTCTTTTTGTCATATTCTATCTTTTTTTGTTCCAAGTTTGAACGCTCAAAAGATGGCAACTATTCTATTTTAGTTTGTATACATATGCTTATAATAATTTTACCTTTTAACAAACTCAAGTGCAGCTTTAAAGTAATTTTGCATAAGAATACTACTTGGATGATATT
The DNA here is from genome assembly GCF_947563725.1 of Argiope bruennichi. Lineage (NCBI taxonomy): Eukaryota > Metazoa > Arthropoda > Arachnida > Araneae > Araneidae > Argiope > Argiope bruennichi. The sequence goes on from NC_079158.1 coordinate 54,933,427, forward strand.
TATATTATGTTTTTTAAAAGCTTTTTTTAAATGCACATTATTTGTGCTAAATGTATTTATTATCATTTCTCCCCTTAAAAAAAATTCAAAATTGTTAGCATTTTCAAAGAATAATATAGCTACTAAGAGGACCAAACTGAAAAAATATGTATGTTTTAATATCTTTTTCGAATTCAGGGAAATATGAAATGTAACGATTCATCAAAATCTCAAGTTCGAGTTTTTTGGTGATTACAATAATTTCTCTATACTTTGTGCATAGGAAAGTAGGGAGAGGGGGGGGGACTTTTTTTTTTTTTTTTTTTAGATGAAATATTTTTTTCATTGAAATAAATTTTGGAAAAGTTTTTTTTTCCTTTCAAATAGAATTATTGTAAATTTTTTTTAGTATTTGAGACATTTCTTTTATTAAAAAACTGGTTATTGACTTTTGAATACTTATGAACAAATTTCTCTGCAATTTTCTTTTAAGATGTATTCTTTTAATAATATGAAATTTTTTTTATACAAATGGGAGTAGTTATTTCTAAATATTAAAAATAAAGATACTTTATTTTAAAATTTAGAAGTGTTTAAAAAATGTGTTTCTAATGAAGATAGAAAAATAAGTGTATTAGAATGTAAACAGATATGCTCACACTCTATTGTTCAAACCACTGAATTCAGAAATAACTAAATTTTGATTGTGCATATTTTATATACTGATAATGTTTACTTTAAGCTAATTTTAATTTTGTGAATATTAATTGATATTAATAATAGGGTTTTTTTTTTTTTTTTTTTTTTTTTTGCCAGTAATATCTTGGCAAAGCATCACATGAAAATAATTTTTCTACCATCGAAAAATGTAGAAAATTGTCATTCTAATTATATTACTTTAATTCAATGCACTTCTCCCATCCAATTTTAACAAATTTTTAAAATTATTATATGAATGTCTTTGAATAATTGGTCTTATAATTTGTTGTTTAACTACCACATTAGAAATTTTTGAGTGATATTTTTTAAAAAGTTATTCAGTATTTTTTTAAAAGACTAGATTTAAGTTGTACTTTTACAAACTATTGTCTGAAGTGTTATAATGGATTAAATGCATAATGTCTATTTCTATGCATCTTAAGTTTGCTTTTGTTACGTTTGCAGCTATAAAACTATTTATAGCTGCTGTCTCGCTAGTGTTTTATGATATTTTTCCCCCTTCAAAACATAAGAAAATATTTCCCAATAGAATAGCTATTGCCACAATCAATTGGTGCCAGTCTTGGTTTTGAAATTAAAATTTGCAGATTTAATTCCACGAAATATATGTCTTGAGTATGAGTAGATATATGCATTCTGAATTTGATGATTTGAAATGTCCTACTAATATGGCATGCAAATACAGATAAGTGAAAGATGACTCTGGTGTTTATTTCTTTATCTGGCCACAGTTCAGAATTATAAAGTGCATTTTAAAATAAATTTCAGGTGAAATTAAAACAGAAAGTTAATCTTATTACACTAAATTTAATCTCTACATCTCGAGAAGAAAAGAAAAGAAAAAAAAGGAAAAATAAGGTCTTGATTACTCTGTGTCACTTTGTGATTTCAATAATTTTAGATTTTTCTCCTTCATTTGTGATTCTTTCACAGCTTAGTTTGAAAAATATTTGTAATTCTGTGGTTAGTCTTTTAAGAGCTGGGATGTGAAATATGGTTTTTCTCTCTTTTTTATAATTTTATTTCTTAATAAACATAATATCAGCTGTTAATTTTATTGAGTGATACTTTTCTGTTTTCTTAAAAAAAAATTTTAGTATAAAATTTTCATACATGAAAAAGAATGCCTAACGTAGCCATACAAACTCTATTTAAGAATAAAGTGAAATATTAGATCTTTTTAGAATTTGTTCAGTGATACACCAAATTACTGGATTATTAATGATTTATTTTATGAATTATTATAGTACAAACTATAGCTCCAGAATGTGAACTAGCATAAAGAATTTGGTTTTGACTTATGTTTAAATATATTATAAAAGCAGTTTTAAAATTCGTGGTTTTCTTAGTAATTATTGTTAAAGAAAATAGCTATGTTTTTTTTGTTTTTTGTTTTTGCTTTTAATAATCTTATTGCATGTCCTTTATAAATTTTAATCCATTATGAATTTAAATATGAATTATTATGTAATTTTTTAAATATAAAATTCTAAAAATTGATAAATTTGTTGACATCCAAAAAATGTTTCCATATCTGAATTATATTGAAAACTTCTGAACTATAGTGCATGATATGTTTTATTTAGAGTATTGCTTGTGTGGAACTTGCATTTCTTAATAATAAACAAAATATATCTTTTTTGTATTTCATCTTAACAGTTATTGGTTGATTTTGCATGTTTAATTACTATTTATAGATTAATAAAAAATTTTAATTCAATGTAAATTTCATTATTGAACCTGATGGTAGTGTAGAGTCTCAGTTAAAATATTAAACATTTGTGGCTGCTGAAAGTTTTTTAATGACCTTAATTTGATAGTCCCAAATATTGCCAACATTTCTGAAAAATCATATTAATCAGGTAATTAGGCAATCTTGACTCATTTTTTCAGAGCTTGAATTGAAAGGCATAGGTTCAAGGTATTAAGATTTTCTGTCAGTTTCTTGCTAATACAAAATAAAAATCTCATAAACAAATTTTAGAAGTCAAATCATTATTTACTGATTATCAATAGATTAAGTTATCAACTGCAAAAATTAATTGGCTAATAAAATCTTGATTCTACCCTCATGCTCTGCTCTTCAGCAATATGATTCAAAAACAGATAGAGGAATGTATATTTTACTAAGGAATTGCTTATGGGCTGGTTGCCAAAGGCTTTTTTTTTTCTCATAGTAAAACAATAATATAAGCCAGATTGCGCTTAAAATTCAACCAGGAGAATGACCTTCCCTCATATGTTAGAGCTTTCTTCCTCTGTATTTCTTTTGTACTCTTAAACCATGTTGACCTATAAAAGTTAATTCAGTTCCTCGCTATCCTGACTCTTGGAGTTGTTCAATAGTTGCCACTAAGGAATATAATAAAATTTTGAATTGCCTGTAATTTAAATTTCAAAAGATTTGATTACAGATGTTCTGGTATATATCGGATTTTTTTATACTGATTTAAGTTAAAATTTAATAAAAAGAGTATATAATTTTTGACGTTACTTAAATTTTTTTGTTTATTGTACTTTTAATAATAATATACCGTTTATAAAAAAAAAAAAAGATTTAAATAATACCTTAAAATAATTGAAACCAAGTATAAATTATCTTATGTTTTATGCTTGTGTTCCTTTTTTTTTTCCCCCTCCCTTTTTGTTTATTATTATTATTATTTTCCTCTCTTGCTGACATTCTTTACAAAGATTTTTTCAGAAAAACACACCCAAAAATGCTTTTCAAAAAATTTAGATTTCTAATTTTAATTAGAATGTTGTAGACTTTTATTTATTTTGCTTGCTTTCATAAAAATTTATACATAAGTATATATTATAAATTTTGTCTGAGTTCCTTCTTTCCCTTTCATTCATTTCATTCCCTTCATTTCATCATTCAAGATTTTTTTTTTTTTTGTAGAATTAATATATTTTGTACTGTGTATGATAGTGGAAGAAGGGATAGTTTGAAATTCATTTTTCAAGTCAGTATACTGTTCTAAATTGATGATGCATAAGTAGATATAAAGTAGATTTAAAGAAAGATTTTTTATATAAAAGTTTAAGGTAAAGTGTAATTTAATATTATTAAGTAAGTCTATAAGTAATTACAAATTTTGATTGAATGTGGGCCTATTTTTTTGTAATTTTAATTATTTTAAAAGGAATTATTTTTATAAGCATTTGCAAATTTTTCATAAGCTGTTGTACAGATTTTGATTTCCCCCCCCCCTTCTAAATCTTTTTAAATTGATTTCTGTTCCATTCATAAAAAAGTGTTGGCTATTAATTTACTTTGTAGTCTTTTGGATATTAGACCACACTAATTATTAAACTATTTTGTGATATATTAATTGAAAGTGAAATGTAATATTAAAGTTTATATTACTAACCTTCAGTTCTGTGAATCCAAAATTTTGCTTAGAATTTAATAATTGTAAAATTTAAAAAAAAAAAAAAATGCCAGGATATTGCATTTCTTCATTTCCCACTAGATTAAAATCTATTTTGAATTAATTTTTTATTAGGCAAATATATATTAGGAGAATCAGATATTTATATAAAAGAGAAGGGTAATTTTGTGTCTAATGTTCTTTTGTGGCTTTAATTTTCAAGATATATAATTTCTCCCTCCCCAAAAAAACAAAATGCAAATTTATAAGTGCATAAAGAAAAGTTTTCAAAAAAATGTTGAAGAATGGCTAATATAACAAACACCAATGCATTTTATATATCAAAGGTTTGCTTTAAAAATATTGTGGAAAATCATATTTTAATGCAAATGAATCATCTCCATAGTCCCATTGTAAATGTAGATAATTGTTTTTCTCATGCATCACCAAAGAACCTATCTAATATTTGTTCCATTTAAAATTTTCTTTATCATATTTAAAGGAAACTTGGATTTTCTTTGAAGCTAAAAGATTTAATGCTAAATAAAATGTCAGAATGAAGCCATGTGAAATTGTGCCTTTTGCTAAGCTGGCTGCTTTGTATTTTCAAATGCAGCAAAATTTTTTAATTAGATTTTTTTTTTTTTTTTTTTTTGGATTCTTACATTGCTGATTGTTGGAATAGCTAATTATGGATAGCGTCAAGTTATGGATTTTCATTTTTAACCATTTTGTCCTTGCAATAATGCATACTTCAACTTCAAATATTTTCTCTTAAGTATCCAGCACTCTGAATTGAGTCAATGTCTTTGAAAATGATTTTAGTTCTGGTTAAATCTTAATTGGTAAACACATTGGTACTGTCTCATTGATAAATATTATGCAGTCTTTTAGTGTTGCTGAACAATTTCAATTGCTGTAAAATTCAAAATGATCATGGTAATTTTTTTCTTTTATATGAATGTTAAGAATGTTTTAAAAATATATTTTGCGAAATTGGAAATGAAATTAGTTGGTAAATAGTTATTGAAAATACAGTAATCTTTTTTTTTTTTTTTTTTTGTATTTTTCAAATTTCAAAGAAGAAATGCTAGAAGAAAAATTAATAATGTATATTTGAATGAAAAACAAGTATAAACTGCAAAGAATTCTTAATGCATTTTTCATTGAAAATTTCAAATTTGTTAGTGTGGTCTTTATCTAATTATCTTGAGTTGTTAATGTTTTTCTTCATGCCTAAATAATTTTTCTTTTAATACATAGAAGACGTCGCAGGAGACCAGAAAGCTTCGAAGTTCCAAGACCTAAGAGAAGTCGTCAGGAATATGAAGGTTTTTAAGAAAAAGCTCTATTTTCTTTCATCCTATTTTTTATTTTAAATATTTTATAGTGAAAATTTGAATAATTTTAGTCTGAAAAAAATGTAAATAATAAAATTTATGAAATCAGTCAAGTGCAGATTAAATTGGTTTAAATATACCCATTAATTATTCACTTTACTAATTAATTGAAATCTTCTATACATTAGAATAATCAGAGTATTTGATTTGCTAATGGATTTTGGGCAATATTTATCAATTTATAACATTCATGTTGAATGAATTTTGTTTATAAGTTTAAACACTTAATAATAGGATGCATCTTCAAATCAACTACATGACTAATTGAAGATAAGTGCCTTGTTATTAACAGCCTTTCCCCAAATTTATTTATTTGAAGTACTTTTTCATAGCTAATTATTCAGAAAGTTCATTATGATTATTCTTATATTCACTTACTCTTCATTTTTTAAACCTCCCCAAAAATTTATATTTATATCAAGTGTGAGCAGAATAAAGAAATAAGAATTTCTCATTCTTTTGTAGAATTTTGCCTTAACTCCAGGGATTATTTAGAATACAAATTCTTTCTTTTATACTAAGTTGGAAATGGATTTATATAAAGGATAATGGATTTTTAAAATTTATATTCTACTAATTTTTACATTTCAGATATTAACAAAATTATCCAGTGTTTTTAATAATTCACCATGGTTTTCCAGAAAAAAAATATTCTGACCTTGGAGATTGTTGTAATTTTTTAAAGAATTTTTTTTCACCCATATTCTACAAAATATATTTCTGTGCAGAAGGGGGGAAAGTAGTCTTTTCTTAGGAATAGAAGGTGATTCTAAATTAAAATAATAAATAAATAAATAGAAAATTTCTTTTTGTAAGAATATTTATTGAGTTATTCACTAAAATAATTTCTGTAGTTATAAATATATTTGAGTCTTATAAAAAATATCTATGGTTAATGTATCAGCATCCAAAATTATATAAAATCTTTATAAGTAATGTAAGAAAAAATATGTAATAAAATTTATTTTTCTTTAAAAAAATTAGTAATAATAATAATTGATAGAAAATAATTGAGAAAGCATTTTAAGAGTTTTAAAAAAATTTAACTCATAAAATCTTTTTTTATTAGTTAAAAAAGTTTTTAACTAAAGAAAATAAGAATTACATTTGGTATGCTTGTATTACCTCAAAATAAATCATTAAAAAGCATAAACAAAAAAAATCAAAATCTTTTAAATGGATAGATGTATGTTATCTGGAACTTGTGTAGGAACCTGGAAATATATATTGCTTTGTTATGTAATCGAAAAAGAAAGTAAGGTCAGTGGCATACAATTGTGTTAACTGCAAATGTGAACCCTCCCCCATAAATGTGATATTTATGTGAAATTAAACAGATTTAAAGGCCATACATTAACCACCCATGACAATACTCTTATATGAATTCTGTTTCTTATTTTAATTTAAATTTTATATTTTTCTTATTTTTAGGATTCTATAAGTCAATGCAGGGTAGAGACAGGTAATTTATTTCTTATATTAAAACATGATTTTTAACAGACTAAAAATTTATTTTAATTTTATTTCTTTTGATAATTCTTTTGGTATTATTAATATTAATCTTATTAATTATGTTTCAAAACATTTTTTGTTTGCTTATCTAGATCTCCTGACCGATTTAATATGCGAAATCGCTCTAATGTTGTGAATGGGGTAAGTTCTTTTTGCTAGTACTAAAAAAAAATTGTCCAAAAATTATAGTTTGTTACATATTGGTAATATGTAACCTATTATTTGATAGTGACATTATATATATCTCATGGGAGTAGGAAAAACTTTATCAAATTAAATAATTTTATTTTGAATTTTTTGCTTGTATAATATCATATACAAGGTTTTAAAATTGAATTTTGTTCAGTATGTAAGCAAGCTACTTTGAAAAAGCTAAATTTGGGTCCTATTCAGAGTTATTCAACTGAACCTCATTTCTTTTATCATAAATTTCATGAGCTTCAAACAGTTTTATTACTAAATAATTAATATTCTGATATTATTAATAGATTTTTATGAACTGATTTTACAATTATAAGTTAATTGTTGATTTGTATTCTGAAACAAGCACAATTGGAAAGGAGATGAATAGAAACAATTTTCATTAAAAAAATATTAAAACTAATTTTAAAAAAAATCTATTTAATATTTCTTCACAAGTATTTAATCTTAATTAAAAGTAATAATAAATCTCATTTAATACTTTTATGCTTAACAAAAATGAAAACCAATTAGAATTTCTCTTCTTGGAGGGTTGAGTGAAAGCAGTTGTAAAAATCCTTTTATTGTTTTTAGTTCATACTTTGTGTTATTCTTCTTTATTAATATGAACAAAAGAAGAAGAAGCATTCCGTTGTAAAACAAACTTTTTTTAACTGCTGCATTTATTCTTACATGTAAAATAATTCCCTATCTTGAAAACTATCACAAATGTCTTAAGATTCGTTACCTTATGCTCATTGTTATTTTCTGCAAAGTATAAAATAAATTTCTGTATTAAAATACATGCAGATTCATTATTTTCTTTGAAAGAAAAAAAAGGAAAAAAAATATTTATAAATGATGGAATTTCAGAAATCTCTGCATATAAAACATTAAAGTATGGGGCACAGAAATTATTATTTATTGTCAAATGGCAACACTAACATGTAAACAAAATATCATATAAATTTCATGCTGCCTCATTCAGTGTTTTTGCAGCTGTACTTAATTCAATGCTTAGTTAAATAATGGAACTGCAAAATATTATAAGAAATGTTTTGGAGACACTGTGTTATCAAAACTACATTCAGTCAAAAAAAAGAAAAATGTAAAAGAATTAAAAAAAAAAAAAGTGTTCAAACAAGATATTTAATCAAGCACAAAAATAGACTTAACTGTTACCAAATGTTAGCTATAATTTGCCAATGAAAATTGTCAATATCTTCCGAAAATAAATATCTTGCAAAAATAGTTTTATATTATCTTAAGACTAAAAAAAATGCCTTTTTAATCATATATCAATTTCATTTTTGTAGATTTTCACTTTTATTTCATAACATATGCATTTTTAAATTTGCAATAAGCTGATTTGTGTTTTTCAGTTGTATCAAATAGCAAAATGAAATTTTTTTTAATGTATTCCATATGTCATGTAACAGTCTTTAAAATCAATCTGTGCAAACAAACTAGCTGCCTAAAGGCATTATTATAAACTTAAGTGTTTAATTGCGCAGCATTATGAGTTTATTTTACCAGTGGTTAGCTTTATTCAGTAATTACTCCAAACCCATTGTTTGCAGGCACAGCATTAACCATTGTTTACTCTGAATTTTATTTTCCTGTATTAAACAAACAAACAAAATTACAATAAAAAGAGACATTGCTGTTAATACCATTGCCACCTTAATAAATCCTAATTTTCTGAGATTTATTTGCTGTCAATTTAATGGAAATGCAACTTAAATGAAGTTTGCATTTCTTTTCTAATGCATAAAGCTTTGTTACTTTTTGCCTCATTTTTATTGTATTTGATTCTTATTTATGATTATTTTGTGATTATTTGTGTATTTTTATGATTAATAAATGTTGTTTTTAATTTTTGTTTAAAAAATAGTTTAAATATTTATTTCAGCAGAACTATGGGGATTATCCCAGAGATTATCACCAAAGAAATGCTATGCCTGTAATGCCTTTTGGACCACCAGTAAGTCCTTTGATATTTATGATATTTTTATTTAATAAAAAATTGTAAATTAGGGAAGAATCCATGAATTTATATTTCGGTAATGCAAGTAGATTGTAAATTTTCAATTACTGACAAATAAATGCTGTTTTAAATTCTATGTAGTATTGTTTACCAGTTTACTTTTCATCTATTTTTATCAGCATGCTAACCTCTTCTTAAGAATTCCAGTGAAACAATTTTTCATCATTATTTTCTAGAAAGTTTTATTGCATACATCATAAACTAATGTTATAAAAACATAAATTTATAATCTTAATTCTATAAGTATGGATAATTGGTTTTCATGAAAGATGGAACTGCTACTATAAAGTTATGTGAAATTGTATTAATAATATTCCATAATTAAAATCAATGAAATACTTCATATTTAATAAAATTTAATAAGTTTGCTCGTTTTAAATTGTATCAAATATTGATTATTTTCTTTAATAGAATTTTTAAAGTAAGATGATTTAAACGAAACTTGAGAATATTTTCTATTCTTGGAAATTGCCTTCAATTTTTGCTCATGAATAATCAATCACCTTATTTTTAAAAAAATATTTTTGATGGAGTGTCAAAGTAGAAAAGGATTTATAGCAAAAGCTTATTATGTTAGAATTTTTTTTTCCAATCAACATTTAAGAATACTTTTTTTTCTCATTGCTATTTACAAAGTCTGCCAAAAAGACTAAGATAACAAAATCCTCTTATTCTCTCTTATGTGTCAGAGCATTTAAATTTTTGTATTGTAACCAAAGTAGATTTAAATCTTAAAGTAAATTAAAAAAGCAAACTTATTTTAATTAAGTGACTCTTTTAGGCTTATTCGACAGATAGTTACATAAAAATATTGTTTGTTGATTTGTACAACAGTACTGCTTAATATGAACACTTTGGGGCTTAAGGACTTTGTTAAAGTAAGCAATTGATAACATATCAGAACTGGGTAAAATCAAGTTTAAAGATTTAAAAGAAAAAAAAAAACACTCACCTTGGAGCTTTCTATAATTTATATCAAAAATAATTAGAACATTGGTTGTTTGTTTATTATTGGTAATTAATCTTTAACAATTATCTTATATGCTTTTCATGTTGTATTGTTTTTTTTTTAATTGAATAACATTTGAAATCAAGTTATAAAATATCAAGTACTTGACTAATTTTGGTGTTTTTTGGAAAGTTTTCTTCAAAATAATTTTCCCTGTCAGAATCATTATTATTTATTACTTGATTATAATCAGAAAAAGCTGGCAATTTTACAATGAAGCGACTATAAAATTTTGAATCATGCCACTGCATTGTGTTATTTTAGGTAGACTTTCATAAATGTTAAGACTTTAATTTTTGTATATAACACTCAAATCAGTTCATCTATTTTGTTGTCATGCTCAATCATAGCCAACAGTGATTTATTGCTGTTAAATAGATTTTAAGCCAGAGGTTAGCTGTTTTATTTTAATTCAATTTACACCATTTTTAATTCAGATGAGTTTTTTTTTTTTAAATGTGAAATTGTACCTTGGGGGAAATTATTTGGATGTTTTTTTGTACAAGTGCAGCAAGAAATTTCATGAGCATCAATCGTTAATACTGGTTAAAAATGAATGATTAGTCAATTTTCAATTTCAAACCTGATAACATTAAACAATGTAATGATTACATTAAATGAATATTTTTGTGTATATTTGAATGTATTAATTCAATACTAAAATATTTTGATTACATTAAACGGATGATAACATTAATTCATATCCACTGTCTTTTGCAAATGAAATTATAGTAAATATAGAGTTTTTTAATGAAGAGAAGAAACCTTTCCACCTTGAAATCTGAAAAATTACTAGAAACGAAGTGTCTTATTTCCTTTCGAAATTCTAGATAGTAGCAAGATATAATATGGTTTCTTTTGTAAAAAATTTTTATTTGAAATTTTTACTTTTATATGAGAATTTCTGTTCTTAAATATTACAATTTTAATAAAATGGGTCATTTTCCTCCTGTATCTTGAGGTCAATGATTCAAATTCATTTAATTCAGTTTTGAATATATCAAAACAGGTGTTAAGGTCTCTTCAATTAGGCACTTTGACCTGTATCAAGCAATTTTGTTCAAAATAATAAGAGATTTTCAATTTTTATCATTTTTTGATATTTTAAATTTTAATATTTCAAATATAATAAATCTTTATTTTTCTTTATTTACATATATTAGATGCAATTTATATATCAGGTAGAAAAAAATTTGTAAAATTGGGTATTTTTAATGTAATAAATGATTTAAATTTCTTGGAATATAAATAAGAAATGTTAATAAACCTAAGATATTCATGATTAGTGTTATTGTCATGCGATATTATGTAATCATATTTGCAGATTTTTTTTCCGGAATTAATTGGTGAAAACATGTATTATCCCTAAATTAAGGAATTTTTTACAAAGGCTAAACATTTTTTTTTTAACTGTGAAATCTACTTTTAGAGCACTTTATTTTTTTCACCCCATTATGTTTCAAAATTTTTAATATTCCACATTGAAAAGGGTTTGATGATATTTTTTACAATTCTGATGTATATAGGATTATTGAGAAAAATTCTTGTGTTTATTGATATATTTTGTAGTTAAATCCACTAATAAATTTTATGGTGAAATATTACTCTACCCTAATATTTTAGATGATTTCTTTTAATTTGATTAGCCAATCATTGGAAATGAACAGCATTTATGGGAAATGCTTAATTTTAGGTGAAAATTAATTGGCATTCTTGATTATGAAATTATATTTCTTCTTTGTTTTGAAATAATCTAAGCTGAAAAAATTGCTGCAGTTTTAGATACAGTATATTTGCATATCTCAAGTATATTCAAACATACCAAACCATTAAACCTGCATCTGTAAATGTATTGTAGAAAAGAAAAATATCAATCATACTGGTTCAGATATTTATCTTGGAATATCTGGAATTTATCCACACTTTATATCCTCTATGTTTACCTATGGCTAAAGTTGTTGTTTTTTAAGTACTTTCTTCAGATCAGCAAAAGGTCTCAAATCATAAAATAAGATGTTCATTCTAAGTTGATTGAAAACATTCCACTTGAATTACCTGTGTATAGTACAAGAATTATTATGGAAAGGAACAATATTTATGGATTTTTTTCAAATTGTTTCAAACTAAATTATTTATTGCTGCATGGATAATTGTTTCTGCTTCTTTCAATTAACTACATTTCTCTTTTGCTTTTGAATTTTTTCCCTAATGTTACCTATTGTTTCAAGAATAATGATTGAATTTTTCAATCTTAAACAGATAGAGGATATATATAATATGACAATATGTTATTAAGAATACATTTTGTAATATTTAATAAAAATAAATAGAGGAAATGATTAGGATCTACCCTTCCACTCCTTAAGAAAACAATTATTGTAAAATTATTTTCACTTAATTTATTTTCTTTAAACAATGAACTGATCCATCCATACTTCACTAGCATTTTCTGGCACTTCAACTTCTTGAGGTAATCTTTCTTCAGTTTTATTAAATGACCCTAAGACATTTTATATATATATATATATATATATATATATAATCTTTGGCATTTTTTTTGAAAAAACCAAAATTCTTCCAGTGCAATTTTCCTCAGCCACCTTTTGCCATGGAGCCATCAGCTTATTATGACAGATCCATGCATCATCAGGACTTTCCTGCACCCCCAAGACCAAGACCTTTGGATAAAAGAGCTGTAAGATTAATTTTGTATGTGTTAATAATAATAAAAATAAATAGTGTCATAGATAATTATTTAAATTAAGTAATTAGTTATTTTGCATAAATTTATTTTCTCTTTAAAAAATTATATCGAACTTTGAGGTTTAATTTTCCAAGTGGTTGTTTAATTTCGCCTGATAGTATTTAGTATTGTAGTTATAAAATGAATAGATATTAATTAGATGTAATTGAATCTTTGTACCTGAAGAATTTTAATGCTCTGTTACATAGGAGTTTTTTAAAAAAAAAAATCTTAAAAATTGATGTTTTCATGAGTCTTTTTTTCTGACAAGATCGCAGTGTTATAGATTATATATATAAAAAAACCCTTTTCACATTTCTTCTCAAGTCATTCTAGAATGCATTATAGTATTTTGATTCAATGGTTGAAATGGTTTTCTTTTTCCTAGATTTTCGCTTTCCCAAATTTTTTTCTTTAAATTTTCATAGTTATTATTTATCATCATAATTCAATTAGTTTAAAAAAAACAATTATTTGAAAACATGAGTGATGTTTTAAAATATTATCTTTTTATTCCTTATTTATTTATTATTATTATTATTTTCAGTATGAAAGATCTGTAGATGACTTTTTACGACGAACAGCTCGTATGCCAAATCGTGTTGACAACAGACGTTATAGAGACAGGAGATGAAATAACAAGGAGACCTCCAGATTATTTGTATATATAGATTTTGTACACTTATACTAGTGTAAAAAAATTCTATATCCTGTGCATTTCAGAATGGGGTACTTATTTTATTATAATGTATAGTTAAAGAATGTCATTGAGAAACTAATCATAGATGCTGCAATGCAAATTTTTCTGTTATATCATTTGAAAGCATACAGATTTTCATGTTTCCATAATAAAATTTTATATGAAGAGCACTGTGTCAAAATTCTTTATCCATACTAGTATTGCCTCTATTTCAGTTGAACATAGATTCTTTAGATTAATAGTTATTGTAATATTTGATGCCACAAATTTGATGCTGAATATTTGATGAAACTTAAATGTGTGTAATTTTTTTCTTGCACATGTTTAACAATATATTTGGTAAATTCTAAATTTAAGTGTGCTGTAAAATCTTTGGTTATAACCAAATCTTGTGCTGTAAACTTTGGTGCTAAAATAGTATAATCACCATATTTTATCATTATTTTTACTATTGCTAGTTGAAGCATGGTTGTACTTTTTATAGTTCCTTTTTATTTATAATTTCTTCAATATTGAGGAATTTTTAGTTTTTGTAAGTAACCTTACTAGCCATCCCTTTTTTAATTTAAAAATTGCAAAACTGAACAATGTGTAGTATGATGTGCAATAATTGCAATATTTTTTATTTTATTTTTATGACAAGATAGCATTGCATACACGGATATTTTGTAATTGTTAGTTTATCATTTCATAAATTATTTAGGCATCCTACGTTTACCATATTTCATTTATATTGTTTTTACTTGTTTGTGAAGAATGTATATTTTTTAATTAATTTTTATCTAGTAGGGGGGAAATAATCCTATTTATTTTGGCAGTAGTTTGATTTAATTAATTTGCATTCATTTTCTCAAATTGAAGGGGTGCTTTTGTCTCTCTTTTTCTCTCTTTTTTTAATTTTTGTACTTTAATTAGCCATTAAAGTACTAATCAATTTCATCAGATTGGATTAGAAAATTATTATTATGTTTGTTCTTGCAAATACATTGCAATGTTTTATTTATCTTTCTTCTATGCACTTTATACAAGAATTTACCTTTTTAAAATAAGTGTACAGGCTAGTTTTACACCCAAGTCCCTCATTTGTGACTTTTTTTGAGGGGGAATGGGCCAGAATCGTACTTCAATGCGTGATCTCAAGAATTTGTCATTCCTTCCTTCATATACTTGTGAAGAACAAATTGTAGGCATTTCTGTTTTAATGTGAAAACAATTTTTTTCCCCTGATTTTTTCTGTTAAAAATATTTTATTGGTGTTTCTTTAAATTATGACATGTGTAAATGAATAATGTTAATTTTTCTGTCAGTGCATATAATGTAAAATAAAAGATTTTTCATAAAAGGTGCATCAGTTGTTAATTTTTGATCATTTAAATTATCTACACCTATTTTAAGTTTTACATTTTTCTATAGAAATGAACATCAAAGAATCTTTTCAGTCTTTTACATTAATAAAATTAATTTTAAAACCATATACAGTATTTATGAAAATTATTCGAGTAACATTCTGTTGTAAAATAACACATGAAGATCTGCTAATTCAGATTTAAAATTAAATATAATAATAATTGGTACTAAAAATGAGAACATATTTTGATATTTGATTTTTATTTATGGTGACAAGGGAACATTTCTAATATTTTGTAAAGGTTTTATAGAAAATAATAGTATTTTTGTAGTCAGTTTCTCTGTATATTGATTCCTCATTTACTTCAATATACTTTTTTTTCTTTTAAAAAATGCTAAAGTATTTCTCCCATTTATTGAGGAACTTTTATTATTACCCGAGTTATTATTAAACATAACACCTTTTCACAAATTTATTTATTTTTTTCGGAATCAAATTTCATAATTAGTGAGATTAATTTTCTTTTGTGTTATAATTCTTCAATATTTTTTATACCTCAAGCACTTTTTGCATAAATTTATTTATTTTATTGCTCTGTTAATTGTACTTATCAAAGTTTTTCACAGTACTTATGCTGGGCAAAATTGATTATTTTAGAAAATCCAGCTTTTTTTTGCTCAAAGCCTGTGCCACATCTGTATTGTATAAGAAAATTGTGCATGCAATAATATATATATATTAAAACTAATATTCTTTTAAATTTCTTTTCTTTTTCATAGTTCAGTTTAGAAAAATGTGATGATTGAGCATCAGATCCAACTTGAAACCTGTGTAATATATTCTGCTGCATTTTTTTCTAATACTAACCAAAAAAATAGAAAATTAAAAATTATTAAAAAAAAAAAATTAAAAATTATTTTTCATGCTAAGATCTCTAATTTGAATGCAAATACAATACTAGCATATTTTCTTTGTTATAAAATAAATATAAATTTTTGAAAAATATTATGCCCATTTAAATTTCTAAATCTTTATTGATAGAATACATTTTTCCATCAGCAGAATGGCATCAAAATTGATTTGATTCATTAATGTGAATATTAAAAGGATATAAGTGGGAGGGAAGGGAGGTATTTTATTATTGTTCTTATTTAGTTTTTATTTATTATTATTATGCTTATGGCAAGTAGCAGTATAGTTTTATGGATGTACAATTCATTTTTTCTTCCAATTAACCTTAAAAGTTATTCAAAATATTAAATTTATCATTTATTGAAAATAATCTATTGATATTATTTGCAAAAGCAAGATATGTATTTAATATAATGTATGATGTAAAAAATTTTGTTATTAGTTTGTGGATATCTTTTGGAAGATTGTTAACAATTGATCCTTGTTTGGTAATTGATTGAAATATCTTCTTTAAAAATTGATAATTCTGAGATAAAATTAGTTTTGAAATTTCCAAAATTTTAATTCAATCTCAGCAAAATTGTATTCATAATAAATATAAAGAAAGACTATAGTAGAGATTATTAAAATAATTATATTTTGTTAGTATGTAAAAAGAAGGTTTTTGAAACAGCAATCTGTCAGTCTTTTAATCTCTTATAGATGAAAATATTTTTTAATTGCTTTTTTGAACTCTATAATCATTTTTTTTGGTACTGCCTTTTAAAAATCAAAACTTCAGCAATTGCTGTAGTGTTATACTGTAGTATTATTTTTAGTAATATTCCTTTATATATTTCTAATAAATCTGATACAGCATGATTTTTCTAGAAATGATTGGAATTAATTAGTTTTCGAAAGTAAATCTTTTTAACTTAAAATTATATTTGAAAAGATGATTAATTTTCTGTTAATCCCAAGGAACTTGTTAGGAGAACTAATGATATCTTTTTTTTAAAAGGCAAATGAAAACAAAGAGAACATTTAAAGAAATGAACAAATGGTACAAAAGATATATCTATATAGATATAAAGCTTTTTTATATTTTTAGTATATAATAAACCTTCAAGAAATATTTTTAAGCATCAAATTGTAATAAATAACAAGTTATTTTGATGGTCTTATTTGTTCTGCTTATTGTGTACATGAGCATTCTTAATTGAGTCGAGTCCCATGACATCATTGTGCTATTAAAAACTTAAATCTTTGATTAATGTATTTCTACTTGCACATTTCCATTTGGAATAATGTATTTCCACTTTCTGATTGTTCATATAAACTGTATAGATAAATAGATATTTCTTTTTTTAGTTTTCAACTATACAAAAAAATTGCAATTGAATATTTGATTAAACAATGTTAATGGTTTGAATTTTATTGCAAAATATGAAATTATATAAAAAAAATATTTAAAAGGATTTTTAAAATCGAAGATAAAATTGCATATCAATTGGTATTTTTTGTTAAAATGATGCAACAAAATTTGAAGAAATTATAGCACGAGGGCATCAAAATCTTGCTGAATGTTGCAATTAACTTAAATCAATGTTCTAAAAATTCTAGATCAGTATCTGTTAATGCATGAGAAAGTAGTATATGTTTGTGTTCTACATGCCAGACTGTTTGCACTAGAACTACTAAATATGGCAAATACATACTTTGGGTGGTGACAATGTGTATTGTGAAACTTTTTTTAAAAAATTTAATGTACATTTTCACCACTAAAATATATTATTGCCAAATTTGTTAACTCTAATTCAAATAGATAACATTTATAATGCCATCAGTCATACAAATACACATTTTCATTTATTGGTAGAAGTTGATCTAAAATTCTTATGCTGTTGAAAGATACACAATAGTAATGACACAGATTTACATTTGAGAGGGCATTCAGGACCAGGGAGATATAAGAGGGACTTCATGCCCTTCTACAGAGAGACAATAAAAAACTTTTTATCGAAATCGGTAAGGTAAAAGGGATTAAATGAATCATATTTTTATAATCCATCGTTTTGTGACTTTATATATTCAATTTTATTTTAAAAATATCATAAGAACTTTTTGATGAAGAATCTATTTGCCTTCGACTCTATCGTGTGAACTCGCTGTTCGAAATGTTAGGCGTAATATAATCAAGGCGGTATGTCTATAAAAGACTACTGTATGTTATATATAGTATTTTCAGGTGTAATATACTCTATATATTATATAGAGGCTTATATACTCAAAACTTCGGGTAAATTTATTGATGGTTGGCAATAATGGAAAACTTAACTTTCCTACGGAATTAAGTAAGTAAAATGTGAAAATATCAACTCTAATTTTTTATTTATAATAAAGTCATACGGCGTATAACTGTACAGTTTAGTCTTGCATATCTTACTCGCGATATATACTTCGATTATTCCAATATGGTACTTTTTATTAACACCCACACCCCTTCAGAAACTTTCCATACCAAGATATTGCTCCCTCCTGCGCACACATACTTCCCTAATATGAGAGCCTATATTCATCCTTTAGATCATATACTAAAACTTCATGATTCATTCAATTCCTGAAATGTTGTTTTCGCGTATATACAAAAAAAGAAAAATTCACTGATTTAGACCGAAGTTTGATAGACATATATAATTCGGTAATAAAATCGACTGTCAGATTTCCTCGATGTGGCTCGTTGCCATGCATTCTTCCTGGAAATTTTTTCATACTTGTTTATTATGTTTTTTGAAGTATTTTGTTCTGAAATGGCAGATACAATTCTAAAAAAATAGTTGTAGGATTTTTTTTTTTTTTTTTTTTTTTCCTCTCTTTCTTTTGAAGGGAGAGGGATGTGGCAGAATTTTGGAGCTTCAAAATCTCAAACACAAATTCTTTACGATTTTATTTTATACGCGGAAATAATAGACACAATATTTAAACTAAAGTATTAAGCAAATGTGAAGAGAGTTTTTTTTTTTTTTTCTACAGCTTACAAATAAATAAATAAAATAGCTCAGTGAATTTCTGTTTCTTCCACAGAGTTAAAAACAGTCTTTGAAATCTATTGTTATTTGTTATAATATATGGCGCTTCATCGAATGTTTTCATGGAAGATTCATTCCGTATGAGGTTCTAGTACCAGAGTGTCCCAAAGACCGATCAACTCGGCAGTGGAGTAGCGACCAGGAGGCAAACAAAGTATAGATATGCATGCCAGTTTTATAGGGCGCCATCAGAACAAAAAATGGATGCTCTTTTGCCATTGTTTGAAAAGAAATAATATGAAGGAGTGAGAAAGTAATGCCATGCCCTGAGCGTCATCTGTATTTACTAAACCAATGATAATGATTCGGAGCATAAAATTTATATTATGTCCAGGCGCCTACAATCTTCTTTAAATTGCTAACTGGGCCTGCCGATAATGTTGCTTCGTACCAACCGAAGGTCACGT
This sequence comes from Argiope bruennichi, assembly GCF_947563725.1. NCBI lineage: Eukaryota > Metazoa > Arthropoda > Arachnida > Araneae > Araneidae > Argiope > Argiope bruennichi. Next base: position 54,952,829 of record NC_079158.1, read on the forward strand.
ACCAACCCACCTTATGCGTAGATCAGAACTGTTATAAGAGCATAATATTAAGCCAAATTTATTTTCCCTGTTTCCAAGGCCAGCACCACCACACATATAAAAGAAAACACAGAAGTAAAAATAATAAATTATAATTGTCTGCATTAAAAACAAATGTTAATTTATTAATCAAATTTCTATATGGCGCATTTTACTTAGCATATTTAATCGTTTGGGACATTCCATCTGCGAGTAATGCTGCTTACATTTATTCATTTTTGTCGTTTTGCAAGGTTTTATTTATTTACTAGCCATTGTTGAAACCCACTTACTAGTAGTCCGCCGAGATTAATGGTTGCTGAAAATTTCTGCTTAAATCTTTGTGTAACTTGATCTTAACGGCTTAATTTTTATAGACATAAAACTCATATTATTTTCAAAGCCTTGCATTATTCATTGTGTTATGCATGTCTAATTTTCTGTCTATATCTTTATACATCCGATTAAATTACAGGGAAAAGTAGCTTGGGGATAAAAAATGGGCATTTGAAAAAATTTCCATTTGCTGATTCTGAAGTTAAACCTTAAATGTAATAATAAAAAGATTTCAAAGATTTTACCAAAAGTATACTTTATGCTGAACCCTATTTTATTTGGGAAAAATAAACCGAATATTCATATCTTGATCATCAACAATGGGGGGAAAGACCAGGAGGAAATATTAGCAACAATAACGAGAGGGATTTGAGTTTCACTTCAAAAATATAATGCATTGATGTAAAATGCACTTAAAATGTTTTTAAAAAATTAATTCGAAGTAGAAAAAAATTATATCACAAAAAATTGGTATTATTGTTTTTTTTTTATATTTTATTTTAAGGTAATGTAAAAATCATTTTTGTGCCATATTTTCAGAAGTTTATTACTGAAAAATGCCTTTATTCTAAATATTTAACTAACTCTTAACAATCTTTTAAAAGATTGTTAAGAGACGCATATTTTCATCCTCTAAATTCAATATATGTGCAAGTTTGGTAATTTCAAGCCAAATGGTCATTCTTGTAGAACGCCAACACACACATACACATTTATCGTAATTATTAGTATAGATAGGTATAAACATCAGTATTTGCTACGTCAACACTCAATATTTGTCTCCGAACCTTAAAATCTACAGGACAGACATTTAGAGATAAAAGAATCATTACGAGGTGTGGATTGAAGATATCCCCATTTAGAGAATATAGTACCGTTTCAAGTACCGCCTTGTCCTAGAACCGGTATTCGAAGTTACGATATCCTTTCTCAAATCCATGCTAATTTCAAAATCTAGTAAATTAACTATTTTTAGGTTAAATTAGCTAGTTAAATTCTTTTAAATTAACTATTTCTATTTGCACACGAAAGCAAAATTTTAAATCCTTGGTTTTGAAAATCTTTCTACAAAAATCAGCTTTTTCTTTTATTTCCTAACTGTTGATTGAATTTGAATTTTTTCTTCATATCAACCGGATTACCGCGCAGCCCTCTTTATGTTTTTAAACAAATCATTTTGTTAAGAAACGAATTTAAAAATAAAAAGATAGTAAAAATATTCTAATTAATTTCAAAATCAAACGATTTATCATCCTTTTCTGGATTATTTCAGCAAAAAAAAAAAAAAAAAAAAAAAAGTTCATGGCGAGAAAAAATAATGGCACTTTTTTTTCATAAAAAAAAGCTATAAAAAATGCGAGGGTGTTTTTTGTAATCAATTAAAAAGTTTTTATTAGCAAGCATGTCTTTTTAAAATTATGTGGGGCATAAGGGAAACAAGCTTGTTTTTTTCTTGCAAAAAAAGAAAGAAAGAAAGAAATTGTCAACAGGTTTAAGTAGAGTTTTGAGAAAACATTCTTTCCGAAATGGATTTAAGAAATTAATTGACAGAAGCCAAATTCAGTTCGGTATTTCTTCTCCTAATTGGGAAATAAAATTTTAATTGTTTTGATTAATTAAGTTGTGAACATGTATTGTACATCAGTAGCATGTAATTCTCCAGAAAGTCATCAGCTATTTACTTAAAAAAATTTAAAAAAAAGGGTTTTCTTCCTTATTAATTGGTTTAATCCCCTTCCCTTGTTTAATTAAAATTAAAATTTAAAAAAAATTTCGACAACGTAAATAAACATCCAAGTAAATTTTTATGTGCTACGCACATTTTACAGAAATTTGTGTTCATTATCCATTGCGGACATACTCGATCATTATAACGGTGATTTTTTTTTTTAAACTAAAGTATGGACGTGAAAACAAATATTAGAATTGTGAGATTCTAATAGAAATGTCCTGAATTAGAATTTTAATCACATTTGTAGTTTAATTTTAAAAAAAACAACATTTAGGAACCTTTTTTATGATTTAATAATGGAATTTTCTTAATTGCGTCCTAATTACCTCTTAATTTGTTTAGAATCTCAGAATCTTTTCCCCCCTGTTCTTCCTCCCCCTTCTTATATTCTATTTTTTAGTTTTCTATATATTTCATACTCCATTATTATTAATATTATGGAATTTTAAAATAATTTTTACTTTATTAACCACCAGATGTCGCCATTTATTTGGGATCGAGATTGAATTGCGATTAATCGACTAAATGATAAATTAATTCTGAATATACTGCATTTTAAATGGCAGCGTATAACTGAATTTCATTTTAGAATTCTAGGACATCAAAATGAACGAAAAACTGAGTATGAAATTTGATCTTTACAAACATGAAGTAGATCGAGTTAAATAAAAGCAAATGAAAACTAGATGCTTATTCAAGCAGCCAATTTAGCGTAATCGTAACAACTTTATAGACATATCTTTATAGATTTAACAACTTTATATGCTTCTAGTTATAGCATAGCGCAATTCCACTTTTTTTCGTTTCCTAAGGATACTTCTATATTTGTGTTATGTTGAAAGTTAAAACAAAATGGTGTTTCCAGTGGCGGATTTGACAATATGAGGACACAAGTGATGAAGTATTTTGATGCCCCTTCCTTAGTAAACTCTATTGGTGACAAAAAAGCAGCATAGACAAAACTTATTTGAGTTTTTGACAATTTTCAAGCTTATTTTCTAATATCGTTGTATAATTTATTGGGAATTCCTAATTCATCTATAATTTTTAATTCTCATTTGTACATTTGCACGCAAAATATGCATTGAATCGACAAAATTTATAATGCTGCCATTTTTTTTAAATGTCTCGACACCAATAAATTTTGAATTTCTTATACATTTAATCCCCCCCTCCCTCTCTCTCTCTTTATATATATATATATATATATATATATATATATATATATATATATATATAAATCGGAGAAGAACTGTAACCCTTAAAAGATTGCTGTTAATGACTTTATAATGACTGATATAAATGATTACAAGATTAAAGTACTGAATTTTTTAAAATAAAGAAGTCATTTTGGCACTACAGTAGATGAACATTTTTCAATTTTTTGTTAAATTTAGATCTGTTCTGGATAGGCCAATGCATTATGCACTTGTATAGAAGTTGTTCGATTAATTAAAGAAGTAATTCGAGTTAATATCAAATAACGCGCAACAATAGAAGGAATTGGTTTAAGAACTCAAACTGGATCAATTTGACAAACTTGGCAAGAGAAAATTCAAGCCCAACGCTAATATTATGGGGGTGGGGGGAAGTATTTTTCGATTTCTTGCCAGCCTCACAAAAAGAAAAACAACTGATTAATAAGTTTTCGTTTTATGCACACCAGAATTCATTGCAACGAAGGGTGTTTTTTTTCTTATAATTTTTATATTTGACCCTTTTGTTATCTTTTAAATTTATTTCTCATTATTTTCACTCAGTTTCGTTCTTGAAAATGTTAAGAAATCTATTAGCCTTTTTAAAATGCAACTCAGTGTTTTACTAATTAATAAGAACGTTTGGTAAAAGAAATTATACATTTTGAATTTATTAAGTTCCATTTCATGATCAGTCTAATTTTATTTAATGCAACTCGCACGTTTCGTTTATATTATGGCTTTTACACACTAATAAAAAATACATTTTAAATTATTCATAGCTTACGGAACTCCAACAGTGATTTGAATTTGGAATATCGAAATATTAAATTACAAGAAAAAAATCGGTGTTTTTTTTAAGAAATTTTATTTTTGAGTGGAAGAATAGTACTTTTTCCTTGAATGAAGCAAACTTATTCTTTATTAATATTCCTCGGCTCGGAAATACAAGATATAAATTATTAGAGAATGTAGGCAATTCAAAAAGAAAATCAAACCACATTTGGATGTAAGAACGGAAAAGACCCACGGAGGACTGAGCAAGGAAATCAATTTTTATAGAAATTCTGCTTATTAATTTTAATATTTATTTATCGAAAATGTAGACTTTCCTTCCTTTTTCTACTTTTTATTTCTCGTGAAATCCTGAAAAGGGAAAATTCTTCAAAATTTTCGAAACAGTGTCTTGGAAATAAAAATATCATCACTACGTACGTTCTATGTTTTTTTTTTAATTATAAATCTTTTGTTAGCTTAGATGGGCGACTTTTTCTACCTTGTTTTCTATTCTATTTTAGAGTATTTTATAAAATACTGCATTATAGAATGGGATAAATTCACCAATTTTGCGATATGCGGAATTGATTTACCTCTATTGTGATGAAAAATAATTAATTTTCAAATACTGCTAATTATTTGTATACGGCAACGAAACATTTTAAACCCACAGAGAAATAGGATTCTGTTCTCTTTCTCTGTGAATAAAACAGACGAGTAAAAAAAGCAAAGATTAAAGCCAAACGTTTTTTAATATATCATTCAAATTACGAAAATAAAAAAAGATGGGCAGATGATAATTTTAGTTATAAATTTATCCAAAACTTTTTTGATATGTGATCACTTTACACTTTTCCTTTGTTCATTTTCATTTTTTATTAAAAAATAAAATAAAATCTATATTTTTTATTACAATTACAAGGAGGTGATATGAAAGAATACTGGATGTTTGATTTACTGTTTTACTACATGTTTGATTTTTTACGTCACCAGGCATTTTTCTTCACATTTTTATTGTATGAATACTTTGTGAGCCATTGAATATACATGTATAAATATGTTTTGTCCATGTTATTTCGTGAACTCAGTAGGAATAATTTTGAAAGAATTTTAATCGAAATGGGGCAAGTTGTAAGGAGTGTAAACATCTCAGATGAATTCGTAAGTGGGCCATCTAGCTCAAAGGGGTGGATATGATGAGCGGTTAAACTTTTCATTCCCTCATACCTTCAGCAAATTTTTTTTATTCAAATTAGATAAATCCGCATCTTATTAAGAAGAACAGCTTTTGCATTAAAAAGCTTTTCGATAGCTGCAATTGTTTAAAAGTTAAAAGCTGAAAAGTTATTTTCAAACCCTAATTTCAAACACTTTTAACATGATATATATTGCCATATACAAAAATAAATAAATACGATCCTACGATTATTTTCTATCCTTAGTTTGAAATTGTTTAAATGCAAGTGGACTAAAATTTAATTGCTCGAGTAATATTAATTTAACAAAAATAAAGGAGCAGAAAACTTTATTCGGACAATATGTAAAAATGATCAGTTTTAGGGAATTTCAGAAGCTGCCCTTGCTTTAGTTCTTTTGACTGTATTTTATTATGATCTTTACCTTGGAAGAAAGAGTGTGAGAGTGCTGTTTCGAATTTCACTTCGTCTTTTAAACTAAACAAAGAAATTACAATTTTCTAAAGTTTTATTTTCCTTATAACAAAATACATGAGAACGAAATGTTATTCACTCATTTGCAGATTACGAAAACGTTTTACGATTTGGTCTAGACACTTGAAATTTGGCGTATGTTTGTTTTTTAGGTGATAGACTTCTTCTTTATATGCTATTTAATATTATTTGAAAGTTTTAAATAATATTTTGCTTTTTTAAAGAAAATGCTTATCATGAAAGTGACTTTTATAGTGAACAACCAATTTACTAAATGGATATCTGTTACCTTGCGAAGGCGTAAAACAGAATGCTGCTCAGATTTTAAATTACAGTTTTTAATATTTATTAAATATAGAATAATTTAATGTATAATCTTATATAACATAAATTTTGTTACTTAAATTCATTTTTTAATGACCCTCGTTGAACCGCAGATTTTGTTAATCTAGCAATTCTGTGGTCTCATGTCTGCCACATTGCTAGAGGTATTGCTCTTTATAAAAAAAAAAAAAAAAAAAAAACGTTATTGTTAAGTATAAGTATGTTAAAAAAGCAGCTGAACTGTTTCTTTTATTACCATTAATAATTGAAATATTCAAAAGTGCAACAGATTGGATTTTCATTGTTCTAATATTAAAATAAGCAGACGATATTTTTTTCTCTATATAATAGAAAAATCAGATAGTAAATTCTTAATTTTTATCAAAAATTATTACTGTTTACATTTAATTGAAGGAAGAACAATTGCAAACGATAGTAAATTTTTGCAAATATGTTTTAAACACAGACGATAAATTGTTATTTCTTGCCGGCTGATACAATCTTTTGGCATTTACTTTAAATCTTCGAAGTTCTTCAACTAATAATTTTGACCTAACAAATCTGAAAGGAAAATATATCTGCAACAGTTAACCAAATATAAATCTTAAATAGACATCGAAAGAAAATAGGACATTTCCACAGGCACATTACAATATTACTCTTCAGGTAAAATTTTTATTTTATTTCCTTAGAATAAACTTTTTTAATAAATAGTTTGACTTGGAAAGAAATTGTTTTTATTTTTATTTGTTAATGATTATCCCTTTTTTTGTTAAATTACATGTTCTCACAGCAGTAAATTGTCAATGCAATGGAAAAGGATAGATGGCGTTATTTTCATTTGGAAAAAGTGTGGATGTGGTAGCCTTTCATTTAATTTTGGAATAAACGTAGCATTATATTATAGAAAGAGGGTCATTATTTATAGCTGTTTTATAACCTAATATTTCATTATTTTGGTCTAAGAATTGAAAGAATTTGAAAGTATTAATTTATATGTAAAGAAATTTATCTTTGTCTGCCAACTTGCCAAGAGGATTGGATTATTTAATTATTTATTTTATTAATTTCTCCTTCTTTTTCACATTTTCTCTTGATTTCTCTAAACACTTAAATTTTATTTATGATATGAAAGTATGAGATGTATCCATAATAAATTTAATTTCGACAAAACAAATTGCACAATAATTCCAAACCAGAATTTTTAACTTTTGTTTTTATTGACATGAAAATGCTTTTAGATAGCCGCCATCTCGGTAAATTGCATCTTGCTTCAGGTACAAAATGGAACGATGCAATCAAAACAAACGAGTGAAACTGAAAACATTTTCATGTCCCGATGTTTTGAACTAAAAGTTCGAAGCGTTTAAAATTTTTCTTTGTTACCAAGCGAATTTTTTTTTTTTTCATACTCATTATTTTAGTATTAAACATTGCAGTTCATGAACCGTTCACAGAATGGCAATCATATGATTTGGCTTCACAACCATTATAGCATAGCATTGGTTTATTATGTGTGGCATATTGTACCTCATAAACTCAGATAAAACATATTAAGATAAAAGTAGAATAAAAGGGGTATATTTTTATTAAATTTTTGATAACAAACGGATCCAATTGCCTTCTAACAATTCAAAACCGTTCCAGTTGTCACACGAAATCTCTTCATATATATATTTTTGTTCTTCAGACACTTTTAAATTGCTCTCCACTGTGATATATCTGCCCACATATTTTACAACATTTCCAGGCGATGTAAGGAGTTACTCGCTGTGCTGTAAAAGGGTAGAAGTTCTTACTGATTCTGTGAGCGCAACGATTCTGATCGTTTGGCAAGTCCCCAATTCTACAGCACAATGCACAACCCCGATAGAGGCTTGTAAGAGATTTTTCGCAGTCACGAACAAGTGTCATTCGAACAACACGGAGGGAATTTATAGAAGCTCAGGAGATTCGAGCTTGTGTTTCTAACTGAAAAGAAATCCACTAGTCTTTATAAGTAGGTTCAGTTTTGAAACTTATTGAATTGGTTTGAAAGAAATAAGCTGCGAGTTTAAAAACTGGCAGAATAGCTTTTGGCAAATTGATTGCTATTTAATAAAGTGAAGTAGTTAAGATATTTTGAATGTTTTTCAGCCATTTTTATTCTGTCTGAATTTTTGTCAGCATTGAAAATAATGGTCACAAAAGTAATATATATATATTTTTTCTGGCAGTTGAAACATTTCACCTTAAGATTATAATAAAAAAAAGTACCAATGAACTTCAGTTCATTTAAGGATTCTGAGAGCAGCATTTATTGACGCTTGTATTTCTTTAAGGCGTGGCAGACAGAAAGATGAGCAGTTATTATCTTTCTTATTTTCGCGGATGATTTGAATTTACCTTACCACTCTATGGAAGCATCTTTCCTCTTTTTTGAAGAAATAAATATCTCCTGATATATGTGCAGACGTGCAGATTTCCGAATCCAAAAATGACCCAAATTTCAGAGATTTTGAAAACTTATAGTCGGAAAAACTTGACGAGTACAGAAAAAAAATCAGAATGAGTATTCGCTCCTATACTATACACTCTTCGACATTATGGCTCGATTTGCTTTGGGCTAGTAGATAATCGGTTATACATTTCATTTTTTCCCATTAACACACTGGTTCAAAAACTGCATTAATCTTTTGCACTTCAAAAAGTAATAAAATGCATACTTATACATGTGTGAGAGTAAGGATTCCTTTTAGTGCTTAGGAAGTTCAAAAGTATCTATAATATAATCGCTGTTTGTAACGCTGAAAGTTAAACTATCGTTGTCTACCGCTGTTTGTAAAGCTGAATGAGTTTAAAATATACCATCTTTTTCAGTCTGCATCATTATCGGATGCGAAAACCCAATTTCTGTTTTGGCGTCAAGTAAATGAGATAAATTTTTTCAAGTTTAAGTAAACGGATTTATCGATGTGCGAAAAAATTTAAGCATGAATAATTAACAAAGGCTAGTAGCGAAATTGCTCGGGTAGCGTACCAGTTAACTGGCTTATAAGCTATTCACTACAAACTCTCCCTCCAGTGAGTCGGAGATGAGACGAACGATATGGCTGTTGAGTGGTGATGTATTAGCTGTTGATTCCAATGCGCCTGTACTCATTTGAGTAGCGCCAAGCGTTATGGCGAGCGAGCGTGTGTGTGTGTGTGAGTGGTTGCTGTGTCAAGTGAGTCTGACGACTTTGGGTTTTTGCGGGTAGATGGCGCCACAACAGATGTACGAAGGTTGAAGGTTCATCGTCAGAGGACACCAATGTGGCGAATTGGGATGAGCGAGAATCGATTCTGGGACCTTGTGGTTAGCAGTCCAGTAACATGACCATGATACAAAAGCAATTGCTCGGGTAGCGTAGCAGTTAACTGGCTTATAAGCTATTCACTATAGGCTAACGAGTCCAATTTGTATTACTTCATTTTATGTTGAATAATTATATTCTTCCCTCAGAGGCCGAATTGAAGGTCATTGTTAATATTTACTGTCAGCATTTTCTAATTTTTGTATTCGACATAGCATATTTTTTATGTATGTGGATTAGTACTTGTTTCAATCCTATTTTAGTGGTTAGTTTTCATTCAAGTGTTCGTGAACATTATGGATTATGAAGATCCCATTGAAAAGAAACAAAACTTCCAATGTTATTATATATTTACCTCTAAAGTGTATAGCAAACTATATATATAAATATATATATATATAATTTCTTGAGCATTCTATCAATGTGAATGATTTTTTCTACCAAAACTTTCTTTAGTTAATCTGTGGTATTGCTAATTGGACAACAGCATATACAGCTTCTAGTAATTATAGATTTGTTATTTCTAAATATTAATGCAAGGATTTTCTTACTATACGACTTTTATAATAATTACTATCTGACAAAAATGAATAAACGATGCTTATTAAAGAATGTCGAATCAGATTCGACATAAGGTTCTCAGTTTTGATTTGCAGATGATTTTTTTTAACTAGCTCGTTGCATTCAGTAGTCATTGTGTTCCGAACAAAAGAATAGAAAAACAGTCTGCTCTTACCAGATTTAGTCCACAATCACTTATGTATGGTTAATCACTTATGTACAGTTTTGATACAAATATCATTTGTTGAAATTCACATATTTTTTAAGTAAGTGTTTTAATTATCTGATTCAATATGCAAAAAGAGAAGGAGCAACAAACAATCAATCCGTATATGAACTTGGCTTAAATTTGACGCAGATTTACAATTCTTCTAATAAAACCAAATGTCGAATACCATCTATATTGCTCATTGCCTTTTTGAATTATTGTGCTCATTAGCTCATAGATAAATAGGACAGAGATAAATCTTACTGATGCACTTCCTCCAAAATCTGACAGAAATCTGCAATTTTAATATAAAAATAGTAAACTAAAGTTCATCCGTCCAATCCTCTGTGCTATTGAGAAATCACATTCGCAGAAAGACATATGCTAAAAAATTTTAATTTCTGACTCAGAGAATTCTGAACCGTGTACATTTATCCAAATCTCTTGGTCTAATTTATTAAGATTACATTATTTCCTTTTTTGATATTTCATATGCTGGAAAGGAAAAGACTTCATGTCATTACAGTGAATCATTTCAAATCAGATAATGGTTTTACAGGGACTAGATCTATACTTGATCAATACTAGAGGTGAAAGTACAATCGTGTATCACTGTTGACTATCGAATAATTATAAAAGAATTGAATTTTTTCTGTATAATATTTCTGTGTAATAGCATAATAGCTGAATTTGTACAATAGCATAATAGCTGTATAATAGCTGAATTTTTCTGTATAATAGCATAAAATCTTTTATTATAATCTCTTTTACCTTTTCACAAATTTTCGAATTATATTTTGACCAAGCTCCACAGACAAACAGAAGAAACAAACTGTATTTTCTTAAAAGAGGTTTCTGCTTAATTTGATTTGATTCTTTTCAAACCAACGGGGTGGAATGGGGAACGGAAATCGGAAAAGGAACAATACTATATCCCTTTCAACTGCCCATGATGTAAGATATTCATACTACATTCATAATTATGGCAAATAGTGCAATACCTTTTTGCAACATAATTAGAGCCTTGTTCTGAGAAATTTGATTAATAGAATCAATTACGTGCAATCTACCTTTAATATCACGCTGTCTCACATTGTAATGCGCGATCACATCTTTTTGCGTATTTTTAACCCTTTAATTACCCAACCGGTATACCAGATGGGCATCAAATATTGTTTTTCAAATTTACAGGCTAAAAAATTAATCATTCAAAAACAAAATAATTAAGTTCAAAAACTGCAGAAGCGAATAGTAAGGTCAAAAAATACTCCCCAAATATTCTTTTTATTCTTAATTTAATTAATAAGATAGCACATAACTGAATAAGAAGACGTCATGTAATTAGATGATAAAAAAAAGAAAACAGTTAACGGATTAATCTTGAAATGAAAGTATATTTCCATTACGTCATATTTAAATTTAAGTTCTTCCATTAAAAATCTGTTGACTGTAATGTTATTTGATGGAATTAGAACACATATTTGTAAGAATTATTAATATTTATTTTCTATAAGTCTCCAAATAAAATATTCAATTACGGTTATAGCATCTTTATTTAATATCTTTATAATCAGTCTACGAAAAGCTTTTATCATTGAGAAGAAGAGAAACTTCTAAAAAGTTTTATCTTAAAATAACCACACCCATAATTACTATAATAGACCTGTGAAAAGAAAATCCTAACTGCTAGGTCAATGTTGAATCTTTTGACCTTTATGTATATGTGATTGTATACTGAGAGACTGCTATATGGAATTATCAGATATGTATTTCTTAACTCCAAAAGCAGAACATCTTTTTAAAAATATAAAGTCTTTTTAGCTTTATAACGAATGTTCATTAATCCATTTTTATAGTCCCAGTAGTTACTTTCTAAGCCATTAAAGACAGGAATATACTACCTATCCGAAGAATGCTTTAAATGACGTACAAAATATGTTTTAGATAGTTTCAATAAATAAATGTGCTTTTGAAAAAAATTGAAAATCTAAATTTTTATTCAGCCCTTCATATTAATCATATGCAGTAAAATATTTTTGATGCACTAACACTTTAAACACAAAAAGTCTCTGTCTTCTGCGATCAAAAATTGACCAACTCATGAGTTCTAGGAATGAGTTCTTTCTCTTTTAAAATTATCACTGGTAGATATATTTCCAAAAATGTGGTTTTGAACTGAGGGAAATCTAAAATTCATATTTCATCAAATCTCCCATCATTTTTTGACAATCACTTACACATGAAAAATTAGAAGTGAAAATGCATAATAATAGCCATAATTAAATAACAAACGTTTTGAGAACTTCTCGAAAGGAATATAATTGGGGCAAATTTGAGGAAATTTTATATATATGTATATTGACGAAGATGGAACTTTTATTTCGATAAATATTTAAAAAATGCTCCAAGTCTTTCATAGGAGAAACCATAAAAATACTGTAACTATAATAAATAATATATATTTACATTCTCAAGGGCTCCATTATGCGAATGCAAGTCAAAAGACATTGTATATTCTCGAATGTATGTAAATTTACAAAACACAGCAGAAACTATTCTGTGGACTTCCTGAAATTTACAGTATACCAAAAATGCATCGCAATATAAAACTATACTGTTAAAATCCAACGTGACACCATCATATTAACATTGAGAACTATGCAATTGGGATTTTGTGATTCAATGTGAGTATAGTTATATCGAGGGAGGCATATAAATAAGTTTCATTGCGATTTCTGTACAGAGTTAACAAAGGCAACACTGGGCATCGACATTGTTTTGCAATCTTGATAAGGTTGTGTCTTCGTATTTATTTGAAGTTGTTGCATTCACCAGGAGAGAGAGATATGAGTATTTATAGATTATCACAAACACGTCATTAGAAGAACCCAATCCATCAACACAAAAACATCATTTCGCGTTAACTTATTAAGATTCTATTAATATAAAGTAGGTTATAAATAGTACAAATATGATAGACAATGCAGAATCTTTGGGGTTAGCCAACGTCATGTTTCGCTCCGCCCGTAGTCACAAGGATAAAACTGAATGCCTGACCACCATGAAAGTAATATTGGCAAGAGCTGTGGTTGAGTACTAAAGCTTTCTTTCTCCGCTCACGGCACAACCCTTCCCTTGAGAAGTACGTCCAATCATCGATGGGAGTTAGCCAACCCCCACCTTTTTCTGAACCCACCAAAGCGGCGAGAACAACTACCATAAGGAAGTTTCTCTTCTTCATTTTTAAGGTTCTCCCCCCAGTGGAAAGTACCAAAGAGGTTACCAAAAAAGACAAACTATTAACCATCAGTCAACTTTTTAATTTTAATACTCCGTATTCCTAATAGAGACCTTCATATTCCTCGAATAACTTGGCGCTGAAGTCTAACCACCCTAGTATTCCCTCAATTGATTCAAGAAAATTGGAATAAACAAGAAAAATTAGATGACAAACTTTTCATTACAAGAACAATTGCCTCAAGAAGGCTTACATTGAGGGGGATGTATGAGACTAATCCTTCCTAGTCGAAGTCATGTGGACGTCAGTGCCACGAAGTAGCTCCACCCATTATCAGAGAACAACAGTATCTCACTGGTAATCAGAATTACCAACTAAACACCGTCAATCAACTTTTAGATGACATAGTAGAACAACCTCTTAAAGAAGATCTATTTAAAATGATATGTGGTCATTTCGACATAGGTATACAAAAAATTTCCAGAGAAGTTCTGTAAGAAGAAAGAGAGCACAAGATTTTATGAGTATCGATATCGTGATTGCTGTTTTGCTGAAGAAGTGTGATCATAGTATTTGCATCTAATGATTATTGTTAATCAGCAATGCACATTAAGACCTCGTTGAACAAGTATATATCGTACCCGAATCTTATTCGTAATGCAAAACAATCGTTAAACGAAACAATTTTTTATACAAGAATCTGCGTAAACTAGTTCAATGCGTACCATTAAGAAAAGAAATACCCAAACAAATCTATGGTAATGCAATTTATAATTTATAAAGTATGTTTTTATTATTTACAAGAAAATTGTCTAAAGATATTTTTCTTTGTTCAATTTTTAAAATTTGACAAAAAGTAGACACAGCATTACTGTTAAATGAATTTATGGCAAACACAGCTACTGTTTTATTATGACAATGCTCCCTAACGTACAATGCAATAATTTACCATGGTTTTAGCATTTCTCTTATTTCATTGGACCGCTTTTGCTCTGGTGAATCTACTGTTTCCTCTTCTCTTGACCAAATCTTTTCCATAATTTTTTGCTGTGATGCAGAATGCAATTCCATGAGTTCTTCGGTAGTTCTAGTTATGTACTTCCATCAGCTCATCCATGTTGTTGCTATTCATCTCTATTCCGTAATCCTGGCCATAGATACAATCTCGCCGATTAAGGCACCAATAGTACTTGCTTAAATCCCACGGAATCGCGTTCGACAACGGTATCCAGCCAAAACTTCTTACATATAGATAGATATAAGAGTTCTCTTCAAACAACCGCTCAATAAAGAATGATACAGGCCAATCCAACATGTAAAGTCATAGTATCCCCTCGCCACTGATTCTGCAAAATATCACTAGTTAAGCAAGTTACTTTTTTTTTTATTTTGCTTCTTTCGTTATACAGATCAGTTGTTATCAGTTGTCTCGTTTAACGAGATTTGCCTGTTTGTATCTGTTCTTACCACAAAGTTAGAAGAACCCATTATAATAACTTCTCACAGCGATGTCATTTGACGGGATGTTGTTGTTACTTGTTTTTATAAAAATTACAGGTCATTAATTATCACAGCAAGCACAACTTTGAGTTTCCTATTTGCGCTATACAGAACTTGTGGTACAATTACATAAAACTATCGCAGAGATATGATCTAATTAAAATTATTTTTGTTTGGAAATCAGCAGTTTAATAATAATCTAAAATCAAATAATAATCAGTTGAA
Source organism: Argiope bruennichi (assembly GCF_947563725.1). Taxonomy (NCBI): domain Eukaryota; kingdom Metazoa; phylum Arthropoda; class Arachnida; order Araneae; family Araneidae; genus Argiope; species Argiope bruennichi. The sequence continues at coordinate 54,967,949 of NC_079158.1, forward strand.
TTTACTTATGTTAGTAAACTAAGATTTTTAGGCTTCGATTCAAATAAATTTTAAGGAAGCTATAAGACATCACAACTAGTTGAGAAATTGCTTTGAGATATGAAATAATAAAAACATATTCTATTTGTTCCAACATATCTTTTTATGCTCTACCACAAGTATGACAGATACTTGTGGAGGGAATTCGATTTCCTTTGTGAAAAAGAAAGAAGCTCGAAATTTTGATTTTCGGAACTGACAGGCAGCACGCGAGTAAAAAAAATCTTCAAAGAGGTAGTTACTGGCACTCTCCCAACAAGGTCATAATTCATCAGGCATTGTTTCTGACTTTTGGGTCTCAGCGATCTTAAAATACAACGGCGCGATCGAACACAAATTTCTAAGCTTTGTTGCAAAAAAAGGGAATAGCTTTACTACTTAGCTAAAGGGAATAGCTACTTTGGTACTTTAGCGCGAATGGTTTTTGACTTAATCTTTTAAGAAAGGATGGATTTTTAATATTAAATTCATGAATAAAGGAGATTAACATTTATTATATTTGCAAGTACTGATTTTCAGAAATTGTGGAACGTCCAAACAAAAAAACTGAAAAATGAAGACAGCTCACTGTTTAATTAGTATAAAAGATAATCTTATAGAAAGTGAAATGATTTATTATTACATAAATTTAATTATTAATTTTATAGTTACATACTGGTGATAATCCATTGATTAAACTGTTGTGAATATAATCACAAAGTAAAGATTCACAACACGCATAAGAAAGACTGATTTCAATTTAATTAGATGCTTCCTTGTGTTAACCAATGACAGTGGTCTCCCGAAACTTTCTCGAATATTCTCTACTAAAAGTGTTACCACCCCTTCTTCCACATGAACTTTAGACAAGATCCTGAATATCACAAGTGTTCAGTTTTTTAATTTTTAGAGCATATTTGAGCATTTTATGCTTCATAGCCCGATATTAACCCCGGTTATTCGGGTGTTAACCCCTTCTCCGGCGTGAACTTTGTGCAAGATTATGGACATCGCGAGTGCTCACTTTTTTCTAAAAATTTCCAGAATACTACACATGAGCACCTTGTATTTCGTTGCGTAGCGATGGAAACCGAGTATGCATTTATGATGCTTTTTTTAGAACGAATGAAATTAAAATTTGACAAATAACTACAAATTTAGTAACGAGCTGAAATAATATGAAATAAAATGAAATTCGGTATTTATCAGAGTCAATCCATTTTTGAGTTGGGCCGTGGTGGCCTGGTGCTAAGGTCTCGGCTTGGGAGTCGTAGGGTTTCAAGTTCGAGACCCCATTCCACCGAAGAACCGCCGTGTAAGGGGGTCTGTTGCACGATAAATTCGTCAGGGCCAAACGCCCTCCCGTTGGTAAGGTGTAGTGCTGTGTGGAGAAGGGGTGCCAGCTCAGGTGTCGTCCTCGTCATCTGACCTCGATTCAAAATTGCGAGATCCGTCCCAAAATAGTCCTAGTGTTGCTTTAAATGGGGCGTTAATATAACTAAACTAAACTGAACCATTTTTGAGTTATCGCATTTATATGCACACGAATATACAGACTGACAGATGGCCAATCTTCCATGATTGTTATGGATTTAATGTACGAAATCTTGTCTTCTTTGCGTTTAGCTCTGACAGAGACTTCCTATGAATTATGCTCGTTCAAAATTTGACAGAAACCTACAAATTTGATGTGACGATTATATACGTAATTTTACTTAACTAGCTCAAGACTCTTTAAACCATCTTGTGTACAAATAGACAGACGGATACAAAAAATAATTCCGAAAATGTATTTTGCGAATTCAGTGAGGTTGAATTATGGAGATTCGGCAAATTTTGAGTTCGAATCTTTTGGTGAAACAATACTTCCTCTTTGTATGGTTTGTACACAAAGAAGTAACGAGCGGAAGTGGTCTGTCTCCCTGTAAGTTTCTCACATACTCTCTAATAAATGTTGTTCACGCGAATGTCGCTTAACGCCAACCCCTTTACCCGCCCTTCCAGTCGAGTCTTTCAGGGGTTCATTAGAACGTTGAATAGAACGCATCGGCTCCCCAGCCCCCGCAGAAGCTGTAAACAACTTCAGTTTGTAAGGCTTAACAAAGCCAACCGCAATGCAATACCGCAATCAGCCATGTATTATATGATCTACTCACCGCAAAAGGAGTGTATATAGTGTAAATAAAGAAGTTTAAGCAAAAGTACAGTCCACTGCTCACTTCGAATCACCAAATGTATTTGTGTATTATTAACCATATTCCATTGTCGTACAATCGTTCCGAAAGAGTCTATTAATGCGACTTGTAGCGATTAGTCGCTGAGACGCGGTTAATACACAATAACCAGAAAAATGAGCATGCACTTTGGAATATCTTTTCCAACCGACGGAAACCAAAGCTTGACACAAAACTACAATAGTAGTTACAAAATCATGCAGTTGATTTCATTCATTTAAGTCATTGTGGGTTCGATTATTGCTTTTATATGAATGCGAACATTCTGTTCAATAGACGGTCAACCCCTTGAAGGGTTTTAATTACGAATTTGATATATATATATACATTATAGATGTTAAATCTATGTACTAAATTTTATATAACTACCTCTCCATTTTTGCAATCACCTTGCTTACTTATAGTCGGACAGCCATACAGACGAACCTCCTTTGAATGGATTTCGTTAAAAGTTTAATAGATATATGCAAATTTGGAGCAGGAACCATATTCCAAATTTCATCCGTGTGGTTCAAAGCATTTTTGAGTATCATATTTACAAACAAACAATTAAAATCTCTCTCTCTTTTTTTTCACTCAGAGAATTTTAGAATTTGGAGATTCTTCGAAGATTCGATTTAAAAGTTTTTGGAGAATTTCAATACTTTCTTTTTGTATACTCCGTATATGAAAAAGTAAAAAAGAATCGCAATGACTTTGTAATAAAGTCTCAACTAAGATATCAGAAGGTCCGAGACCTCAGACTTAACACCTTGCCACCGATTCAGAAGGTGACTAAACCCGCCGAAAAGCGAACCCAGACCACTTGGGTGACGGCCAAACATTCCAATAAGTAGATCACGTGGAAAGACTGCGGTATAGTTCCCTCTTCCATATGGACCTGGCATACGTCAAATTTCTTGTCGTCCAAATGCCCTCGCATTGGCGTGGTGCCAAAATGTATCTTACCGAATTCGAATTTCAGCAACATATTTACGCACAAATAAAAATAAATAATTTAAAACATTTACTAACAATTGTGTTTATCATCTTGAAACAATTTCCAAGGCAAGAATGGCGACTTCAGAAGCATTTAGATCACTGCATAGTTCTGTGAGATATGCTATATTAAGACTTTCAGCTTTGACGTCACTTAGTAGTAAGATAACGACGATAAAACATATAATAATTGCAATTATCACAATTCTTATATGCTTATGGAGATAATTTAAATTTATCTTGTAACCGGCTGATATAAACGGCGTAGCTTGGGATAAAATTATGTTCAAGTTTTTTTATGAATAAAAAAATCAGCTATTTAATTTATTTTCAAGAAACGTAAGAAATCACGTAACAAACGTACATCAGTTCAAACGTTCTTCTTACATTTCAGTACTTGTGCACAGAATTTGAAATAATTATTACATAATAAAGGTTTACAATTATCACATATCATATTAAATATTAACAACTATTTGATATAAACGTTATATGCAAGAAAATAGAGATATACGTTGTTACTAAATTCAGAAAAGCTGATGGAAAGCATCAAAATGAAAAATTGCCGTCGAAAATGGAATTGCAAGGTTCGTTTAAAGGGAGAAAATTGTGAAAATAGTTATGAAGGGTGGGTGGTAAAAAATGTCCAATAATAATAAGAAGAAAAAAAAACATTTATTTGATGTAAAGCAAGATTATAATATAGATGATGTATCACATTGTAGTGAATAGCTTATAAGCCAGTTAACAGGTACGCTACACGAGCAATTGCTTTTGTACTGTGGTCATGTTACTGGACTGCGAACCACAAGGTCCCAGGTTCTATTCCCTTTCTTCACAGTCTTCCACAACATCGTGACGCTAGAAAGGAGATATTGAGATATTTTTATAGGAATTGTTCGAAGCTGCGGCCGCGAAGGTTATTATGTAGCTTATAAGTTAAAGTTGCTGTAGGTCGGTTTACGACCCTATGTTCTATAGTAATTTTTTTATTCTCTTGATGTCTATTACCATCACTCTGAATATTTCAGTCGAATTCGGCAACACTCTGTACATTTAATATTAAAAAAATAGTCAGAATACCATTGCTTATCAAATAAATATATTGTTTAAAAATATTTATGCTCTAATCGCAGACAAATAGCTAGTTTCTAAATCGACAAACAGGTATATTCATTCAATTGGAAAAAATCCTTTAAATGAAGGACAGAATTAGTGCCGTTATATATTTTTCATTTAATGAATAATATATTACAATTAATGTGTTTAAACGATTAATCAGTCAGTTAATATATTACTAAAAATCATAAAAGCTTTTTTTCTGTTTGCTTTGAACTTCATTATTTCTTTTAAAAACTTTGGATCTCACCGAAATTAGAATTGAAATTGCTTAAAATGATGAAATGCAATGTCTCATACTTCGATTGTAGTGTGAACTTTTCATGTTGTGTTTAAAATGTTCCAGATTGCCCAACGGTCTCTTTCTTTGATATTTGTGGGATGAAAACGTATCTTTACTTGTCTTCATTCAATTGACACCGAGAATCGTTCGTGAGATTAAAACAATTCTTATTAAAAGGAGAACATGGCTTCATTTTTTTTGTATTCGTTAGACCATTGTAATTGGTGGCATCATTGGCCTTCTGTCAATAGTATTAACATCCCTGACGATAGGCAATTATGACACTTTTATTCAGACGTCTGGATGCAACAAAGCATCGTTTTCCTACACTGGTACTGAACAATGTTGCCTACTGTCTGATTTCAGTCTTTTTTCACTAGTTCACCTGCATGTGAGTTATCTATTACCGTTGCTTTGTTTGGCTATCTGCTGCTTACTTTTCTCAAGCAGCGTTCACACGAGGCCAGTTATTGCGGACAATAGAAGACCACGCCTACCTCAGGAAGATCACATGATTCCAATGGCATAATGGAAAATAGTTGTCTCACAAGGCCAACCATTTGTCTTTGTCCTATTGCGATCACATGATCTTCCTGAGAAAGGCATGATCTTCTGTTGCGCGCAATAATTGGCCTCATGTGAACGCTGCTTTACAGCTGTACCCTGTACTTTGAAACGTTTTCCAAACTGATGAAACAGCAGTTTTGTTAATGTCAAACTCTTCGCCTACATTCTTTAAACTATGTTTTTTTTTCTAAGTTCCAATTATTCTAGCTCGTGTAAAAGTTTCCTAATGGCTTCTAATAGATATTTTGAATACACTTCTCTCTTTTAAGTTATTTTGCACTGAGAACACGGACTCTACGCGTTTTGAGTGTTCTTGCGTCACCTGTAACGTCGTTATCATGATATTTGCACATGCACATTTTTTCTGGTGCATTGGTTTTCGGAATTTCCGCAAACAGCCCTTTTCTGCAATTTTTTAGCTGATTGATGAAAATTACTTCGTTCCGTTGTTAAGTTTAGCAAGCAAGTGTACATAACTGAAGATAAATTAAAATTTTAAGGACCAAATTTAACAGAATCCCATTGAAATTATTATTTTTAGAGGGAAAAAACACATAATAATCTATCTTTACAATGCCTTTAAAATATTTGCAGTTGAATTATCACAAAGTTAATTAAAATGTGCAAATACTTCAATATGTGATTATATTCTGCAAAAGCAGTTCAAATATTATTTACAAACTCTTTTAGCTTTAACTTTAATAAAATTAATTTGACTAATTAAAATTTTAAAATTCCAAGTGAGTTAATTCATTCTTTTGTGTCTAATAACTCTTATTTGTTTCAATTAATTCGATTAGTTATATATTAAAACAACGTTTTTTTTTTTTTTTAAATCGGTTTTTTTTTTTTTTTTTTTTTTTTTTTTTTTTTTTTTTTTTTTAGAATTTGTAATAGGTAAATGTTCTATGAGGACGTGGACAGAAATATATAATCGGGGCTAAAGTAAACATAAAAGTTTTTTTAATCATTCGATGAGTGTTATCTCATAATGAAAAAAAAGGATACCAATATATGAATTACCCTTCATATCAGAGAATATCGTATTATACTTGCTAGCAAACAAAAGCTCTTGAAAATGATAAAAATGAATTCAATATTATTCGCAAATGGAAAAATTCCAAATGATTAAATATAAGATACATAATTTTTCAAGATGAGTTCATTCATTATAATAGCATTAGCTTTTTAAAACAAGCAATTACATTTCATTATTTTTTCTTCTTTTAAGCATTTAAAGTTTGGAAATAAGCTAGGAATAAATAAATTTAATTATGATTTCATAAGTTTATAAGGATTTCAGATTCACGTTTTAACAATGGAGAATTTAAGCATTTTGTGGCCCAAGGCCCATAATATGAGGCCGTTTTTCTAATAAACTTATTAATTTAGCGTCACATATCAAAATATTTTTTAACCTAGTCAATATATTAATAATCTGTATTTAGTTAATTTTTTAGATCTAATAATTTTGTGGAAATAAATATGTTTTTATTTATTTATTACCAGCCGCCTTTGGCGACCTACTTGTTCACAGTGATTAATACTAGCAATAATTTTGAATTTAATATTTTACGTAACTTGATATCCTAAAAGCTCCTTCAGCAAAATATTTTTAAGCTTCAAATTTTATTAGTTATATAATTCATACTCTTATAAGCTTATATATATAGGAACTTTACGCCGTTCTGTTCATTGTACTATGTATCTCCCTAATTTTCCGTTACTTCCCTTGAAATTAGGGCTTTAAATTGAAACTGAAGTGATTAAATTTCAATTGAAGTTTATTAATAAGTGTGCAAAAATGTTTTTACTTATTTATTTTTGCTTTCAAAAGGATTCAAATCACTTAAATAATGATGTTTTATTTTGCTTCAGTCAATACAAATATATTTTTAAAAAATTATGAAGTCTAAATTTTATACCGCCCTTTGGTCCTAAGGAGTCACATTCAGTGAAATATTCTTAGTCCTAAGGAATCATATCCAGTAAAATATTCTTGACTGTCAAATTTCTCAATAGCATTAAAAAAGCATTTCTATTTCCTGCGACCAATTTTGAAAAAGTCGTAAATTGTTGAATATCGCTGATTTTGGACATTCAACAATTTCACAATTTTAGGCTAACCAGCCTTCGGGAAACTGATTAGCTTTTCTCCAATTCCAAATCACTGATTGGCTAATTAGGCTAATTAGCCGGTGTTGATTGGCGCTTCTTCTTTCATTGTCTTCTTCATTCATTCTAGGTTTAGTTTGCAACTTAACTTCTCTTTTAATTTTTGTTTTTGTCAACATGATTAAGACATTGGCAAAAGCTAACTTTTTCATTACGCGAGCAATGTGCTCGTGCAGAATAAATTATATTTTTATTTTATACGAAATAAAATGCAGGGAAACATGCTTAAAGTTTTCTTTAAAAATTGATCAAAAATATAAATTTAATATATTTGGTTAAAAAAAAGTATCATTGAAGAGAAAACGTCTTGAATTTTAAGTTGAAGTAGAAATCTTCTTTGTGCAATGATATTTTTGGATGTTATAATGGAAAAACGCCAACAATTTTTACAATTTTTTATGTGTCGATTTATAGAATAATATCTTTCAAAAATTCTGTCTGCGGCTCAAGACAGCTGCAAAATTGAAAATCCACTACAGTGCTTAAAGTAATTCTGTGCTGAGTTCTCCAGTGATCGGATGACTGAACTCAAGAATGTTACTGATTCTGAATGTAGCTATTGGTAAAAACGCTCAAAGAAATATTGTAATAATAAACAAAAATTCATATAATATCATAGTATAAAAATTACAACTAGTCACATTCAGTTAAAAAATAATTATTCCTAAAAATTTGTAATGAAATATTCTAATATGGTTCTCAGAATTGTTGCAATTTGAAAATTTTCATAGAGTGCTGCATTATCTGCAAATTACATAGTGGAACATGCATGATTACAAAAACAAACATTCAAAACGGTCCATAAAACAGATTGCTGAACCTAACGCTACTAAATTTGGCCTGCAATTATTTCTTGTTGAATAGTAGATGCCTAACCAGAAAGGATAATTTTTTTTAGATTTTTAATTAAAAATTACACCCAAAAAATTTTCTCTTCATCTTTAAAGTATATTATTGCAAAATTTTTTAACTCTTTAAAGTACAAGATAAATAAATAAAATTAAACTTTTCAGATATACTTTTTTTATTGCCGTACATTTTTTTATATAACTTATATAAATTTTTAAAAATGTTTTACATTCTATTTTATAATAATATTTTCATTGTTTTAATTATTGAATTTATACTCATGCGAGTTATGATGAAATTGAATGCATTTTTTGATTTATGCATTAATGCATGCATTGTGATTGAATTAAATTCATTAATGCATGTTATCGCGCCTATATAATTAAGAGCTAATTTAAAAAATATATCAAAGATAGACGAATTAAAGCTGAAAAATATCGTACTGTGATGGTTCGGACAAGAAGTTTGATTCTCGTATCATTTTTTCTTTCATCTTTCTTTCTATCAAGAAGCAATCTATCACTTTTGACAAAAGTATTTACTGCGTGTTAGTTAGCTTCCCTAAAATTAATGAGTGATTTTGGGATCGGAACTTTTGTTTTAAGATATTGTATATTAAAATAATTAAAATGAATATGAAGTAATAAATAGTTTTCATTTAATATAGCTAAATTAACTTAAAATTCACAACTAATTAATTTAGTCGTTTGCGGTCTGAAATCAGAATTCATCTGCAATATGATAGATCTAGTTTATTTTAATACTGATGCAAAACCGACTACAAACTTGCTTTCTCCTTCATACACTCTTTGCAAATATTCATAGTACTATAATCCTGATATTGTTGTATTATCTCTGATCATTTATAATGCCATAATTCCAAATACTTTGGTATTAATTCTGAGCCTTTATAATGCCTTAATTCCAAATACTGTGGTATTTGTAGTATTATATCTGAACATTTATAATTCCATAATTGCTGATACTGCGGTATTATCTCAGAACATTCATAATTCCAAATGCTGTGGCATAATCCCAGAACATTTATAATACCATAATTAGAAATACTGTGGTATTATCTCAGAACATTCATAATGCCATAATTCCAGATACTGTGGTATTAATTCCGAACAGTCATATTGTCATTGTTCAACCCCACGACAGCCCGAAAGGGTGTAAAACTATGAAGGTCGGCGTGAAGAGAACCATTATTTATTTATTAAAAGCCTTACAGTCATCGCCAGAATATGAGCGGTAAAGGAATGCTTTATAGTTCACTTGGCTAAAATAAAATATTTAAATTAAGTTGTTTGCAATCCAATTCTGAGTTCTGTAGATTAAGTTGAAAAATACATATAGGAAGTAGTAGCACACATAAGCATAAAAAAATATCACAATGTCCAAAGCATGGAATAAGTAATAGATATAGTAGTATAGACATATAGAAATATCAAGCAATGTGCCAATATCTAAAATAATATATCTGTCACATTATATAAAATTAAAAAAAATAGGTGAATGACACAAACACAAGATGAAAAACAAAGTAGATCTAGAATGACAAACACATAAAACAAGCATTACTAGAAGGTATATAAACAATATGAGCATAAACAGTCATATTGGCATAACTCCAAATATTGTAATATTTAATCTGAAAATTCATATTGCCATAATTCTAAATGCTGACAAATTACCTCTGAGGCACGCCATAGAACAACAAAGCAAAATTTAAAAAGAAAACGTTTACACATACTCAAAATGTAATAAAATTTCGCTCCATAAGTAAACACTTTATTAAATTTACTTGAAAAATTGTAACCAACAAAAATAGTTCAGAGTAAATTGTTTATTTTTTCCATAGTCTTTTTTCTAATCAAGTATCTTAATATTTGGTTTTCACATAAAAATCTTGGATTTGAAAATTTGAATAAAAAATTTTTATGGAAAATTTTATGGATTATTTCTCATGGATTTATTTTGTTTTATTTAATTCAAAATTTGAAAATGTTTTATTTTGGGGGCAGTTTTTTGTGCCTCCTGACATTTTATTAAATATGTACGATTAAATGAGAGTTATTACAGGTTTCAATGAGATTTACAAATACCTATAAACAATAGCTTTTTAACACATAAATGATTTTAATTTCAATAGTAAATCTGTCATTGTTTTATATTCCAAATTAATTAATCCAGTCGTTCATGGTACCATTCCAATACGATAAATCCTGATTCCTCAGCGCTTATCCAAAGCTAACCACAACACACACATCTCCTTCATACTCTCAAGCTGAAAGCAAACCTTCATCTCACCATAATTCGAAATTCTGCTGCATTACTACCCCTAAGTACATCATACAACAGCAAAGGGGTCACTTGTTGCTCTACTCTATGGTCTGCATGCATCCCACGTGCCAGTGCGGCCCTCTACCGGCAGCCCTGGTCGCCACCCCGGCGCTCCGGAAACGCCCTCAGTTGAGAAGAGACCCTGCTACGGTCAAGAGACATCGCTGCGCCCCTGGATGGTCAAGAACATCAGGGTGTGATCCCCGTCTCAGTGTGTGTGTATGTGTTTGTTGTTGTAGTGTTCAGCCCCCTTTTCTGCGACCTAGCCCAGGGAAAGCCCTTGCTATTTCAGGATTTATAAAACGGGCCGTGTGATTCCTCACGGAATACTCGCCGTTGCTCGAGCTGGAGTAAGTGATAAAGAAGGAGGAGGGCTCGAGCTCTAGGAGGATGAGGGATCCGTCTTCTTGATCCCAGGCTGCCATCTGCGACGTAAATAGGTGAGCCTGGATTTTTCTTTGGGGATGGGATTTCTCCTTCTCCCCCACCCCCCAAATTTTTCTGTTCTGTTATTATTTTTTCTTTTCCTATTTCTTTTGTGTATAGCGTCTTATCTTAAGTCTACAGACGGATGCTTGAGGAGTAATCCTTTTTTTGTGAAGTCTTTTCATTCTTTCATTCTTTTGAGGGATGATGCGGGTAAATAAAAGATACTGAGTGTTGGGTTGAATCTCAGTCAATTTCTTTCTGTATTAAAGTGAAGATGGATAAATGGCGGCTCTAGCTCTTTAGCTTAAAATCTAATTGACAGTAAAAATTAATCAAATGTAAAGTAACAAAAAGTTTACGTTTGAAAAGATTATCTAGAGTACACTCCAGGTGCAAGTCAAAGGAATTTAATAAGGAAAGATACAAGTAAATAGAATACTTTCAGTTCTGTCTAATTTATTATTGTTGAAGTCAGTGTTATTAATAAAATAACAAACCTAGTTTGGTCTGTTTAAAAAGTAATTTTAAAATACCATAATTTACATAAAAACTTATAGTAAATTAAAAAATTTTTAATAAGCCATACATTCACAAATGCAGAATAACGGTTATGTGAAGTTTCCTTTGCAGAGCAATGAATTACTTTTGTTGTAGAATGTGACAATTAAAATTCTGAGTCAAATTTTATTCCTTCTAAATTTAATGAAAATTGATTTATAATTACTCTTTTTTTGTCCATTAGGAACTACTGAATAGTATATTCTCAGAGTTTAAACAAATTCAAAAATATTGAACTCGGTTTTTAAATTGAATGACTAGATAATAAAATGCAGAAATATATATGGTGTAATAGTTACCCGATTTGAAGTAGAAAACAAATTTGAAATAATCTTGATTGAATATTTGGCACTTTTTTATTCTTTCAAGAAATAATAATTATAAAAAATAAGGACTAATATATCTTTGAATAAATTTCCCAACTGAATACTTAGATGACAACGTTTAATCAATAAATAAATATTAGTGTATGTATATGTTCTAAACTAATAAATAATAAAAATAAATTACATTAAAATAAAAATAAATAATAAGACATAAAAAAACAAATAACTTTAATTGTATGCCCAAATTAAAGTTGAACCAAATTTTTGATTGAATTTTTAATAGTTAGCATTTTTTTTTAATGAGGTTGTTGAACATGCACATTTAGGTCGAAAAATGTTTTGATATTAATATTGACAGTCTAAATGTTAAGAATATATAAATGATAGATTTTAAATAAATAATAAGATTCTGAAATTCATATCACTTATCTTGAAAAAGGGTTCTTCTTTCTTAAATTTTTTTTCTTTCTTTTTAAGCATTTGGTTTCATAAACAATATAGTGAAAAGCATATCAGAAAAATTTGTAGATTTTACTTACTTACGTAAAATAACAAAGGAATATAGAAGCCACGATGAATTAAATCATTTTCTTTTGGCACTAAAATGAAATTATAAAAATGAATTTAATTCGGTTCGTTCAAAATCGATATAATTCGTTTAATTTTTTTTTTCTTCTTGAAAAACAAGTATTTTAATTTAAGTTTCCAGCTGAAAGTAAAAAAATAATTTTCTTTTTGCGATTCTTTTTACGTGATCACTTAATCCCTGGCGGATTTAAATATTTTGTAACCCTAGGCAGTGTACATCACAAAGCCTCTCCACTGGTCAATTCATTTCCTTTTCGATGCATATTTAACTTAATCAATAGGTAAAGATTTATTTTAGATTTTTTTTCTAAAAATTATTTTATTAAATCTGTCTTGTTTTATTTATTTATTATAACTCAATAATGCAACGGATTCGCCCTTGTATAAAACATCATAAAATTAAAATGTATATAATTGCTATGATAATTAACTGAATGCAATGAAACTTATTGGAATTGTCAAATCATATTTGTTAAAGTCCTAATATTATTTTAATATTTTATAAATAATACAAATTTGCAATTTAAAAAAATATTTATTCTTCAATTAAGTTAATTACCTCTTTTAATCTACTTGTCAGCAGCCGTCCTCAAGATCGCTGCTTTAGGCAGCTGCCTTTTCTACCGAGCGAATATTCTTCATTTATATTCAGGACAATTTAATAGTATCTAATTGTACTCCGAGTATTTTTTCATTCGGTTAACTTGTGTTGCCACTATCTGTATACAATTTCATAAATAAATGAAATAGAATTTGAAGATAAAATCGATAAAATTAATTGATATCGATGGATTATGCATATAATATGTATCATTTACTCTACAGGTTTGTGTACACATTGCAAGAGTTATTGCTTTGAACTAATTAGATGACCTAATTAATATATATTAATACAAAATTTATTTTCCCAAGCCTATTTTTTCAATAAATAAAGATGAAAGTTTTTTAAAGCTTATTTCTGTCGTAATGTATTATTGAAAAAGCAGAAAAATCGAAAGATGAATTGAATGAAAGAAAAAATAAGTACTTGTACTTTATTACTTCACAGTATATTTAATTTAGTTATCTGAAATGTTTCAAACAAAGAACTAATCCATATATCTCATGATATAAATATTTTTTTAAAATCTGAATTCTTTGACCAATAAAAAAAAAATTCTCCTACTTTGGCCGATTCTGAATAAAATGTGTCGAATTGTCCCTGTTTTTGTGTGTGTATGCTGATACTAAAAAATTAATAATTTTATTTAGTTTTAAAACTTTAATTTCTTAACAATTCTATGATATATAAAATATGTTTTTTACAACCAATGTGAAATTTATAAATACTTTTATATATGATGTCTGTTGGATCTCTATTAATTAATGAACTGTATTTCAAATGAAAGACTTTTAATTTTCAAAAGAAATAAGCTGGTATTTTTTTATTGTAAAGTTTATTGGTTTGATGACATTAACATGAAATTAAACAATACAGCTGTATTAAAACAATACAGCGTTAATATCAATCACAAGTTGAGGCTTAAAAATGCATTTTATAAATTATGAAGGTTATCCATACGATATTTAATTAAAATTAAACAAAACCAATATTTTAGGCCAACTAGATGGTAGTCAAAGGCGGTAAATGATTAAATAAAACTAGTTTGGGTGAAATTTAACATATTTTATGCTTCTATCTAATTCTAATTTTTCCTTCTTAATATAAAAAAGTAAGTTTACATTTGTTAACAGACACATGACAACTATAACAGCATACGTTAATTAGGATTTAACTACTTGTTACGTTGCTCCGTACTGTAAAATAACATTCTGAGCCTCAGCTACAAGAAACATAAAAGATTCTAAAATTAAATTGATATGTATTAGTAAAGGGGGAATTGATATTATTAGTATGTATGTTTTATAAAAAAAATGAAATTTTTATCAATATAATATTGAAAAATCGATTTTCATATAAGCATTTATGTTATGAATACATTTTATTTATTTACTGAAAGGGTTCATGGATTTGAAATTTAGACACACACACAAAAGAATCGGAATAGTTCTTTAAAACAAGTTATAAAATTATATTTTTGAATATAAAATAAAAGATAACTTCAGAGTTTTAGTTGTTTAATTTTATTTACTGAAAACGATTCTTAATGATTTTTATAAAATTACCTTGAATATAGCATCGAAAATCGATTATGTATATAATGATTTTTTTTATGAAGAACTGATTTATGATTGAAGATTTCCATCGAGAAACTGTAAATTTGCATTAAGTAATTTTAGGTTTAAAAATTATTTTAGAATCGAATGCTGTAGAAATATTTTTATCTTACAAATCTAAAAAGAAAAATTCCTTGCTTTATTTTTCTGTTCAGAGTTTGGATTTGATTTAGCTTTTGTTGATATTTATTATAATTTTTTTTATTAGAATGTTCCTTTTTCAAATCATTTTCCGATTTATCGTCGATTCGCGGACTATTTATGTATTTTTTCTTCTGCGTTTTTAATGCAGTCATACATAAATCTTTTTTCAAATTTTAACTGTGTAAGCACACAGTTCTTTTTACAATTTTTGATTTAAAACTCGAATTATGAAAATATTGATATATTTCGTAGGAAAAGAGATTTAAATATATATATATATATATATATATATATATATGCATTTTTAAACATGCATATTAATATTTTTAAGAAATAAAATGATAACAAGCATTTAAATACTTTTATGTCAACATTTATTTCAAAACAATAAAGAGATGAGTATTTTCTTTATTCTTTTAAATCTTCAAAACATATATGAAATTTTCAATTATCTTTTAAAAGATGAAGAACATAAGAGTTTATTGAAAAAAATTTGTAAAATTCCTGTTCTAACAAACCAAATGAATAATTACAAAAGTAACTTTTTAATTTATGCTTTGATGTACAACGAGCTAAAATTTAGTTAATTTTTTCATGTGAATGATTAATTATTAACTAATTATCAAAATGAATACATAAACCAGAATTTTTTAATGATATTTATTCATTAAAAGTTGCATAAGCATAATGTTTACATTTTTATTTACTATAAAGTTTTTATTTTGAATTGGCGTCGTTCTATGACAATATACTTGTTTTACAATACAATAATTATTAATTTAATTTGAGGTGTGTATCTTGTATTAGAGGAGAAAACAAGAAACGTCACAATGCAACGTAAGAAACCATGAAGTTATATTCTATTTGCAACAAACGTCATATCCTCACTACAACATGGATTTAATCTAATTAGAACAATGTAATGAAGCATGCATGCAAAATGTCACATTTTGTATTCCCTCATTGATCATTATTTTTTATAAGTAAATGAACTGATTAAAAAGAGTGAAGCATGTTTTGTTTTTTTATATTTTAAAATAAATTATCCTCTTAATTAAACCATCCAAATTTGAAATGAAATTGATTTTTGTGTGCTTGCTTTTTGTCTGCTTAAATACCTCGTTTAACTAAAGATTAATAAAATTTCTAGATTCGTTACTTTTTAGAAGCTTGCAGTAATTTATTTTGTTTATGTTATAATCTGAATTAGAAGAAATAGTTTGTGCAAAACGAAAAAAAAAAAATTAATCTATATATTTATATTATTTTTGATTAAATTACTATTTTTTTTCACTATTTTCAGAGTATTATATTGCACTTGCACTCCTAAAATTTGAAACTTTTTGTTAAAAATAAAATTGTGCATGAATTAAGTTTATGTGATGAGCATTATTTAAGGCAATTCTTTTTTAAAAAAATTAATTAAAATTTTGATAATTTTGTTTCTTTTATTGTAAGAGTAACAAATATAATAATAATATAATAAAATAGTATAGAAAAGGTCATTAAATTCTTTCTTTTTGCTCTCATGGAATGAATTTTCATTAAAATATTTCAAAATGGGTTCTAAGAGTTATCGTGACTTCTTTTATTCGTTTTTTTAAGTATGCACTTGTACAATTTAAAAATAGAACACATTTCATAACTAAAAATAGATTTTTCAAACGAAGTGTTTTAAAAGAATTCTCGCTAGGATTATTTCTCATAATTTTTCTGTGACATTTAATTCTTAATTTTTTTTCTAGATTTTTTTTTTTTTGTGTGTGAACAACCTAGTGGAATTCAATAAAGACATAAGTATTTATTAGCTTAGGTAGTTATTTAAATAAATCAAAACTATGCAAATATGGAAGTGGTTTTAAAACCGCAGAATGGAGCTGTGAAGCTAAAACATAAACGCTTCTCAACTTTCAACAATTTAGGAAAAAGAAACTCCACCCCCCCCCACCACCACCACCACCGCCTCCACACACACCGTTATTTTTCATGGTACATGGAAGTTGATTAAAAACTTGGAATTTAAAGTATGAATTCCAAAACTTACATATTTCAATTTTTTGCAATAAATTAAATTATTGTTATTATTTAATTATTACTATTAAATCAACTGTCAGAAATAATTTTACAATAATAAGAAACATAATGTTTATTAGACTTCTGAGAGTTGTATGTTTAATTATTTTCGGTATAATATTTTATTTGTGTTGCTTGAATAAAATGTTAGCTCTAAAATTCAATTTTTTTCAGATATTATCAGTTATTTATTAGATCTAAGAAAATTAAAGAAAGGCTTTTTAACGAAAAATAAGGGTATGAAAAGAGAAAGAAGTCATGCCGTAGCATTAATAATGTCATAGTTTTTCTCATATGATAAAGCAAAATGACTTTAATGTCAATTATAATTTGTAGCTTTTAAATATTTTTCACAAGCATTGAATATCAAAATATCCATAAGAGATTTAATTGTACTGAAACACAGCCAATATTCAAATTTACAAATTGAGTACATCCAACTGGTTGCCAAAGGCAAATAGTTTTTTTTTATATTGGTTAACATGTTATTAGCTGATATAGAAATAAATTTACTTTGTAAAAATAAACGCATAAGAAGGGTGCAAGTAAGAGCCAATTTAGGAGTTCAAAATAATTAATAACTTAAAAATATTACTCGAAAAAACATTTATCACCAACAATAAAAAAAAGTCATTGGAATCGTACTAACAATTATAACTACCATCAAACTGTCACTTATAACTCAAAGTATATCTCACCATCATACCCTACAGCTGGGAAATAATAAATTTTAACTACGTCACTTTAGTATAAACATTCTATCTGCTGTTTTTTATTTCGAAATATACATCACTTTAAAATATGATCGTTGAGATTAGATAAAATACAAATACGTACTTTTGACTATTATTTCCGAAGAGAGAGAGAGAAAAAAAACGAAAAGAAAGAAAGAAAAACCATTCATAGAGAACTTTTCTTTCCATACATTAGTTCCCATTTCTTTCTTTAAATGTTAAAAGTCCAAATAAATGGCTATTCCGAACGCAATCTTTACCTAAATGGCTCATTAACTAAATTCATTGTGTAGGTCATAGTTAATTCTTTCCGATAACAACAGCTGTTAAACTGTGGTGGAACAGTTATTATACATTAACAGAGCTTGTGCGTTGTTTCGAAATAACGTTTTTTTTCTTCGATTTCTTCTCATTTAGAAGAAAGAAAGGGTATTTTAAGTGAGTGAGGCATTTTAAAAGTTTTAAAATGCTTTAAACTTTCCTAAAAACGGACAGTTTTTGAAGGTTTGTTAAAAGTTTAAAGATTAAACACTCACAAAACTATTAAAAGAAAGCTGTTATATTACTTTCTATGATAATTATGATAATGTATTAATATTTTCCACAATAATTATTGGTATTTCGCTTAACTTTCAAATACAATTTTTTGACAGACTTTTAAGTAATGTAAATGAATATCTTATCACCTCCATTTATTCATTATAATTGCAGTCTATGTTACATAGATATAAATTTCAGATGAAAGAGAATTTGTCCCTTTGTATTCTGATGATAATTAGATGTGTGCCAAAAGTGACGTGTGTCAAAAGTTCATAATTAAAATTTTAAAAAATAGAATTTAAATAGCTATGTATGTTAGCTAAGTATGTTTTCCTATTTATGTTAAAAATATAAGCGAACATATCATATCCATTCAATATTGCTGCAACTCGTATATATTCCGCCTCTCTTACAATTGCATGAGATTTTTGATCAAAAGGCTCTGACAGGCCTGAGTCGTTCTAAGGCAGGCGACTGGCTGCTCAACATAAATGTTCCAGTATTAATGCATATATGCATATCACTCATCATAAAGACACAATATATATATACAGAAAACTTTTTTTCCAATGGACATAAACAAAAATAAGGAATAACATACATGAATATAAACAAAGTAAAAAAAAGCAAGAAATAAGAAATAAATGAAGTAAAAAGAAAATAAATAAAGTGGAAAGGGAACAAAAATCGGAAATGATCAAAATAAAATACATAAACAAAATAAGAAGTAAAAATATATATGCATTAGAAATCGAAAAATAATAAAACTTAATAATTAATAAATTAAAAAAATAATTTTAAATTAAATACTAATAATTTTACTTTAATTTTTTAATTTAAATTTTTAAATGAAAATAATTTTAAATTAAGTAATGAATAAAAAATTATAAAATTAAAATCTGCTATCGCAAATTACAAGTTATCATGCGAGAGGATTATTATTATTATTTTGTGAAAATCCGGTTTAAACTGGTTTGAAATTTTCTTTTCAGTGATTTTACTGTGATATTTTCAGAGCAATTTCTTTGAGAAGTGTCGTCTTGTTAAAGGGAATTTTAGATATCTTTGAAAAGTATGCGTGGGTTTTAAGGATTTTTATCTTTCGCTCCAACCGTGAGAAAATGCAATAGTTATCAATCTTCTAGAGTGCTTTTTAGGAATAATTAAATAAAAAACATGGTATTTGGATCAGAAAATAAGATAAAATTTTAGTATAAAGTAGCTTCGGTAAATTTAATGTAAGAATTGGGAATTTAATAGAGATTTAATATTATTCTATTACATATATGTACCACATTTGGTAGTTAGGTCAAATGATCTGGCCCATAGTGAGCTAGCAAACACACAGAAACACACACTCACACTCACACACTTAAATACAGACACGCACGCACTTACATAGAAACATACACACACACACACACACTTAAATGCAGACACGCACGCACTCACATAGAAACACACACACACACACACACACACTTAAATACAGACACGCACGCACTCACATAGAAACACACACACACACTTAAATGCAGACACGCACGCACTCACATAGAAACACACACACACACTCACACATTTAAATATAGACACGCACGCACTCACATAGAAACACACACACTCACACATTTAAATACACACACGCACGCACTCACATAGAAACACACACACACACACACACATTATTTTCTGCCTACGCATTTTGAGGCTTCAAAAGCCCCAAATCAAATCAACATCATGCTCTCACATGATAAAAATTTAAAAAAATTAAAAATAAATAAAGTAGGAGAAAAGTGAGAAGAGAATGAAATAAAGAAAAGTGGAGGCAAGATCAATTCTTCTCTAGCTCAAGACAATATGTAACAATTGAACAAAAATTACAGTGAGTAGAAATGCAAAATCGGGAGAGATTAGTGAATTTGATTCACCAATTGTCATGGCTAAGTGGACAGTTTTTTCAGGGCGTTTACGAATCTATTTTAGCATGACATCTTTGTGCAAACTCTTATTGCGATATCTGAAGAGATTACTTTAACCTGGGAAGCAACATATAATGATGAATAAAATAAACAGTTTATTTAGCAATTTTTTATAAGGCTAAAGAATTTTGATCAATTTAACGAAATTGGTAGTTTTTTTTTTTTCAATTGAATATTCATCTTTTCTTTCACTTCAATAAAGAAATTATTAATCACCTTCCAAGAAGGAAAAAGAAATATTTTCTTTTATAAATGATTTTTTTTTTTTTTTTACAAAAATTTTGCATAGCAGTTTGGCGCCTATCATCAGATATTTTTAAATTCGTTCGCTTAAATAACTCAAAAAAATAATCTTCCCTTATGGACAAAATAGCATTGGGATATTTCTAATGATTTTCCAAATTTCGACTCTCTCTTATTTTTTTTTCAAATTGTTTCATTTTTAAATGTGCGTAATTCATATTAAACTTCTGAGTGTCCAATTATTTAGATATTAAATCTTTCAAGAAAGGAAAAATGAGCTTTTAGAGTGAATAAATAAATCTCTTTGGAATTTAATCATACATTTAAAATCATAAGAATAATTTATCCATCGATGCTTAAAAAAATAGATACATAAATCTTAATTGTCTTTTAAAAACTGAAGAACTTGAAACCTGAAACAGCTTGTTTCGCTACTCTCAAAATTAAAAATAAACGTAGTAAAAAAATTAGATTTAATTTTTAAAAAGTTGGGTGTTTGAAGATTTCGTAACTACAACTTTTACTACACCAAACTGAACTAATTTTGTTCGTTTGATCGCATTTATTAGCTTATTAATTTTTTTCATCAAACGATTAAATGAAAAGTATTTTTATGATGCAAATACTAATTGAAGTAGATAAGTAAGGAAAAATAAATAAAGCAGTTTTTGTCTTTTGAAATATTATTTTCTTCCCAAATCCCATGGATTAAGTAGAATGCAGTTAGTTTTTAACATTTCAACGTTTGAAATCATATTTTGCCATCTGTGATTAAATTACAATGTCAGGTGTATTTTTATTCCTAAGTTCTCTTTCCTATTACATATAATTTCAGTTTACTCTTATAACAGCAATGTGATTGAATTATTTTGAAGTAAAAGTGATTAAAATAATAAATAGCGTTATAAATTATTTATACTTACTTAATTTTTTTATCTCTTTATTGAAAATGTTTTAAAACTGTCAACTGTTTCTTCGTTGAATTTTTTTTAGTAATTCTTCGAAATTGGTTTATTTTATTTGTCTATTTGTTTACATTTTAAATTTTTCTAATATACTTCTGTACTATCCTGACTTGCAGCTAGAGCCAGACTAAGGTTCTAGAAAATCTAATGACTTGAGTTTTATCTGTTTCAATGTAATATGAAATAACAAGGAATAATAATTAACATTGAATTAGCCAACTTAGTCTTTTTTTAGCTTTGTCCCAACTAATTACTTTTATATAAGTCATTAGTTAGACAAATTAATTATATAAAAGTAATTAGTTGTAACATAATAAACCGGTGCATGATAAATACAATATAATTACCTGTAATATAACAAATACTATAAGTACTATAAGTATTTATTATATTACAGGTAATTAAACATTTCATCATAAAAATATTCTTCATAAAGTTTAAGCAAAGTTTTAGCGAATATAATGAGATGATTATTTAAGTAAGTTAATTATTAAATATTCATTAGTAATAATATGAAGATGATTTCGTCCCAAACAATAGTAGCTTTATCTGCTAAAAGGATAAAAGACTTATTTCAAATACATAACAAGAAAATGGAACAATTGGAAACAGATTTATTTGTTACTTTTGGGAAAATTGTTTACTGAATGATTGTCCGACAGCATATTAACACATTCTCAAAAGTAATAAGAGTTAATAAAATTATTTTTGATTTTTGTTTCTTGCATAAAGCTGTTAATTTATTTCAAATTGGAGAATCCAAGTTGGTAAATGTGGAGAAGCTTTTCTCCAAAATGTATTCACAATTCTCTTCATTATGTGACAAAACTAAGCACAAAACACGCTTTATTGCATGACTAAGAGATAAAGCTGAGGTGAGAACTCCCATTTTTTTTTCTTTAAATACTTTTTAAAAATTATTTATCAATGCCAATACATACAAATCAATGAAATTCTCAATTAAACAATTTCTGAAATGAAACAAATACAGACCCATCGGTTGAAAATTAATTTTATTTTAAACTAACCATCTTTGGTAACTACATTCACCGGCAATATTCGTGATAACTAGTTTCGATTATACCTTTTAAGCATAATTTAATGTCCATGATTCCCTCAACAAGTAATTATAAGCATCGAATTGTATTAGAAATTAAAGCTGTGCTATTTTAATACCCTTACACCTGTTTTGTACGTTAGATACATGAACCTTCCAAATGAAACCGAGTCCCATGTTATCGTAAAATGATTAAAAGTTTCAGTTTCTATGCAATTTATCTTCAAATTGTATTTTGACGTTTGTGATACTATGATTTTATTTTCTTATTCTTTATGTAAACTAAGCTGATTGTTTGCAGAATCTTCAACTATGAAGGGAAATTACGTTTTAATGTCTGTGATGAAACAATGAAAGCGGCTGGAATTTTATAGTAATAATAAATTCTATTGTTGAAAATTATGCCAAGAAATTTTTAAAAAAAATTGTGAAAATTAAAGAAAAAGTTCTAAATTAACTGAAATAATATCATTAAAACCATTAGCTTTCATTTTCATATCATAATATCATTAACTTTCTAAATTTTAAAATGTTTAAAGTGTGTTTTGCACTAAATACATAATAGTTTCAGCTGTTATAGAGGTTAAATTTCAAAAATCTGTTTAATTTTTAATTAATTAAAATTCTCAATAAGCACTTCCATTGCTCATTCTCAACTTCTGAAGTATATCTGTATCGAATTTGATAACTCTGTGTTTAATTATCTATTCTGCAGAGCACCAGTAGACATACATGCTCACATTCTACTTTATTATTAGTAGAAATAATTTCGTAATCCTGTTTTACAAGGGAAAAATAATCCTTCATTAAATGGTTTTTAAATACATGTTTTGGCTTTCACTCAGACACCATCAGTTATCGATGTCGTTGTTGAAAACTGTATTCTATCAATCACATTGATTATACCTCAAAAGCTATTCACAGTAAATCAATCCAATTCACTAGTGGCAATGGCAAGTTACCTGTATCACACTATCTATTATGCAGTACCTAGTGATCCACAAACTAAGGTCTTGAAAGACATCATTATTGATTTCCTGTATTCACTGAAATTTATCTATCACAGGTTTTAAAAAGGGCTTAAAAGAGAACTAAAAGAGAAACAAGTAATATGAAAAAAAAATCCAACTTTCGCAACGATTGAACTCGCATTCTTCGCCTTCACGTGAAAATTACTGAAATCCTTGCATTTTACCGACTGAGCTACTGCCTGTTGATCTCAGTTTTCATTACAAACTGCTAAAACTCTATTTAAAGTATTAAAAATTAATTAAATTTAATAATTAATGAATTAATATTTGAAATAGCTGTATTAATATCAAGTGTCATCCACTACAAATTTAAAAAAATGTATTTGAACTTGAGTGGAAGAATAAAAAGCATTTTATTAACAAATGAAAATTTGAACAAGATATATAAATATATATAAGGAGAGTGTGAACTAATAGTAAGAATTGAAAAAGGCAGAGGTTACAAGAAAACACATAGGTGGAAATTAAAATTTTGTTGTAATTCATTCAAAGAAATCGATATGGATAAGTATCCGCTCTTCCAAAGCCACGATTTCAAAAGACTGACATTTTTTGTATGCATATTAAGCTATTACTGAATTATCTACCTAATAATAGAATTAATATACTAATAACTGGATTTCTTTAGGGGGGATTTGCATTCATGATTTTATGATGTCAGTTCTCCAGTGAAGTAAACTTGCATAAACAAGTAAAAAAAATATCATTTGTTTGAGGATGTTTATCTTTTAAAGTTATATCCATTAAATGAAGCTGATAAGATATTTAAACTATTTTCAAATTTCAAAAGTGACATAAATAGGCGATATTTTTTTTATCAATCTGACTGTACATTTAGGTTCACGTTGATGAATTTTGGTTACTAAATTGTCAGTTAAATTTGAAAATATGAGCGAGTTGAGGCTTAATAACAAATTAAACTAATCATTTGGGTTAGTTGAATATATAGGCTATTAATAATAATTCTGAATAAAATAATGCATTAAACTGACTTGGATAATCGAGTCAATCTGAATTTAACTGTATAGCACAAATTTTAATTAATTAGAGATAATTGACTTGTTTTTCAGATTATCGACATTCTGATGAATTATTTCAAAATAAGTTATGTTTTTTTAAATTTTTTTATTAGTGGTAATTTCTATAAAAAACACACACTATTATTAGTATACTAAACAGCAACATTTTTAACAATTTTAATTATTTTCTACTTTTTAATTTTGAAATCGTTTCTCAAAGTCATTATCAGGTGGCACTGCTAGTATGAAATCAAAATTTAATTTCATAAAAACGCAATGGATAATTAATTTTTTTAAATATTAAAATAGTTCATAGTCTTTGAAAGAAATATACAAAATTCAAAACTTCCACACTTCAAAAAGTGAGTAAAAATTAATTAAAAAATTCAAGCGGTGCAAAAATGAAGCAAATCAAGTTAATTTAAAGTATTTTATGAGGAGGATACATTAGAGTCTCATTTATTCAACAAAAATTGGGAATATGGAACCGATGAGGCAAGTATTGATGGGCCACAAAAAAGAAGTAATATTAAATGTAAATAAAAAAAATGTTGAAAAAATTGAACTGTTGAAACAAATTTTAAAAATAATCATAAAACAGAAAAATAACAAAATTCGTAGAAAGAAGAAATACACAATTAAGGTTACATGGAAATTTCAATTCTAATTTCGAAATGTTGAGTATCGTTTGTAAAGCGAATAAATTTGTGAAAAAGATCTAGTCCCCATTTAACGGGAAAAAACGGAATAAATATTTTTTTAAAGCACACATTTATTATCTTTTTTAAAATAGAATTTTCCTTATTCTAATTATTTTCAACTTTGTAATCTTTCATTCATTATTCATTTTTTTGAAATATTATGTAAGCTGGAAGCTAGTGATTCCCACTGAAATTCCCTTTCAAATGACTTTCATTAGTGTTGAACTGAAATTTGAATAAATTAAGTGATTAGTTGATAATTTAATTCTGAAAATATTTAAAAAAATATACTATTATTGAGAATACATATACATACGAAAGTTTAAAAACTATAACACATAAGGAAATGATTGAATAATTCCTTAAATTTCACCTTTACAAACCTGAAACAAATCAATTTAAATAAAAGTGGCTAAAAATATTTCTACGTCTTGACATTTAAAACACGCCATATATTGAAGAGATATATTAAGAATCAAATGGAAACTAAAAATAGTTCATTTAATCGTAGCTGAAGAAAATATATATATATCGAAAAAAAATCACATACTAAAATGCACAAAAATTCAGTTCTATACATAGAGATTTTTCTGTTTTCAAAGAAATTAGATATTAAGATTTCAGAAAAATTCACTAAGACTAATCCTATTTCGTTTATTTTATTTTCGCATGTTGATTCTTCTTCAAGCAAATATTTGATTGAAAAATTTTCCATTCTGTGTAGGATTTGCGTAGGAGTTTTGCAGTAAGAATACTTTTTTAGTGCTAAATCTATCTTTCCATTGGTAGCATATCACTTTGATTACATACTTGAATTTAAATAGCATTTGACGCTGAATTTTAGTGGGGAAAAATTAAAGTTTGTAAGAACTGAATTGAAAAAAATTGTTAAAAGAAGTTTAAATTAAAATTTGAATTTACAATAAAAAAAAACTGTATGATCGAAAACAGAGAAAGAGCGCATACAATATGAAAAATAGAGCCATACTACAAAAAACGTTTTATAAATTTTTTTATTTAGATTTTCTGATGTCTTAAGTTTAATATATTTGATGTAATGAAAGAATCTGGTTTTTTTTTTCCCCCGACTTAAAGGTCATAGGTTCGTGTCTTAATTCCTACGGGGGAAAGATGTATTAAAATCGTGTAGGTGGCGTGATGCGAAGGTGCATAATAAAACGCTCAACTTCCTTTTAAATAGACAAAAAATACGAAAGAAATTACCATTTTCTTTAAAAAAGTTTCAAAACTTTTACCAATTTGCTATTTCTAGCGCTTGGTTTAGTTGTATTGACGTCCCGTTTGAAGCAACACTAGGGCTATTTTGGGACGGACCTCGTAATTTTAAACCGCGGTCAGATGACGAGGACGACACCTGAGCTGGTACCCCCCTCTCCAGACCACACCACACCAGCGGGAGGACGTTTGGTCACGACGGATTTAACGTGCAACAGACCCCCTTACACGACGGGTTTTCGGTGGAATCGGGTCTCGAACCTGAAACCCTCCGGTTCCAAGGCCGAGACCTTACCACCAGGCCGCCGCGGCCCTTGCTATTTTTAGCAAGAATATAGCTCTTTGATATAACCAATGTATTTTAAGTAATTTATTTTGCCACTAAATATAATTAATATAGTTCTATAGTTTTTAATTAAAGTATGAAAAAAAGATAAACAAGACTGGTTAATATATAAGATAAGAGTCATTTTTTTTCATTTATCTTCCATTATGCGAAGGAGAACCAAGCATTGCTATCATTAAAAAAAAAAGCTTTTTCGGAATTATGTTTGTTTTGGGGTCTTTAATCCTCAAAGCTGAAGAACTTTAGCATTAATCTCTCTCATTAACATTTCGATCTCTTGGACTTTGTGTTTAATCCAAGAGGGATAAGCAACAACAACAACAACATTAACATTCAGATTGGGATTCTAAATAACAGAGGGGGGGGGGGGTGGAAACTATATGATATACAGATGAACAAAATTTAAATTTAAATTCAAATATTTAAAACGTGGAAAAAATTAACTTATTTATGTTATTCTGATTTTTTATATGTTGAAATTAAAATCTTTCGGGATCCTTTTTATCGTCTTTCATAAACAAAATCTAAGAAATTGCAGTAATTGGTCTACAAAGAACCCTAATTATTTAAATTGATGGGAATTAAAGAGAGTATTTGAAAACTAGAAGAGCAGAAATTTAGTAGGCGTTTAATTTGAAACACGTGTCTCAATAAAAGACGAATTAATTGGATTTTTTTTAACTTTTCTTTCACTTGACTTATTCCATGTTTGTAGAGACAGAATTTTCGAAATCGATTATTTTTTAATTTCTTCTTAGAAATGCTAAAGTTTTGAGATTGTGTTGGATTTCTCATAACAAATATATACATAACAAATTCCATACTTATAATTCATTCAATTTTTGTGTTATCGTTTTCTATTAAAGACTTGTGTAATTTCTAAACATGGATTTTTTTTTTCGGAACTCAGAATGATCTGAAACGGTATTTATTTGAAATCCCTCAAAACTCTAGATATAATTTATTTGTAGACAACAGTTCTTTACTCTGCATAGTTCGTATATGGACAAGCAAAATAAGCTTATTCCAAATATTGTTTTATCACCATAAATATTAACCTCAATCAATTCTCTAACCAGATGAATTAAATTTCATTTCAATAATTAATTTTTACATCCATAATAATTTTTAAATTTAAATAATTAAAAATTTTATTATTATAGTATTATTAGAAAAATCTTTAAATGTTTATTGTTTGTTTAGAGCATTAAACTAATTAAAATATTGTTAAATTATGTAAAAATCACTTATATTTTTATTATAATTAAATCTTCTATCCGATTAACAATCGTT
The DNA here is from genome assembly GCF_947563725.1 of Argiope bruennichi. Lineage (NCBI taxonomy): Eukaryota > Metazoa > Arthropoda > Arachnida > Araneae > Araneidae > Argiope > Argiope bruennichi. Next base: position 54,996,000 of record NC_079158.1, read on the forward strand.
GCTGTCTGAAAATAAACTTCCCTTTTTTTAATGATCACCAATAATTTCATTGGCTTACAAAATCTTTGCGGTATTTGCATCTCACCAATCAGGGATTTTTTTTTTAAACGGATTGAACAACGGACTTCATTTACCGTAAAAAAATTTAAATGGTTGTTAATGTCTATCGTGGAAATTTTCGTTTCATTTCTCAACCAGAATATATTAACTTTAATAGATTTCATCTACTCATACTCCCCATCGAACACCTCCTTCATCATTATAATATTCTACATAGTTGTGTATGTAAACATTTTTTTTTCTGAATAAATATTCTCACGTATATCCTTTCAACCGACAGGGAATCCTAGAGATTCCAAGTTCGGGGATATTCTGTGGCGACAGAAGAAAAAGATGAATGTCTATCTTGGGATAAACTGAAGAGAATGAATTATGAATAGATTTGGAAAACAATGGAAATGCCCCATTATTTAAATGAAAGTTTTAAAATATTTATAATCGAAAGATCGTGCTCATATTAAAGATAAATCTAAACCATGTTGATTATTATTCTGAAATTTCTTTGAATAAAACCGAAAGATAAGTCTCATAAAGAGAGAGACGCTTGAAATCAGCTTAATATAGGTCTCCTGTGACTTGGCTCTTTTTTGGGCGGAGTTTTCATCAAATAAAATTAAGCATATTTCAAGAACTATTTTGAATTTCGAAAAGAAATTTAATACACGTACACAAAAAAGCCAGCTGGATCGAATTATTGAAAAACCCTGGTTTGAGTAAGACAAAAATTTCTTGATACTCGATAATTAATTATGTTAATTAAACTTGGTTAATTACATTCTCGATTAAGACATTCCTATCTTCAATTTCCATTGATAGCAATTTTGTGAATATGCTATTATAAAGAAAAAAGTTGCTGAGATATTCCCTTTTTTTTTTTTTTTTTGACGACTGTACATGAGGGATACTACTGATTTTCATAATTTCTAAATAAATTAAAAGGCCAAATGAACGATAATCAAATGTTTGAATTGCTTGAAACCAAAACAGAAGTTATGCATCCTGTAATAGTTCAGATAAAAAAGGTGGGGATATTTCTAACTCTGGTCTGCGTTACAGGCAAAGTTGCACATTATATTATATTACATAATTATGGATGACTGCCTGTAGGAAGGAAAAAATAATACTAGATATAAATAATAACAATTTTATATTATTCATGCGTGTTTATATCTTTTAAATTTACAAATTATTGTGTTTAGGCTTCATTTCATTTTATTTGTTGTAGATTTCTTCCAATATTCCATTTAACTTCTCTTATCCAGCTCTTATAATTACAGCTCAGAAATTCAGATCACTTTGATAAATGTTGACTTACGGAAAACAATATTTATTTAAGAGTTTGATTTGCAATAATTTTTTCTAACTTTTGTCTAATTTGTCTTCTTTTATTCTTCAAAGGAAGAATGTTGAGATTGATTTTTCATTCACTTCATGATACGCCAGTTTCCTGAAATTTTGTACACTTGCGAATAAATAATGCTTTTTTTAAGATTTTTCAAAACTCAATTATTAGCTGAAGGAGTAATTTATTTAAAATTTGTTTCTTCATGAATGGCCTCACCTAGTAATGAAAAAGAAGAAAAATTATTTCACGGGTCATAATATTTATAATAATAATTTTAGAATTTAATTAGATTCATAACAATGATTTTAAAAATGATTTAGAAGTTGAAAAAAAAATACTTAAAATAAAAAATTTAGATTACTTTAATTAGTACTTTAATTAAAAGGATTTATTAAAACCGTAAAGAAACTAAAATGTGTTTTATCATTAAAAAATTATTGATTTTTCAATTTTAGACTTATAAAACAGGAAATTACGTATAAGTAAACAGAAAATTACGTATGTATAAGTTGGGGGACTTAAAATCTCATGAATTAACTTTTAAAAATGTAACAAATGGAGTCCTTATAGTAAAAAAAAAATTAAATAGTTTTTTTTTTCTTTTTCAAAACATTTTCTTTAATTTTTGGAGTTAATATACAAAATACTTTTTAATGGATTCCAGTTAAATTTTTTACTACTGTATTTATATGCATTTTAATTTGTTAACCTATTTTTATTTATTTCTATTCTTTTAAAAAATATTTTGCATTTTTCAAGTTTTGAAATTACATGGTATCCGATATTTTTAAAAATTTATATTAATTAAAAATTAAGTATAGTTAAATATGTAAAGTTTAAAGTTAGCTCTCTGTAATTATAATAACTCATAAATTATACTAATTTTGGGGTGATTTTTATACAAAATTCCTTTTTCTGAGTGTACCGGTTTGTGATTAGAGCTTAAATATCGCATCACTTTTCTTATTCGCCTTTAAAAATATATTTGAGAAATGGATATTTTTGCGTTGTTTTTTATCATTAAAAAATTTATTCTTTCTATATACAGAATTATACAAAAAAAGTAAGATTTTTAAATATTTATTTATAGTGTACGACAATAGTTAGAGAAACGAATCATCATGTGATAGAAGAAAGTTCAAAGTTTTGTTTTATGTATTGTTATGCTGCCAGTTAAAATGGCCCTATTATTTGTTTATGAAAAGCTGGCGATGTCTCAGGAAAAATTTTATATGCTGCCGCATGCAATGAGTAGATCCATGGTTACAGTGCAGCTTTGTTCTAACTGTATTTTCATCAACATATTCATAGTTGGTACAAAAAATTCGCAGTAAATAGCTGCACATTGTGATGTCATGAAAATACAGCCGAGTGAATAGGCTAAATTTGTCTTTTAAATTTGTTTATTTATAACATCACAGTCGGACAATACACACAACATAAAACACATAACATAAAAAACATTCACGACATATAAACAACAGGAAATTCATACATTACTATACTTGTAAATCCATTCCCACGACCATTATCTTAATCCACAAGATAGAACACCATCACAAGGCATCAAGGCCTTTTACTTTCAACACCACCTAACACAACACAGCATCACATCGCACAACACCACGCTGACTCCCGCCAAAAAAATTCTCCGTCTGGTCAACGAACTCCGGCGTGATGTCATCACACCCCTGATCTACACCAATAGAGTGCCGCCATCCACCCCCTGGAAATTCTCGAGTCAAATTCTTTACAACATGAAAGGGGAAAAACATTGGCAATCCTCCCATGACAGATGAAAATGTTGTGCTTATCACAATGGCTTTCGAACGTAACCCTGGGAAATGTAGACTTATATGTGGAGATACACAAAAGATTGCGTGTATCACTACTTATTCTTGGTTTCTTCAAGATATATGATATCGAATTAATGGTGGATTTAGGCAAATTGCGGTACTAAACAACGTACCTTACGAGGAACGTACTCCTCTTTTAATAATGAAACAATTGAATTTCACATTTCAAGACATTTTTAATTTAATCAAAATTTTAGAGAATTATTTTAAACTAATATTTTAAATTTGTAACTTAGCAAAAATATAAACATTTTATTTATTTATTTAGTTTAAAATTATTTATTTAAAGGCAATAAAATTATTGAAATATTGGGTATAAATAATTTTTTTACTTGCAAAATTAAGTATTTAACTATCATAAAAGATTATAAGAATCAACAAATTTCAAACAAATATAACGATAAAAATCATTATTTTGCAGGACTTGTCGAATCTGACATAATCAATTAATGAATAATTAATATTACTACATATTTTTAAAAGGTTATTACTTGTACTTTAATGTATTGAATAATGTTTTAAAAATTCAATGTAAACACTCATTATAGTTCTAATACGTTATAAATATTAAAAAAAAAAATTTTTTTTGTTTGTTTGCAACTGCATTTATGTGATAACTTTGTTTAAAAGCGTTTTTTTTTTTTTTTTTTTTTTATATATATAACTTTGTCTACTATCTAGTCTAGTAGTGAGAAAGCTGATGTTGGATCGAATAGCTGCAGTTGTGAGTTCAATAAAAATAGACGAATTATTTCATGGGATGAAATGGACTTCCGCTTTGAAGTTTGTCGCAGAAAAAAGTAGAGGTTATTTATACTAATTGCATAAAACAAAACGAATTTCCTTCTTTGTAGTGATTATCGTATGTGCCTCTGTCTGTAATCGTTATTTAGAAATAAATGTTTTAAATCTGCACCTTTTTGGAATCCTGAATGGTAAATTTTAAATCAGATTTAATATCAAATAAGAAAAATTGAACTTTATTTACAAATAAAACTCAGAAAACTTAAAATAAACAAATATGTTTATCTTTTTGTATAGGGATCAAAGTGTGTTTACAAATTGTTTTAATTCACTTTATGATATACTTCTCTTTATGTTTTTCTGATAAGTATGACGCAGTTTAGCCAAGATTGGCTCTTGTGCCATTAAACCTCATAAACCATAAACCATTATGTTTTTCTGGTTTGCAATGATAGAATTTTTGCTGATACCCTATAAATTTCTATTCACTTGTGTGTAAATTTTAGTAAAATTACGATGTCGTATGTTAGTCCTAGTAGTAAACAAATTGAGAAAAAAACTATTTATATTAATTGTTTCACTATCCCGTGACTACGCCTTTTCGACGATTCTGCCTCGAAAAGAGGTTAGACACGGAAGGATAAGCGCAAAGTTCTTCATTCTTTAATTTTGATTTCCACACCAATAGATACTTTTTTCTTCTATTTTTTTACCACATGTATGTCAGTGTCATGTCTTTCTTTAGTGAAACTGAAAATTAGGCATTGATTGCTTATATGGCTAGAACACGTGGCAAAAATCTTCCAGAGTTGACAGGAAAAATATTTCATATTATATCGTTAAATGTGACTAAGAATATCTCAATTTTTAATCTCAAAATATTATCAAAAATTTAATACAAATAAAAAATGTGTTTTAATCCCAAAAAAATCATTATTATTTTGTGAATTAACAAATTTTAAGAACAGAAATCTTCTATTTATTCATCATAATTTATTGTTTAGATTTCTCACAGCAAATTAAAGTTGTTTTCAGAATTATATTTTACTGCGAATCAGCATCTTTTTTCCGGCCATAACCGAATTAACTTGATTGTTAACATTTCCTCTCACCCCTATTTTGACTAAATAAAAGTATCCTGACGCATGCGCAAAAACATGGAGGGTTTTAGAATTCGAAAATGAACAGTACAATCCTATATATTCATAATAGTAAATAACAGATTAAAAATTATAAAAAATATACATTTTTATAATAAAAACTTTTAGTTTTTAATTAACTAACAAAAACGTTTTAAAGAAACTACTTACTAAATTTATTCTTTTTTTTTATAAGTTTATTGTTTCGTCTCACCACAATATATTAAACAAATTATCACAAACATTTTTATAAATTATCTCGATAAACGCACACATTCACTGCATATACAAATTTCTTATTTCCTTATCATGAGGTCGGAACCTAAACGAAAAAGAAATTCCACTTCATCATTTGTTTAAGAACATTTTTATTTCTAGAGAACACTGGCGGTAAACAATGTACAAAGTAATAACACTATATCAAGATTTATCAAACTTGTGGTACTTTCCTGAAATGAAGATCTAAGAGAAAGGCTTGGATTCCATTAAATCAATTGGGATTATCCCCATTATTTGCGGGAGGACATTCATCCGTGTTGAACCTTCTTGTTCTTGGCGAAGGCAAATATTGGTGCTGGTGCGGAGTTATCGTCGGTGCTTTCATCCCCGGAGAGCCCGCGTTAGTCTTTTCCCTTGTCCTGACTTATTCAGTAATTGCTTAACGCAATTATTGTCCTTCGACGGAAATATTCTATAAATAAATCTGTGTTTTAGTTTCGTCAGATGAGTCATAAAAGCCGTTTTAGGAGAATGCTGTGTTTAAACATTACTGGTTCGTCGAAAGCCAATTATCGAAAATTTAATAAAATGAGTTCGCAACACATTTTATCGTGATATCTACATATAATCGATCATTCTTATGTAACATGCGATAGTTTTATTCCTAATTTTGAATTGCTTTATATGTTGGAGATTTTTTAATTGTTTGACGATTGATTATTGGAAGCATCGAAAAAATTGAAAATACTGTTGCTAATCTAAAAACACTTTTACTAATATTTAATACTGGTTCCTAGCGTAACTCGTCACATTGTAAGGAAGAGAGATTCAAAACTTATACAAACAAATGCTGAATGAATGCCGGATCAATGATCCCTTTGCTTGGTGAAAAACTTGGCGACTTAGCGACGAATTTGTCATTTGTCACCAAGCAAAGATGAACAATAATAAAGGTTCTCGAATAGGCTGGAATTTTGGCAAAAGACTCATGAAGAACCAAGAAGAATGAAGAAGAAATCTTTCTAGAATTTTTTAATCTTTTTGTAGAATCTATAAAAGCGGAGGGGCACACACGATAAATAGTCTATTGAATTCTCTGTTGGAGTTCTTGATTTGCGATTTATACTGTTATGTTTGTTTAATAACAACTTTCTGCTAGCATGCATGCTTTTAATATCTGTAAATGCTGTCTTATGTATTATGTTACATGTGTTTCGTATTTCTTGTGGAACAAAGGGATGTTATCTGTTTTATCAAGATTGTTGGACTTTTCACTGTATTCACAGAATGGATTTCCCAATTGGTAATTTTATTTTTCATTGACATATGGACATTAGAAAGAAGAACTGCTGTAGACTTCGAAAAAGAATTTTATGAATATCCACTTTTCAGACCTTCTGAGTGCAAAATATGCATTTTTAAAACCATGTATGACTATCCATCCGCGTAAATGTAAAAATCGTAAGCCAGCATAAAAGAAAGTAATTAATAAAATTTGGTTATTTTTAACTTACTCAATTAAATTGTATTATAAATCCACTTTTAGGAATTTGTCACAGACAGATTTGTCATTTTATGTAATTTGTCACAGACAGATTTGTCAGGCAAATATGCAGCTAGTTGGATGGGTCATATTTAGCATAGATTTCATCACTGTGATTATTGAAATGCTTGAAATTTTGGATGGAATCCTTTATCGGATTGGCTCTCTGTCAATATTTCTATTCTTGTGTATCTGAGGATGATGACTCAAAAAGCAATGACAATGCTTAGATTCAACACTGCTTGTTCCAAGTACTTATCTTGCGTCCAGCCTTTCAAAGCTCATAAAAACCTTTTTGCCGCCATTTTGTATAGTGACAAAAATCAAAGTTTCGTTTCAGAAACATTCAATTTTCAGTTTGGGTGCCGCTAAAATTTTATGGATTGCTGGGATAGGCGAGATATCGCTGCATATTAGATATTCTATTATGTCTTTTCTGTTCGAAAAATGTGAACAGGTATCAAATTTTGAACCATTATTGGCCAACAAGAAAAAGAACAGCAAAATACATAATCGATTCTTCTGACTAAACTTTAAAACAAAAATTGAAATATGTCTTATTGTGAAATAACATAAGTTCTTTAGATCATAATCTCCTTAAGTATTATCTCATGATCATTAAATATCTCATCAATAGTCTACTGCGCCTACCTTTTCCCGGTGCCAAGAGATATTTAAAATAAAATTCTGTCAGAATGCTTACCCTTAGCGACTAAGAAACCAATTTTATTTGCTCTTTGAGACATATTATACCAATAAAATTGCTCTATATTTACTGTGCAAATTTAATTTATAATAAAACTTTCTTTTGTTGGGATAAGATGTAGTATATCAAAGTTGATTAGCAAGATTAACTGAATTAATATTATTAATATGATGAGCGAATAGCTGATCGGAGAGGATTAAGTTGGTTATATAATTTATAATATACTGTACGCGTGAAACTTAGCATGCGGCTTATTTTCAGAAGTACTGGAGGGTGCCCTGTATCGCTACCTCTATTCCAGATTCAATTTCTATCAATTTGAATAATAACATTTTCAGATTTTTAAAATTTGTTCATTCTCAAGAACTATAATTATCTTCAGTGTTGTTTGGGAAATTTGTTAACTCTTGGAACATGCTATGGCAAATCATTTTATATAGCATTTGATATTTAAGGAGTTTCCGCCTACGAAATTTCAAGCAGACAGTTGCCTAAGACTGATGTGTTGATATGGGCTGCAGGTAGATCATTTAAAAATATTCTTTACTTGTCAAATAAATAAATTTATATAAATACTTGTCAAATAAATAAATTTATATAAAATGTATAAATATGTATAATTATAGTAATACATAATTATGTATAATTATAGTAGTAATGTTAGTAGTAGTAATTATAGTAGTATAATTATAGTAGTATAATAAATATAGTAGTAGTAATTATAGTAGTATAAATATGTATAATTATAGTAGTAAATATGTATAATTACTTGTCAAATAAATAAATTTATATAAAAAAATAAACTATCAAAATTATGAATAATTGGTACTACAATATATGTTCATATATCGAATTATTGAATAAAGTATCATTATTTACTTATTAAAATAAAATATTGAAATTATAGATTTAATTATAGATTAAATTATATTCTACTTGAGAGGCCTTGTAATATAATAATTTTCAATAATTTTCTTTTGAGTTTATTGTTTTCTTATAATACATCATAATAATTAAATGCTTGTTTGTAAAATGAAAATCATTAACCCATAATTATGATTAATTTGCTAAAAAATAAACTAAAAGAAATTATTTTCATGTTGATTAAGCTGAAAATATGACATACTGACTAATCATTCAAAAAACGGTCTCATAGTGCCCAGGACCAGTAACGGATTTTCAACCAGGCAGACCCGCTAAATTGAATGGAGGGCGCAAGCAGGCCAATTGAAGAATTTTATTTTTTTATTTGCCAAATAAATAGCAAGTTCCTAAAACTGCAAATTCAACGAATTATAAAATATTATGATAGTATTAACTCTTTATCAAGTGTAATTGACCCGGCTCTTATATGTTCCATTACGTACAATAATACTGTGTATAAACATGTATGCAGAACAGTCTACAGTCATAATAGATTAATAAACAAGTTTAGCGAAATTAATAAAAGAAAAAGAGATTAAACTAAAGTAAAACATTAATACATTGAAATGTGAAACTGAATTGCCCAATTTATTAAAAAAGGATCCTTATAATCCTTATTGCCTAGAACCACAAAATATGCAATACGCCATTGCTTAGGACAGGGATGGCGAACCAATGGCACGCGACACAATATTTTGGGCATGTCACCGATCAATACGGTTTGCATGTGACTTTATTTGATAAACTGAACTTTTTCCAATTCGATTGGATGGAAATTGAAGAATTTCAAATGAAACTGATTGATTTCCAGTCTAGTTCAATATGGCTTCAAAAATTTATTCAAACAAGGGGAAAATTGGGATTGATTGAAACAGAAAGATTAACAAGCAATATAAGTAAAAATGCCAGTAATGAAATTTTGGAAACATTTAATTCAATTCCAGACATATTTAATTGTTTGAAAAAGCTGAGCGCATGCTATTTTAACCATATTTTCATATACCTATGCCTGCGAGTCATTATTTTTAATAATATTTATAATATATTTTATATATATTGTAAATATTATTAATATGTATTTAAAATATTATATAATTATTTAATAATATATTTTTTATTTAAATAACATTAAAGACTCGCTTAAAAACCGTTTGGCAGATGACTCCAGTTCAGCATGCATTCTGATCTTACAATCCTAATGCAAGTTGTCATCTAATCTGCAACAACATAAGTCACACCAATGTTACTTAAATTTGAATTGCACGTATAACTAAAACATCTACAACTATACAGTGCAAATTATATTTTTTCATGGTAAATAAAGAGTTTTTAATTGTTTGTATTTAGTTTTATTATCTTCCCAATAATCACAAGTCAAAATTATTTGACGGCCCGTCTATACCTCTTTAAAATTTTCTTTAGAAAAAAATGGCACGCCAATCTATAGAGGTTCGCCACCCCTGGCCTAAGACCTCAAAATGCCTAAATCATCTATCTACTGGGTTCCTTTTAGAGCTTTCTGAAATAGCTGCTGCGAAACAAAACTTTACTTACATCTTATAGCTTCTATCCAGCCACAGAAATGGAAACCAGAAATTGGTCTAGAGAGCTCAGTCCATGGATTTTCTGCAGACCATCTATCTTTCCGCTGCTCTTAGCATTCGACAGCATTTTATATCACTCATCACTATCGGGTTTCTTAAAGTGCTTCGCCCAGTGTGAAATGTTAGGCAACGGGGTCAATGTACCAAAAAGAAACACCGAGTTATAGATTTTCCGGTGCGTTTTCACGCATCTAACACGTGACTTGACAGTTGACGAAAAGGGGGGGGGGGAGGGGAGAGGCCATTCATCATTCATTCTCAAGTGCCAACCCACCTTTTTTTTGCTTTTTCGAATGTTCGGAACGGTGAGTTATGGAGCGAAATATTGAATTCTCGAGAGACTTAATTGATTACATGAAATTAGGTTACAACAAATTGGGTTTTTAGGAATATTTTGTTCATCGGAGGCTTAGTTTAATGAAGCATGAATATCGTACAAATGTAATCTTAGTGTGTTTCAGTTTTATAATTTCTGTTTCTTGATTGATTCAATTTTTCCATTCTTTGTTCTTTCCAGGCACTCATTAGTTGGGAAATTTCTTAAGTGAATAATTTATGAAATATTAACTGCGTTTGATTAGTAATATCTGTGCTTTAGATTCGCCCTGGATATTTGAAGTTGACAAACGTTAGAAGTTGTTCTACACTCGTTTTGTGCAGATGTGAAGATGGAAACTCCAAGACTGCTGCAAAAGTGAAATGCTGTCTGTGATTTCATGAAACTCGTGTCACTGTGCAAGTGCGATGAAGAATGCTACAGAAGTTTCTTCTTGTATTGCACTTAGGCACTTCATGTATTTCACTTAAATTCAATACACATGAACACTTTCCGAAGCATACAGTCGGCGACCTAGAGTAGGAGTAAAGCGTCTTCCCCATAATCTGTGCGTCCTGGGTTCGAGTCTCGTTTTGGGCGTAGTTGTATTTCCGTTGTTCTATCTGTGAGATGTGTCACTGTGCCCTGTAAAAAGGGGTTGTGCAAGCGAATTAGAGATGCGTGAGTAGCTTAGTCGTTCTCTTGGCCCTAGTTGGCGTTACTATAAAAACAAGAGACGTTCCCACATCGGCTTAAAATCGCTGTCTTCGTAACAGCGGTCTTGTCCATGACAAGTGCCATAAGAAGCAACAACGAAACAGCAGAAGCACACAAAAAGAACTTAATTACCATTTAGATATTTTGAGAGCAAGGAACAATCGCATTCAATATTTGTTGGAAAGTATGCTTTATGCGAATTTATTTTCTTATTATCATGTGTACTCACATATTACGATGTGTAACTACTCATTATAAAGGTTCGCAAAATCAGAAATGAGCAATGCTGTAAAAAATGGTTTACAATATTATGAAATAAAAGGGCAATTCTTAAAAAAAAAAGGTTTTTATCTCTAAATAACCCAAATTTTTAATTGTATTTTAGAAAATATTGTCTTATCAGTTTTTGTTGAACGACTTCGATTAAAGAAAAATGAATGCATAATAAAGCAGGAAAGTTTCTGTTGGAGAAACGCGTAAACGTATTCAAAAACAAATAATAACTAACGACAACCAGCTTTATTGATAAAATTCAATTCTATTTTTTGTTCGCAAAAGCCGATGAACTCTTAACAATAAAGAAATTTATTATAAATACTCAAATAGCTATAAAAAAAGTGAAACACTTTTAATTAAAAAAAATACATTATTATTTTTAATAATCTACTCGTTTTGTCCTTTTCCAAACGCTTTCATTTCAAAATATGAAATGAATTTCTTGTGATATGAATCCTATAAATCTCGCATTCTTCCTTAGGAAAAAAAATACAGTCATTAACATGTATATGAAGCAAATCGCTTTATAACTGCTAATACTTTAATCGCCTATTTCTTCTCTTAAATCTTATACTTGATAAATCTATACAGTGAGATAATTGCCAAAGGAGAAGCTCTTCAGTTTAGTGAGTGCCCAAGATTATCATAATCATTTTACTGCTTAGCAAGCCTTTCGGGAATACATTTTACGGTCTTTTAATCGGTCATCATATGAAATACGAACGTTTTGCTTTCTGCCCTAGGGAATTTAAAAGTTGGAAAAACACCCGGGATTAAAAAAAAGACATTTTTTATTCATCTGAACATTATCCGTAATTATATGGTAATTATGTCATTAAATGCGCAATTTTGTGAAGATTTTATTCCCTTATATCGATCGCTTAAAATTTATTGATATGAAAAAGTCTTTACATAAATGAGTGGATCATTAATTTTTGGTTAATTATTATTTTTTTAATTCATAATATTTTTTTACTCATTTTTTTAAAAATTTGTATGTGTGTTAGGATGGAAATTTTTAATTTATATTTCATTAATTTCCAAATGTAATAAAGTTTTAAAATTTTTATATAATTCTTTGCTTTTAATAAAATGTGATGTTTTAAAGTTTTCTGAACTAAATTTTCAGTTAATGAAGCAATTTTAGTTCCATATTGTAGGCACCATCTAGAAGTTATTCTGAGAAAAAAATTGTTTGAGAAATGACGAAATTTTCTCATATTCATAATACTGAACGTTGAAAGTAATCTTTTTATTACAAAAAATATTAAGACAATATGAACTATGAATATCAAAGTAAAAAACATTCTTAAACAATCATGAGAAATAAAAATCATTATATATCTAATTAAAATCCAACTTGTTTAGAATATTTCGATGATCGTTTCACTTTTTTATAATTTTGTTTTGACATTCGCATTTTCAATAAAATTTAATTTCTACTTTTAAAAATAGTGCGAGTATGTTAAAAGAAGAAGCTTTTTTTTATTTTTCTCTAATTAGTATTACTTTTTTATTAATTCTTATTAATAAATTCTTCTTATTCTTTGTTTATTTTCTTAATTAATTATTTCATTATGTTACATAATTACTTTTTTAGTAAATCTATAATTTAGAATTTGAACTACAACATTCTGAGATTTTTCACACTGTCATATGAGTTTGTGTTTGCGTATGCCTACTTTCATCTAAGTCGGGACTTCTTAAACTGGGAATTGTGATTTTACATTTTTTTCCGTTAAAAAAATTTTGGATCTAGGAAAAATTAAAGTTAGAAAATTAGGAATACAGGTTGATTCAAAATTTCACATACAATTATTAGAGAAAATGTATGTGTAAACTAAAATCCAATTGGAAAAAATATCCGGAAGCGCCAACTAGATAGGCAAGAGAGAGTTTCTGGTACAGTTCCAACTTATATAAAGATCGTGAACAAGTTTTTTAACACTTAGATGACACATATGTACTTTGTGCATGAAGTATAACGGCAACATATGAACTGTGCACAGTTTTTTGCTAAATGTTACCTGTATATACCTCTTTCTCTAAATGTTTGCATGTTTCCATCGTAATATTATGCAATTTTTCGCGAGATAAGCACACGAGCATACCCACCCGGTACAAGCATACAAGTACACCTACCTGTTGTGGATATTTTTTCACAAGATTTTCTACTGTAGTTCCATCACCTATTCGAGAAATAATTGATGTTTCCGTTATCATTTTTATCATGATGATTTCCAAGTTTCCATTATAATCGCAACTTTCATCAGTCTCTGCAAATGACGATTGAAACCTGCATTAATATTGAAAGCTGTATTTTTGAGCACAAATTGCAATTTCTGTAATTTGCATATTCCTTAATGTCACCTCAGCAAATTTTACATTTATTTTTGTCTCAGTTTCTTTCACCTTCTTACATAACTAAAGAAACTATTTCAACTTTTCTCTCTTGAGAAAAATTAGAGCTGTTTAATACACGAATAATAAAATAAACATCTTGCCAAAATAACAAAAATAGCATTATAATACTACTTATTTCTTTAGCACTATTACTTACTACAACTTTCTAGTACTTTGCATTATTTCATATACATGACGTCCATTATACCGCATCTTTTACATACTGAATAGGACAAATTTTTATGATATCGTCGTTTAACATATTTCTACAATGTTTTTGATTTCTGGTTCCAGGAATATATGCACAGATATAAATAGCAATCAAAATATTGTTAATTATATCACAAATCAACAACCTTTAGGTATTATTTGGTTCGCTGGGATTAATGGTGGTTAAAACTTTCAATAAAATATTTTTTTGTTATTATGTCTTAACACTTTTCTCGGTAAAGTATTTTTAAATTTTAATTGACATATACCTGTCTTGAATTAGAATCCTTACACCGTTCAATTCATTGTGCTATGCATACCTTAATTTTCTGTTTATATTTTTAATGCATCCTATTATATCACAGGAAAGAGCAACGCTGTTTTTAAAATTGAACATACATTAAAATATTTTTCAACATTGCTCAGTTTTGACATCAAACCTTAGAGGTAAGAACAAGAAATTTTATTAAAAGCATATCCCTATGTTCAAATCTATACAACACAGAAAAATAAAAAGAATCTTCATATCTTGATCATTAACAATAGAAAAAAATCCAGAATGAAATATCAATAGCAACAATGAAAAGGATTTGAGTTTCATTTTAATATTGAAACATTGTTATAAAATACCCTATGCATTTAAAATCTTTTTTTAAAAAACTAACTAAGAACATAAAAAGAAAAAAACATGGAGAAACTTAATATGATTGAAAAAAATAATTTTTATTTAAAAAATAATATAAAAATCATCTTTGTGCTTAATATTATTGGAAGTTATCAAGGGAAAAATTTCAAAATGTTGATCAATTTTTAATTAATAAACTCTCTAATTAAGATTTCAAAAAAGGGTTCAGCAAAGAAATTCTCGCCATTTAAAATACAATTTGTGCGAAGTTTGGCAGCGTCGGGTCAAATAGTGTGCCCTTCAGAGCGGCAAAACATACACACTCACAGACTACAGAAATAAATATATAAGCACATTCATTATTTTTATTAATAAAGAAAAGGAAATCTATTATAAATTGAAATGAAATGTTTTATATTGTGCTGACAATAATTATAAATACAAATTGAAATAAATAGCTGCGCCTTTTATCTGTTTAGCTATTAAAGATAAAATAGATTGAAATATCCCATTTTCAACTATTCATTCAAGACTCCCCTATTCATCCTTTTGCCATTATAATGTCACTGTCATTCTTAAAACGTTTTATGAAAAGATTCTTTAGATAAATCGATATAGGTCACAAAAACATCAAATTCTGCATTACAGAAATGGATGCTAAATTTTCATTATTCTTTGGAAAAGTCATTTGTTGTATTTTAAATGTCATATATTTTTTTGTTGGGGAATTGATTATATTTGTTAAAAACCACAGATCATTATTATGAAAAATTACTAAACTTTTCTATGCGTATATTTATTTATTATTGAAGTTTGGGAAATACAGAAGCCACGCACCCGGCACTATTGATTTTACATAAAGCATTAAAATAATTCAAAACTTTCCTTTGTTCTGGCTTTTGTTCAATAAACAAAAAGGAAAGCCCTGTTTTATTCTATATTTATTTATTCTTTTCTGTGGAAAACAGAGAGCTTAGGTTACGTAATTTCAAATAATATCTTTTATTCTCCAGATGGACTTTAATAAATGTATAAGAGATGGTATTATATTTGATATGGGACTACATTTTCTTCGTGTGTTTCTCATAAAATTCTTCGATAAGATTTTTATATATAATGAATTTAAGTCAAATCCTCTGACACATTTAGAGTGACAGTTTTTACTAATATTTGAGATTGACTCTTTCATAACTTAATTTTTATTGGGCACCTTTTACAGATTTCAAATATTTAGCATCAAAATCATTTTTGCATCACAAATATACAACTTTTCTATATTTATAAAAAAGGTTTTGTTATTTTTGGTGATAATATCTGTTGAATATTCGTTTTAGTTTTTCAATATTTTTTCGAATTCTAGGAGCATTTTTTTTTTTCGAATTTTTCGTTTTTATATATTATTGTTACTTTTGTGTTATTTTTCCTCTTCTCTGAGGATTACATATCGAAATTTTCAAATTGCTGTTTTATCAGATTTTTTGAAAGAATATTATTATAAATATTACAAGAAATATTGAGGTATCTATAGTATCCAACATTATAGTCAAAAAGTGCTGGCAACCTCTCTTGAAGTCACTCAAGTGTAAATTTTGTATTTTGTTGCTGTTGTTTCGTTTATGGTTACAAACTTTTTTATTATTTAATTTTTTTACTCCTTTTTTCGTGTTATTTCTCTTTGTGCATTGCTATTTTATCTTTTCATTTTATTTTTATGCATCCTTTTTTTTTCTTTATTTTGCTTTGTTTTTTGCTATTTATTTTAATTCTTTTTTATGCTAAAATATTCTCGGCGGAATGTCTGCCTGGGTGGTCGTTCGGAGTATTTTATCTTAATTTTCTAAAAGGCTTTGATAAGGCAGGGAGTAAACTTTAGTCGATACAGGGAGTCCATTCTAACATGGACCCAATAATTAATTTCTAAATCGTTAGAGATAAATATAAACATCACATTTCAAAAATATTTTAATAATATAAAGAATTTTTTTTATGTGGCTTGAGTCAAAAAATGTAAAGTTGTAAAAAACTAACTTAGACTAAATGTTTATATATTCTCCTCATCCGCACTAATTATGTTATTTGAAATATTAATATTTTCTATAAGAATGTTTCACTCTTCTGTAATTAAGACTAAGAGATCTATGAAGCTTCAAATTTAAACGATATCAGACCATTCCAAATTTTGATTTGAGGAAAATGCAGCAATCGATAGATGCTTCAATGAAACGGTGACCACTGATTGTCTTCATAACTTGGTCAGTTCTAGTAGCAGTGAAGAAGAACTTTTTTGATTAAAATGTTAGTGTGACATGAATATTTTATTGAATATGATTAATAAGACTAAGGGACTATATAAAAATTTAAACTTCATAACTCTTTTGGCTTTATATTTATTGAATCAAGCAGAATAAAAAAATTCTTTAGTTCATTTAAAGCATTTTTTCCAACTGGTAAGATATACTTTCTTATAAAGTTTTAGAAGTTAGTTTAGAAATTAACTAGAGAGCTACAATTAGAATATATACTGCATAGCGCGTTAGCTGAGACAATAATTTGAATTTTATAATAAGTTTTTGAAGACAATTTATTGAATACCTAAAAAAGAAACATATTGCATGCTCTTTAAAATGAAGATGCAATAGTTCTGTGGAACAGAATAACTAACTAATGCAATAGTTCTGAACAAAGTAATCTGTGGGTAAAGGATTTAGATACAAAGCTTTTTTTTTTTTTTTTTTGAGTAAGTACCATTTATAAATTTGCCCTATGTAGCTCCACTCTTGCCATTCTGCGCATGTGTGTTGATTACCTGTATCTGCTAGTTAGTCATACACATCTTTACGGAAGAATTCGACAATGTTTACATCCGTTTCGGAGAATTTAAAATGTTTCAATAAAAAATCCTGCCGAATGTGAGAAGGGCTCTGTCATTCAGAAATCTGAATGCAAATTACGTAAAATCTATTTATTTCCATCGGCAAATCAGTCAAGTATTTCGAGAAAACATTATAATCGAAGGAATGGTTAGAAATTGGATTAGATCATTTAAAGATGACCGCACGATTATGCATTTTGGAGAACGAAGCTAACGATGTTTCTGTCATTATTGAAGATCTGGTACAGAAAATTGGTGTATAAGTTAGACAGAAAAGGTGCTTTCGATTTCATCTTTATCCAATGAGTTACCTCAAGTTTCTCGGGATGTTCTTTATGAAATTATGACAGAACAATTTTGTCGTAGTAAATTGTATTCAACTGTGTACCAAAATTGTTAGCTGAGATGCGTCAAACGCAAAATTTAGCCATGCATTAAAATTTGATTATGGCGATGATTTTTTTAAACCAAATTGTCACAGGCGAAAATACATGGTGGTTAATATAACGAATCGAAAAAATAATTCATGAAATAACGCATTCAAAATCTTTCAACTAAGTGAAATTTATTCAAATAATTGTTGAGAATTGACATGAACGAGGATAGAACCTGGGACCTTCTGGTTCGCAGCCTAGTAACATAACCACAATACAAAAGCAATTGCTCGGGGGTAGCGCAACTGTTAACTGGCTTATAAGCTATTCACCACATAATTTTAATCAAAAAAAATTGCATAATATGTTTTGGGATAGGAAGAGGGTATTTCCTATGTATTTTTTGTCTCGCAGCGATGCAATAAATTCTTAGACCAATACTTATATACCCTTCCTTATAAAATATGTCATGCAATCCAAAACGAAAGGCATGACATACTAAGGCTATTGTATTGTTCCACGAGTGGCTAATCATACCCAAAATCCCATTATATCATTTTTCTGGGAAACAACTTTATTATCCACCGTACAGTCCCGATCTAGCACTTAACGAATATCACTTGTTCTGCAACTTGATGGTCAGTGCCGTGACAATGATGACGAATCTCAAAGTGGCCTTGTTGCATAGGTTAAAAAATCCGGCTGCAGATTTCTATGAACATGGAATCAAAACCAATTGTACAATATGACAAATGTCATAAAAGTATTGGAAAATATGGTGAAAGGTACAGACTTTCATGTAAAAATAAGTACAAGACTTAAGTACAGACTTTCATGTAAAAATAAGTACAAGACTTTAAGTACAGACTTTCATGTAAAAATAAGTACAAGACTTAAGTACAGACTTTCATGTAAAAATAAGTACAAGACTTTAAGTACAGACTTTCATGTAAAAATAAGTACAAGACTTAAGTACAGACTTTCATGTAAAAATAAGTACAAGACTTAAGTACAGACTTTCATGTAAAAATAAGTACAAGACTTTAAGTACAGACTTTCATGTAAAAATAAGTACAAGACTTAAGTACAGACTTTCATGTAAAAATAAGTACAAGACTTTAAGTACAGACTTTCATGTAAAAATAAGTACAAGACTTAAGTACAGACTTTCATGTAAAAATAAGTACAAGACTTAAGTACAGACTTTCATGTAAAAATAAAATTGATGGGAAAAAATTATATTTGGTTGGTTTTAAATTCAGATGCAATTATTTTTGTTTTTTAAATAATTCTAGCGAAAATTCTGCATCGATTATCCCTATTGCTAGACTTACTACTGCATGTAATTGACTTACAAATTCGAACTAAATAAATTTTGATTCCTAAAATATATAGTTACAAATTATTTTTATTAAAAACAGCGTTATAAAAGAATTCAATGAATTATGTCTTCAAAGTGAGAACCTTGGGAGATAACAAAATATCTCACAAAACTCTGAAAGCTATCAGATATAGCTTCAAGTGTTTCTTTATGCTTGGAAATATGCCAATTATAGCATTTTCGGAGAGTATTAGTTTCGGAGTTTTTTTCATAGCTTAATCCTTTATGTGACTCCAAGGGCTGAAATAATCATTCACATGGGTTGGTATCTGGCGTATATGGTAGCCAAAGCAATGCACCAAGATAATGATTTCGGCATTGATAATCGATAACTCGCGTTCCGGATTTGAATATTGAAAACTGCTTCGACCGCTAGAAGTAGTGTTACTTTAAAACCACACATATACCAAGTTGTGATAATAAAAATATTATTGATTAAATATGACGTTGTTAATTATAGCTTAAGCTGTATTTTGTATTGCTTTCCATTAAATATAAAAGTTATTCTGAAGGATATCTGAACATATCCATTCATTAGTGGACTCCTTTAAAGCGAAAATGCTTCTTTTTATGTATTTTATTATAATTGACAACTCATATGCAAAGATAGTTTCGAATATTATGAAAGTCACGACACTTTAGAACTTGAATTTGGTTATGATGCTTAAAATAATGACAGAATGCAAATATGTTGTATTAACTCTAATATAGAACGTTACGTGATCATACACTGCTACTGGGTTTTGGTTGTTAAAAATTATCAGGCATTTAGAATTGCTTGAAGCAGGTTGAAACGATCATGGTAGTTTAAAAGTTTCTACTATTTGGGATGGGTTGTGCAGCTTAATTAAATATAGAAAATCCAACTCTCTCCGCATTAGGTAAGTCAACCATCTAACTCTCCGACCCGCCCTAAGGCACACGGATTTAAACCATAAAACTGAATGACCGGACCACCGCAACAGCAACATTCGCGGGAACTGTGGTTGAGTCCCAAGGGCCGCCACCGGCCACGGTACAACCCTCCCCGAAGGAAGTACGTCCCGTCATCGATGGGAGGAGTCAGATCCCCCACCTATTAGTGTACCCTCCAGGGTGGCGAGATCCAACCACCATGCCGGAAGCATCTCATCCTCATTTCGAGGTGCCCCCCCCCCGAGAGTCAGCCATCTGACTCTCCGACCCGCCACGAAGGCACACGGATTTAAACCATAAAAACTGAATGACCGGACCGCCGCAACAGCAACATTCGCGGGAACTGTGGTTGAGTCCTAAGGGCCATCACAGGCCACGGTACAACCCTCCCCGAAGGAAGCACGCCCCGTCATCGATAGGAGGAGTCAGATCCCCCACCTATTAGTGTACCCTCCAGGGTGGTGAGATCCAACCACCATGCCGGAAGCATATCATCCTCATTCCGAGGTGGCCCTTTCGGGGAAGGCAAACAAACAATTTGAAAAATAAATGAGTCTTTGACAAAGAATTTATTCTTTATTACTCTTAAATGTCGCATTCAAAATATTTACAATGTGTCGCCTCCAATATAAGTTATTTATAATTGAATATGTGGAGAGGAAATCTAAGAATGCAGTACAGCATCATTCAAGGTAACTTAGATATGTTATTGTTTTCATTGCTACATTGTCAATTTTGTCAAAACTACATGCATAATAGATCACAGCAATTCTATAGCAACTGCGCAATATTATATAGCAGATCATGATTTCATTTAAGTGCATTCCGTTGATATTAGTCGACTAATGTTAACGTTTTGTTTGCGTCAGAAAGGTAGTATGCCAATTTCTAACTATTTTGACATGCTGAATTCGAAATTTATTATCAAAACATTGTATTAGCTCAGTTTTACCACATAAACTAATTATCATTAAAATAAAGTTACAAATATGTGATGAAATACAAGGTACTGGAAGCACAGAACCTTACAAGATATTCCTTTAAGTATAAAAAGTACATTATACATTAATTATTACTGTACTGTAAATCTGAGCATTGATTGAATGTTCAATGTTTTTTATTCTCTTCATTTATTAAAAAATATACAAACGATTCAGGCATGATATTCCAACAGTAGTGCTTTCATTATCGATATTTATTTCTTTTCATAGTATGGAACATTGAAAACAAAATTTCCTTTAATAGTATTTACAAAGTTATTAAGTCTGGAGTAAATATTCTATTAAGATTATAATCAAATAATCTTTATAAAAGTCTCATTATGATATTGATAACAAGAGAAATTTCTTATGAAGAAATAAACACGTCTGAACGACAGAGAGTTTCGCTGTATCTGGTTTCTAAATCTGGATCGGTTAGACCATGACCAGAAGTGGCTCTTTTCTATTCACTCTCGCGGATCTAATGAGAGATCGAAGTGATACTTTATGCACTTTCGAGTACACCTAGAACGCGCTTATCTAAAATGTCGACCATTCTCATCTTTATCAAAGGCTTCGATCATTTCTCAGGATAAAAGAAAGAATCATCCTCCCACCCCACACCGGTTTTAGTTTAATTTAGCCATATTAACATGTCATTTGGAAGCAACGCTAGGATTATTTAAGAAAAGACCGTATAATTTAGAAGCGACATCAGATGACGATGACGATATCAAAGCTGACACCGTCCTTTTCCAACTTTCCGCATCAGGCCAACTTGAGAGTATTTGGCCCACGACATCTACGTGCACCAAGTTCACATTCACGGCGGATCTTTAGTGTATTCGTGTTTAGAATTTTGAGACCCAAAAACTGATATTTTACCAGTAGACTATCGTATTCATCCCAATCCAAAGGGAAACAATATACGGGTACATAAACAATATCCCCAAAGGGAAACAATTTCCATATACAACAAAGCCTTTGCTTAGCTGGTTACTCATGACATTTCTACCCAATAGCTTGTCTTCGTATCAGACATGTCTCGATGAAAACATTCACCATGGTGAACGCTTACAGAGCAATAATCTCGTGAAAAAATTTGATGAGAGAATATAAAAAAAGATTATTTTAAGGACTAAATATCATGTAGCATTTCTTTCCTTTCAGCCGTCGATGAAGAGTATTAACGCAATGGTTGCCTCATATATGTGGACCCGAACTTTATCTGATTGGCGAACTTTTAATTCAAACATATTTGTTGGTGGTACTTACAAGTGAAGGGATATTTCGCTTTTGTAACAAAGATGTGATTTCTCCATAAATTTAATAAAAATGGTTAACATTGTTCGCACATTTTCAAACCATTGTATCGAGGTGTAGAATATAATGCGAATAAATTTTTCAAGTGTCAGTTATATCTGGTTTCACAAACACTGGGAACGACAATTCAAAATGATGCAATCTTTGATAGAAATTAAAATCTGGAGATTGTTGTCTAAACTTTAAGAAACTGGTAAAAGAATTTCTTGTCTGATATAATGATTCATGTAAGAAGTAAAAGAAAAATGTGTCATTGTGCGTTAAAGCCATTAAATTACGCTATTTTGTACTACTTAAAATAAAATTATAAAATTCTTCTGTTGGATATTAATTCTGATTTTAGGACTTTCATTTCCAGTTTTGTTTCGAATTAAATACATTTTTTAATTTTCATGTGCAATGATTTGTATTAGGCGAATTCTTTTAACCCTTTAAAGGACCATTTTTTTTTCTATTCGTATTATGCTAAAATATTTTTAGGCTTGGAATTAGAATAAGAAAAGGGGTTCATTTAGCTTATTAGATAAATTTAATTTTGATTAATTCATTAATTTGGTTAATTAATAATTAAGTGACAAACCAAGACACATCATTTTGTGTGAGATAAAGAACTAAAGCATCTAAGTTTCTGTCTTTCTAAAAAAATTTGTCAGAACTTATGCCAACCTTCATAATTTCATGCGAAGATTGATAAATTTGGTGGGAAACTTACTTCTCACGGCCTTAAAAAGGGTTAAACTCGTATTTTTTTAAATTCTTAAAACGACAAATTTAAATTTTAAATAAATACATTCTCTATTCATAGTTTGACATCTCAAGAAATCCAATATTCCATCCAAACAAATCCGTTGCCAAAGACAGCTAGTAAATTTATAAATAATAAAGCAGAGTAAAAACATAGGCTTATGAGTAGACAGAAGCATTTAATTTTTTTATATTTCGAAAACAAAGACAAAATAGCTATTTTTTGCTTTAAATCTCACAATTAAAAATATGTGGATATTTTAGTTTCTGAAACCAATGTATTGAAAGAAAACTCCGAATAAAGCAGATTAATTTAAGAGTTTTGAATTTGGTAAAAATAAAACTTGAAAGTAAAAAGGAAAAAAATTTGCCGAATTTGATGCCTATGGTACTTAAAACATATCGCTATCCTTCAGGAACGATAGGACAAACGGAAACAAGCAACTTATAAATTGTTCTCTAGAATGCAAGAAGAGAAACAAAGGCTTTTGTATTTAAGTAGTTGAATTTTTATTTTGTGAATAAAGATCTTTCCTCTGAAAGATACATAAAGTTTAAGAGAGGACACTTCAGGAACACTTAGGACATAAAATGGGATATATAAACATCTCGTGGTCAAGTTCAAGAAATCTAAAATAACAATTTTGTGGAATAGAAAGATCAGAAAAGGAGTCGAGAAAGAAGACAAATATATCTTTAAAAATATTCAATAATTAATGGTAGATGTTAAAGCTCAGATTTGAAATCTGATTTCACACACATTTATATGTCATATTTACATTTAAAATTGTTTAAAAATACATTATTTTTAAAGCCTAACCTTCTTTATACTTTGTCGTTAATGAAGTATATAAAAAGTACCGTAATTGTTAATAAAGTCGAAAGCGGGAAAATACTGTAATTTTAGAAATGAAAAGTATGTATATTAAAGAAAAAAAGAGGTACAAAGGAATGGGGAGTTTTTAAATAGTTTTTCTGTTCAAAGAAGCCATTTTTGAAATTTTTAGATATTCGTTTTACTTTTAAATTTTGAGACTAAACTTTATTCATATTTTTATAAAGTCACAAAATTTTAAATATGTTTTCCAATTCATCAGCCACTAAGTATTGATTATTACATATTATTAGAGAACAAAATCCATTTATCTCACTTCAGAATGTGACGAATTGGCATGCAGTGCAAATCCTTTGAACTCGGATTTTTAAAAAAAACTTGCAGTGCAAAAACTTTGAACTCGTCCAAAAACTTGCCAAAAATCTCTCCATCTTGGATGAATTACAAGGAATGGTAACAAACTACTTTTAGGGTTGCAATAAATGTCGTTTGTACCATTAGGGTGGCAATAAATGTTTATAAGACATTTTCAAGATACATTTGGCAGGAAACTGACCAAAAATATAGAACGCTGGCAAACGTACATTATTCTTAATCCCAGTAGTACATGTGTGTGTGTGTGTGTGTGTGTGTGTGTGTGTGTGTGTGTGTGTGTGTGTGTGTGTGTGTGTGTGCGTGTGTGTGTGTGCGCGCGCGCGCGTCTGTAATATTTTTGCAGATGTGTGGTCGCCAAAAAATTTAATTTCAATTTGTTTTTTATATTAGAACATAACCGATACATGGAAAATAGCCGGAGAACACGTCTGTTCCCATTGGGACTCAAGAGGAAGGTCTCAGATTTTTTTCCTTCAGTGCTTTAATTGCGAGATTCTTAGAGGGATTTGTTTGACACATGTTGATTCATTAAAGGGAATCTTAGGTATCTTTGGATGGAATTCCGTGGTCATTAGCCTTTTTATCCATTCGCCTCCAACGTGAGAATTATAGAATCATAAATGTTTTCTAAAATTTGTGTTAGAAGTAATTGAATAAAAATGTGAGATTTGGATCAGGAAATAATTGAAAATTTTGGAATAAAGTATCTGAGACAACTTAAAATAAAACTTAGGAAATTATATAGGATTCCAATTATATATATTTTGAATACTACCTTGAACTTTTTTAATGTATATTTTATTTTATTGTACTGTATTATTTAATTATTTATTAAGTTCATGTTTTTTCTATTAATTCGTTTATTATTATTTTGTTTTTATTGTTAGTTTGTTATTGATCAGGAATTGATATATAAGAGAGTAAGTATTGATTACTAACCTTAGAAGTTTGTAACTAGAATTGATTGATTTTGTCAAACTGAAAGAAGCATGTCTGATACCGATTTTCAACTATCGACTATGCTAAAGTTCTTTAGAAATTTAGCATCCGAATGACAGGTCAAATGTCTAAAGAGATTTTTTTACCGTACAATACATGAAATAGCGGTTGCCTGCACTTTCAAAGTTTGAAACAACCCATCTTAAATACGCCTTGACAATTTTTTTAAAGAAATAAATAACATAAACGTCACTTTATTCTGAAATTTTTTTTCGCAGGCTATAAAATTGTCTCCGAGGAAGAATAATGATATATCCAGCAGTCCTATTCGGTATTTTTGTGAAAAGCATGACAAACGACTGCCGCATGAGAATTCGGAAATGGAGAGAAATTACCCTCTCGTGAGGTCCCCAAATCCATCATCATTAAATGGGAGGGAAAAGCTTTTTCTGTGATAACTTGACGATGCCTGATGAGGAATTTTTATAAAATTTGCACCCTTTTTGTTTTTGCGGGACAAATTATACCATTGAACTTATCTCAGATTCTGAAGCAATTTTATTATATTACAAAAAAAAAAAGAAAAAAAAGAACCTGTGGCACTTTGCACATACAAGTGCGAAACAATCTTTGAATTTCTTTTTTTTTGGGGGGGGGATAATTCAAAGGTGTTTTTTCTTTTATAGAAACTGCGAAATATAAAAATTCATCTTTTAATTAATTCGATAAAACGGTAGAGGGGAAATATGAATTTCATTTATTAAACATTAAGAATTTTCAATTTTTATAAGTTAGTAAAATTATTTATCCTAATATAAGGGCTGCCCACATGAAAAGTGGTCACTTGCGATTGCATCAGAATGACTGCAGCTATAACAGTGCCATTGAACAGGGATATAAAGGGTGATAGGAGGTGTGCATTGCATACGACATTCAACTTTGAAAGTTGTTCGCTGTTGAGGAAATTAATAGAAAGTAAAGTTATGCTATAAATGGATGCATCCAAATCAGACGCACGGTAGTACGGTTTCTGATTCTTCGATTGTCGTGGTGATTGATTGATTTCCTGCCCCAAAAGAATACTATCAATTCAACATATTACAGCAGTACTCTGACCAAACCATGGAAAGCAATCAAAAGAAAACGTTTAGGCCTTCTCACACAACAAGTTATCCCTCTCTATGACGATGTCCGTTCGCACATCTCCCGTGAAACCTTAAAAAAATCCATTGTAAAGTGTTGGAACAAATGCTCTACAGTCCGGATTTGTCACCCTGTGACTTCCACATCTTTGGACCACTTAAGAGAGCAGTAAGAGGGACACGTTTCCATTCAGACTACAAATTAAAGGAAGCTGCGCAGAACCACCTCAAAAATCAATCACCATCATTCTACAGCAAATGCATAACCCTGCTACCTAAAAGGATGGGATCTGCATTACAACGCCCATGGCGATTTCTTTTGATTTCCAATAAAGATATTCTTTTAATTCAACTTGACCAAATTTCATTTGGGTAACTCTTATAATAGTTTATCATGTTAAGAGTGTGAATTTCTTTTTAAAAATATTTACTATAATAACTCAAGAATAGATATTTGTTTACCTTCTTACGTCAGCCGTTGTAAAAATCCTAACTCACATAAATCACAGCGTGCACCAAACTCAGTGGAGAAGCGCATGAGCAGTCGAGCTTCACTAAGTGGTGTGAAAATATATTAATCAACTGATTTTGCATACGCCCTACGTTCCCCAAATCCACCGGGTTTAATTGTATAAAGGATTATATAATTATCTAATATTTCCCTCTTTTATCTGCTCTGTGCTTGTGGTATTTAATTATGAATATCTAATGTTAAATGTAATAAACAGAAGTGCTGAGGAATTAGATGATGCTTCAATTATTCCAAGCAACATGATGTACTACGTTATAAATAGATTTAATTAATTGGATTGATTTAATACGATGGATAGATTAAAATTAATTGTATAGTTATAAATCTGCATACGAAAAGATTTTGCAAAGGCTTTTGAACCTATTATCAAACATGTCGCCTAAGTGGAAGTTAATGTTAAGCCAGTGTTAGAATGTTAAATACAAGATAGCGTTATCAGATTCTCTTTTCTCTTTTCACGGAAATCCAATAGAACGACGAAGTAATTTATTGTTGGATTTAACTCAATAAGCTAATGAAGTAATCTATTTTAAAGACTTGCTTATTAATAGACAAGATTAAGTTGCAATCAGCTTTCTAAGAATTACTTCGTCATATCTAAAACTAATAAACTATTACGATCTCAACACTAAAGAAGGTTAATTTTAGCAATCGATGAAATAAATGTTATATTGATATAGTTTTATTTAACTTTACTTCTTTCATATTTGTGAAGATGGGATTTTGTAATAGGTTGTGTCTAAGACTTGGAGATATACTATAGTTTTATTCATTTGTATATTCTTGATGACAAAACACCATTTTAATATTTTCCAGAACTTAATTATCAGCACATCAATTCATTTTATTAGATTTTGACACCTTATGGCAATTGCAATTTGAGAGGATAAATTGTTTCAATGCTTCGTAATATTCATAAAGATTAATTATAAATTGAAAAACTAAAAAAGAAAGAAAAAATCTTTTATAGTTAGTTTATAATGTACCATAAATATCATTAATTCAAAATCAATTTTCATGGTACTATATATTTTAAATTGTATTCTTTTTTTTTTTTTTTTTTGTCCGCAGAAATAGAAACCTATCTTTTTTTCTTTTTTTTTTTTTGTTACGAAAGTGGTTTACAATTAACATATTAACCCAGTGTCATTTAACTGTAGCCAAGTCAACCAAATGTTTTATTCACCTTTAAGAATAGGCTAAATAATGGCCTTGATCATGATGAATTACAAAAAGAATTATTTTGCTTAGTGAGGCAAATATTTTATTGCGTGTGAAGAAGCCATAAATTAAATAGAATTTTTTTCATGAAAAATATGCAATAGCGTAATAGCGTTTATAAAAATATACTTCAAAGTAATTTTCAAGGATAATTTCTGATTTGTTTAACGAGACGTATATACAGACTAAAGTTTAACAGCTTTTTTTAGTGTCCCTAATATTCTTAAGGAGTATTTGTATATTTCGTCAGTTATTTTCCAATCAAAATATTAGGAAATATTATAAATAAAGGAAATTCGAAATTCTATTCTGAAATATCGTAATATGATGTTAATCTATTATATTATTATCATGTTAAAAACATTATTTATTATTCCATTAATACATACATATATATATATATATACAAGATTTTTATAATTTCTTTGCCACGTGTTGATTTAAAGTAAGGGAATCTTAAAAGGGGATGTTTATTACATATAAAATATTTGCCTCATTAACCAAAATAGTTCTTTTTGCAATTCATCATAATCACGTCTATTATTTAGCCTGTGGCTTAAAGAACATTATGTGATAAAAAAGCGAATAAAAACATTTGGTTGACTTGGTCACAGTTATGCGATGCTGCGTTGATATGTTAATTGTTAACCACTTTCGAAGCAAAAAAAAATTGTCATTACTTCATCCTTGTTCTAAACATTAGGGGTTTTTTATCCCTTGACTCAGAGCATGAGAACATACATAAGTCACCCGATTTCTAGAATGCGTGTTGAAAATAATTAAATCAAAAGGGGTAATTGGGTCAGGAAATAAGAGAACGTTCTAGAATGACGATAATATAGGCTGATTTAAGAAAATTTTTTGAAATTAATTGATTAAATTAGATCAAAAGATATCATTACACACACACACACACACACACACACACACACACATATATATATATATATTATATAATATTAATATATATATATATATATATATATATATATTCATGGTTCATCAAGTTCGGGCAGGCCGGCATACAACTAATCAATTATCTGAAACTTCATCTAAAAATTTGAAATTCATAAACCTAGCGATAAAAAACATGTGACAAATTACATCCTTCAAGCTTGTTGCGATTATGATTTATTGTGCTCATGTGACTCGTAGTAGATAGATAGACAGAGTCTTCGTCTAAAACTTTATAGAAATGTACAATTTTAGTAAGAAAGACGGCATAAGAAATTTCATCTATCATGTTTGTATTTACAGACAGTGAAAGAGATAGACAGACGGACATAACTGCAAAAAGATTTCTGCAGATTTGAAGAAATCCAAACCATTAAGATTCATTAAAATCATTGGGTGGAATATTTTTATAGTTGCACTACTTTCTCTGTCTATGCTTTGTATACTAGAATGCAAAAAAAAAAAAAAAAAAAAAACTGCCTCATAAATTTTATTGTATTTATTTATAGGTGTGTTGCAAAATCTTAAAACGGGGAAATAGCTACTGATATTGTTTAAGAAAATGTGTTTTTTGAAGCTTCTTATTATCATTCTCTGGCCTTTTAACCTAAGGTTTGCAATTTCTAATAGAATAGTACAAAATAATGCTGATGTGGTGAAATTTTTCGTAAAGAATTTCTCTAAGTTATCTCTTTTCCATTACTTCAAAATCGTGTCATTTTTGAAAAATGCATTTGAATTTCTACTCCAATTTAATTATAATAAAATTTTAAATAACTTTTGATATTTATCATCAATTTATCTACTTTCTACCGCATAACACTACGTTGTGGTTTCTCACCAGTTTTTCCCTTTTAAAATGTTCTCTGAATTTCAAGCTTACACTGATTTAACTCTTCATTGTTAACTGATAACAATATAACCGAAAACTACTATTACAACGAATTTAAGACTTATTAATCCCAAAATTAAAGCCATAAAAATATTGATATAGTTAAATGGAAGCGTCAGTAAGTCCTCCGGATACAGGAAAGAGTTATTATCATACAGCAGAGTCTATCTTTACAAAACTACTGACTAATGTTACACGTCTGTTAGCATCGCAATCGGAGGATATTTGTATCATAGCATGGGACTACGTAAGTGACATTTATGGGACAGTTTCATATGTCAGGCTCTCACTACATATTAGTCGATATCCACAATAAGCGTTGAATCTGAAACTATAATCATAAGTTGGGAGCGAGTAATTCGTACAATGATTATGCGATATCTAACCAGGATTCTGGCTTAAGACGCATTTATTTAAGTTGGCGTTCTTCAGTTGATGGATTTGTTGATTTCGAAAGGCTGATAATTATCAAAGATTTCGGATATGTAATTTTTTTCTCATTTTTTTTTTTGCATATTATTTATGAAAGAATCTTATAATCGTCCAAAAATCAAACCTCGAACTCTTTATGAAGTTGCATGTTTAAAATTTCTTGAGATAAGAAAAATCTATTTTTGGAATTATATATGTTTGTTTGTGATACAATATAACGCCATAATCCAGATAGGTAAAATTAGGTACTCAATCTTAGTCAAAAGATTGCAGATTTCTATATTTTCGGCGTCATTCGTCAAAGGGAAATTTATTTATATGCCTGTTATTGTTATATGACCTTAATATTTGCAAAACACGATGAAATATCTGAATGAAATTTGGCACGTAATATTATCGTCAGAGCTTTAGATCTGTATAACGAATATTGACCAAATTTGTCGACGGATCGATTGTTGATCTATTTGTTCGTGAATATTTAAAACTTAATTTAATAATTCAAAGAGCATCACAAGCTGGACTGGTGAAATTCAGTATATAACATTTACATCAAAATTATAGATATGTATATCTGTCTAAATTTGGATCAAATCCATCAAGGAACTGTGAGTGTTTTTCTAAATTAAACAGTGTATGTGTACTGTAATCCAAAAATTTAATAGTCTAAATAAATAAAATATCATACGTCGAATTAATACCAAACTTTAAGCCGTTGAACCTGCTCGACCATATCCTCTACTGCAAAGGTAATATAATTCAAAAATGAGAAATAAGCATTTATCTCTGCTTTTTTTTATGTGAGTATGGCAAGCCGAGCACCAAACATGCCTTAAAGTTAAAATTAAGAAAAACTTTTTGAGACAGCATTTCCCGTGAAAAACCCAAAGAGTAAAAGTAATTAATGTATTATTTTCAAACTCAAACATGATATAGTAATTCTGAAGCAATCAGTATTAAAGAAAAGCAATTTAAAGCGCTCATTTAGAATGACAAAAATATTCAGTAATTTACATCCTCAAATCTTCTCAAAACCATCCTGGCTGAATAAAGGTCGTTTTTAAAACAATCCAGCTGATTAAAATCTCTTTAGAATGTTGAAACTAAAAAATTTCTAGAATAAACGATTGCTCTTGTTGCATGTGATATAGATCACGTGGCATAGATTGCATGGCATTTCTCCCGCCATACAATCTATGTGTTTACTAGCAATTTAAGTTTCCTTTATTGTGTTTTAATGAATGAAATTGAATTCCTTCAGAAATATCACGAAGGCATGATGTTTTTTTAAAATAGCGAACATCCACAGAAAATTTTGAATGAACCTAATTCTACAAGTTATAAAATACAAAATTTTATTCTTCACACTTTCATATATAAATTTTAATTTAAAAAAAATAGAGTGGAAAAAACTTGCCTTCGAAATTTTTTCGCATTCTTTCCAATAAATGTATTTATGAATTATTTATCATTTGCTATTACTGAACAATAGTTATAAAAAGGTTATAGCGTACAATCTTATGCGACTTTTTTGGTCATAAATCACTGCATTTAATACACAAATACCAGAAAAACGAGCGCTTAATTTAAATACAATTTTTCCCATCGATTATGACCAAAATTTGTTACAGAACTATTTTCTTAGAAACAAATAACAGATTAAATTTTATTTATTTAAGTCGCTGATATTTAGGTTATTGCTTTCGCCGACAAATAGTCAACTGTTTGACAGATTTAGATGAAAATTTGAAATGGATTTATCCTTTAAGTGCTAAATTTATGTACCAAATTTTCTTTATCTATTTTTTTTTTTTTTTTTTTTTTTTTTTGCATTTTGAAATTTTCGTGATTTTTTGCACTCGGACACTAGAACAGACTTCCTTTTTAAAAATTTTGCTCAACAGTTGACAGAAATGCTCGAATGTGGTGTAAAGACCATATACTAAATTTCACCCATCTAGTTCAAAGTGTGCTTTTGATTTATCGTATTCACAGACAGATAGACGTAGTTCCAATGATAAGTGTTTTTAGGAGGTCTGAAACATGGCGATTCGTGTAATCCCCGATTTCAACTTTTTCGGCAATAACAATAATTTCTCTTTATATAGGAAAAAGTAAAAACGTGTTTTTGATGTTGTTTCCTTGACTTCGATAAAACTTGCCATTTGTTATCAGGATAAATTGATCTTTTCGACGTATTTAGATGAAATTTAACGTAAGTGAATCCTGTCG
Source organism: Argiope bruennichi (assembly GCF_947563725.1). Taxonomy (NCBI): domain Eukaryota; kingdom Metazoa; phylum Arthropoda; class Arachnida; order Araneae; family Araneidae; genus Argiope; species Argiope bruennichi. Next base: position 55,028,827 of record NC_079158.1, read on the forward strand.
ACTTATTCCGATGAGATCTGACATTCATCCACCCTTTAGATTTCTCTAAACTTTCTATGCTAGGAGGAATCTGATAAAAAGCAACTAATGATGATACATCATTGAAGGAAACAAGAGCGCAATCAAGGAGAATGTAGCGGATTTGGTATGAGCGAGGATAGAACCTGGTGATTTCCAGCCGAGTAACATGACCACAATACAAAAGCAATAGCTCGTGTCGAGTAGCTGTTAACTGGCTTATAAGCTTTCACTACAAGCGTATAAAATTAGATGAGATAAATCTAGAAATAAATCAGCCAACCTCTGATCAAACCTGGTGCTCACTAATCCAATTTGTGACAGTAAAAGGTATTACTAGAATTGAAATGTATTTGCGTTGAAAACTCTACGAGACTGAGAGGATATCAGAAATGTTCATGCGCAACAGATAAACATTTTTCTAACATAGAAGCAATTTATCTATTATTTACTGACAAGACTTGACCTGGCTGTGGTATGTGATGCATATTCACACGTAGATTTAAATATTTGGTGATCCTGAGCAATATAGATTACGAGTTACTCCTTTCAATAAATATCCGCATTAGTTTTATGTTTCAACACATTTCACACAATTGATACAACATGCGAATTATTTATTTCATACGAACTCTTTATTTTAATTATCTAGTTAAAACTTATGCGTTTCACCTTTTTCTTTTTTTAATTCTGAATCATGATTGTGCAGCTTTCGGGTTTCTTGTACAAAATTATTAAGGACAGCTTTTTATATTTATTAATATTACATTAACTTTGAATATTTAACTAAGTGGATACATTAAAAAAAGATAAATCTTTGGCGAATCATATTTGACAATGATAATATCTTCCTAATAATTTATAATTACTAAAATTTGTATTTTCTACATTCTTTTTATTTGTCAACTTGGATGGTAACATTTTTAATCGATCTACCTGTACTCATTCTTAGAAAAGTGGCCTTAGATTGCTCTCTAGACACCCTAGTCGAGAATCCACCATTTTCACATGTCCGTAATTAAAATGCATGGATTATCAGTCGAAAAACTGCATTACGTGGCATAAACATTTAAACTTAAATATAGCTATCACGGACATCTTGCCGGCGTCCTGGCATAGGGGTAGCGCGTCTTTCTCGTGATCTGAGCGTCCCGGTTTGGGCATGGTAGTTCTTCCGTTGTTCAGTCTGTAAGATGAGTGAATATGCCCTTCTGTAAAAAGGGGTTGAGCAAGCAAATGGGTGATGCGTGAGTAGCAAAGTCGTTCTCTTGGCTCTAGTTGGCGTTACTATAAAAACAAGAGACGCTCCCGCCGCCTGCTTAAAATCGCTGTCTTCGTAACAGCGGGCTTGTCCATGGCAAGTGTCATAAGAAGCAACCACAACTGACATCTTATGCTGATAAAAAAAAAAAAAAACATTGGATTTCTCTATACTAAGCTTGTTAAGAAGGAACTACTTGCACGATGATGCTTGTTTTATCATGTCAGTTCAATCGACAGAATACCGCTAACAATTTTAAACTAGATTTCTTCTGACATACACACGGCTATCTATGAGTAAAATATCTCTACATGGTCTACTAGAATCACAATTCTACTTTCGTTTAGAACGCTCTTATCTTATCCTTTTTATTTCCACAGATAGGCGCTTCGAAATCTCTTAAAAATAATTTAATATTGCAGTTTACTTCTATTTTCCCTGAGAATCGTATGCAATAAATGACCAAACCTTGTTGAATCGAGATGTGTTTCTTCTGACTTCGATTATTGCTCTCACACCACTCAAGACACAAATAAAAGAAAGGCCAATAAATAAGAAATATTATATCTCCCCCGGGGATCCCTTTGTTTTTTATAGTAATCATAAGAGAAAACATGAGCAATATGATGAAAGCAACAAAATCTCTTTCACATAAGAGAACTAGAATTACATTACTTAGCTTCTGTATTTAAAATTTTATATAAACCTTTGTGGATGGATAATTCTTTGCTTCAGAGACAAAGATTTTCGGCCTCAAAGTAATCACACCAAAAATCTGGTATATACGCCGATATGGGCTGACTGAAATATCATTTCCCTAGTCCAAATATTTGCTTTTCTCTCTGTCCGGATCTTTTTCTCATCAATTCTCAGAACATACAAATTCATAGATTCTAAATATAGATTTATTATCCGGTTACTGCATGTTCAAATTAATATCACTATTGATAATGCCCATAGTTACAACCCATCATGCTTCGTCATTAAGTGAATCTCAACTGAGCTCTCGACTCCAAATAGGTTGTCGGACAATCCTGGTTATACTGCTATGCTTTGCATATACTGATCAGCTCTAATCCATAATTTTGATCCCTGGTCTGTGTCGGGGCACTGCATCATTAATCCTTAAGGCGACGCCTTGCAAATTATTATAACATAAATTCACCATGGATTCTGGTCCACCCTTCCTATCTCTTCCATAGAGAATGGACGCCTCTCGAGATAAATCTATTCTGCATATACTCATCATGGTAAATGGGGAACAAAAAGTTATTTTATTTATTCAGCACAGATTATTCATTTAGGCTCTATCAAGTGCTTAATGCCTGCCTGTATCTCTCACTTCACTGAAAATTATCACTTCACTTAATTGGTGCTTTAGCCAATCATTGTCATATTTTAAGATATTTTATAGAGCTTAAATGTATCTTAATATATTTTATTACATGTTTTTAGATGGTTGTAATGTCAAAATATGCAACATCTTTACGCCAAACGGGTAAGTTCTGCAATACCATCTATTGTCTCCTGTTGAGAAAGGAAACCTAGATATTTGCTATGAACTGATTGGCTGAAATAATTCTTCATAGATATCAGGATATCAATATTCTTTTTAAAATAAAGATAATTTTTCACGTACAATATATGAAATATTCATAAGCATGAAAATGCAATCTTAATATAACCATCAAAAAAGATTTTGATCTATTTTGTCTCAACAAACATAATGTTACAAAATTTTAAGGGTCAAAATAGAACAATTACTTAAATATTATTATGTAATTGTTCTATTAAATATATGGCATGTAATATTGTATTTTATGACAGCAATTGTAGTTCTGTGTCAAATTTTGGTCTCAATTTATTAAAAAAAAACGCTTCTAAAATACAATTCGAGTTTCGAATATTATTTACCGCAGGCCAGAAATTAACTGCTAATAAGCTCGCCAAGGATCGCACGATGGCTTCAATAAAAATGCTAAATTCACGCCAAATGCTAATATTTCGTAACCATTTTTCGCCAATGCCATAGAAGGCATTCTCTGCCTAATCCAAGACCCACGATGTTTTGTGACGGATAAGATATAACATCTTCATTAAAGAGTATACGAGAAAGTTTGGGGGAGACTGTCTCCGCTGTCTTTATTACTTATTTGTATTTCCTGTATTTCATAACAGCGATTCAGTTTATTAATCACTAGCCGCCTTTGGCGACCAGCCGGTTTGCCAGTATTACTGCTCGCTACAATTTTCAATTAAATATTTTAAGTAACTGGTCTCTTAATAGATTCTCAAACAAAACATTTTTAATCTTCAAATTTTGATAGTCATACAAACTTATACTGTTGTTTAGGTCGTTTCGTTCAATTTACTATATATATTTTGCTAATTTGTTGCATTTCCGGTAAAACTTCAACTTTAATTTAAAGTGGAAATGATGAAATTGCAATTAATATAAAGATATTTTTAATAAAACCAAGCGTTTTATTTTATTTATCATCTTTATTGTTATTTATTTATTATTATTATTATTGAATATGAGTATTGCAAACAGAATCGCTCGGTACTTAAGTCTTATGTGAACTACAAAATATTTTTCATAATTTATGTAATATCTCAAACAATAATTCAACAAAAATTTCTCAGATTCAGCATAAAATTCAGTTTTTAGTATTGCTTTCAAAAGGATTGAAATGAAATCAATAATAATATTTGGCTCCGGCCTATAAATATATTTCAAAAATTATGAAGTCTAAATTTAATGCATTAAGGTATCATATTCTGAGAAATATTCTGGGCACACCAAATTTTAAATAAATGAACGAATGTTTCTATTTTTCACGATCAACTAAGACTTATTTATGAAGTTTTGAATGTTACAAATTTCGAGAAACTCAACATTTTCATAATCTTAGGCCAATTAATCTTGAGAAACATGCGCTCTGATTAGCGCATTTTCTTTGAAACTATCGATGGAAAATCTAAAATTATCCTTTTTTTATTGAATAGTGATATTGAAATTTTCATAAATCAGTCAGTTTAAGTGATTGATTTAGTTGATTGGAAATCAACTCTTTTTATTTAAAATATTAGTATTTCAAGAACATTTGATTTCCACGGCAGAAGCTTTATGTAAAATCAAAAATTCGTTATTTATTAGAGCATTTATTGAATCAAGTTACATAAAATATAATCATTTTCCATTTAGACCATTTTAGGAGATCTGTGTCTATTACTAAAGGTTTACAAATTAGCTGTATGGCCATAATTTGAATGGATATCCTGTTCATATTAAACAAAATCTGCCTTAAAATAAAACTGATTTATTGGATTAATAATATAGAGAGTGTAAAAGATCATAAAATAATTTTTCTTAAATTTATTTTTTAGAAAAAATAATATTTCATATTTGTTTCATTCCCTACAGACACGTGCCGAAAATTATATATTTGCACATTTCATTTCCAAAAAGATTTCATTTATTTTTAATTGGAGCTTTAATCAATGTGATGGCAACACTTTGAAAAAAGCTAATTTTTTCCCCTGAATGCGAAACGTGCTCGTGCAGCTTAAATTTTATTTTTATTTTGTACGAAAAAAATTGTTGAAAAATATAGTTAAAATATTTATTTAAAAATTCATTAAAAATAGAAATTTAATTTTAAGGTTAAAACATTGGTATCATTTAAAAGATAAATTTTCGATCTTTAACTTCATGTAAAAATCGTTTTTGTGCGGTTATATTTTCGGAAGTTATAGCAGAAAAACGCCAAAATTTCGCTTAATTTTTAAATAAATAAAATTCTAATTAAAAATTCGAAAAAATAACCCCCAGGTGCACATTCTCGGTCTCCAAGGTATACACGTGCCAAATTTGGTAGCTGTAGGTCGAATGGTCTGGCCTGTAGAGCACCAACACACACACACACACGTTGAGCTTTATTATAAGTATAGATATTGATTAATTTATAGTATCTTATTGATGTTTGTAGTAGTTGACTTTAAATGTCAATTATGTGGTTGTGATGACACGTCAAGAAGTAGCTTAAACAATACGTATTTAATTCTTTTTCATGACTTCACTCCTCTCTTGTCTTCGTCCCCCATTCCTCTATATCTACACCCCTTCATTGTTCAAGAGCATATCTCATTGAATAAAATAAATTCTCTACTTTTAATTTTACTAAAAAACGTCTCATCCATTTCAGAAACAGCACCAACCCGTCCAATTTATGTAACACACTCTATCGGAGTGCTCTGATTTTATGAACTCCAGACAAAATATTTGAATCCATTCCAAGCTTATTTAAAACTCTTATTTTATGAGCAGGATTTTATTGTTGCAGCTATCTAGAAACCCATAAAATGTTATCGGGGTAAATATTCGGCAAAACAATAGAAAGAATTTAATTCTCTCGGAACCCTCTTTCCATCAGCATTCGGTTTTGATGTCTTAAGATGATTCAGAGGGAAGTGCATTATTTTAAATGCGAACAGATCTTGATCTTTTAAATGCTTAGTTTGTTTTTGTGCAAATCATAAATAGGGTTGTTTGAGCCTAAAACAACGATCCATTCTACTGTAAAAATGAATAGATAATTTCAACAATATCATTTTCTTTCCTTCTTTCTTTCTTTCCACTTTCTAGTATTCGAAATATATAAAGAAAAAGTACGTAATTGTCAAAAAATTTTGATTTGGGATTTCAATAAATCTCCACTTTACGACTCTCCTAGAGTCCGAAAAACATTTTGGTCATTTTCTATGATTGCGAACAATAGAAATCCAAACCGATTTGAGCTGGATGTAAACGATTTGGAATAAACCAAGAATTTTAATAAATTCGTCTTGCGAATATGCATTTTGGATACCTTTTTCCGACAGTTTGAGTCATCATTTGACATGGAATTTCATATAATCACGAACTGAATTTTATTGATTTAATTTATTGCTCTTACATGCATGCGAAAGTACAGATGGATATACAGTTAACCTTTTGAAAGATTTAGCTCAAAATGTGACCAGAACTGACATTTTAGAGGCTAAATTTTTGTACCAAATTTTGTTTATCAAGCTTTATTGAGTATACTGGAACAGACAGAATTCCTCATTTTGAAGTTTATTGAAAGTATGATAAATATATACAAATTTGGTGTAAAGACCATATACCAAGTTTCATTAATCTAGCTTAAAGTATTTTTGTATTATCATAAACATAGATAGAGACTAGAAAAAATTTTCTATTAAAATTTTTTGGTCATTATAATACTTTTCCTTTATATTTCGTATACGGAAAAGTAAAAAACAGTGGAAAACGAATAATGAGTGCAATTAAGAGAGCTGCTTTTAAAATTTGATAGAAATCTACAAATTTTGTGTAATGTCCATACAACAAATTTCACCCATCTAGTTCAACGTGTTTCTGAGATATCGTGTTCACAGACAGACATAACTCTAAAAATATGTTTTTCGAATTCAAGGAGGTCTAAAATGTAGAGAGAAGTCAAAAATCTAAAGATCGATGTTTTTGAGGATTGAAAAATTTTCGCTATAATTCGAATGCGGGAAAATTTTTTTAAAAAAAGTCCAAATGAGTAATATTTGGCACACAGATTAAAGGTTAAGCACATGATTCTTTCAAATTTGGAACCAAATCTTTCAAGGTAATGATTTAATCTTTAGTTTAGTTGTAAAGAAACACTAGGGTTATTTTGGGACGGACCTCGTCTATTTGAACCACGTTCAGATGACGAGGACGACACCTGAGCTTGCACCCCCCTCTCCTCACCACACCACACTAGTGGGGGGGGTACGTTTGGCCCTGACGGATTTAGCGTGTAATTACTTAAATAAAAATACTTTTTCTTTATTTATCTGCATCCAGATCATGTTTCCATGTAGACCCCATCAAACCTTTCCTAAACCAAATGGCATCAAGAGCTCGGAAACCGTTAAGGAAAAAAAAAATATTTTTTTATATTTTGATTGTAATATTTAATTATTTCAAATTTCATTGCCTGGGACTTAATAGAATAAGTAAATTTAATTATTTCAAATTTACTTATTCAAAATGTGTCTGCGTTCCGCTTTCCCTTATTAACGTCTTCGTTGTAAATGATGGTTTAAATAAAAGATTAAAATAATAACAATTTGTAAGTCGGTAAGGAAAAATTAATTTACTAATTAAACCCAGTAGAAAATTGCGTGATTCTTAGAGTCCAAAATTTAATGAAGATTTGAACCTCTATTTCGAAACTTTAATGCATGATAATCTTTTATGTTTAATTAATCTTTTAATTAGTTTTAGTTTTTAATTTTATTTTTAAATTTTTCTCTTAATTTTGTTGATATACACAACAAATTTATTTAATAGCTTCGTGATGCGTTTTATTATAAATCCAACACTAAATGTATTTTGTAAAATGTCCGTAAAAATGTATTTAAATTTAGAAAAAGTTGTATAACTAGGCATTTTATAAATTTTCAAAGAATAAGATAGTGATATTTGTGCATAATCTGCTAATTCAAGGAATATATTATTTGTATTATTTTATAATTATAATAATAATTAAAATCTCGAAATTTTCTTCTTTAGTGAATATCTACTGCTCAAGAAATAATTACGTGCCAAATTTGGTAGTCGTAGTTTTAACTATCTACCTTATTGAGAGTGTTTTTAACGACTTTTGCATCATGCATATGTAGAAATTATCAAACAATGTGCCAAATTATAAACATTATCATGCCAAAACTATGCACGGTCATCAAATTGGTTCTTTCTAAAGACGATAATTAATGAAACAGAATATATTTTGAAAGGTTGCTCCGATTTTAAAATTTTGGTAGTTTTCTGATTATTCTTAAACACGTAGGTTTAACACTTAAAAATTGTATTATTCAAATGACCGATAACTGTTTCTCAACCTTTAATCTCTAACCCATTCTGCTTCACCACTAAGTGAATCTCAGCTAAGCTCCCTGCTCTCTAAATCAATTGTTACCCAGTTCCTGTTTGTACCATTATGTGTCGCACATACTGATGAGAACTAATCCTTAATTTTATCTCCTGATCTGTGTAACAACTCTGCATCTCTAATCCTCAAGACGGTGCTTTGCAAATTAATTTAACATAAATTCATCCGGATCCGGGTTGCTTCCCCTTCCTCCCTATTCCCGTGGGAAATGGACGCTCCTCCGAACAAATTCATTCTGCATTTATTCATCTTGATGAATGATCAAGATATTAAAGCATTCATTCATTACAGACCATTTATCAAAATTATCTCAAGAGATATTATGATAAATGGAGATAATAAATGATTTGTAACCTAGTGTGCGAGAAACCATAATGGAGTCAATTTATGATCATGTGTTACAGGTAAAGTGCGCTGTGCTGGGTTCATTTTGGAATCCATTGCGCATTATACAAAGGGTGTCCAAAAATTAACGCAAGATTTGAATTTGCCACCATTCGTCCAGTAAATTGTTGGAAACCCTGTTAAAAAAAAGTAATTTAACAGCTGATAGTTTAGTGTTAGTAAAAATGGAACGTTACACGATAAAGCTACGTGTTAACGTAAGATTTGAGTTAACCCTTTCTAGGGCCATGGGAAGTATGCTTCCCACCAAATTTATAAATCTTTATATGAAATTATGTAGGTTGGCATCAGTTCTGACAAAAAATTTTTAGTAAGTCAGAAACTTAGATGCTTCAGTTTTTTATCTCAGACAAAATGATGTGTCTTGATTTGTTATTTAATTATGAATTAACCAAATTAATTAATCAAATTAAATTTATCAAATAAGCTAAATGAATCCCTTTTCTTATTCTAATTTCAAACCTAAATATATTTTAACATAATATGACTAGAAAAAAATGGCCCTTCAAAGGGTTAAATAACAAAACACAGTTTTTTCTTTAAATTGTTATATTTTTGTTGAATAATTAAGTATACAGGACAGGGTTATGTAGAGAATGGCCTCCACGGCTTTGCTGGAATACACGCATTTTTTTTGTCGAACTTTTCCATGATCATTTTGCATAAATGTGGCTGAATTCCATCGATGCAGCATCGAATTTCCTCTTTCTATGAACACTTATTTGTGGGCTTGTTGGCATAGATCTTTGACTGCAAGTAACTCCATAAAAATATCTAACAGTGTTAAATCGCATCATATAAGTGGCCAATTCTCCAGTTTTTGAGTTGTGGCCACCAGACTTTCATTATTTTTGAAATATTGCTTAATAAGCTTTAGTTAACTAAAAGATGTTTCGCAGCTTGCGTTGGATGTTGCTATAGTCGTAAGTCATATAGTTGTTAACATAATTTAAAAGTAATGAAATAACTTTATGAATATGCGTGAATGATAAAAAAAAATATCCAATCGATGTTTGGTTATTATTTCTGCACCATCTTAAATCATAGTGTAGATTTTATTTATTTATTTATTTTTTTGCATGTGACTCCCATGATAAGTTATTTTATTTTAAATGAAAATAACTTCCAATTTCCGCATTTAAAAGCATTAATCTAAATTCCCAAAAAGCAGTCTTTCAGAATACTATTGATTTTTTTTTATCTTCTGATTAACAGAGGTTTCAATGAATGCAAGTAAATGTGATCTTAATATTTTATTTGCATCTAGTTTGGCGCTGCGGTTTACTCTCCTTCTCTTATGGACACTCCAAATAAAAAAAAGCTAGCAAATTTAATTTTTATTATATTATGAGTACCTTCTATTCATTATTTTATCTTGAGATATATGTCTCGGTTTTATTAATCATAAATATAATTTCTCATTTTTTTTTATATTCATGATTCAATTTACAAGAACATAATTTCTGACAATCTTTTTCATTGGAAACAACTTTTTTTTCTGAAATACACGATGCTCTTAATGAAAGATTTGGATATTTATACAATTTCGACTTAATCTAATGTCGAGTGTTCGCTGCCTTTGCAAGAATCGAAAAGCTAACCGTTTCACTTATATCTGAATGATTTATAAGCTCTTCTTCTTACTTTTCATGCTAACACAATAATATAAAAAGAAATTACTTAATTTGAGTTTTGTAATAATTTATTATGAGCAGCACATAAAATAATAACCAGTTCTAAGCCATAAGATGATATCACAAGTTTCTTATAAACCCTTATTTCCGATTAGGAAAGACCACATTTCTCTCACTTACCTAAAACCATTTTAATTTTTAAAAATTTTGTAAATAAAAATGCATTAGAAATTTAATTTTTTTTTCAATGCAAAGAATTTATTCCTAAATTTTGCGCCCCCAGGTACGCCACTGCGTTGACCGAAAATCGAATCATGTAGCTTAGGCAATAAAGATCTAGCATTTTAATACATTACCAAAATCAGCTTAAATTAAATAATAATTTATCTTTGAAAAATTAGTTTTGTTTTGTTATATGTTTTGTAAAACTTTTTCAATATTTGAATGTTAAATAGATATTTAAATAGTGAAAATAATGTTAGTACAGGATATACAGTTAATACAGCCATTATGAGATTATTTTAATTAATAACGAATTAAATGATCAATTAATTTTCTTAAAATTTTCATTAAGACTTTTCTTTTATTTCATCATTTGAAAGGAGATTTGAAGTACTTACAGCAAATATTTACAACTAAGGCCAAAGTAATCAATGTCAATTCTGCATATATATATATATATATATATAATATTTATAATATAGAGGAGTCTTTTATATAAGATATTACTAAACACAATGTCTTTTTATCATCTGCAGAATTATTTTAACTAAAATAACAGAATCTATTAAAAACAATGTTTTTTTTTTTTTTTTAAATCACAAACTATTTTAAACGGTTGTTAAAACTCTCAGGGAACTAATTTGATTTATTAAAGTTTTTTAAGAATGATACAAAATATAGTTAAATTTTATGAATGGATTTAAATATACGTTTACAACATTAATATAAAGGCAATTTGCTTTCGAAAGTAAGCTTTAATTTCCAACGAGCACTAAAAGTACGTGATCAAGTTTTGAATCGACTTTTAAATAAAATGAAACGTTTTCCTAATTATAGAGTAAAATAAAAATCTTATTTAAATATATATCTTTCTCATATTTTGACTATTTTATATTCTATTTTCGAAACATTTAGGACTTTTTCATGATATTTTCTCACTAATAGAATAATAAAAAATAAATCTTGATAATCTTAATAAAAAAATAAATCTTAAATAATAAAAGAAATTAATAATTTAATTAATTGTCATAAAACATTCACTTAAACCTTCCTTATATTTCGCAACATTTGCGAGCAAATTTAGTAGATATTTTATCCGGTAGTTCAGTTTCACATAAAATAGAAATGTCTATTATCACGTTTTATTTACACAGATTGATTAATTATCATTTTAAGAAGATTCTTGTTTATAACTGATTGAAAATAATGCGCAGACACTGATCTGCAGAATTCACTAATTATTTATGAAACAAAACTTTTATAGTCACACGACAAAAAAAAAAAAAAAAAAAACTTTTGAAGCAATAAGTTAAGAAAAGGCGCTAAACTCCTGGAAGTCTGCAGTATCTAATAAAAAAAAACACTATATGATTGATGATATCCTTCCTATACAGGAAAAGTAATTCTATGCAATTTGTTGATCTTAACAATAAAATTTTGGCATTGCTCCATTGCCTTCATAAACAATCAATTCATCATTTGAATTTATTTCTGAATATATAATTTCGAAAGTAACAGATTGTCTGAAAAATGTAGTTTTATTTTACTGCTGTTATTTGTTGACCGTCGTAACATTTTATTTGGGAAATATTTTACTATTTCAGACACATATAAAATATTCTGTATATTTTGTATTCCAGCTTTAACACTATATAAGTATTTTGTGTCAAACAATATTTTTACTTATTTTTTAGCCATATTTCTTACAAGGAAGAATATATATATATATATATATGTGTGTGTGTGTGTGTGTGTGTGTGTGTGTGTGTGTGTGTGTGTGTAATGGTATTTTAAGCTCTTAATTTAATCCAAATTTATTTCCAAAACTTAATCTTAATTTAGCCCACCGTAACTTCATTCTAAAATATTCTCTTATTTCGTGATCCAATTCCACTTTCGGTTTAATTCATTCCTTTGTAAAAATAATGGGTCATCAGTATACGTGTCAAATGAAAGTGATACTTTTGCCCTTGTCAAAGGTCATTCCATCGGCAGGTGGCCGGAAATCCTATGTTATATAAGGCTTGTGATCATTTGTTCGGCCCTTTTCCTCTTTCTTACTTCTGCTTTTGTGCTGCGCTGCGCCTGCTTGTAAATAATTGCACTTTCACGAAATGGATATTAAAATTAATTTAAAAATACAACGCCTCGTCTATGTCTTCAAACCTGCCTTCTACTTTTCAAAATTAATGTTACATATTATTTAGCCGACAGGATTCGAATTGATATTTTTTCTTGTATATGAAGTATTTAAAACAAACTATTGTGATCATTTAATTTAATTTAAACATGAGGTGTGGATGAGTTTTCAGGCCCTCTCCTCCCCTGAATTAAAAAAGAAATTGGATAGAGTGCAAATCAGTTTGTTTGTAAATAATTCAAATTGAAAATGAGCATTGGTTGAATAAATAAACAACGGAAATAGCTAGATAGATGAAATTTTTAACAAAGCATCACGAACGCAATTATAAGATTATATAAAATTTTGAAGAAAATTCCCCTGCTCAAAATCTCTCTGTCTATTTATCTATGAACGTGCAAAAACAAACATAGAATGAACAATAAAACCATCTAAGGCGATTAGAAAAAGGAAGTATTATTTCCTCTGATAAAATGAAATCTTAGTGATTTCGTGCTAAAGCACTGTTCTGAACTCAACACGGAGGAAAATTCTGCCGCTTCAGTCTTCTGTACAGAAAATCGTTTGTATAGAAAATTAATTAATATGAAGGTTTTAAGATGATTCAAAAAGTATCAAGATTAGATTCGTTGTGAAAACATCCATTATTTCTCTATGTGGACACACTGTCACTTCAAAGTAATCTCCTAGCACTGACATACAGTAGTTCCACTGCTCTTGGCCGCGGTGCCTGGTGGTAAGATCTCGGTTTCGGAATAGGCGAGTTTCAAGTTTGAGACTCGATTCCATCGAAGGACTATAGTGTAAGCGGGCCTGATGCACGCTACATCCTTCGAGATTAAACTTGCTGCCGCTGGTGCTGTGCGGACGTTTGGAGAGAGTGGGTACCAGATCAGGTGTTGTCCTCGTCATCTGAGCGTGATTCAAAATCGCGAGGCCTGTCCCAAAACAGCCCTAGTGTTACTTTAAACAGACACATTAATAAAACTAAAGTAAACTAAAACCCATTGCTCTTGGGATGTTTCTGGAACGTCCAGTTGTCGAAGAGTGTTACTTTCTACATTTGGTATTGCATCTTTCACATCTTTTCTGTGATGTTCTAAGCGCATGTCGTTTAAAAATATATTGAGCAATTCATAAGAGTATGGCAGTAAACTTACTTCATCACGCGCAACGTTTCTGTCTCAATCTTATCTAGCTTTCCAAAATGTTATGTTTTTTTAGTTTTTTTAATCCAAGTTGAAAATACAAAAAATGCGACGCAAAAAATCACAAACTTCTGGTTATAAATGGACACAATACGATCTCTCTTTGCAAACTTATGAATTCGCTCCCTATAATTTTAATGCGCCTTCATCTTGCTATCTGTTGACGTGTTACAAAATTAGCTTCATATACTTTTTATGCTACTTCGTTATTTCGCAAGAAATAAGAGGATGATATCTGAATACACTGCTCCTTCTCTGAACTTTCAGATGAAAAGCAAATATAGCTTACGGACATTTGATGACGATGGCAGATATAACCTGAGCTCTCTTCTCGAACACGGTAGATCCTGAGAGTCTTGCAATAAGCTCTTGTTCATATATCGGATTTTGGCATCAGGCCAATGTGGTAAAAATAGAAAATAAACTGTACAATATTATATTTCGGATGCAAAATATTAATATTTAATATCATGATTAATTGCACTATAGAGCGTTGAAAGACACCCGTGTCGTGTTTCTACTTATACTAATGTGAAAGATAAGGGGAAATGAGTCACGTTTTAGTGGATGCTTTCAACGAGAAAAAAGAAAAAAGCTATAAATTTAGTCTCATATGCTGTATGTTTTTAGAAATCAAATATCGTATTATAAAGAGAAGTCGATTTACTTCATTAACACTGTGTAGTCAATAGACAAAATTCAATGTATGGCATAAAATGTAAAAATTATGTATATACATAACCTATATATAAATCTGTCGCATCAGATTTTGAACTTAATGATCAGCATCATCGTAGGGCTAGTATCATTGTTCTATCCTCTTTACTGGTGTGGCTTGGAAATTTGGAAAGGGTATTGGAGCACACATGTCATCCAGATCCTCTGGCCACGGTTCAAAATTGAGATTTCCTGTCGCAAATAACTTTTTTTTATTAAATGGATTGTAAATATAACTAAAACTAAATCCCTCCTGACCGCAATCTGATTCAAAACCTATTACTCCACTTCAACCACTTCTGCGTGATATCAGTACGCCATCAGGTAATCAAATATATAACAATATTTTTTGCATGTTTTATACTCGTTTTTCTGTCTTATAAACACTAGACAATGTGTCCCCCTAGATATACTGTTTCCTGTTAACAATACCTCAGATATGATTTCACAGATTAACTAACGGATGTTGTAGTAGACACTCTATTACAGAATGATTAAGAAAATATTATTTGCAGTTCACTTTATATAATATATATATATTAGCTATAGAATATATATTATTATATATTAGCTATAATGTAAATGTATATTAGCTATAGAAAATTTTGTTCCCTTGCAATGGTATCTTCTTTGTCTATAATGTTCAGGAACAGTCAAATAAAAACTATCATTAAACTGAATTGAAGAAAATAGTGATTCAATAACAGAAAATAAAAGACAACGCCGAATACAAAACAAAATTTTAAAAAAATAGCAAAAGAAAATATTACCAACAACTTTCAATTTGGTCCGTGAATATAATAAATATAATAACAGTTCCAAACCTCAGTTCATTGACCTTTGGTATTTATTCTTGCAAAGATTTATTTGCACACCGATAAAGCGGTCAGTTTAAATATGTACTGTCGTGGCTGGTTCGTGAGTGCTTTCAATAAATAGGCAAATAGAAAACTTAAGAGATTTATTTCAGATTCGTTCGAGTTACTCTGCTCAGTAACTCCTTCTCCTCCAAGAGCCAACACTCGAATGACATCACTCTTTTAATTACACTCGCGCTAGTTGCCTAGCGCCATCTATGAACGTTTATTTTCTTACGCTTCAAAATCCAATCACTACATGCACACTCAAAAAAAAAAAAAAAATGTTTCAGCTGATGGATGCCAAAACAAAAGCTGACATTTAGCATCCGATAATAATGCAGATAAAAAGGTCGGTAATATTTTGAATTCGCCTATTATTATCGAAGAAGGTGGAAAATTATATATATATATGGTGGAAAATTATATATAACACCCACATACACATATATATCATATTGCTTACCTATTCTTGCTTAAGGCTAGATTTAAATGCCGTTGTATGCAGTTCAGCAAAACGAGGTCATTGCACATTGTCTATTGGCTTGCTTGCTATTTTCATCCATACAATTTAGCAAACATAATTATAATATTTTTCTTAACTTGTCAAATTACTGTTATTTATCAAGATGATATTCTAAACTCAAATGCCCAGGTAAATTCAAACATATATTTTAAAGTATCTGGATAGCACAAGAGATACTCATGGACAAAAGAACGTGAGACACATAAATTAACAATGATACCGACATCTAAAAAGATGTCGGTATCTTTTTGAACTTCTTTTTTTCATAACGACTGCAAACTGACGTTTTTATATCTTGCTAATGAGATTATTCAGCTCACAAATTGAACAATACGGCGCGTTTTGTGCTTCGTAGTAGAATGAAGAAACTGAATGTGGATTTGAGATGTCTTCCTTCACAATAATTAAAAATTTGGCATAGATTTATATTTTTGGATACGAAAAACGCATTCCAAATTTAGTTCATCTAATTTATGTCATTTTTAAAAAGTATTGTGCACATATTTCCATAGATATGGAGACCGATAAATGGTCAAGCCTTGAACGAATTTAGTTCAAAATATAATTCGGAGCTACAATTTTAATGCTATATGCCTAGCTATTTGTGTTTCTGCGTTATCATAACCACATGGAAATCACTTTATGCTAACTAATTTCATACAAAATTTAATACAAAGTATTACTAAAATTTAATAATCTCAGCTCTTTGAGTTTGAGAGATATTGTGTTCATACACTAATAGACAGAAGATCTCTTCAAAAATAGATTTTTTTTTTCTATTTCAGAGAAGTCTGAAATGCGATATTTCAATAAAATCTGGAAATCTGGATTTTTAATAAATTTAATTTATCTTTGTATAATATCATACGCAAAGAAAAAAAAAACTTAATAGTTCATCCTTTATCTTTCAAATGCTCAGATGGGATAATCTTTCTCGAACTGTTACATAAAGTCTTGCAACTTTGTGAATCATCTTTTACCTTTCTTTCCTTTCATTGCCCCTTTCTTCAATGAAAAATTCTTGTGTTTTTTGTATGATAGTTTTTGTGAACCTACAGCAGTTTTCTCCAAGTTCTTGTGTTTGTGTGAGTCAAGTTATTCAAACGATGTGTCATATAATTATTAAATGTGAATTGAAGAATATGAAGATGCATAATGCAAGTAATAAAAAAGCTTGACATCACATTATAACAAGAGACAATACGTGATTAGATACCATTGACATACTTTATTATTGTTCACTGTAAAGAATTTATTTTCCTGAACATTAATGTTATTAGAATTACAAGAATGCTTTATTAGGTAATTAATAGTGATGTCAATCATTGCAACCATACGCAAGATTTTGAGTTCAAACAGCCGACGCTCCTCTAATAGGTTTTTCCGGATGTCACGTTTGTGAACCGGGAAACGTTAAATGGCACCTTAACTTAACCTTCAGTGTATCATCTTTACTCACTTACAGTGAAAGATTACTTGGACATAAGCCTGGCCGATGAAGATTATCTCCGGAAGATTTTATCGATCGGATCTGACGTCGTCATGACAACGAATGTCGGTACCGCCTACTACTTTTTGAAAGGCGAGTAACAAGTGTTTCTGTCATAACCGTGTTTAAGTTTGCGAAATCTCGGCTTTTTCAATTCTGTTGGCTGAGGGATTTTCCCGAAAGAAAGGGGAGGGCAGCTACTTTTTTTTCTTTTACCAACTAAGATCATTTCCGAAATAAGGATAAAAAAATCAAATCGGAAGTTTGAGCATAGTTTAAGCCGATTACCGTGAAGAGATCTTGTCTCTCAAAGCTGTTGCGCCTGCCAATCAGGGGCAACATGTACGGTACGGAATAGCTTGAGATTCATCTAAGAAAATCCGCATGCTTCTCAAAATGCATAGTGGCTGCTTTAAGAAAAATTAGATGAGCTGGTTTCAACGTATTCCTAATGCAAAAAGATGGGTATACTTTTCTTTGTCTAACTTAACAAGAATTGTAGACAGATGCGGATAAAACGTTTGTGCTCAGACAGTGTGCAAGCGTGGTATGCGATTCGAACTGATTATTCAAAATGAAATCTTAATGCTATTTGATGAATTTAATTCAGCTGAGTCTCAAATTATACTTTAGGTAAAAGAATAGTTATTATTGCTTAAATTGAGTGGCGGATTTCCAATTATGCTGATTAAGGCCGCAAGTTAAAGAGGGGTCTCAAGCAGGTAGAATTAAAGAACTTTATTTTTCTTGTTGCCAAATAAATATTTTTGAAAAAATATAGAAATTCTGTATTGTTGTTGTGACTTACAGTACTTTATAAGCCTGCTGAAGATTATCTGTCAGCGATTTAAGCCGAGTGAGCGTATCTTGTTTTTTCAGTAGCGCCAACTAGGGCCAAGAGTACGACTTAGCTACTTTATGCGTCACATTCGCTTGCACAACCCTTTTTTGCAGGAGGGCACATTCATACTGCTCAGAAACAGAACACAGAAGAACAACAACCATGCCCGAACCGTGACTCGTGCCCGGGGCACCCAGATCAAGGGGAAGACGCGTTACCCCTAAGCCAGGACGCTGACTGTAGAAATTCTAATAAATATTAATGATAAAATATATTAGGAAAATATTAACACCTTATCAAGTTTATTTTTGTTAAGATCCTATATATTTTATATGTTTATTTAGTTATTGGAATACTTATAACACCGAAAATCTTCAATAATATCATATACAAGCTTGGATGCTGGGCAATTTGGAGTCATAATAGATATAAGTAAAAGCAAATATATTTTTTTTATTTTCATAAAATAAGAATTATAATTATAAAAATAAATCAGTGAAATGTTAAAAAAATATGTTGAAAGATCAAACTATAATGACCATTCATTAAAAGAAAAGTCTAATAATGTACCCTAACTAGAGTAGAAAATTATGGAAATCCGCTACTGCTTAAATAGCTTTAAAAACATAAATGAAAATTTGGCTATTTGTAGAACTTGCATAATTTAAATAATTTTGTATTCTTATTACTAAAACGGGATAAATTTCAAAACGAAAAATCAATACGTTGTGTGACTCTCAGATTCATCTGAATCTCAAACCATCTCTTTGACAAAGAGATGATCATGTCTTTTTGTGTGCCATTTACAAGACAGGAAAGGATTTTTAGATATGTATACACTTTAAATAATACTTTGTGGTGCTCGGGATTTTTATAAATGTTTCAATAAAAAAAAATAAGCTTATACAGTTTTTACCAAGACAACAGCCATATCGTTGTACAGCTTCCATTTCTAAATGATAGTAAATCCAGTCTGTGCTAATTCTTTGGTACAGTTTAGCCAATGTTGGCTCTTGCGCCACTAAAACTCACAACCAACCAACCAACTGTGCTAATTCTTTATAGAATCTTTTATTGTGCTAAAAAATAAAAATAAAAATATGTAATTTTATTATATTACTTATCACCGTGTATAATAATGCATGGGATGCAAAGTTCAAAGCACGCATGACTTTTTGAGATTCCATGTCTTCCATTCCGAATTGTTTATCTGGAGCAAATTCCAAAAGTATTTAAACTTTATTACTTCGGTGCAATGCCAGAGTTTAGTAGATCTACATCTCTTTCACTGCTAAAAACATTAAATCATCACAATAACTATCGCATTTTTAGCTGTTTTTTTTTAATTTTAAAAAAAGAGAATAATCTTTGATTCAAGTTTCATATCACACTTGAACGGAATCTCGAAATAATCTTTTGAAACAATATGCATGTGAAGGAAGGGAAAGTAAGAAAAATTTTCTGCAGGGTGATTGAACGGCAGATAGTTTAGTTCCAGGAAAAAAAGTATATCCTTTATTGATTGGTGATATAACATGTTGAAGAAGAAAACATAAAAGAAAAATTTTAGAGCCACAGAATTTCTACTAAAAAAAGCCTTTAAAATGCTAGATTCTTCTGATTTTTTTAATAATGTAAAGCTATTTTATTCGAATTTTATAACAAAGAAAGCTTTATTTTCTTTCCAAATAATTCGAAATAACAGAATGCAAATTCATGTAAGTTACATTCTTTAATTATAGGTCATAAGTCAACAGAAAAATATTGGGACCTCAAAATTTCTCACACACCTCTTTTCTTTGAAACTGTTATATTTATATACAAAAATATCTAAGAAAAGAGTGTCTTAAATGAAATATTTCATTGAAATATTTTAGTCAGTTTTTATTTGAATATCTTTTTTTACTATCATCAGTCAAGGCTTCCTTTTCTTGTTTATTTTCTAATCTTACTTTTCTAAACTTTCTTTTCTTCAGACAAAAATGGAACACAAAATTATTTTTCTGTTTTGAAAAAGTTTAAACATTGATCAAATTTTCTAAACTTTAATCTTGAGAGCAGCCTAACAGAAGACTGGCAGGATTTTTCAAAAGTATACTAAAAATAAATTTTAAAAAATCAGAAAAATTAAAATAACTAATTATAAAAATTTCCATAACAAAATGGGAAAGTTTGAAGAGCATGAAAAATTATTTTCCCTGAAGGTTGATTCATATTAAGGATATACATAGTAAGAGTTGGGTAGAGATTTTTTTAAGTAAATTAATTAAAATCTAAATATAATTAATATTTTTTGATGCAAACTATTTAATTATAAGAAAATCAGGGGAATTTAATTTTAGTTCCAGATTGCTCCGGGCAATCTGGTCATCTTGGTTTTTGCAGCACTTTCTAAAGTACACATATTCAAATTTTGATATATCATGGTTTAGTGACCTTCACTTTAAAACGAACAATTAACCGAGAGATAAAAAAAAAACTATAAATGTTTCAAAAAAAGACCAAAGTACATTGAATGCATTAATTTATTTTGGTGGTAAATTCTTTTTAAATACTAGTTAAAAGTTTATGGTTTCACTTTATGAAAAAACTTTGTGGAATCGACGATTTCCAAAGACAGTGTCATCATAGAAATTACCGGATGAGTGATTTGTTCGTTGTATAGCAGTAACTTTGTGCCATATGTCTATTTTAGGGATTTATCATACTTCCATTGATTTGAGTTAGAAAATATTCAGAAAATGCAAAATAGCACATCCTAATTTGTTTAAATTTTGTATGAAAGCTTTCCTTCTTCTTCTAAATAGTAATTTATCCTGAAGAAACTTTAAACAAAATTATTGTGATTTGTGGCACACCTACATTGCATAAATAACCTCAATGGCTACACGGCCCCACCTAATTAAAGCTTTCGGGTTAAATCTGATTGACCGGAACGCTGCGACAGCAACTCTGAAAGGAACTAAGGTTGAGTGTTAAGGGCCATCACCGGCCACTGTACAACCTTTCCTGTGGGGAGCACGTCCTGTCATCGATAAGAAGCACCAACTCCCATCATTTCTGTACTAAGCATGGTAGGAGAACCAACCACCATATCGGAAACTTCTCATCCTCATTTCTGACGTGCCCCCCTCAATGAGACATTGTATAAATATATTGCAATTCATTTGCAACTCTCAGAGGAAAATTTGCAGTTATCGGGCATTAATTGAAAATCATTAAAGGTAATCTTATTCGAATTAGTTTACAATTTTTATTAAGAACAGAACTTTTCAATGAACGGTGAAAGGCTAAAAAGCATCTGCATCATCTAATTTTGAATAAACCTTTTAATTTAATACTGTTAATTTGAGAAAATGTTAAAGTTAATTTGCTAGGTCTACGTTTGCTCAATAAAATGAAATAAAAATTTGAAGGGGAATTTAGAATGTTTTAATATAAAAAAAATTAAAGACATTGTATGATGTGAAATATATAAATTGGAGGGAAGAGATTTCTAAACGTATATGTTGTTAAAATGGGTGGAAATTAAGTAAATAAATGCGCTAAGTGAAAATTTTCAGAAAGGATATAAACTATGTTTTATATCTCCTGCAAAACGTGGATTTCGCTTAATAAAGTGACTTAGCGATTTAAAAGTTGTCTAAACGGCCGTAATTTCGAGTTAGAAATATGTCTAGATTCTCAGTGAGTATGCTCAGATCCTAAATCTTTCAATATTTGGAAAGTATTCCAAATTTTTTTAAAAATATTATTTTAAATATCTAACTAGAACTTGGTATAGAGGCTCATAAATAGGTAATTCTAAAAATTCTTTGCCAATCTCAGGTAATTTTTAAAGCACTGGAACCTTGCCTATGATGAACATAATTCGTTACTGAATCTTACTAGTAATGCGGAGACCTCGTTAATCGAAACAATTTTTTTCCTTAGGAATCCATGTAAAATCGGACAAACGTTCCATCCGGAAAAAAATACTCAAATAAATTTATAGTAATGTAATTTATTATTTACTAGCCGCCTTTGGCGACCAGCCGGTTCGCCAATCTTAATGTTCCTTTATATTTTAATAATTAAATAGGTTGAACCGGCGTTTAACCCCCTTCTTCGTCAAGTTGCGATAACGCGCCAAAGCTGGCAATCTTTATTATGCACTATAATTGAACATCTGCTCCTTTGCTTTTGAACATTTCGCAAGACCGTTGTTGGCGATTTTTAAAAATTGAGCCAAGTGGGGGGTTAAACTCCGATCGTACCATTAAATATTTTACGCAATTCCAACTTTAATAGATTCTTCATCAAAATATTTTAAAACTTCACATTTTGATAGTCATATACTTCACTCATAATATTATAAAGGCCTTCAGTCATAACGTAATATGTATCTCTCTAATTTTCTGTTACCTCTCGTAGAATTTATGCTTTAAATTAAAGTGTAAATGATTAATCTGCAATTAATATAATAATATTTTTTACTGAAACAAAGCATTTTTTTAATAATATGATTACTGATAATAGAGTCACTCAGCGTTTAAACTTTATGGACACTAAAGAATATCTTTCTTAATTTATGTAATATCTCAAGAATTTGTCAACAAAATTTTCTCAGATTCATCATGAACAGATCTATTAATTAACAATGTTTCATTTTAAATGCATCAAACACTAAGAAAATAAAATGAATCGTTTAAAATAATCGGTCGAAAACAGGTTTTAAAAAAACTACTTAAAAAACGATGTACTTAAAACTATAAGCATATACAAAAAATATATAACTAACATAAATACAATTTACTTACAAAAGCATGCAACTAACCTAAAATAATTTAAATCATCCGTTGATAATGGTTGCCATGTCAACAATCAGAACACAATGCACATGCGTGAATTTTCTTCGCCAGTTACGGTAACGCAAATGCTTGAATTTTTCTACACCAGTTGGGGTAACGCTATGCAGATTAAACATTTTTAATTTCCTTTATTCTGTGTTATTTTAATTCAAAAGTACTTCAGAATGAATCTGAAACATGGATTAATTAAAAATGTTTAATTTTAAATGCATCAAACATTAAGAAAATAAACAGAATCGTTTGAAATAATCGACCGAAAAATGTTAACCCTAGCCTCATTACTGTTGGGAGAAAAAAAAACTGAAGCCTTACTCATTTGGCGGTTTGGAAAATGGAAGATTTTTTTGGCGGGAAAGTTAGTTTTTAATTAATAATTAAAATTCTAATTAAAAATTTAAAAAAAGGGTCCCCAGGTGGACATTCCCGACCTCTAAGGTATACATGTACCAAATTTGGTAGCTGTATGTCAAATGACCTGGCCTGTAGAGCGCCAACACACATTGAGCTTTATTTATAAGTATAGATATAGATAATTCATACTTTTTTACAAGAAAATTGTACAAAGACAGATGTCTTGGCTTATGCTTCAAAATTTGGCGGAAACAAGACACAGCATTATAGTTAAATGAATTTTAAACCCACACAACTACTGCTTTATCAAAGTGACGCTTCTCAATATACAATGCAATAATTCTCCATATTTTCAACATCACCTTTATTTCATTGGAAGGTTGTTGCTCCGTTTTGTCTACCATTTCCTGCTCTCCTGACTCTGTTTTTATTTCTATGATACATAATACAACTCCGTGTTCTTCCGTAGTTCTGGCTGTATTCTTCAACGAGCTTATAGATATCGTCGGTATCCACCTATAACTCCATAATTTTGTTCAGAATTTCTTCGAGTAAGGCCCAATAGGTGCTTGCTCAAACCCCAAAGAGGCCGTGTCCGAAAACAATATTCAAGCAAAATTTCTTCCATGTAGACATAAGGGTTCTCTTCAAACAAACGCCCAACACTGACTGATACAGGCTAATCTAACACGTGACGTCACAATGACTCCTATCACTCATTCATCGAAATATTGCTCACTAAGCAAGTACATTTTTTACGTTTGCTCGCTCTGCGAATCATTCATTGTGCGATATGCTCTTTAAACGAGGTTTGACTGTAATTTTTTTGCAAAGATTTATGTGATTCAAAATAGACTCAATTTTAAGCCATTAGATACAATTCCCCGATGAATGTGCCAAGGAGCGTTTATGAACTTCTTCAGTTTTCTATTTTTGAAGATTTGTAATTTCCTAAAACTTTTAAGAGATGTGATGTTGTTCTCCATATTATATAAAGTAATGGATCTGAAAATCGATTTGTAGGGCAGAAACTCGTATTTAATCGCCAGCTTGCTCTTACGAGAAATTAACGCAACCGAGTTTAAACTTCGCTATCTAATTTTAGACGAGGATGTATTTGATATGATTATCAAACTATTATTTGGTGTTCAAGAAACAGTTCTCAAATGAATAGCGGTCGGGAAAGCTGAAAGTTGTGAGGGGAGTTAGAGGGGGCATTTTACATCTTTTGGTAAACAACAGATAGGAATATTTTGATGGATTAGCTTCAATATTCTAGATAATAAGTTAAACCTGTAGAAAAGACGCAAATTTGAAGCATTCGAATGATATTATGGGGGTGTTAGTTCAATTCTGTTGAGAAGAATTGTGGTATCTTTGGTGGAGATTGCTGTCGGTCCAGAGCTTTAGAGATATCATTCGCACAGACATTGAGCAAAAATGGAAGGAGGGAGCTTTCTTGAGCATGATGTGAAAGCTTATAATCCAGTTAACAACTACGCTGCACGAGCAATTGATTTTGTATTATGGTCATGTTACTGGGCTGCGAACCACAAGATCCTAGGTTCCATCCTCGTTCATATCAATCCGCCACAAGCACATCCTCTGAGAACGGGACTGGCGGAAGAAATCACGCAATTAACGTGCACCTTTAAATATAAGAAGTCAGGAACAAGTAGATAATTTTGATTAATTGAGCCAAACATCTAAATCGTATGAATTCAGAAAATAAGCCATTAAAACAAATTATATCAAAAGCTGTGGCTACGTAATTAAAATATGTTTTTAATATATCAAAACGGTTATAATCTATACTATTATAAATAAAGCTCAATGTGTGTGTGTGTTGGCGCTCTACAGGCCAGGTCATTTGACATACAGCTACCAAATTTGGTACATGTATACCTTAGAGGTCGGGAATGTGCACCTGGGGTCCCTTTTTTTGAATTTTTAATTAGAATTTTAATTATTAATTAAAAACTAACTTTCCCTCCAAAAAAATCTTCCATTTTACCCATCGCCAAATGAGTAAGGCTTCAGTTTTTTTTCTCCCAACAGTAATGAGGCTAGGGTTAACATTTTTCGGTCGATTATTTCAAACGATTCTCTTTATTTTCTTAATGTTTGATGCATTTAAAATTAAACATTGTTAATTAATCCATGTTTCAGATTCATTCTGAAGTACTTTTGAATTAAAATAACACAGAATAAAGGAAATTAAAAATGTCTAATCTGCATAGCGTTACCCCAACTGGCGTAGAAATGTTCACGCATTTGCGTTACCGTAACTGGCGAAGAAAATTCACGCATGCGCATTGTGTTCTGATTGTTGACATGACAACCATTATCAAAGGATGATTTAAATTATTTTTAGGTTAGTTGCATGCTTTTGTAAGTAAATTGTATTTATGTTAGTTATATATTTTTTGTATATGCTTATAGTTTTAAGTACATCGTTTTTTAAGTAGTTTTTTTAAATCTGTTTTCAATGATTTAAATTATTTTTAGGTTAGTTGCATGCTTTTGTAATTAAATTGTATTTATGTTAGTTATATATTTTTTTGTATATGCTTATAATTTTAAGTAGTTTTTAAGTAGTACGTTTTTTAAGTAGTTTTTTAAAACCTGTTTAAGACCGATTATTTTAAATGATTCATTTTATTTTCTTAGTGTTTGATGCATTTAAAATGAAACATTGTTAATTAATAGATCTGTTCATGATGAATCTGAGAAAATTTTGTTGACAAATTCTTGAGATATTACATAAATTAAGAAAGATATTCTTTAGTGTCCATAAAGTTTAAACGCTCAGTGACTCTGTTATCAGTAATCATACTATTAAAAAAATACTTTGTTTCAGTAAAAAATATTATTATATTAATTGCAGATTAATCACTTACACTTTAATTTAAAGCATAAATTCTACGAGAGGTAACAGAAAATTAGAGAGTAAATATGACGTTATGACTGAAGGCCTTTATAATATTATGAGTGAATTATATGACTCTCAAAATTTGAAGTTTTAAAATATTTTGATGAAGAATCTATTAAAGTTGTAATTGCGTAAAATATTTAATGGTACGATCGGAGTTTAACCCCCTGCTTGGCTCAATTTTTAAAAATCGCCAACAACGGTCTTGCGAAATGTTCAAAAGCAAAGGAGCAGATGTTCAATTATAGTGCATAATAAAGATTGCCAGCTTTTGCGCGTTATCGCAACTTGGCGAAGAAGGGGGTTAAACTCCGGTTTAACCTATTTAATTATTAAAATTTAAACGAACATTAAGATTGGCGAACAGGCTGGTCGCCAAAGGCGGCTAGTTGTTAACTAAAATTGAGGTTAAGTGACATCCCGGTTTTGAAAAGATACTGGTTTTTAAAAGAAATTGATTATACAATTCTAATTAATTATTATCTTTAAAACACTTTACAAAAAAGTAATTAATATATTCATTAAATTTTCAACAAACATTTATGTTCTGATCAAATATTAATTCAGCAAAAGCAGAGTTCTGTTAAAGCAAAAGATTAGCTAAAGAAATATGTAAAACATTAAATCTCTAATTACTTTATTTCTGAATATGAACAAACTCTTTTAGGTATTTGAAGTAATTTATTAGTCCATCAAACATGTTATAGATGGAAATCTTTGTGAAAGCAAGTAAACAAACCATTACTTTAGATGGCATCCACGGGAAAAAACTCCTTAGTTATTAATTTAAGATTTACAATCGCTGTAAAACTGTGTTTAACGCAAAATTCCTACAGCTTAAGATATTCAATTATTAAAAACAGAGAATTATTGAAATAAGATAAAATTAAAATATAATTTTTAACTCTAAAAAAAAAGGTTTTAGTAGCGTTGTATCGATTTATAGCATATCTAAAGGTTTTAGTAGCATCTATAGAATAGTTATATTGATGGCGTAGGCTTCTATGAATTGCAAAAAAATCAATTAATCATTCAAATTAAATTCCTAAATAATAATATGATACAATATAAAAGCAAAATAATTTTTATATCACTTGCAATAATTCGAAAAGAAAGCGTTTAAATACGAATTGATTTCTTTTACTAAAGCAAGTTCTGAATATTGACAATTTTTTGTGGAATTCTCTCTTGTTCGCAATGGGATATTTTATTGCGTGACTTCATAGCCAATTAAAAATTAGAATGGTAGGAAAAAAAGTTTTAAATTATTGAAATAGTGCTTTTCCGTTTCTTCCATATGCTTTGTACAATTTAAAACAAATTTTTAACTGCCAAATATTCATATTCTATATTCCACCAGAATTCAAAAAGAAATTTTCAAAAATATGTTTTTCATGTTCACGGAATATTAAAAAAAAAAGATAAGAAATTGGTATTCTGAATATAAATTATTATTCCCATGTTTGCTTTTTAATTTAGTAATCGATTTTCAAATTTAACGGGAAGAGAGAAAATAAAACCCAAGTATAAATATAAATTTATTAGTTTTTTTTTTTCTTTTTAACTTACCAAACGATTTTTAAATTTACCGAATTCTAAAATTGCTCCATTTTTTTTTCTATCGTTTTAAAGAAAAAAAAAGCTAGTTCCATGAAGAGAGGCCATTAAAGATGCGTGTGGTCATGATTGATGAGTTAAGCTAGCCATCAATATTTCTTTCCGACAAAAAAGAAGTTATATTAAATGACTAGATGGATGGAAGCATTACGTTATCAGCTTCGCTTACCTAATAACAGCCATTTATTGAGTGAACAACTTCGACTGTGTCATATCAGGTGTAAAATTAGGAATGCAATTTTTTTAAAGCTATTAATATTTTTTTTTTATTTATTTATTTATTTATTTTTTTTTTTTTTACAATTTGAATTTTCTCTTTTTCATGTAGAATATTATTTGAAATATGATTCCAAAGTAAATAAATTCTTCTGGGAACATTTTAACTCTTTTGGTATAGAGAAATTTCAACAATATTAATGATATTTCTAACAATGATAGAATGAATCTCTGAGAATGATCTCTCAGATGATAGGTAATAAAATAGTCTATCCAATTTTGATTAACGA
Source organism: Argiope bruennichi (assembly GCF_947563725.1). NCBI lineage: Eukaryota > Metazoa > Arthropoda > Arachnida > Araneae > Araneidae > Argiope > Argiope bruennichi. The sequence continues at coordinate 55,057,375 of NC_079158.1, forward strand.
TATTTTATAAAAGCTTTAAAATTTTTCCAAACGATTTTTATCCAGTTTTATTTTGCATAAGTTACTGCACACGATTTCACTAAATAAATGGAATTAGCGCAAATGATTTATTTATTTATTCATTTAATTTTGTCTAAGTTTAGTAATTTAGGTATGGCATCACTATGAATTACGGGATATTGTTATAGAACGTAGTTTATTCACGAATTTGAGAGTTCCAGAAGTAAGTTACCTTTTTTATTATACCTTTTGTGAGGAACATAAAGCAAAACTTTATTTTTCATCCTGTATGATAAAATTGAAATCTTTAATGGCGATGAAAATAAGCATCAAATAAGATTAAATTTTTCTTTCTTAAAAATGATGAAAAAATTTGAATCTATTTTTTCAGTCAAGCAGAAAATAAATGTGTTTCCAATTTTTAACTGAAAATATTTCACATATATAATAATAAAAAAATTAAATTACTTTATAATAAAAAATATTCCATCTACTCTGCTTTCTGAGTGATATTTTAGATAAATAATAGATATATAGTATATATTTTAAATATTTTTTGTTCTAGTAAATAATGAAATTTAACATGGATAAATATCAAATGAAGGCAAGTTTACTCATATTCACTACTCTAAAAGAAACTATTAATATTTGTGGCATTAATTCATTAATTCTTACAGACCTTAGAAAATATTATGTTCTTGTACTGGAAATTAAAAATATTTTTAATTAATTAAGTTGTAGTAAAAGTATTCCAAGTATCCCATATTAAAAGTATTCATACCTCAGAATAAATATTGAATTTCGACTTGTCATTTTTTATACGTTTGATGACGATATAATATAAAGAATTAAATTGAAAATAGAACATTAATTTTGTTTGAGCCATGCATTATTTATTTTAGATCTTTTATTTTCTCTTATAATTTCTTTAAAATTCCTCTTCCGTTCGTATCAGAAAGAAATTCTTATTTCCATTTTATACCCAATTTTATTTATTCAAAATATTGCAATGAGAACAGCTGAATTTATAGAAAAGTTATTCTTATTTACGTATTTTTTTTTCTTTAGATGGCATATTTGAATATTGCATCTTTATATAGTATTTATAAACTGAATCATATACAAATATTTAGATTTATTTCTATTCTAAAATTATCTGCAGAACATTTTGTGACTGTTATCACTAATGTCAAAAAATTTAGTGTTGCTATTATCTTTTCATCAGTTTTATTATTTGTGAATTCACAGATATTGGCAATGCTTCTTAAAATTTAATATTTTCAGAAATAATTTCATTTCAAAATATTGTTATTTATTTCAGAAGTACAAAAAAGTTTCAATTTTAGTATCTTACGAGCAATTTCGTATATTTAACTGAATGTGAATAATTTAGAATATTATTCTTAATTATGCCTGAACAATAATAATAGAGCATTTTGAGTGGGTTAGTTATATTTCAAAGCAGCGAAATTATTAAGCGATGCTTCTGTAGTGCACTCAGTACATAAAAACGTTTAAAATTTCTATTTCATTCATTCTGATTGGATCTTCCTATAAATGAGGTAACACTTTCAAATGCCTTAACTTTTCGTTTTCGAATAATGATCAAAATTACTCCTGCTGATTTTTTCATATTATCCACAAAAAAAAATGTTTAGTTAATTGATCGAATGTGGTGAAAATAGGATTTTAGCAACAAAAGCCATTATTACCTTAAGGCCAAAAGAGCAAAAAAAAAAAAAAAAAAAGTTGTCTCAAATTTCCGCAAGCATGGAAAAAAAAATGTACTGGCTGTTGCCAAATGGCGATCAACAGCTCGATTTTGCGTCCACATAAGCGTATTATGCGCAGAGTACGCCCTTTACACTCACAATAGCATATCATATACTCATATAACAGAAATAAGATGATTGCAAAAACAATTAAAAGAAGATCGGCCAAAATGTCTAGTTAGAAAAATGTATACTATACTATAATAAAAAAATAGGAAAAGATTTCATGGAGTTGTTCATAAAATTGGCGGAGATATTTGTGATTAAAATTATGAACTTTTCGAACTTAAAAAGGATTCACTTTAATTGAAAAATGTATTCTCTGCCATTCGGCGAAGTGAAATTTAAGTTACGAAGAAAGTAAATAAAAATAATAATTTTAAAAAAATCTGAAAATGCACTCGGAGTGAAGGGAGGGGGGTGAATATCGGATAATACATTTTTCAGTTTTAGGGTGTTTTAGCTTTTTAATTGAACGGTTTAGTGATTACAAGCCACTGAATTCTTACTCTAGAGGGGACGAGGATTGACACTGTGATGCAGAAATTGATATTTTGACTTATTTTTCTAATTATTCTCACGTTTATGTACTAACAATCAATCCAGAACTAAACATTCCAAAAACGACAGTGTAGACAATATTTCAAAATAATAACCGATATCCATTCAATATTCGTAGAGTCATGGACTGAGTTATGTTGACAATTACATGATCGAAGCTTAAATTTGTAATTATGCCCTACCTTAGATAAAATCAAATCTTTCTTTTCTGAAAAATGCAATATTTGGAAATATAAATGTTGCTTTAATCGAAACAGAAATATTAATTAATAAAAACTATGATTTTTGGAACGGTAAAAATTCATTCTTGCAACAAAAGATTCATCATTAGTAGAAATTTTCTACAAATGTGTGGTGCGGCATTTTTAGAAACTCTTGCTTAGTTCCATCTTTTACAATAGTATGAATGGTCATCCGACATTTTCAGTTAGTTTTGATTGGCATTATGTTTGAACTAAGGGATGAATTGCTAACATTTTTAAATTCTTCGCAACAAATTCTAAATACCTTTTTTTAAATCTTAAATGATGAACTCCGTCGCGTATGCGCGAATATTATTAAAAGATTGCAACTTTTTATAAGTTTCGTAAATGTTCATTTTGAATACGTTTTTAAGCAGTTTGTTTAATGTATTATCCAACCAATTTTTTAAAATTTGAGAAAGCAGTTATTATTTTATGATTCGACCTTTATAATAATCTTTCATGATATTTATATTATCATCGAAAATTACATCGAAAGTCTTGCTCAAGCAGCGATTAGAGGTATGGAAAATTTATTTATATCAATAAATTTGCCTTTCCCTACCTTAGAAAATTTTATAAATAAAAGCATAAGATTTTTTTTTCTTTTTTGTCCTTATAGATGAAAGTAAGAAAAATAGTTTGCTCATTGACAATTTTTTGCTTCAAAGGTTACATAAAAAATTAATTTAAAAAAATTCTTTCTATCTCCTTCTACAGAAGTAAAAAGTATTTCACATATTTGAAAAGCATCCTCCTCGGTGGGGGGGGGGGCACCTCAAATTTTGGGAAGAGAAGCTCCTGAAATGGTGGTGGGTTCTCACCAGTCTGGTGGATACGGAAATGGTGTGAAGTGGCTGTACCCTACCGATGACGTAACGTGCTTCTTACTGGAGAGGTTCTACCGTGATCGGCGATGGCCCTTAGGACTCAATCTTAGTTCCCGCCAATGCTGTCGCGACGGTTTCAGTCATTCATATTTTGCTGTGTGCCATCGGCAGGGTCAGAGTAGTCAACTATAATTAGATTTGGCTATTTATGTAATGAAACTTTGTAATTGTAAATATATGTCTAAGTGCAGTAGTAAGAAAAAAAAGCTTGTTTCACTTTTTTGTAACATTCTGTATAAGCGGATAAACAGATATATTTTTCTTGACGGGATTTTGTCCGAATTTTGACAGAAATTTGTAATTTTTCTCTCAAAAAAGTCCTTTCTTCTTTTTAGCCAATTGTTCTTTTGGGTCATCATGTTTATAGAAAAATAAATAGAAACAATTCCAAAATATATATTTTTTTTTCTTCTTATCAAGGTGTAAAATGTAATTTACAAAAAATACGAAATCGAATTTTTTTAATGATAATAGCATTTTCTCTGTGTTTATTTCATCTGTCAGAAAGTAAAGATAATTCCTTTATCATATTTCAATTCATATTAACTGAAATGTACAAGATATTTTGATATCCTCTATCTCCTTTTGAAAAAATGTACATCTTCAAACACAACAGTGTGCATATGATTTACAACTCTATCATAAGAGCTTAAAACTGAGTTGGCCAAACAGATTTTTAAGATGGTCAAACCCTAAATGTGCTTATCCTTCCTGATTTTCTTTCTCTGTCTATCTACATTCTTTTAAGGAAAGGCCGTTCCGTAAGCCTGCTTTTATGTCGAGAGTTAAGATTTCCATTCAACTGTTTCTGTGGCAACAAAAGATTTATTTCTAAAAGGGACGAATCTGTAATTCCTTTTCTATGTAGTAGAGTCGATAGCTTCTCGTAAAGCAGAAAATAAGTCTTTAATGTATTTTATACATCTGCTTGGATTTTAAATTTTTTTTTTCGAGAAAGAAAAAGGGGGAAAGGGCAATTCCTGTTTGTATGAGATCTACTAAATCCATATTATATCCCGCACAGCACGTCAGTTTTTAAGTTGAATCTGTTACTTAAAGGTAAAAGATATTTTTTCGTAGCTTTCTTTTACTGAAGTGGGTTTAAATGCGAATATTTTAGATCTAGACGAGACGGGAGGCAAGGCGAATAGAATTTTTTGGGAACATGAAATAACAAAATGAATAGATAGAAAATATAATGATATTAAATTCATTTCTTTAGTTTTTTAATATTAGGTTGCTATTTCTTATTTTATTTTTGCATGAAAATGTTTATTGGTTAATATAGTATTTGTAAAATGCAATAAGTATCATAAAAAATCTTTCAAATATGCTTTACAGGGCCGACGATTGGACCTGGAGCTACCACATTTGGGCATATAATTCATTCTTAAGTATCATGATTATTGTAAGGATGTATGATTAGGAGCAAGGATTAGGAGTCTTGAAGTATTACTGTGCAAAAACCATTTTTATTTAACTTAAAAATTTTGAAAAATAAGCTTTTCAATTACCATTTGTGTATAATTTTTCATAATTTAAATTTTTTTTAGAAATATTTTAAATGTATTTTAAGTTAAATATTTAATGTTCAATGTTTTAGTTACTCTATTAATATTTGCGCATATTGTGGCGATATTAAATATATATTTTAGTGCACTCTATAATTCTATGCAGGTGTTCATGCGAATCGTAGTATAATTGCTAATTGCTAAACCGATAAGAATGGGAATTACAGTTCCAGTAGGAAAAATGTTTCAAATGAGGAATTATGTTTTATGTTATTTAAGTCAGTAAATGCCATATTGAAAAGCGCCCGAATTTTGAATTTCATGCATTCTTCTGATATTATCAGTCATATATTCATAGTCAAAATATTCTTAGAACATTTAAACTTTTTAAAAAAATTGCTGCTCTTCTACGTTCAGAACTGTCCAAATTAATAAGGTTCGTACATTGCAACTTTAGATCATTTACATGGCTGGTTCAAGGAAGGTAATTCAATCAGTGAACTCCATTTCCTCGAAGGATTTTTTATTGGTCTATTATAATTCAGTCAGTTTCATTCAAAAAAAGTGCAAAAGCTTTCTTTAAAATGTTTAGATACCAAGAATACTTTATTAGATGTGACTGATAAGATCGGGGAAATGTATCAAAATTTTGATTTCGTAATTTTTTTTCAGTAGTACATTTATTATTATAATTTTCCTGTCACATTTTGTACACTGTATATTAATTTTTATAGTTGCTTATTATTTTTGAATACACGTATAACTCAAAAAATATAATCCTTTATGTCATTTAAAGCATACTTTAGCATTAGAATCATGATCCTATCTTTATCAGTTTAGCTACTGGGCCACAGTTGGAGTAGACAAACTATATAATGAAGAATAAAAATTAAATAGAGATAGACAAATTAAGCTTAAAATATTATCATGTCACTGTGTTTTGAGTCGAGTTTTAATTCCACTAAGTTTTTCCAATCTAGATAACTCTATGGAATAGGTGGTCATAATAAAAAGGAAGAATGATGTCTTCTATTAATCATAGATAGCGTGAAATGCTCAGATACCATTAGACATATTCTGGTTTAACTGCAATATATAGGATAATAGGAGGATATACGTTGAAAGACTTACTACATTAGTGTTTATCTTAGAAGGAAATCAAATAGAAAAATGATCACCTTTAATTTATTCAACACTTAGTGGAGCAACACAAGCTTTTGGCTTTAAAGTATAAATTGCCCATCCTAGATGAAAAAAAACTGGGGAACTCCTAAAAGCTAGCTTAATTGATGTGACCACTAATGCATTGTTATAACTAATATCGGTCGACCAGTTTTCGAATACTGCTTGTTATTGGTAGAACTGGATTTAAACTCGGTGATTCCCTAAGCTATTTGAGATATAGGATTTTTAATGAATCAACTTAATTAAGGCATTATTATACATGACACTAATCCATTCGGGCATTTTTTTTAAAAAAAGTAGAGCTTCAGCTGTGGTTTGTGTAACTTCTATGTGTAAATAATTTTTGTTTTTCAAAAGAATGTGCTATGTATTTTACTGATTAGTAGAAGCTGTGAGAAGTTTTTTGAGATATTACCAAACGAGTTGGCATTATTTTCTGAACAGAAACATAATAAAAGAATAAATAGGGATTGCCTATTGGTATGTGTTTTATTGCTATGAATTATAAGCAATTAAAATAATCTGAATTTTTCTTCTAAACGTTATGAGAATTAGTATTTAGTGAGTTATATATAAGAGAATAAAAATTGGCTAAAAATGTAGCCAGAGGATAGGCACCGACTGATTTTTTTCTCCCATTAAACTAAAGAGGGCGTGGAAAAGGAGAATTTCTTTCTGAGCTATAATGGAGGTAATATGGTCCATTATTTTTTCCTATTATGAATCCTGTAAGTTCGAAGTTTCCTAATACAAGAAGAATCGTTTCATTTTGATAGATAAATTAATGATCGATTTTTCTTGAGCCATATGTCAAAATATTGATTGATATATTATAGACTGCATAAAATAAGGTAAGGATTTTAATCTCCGTAAATGTTTTATGTCTTACGATAATGATTCACGCATGAATTGAAAGAATAAAAATTACAGTTCTCTGACAAGTTTTCGATTTCAGCACCTGTTATCAAGCAGTGCATTGTCCATCCTTTCATCGACAGATCTAGAGTAATGAAAACTGTTCTATTACAGTTCTCCTCACAGCTGTTCGATTTTAGAGCATGTTGTCACGCAGTGTATAACCTATATTTTTATCAATAGTTCTGGAATTATGGAAACTGCTTCAATCTTGTCTTTAAATCAAGTAGATAGCAGAACCTATATTTGTCCGAGGCCCTAGTTGGCGCTACTAAAACAAGAGACGCACCTTATCGGCATAAATTGCTGCCTTCGTAACAGCGCGGTTGTCCATGGCAAGTGCCATAAGAAACAACAACATTTGTCCGATCTATTATAAAAACTCTATAGAAAATTACACGATCGCAGAAAGAGAAAAAGTATAAAAAAGTTTTGAAACATTTAGCACTTTTATTTTGGTAATAATGATCGCTTTGATCTTTCATCTACACAGATGTCCATTGGTTTCAAATTAATTACATCAAAGACGTATATTATTTTCAGTTAAGTAAAAACATTTAAATCGGTTGTTTTTAGTCTGTAATGCTATGCATGAATAATCATAACGCATTTCCTCTATTTATGAAATCATGATTGCGTTGTTTTTGTTTCTTATGGCACTTGACATGGTCAAGCCTACTGTTACGAGGACAGCGATTTAAGCCGATGGTGGAACGTCTCTTGTTTTTTAGTAGCGCCAATTGAGGCTAAGAATACGACTTAGCTACTCAGGTATCACATTCGCTTGCACAACCCCTTTTTCCGGGGAGGCGCATTCACACATCTCTGAGATAGAATACGAAGAACAACTACGCCCGAACCGGGACTCGAACCCGGGACACCCAGATCACAGAGAAGACGCGGTACCCCTATGCCAGGACGCCGGCAATCACAGCGTTTTTCATCTTATAGATATGAAATGATTATTGTAAATTTCGCGTAAAGTTATATCGATTTATTGCCCATTACTATTTTATGTGCACTTAATGTTACCTAATGGATTATCCTAATGCATAAACATATAAATTGCTGTAAAAGTTTATATATATATATATATATATATATAAGGGGAAAATGTTATTTTTCTGAATTTTTTTGGTTTTTTAAATTTATTATTTTTATTATTGTCTCAAGTTTTTATAAACATTCAAATGCATCAAAGAGTAAAAAAAATCGTTTTAAAAATTAATATAAATTTGAGTTTATTTAGTTTCGAGTTTCGATATGTGTCTATATTTTAAACGTAGCGTATTCTTCTCAAAGACATAAACTTTTGGAAATATTTTTTCTAATTATTTATCTGTTGATTAGAAAATAGTTGCTTAGTTTTAAATTAAAAATTATTATATTTCTCAGTTTAGTATTTTCTTATTTTTTTCAAATCTATTTCACTACTATGTTTTCAAATTAATGTATCAAGATATGCTAATTTTTCTCGATAATTTTTTCAAGTAAATAATCAATAAATCTTCAATAATTTCCTTATTCTATGAAATGTTTTGGCATTTTACGAAAGAAAATTAATATACGAAAACAAAATAACTTATAAAGCCTGAGACTGCGAATATTCTTTCATTCGTATATGAGCTAAGCCGGAATGCTGCGATTTTCTTTGACCTTTTGAAGAGGTGTAGGCGATCACAAACAACACTTCCCATGTGTTCTACTACTCCTCCGCAATGCACCCAAATTGAAGCTGGCAAAGTGGATTTTTGGGACTGTCAAAACAGCGAATGTGCTTACAGACCCGGCCTCTTTCTTTTGATACTTTTTATTTGGGGAAGAGATTTCATTCCATTCAACTATTTCTCTGGCAGTATTGGATTTATTTTTATAGGAAAGCGTGCATTTCAACTCTCTGCTTTTTTTCCTCTTAATTCCTTTCTCATGTTTTAGGTACGGTATCTATTTTTCAGTCGTATATTTTTTGTTGAAAAAAAATGAAGGGCTAAAATGCATTCTATCATCTTCGTGGGAGTTCTTAAGAACTTTTTCGAAAAGAAATAAGTCCTATTTAAGCGAGATTCAGTTAATCCATATTATTTCCCCCCTTTGGACGCTGGAACTTAACTCAAAATCATTTCCGAAAAATTGTAGATATAATTCTTTTAGCAAAATTCGTCCATTCAGGTTGGTTTAAGGAATTCATGGGATTGAATTCAGCAAAAAAGATCTTCTGTAGGGAAAAGAAAATATTGGAAGAAATAAAAAGCTTTATTAGCACAAAAATTTTCAAAATATCATATGTATATTACAACATTCGTAATATTTTAAAGTATTGCATTCTATATTATTGAACAAAATCATTTGATATAAAACTTTATTTCTGTAACAAAAAGGAAGTAGTAGACTAAATAAGCCGCTCCGTTGCACTAAGATATTGAAATGTATTATGCGTATGGTACAATATCATCTTATTTTATAACTTTGTATGCATAATAATCTATAATGCGCATTTATGTAGGAAATACAAACTATTAAACTAAATAATCTGCTTCAATAGCACTAAGATATTGAAATGTATCAGATGGTATCTTAATATTTTGGGAATATAATATTGCAATACAATATGTACTATACTGTATAGTATCGAAAAATATTACTTGATATCGAGTATTATTACAAAATATTCTGTGTCATGCTGTAGTAATATGGAGCTGTTACAAATAAAATCTATTTTAAAGTAACGATTAAAGATTATAGATTACAAATAGAGCAAAAATGCATTACCAAAAAAAGTCCTGATGTCCCATTTTTGCAAAATTAATTATTACATTATCAATAATCAATTGTTCAACAGTTTGGAGATAGCTAAGATTTTCTCAATATACTCTAACATACAGTTTTCCGTAAGGAATCTGACAGCTATAAAATAGTTTATCCCTAATATAATGTCAGATTTTCTCATTATGATATCATAGGCTTCAAACTGTTTTGCAGTCTCCCACCTCTGTCAAGTGTCGAAATGCCTTTTACTTAATATCTGTGATGCACAGATTCAGTGTAAGGATTTTTGACGCTCCTTTTTAAAAAAAATTCAAATTCATTCCCTTCATCAATGCACTTTCTTACATTCATATGAAAAAATGTATTGATTTTTTCTAATGAAAGAAATATCTAGGAAGGTAAGCCCCCTTCCAGCTTGGCTTTAGGTTTTTCAATGTATTATATTCAAATAATACAAAAAGAAAAAAAAATATTCATTATGTTGCATCTTAAACAACAAGTAATCATCAGCATTAGTAAATACAATTTTTTTTTTGAAAAATAGTTTATTATTTATTAGAAATAGCAGTAAAGATTCGTTTTAAATATTTATTTTAGTAAAAAATATTTAAATAATAAATTACTTTTAAATTTTTTAATTAATTAATGAAAGTCATATATGAATAATAAATAGCCTGTCAATAAATTTCATTTTAAAAAATCAAAAGCTTTTACATTTGTAAAAAAAATATTATGTATTGCTTTAAATGTCACGATCGTGGAGAAGAGAGCTTGAAAAAAGAAGCAAGTTTGGAGCAATCTCAGAGTACTTATAAAAAAAATAATAAGCAAATTTTCAGGGTTTTTTTTTTATTTGACTTCGAAATAGGTAAAGAAAATTCAAATTATAGATAATATTTTATTTTGGCATGAAATATAAGAAACAAGCTCAATTCGACTTGTCGAGCGCGTTTTATAAATTGGTTTACAAATGTTGTATTTCAAAATTTTAATAGGGATATAGCCCATTACTAAATTCTATGAATGAGATTAGTTTTAATGTTTTTTAAAAGATGATAAAAACTAATTATTAAATAATATGCTTTCTTCCATTTTCTTGTTTATTCTAAAATCTCTTTTATTTTCATTCAAACATGTCGATAGATGTTTGATATAAACTAAATTTCATGCAGTCAGTTGAATAAAACACATTATTACAACTTAATTTCAATTTTATACGTGAAAATATATGAAAAAAAGAAAAAAATGAAATTCCATTTTAAGAGTATATTGTTTTAACTATGAAACATTTTGGAATATAATTAACTGTTGATAATCTATAAACTATCTATAAATTGCGATAAATTGTGATTGGTTACATACTGGCTATAGCAGTAACTTCATAAATACGCTTCTATAAAAGAAAATATATTTTACGTATTCGATATTATATGATTAATAATTTTAGTGAATTAAATCGATGGGAATTATTTAGTGATCGAATGTTCTTACCACTGCAAAAATAATAACAAATGGGCATAAAACAGTAATTAAAACTCCTACTTTTTATGACGAATAAAAAAAATCGATGTAATGATTTGAAGTGAAATTAGAGCAATATTTTTTCTTTAATAAAATTATGAAAATTGTTTTAAGCTCGGTGTATGAAAAATTTCTCATTCTTATGAAATTCATACGATTGCATATTTCTTTTGATCCAAGTTAACTTATTTTTAAATATTTACCATGAAATTTATTTTATATAAAATAAATATTTTATATAAATTATTTTATTTAATATATAATTTTGTATTATTATTTATATAATATTATTTTATATAAAATAATAATTTATTTTATATAAAATAAATTATTTATTAAATAAAATCCCCCTTATTATTTTTAAAAGGTTTATTTCTTTAAAAATATAATCTTCTTTATAAATATTAATCTTCTTTGAAACATTTTTAAAGCCTTACTTATCTACTGTATAATAGTTCTTCAAACAGCTTTGCACAACATCGTTTTTAAAACTCATATGTACTCTTAATCGCAAACATTTCCAAGCTAAAAAAATTAAGCAGCAATAAGATGTTTTATCCTTTAACAAGATTTTCGTTGTTCAGGAAAGTACTCTAATGACCCGATAAAGTACTTACTGTTCGAAGACATGTGTTTTCCATTTATGGTCTTAAAGAATCGCCAAGCTAATCTATCAATTTCTACAACTCAAGCTAATCAGTTCAATCTATTTATAGAAATGGTAGCTTCGTAAGAAAACTTTGTTTTAAACGATTTAATACTGATATCACATTTTGAGCACGTGTGGCTGATAATTTGTGATTGTTAGAAGTCCAAGCCTGCTAGAAAAATTGAACTTAGTGATATACGTTGAACAGATTTTAAGGAGTCACGTAGTTGGTGCCTCTAATGCCTGTGTGTAAAAGCGACACTGCCCGAATAACGTACTTACTCTATATTAAATTCAATGAATAAATCTGTATTTGAACGATCATTCAAAATGATTTCGCCATATTTTTCTTGTACTTATCGCTTTATATTTTAGTTACATGTAACGAAGTTTATTACTTAAAACGAATAACTTTAATGAAAAAAAAAATAATTTTAGAGATATCCAAAAAATCACTTCAATATTCAAACGGGTTTCAATTGATAATCAGCTCTGATTTCAAAATTAATTAAATTATTAATTTTTGTTATGATTTTTTCCCGAAAAATCTGTATTATTTAATTACGAAATTTGATAAAGTAAATTATAAGATTCCTTGGATATTGAATTTCAAATCTATCGTTTGTTTAACTTTCATGGTCGTTGCAAAGGTCATATAATTATATAATTACATAGCTAAAGAACATTATTATATAATTGGACAGTTAAAAATGAAAGATGAAGATATATATATATATATTATACAGGGTGCGGCTGAAAAACCCGGACAAACAAATTTTAATATAACTGCTAGCTGAAATTTTCAATTAAATATTTTATGTAACTTCTTCAGCAAAATAATTTAAACTGATAGATATAACTAATATTATTATAGAAGTCTTACACCGTTCTGTTTATACCTCTTAAATTTTCTGTTCTTCCGTAAAATTTGAACTTTAAATTGAGCAGAAGTGATTAAATTTCAATTATATGAAAAACATTTTTTCTGAGACTAAACATGTCTCTTTAAAATATAAGCACAGAAAATAGAATAATACAACATTAAAGTATCATATGCACTGTAGAATAATTATTTAATTTATGCAATACCTCAAAGTTTTATTCAATAAAAATTTCTCAGATTCATCATAAAATTATGAGTTATTTTTGTTTCTTTCAAAAGGGCTTAAATGACTTAAATAATAATATTTGATTTGATTTCAGTCTATAAATGCACTTTTGAAAAAAACTATTAAATCTATATTTTATACAGTCCTTTGGTCCTAAGGAATTATACTCAGCGAAATAATCTTGACACTCCACTTTTTTAAATAAAGAAAGAACGTTTCTAATTTCTGCGACCAAATTCGACTAAAAGGTATGATAAGGAGGTACTTTTCAAAAATGTATTCTCTATTTTCTCCGCTACATGACGATGTTAAATGTTAACTTACTTTTACTATAAAGTATAAAAGATGTTTTGGTTTGGTTTACTGTCCCATTTTTAAAATCACTTTTAATAAACTACGGCTTTTATTTGAATTGTTTTAAATACTGCTTTTAATTAAATTACATAATTTTCTCTTTTGTTTCCCAGCTGAAGCCAGCGCGATGGACTACATACGAGAATTCGATATTCGACTTGAAAAGGAAATGTACTATGCTGGCGAAGTGCTAGCAGGACACGTCATCTTAGACACAGTTGAAAACTTCAAATTAAAAGGTACACACCTTTATTTCTCATTTTAATGATCTTCATTATCTTCTAATTTTTCATTTTTGTCTCGACAAGGTCGTCCTTAAAATTTCTATCATTATACCATTTAGAGATGCATAATCCACGATTTTTTGAATAACAAATAATATTGCTATTGTTATTTTTAAATATGCGTTCCAAATATCTGTTACTTCAATCATATTATTAATTAAAAATTATTACTTAATATTAAATATAAAATTTATTCATTGTAATTAATACTTAATTTACTAATTTAATTAACGTGTGATTGAATTAATTTATCTGTTTCAGCTTACTTCTTAAATTTCATTTTTTTTCTCAAAACTATTTATTTAATTTATTCATTAGAGTGAACCATTTTCTGGAAAAGATGAGTTAAGAATATATGTCATTTCTTTAAAATGTTTACTTTAGTCCTATATTCTACCAATAGATGGCGCCAGCAGTAAACAGAGTACATGTAATCAAAGTCAATCATGCCACGAGTAATTAAAAATGATCTGTATGGAATAGCGCATCATCAAATACGAATATCGGTCACTCCCGTAAAGTGGAGCGGTGACTTCGCACTTTCCAGTGAAGCCTCGCACTTTCCGGTGAAATCACCGCTTCGATAAATTTCAGTGATATGCAATTCAATGATACGATACGATAATTCCAATAACCGGTCCGTTCACTTTTCAATCCAATCACAGATTTCTTTCGACAGCTTCCATTGGACAGATCGTATCGATTCTTACTTTCAAGTAAAGTCACCGCTGCGGCAAATTTCAGTGATATCGTATCGATTGTTACTTTCTATCGTGATCCAAAACCTGTAATCGAAATATCATCAGTAAGATCGTATCAAGGATTTGAATCGCACCCCTTTTTGAAAAGTATTGATCACTTCTATTTGTGACTTTTTGATATTGGTTACGTAATAACCGCTCTGAAAATATTCGTCATCCCTAATACCATTATCCTGGCCACTTCAATATGATGGAATAATTATAGAATGAAAACGTTTCTATTATTATTTGTTTTAGTTCGAAGCTCTAAAATTGGTTGTTGTTGAAATAAATGACAAAAATTCTTTAAATGTGGAAATTAAATAAAATTAATTTTTATTAATTAAAATAATTTATGCATAAATTTTACACTCATGTGCATAAATTAAGGATAATGCAAGTTCAGGAAAAGAAAGAGTCAAAACAAATGTGACTTATTTGTAAAGCCTATTTATTAAACAAAAGGTAAATAACAAAAAAGATGCTACATGTTTGATATCATTGATAAAAATTGCGATTTTTTGCTCCCTGGAGCAAATTAAAAAAAACCTGTTTACAAAAACCAATATTACATGGTTGGTATGATGGTTAATAGATAGTATGTCTCCCAGACGATGCAGTACAGTCCGTACAACGCCTAGGCATGCTGAGTATCAAATTATCGATCTGATCTTGGGGAATATTACACCACTCATCAAGCAATGCTCTTCGAAGTTTCGGTATACATGTAGGAGGTGGTTGACAGGCTGCAACTCGTCGGCCAAATATGTCCCACACATGCTCTACTGGATTCAAGTCCGATGAGAATGCTGGCTAGTCCATACGGGTGATATCCTCCGATCGAAGGCATTCAACGGTGAGGATGGGCGTTGTCTTCCATAAACACGAATTCTGCGCCCATGGCGCCTCGAAACAAACGTACATGTTGTTCCAGAATGACGTCCCGATAGATTTGGTCTTTCAGGGTTCCAATTTGAGTATGCAGGTCAGTTCTGGAACCCAGAATAATTCCTCCCCAAATGAGCAATCCTGCACCACCGTAACGGTGTCGTTCAATGATGTTCTCTTGGTGGTAACGGGTACCTGGCGCTCTCCATATGAAAGTCTGGCGAGAATCAGACTGCAAGCTAAACCTGGAATCGTCGGAAAACGTCACACAAGACCACTGTTGCGGTGCCCACAATACATGCTCTCTATTCCAGGATAACCGTATGCGATAGTGAGTTGCAGTAAATGGAATACATCTGACAGGCATACGAGCTTATAGACAAATTTGCCCTTAGCTTCTGTACACGGTCTGCCTTGAAACTGTCGTACCAGTGGCTGAAGAGAACTGACGAAACAGGTCTGATGCTGTGTTCCGTCTGTTTCTTTTGGCAGTAACTGCCAAATACCGGTCCTCATTCGGCGTTGTAACTCGAGGGGGGGGGGGCTGTGCTGTAACGTCTACTGGCATTACTATCATCTTGGAATAGTTGACACTATGGGCGATTTCAAGTTCCTCGGATACTTCCAGCTGGGTACGCCCACATTCCAGGCGGCCGATAATTCTACCACGTAAAAAATCATCCAAATGCTTCCTTTGTGTCATACTATGCGGTTTTTGCACTGAAAGGCTTATAAAGCTAATTTTACTCCTTTGCCCGTATTCTTTATACATTCCTCTTACATTTATATTCCTCTCTCTCTCTCTCTCTCTTTATATATATATATATATATATATATATATATATATATTCTTCTAGATTCTTACCTTTATATTCCTCTTACACTCTCGTCATTGTGACGTACTATCGGTGTCATCTGGTGGCTGCCTGGAATTTCCATATGATTTTTGAAGATGTGTGTAGTCATTTTACGTGTGATATAGTATGTATTTTAGAGTTCGATTTCCGCGTGACTCTGAACTATCCTTAATTTATGGACATGAGTGTATAATCCTTTATATCATTTCTGTTATCAACATTCCTTTTTCTCAACTTGTATAAACGTGAAACGATTTATTAAATATGAGTGGTGTTTTAGTGATATCTGACCTAGAATATTCATAATTTATCATCAAGCACATTGCTTGCTTAAAATTTCGAAGATTTATAGCGTCACTAGCTACCTTCACGGTGGAGCTTTACATCTATCATAATGATGATAGTTAGTAAAGTCAATTAATTTTTATTAATTAAACTTTATCGTAAAAAAAAGAAAGAACACTTTTTAAATTATACTTGTAAAATAAACAGAAAGAATTTTGATTGGTTAACTGTGCTTAGAAAGTGATGAATTTATGGGTGAAATAAGAATAGTTGCATAATCTGGGGCTTTGCGAAAGGTTTGTTTTGTAATATCTCTCAAGAATGGAGGGTGGCAATAGATGATCATTAGTGACTCATCTAGGAATCAAGAAATTCTATATGAAATAAAAGAAAATGATGAAATATGTACAGTAGTTGGGTTTAGTCTACTCTGTAAAAGACTTCTCTTAACAAGAACTGTACAATGAATACAAGTGTATTTGAGATTTCTTTGGATATGGGGGATGGTGTAGTAAATGATCATTGATGATTTATCAAAGCATTATGACCATTTGTATGAAATTAAAATTGGCGAAATCGGTGCTGTGACTTTCGCGGTTTATCCGTAGGGAATGTACAGTGGAGAAGTCTTTCTGAAACTTTTATCACCAATGATGGATTGGGGAATAGGCTACCACCATTGATTACATACCTCGAGATCATTAGCTTTTATGTGAAATAAGGATGTTCAGATTACTTGCGCATTTCTCTTTGATTTCAATCACTTTATGGGCGTATTTATTTTCTAAAACCAATAAATTACTAAGCGGGGATTTGTTACGGAAGGTAAAATGCAGGGGATACGCACGTTTGAGGGAAAATGTATTCTTAAAATATACGCTAATAAGTAACTTTTCATTTTTAAGTTGTGACATGAAGAAAAACCCAAGGAACCAAATGTCAGATATGATATTCCTGAGTGGATGTCATATCTGACAATTAATTTTATTGTTTTAATTAATTTCGGGGGCATTTTGATGGGTGTAGAGCTTTTTTCTGTGATTCGGTTTGATTGTTGGGCTGATAAAACCACTGGAAGACGTTTGATTTCTATCTCCCTGAAAGTCTAGACAAGAAAATGAATAGAAATATTTTTTCCTCCATTGATGAGGTCTCAATTTCAGCAGAGAATGGTTTCAGTAGGACTATGTTGAATTTCAGAAATAAAACAATTATTTATCACTAGGTGAGTGATGCAGCCGAATATAATTTCTGACATACAGTCATAGAAAATAGTACAGATTATATAAGAAAGGACAAAAAGAGATGACATAAGACTAACAAAATATATCATACTATCCGCTTTGACGATCAGCTTATTCGTCCAGCTTATGGACTTTTTAGATAATGAAATGTTTAATATGAAATGCATTAAAAAAATTTCAACGTGCTATTTGATACGACAGAAACACATGAATTTAATTGAATCAGTATAAATTATTAGGTTACAAATTGAAAATTGTATATTCTGCAAACAAATCCGAAGTGAAAATCCTACTACGCTAATAATGTCTAAAGATAGCAAATTTTATTTTAAATAAAATATTAAAAACAAAGAAGAAAACGTTGAGATCATGAATATTAAAATTGATATAATAAAAAAAACATTATAAATTTCAAAATTAGTTTCATTTTTGAATTTTAAAATGATGCAAAAATCATTTCAGTAAGATAATACTTTTTAAAGATATGAACACCAGTTTCTACAGTAAAATCCTAGAGATTATCCATCTGGCGATGTTTAAGCCCATTTCCGCGCTTGATTAAACTTATTTTGATGCCTATTTCGATAATCTTGATTTCTTATGCATCTTCTTTTCTCTGACTGAATGGTGTAGCATGCCTGACCCACAAATAAGAATTTATAATATTTTAGAACTCCATTAATTAAGCGAATCATTGAATTAAATGCAGTTGTAAAAATTTTAATGAAACAATCAACAGATAGTATGGTGCTTAGTTGACTGCTACCATTCAATAATAAGAAATAAGCCCGATTTCTGGACCACATACGTTAGTTTTATATATATATATATTCTTATAAAATCCGCATTTATATGAAATGTAATGTTACAGCACGATATTATGAAATAGCAGCAAAAAGCCATTTGATTTTATTTGCACTATGTAGAATTTTATAAGAAAAGAAGAGAAATTATTTTTTATATATTACGTGTATTAATCATCTTTCATAGAACCGGCCAAGATTGGAAGAGTGCGAATCAATATTGTTCATTTCGGTTTTTTGGATCAAATTTTCTAATATACCATTATACCTTTTTACAAATATCTCAAGCTAGAATGTTCCAAAAGTTTTTCATTGCATATAAATCAGGATTTCAAAATAGCCAATGAAGGGTTTTTATCTCGTTTATCTTCTTGATACAATCAGAAAAGTAATAGGTGAAAATGATGTGCCAAATGCTCTGATATAATACTGAATTCCTTTTGCTTCTGACAAAACTATTTTTCAATTGCACCAAACTTTGTAAGAAATATCTTTCCAAATCTGGGTTTTGAAAAAAGGCCGTGTTCTTTACATAGAAAGTAATACTTGATAAGACTTAAGAATTAATACACAGTTTTTTGCAAAGGACTTGAAAAACGCGCCAGTCATTCAAAAACGTGCCAAAAACCAAAATCTAGCATACCAGATATTGAATGGATATCAGAAATGGCAATAAGAAATTTTTAGGGTTGCAAAAAAATTGCCACGGTTACATTTAGTGGGAAATCGATCCAAAATAATGCAACTTTGGTGACCATACATTAATGATAAGCCTAGCTTAAAACTTAAATTCATGTGACTTATATAAATAAAGCTTTTTGTTTCTTTCGAAAACAACACATCACTCCAATTAGTGGCAACCGTTAAATATTTAAGGGCAAATTTAAACGTGAAACAATATCCCGTTTCAATAGCTTAACTTACTATTTTACTGCTTCTTGTATATACATACGGAATTCTGAGCTGGGCATTTTTAATTGCTCGGCTGCTATAAAACAATGGCATCGCATCTTTAATTAGTTAGGAAAACATTTCTTGCTTGCTTGGAGTTTTGCTTCTTGAAAGTTTCAGGTCTATCTCTCTTACTTGAAAAAATTATTTGGGTCCTTCCTGTTCGGTGTTTGATGCCATACCTACCAGGATTAATGAGAAAGCGGTTAATTACAACTTTCATTCTGTAATTTTTTTTGAGAAATTTTATCACTGTAACCAGCATCAATCTTCTTCAGCTTCGGATAAATGTAATATCATTCACGTGACATTAAAATAAGCAAGAATAAAAAAAAAACTCAATGTCCACAAAACTTGTATTTGTTTTCAGAATAGAAGACAAATGTTGTCCCGATTTATTTATCTGTCAGATAATGTGGTCAATGTACGATTTCATATTTTTTTTCCAAGCTGATACCGCCGATTTTGATAATATTTATACAATCCAAAAAATACCTGGGTTTTTAAAAATGTCCTTTGTTTATTATTTTATAGCATTAATTTAAGTTGTAAAAGAATTGCATGATTTGAAATATCTGTAGCTTTCTATATTTGGTAGTATTTCGTTCGGCGTTATAAGTTTTCCCACCGTCTAATTTTAAAATCAGTTTTTTAAATAAATGAAATAAAAAAAAAATTCTAGCAGAAATTAGAGTGGATAGATTTGATATGAAAAAGACGATAGACCGGAATTAACCTGATTATATTAATTTAAAACGCATGCAGCATTAAAACATAATGCAAATTTGCAGTGTTGTTCTTTTTAAAACCAAACGTCAATTCAAATATATTGCTTTTAATTTAAAAAAAATTATACATCTTCAGTCGAGCTTGAAACTAATTTTCTTGTTGATTAGGCTTAGGAGACGGGAAACAAAATTAATAATTTTTCGACAGCCTTTCTTCGCTGGAAGAAAAGGTCCTGTATCCAAGTTGAATTTGTTTTTAGCATAAAGAAAAATGTTTTTTGCTCAAGAATTGATTGATTTATTCTTTAAGCGAGGAAAACACGCTACTAAGATTTTAATTTGCACTATTTCATATTCCTATTTAAAATTTTTAGAAAAAAAAAAACTTAATTAAAAATAAGAAGTAAAAATTCTTAATTAGTAATCGATAAGAGACTTGTGTCAGGGCAATTAAACAGTTCTTCAATACAAAATTTTTAACCGATAATATAAGGAAATTTAGTTTTTCTGTTGAAAATTATCCTTTTTTAGGATAATTTACAGCAAAAAAGTTTGTTTTTACCACCTTAAATTTTCCCATTTTTAAACTGCAAATGCAAACAAATAGGAGACGCAGATAAATCCAAATCAAAGTTATTATTCTACTTTTTCAAAAAAAAATTACATTAATATGGTAACATGAATGAGATATGAAATGAAATATTGCCTCCAATTTTTAATTAGAATTTATTAATTTTTTATTAAAACTAATAATTTTTATTATTACTAATTACTTAATTTTTTACAAAAAATAAGTTTAATTTTAATTATAAATTCTTTAATGAAGTTTGTAACGCTTTTATCAGTCATTTCAAGATTTCTAATCAAAGCCAAAAGTTCGATTTCTTTAAAAAGAAGTTCCTCAAAAAGAAAATGATTAAGTCTGTAAGCGATGATTAGGTCTAAAAAGTTGATTAAGTCTCTAAGTGATGATTAGGTCTAAGAAGTTGATTAAGTCTCAATAATTAATGGATTAAGTGGAAATATATTTTGAATTATGATATAAAAGAATAGTGTGGATTAGTTAAAATGATCTGCTTCGAATAATTTGGAAGAACATGTCTGCATTTTTTAAAACTTTTTCTTTTTTTTTACATATAATTTAATGTGGTGGTCGTTGAATCTATGCATACATCAGTTGCAGAGTTTTAGTTATTAAGTTGAGTATTTTTGTTCTCTATTTCAGGGTTTTTGTGTCAAACTGTAACAAAAGTGCAATTTCTAAAATGTTTATGTTTTTAGGCTGGCAATCCTTTTCTAAACTATAAAATGTAAAACTTGCTGCATGCAGGCACAAACCTACTTTGGTGAAGTAGAAATATGACACTTAAGACAATGTTTTTTTGTTTTTTTGAAATTTTGATATGATAAAAATTCATTCAGAAATTATAATGTTATACAGCGATAACTTACCAAAATTTTAAAGTTCAAAAAGGAATTTACACCATCCAAAATCTCAAAATATTATCTTTTAGATATTATTAATTCTGGTGTTACAATTTAAGTAAATAAAAATTGATTTTTTTTATATATTTTATAGTAAATTTTATATATTTTACAGTATTTTTTTCATTACCGTAATGAAACCCAAACCTTTTTCATAGCAGCTACAAATATCTCATTCTGATTTTGTGATTGTTAATAACCATAACATAAAAATTCGGTTAATGTTTTCCAAATTGAGTAAGTTTTTTTTTCCTTTTTATTAATAAAATCTTTGAACGTACATTAAGGCTTATCTTCAGAAATAAGGATTATAGAAATTTTTTTTGATGTTCGGCTTATTTACACAATAATGCTCTTTCTTGCAGTATATTTGATTGTATTTATTGAGTTTCTGTAAATTGGGTAAATGATTAGATACCGAATGCAGTAGTTATGAAGACATATGAAGTAAACCCAAAACAACTTTATTCTGCGATATTTTGTAGCAGAGGATTAAATATCCTCTGTTTTGCTTTTGTATGGAGATTTCTTTTATGACTGATTTGTAGACGATATTATTAAGTTTTTATAACTTTTAGCACGTTTCAAAAAATAATGATTAAAAATGTTTTCACTTAATATGTCTTGCAGTCTTCTGGACTAGCGTTAGCAGTGTTAAATAAATTTTTTTAAAAATTAAAGAGATTCAAATCTATTGTCCGAAATATCGTAAGATGAAAGTGTTTTAGGCTTGATTCATCTATTTTTAATATATTGTTTAAAAAACTAGTTCTTACTAACAGGAACAGTTGTATAACAGGAATATTCCTGTATACAGTTGTATAACAGAAATAACCTGAGAATTAAAAAAAATATTTACAGTAATCAATAACTGAAATGGCAAAAAACAATGTTGGGAAATACAATATTTAAATATAGAATTTCATAATAAGTAGGTTGAAAATTATATGCATATAAAACTAGCATCATTGGGTACTAATTTTAGTAATTTTAAAGAGTAAAAATGTTTTGTGCTGTAATATGCTCCGACGTTATTGAGAAAAACAAACGTTTAGTTTAATTTTTAATTAAAAATCAAGATAAAATTTCTCAGTATTCTTACATCATAAACATATAATATTTAAAATGTAATGATCAGCCAAATTCGATAATTTTTTGTAAATTACGCTGTGTTCTGCAGAGAGACAAAAATTTAATAAATGAATACGAGATTTTTATTTTCAGTCCATTTGAAAAACAAAGAATAAGAATAAGAAAACAAAGAATTGCTATTTGTGGAGAGTACGCTTTTAACGTCTACCAAAAAAGGGGTAGGCTAATTTTTAATTTATTGTAATTCTCAATCTATAAATCGAATTATTAGATACATAGATACTGATTTGAATTTAATTATCTTGTGTTAAATAGTGTAGAATGAAATGTAAGTTTTTCTAATGATTTAATACATTGCTTTCACAAATTTTACTGATAATAAATCGGTGTTTGTGCTACAAATATAAGTAACTGATTACAAAGCGACTCACAAAAATGATATCATATCTTTAATCGACTTTAAAAAAAAACAAAAAGAAAGAAATATCCTTTCAATGTCAAATTTCAGGCATAGCTCGTAGAATGAGTCTGTGCTCCGATGAAAAGTCCGTAGTCGGCCTTTAGTAAGAAAACAAGCCAGGAAATTCCGGAGCTGAAAAGGAATTGATGAATTTCTCGGTCGGGTGGCCATAAAACATTTTTCAACAGAATCGGATACCCTGGGATCGGAAAATCTGGAGGAGGAATGAAAGAGATTCAATAGCCGTACATCTAAAAAGGCCGAATATCTTTCACGAAATCCCGATTTACGATCAAAATGGCGATCAGGAAAAGAATGTTTAAACTACTGGTTCTCCTTTCCCGAAATCCGGTTGAATGTGCAAATGGAGAGTTGTAAAAAAGATTAGTTCTGTTCTATTTCGCGAGAAAAAGCATTTCAGCCTTCTCTTTGTTCGATTTATCTTAGAGAAAAATCCCTGTACCCGCAACTCTTCGTTCTTTATCACGTTTTATAGCATAAAATGAAAGTCTGAAAAGCCTTTTCATGAGTTAGAGTAATTGAAAAGTAGCGCGGAGATGAAATAGATATTTTATGAGGATGCACTTATTCGCAAGTTGTAAAGTGAGGGTGATGTGTATGTTAAATCGTTTTTATTTGTCATTTATGATAATGAACTTGGATACAATTATTTTCATAAGTTGATTTAGTAAAAATCTTCAAATTTACTTTTTTTTATTTCTTCGCATACGAAATATACAAAGAAAAAGCAGAGAATACCGAGGCAAGTTTGAGATAGAATTCGCACTGTCTGAATATTAGAACTTGTAATAAATTATCCTCTTAAATTGTTCATTTGCAATTATTTTAAGCTATTTAATTTATTATTTTCATTATAAACGTAGTTTATATACTGAGTTAAAACAAAAAGTGGCATTTGGGTAAGTTCAACACATTGCCTGATTCTGCCGGTTTCGTAATAATATTATGTTAGCCTGTTATTGTCAGTTTTTAATTATTGCATTATCTTTCTTCAATTTAAAAATGGCTTGGAATTATAAAAAGAAGACAAAAAGAAACAAACATTTTCTGTCATACATGAAAAAAAATGGCAGTTAAAATATAAAAAAATACTCAAATCTTTGTGAACGGTAGCTGCGTCTTTAAGATTAATTTGGATTTGATTTCAGGACACCTTTCAATTAATGTAAAAATATACAGTACCCTAGAAGGGCTACAGCCATTTATCTCTTAAATACTAAAATCATTTAAGATGCAAATTTCATACCGTCCTTTATGTTTGATAATCTGATCATTATCTGAATTTAACTCTTTTCCTCAAATTCAAATCTACATTTTCAAGTTTTCGAAATTAATTGCTTTCGAACCTTTTCTCTCATTTCCCCAGCAATAGCTTCTACTTTTGACCATCTTATTGCTGCACAAATGACACCTGTCGTACAAAGTCACTCCCAACACCGTAAGATGTGAGATCGTTTCACAAAAACTAAAACTAGAAAAAGCAATAATAAGTGTAGGAAAAAAAAAGCAAACATCTATTCTGGTAGCTAAGCCTCTAAAAAAATTTCTTTGCCAGTATAGAAGGCGAAATCAATAAAAAGATATTAAGCATTGGTGCTTTAGATTAAATCTACTCACTAAATTCCACTAGAACAGCTCGGTCTGAGTTTTCGAATGCTTGTAAGCACAGCAGCTCAAAAATATAACGCATTGGATAAATAAAACTTGGTATGTGTTCTGTGTCTAATTTGGTTTCAACTGCCAAAAAAAGTGTCCGAAATGCATACGCGGTTCTGCTGAATGTATTACGAAGCATAAAATACTCATGTGCGAGATTTAAAATAAAATTAAAAAATCTGAGCATTTGTAGCGTTTGTAACTTTGCTCAAGGCCTCCAATTTTTATGCGGGTGAAAGAGGAGGATAATAGCCATGTTAAGAAGTACAAGAAAGATTCTTAGGAAGAATACTCCCGTTGGTTAAGTTCCGATTAACTATGCGAAATGCTTATCAAAAACATTGAATCGTTTTATTGTCTCTTAATAAATAATCTTTAAAAAAATACATGCTGCTGAGTGCTAATAAGAAGAATGTTTGTACAAATTAATTTTTTATTGTTATAACTGAACTTTCGTTTTTCTCATAATTTTGATTGCATGTTGTTATTAAAAAAAACTAACGGCTTTTTTTGTTTTGTTTTTTTGCTGTTGACTTACATTTGGTGCGAAAAATATAATAAAAATTAATTACCATTTAATTTCCAATTAATAAAGCCTTTTCGGCCTATAATAAGATCCTTATTTTTTATTGAAATTCAATCCTTTAAATCGAGATTTAATTTATTTCATTGCTACTTAAACACATTAGCTGAGCCAGCATGAATTCCTTTTTGTCTTATTTTATTTTGTGATTATATTTCCTTCTTATCTCATGGTTAGAAGTTCTTCTTTTTTTTCACATTTCTATATTTTATCCTCTCTTATTTTAAAAGCAATGATGATGCTCAATTGAAAAAATAATCCTGAAATCTAAATTATTCTATTTTTTTTTCCATTATCAATTTTCTTTAACACTGAATTTTCATGCATATCACATCCATTAAAATAATTTGCATTTGCATGATCCAAAAATCTAGACCAGTTTAAAAAAATGGTGTAAGGTATTGAGAGTAAGTTATAAAATACGCAAAAAAGCACAGCAAATAAAAAGAGCAAATTAATTTATTTATAATATTATTTACAGAAACCATTTATACAGTTCCCAGTTTCGGGGATATCTAGATATTAATTTAAACAACATAAAGAACCCACATTTTCACATTTCTGAATTTAGTTGCATCCAGTTCAATTTAAAACTCCGAGGTTTGGCCGAAAAGCTTGAGAAACAGTCTTATCGATCCTCTAATCTCTTAATCTAAACAATTCTCTTCAAGATTTATGGTTTCATCTTCAGAGACTTCAGATTTTTCTTAACCAAGGCATCTGGCTTTCATCATTTAAGACAAGAGATACAGTTCCAAGAAATGCCATATCTGCAGCCCTGAGTTGACAAAGAAAAGCATCTCCAGGCGATATGTCTGGCACAATTGTATGTTTATTAGATCATTAAAGATTGTGAATTTGAGTAATAGCAAAATTACAATGAGATACAAAAAAAATTCCCATTCTCAATTTCCTGAGAAAAATTTAAGTTATGTACAGTATTATTTTCTAATTTGCTGATCTAGAAAGATCGTTTTCAAGTAGGGTTAAAGCACAAAATTTTCATTTTTAAGCTATGATAATCCACATGGCAATTATTTGTTTATCAAGAAAGATTTTACTATCTATATTTAAATTGGAATAAAATTGTTTAACCCTTTCTAGGGCCGTGGCAAGTATACTTCCCACCAAATTTATCAATCTTTATATAAAATTATGTAGGTTGGCATAAGTTCTGACAAATATTTTTAGTAAGTCAGAAACTTAGATGCGTCAGTTCTTTATCTCAGACAAAATGATGTGTCTTGATTTGTTACTTAATTATTAATTAACCAAATTAATTAATTAATCAAATTAAATTTATCTAAAAAGCTAAATGAATCCCTTTTCTTATTCTAATTTCAAGCCTAAAAATATTTTAACATAATATGAACTAGAAAAAATGGCCCTTAAAAGGGTTAACAGAGATATACATTCTATTTAACTAGTTGAAAGGATGCACCTCAGGCGCAGTTTTCAACACATTTTGCTTACCTCAAACAAGGCGTAATAAATCTTTTTTAGGAGGGGGGCTTAGGAAGCACACATTTTCTGATCTTCCTTTCTTCTACCAACTTTCAAAACGAGATATTTTTATTGATTTTTATTTAGTCTTTATTTTTTCAGCTTTTCGGTTTCAAGTACTGCAACAAGCTGAAATAATAAAGCACCGAGTCATCTTTATGAGAATTTAGCAGTTCTTGCATATAAAAAAAGTAATTTAAAAGTAATTTTAAGCAAAATGTTAAAAAAAAAGAAATTACAAACCCTTTTATCACGCAATCTAAATTTTTAGTATCAAATTTACCTATAAAAGGTATCAGGCTGCACAAACATGCAAGCATGAAAAGACATGCAAAAATCATAATATAGCTCATAAATTTAATTAATCTTTGGTTTTAATTTGAAAAATTTCAAGCACACGAATCTTCGAAATTTAACTAAAAGCAGAAATTTAAAAACCCTAAATTGATCGAAAAATACATTTGAAAGTTTCGGGGGCATCTAAGCAATTTCCTGTATTGCTTATTTGGAAATCCAGTTCTCTCTTCTTTCATAAAATAAACGTCAGAGTGTTTTGTTTTCATATAGCTATGTTTTGATTCAAACTTTTCAAAGTCTTGGAGTCCTCAACTTAAAACAGCGCCCTCTTTTCGTCAATTTACAGTTTTACTTTGGTAAAATGTTTATTTCGGTTTCTTCTGATTTAAGTTTTTGCCATATATTTTACAGTTATTCTGTATTGAAATGCATAGGGTTTTTTTTAATTATATTTTTTTCTCACTTTCCCTCTAACACACCTCTCTTTTAATTTCCTTTAAACGAAAGTATAAATAAAGACAATTGTTATTTACAACTAGGCTAATAGTTTTATTTAATCTACTTGCCATCAGGCTCACTCATCTCAACAACTTTGGCAGCTGCCTAGTCAGATATTCACCAGTACTTAGCATAGAAAAAAAAACTAGCTGATTACAAAAAAAAAGGAAAAAAAAGACTCACTTTTTATTATACAAGCTACTCATATGATAAAAATAAAAAGCTATGCCAATCTTCAAAGAAAACCGCTCGGTTTCTTTCCCCGGGAAAGTATTCCATTTGCTGATTATGCAACTCATCCCTCATTTTAATGATGATCTTCCTCTTTCAAGTTCGTCCAATAACTTGAGGACAATCTAGAGGACTCCACCGCAGCCACCTCGCTCCAGGCACAATGGGCCCATTCCGGTATCCATGGAAACAAACGACATCGAATGCAGTTGAACAAAGGATTAATCATATCCTCAAACAGAGGAGGCTCTTGGCCTTGTTTGGAAGAAAACAGAAACTCATCAGCTGTGGGATTCAAATGAGAAAGAAGCCCAGATTGAGTGATAAATATTGTTATTTCGCGATTGGGGGGTCGTTGATGGGGATGTAATTGAGCAAGGGCCAGTTAGAGATACAGAATTGGTACTCTTTGTTTCCTTTATAAAAATGGAAAAAAAAATGTATTTTGATCAGTGATTCTTATTATTTTGGATACGATATTATAAAAAGAAGAAATAAGAAAAGCATGTAATGAAACTGGCAATGCTGTCTCTCGATGACGGTGCTTATTAACACAATGGCACGAATGTATTCCAAATGTCTAGACGACCGAATACGGTCAAGACGTATACAAGCAATAAACAGCAACACTTCTAGCAAACAAAAGAATACAAATAACACTACAACAATATAGCAGCTCAAAGCGCCCAGGGAGAGAACTCTTTCAACTATTAACTAGAGCTGAACTTAAATGATTGCCTACATCTCGATCTCATGAACATTTTCTCTATCATTCATTTTGTCGCAAAGGTCACCAAATGGTCGCCAAATTTGTCGTCATGCCCGGGGGTCATTAATCCTGCATCCGAGTAGCATCCAATAGAGATTTCCGTAAAACTTTCTTTCCTATGAGGGAAGCAACAATATAGATTTGAAACAATATATATACTATATACATATATATGGCAAATCTCTCATCTCAAGGGGAACATCGACCAGGTAGCTTTGTTCGACTGATATGTGTTATTTACACAGTTGTTCCCTATCAAATAGCTAATCCAGCAGCTGTACTTTCATACCATTTCTATGTACTGATTTAAATACTAGAAACAATGCACATACAGTTTAATTTAATGATAAAAATTGCAGCACAAATGAAAAAAACATAAACATTAATTCATTACTTTATAATTTTAAAGCTCCTTTAAAAGAATTTTTCCCTCTTCATAATAAATAGTTTTCAAATCTTAGCTAAATATCTCATCATTTCCACGTGTAACTATCGATTTCTTCTTCTCTCCAAATACAGATAGTTTAGTGATTAAACACGAATAATCCACTTCCTCGCTCAAATATTGACTCGGCACCAAGTGATGTTTTATTTTTATCTTTGCGACATGAATCCCCAACCAGTCCGATTTTTTCTGCTGGCCTGTAATGATGTATTAGTGTTGCAGACACGGAAAGAGCAGTAAATTTACCAAGATGATGTTTCTTTCCTATTGATATTAAAATTTGCTGAAAGTTGTCATTTTATAATTCAAGAGTTTGTTGTTTAATGAAATCATTTAATGAAATGGATTAATGAGGGTTTTAACATGGCCAGTACAGGAATGAAGCAAATGAGGTACATATCAAAAGTATATTGTAGGAATGAGGACCAAACTCGGTAAAAGAAGAAAATAATTGAAAACGAAATGGCGTTCTATTACCTCAATATCTATTATCTTTCTTTTTACTCTTTTTGCTCCATTGTATTGCAACTGGAGACAATAAATACACTTGGTTAGTCACAAAAAGTGTACTAAGACAATGATAACAAGTTAATGGGAACTTGAACAGAACACATACACATAGCACACGTAAATAAGAATTGCTATTAGATAGGATACATATCATTACGTTACCAGAATTATGGTTATTATTCAATGACTGATAACCCACAGTATTATACAAATTTTTACAGGCCAATATTGGATATTTCGCTGTACTACTCAGAGCGAGCGCATCTCTCTATTTCTAGACTCGCACTCGTTCTCTTTGTTTGTTTATGTTCACTCAGGTGTTCCTTCTAGCGGCTGGTTCTAATATATCGCTATCAGTTATATGTGGGAAATATACAATTCATTAATCTTTTTGAGTTTAAATATGCTTAGTTTTGGTATTGTATAATATTTGTACCTCTTACATGAATTTTCCAGAAAAATTAGAAATGTCTTCTCTAATTGCAACAAAAGGGATCGAAATACAATTAAGGGACAATATTAAAATAACAGAACTTCTGAAAGTATAAATTGAAATTGAAATTTAGTCCTTTGCAACAGAAAAGGTATGCAATATGTTTGTGTATCTCAAGATAGTGGTTAAGGTCAAGCAAGCTATTCTGGTTCTTTCATCCTCTTTCTAAATGATGTTGAAATCATCGGGCATAAAATATAAAAGAAGAAGGAGGATAAAAATGAAGATGGCACATAGGCCAAACATTTATCAGGAAGGTAGCAGGGGAAAAAGAAGATTGTAGATATTTGATAAAGTCTGTTGTTATATATTTATCTATTTTAACGCACGATGTTCTGAATCTTCAGTGTATATGAAGGGAGTTTTTTACATCTAGTCATAATCCTTTGTACTGGAAAATATGCGAAATTATATCCCATCTCCCAATGCCACTAATTGTTATGAGATAATATTTATAGTAATTTTAAAATATTGAGTGAATTTGTATTTTTGAAATATGAAATTACATATGCATGATTTAATTTTAAGTAATCGGTATGATTTTCGTTATTATTTATTTAATTGTGGCCAATAGAGCGAAAACACAACTAATAGATTTCAAATGCTGCAGTTTTAACTGTTGGTATCACAAAATAAATACAGGTGTATTCTAGAGACATATAATCAATTATTCAATGAAATTGTACTATCTGCAGAATAAAACAGGTTAACTTAAACAATATTTCAGATTTGGCAAACTTATATACGGTATACTTATACTAATATATACTACTTATCCCATTAATACTTATCCCATTTTCTCCTGAAGGGATTTATTCAAATCTGAATATGACAACCTTTTATTTAATCAAGCGATTATACTCAGACCTGTTTTGTAACATATTATCATTCTATGAATATATATTTTTTTTAATGTTACAACATCACCCTTGTCCGAAGTTGTTTTCCTAATTGTCTAAACTTAATTTATTGTTAAAAAAAGTGAGCTTTAGTCATTTGAGAAATATGTCGCATGATGGTATCCTTCCTGCAAATGACCTACATCACTGTCAAAATAACTATAAATATTGACAAGGCTGTTACCGATCGTTACTTTGACACCGTCAAAGTAACTATAAGACGATCTCCTTTCTAAATATACGTAAATGAGTCAAAAATTGTCTACGCTTCCGCCATAACTCTTCCTCGACTTAATAACTCACCTATAAACTAAAATCATATTTCGAGCTTGTTGAAAGTTATCACCTGTTGTGAAAGTTGATGGCTGCCCTGTATCCTCTCTATGCATTACTCTTATTTCGACCCCTTTTATCTTGTGGATATATAAAAACAAAGCTTTACATGATAGAGTACTTCCCCTATATTATGTCAAAAGTCTTCGATGAATTTCTTAACCTGTGTACCTTCGGATTAGAGGAATTGGTTCACTTCTCGTTGCTCCTCTTTGGTACAAACTTCTAATGGAGTGTCCATGATCTATATGCAATAGTAGGAAGAAAACAGGTGGAATTAGGATCAAATAACCATAGCAATACAGCAATAAAATAAAATTTAGATATTTTTTATTTATCTGCAATTGAAGAAGAGTTATGTCAAAAATGTGGATAGTTTTTTTATTTATCTTCGTACTAACTGAGAATTAAGAACGTATAACCTTTGACATTATGACCTCCACATTGAGGTAGTTCCTGTACAGGACAGGGATTGTTAACCTGAAATAGCATTAACTCGGTGGTTATAAATGTGATTAACACGTTCTGAGTGGGTAAAGAGTCCGTTCGAAAAATTATTTTTAAAAAGAAATAAAAAAATTAAAAGATTGTAATTTTTGTAAAAGTTGATTGCTTGTCGCCGAGAGGAAGAATACGCAAAAATGTAGTACAAAAATAAAATGAATAAATAAATGAATAAAGAATAAAGTTTAATTTATTAACATAGTTGTATTATTCATTATTAATCAACTTATTTTTAATTTGAAAGCGAAAAATATGTTGCAGATAATTCAATAGCTTAATAATTAACAGCCCATTAATTAAAAATAAAATGTTCATTTCAACTTCCATCGAGCCTTTAAATCATGCTGAATATTATGGGTACATGAAGTTTTAAAAAAGCGTTTAAACGCAGATTTTAGCAGAAACAATTCTATCCTTTTTATGCAACCATCCCTTAAGAAATTATTAGAGCATTAATCTATGATCTCTTTTGGCTCTAAATGAGATTTCTTATTTCTGTCTCTATCAATGTAAAATAAATCTAGTCATCACACGTGATATAATAGAAAATGATACAGGAGTAAAATTATCTAAAGAGTGATTAGCGCAGAAACAACTTAGCTTCGTAAAGTAATGAAATCCTAAATCTTAATGGCAATTATAATCCATTAGTGAAAAAAAAAGAATTATATCATGACTTCTTATGTATCCCTCATAAGAAAAATACTAAGATAAAAGAAAATTACCCATTAGCTATTGAAATCTACTCTGAATCTTGGCATCCGTCCATTTTTATGTACTGCAACATTAAATGTTTATTCAGAAATATGGAGCGCTTATTGGCATTTTCATTTGAAATGTTTTGGTCTCTATTTAATAGTTTCTGTTCACATTAAAATCTCGTTAGCCCGTTAAGTTGATTTTCACCGATAGGAAAGATTGCCGACTTCAAAAACAGAATTAAATTCTCATACAAACTTTCACGTAATTGGATTTGGGGGGGGGGGGTATTATGAATATGAGGTCAAATTTTCCCAACCTTTAAAAAGAAAGTGCCCAATACTTTGATTTTTTTAATGATAATCGAATACTGTTTGTTATTGGTGAAAATTTATGAAATTTTAAATACCAGAAATATGTACCTGGATTTATTTTAAATTTAATTCCTTTCTTCGGGTTACCCTGTGGTTTCTACTTCAAATATTCGAAAAGGGACGGAGTTAGAATCCAAATGTTCATTTGGGTGTTAAAAAAATGGAAACTGAATTGTTTTTGAATGTAAATATATATATACAGAGGTGCTATCAGTGGACTGCGATGTGATGAATTAATGGATCTTAATGCAATGAATCAGTAAAATTTGATCCAATGAATCAATAAATCTTGGTATAATGAAACAATAAATTTTGATCTAATGAATCAATGAATTAGTAAATTTTGATCTAATGAATCAATGAATTAGTAAATTTTGATCTAATGAATCAATGAATTAGTAAATTTTGATCTAATGAAAATAAATTGTGATCCAATGAATCAGTAAATTCTGATCTAATGAATCAGCAAATTTTTATCTAATGAATCAATGAATCGATGTAAAGAATCGGTAAATTTTGTTCTAATGAATCAATGAATTTTGATATAATCAAACTGTGCGTCATTTCTGTATACAAAGTGTCAAATAAAAGGCAAAGATTACGATACAGTTACGATTGCATCATAAAAATGAAAAAAATATAAGGAAGAAGAGAAATAAATTTTAATTTTGTGACGGATGACATATTAAAGTTTATGGAAATGCTAAAGGCGAGACAAAATTTAAAACATACGATATAAGACATCTTGCTGCAATTAAAGTTCTGGCCGATGTTTTTTCCAGCATATGCAGCTTTTGGCATGTTCTCAATTTCTGGGGCAACTATACCGAATAGTTTAGGATAGTTAATGCCCGCCATTGCAGCAACAGTGAGGCGTGGAATTAAATATTTACATGAGGACAATTATTGGGACCAGTAGTTGCCTCACTGTTGTTGTCCCGCTGTTGCCCTAATGTAAACAATTGAGACAACGCTAACGTGACAATGGGAACTACATACTATTATACAATCATGATAACATGATCTTCCTGAGGTAAACGTGACCATTGATTGCGAGGCAATAACCTCGTGTAAACGCTCCTTAAAACTGAATTCCATTGATCATAAATATAAACGTACTGCTCTTCCTGTTTGAGGCAGGTCCTGAAATTTCAAGGGAGGTAACTCGAAATCACAGTATTGCTACCCCTAAACAGAAAAGTGAGAACCAATCATCAAATTAGAAATTTCTCATCTCCTTATCTGAGACCCCCGCCCCCAGTAGGATTCGACTTCACGGTGGGAAAAAAAGAACATTGTACTCATCTAACCCTCCTTGTTATTATTAACAGTTGTTGCATTCTGCGTATAGTGACATATTGCATTATACAAATTACAGAAAAAGCGTCAGGCTAAAACGAGATAATTTTAAAAAGCACTGAGTTAGATGACTGAAATTTTCCTTGCAGCTCTTAAGCCTAATTTCAATCACATCTTTTTATTTATATTTTAGATTAGGTTTTGTCATATTTTCATAAAACATTAAATAAAAGCTTTCATTATATCGGGCAGGACAATGGTCTTTAAAATAACAAGAACAACCACGAAATCGTGGAAGATAAAGACGAAGTGCTAAGTAATTCAGAAAAGAAAGCAATCAACCGAATTATAACTGAATAATATCGGGCATTTTGTGAAGAAAATTTTGAATATATTTTTAAATAAAATCAATAAATCATTAAACAAAAAAAAAAATAACATACTGAACTCATTTCTTCGCAAATGGCTCGAAAGTTTAAAAAAAAAATTAAAAATAAAGAAAAGGCTTGTTAGCCGACAGTATCTATGACAAAAGAAGCTTCACTTAATTTCTTAAATGCTATGTTTTCTTTCTTTCTTTTTTTCTAACGAGGTAAAATCTTTTGTTTTATAAATGAGTTGTCGTATTGATTGTGCTAAAGGTCCACAAGACATGTGAGTATTTTGTAGATTTCTTGAAAAATTTGAGTCGAAGAACAATATATATATAATTTGATTTTAGATCCCATGGAAGTTTGATTTAACTTAAAAGATAGGATAGCCCATTTTTTGAATTTTTAATTAGAATTTTAATTATTAATTAAAAACTAACTTTCCCGCCAAAAAATTCTTTTCATTTTCCCCACCGCCAAATGAGTACGGCTTCAGTTTTTTTCCCCAACAGTCATGAGGCTAGGCTTAAGATTTTTCGGCTGATTATTTGAAACGATTCTATTTATTTTCTTAATGTTTGATGCATTTAAAATTAAACATTGTTAATTAATCAATCTTTCAGATTCATTCTTAAGTACTTTTGAATTAAAATAAAACATAATAAAGGAAATTAAAAATTTCTAATCTGCATAGCGTTACCCCAACTGGTGTAGAAAAACTCACGCATTTGCGTTACCGTAATTGGCTTTGAAAATTCACGCATGCGCATTGTGTTCTGATTGTTGACATGGCAACCATTATCAACGGATGATTTAAATTATTTTTAGGTTAGTTGCATGTTTTTGTAATTAAATTGTATTTATGTTAGTTATATATTTTTTGTATACGCTTATAGTTTTAAGTACATCGTTTTTTAAGTAGTTTTTTTTAACCTGTTTTCAACCGATTATTTTAAACGATTCGTTTTATTTTCTTAGTGTTTGATGCATTTAAAATTAAACATTGTTAATTAATCGTTCTGGTCATGATGATTCTGAGAATATTTTGTTGACAAATTCTTGAAATATTACATAAATTAGGAAAGGTATTCTTTAGTGCCCATAAAGTTTAAACGCTCAGTGACCGTTTTCAGTAATCATATTACAAAAAAAAATACTTTGTTTCAGTAAAAAATATTATTATATTAATTTCAGATTAATCCTTTCCACTTTAATTTATAGTATAAATTCTACGGGAACTAACAGAAAATTAGAGAGATACATATTACGTTATGACTGAAGGCGTTTATAATATTATGAGTAAATTATATGACTATCAAAATTTGAAGTTTTAAAATATTTTGATGAAGAATCTATTAAAGTAGGAATTGCATAAAATATTTAATTATTAAAATTTTAACGAACATTAAGATTGGCGAACCGGCTGGTCGCCAAAGGCAGCTAATTTAAAATAAGATATTTGATTCTCTTATTTCCATTACTGTTATTTTTGCTTTATTTTTACTATATTTTTGCTGTGATAACGAGAAAATTTGATTAACATGTTGGTTAATCAGTTTGATTAAAATGATTAAATTATTTTATTAATTTTGATTAATATTGTTTAATTATATTTCGTTAGTATTAGCCGCCTTTTAATTATATATTGATGCTATTAACATTGTCAAGTTGGTGAATTTTGATCAAATAAATCTTATCAAAACAAACGATAGTACTTTTTAATTTATGATTGGAATAGTTCATATTGTTAATGTCAATATTTAACTATGTTTTCTTAGTGGTGAAATAAATTGGTAATAAAAATTGTTGAAATCAGTTCTGATATTAAGTTTCAGCATTTTGTGGTAAGTTTTCTTTTTTTCTAAAATCTTTCAAAAATGTTTGTAAAGGAAGTAGATTATTCTTGATGGCATATCCAGAGGCCGTAAGCTTTCACATGAAACAAAATTGGTAATATCGGTACTGTAGTTTTTTTTTTATGGCTATGATTGAACAATATTACCAAGGTTTTATTCCACTCAGAATACGCTGTGAATTAGTGTTAAATTTTTAAAGAAACACATAGTGGTTGAGAATATTTGTCATATTTAGGTGATAAAATTTTTTTTAAATAAAAATTATCGAAATCTGTTCGCAGGTTATGGCTAGTATATTATATGTGCAAACACATCAGGACTTAAACCATTTAATTATATCAATAAGGAGAATATACTTTCTTTCTTTTATATATTGCCATTCTTTAACATATAATATTTGTAAGATGACTTCTGTTAAGTAAAACACGTTACAATAACATTATGAAATTTTTGTTCGTAGCATATTACAAGGCAGATTATTGAACCTATTGCTGTCATATTTGACATTTGGGTGCTCTTTGAATATTAAATACTCTATGAGCAAAGGAATTATTTAAACTTTTTATAAGATTTTTAACTAAAAATTACGATCAATTTTAATATTTTCCTCAGAATCTTCGGAGTATACTATTGCACAAAAGCTACTTTATATCACTAAAATTTTTAAAACGTTTTTGAGCGATACAAATTTTAATTTTAAAATGTAATTTTCAAGCATTTATTTTTCTATAATTTCAAAAAACTCCTAGAAATATTTATAAATATGTTTTACAATAATTTTATTACTATATTTATAATCACTCTCGTGGAGACGATATTAAATGCATTTTTCTCTGTTAATATTTTTATGTAATTAAGGGCAAAATTTAAAAATAATATAAAAATAGATGAATGAAATCTGAAACGTTATTAAGTATGATGTGTTGAATTACAGGTTCAAATCTACTTTTAAATTTTTATCCTTTATTTATTTATCACCTATTCATTAGAGAACAGTGTTATTGCGAAATTTTCATTTCTGTCTAAAACTTCTCTCAAACTTCTTGTAGCCATTCCAGAGAAATGAAAAAAAGGATATATTGGGAACTTTCGACATCACTCTGATTATGGCTTTTAATGCAAGTCTTTCAAACAACCGAAGAGAGACAGATCACTACACTATAAGGATTTTTTACTGAGGATGCTTTTTAAGTCCATAGGCCATAAAAAAGAAAAGACAAGTCAAAACCAAAAACAAAATAAATTTATTACTAAAAATTACATAAAAACGCTGTGTTTTTTTTTAACATTTGCTATTTTAACGAATTAATTAAGGCAATAAATTTCAGCGAAATCAGAAGTCCTTAAAATTGTGAATAGTATAATAAATAATACCTTAAATGGAATATCATTCTTAAATTGTGCTGCATAACGTAAATGAAAAATATTTAATATGCATAACATACAACAAAAAGGGCGAAAGTTCAGGTATGTAGCTGTTTATGGCGAAGGAAAAGATTTTTTTTTTTTTTGAAAAAATATCAAATATTTTTTGTTCAATATTCTTAATTTCTTCTTCAGAAAGCCGTTTGAATTTTGTTTCTGAGCTGATTCTTTGGGAAATTACATTGATTTTTTTTTACTGCCATTATACATGTTTTAATTTTTATTATATCTTTAAATGCTATTTCCTCAAATAATATATTATGTCAGAATTCTTTTCCGATAAACATCGTAAATAAAAATCAAGTTTGACAAAACAATCTCTCAATAATCTAATCTCTCTGAATCTAAATCTAATAATAATCTCTCTGTAAAATCTGCTGTCTTAAATCGAACTTTTACCCTCTTTGGATTAGCCTTTATAATGAATATCCAAACACAAATTTAAATTTTCGAGCTTAGGAATTTGAATTTCTTTTAACTATGAAGTAAAAATTATCAGTATTGATTCAAGAAATAACTTTTCGCTTTATAAATTCGCTACCTATTTCATGCCGTCTACAAAATTGCACAAAATTTTGATAATAAATAATTATTTATAAAATTGATTTTTTATAACAATATCTTTGCAAAACAAAGATTTTGCTGAACAAAAGGAATGCATTTTATCTCCTTTCAAGGTTTTTTTGTCCTCTTTTGATCATTCATAGGATTATTTGTTATTCTCTAAGAACAGCATCAGATAATGATGATATATTGAGACAGGGAAGTGAGGCGATCAGACATGTTTTCTGATTGGTTCCTTGAAGAATGGCATTCATAAGCTTTTATTTTATGTTATCTGCATTCATATTTCATATATATATATATATATATATATATATATATATATATATATATATATATATATATATATATATATATATATATATATATATATATATATATATATATATATATATATATATATATATATATATATATATATATATATATATATATATATATATATATAATTCATATTTAGAACATTTTATATCGTGGTTGAATTTAAGACATAATTTAATTTATGTAACAAATTAAAATCTTCTAAAAATTTCGTGTCTTTAATTCTAAACACTTCAGCATAATAATGTTTTAAGCTTCATTCGTCTTCATTCTTTATCTAGCTTCTTGCAGCAGACAGCATATTTCACATCCTGTCATTTTTGGAAAAAATGGTAAAGCATTAAATGCTAATGAAAGAGAAACAAAGAATTTCTAAATAAGCAATTTTCATGTCATGATTCTAATACCAACAAAAGCACACTAATAAAAAGCATCGCTACAATTTGTATTTAAAACCGATTTTGAGAAATCATTAAAATAGGAAAAAAAACTACAAGGAAATATAATTTTTATAATAGAAAAAGCGACTATTTTTTAAAAATGAAATGATGTAAAAAGGATTTTGTATGATGAATTTCTCACTATTTTTTTTTCTAAAAATATTGAGAAAAATATAAAAATTTTGAATAATTAAAATTAATTGAAAATGAAATTTTAAATTTTAAAACATAAACCTTTTTAAAGTGTTCTTGCACCCCAAAAATAGAAAGTATCAAAAAAAACTAAAAGTATTACATAGTTTTCTATTTGTACGAATTTTGCATTATGTAATTTATAAATGTATGTCCATCTGAAAATATTATTATGTTAAAAAAAAGTGTTAAATCTAACTTTTCATGCCTTTTTAAAATAACTTATTGCATATTTATACATTTTATAACTTTTTTTTATCAAGAAAGGAATTGAAAAATTCAATTTCTTTGTAAATAACGAAATAAATAATTGAAAAATTTATCTGTTCCCAATCGATAACATGTTTTATTAAGCTAATTATAAGTCATCAAATAACAAAAATTATCTTCTTGTTCTCATAGTAGCTTTGAAGAAATGTATGGTCTATATAGTTCTAAAACAACTTGCATAATTGCTCATCAAATGATAGCGTACTGAGCAAATGTCATTTTAATTTTTTCCTTTTTCATTCGATTTGTTTTTGCTTTTAAAAAGATCCCCTTACAACATCATTCAATATTTTCTTATTCGACTTCGACTTCATCATGTACTTAGAATTTACTTATTAACTAATTGTCAGGCTGTCTATAATATGTAATTAATGATAAAAATTTTAATCTTTATATAAATTTTATATTAAAATAAAAGATTATTTTCACTACAATTTTTTAATCCATAATTTACAATTCTATTGGCATTAATGCATTGTCTCATAATTTTCTTATTCTATTTGTATTAATTCTTTATTTTCATCATTCCAACAAAAAAAAATATCAGATAGTGACTTCAATATAGATTTGAATTACTTTCAGATTGATTTTGATTAAAACTTTTCATATCAGTAATATTTGAAATACAGTATGATTAACGTTTAATGTTTTTGCCTCTTAGAATCCAATATTACTAAATCTTGTTACGAAAAGTGGATCGCATTTAAGTCTATTCCAAACAATATTTAAAACGTAACGATAATCCAGTGGCTTACAATGTGATCTAAGATGCGGATTCTCCTGGAGTTACAGCACATGATAAACGTAACTTCGTATGGCATCTGGCAAACGTATCTCCGTCTGGTATATGGCATATGGCGTATAAATAGCACATTGCCTGATATTAGGTATGTTGTAATGCCACGTTCTTTCTTCTGGAAGAAATGGAACTCTAAATACAATGGCTCGATTCTAGTTTACATGGTGAAAGTAAAGTGACTCACAAGCTTTCAGATTTTGAATTTACTGCGCATCATGCAGTTGTTGCTCGTAACAATAAAAAATTATTTTACAGATAAAAATAATTACCTTTTTACCTTTTCATACCATTATGGAAAATTCGAACAGTGAGAATCCCAACAAGTTCGATAAAGGATAACAATGTTTTTATCAATAAAAAAACAAGAAACGGTGTTTAACACTCCAAAGAATGTTTTCACTCAACTTTCTCCACTTACTTATGCCTCTCCCTTTATATAGATTCTCTTTCAGGGCAAGAAATATTCTAGAAGAATCTCTGAATTCTGTGATATTACTTTAATAGCTGTACTTTCGAGAACCTACCGAGATTATTGATTTGATATCCATTAAAATATCTATAAAATTATCTTCCTTACTATGAAACTAACTGCTCTGAGAAGCAATATTGAGTACTCGAAGCAACATTTTTTTTTGGTAATGCAATTAAAAGTGCTAACATGAAGCCTGACAATATACGATGCCTTGACACATCGGCTCATTAATTTTTTCTTCTCAAAAAGTACACTAAAAATGTATACAATAATGCCCTTGCTTATAGAAACACATTAAATAGCAAGTAAAGAGG
Organism: Argiope bruennichi; assembly: GCF_947563725.1. Classification (NCBI taxonomy): domain Eukaryota; kingdom Metazoa; phylum Arthropoda; class Arachnida; order Araneae; family Araneidae; genus Argiope; species Argiope bruennichi. The sequence continues at coordinate 55,098,805 of NC_079158.1, forward strand.
AGTTTATAATTCAAGTTATATTTAGTTTTGTTTTAAATAAAGTAAACAGTAAAGTCTTAACTAACTGGCATAAATAATGCGCATTTTAGGACTTTAAAATCACTTGAATTAACTTTCTTTGGATGAATTTTTTTTTCGTTAGACGGCTTTCGGAATCTTGGAAATACGAATACACATTGGTAAAAGTTAGAAATATGCTTAATGCTCCTATATATTTATAAATTAAAAATATAATTTATGTTGCAGTAAATGTAAACATTAAGATTGTAACCATGTAAAACATTAAGATTTATTACATTATTCATAATATTAGTACAAACATTGGAATTGTAATATTATGTTCCTTAACATACATTGTATAGTTAAAAGCATCCGATAAGATATCCTCATCTTCAGATAAGTCAATCAATGTGAAATGGGTGCTACAATAATAGCCTATACTAAATAAGGAAGGTGTCCATTTGTTTTGGGAATGTTTCTGTATGAATTACGTTACACTCCAATAAAATAAAACTGAGAAGTTATCATTCATGTGGTATGTTATGATCTAAGTTGAATTCAACGTTTCAGTTGTCTCGCAGGGCATTGAAAAATTTGGGATTTTTTTAAAATTTGTATCATTCGCACTGTAATTAAACGCGCACTGTAATTACAAAAATGCATGTAAATATTAAATACAGTAAATAAAACCATTGATGAAAGTTCCAAACCATTATCAGCTTTGTGTGACATGGAGTAAGCTCAAATCCTTCAACAATTTGTGATTGGTTCCCTAAATTTTTTCTAGTTCGAATCTTTGCTGAAAATTATGAATTCAATCATATTCTTCGCATGATCTAAATTCAAGGGCAATTTATTCAGCTTTTCTAGAGAAATTCGAAAAACTGTGCAAATCCGATAGTGTTCGGAGGCTTTTTATATGATAGGGTATATTTAAGTATGAACAAATATTTTTGATTTCTTTTTTAGAAAAAAAAATAAATAACTATTTCTATTAAGTAATCATTTCTGTCAAAAATTCCTTTCCCACACTTTCTGTTGCCGATTTAAAACGACGAAACAAAACAAAAAACGAATTAGAATATCAAATCCTCATAGCTACTTAGCTACATGGTCAACATGTTTTCATCGTTTTGACGTCACTCTGACGCATTACTTGGAACGTGTGTTTCCTTGCCAATAGGGGGAAAGTCATTGCGCTATGATTTTCTTAACCAATGAGGGAAGGAAACATTTTTAACCTGAAACATTTTGTTGAAAACAGCATTTTACAAAAAATATCAGTGAAGTTAAATCATAAATTTGCGAGCAACTTTCATTTAAAAATATATTTTTAAAATTGCCGGTAAAAATTTCTCGATTGGAGATTTTATCGAACTTACAATGCTTGATTTGTTTTTGTAAAGTTCATTTTTTTTTTCAACTTAAAAAAAAAGTATCAATAATCAACCTGAAATGTTTTTAATGTAAGATATTAAAAACATTTCAGCCAGTACTACTATAATTGTCATTTGAAAGTTTCGGAATCAATTTAAGTTTTTGATAAAAGATTGTTCTCCACCTTGAGAAAATTGCTAAGAAGTTTATAAGGTATACTAGAAATGTGACAAGAATATTTGAATGTGGCCAATCAAGTGTGCCAAGTGTTTTGAATTTGGTCAATCAATCCTTCCTGTAGATGAAGAAATCTGCATTTACTTGCCTTACAGAAATGATGTTTTTATTTTGATCTCATAAATTTATTACGAGATCAAAATAAAAGTATTATTTTGATAAAAATTAATAAAAATATTTATTACGAGATGAAAAACATTATCACATAGTTAATTTTTACATTCTTGTGTGCGAAATACAGAGAAAAGCTGGTAAACGTCAAAAACTGAAAACTTGAAATTTCCAAACTCTTTTTTTTTTTCCTTTTCGTATTTTGATATGCTATCGATTTTCATTCGAATTATTTCGAGATAGAAATAAAAAACAATCCTCTTCATAAAAAACAATCCTTTAAATCTTTTTTTTTGTTTGTTTGTTTATCCGAAATAAAACTCAGTAGAAATTAATTTAATGAAAAATATAGGAAGGTGGCCGAAATATCATTCTTGGTTATACTATTAAAAACTGCTTATTTTTTAAAATTTCAATTTGCAAATAAAAATGAAAACACCATCCCGATTTAAGTCATGAAAGAAAAGTGGTCTTACATATCATCCTCAGACACTTTATTTGAAATCATATATCTAAGAGACAACCTCATTCTTAATTACATGACTTAAATCACATCTAGTCAGTTTCATCGCATTAATATTGTGTTATAAAATGTGCTTAAGATAATGTGAAAAAACATATTAGAGTATATACACTATTATTTTTGTCTTTATCTATAACATCCAGTATCAGACAGCACCACCAATAAATGGAATGATAAATAAAACAGGTTTTTTTTTTCGTCCCTGCTGTACATAGCAATGTTGTAGGGTCGAATTGCATCCATTCCAAAAAAGGAATAGTATTTCTTACGAGAGAAGCTGCCATTCAACAACCGAACATTTAGGCTGGACAGGAATTACACCAACATAATTAATTACATGTCCATAAAATCATATGAGTAGACTTTTTTCTACTTCAAAAATTAAATATATTTTTTAATTATGTTTTCATTGACTACACCTACTAACAAAATCTAAATAAACACATTTAAAAGTTTTCGAAAATGAAGTATTTTGAGTGAGGTATTATTTGCGTTGAATTCGTGGAATCCACATCCATTCCGAGATAAAACAACAACTCAATTCCATTTAGGGAACTGCTCTAAATGAGTCACCGCATTTGCTACTTTTAGGGACAGGTCCAAATCTAATCGACGTTGCCCGTAACGAAGTACGGCGATCGAGATTTCATTCGAAATGGCACACTCCTGATAATTACTTTTTGAAGTTTTGACGGACTCGGCAGCCCGAAAGAGTAATTACAGAAATCGAAGGCAGTTTCAGGCTTCGGTAGTTCCAGGCTTTCTGCTTCCGGCTGATGCAGGGAGTTGATCTGTTCCAGGGTTCATTCCAAGAACTTTTCCGGGTTGTAGATAGAAAATATCATTCCTCGCCCTCTAGTTTGAAATGTCTTTTATTATAAATGGGATTTTCGATTAAAAGATGGAGGTTTTGCAAGCTGTAAGGTTCATTTGTTCTCAGCGAATCCCTAATTTACGAAGTAATTCCTTTTGACGAATTGGTGGCCCGCAAACCAATATTTGTAGAATTGTCAATTTCATATTTCTTTATGGCCAAGAGGGTCCTAAAACGGAAAACAAAATTAAAATATTAAGAAAATCCAAATACATAAGCAGGACCGGATTATTAAATACTTAAAGTAGACCACTGCTTAGTTGATCCGAGAGTTATAGAATTTCTTTACGGTTCTTTTATGTGTTTCAAATCTTTGTATTTTCCTTTGATTTGCAAAAAGCAACATACTCCAATTTATCCACTAATAATAAAGATGAATATATGTTTGTATTAGCGCTCTACTGCCCAGAGCTAGATTTAGTTTTATTAAACTTGGAAAATGTATACTTTGCAGGGCAAAAATGCTCACCTCGGAAATATTTTTTTTAGATTTAATTAATTAAAAATCAAGCGAAATTTTGGCAATTTTTCCAAATATTTTCTGAAAGTATTGCAAAATAAAAATGTTCGTTGCATCATTTTTAAAATATTATTTTTTCAATGCTATCAACTTTTTATCGTATCAAATTTTCCATTTTTGATGAATTTCTAAAAAAAATATTTAATCATATTTCACAGCAACATATTTTCTTCTTAAAAGGAAACTTAAATCGCTTTCATGTTTGCTTCTAATATTTCGTTGGCTTTTTTCCTCATTGATTACAATCGGAATATTAAGTTTCTATTTATTTTTCCATGTTGAGTAGATTTCAGTGCAAGGTATGATTTAATAAAATATTTAACATTTTTCTTGTATTTATAACTGAGGTTTAGCTTAGATCAAGCAATGGTGAAATATTTTTAAATCAAGGCACATTTAAGCACTTCATTTTTAAATGTTGCTGTTCTTTATCATGTGATATACTCTAATATATAAAAATATAGATTGAAGATTAGGGAAAATATATAGCATAATGAATAGATCAATGTCAGCATAAGTTTTCAATTTATCAAAATTTGAAGTTTAAAAATATTTTACTAAGGAAACAGTTAAGTTTAAAAGAGTGTTTAATCAAAGATTTAACAGCCATTAATTCCTGTGAGCGAGCTGATCGACAAAGGCAGCTAGTTAAAGAAATCAAGTATCATTCCGATTTCGAAAAGTTATTTTATAAGACCTTCCCCATTTTTTTTCAGATTTTCTTACTAGTTAAATGGGCATCTGTTACACAGTTGACTGAATGACTTATAAGATAATATTTCTGTTAAATTTCCATTGAAATGTTTAGATTCTGTCAATAAAGCTTTACAATTTTAATCGTTTTTTTAAATGTAGTTAAATTTTAAATTTATCTTCATACGAACTACACAAATGTTCTGGAAATTTTTGACACAGGATATAATTATGATATAATAATATAATATGACATAATAACATTGATATAATGATGACATTCAATCACAATAATGTTTACGGACATGAGAAGGTCCAAAATAAGGTTATATTTTTCTTCAACAAAAAAAAGCATAAATCACTGAGAAAGCTTTGTCATGATAAATTGAATGAAAGAATAATATTTTCTTCGGTTAAAAAACTGTTCAATTTTTATGATTTGTATAACCCAATATTTTTCGAATCAACTATCATGCAATGCACATCATTGCATGATAGTATCATTGAATTAATAATTTTTCCACGACCAACAAAGCACCGTTTTATTTCTTTTTTTAAGAAAACGCCCTCTTTTTCTTTGCCACACCCAATTTAAAACTACTTTCAACAGATGCATTATAAAAAAAACCATGTAATGCTACAGTAACAAGCTGTCCAAGATTTGATTGATCCGATTTTACATTAAGTAAGTAAATATGTTTAAAAATTTAAAATATGAACAATGGTCTATGTTTATGTATTATTTGAAAAATATTAATGCCTATGAAACATATAATGAAAAAGGTATAGATAGAAAACGTTTCCTTATTATACAAATTACTTTATCCGTGGCCATTTCTTGGAAAGAAAAACTTAATATTTAAAATTTTTAGAAACATGAGTCTAGAAACATCACTTCTTTGTTCAATGGCACATTTCTGACTAAGCAGCTGCCTAGAATTATTATGCTGAAAGAGGCTGCAGGCGGATCGATTAAAATTTTGTGTTGATCAAGTAAAATCGATGTCATTTATGAATATAATAAATGAATAAATGATAAAATATATAGATAATATTAACACTTATCAAGTATAATTTGTCAGATTCCTATCTATTCCATTGCATTCAATTAATTATTAGAGTATATGTAATTAATGAGTGTCTGTTTATGTATAATTAAGTGCATGATGGAATATCGTGCAGTCATGAATTATTATAAATCTCTACAAATAATAAAGATGAATGTGTGTGTGCGTGCGTGTGTCTGTGTTAGCGTTCCATAAGCAAGACCGTTTGGTCTACAGCTGCGAAATTTGGAGCGTATATATTTTGAAGGGAAATAAAGAGCTCCCTGGAGAGAATATTTTGACATTTTAGTTAGAATTTTAAAGATTAAGCGAAGTCTTAAAGTTTTCCGTGAAAATTTTAGAAAATGTCATAGTACAAAAATAAATTTTACATAGTTTCAGAATCAAAAAAAGTATTTTTAATGGCCCCAATTTAGTGACAAATTTTTCTTAAATGTTAGCAATTTTTAAAAAACATTTTTTATTACTTAATTATTGACATCATATATTGAAACAAAAAAAAAAAAAAAAAGGGACCTGAAAACCAAACTGTTTTCCATGTTTCATCAAATACTTAATCGCCTGACTTTCTTCCATTTTAGAAAGCTAAAGAAGAATAATTTTGTTTAAATCCGTGTAACTTATAAAATGAATTTAAAAAATGAGACTTTATACTGCAAAATTCAGAAAATAAATGTATCGCACATTTACGTAATTTTTTTCACAGCTCTCTGATGCCACAGGAATGGTTCCTAATTTTAAAGATCCATGTGCGTAGTAAACAGAACATTTGTTTATCTATCGATTGGGCTTACGATTTATGGTAATGTATTTGGGTCATCAGATGGAGAGTGTTCTTATCAATAACTCTTCTTGTTGTTTAGTATTTGGGATCATTAGTCCATATATTTCAATTTTTTTTATGCTTTCTTTATCATTTTTGTCTAGTTCATCGAAGAATATTTTTTATAATTTTATAGATGTCTTTTACTATTTGAAATTGTAAATCTGTCTATTATCATACAATTTGGCATGCTTTCTGTTTAAATTCGTTGCATATGAGAATACGCTGCATTTCGCTTAAAGCGAATCGAGTATGCTGTTTAAACTTATTCCAACTCATCGACTAGATCCAAAAGCAAATATATCTATGACTTTTGCTTCATGACATATTCCAAAACTCATTTATCTAGTTTGTTATGTTATTGTGTTTACGTAATTTTTAAAATATTAATACATAGACAGATAAACATCCAACCAGACGAATTTGATAAAAAATTCATAATTCTAGGGATAAAACCATGTATCGAATTTCATAAATCGTTTCATTTTTGAATTGTGTTCACATACATTCGGACGGATAGATTTCCCGCTGAAGAATTTTTGATAAAAATTTAATACAGATTTGTAATTATATTGTAAAACCGTACCAAATTCCATCCTTCGAGCTTTTTTCCAGTTTTTAGTTATGGTGTTCAAAACCACGAAACAGACATAATTTCTAAACTTTTTTAATCCAGGAGTATCCAAAATAGAGAAGTTGAAAATTAAATACCAGAATTCTGCACAATTAAATTG